>NC_054467.1:116007844-117257844 GCF_017639515.1 Carcharodon carcharias
TCCAGTGTCACAAGCGCTTCCACGACCTGTTGCACTCAAGAAGGGTGAGTGTCATGTTGGCATTGGTCACTTAACCCAGCAGGTAGGCTTTCCACCCGGTGCACCGCCGCGCCCCCCCACCACCCCCCCCCCCCACCCCCCCCCCCCCCCCCCCCCCCCCCCCCCCCCCCCCCCCCCCCCACCCTCCCTCAAGTCTGAGTGTAGTGACTGCATTGAATCATTGATGACATCTGTCTTTCACTGTGTGGGCTAGCAGATATTGCCCATGCCAAGGTCACCTTGAGAGGGTGGTGAAGAGATGGATTCTGCACCCGCAGCATGTGGTATACTGAGACCCACATAACTGTTTTGGCGGCAATCTGGAGGAGCTGCACCTAGGCGCAGAGCTTGAACTCCAGGACATGTCAAAGTCAGCATGATGACATGCTGGGAGGGGAGCTTTAAGCTGGTGTGGCACCGATCGATCTGCTGTCCTCTGCACTCCGCATGTTTGAGAAGACCGATGGTTCTCTCCACCACAGCCCTTTGGGAGCTGTGGCTCCTATTGTACTGCTGCTCAGCTTCTGTTCTTGGATGGCAGAGAGGTGTCATGAGCCACCTTCTGAGTAGATAGCCCTTGTTACCCAGCAGCCATCCATCCAGCTGAGCTGGAGCACTGAAGAGCCCCGGCACCTGGGAGTGTCTGAAGATGTAGGTGTCATGGGAGCTGCCAGGGTACTTTACACAAACTTGTAGAATCAGCATCCTGTGATCACACACTATCTGCACGTTCATGGAGTGGAAGCCCTTCCTGTTGACGGAGCCACCGGCTCATCTGCTGGCGCCTTGATGGCCATATATGTACAATCTATTGCACCCTGGACATGGGGGAAGCCAGCAATCGCTGCAAAGCCTCTGGCTCGCTGTGTCTGGCCTACCTGGTCCCAATAGTAGAGGATTAAGGTCAATGCACACCTGAACAGAGCATCTGTAACCTGCTTGACACGAGCGAGCTCTGGAAGGAGCTGTAGGCTTAGAGGTTGTGGGCAGCTGTGACCTTTAGAGCCACTGGCATGGGGTGTCCACCCACACAGTTAGCAGAGATCTCAGGCCCAATCATCTGACAAATATAGTTGACTGTCTCCCTTGAGAGATGGAGCCTCCTTTGTCACTGCACCTCAGACAAATTGAGGTAGCTGCTTCGCTGCCTGTATACCCTGGCAGAAGGATAGTGGCGTCTTCTGCGGCCGCTTCCGCCTTGGGCTACTTCTTGGCCCTGCATCCCTTGTGCCTGTGCCTGACCTCCCAAAGGTGGTTCCCCTGGAGGCTGAATGTGCACTCCAGGTCTCCTCCCCCTTCTAGCCCTCCTTTCCTCCTCAGGGGACGTGCCTCCAGCGGAGAGTTCAGCTCCCATTCACAAGCTAAGGGAAGTCTCCCTGAAACCTGCAGGCCCAAAAATGATTCTTCACTGCAGAGTGCTGACCTGAAGGTTGAGAGTCCAGACCAAGCAGCTGGTATGTGTTTTGAACTATTGCAGATCACACAGACAAGTTTCAGTAACTTTGAAACATCAATATTTGACAGAGCACACTCACGACCCCAATGAGACCTCTTATCCCGCCCGTGGATGAGGTTTATACAAATATGTCCTACCCACCTGTCCATTGCGCCCGTGTGAAAAACTGAAGATTGCACAAGCGCCAGAAAATCGCCATCGACTGGCGCCTCAAGGGCCTTAAGTGACTGGTTAATTAATGGTGGGTGCACATCGGAGATCAACGTGCACCCGCCCAACGAAATATCGCGATGGCACGCGGTGATGTCAGGACACTTGCCTGACGTCACCGTGCATCATTTTATTCATCAGCATGCGGGTTGGGCCCTGCACACCAATGGGAAAATTCTGCCCTATGAAAAGTCAGTGTCTGCCATGGAAAGCCTCTAATATGTTATTGTCAATTACCATAAATACTGGATATCATTCTTCCTCGGATTGTAGCTTACAAATGAAAAATTAAATGTTGCATTCTAATTCATGTTGCACACTCAAGCTGGCTATGTTCCTCTGGACACTTATAATAACATGAGCATCTTATTGTCACTGTAAAACTGTGAAAGTAACCTGGTTAGGACACAAATAGATACCACTATATTACGTTGTATATGCATGTTCATTTATTTTGAGTACTCTGTTTTAGGTTGTAATGTTTGAAGTTTTCAGGGCCATTTTGGTTAGGAGTGATAGTGTGTTACAGTTCACTCAGTGAGTCCAAGTTGCTGTTGCTTTTATGTGCATGTTATAGTCTTGAGCTATGGAGAATGATGGCAGGGGCTCCATCTTTCTCTCCAGCACATGGCTGACCAGGAATCTTTCCTGCTCTTACTGCCTGCCAGTGGTGTGTGTTGGGAGGATTTTCTGGTTGATACTCACCTGCTTGGCCATCAAGTTCTGGAGTGGGAGTCAAACCCAGACTTTCTGGTTCAGAGGTGGGGACACTACCCACTGCATCACACAACCTCCCATTTTTGGTTAAGGGGATTATGATAAATTTCTAAGACTTTCCACAGTCCAAGATTTTTACCTGCATTAATATTGGGCAGTTGTAATAGCACTGATAATATTTTATTAGAATGCAGATACCAAAGACTAAGAATTATTGTTGGTAAGACGAGTGGATGTATGCTTAATGCATTTGTATGACATTTCTTTGTCCACTATTTTAAGACTTGAAAAAAATCTAACCACCTTATCCCTTATATTGATTGACAGGCAGTCTATTTGGAAATTGAAATAAGCACCTTCTCTATCGTTTGGACAGCTGTGCCATTATCAATGCTTGGCTGAGTAACAAGCACTGATGAGGTTCAGAACAGTAGGTGTTCCATTCATCTGAAAATCTAACACACACAGAAACTGAACTGGACCAGCCATATGGAGACGTGGCTACAAGAGCAGCTCAAAGGCTGGGAATTCTGTGGCGAGTAACTCACCGCCTGAATCCCCAAAGCCTGTCCACCATCTATGAGGCACAAGTGAGGAGTGTGATGGAATACTGTCCAATTGCCTAGATGAGTGCAGCCTCCACAACACTCAAGAAGCTTGATGCCACCTAGGACAAAGCAGCCCGCTTAATTGGCACTCTATCCACCACCTTAAGCATTCATATTCTCCACTACTGATGCACTGCAGCAACTCACCAAGGCTTCTTCAACAGCAGCTTCCAAACCCCTCAACCTCTACCATCTAGAAGGGCAAGGGCAGCAGATGCAAGCTCTCCTCCCCTCCACACACCAACCTGACAAGGAATAAATTGCTGTTCCTTCGCTGTTGCTGGGTCAAAATCCTGGAACTCCCTACCTAACAGCACTGTGGATATACCTACACCACATGGATTGCAGTAGTTCAAGAAAGCAGCTCAACACCACCTTCTCAAGGGAAATTTGGGATGGGCAATAAATGCTGGCCTAACTAGCCACACCCACATCCCATGAAAGAATAAAAAAAGAATGAATGACAGTTTCAGGAAATTGTACAACAGATTGTCCCTTTAATGTGGTTCCTGGTTTGTTGGCACAAGTTAATAAGGATTACAAGTATTATAAGTGTTTTTACACCACTGAATGCATTTTTACTTTTATCAATGATATGAAGGCTTAATTGGATGGTGAGGGGTTTATTTTTTCCCTTGGAATGTAAACTGTTTTCCATTGATATTGGAATAGAGGTGGCATGGGTGATCTGAGGGGGCATGGAGGATAAATGGGAGGCACAGAGGTGGCATGGGGTGGCAATGTGCAATCTGAGAGGGCATGGACTGGCATGGGGGTTGGTGGAGGTATGAGGAAGTGAGGGGCGAGGTTTAAGATGTCTTTAAACACTGTTGAGAGCTGGGATACTGTGTTGGAGAACCAGGGGGGCTTTCTAAACGGCTCACCCCGACACCCACACTCCTCATGTACTCCAGCGTAGCTCACAAACTGTACTGCGACCCCAAGCCCAGTAGGAAATGACAAAAAAGTTGGAAAATTACAATCTTATACATTAATGTTGCAGGTACCAATCTTAAAATCAACGGTATCCTCTCTGAGGAGATCGAGTGCAAACTTTGCTCCAATTTCTTTCAATGGAGATGTGCACATTTTTCAACTTCCATGACCCAACTCCCCACTGGCATCAATCACTATAATCTTTGACTCATTGTGAGTGACATAATGAAAAATATCCTAATAAGATCACACAACACATTAGGTCATTTGTCCTCTCATGCTTGTAATGGCTTCTTAAAAGAGCAATCGAAATAGTTGTTTGGTAGTATAGAACTTGAGTATTGCTGAAAAAAGAGACATGTCTAAGCTTTTCATCTTATACTCATCAGGACACTCACAAGAATGCCAATAAGGGGAAAACAACAATTTATACTGCAAGTGAAGAGAGTAATGATAGGTTGGCAAGTGGCTTTGCCATGGATAATGTGCCATTGATGGTAACTGACAGTTAACTGCCAAGCATCGTTTGAAATTTAATCCAGGCAGCTTGATCTTGATTAGTCAAGGCATTGCCTTGAGGAGTGAGTCAGTGAATGGCTGTCACTTATTTTATTTAGCTGAAAAAGGCACAATATCTGTACATGTTCTTTCTGTCCGCAAAGAACAGGGCCCTGTGTATTAATATATGTAACTTCCAGTGCATGCAAATGTGCCACACTGCGAGCCCAACTAACATTCTTAAATTGGTTGTCAGCATAATTCTTAATAATTGAGGATTATTTAGCAATTGTTGCTGCTGGTTGGGTATGGTCTGTACCCTGCCCATTGTGAACAGCAACTGGGACATGCTGTTTGATACAATCCGCAGTCTTTGGGATACTCGGCCTACAAACCTAGCATCACAATGGCACTGAAGTTCATATACCGCATTACTCATTTGCGTGATAGACAGAACATCTTTTTGGTTTGATGGCAGCATCCTGTTAGTGGCGAATACCACTCATGTTGCTACTGCATAGTAGCAGTGTGAAACAGCTAGCTTCACCTGTTTCTCAAATTTTTACAATACCTTGCCCTTTCAGGGTAATCTGAGGTAGACTGGGCACTTTTCATGGCCAAAAGTGATAGACCATTCGTCAGTTTGTGTGATATACAGAGTGAAATGATCTGATCAGGGTAGCCATTATCCTACAGGATGCCTTTGATGCGCCCTGTTTCAGCATGAAGCTTGCATGGTCAGCAAATGGCTCAGGCCCTGTTTACGAGGTTGCCAATAAGACCAATCTTACAGCGTGTGGAACTGTAAGAATTCCAATGCATATATTGACTAGTGAAGATAGGCTTGTGGTAGACTGTGGTAGATTTTTCAACTAGTACATCAAGGAAGGGGAGTTCATTTAACTGCTCCATTTCATAGGTGAATTTGAGTGCAGGATGGAGCCCATTAAGACATGTAAGGAAATTGTTACATGCAGCTGTGGATTTAAATATAGCAAATGTATCATCCACATATTGGAAATATGTGAGGGGTAGGAGGTTAGATGTCATTCCACCAAAGACATGTTTCTCATGGAACCTAACAAAGATGCTTGTGACAGCTGGGCCTAGAGGGGTTCCCATGACAACACCATCTATTTGGGCATACATGGTATCATTAAAACTGAACTCAACTGCGTGAGTTGCCGAGTTCATAAGTTCAATGGTGGTGGGCCTACATCATCAAGATATAGTGCTGCAGCGCAAATGTCTATGGCTTCCTTAAGTAGAACATTGGTGAACAGGCTAACAATGCCAAATAAGCACATGGACACAGTATTGCTATCGATATGAAAGTCCTGTATGGTCTTCACAAGTGTGAAGGAGTCCTTCACTCTGTATGTGGAAAACGGTCAAAACTGGTTATAACAATTTGCCCAACCATTTGGCCAATTCATATTGTGCAGAACCAGTCATAGATAAGATGAGGCATAGAGGAACATCATTTTTGTGTGCCTTGGGCAGCCACTAAGACAACACTAAAGATATTCTCGTTGCATGTGAAAGTCAGACAAGTTGTTTGGAAACCTGCAATACACATGCACTAGACGCTAGATCAGCTACGTGCGCTTTCAAGGATTCAGCATTTTCAGTGGACGCTGAAGGACTCCTTCACATTTGCAAAGGTCCTACAGGACTTTCATATCGATAGCAATGCTGTGTCCATGTGCTCATTTGATATTTCTAGCCTATTCACCAATGTTCCATTTAAGGAAGCCATGGACATTTGTGTGCAGCAATTTGCGTTATATCATGGCAATGTAGACCCGCCACCATTGCATGGATCAGTATTCATTGAGCTTATGAAGATGGCAACTCGTGCAGTTGAGTTCAGTTTTAATGACACCATGTATGCCCAAATAGATGGTGTTGCCATGGGATCCCCTCTAGGTCCAGCTTTCACAAACATCTTTGTGGGGTTCCATGAGAAATGTATCTTCGATGGAATGATACCTAACTTCCTACCCCTGGCATATTTCCGATGTGGATGATACGTTTGCTATATTTAAATCCAGAGCCTCATGTAACAATTTCCTTACATGTCTTAATGGGCTCAAATTCACCTATGAAATGGAGCAGTTAAATGAACTCCCCTTCCTTGATGTGCTAGTTGAGAAATCTGCAGGGGATTCTCTACCACGGTCTATTGCAAGCCTACCTTCACTGGTCAATTTATGCATTAGAATTCTTACAATTCCACATGCTGTAAAATTAGTCTTATCAGCAACCTTGTAAGTAGGATCTGAGCCATTTGCTGACCATGCAAGCTTGGTACTGAAAAAGGGCGCATCAAAGGCATCCTGCAGGATAGTCGCTACCTTGATCACGCAAAAGTATGAATGGGCCTAAGGTCATCACTTTCGGACCTGAAAAGTGCCCAGTCTACCTCCGATTACCCTGGAAGGGTAAGGGTTCTCAAAAATTTGAGAAACAGATGCAGTGCTACTATGCAGTGGCAACACGAGTGGTATTCACCACTAATAGGAAGCAAGCCAAAGAAATGTTCTGTCTATCACACAAATGAGTAATGTGGTATATGAATTTCAGTGCCAGTGGGATGCTAGGTATTTTCTTTTTCTTTTATTCATTCGCGAGATCTGGGCTTAGCTGGCTGGGCCAGCATTTATTCCCATCCCTAATTGCCCTTGATAAGGTGGTGGTGAGCTGCCTTCTTGAACCACTGCAGCCCATGTGGTGTAGGTACACCCACAGTGATGTTAGGAAGGGAGTTCCAGGATTTCGACCCAGCGACAGTGAAGGAATGGTGATATATTTCCAAAACAAAAACAAAAACAGAATTACCTGGAAAAACTCAGCAGGTCTGGCAGCATCGGCGGAGAAGAAAAGAGTTGACGTTTCGAGTCCTCATGACCCTTCGACAGAACTTGAGTTCGAGTCCAAGAAAGAGTTGAAATATAAGCTGGTTTAAGGTGTGTGTGGGGGGCGGAGAGAGAGAGAGAGAGAAGTGGAGTGGGGGTGTGGTTGTAGGGACAAACAAGCAGTGATAGAAGCAGATCATCAAAAGATGTCAACAACAATAGAACAAAAGAACACATAGGTGTTAAAGTTGGTGATATTATCTAAACAAATGTGCTAATTAAGAATGGATGGTAGGGCACTCAAGGTATAGCTCTTGTGGGGGTGGGGAAAGCATAAAAGATTTAAAAAAAATTTTTTAAAAAAAATAATGGAAATAGGTGGGAAAAGGAAAATCTATATAATTTATTGGAAAAAAAAAGGAAGGGGGAAACAGAAAGGGGGTGGGGATGGGGGAGGGAGCTCACGACTTAAAGTTGTTGAATTCAATATTCAGTCCGGAAGGCTGTAAAGTGCCTAGTCGGAAGATGAGGTGTTGTTCCTCCAGTTTGCGTTGGGCTTCACTGGAACAATGCAGCAAGCCAAGGACAGACATGTGGGCAAGAGAGCAGGGTGGAGTGTTAAAATGGCAAGCGACAGGGAGGTTTGGGTCATTCTTGCAGACAGACCGCAGGTGTTCTGCAAAGCGGTCGCCCAGTTTACGTTTGGTCTCTCCAATGTAGAGGAGACCACATTGGGAGCAACGAATGGAGTAGACTAAGTTGGGGGAAATGCAAGTGAAATGCTGCTTCACTTGAAAGGAGTGTTTGGGTCTTTGGATGGTGAGGAGAGAGGAAGTGAAGGGGCAGGTGTTGCATCTTTTGCGTGGGCATGGGGTGGTGCCATAGGAGGGGGTTGAGGAGTAGGGGGTGATGGAGGAGTGGACCAGGGTGTCCCGGAGGGAGCGATCCCTACGGAATGCCGATAGGGGGGGTGAAGGGAAGATGTGTTTGGTGGTGGCATCATGCTGGAGTTGGCGGAAATGGCGGAGGATGATCCTTTGAATGCGGAGGCTGGTGGGGTGATAAGTGAGGACAAGGGGGACCCTATCATGTTTCTGGGAGGGAGGAGAAGGCGTGAGGGCGGATGCGCAGGAGATGGGCCGGACACGGTTGAGGGCCCTGTCAACGACCGTGGGTGGAAAACCTTGGTTAAGGAAGAAGGAGGACATGTCAGAGGAATTGTTTTTGAAGGTACCATCATCGGAACAAATGCGACGGAGGCGAAGGAACTGAATGGGATGGAGTCCTTACAGGAAGCAGGATGTGAGGAGCTGTAGTCGAGATAGCTGTGGGAGTCGGTGGGTTTGTAATGGATATTGGTGGACAGTCTATCACCAGAGATTGAGACAGAGAGGTCAAGGAAGGGAAGGGAAGTGTCAGAGATGGACCACGTGAAAATGATGGAGGGGTGGAGATTGGAAGCAAAATTAATAAATTTTTCCAAGTCCCGACGAGAGCATGAAGCGGGGCTCGGCATGATGCTGAACTCTTCTTCCGCCGTCTTCGTCTCCGGGCTCACTTCTTTGGGCAGGACTCCTCTCCCAGTTCAACGGATCCTTTTACCCATCTCCAATATTCTCCCTCCACCTGGACCCCTCCCTCTGGATTCTTACCTTCTCTCGATCTTTTCATTGAGAACTGTCGGCGCGACATTAGTCCTCTCAATTTTTCTGCTCCTCTCACCCATTCAACCTGTCTCTCTCTGAACTTACTGCACTCCATTCTCTCAGGTCCAACCCTGACATTGTCATCAAACCCGCTGACAAGGGTGGTGCTGTTGTTGTCTGGCGCACTGACCTCTACCTCGCAGAGGCTGAGCGTCAACTCACAGACACTTCCTCCTACCTCTCCCTGGACCATGACCCCACCACTGAACATCAAGCCATTGTTTCCAGGACTGTCACTGACCTCATCTCCTCTGGGGATCTCCCTCCCACAGCTTCCAACCTGATAGTCGCCCAACCTCGGACGGCCCGCTTCTATCTCCTACCCAAAATCCACAAACAGAACTGCCCCAGTAGACCGATCGTCTCAGCTTTCTCCTGCCCCACAGAACTCATTTCTTGTTATCTTGACTCCCTTCTCTGTCCCCTTGTCCAGTCCCTTCCCACCTACATCCGTGATTCCTCTGACACCTTACGTCACATCAACAATTTCCAGTTCCCTGGCCCTAACCGCTTCCTCTTCACCATGGACGTCCAATCCCTCTCCACCTCCATCCCCCACCAGGATGGTCTGAGGGCCCTTAGCTTCTTCCTCGAACAGAAGCCCGAACAATCCCCATCCACCACTACTCTCCTCCGTCTGGCTGAACTTGTTCTCACGCTGAACAATTTCTCCTTCAACTCCTCTCACTTCCTCCAAATAAAAGGTGTGGCTATGCGTACCCGCATGGGCCCCAGCTATGCCTGTCTCTTTATGGGGTATGTGGAACATTCCTTGTTCCAGTCCTACTCCGCCCCCCTTCCACAACTCTTTCTCCGGTACATCGATGATTACTTCGGTGCCGCTTCATGCTCTCGTTGGGACTTGGAAAAATTTATTAATTTTGCTTCCAATCTCCACCCCTCCATCATTTTCACGTGGTCCATCTCTGACACTTCCCTTCCCTTCCTTGACCTCGCTGTCTCAATCTCTGGTGATAGACTGTCCACCAATATCCATTACAAACCCACTGACTCCCACAGCTATCTCGACTACAGCTCCTCACATCCCGCTTCCTGTAAGGACTCCATCCCATTCTCTCAGTTCCTTCGCCTCCGTCGCATCTGTTCCGATGATGCTACCTTCAAAAACAGTTCCTCTGACATGTCCTCCTTCTTCTTTAACCGAGGTTTTCCACCCACGGTCGTTGACAGGGCCCTCAACCGTGTCCGGCCCATCTCCTGCGCATCCGCCCTCACGCCTTCTCCTCCCTCCCAGAAACATGATAGGGTCCCCCTTGTCCTCACTTAACACTCCACCAGCCTCCGCATTCAAAGGATCATCCTCCGCCATTTCCGCCAACTCCAGCATGATGCCACCACCAAACACATCTTCCCTTCACCCCCCCTATCGGCATTCCGTAGGGATCGCTCCCTCCGGGACACCCTGGTCCACTCCTCCATCACCCCCTACTCCTCAACCCCCTCCTATGGCACCACCCCATGCCCACGCAAAAGATGCAACACCTGCCCCTTCATTTCCTCTCTCCTCACCATCCAAAGACCCAAACACTCCTTTCAAGTGAAGCAGCATTTCACTTGCATTTCCTCCAACTTAGTCTACTGCATTCGTTGCTCCCAATGTGGTCTCCTCTACATTGGAGAGACCAAACGTAAACTGGGCGACCGCTTTGCAGAACACCTGCGGTCTGTCCGCAAGAATGACCCAAACCTCCCTGTCGCTTGCCATTTTAACACTCCACCCTGCTCTCTTGCCCACATGTCTGTCCTTGGCTTGCTGCATTGTTCCAGTGAAGCCCAACGCAAACTGGAGGAACAACACCTCATCTTCCGACTAGGCACTTTACAGCCTTCCGGACTGAATATTGAATTCAACAACTTTAGGTCGTGAGCTCCCTCCCCCATCCCCACCCCCTTTCTGTTTCCCCCTTCCTTTTTTTTTCCATTAAATTATATAGATTTTCCTTTTCCCACCTATTTCCATTATTTTTAAGTATTTTAAAATATTTTATGCTCTCCCCACCCCCACAAGAGCTATACCTTGAGTGACCTACCATCCATTCTTAATTAGCACATTCGTTTAGATAATATCACCAACTTTAACACCTATGTGTTCTTTTGTTCTATTGTTGTTGACATTTTTTGATGATCTGCTTCTATCACTGCTTGTTTGTCCCTATAACCCCAACCCCACTCCACTTCACTCTCTCTCTCTCTCTCTCCGCCCCCCACACACACACCTTAAACCAGCTTATATTTCAACTCTTTCTTGGACTCGAACTCAAGTTCTGTCGAAGGGTCATGAGGACTCGAAACGTCAACTCTTTTCTTCTCCGCCGATGCTGCCAGACCTGCTGAGTTTTTCCAGGTAATTCTGTTCTTGTTTTTGTTTTGGATTTCCAGCATCCGCAGTTTTTTTGTTTTTATATCTATATATTTCCAAGTCAGGATGGTGAGTGACTTGGAGGAGAACTTCCAGCTGGTGGTGTTCCTATCCATCTGCTGCCCTTGTCCTTCTAGATGGTAGTGGTCGTGGATTTGGAAGATGTTGTCGAAGGAGCCTTGATGAATTCCTGCAGTGCATCTTGTAGATGGTACCCACTGCTGCAACTGTGTAATGGTGGTGGAGGGAGTGAATGTTTGTGGATGTGGTGCCAATCAAGTGGACTGCTTTGTCCTGGATTGTGTCAAGCTTCTTGAGCATTGTGGGAGCTGCACTCATCCAGGCAAATAGAGAGTATTCTATCACACTCCTGACTTGTGCCTTGTCATTGGTGGACAGGCTTTGGGGAGTCAGAAGGTGAGTTACTCGTCGCATGATTCCTAACCCCTGGCCTACTCTTGTAGCTATAGTATTTATATGACTAATCCAGGTCAATTACCGTAGGCCGTACATCCCGAAGACTGGCAGATCACATCAAACAGCATGTCCCAGCCACTGTTCACAATGGGCAGGGTACAAACCATACCCAACCAGCCTGTGCTTGCAAAACTCAAAACATTGTCCAATATTAGGCATGATTCCACAATTGGACAACATTTGCTAAATAATCCTCAATGTGCTAAGAATTACACTGAGAACTAATTTAAGGTTGTCAGTTGGGCTCACAGTGTGGTGCATTTGTGTGTACTGGAAGTTTTTACATATATAAATACACAGGGCCCTGCTCTTTACGGACAGAAAGAATATGTAGAGATATTGCACATGTTTCAGCTAAACAAAATAAGTGACAGACATTCAGCTGACTCAATCCTCAAGGCAATGCCTTGACTAATCAAGATCAAGCTGCCTGGTTTAAATTTCAAATGATGCTTGGCAGTTAACTGTCAGTCACCAGCAGTAGTGTATTCTCCATGACAAAACCACCTGCTGACCAATCAGCACTCTCTTCACATATGTATAAATTGGTGTTTTCCCATTATATTGGTATTCTTGTGTGTGTCCTGATGAGTGCAAGACAAAAAGTTTCAACATGTCTCTTTTTTCAGCAATAGCTTTCTAAATAGTATAACATCTCTGTTCTTTCTCACAACCCTGCAAAGCTTTCCTTTTCAACTATCTATCCAGTTTCCTTTGGAAAGTTACGACTGAATCTGTTCCACAACCTCTTCATGTAATGCATTCCAGATCATAACAATACATATGTAAACTGTGGCAGGATTTTAAACTGATGGTCCTGTCATTTGGCCTGGGTACTTAGTTGATCGATAGCCCACTGGAGTTTCCAGCAGGCTTTCCTGTAGCTCGTTTACTGGGCTTCATCATTAACATCCTGTTTTCTGGTTCCTTGGCTAATCAGGGAGGGTGGGTAGGATGGTGTGCTGGGTATGAATAGGACGGATTTCTAATTAAAGGGACCACAGCATGGGTTACAACGCCTGAACTGTGCTTAGAATTTTGCGGCTACAGCAATCACAGGAATGAACAGGGCACCTGGGAAGGCTTTTCCCTCAGTGTCTCACTGTTAACTGGAGATCCTGCTGCAGGTTTTGAGGGGCTATCCAAGGATAGGAGCAATAGGACAACCTCTCCAACTAAGCAAGCTTGATTGGAACTTATTGAGGAAGCCAGCAGTTTAAGTGTAATTCCTCCAATCTAGACAGAGTGCACAGAGAAGATCAAGAACCCCAGGGGGGTGGCAAACGTAAGTGGCATAACAATTACAGGTACCAAGCCCCACACTCTGACTTTACCAGCATCCTGCTGCACAGCACTCCTCAGAACAGCACAACTTGCAGCTGTACTCACTTCTCTCTCAAGGCAACTCAGAACTCCATCCGAACAGCCAACACACGCACTCACCCTCATCGATTGCCCTCTCACACCCATCCCTCACATTTACCTTCCACAAATGTTGTCTATCCCTTCTACCACACAAGTCATTATGAACACTAATGACTCTCTGCTTCTTCTCCTTGCAGAAGAGAGCACATAACCTTGGAGACACAGAATGTGGGGGCAGGGGAGGGGAGCTGGGAGGGAGGGTGGCTCTTCAATGACAGCCAACTTGATGGCCACTAACATTGTGCACCAGCCTGACCCACTAGGAAGGAGGCCTCATTTAAAAAGGCTGCAGATATCAATAAAGACTTGCCTTGAAAATCTGAGCCTCCTGAGGCACAGTTGATCCCCTGCCTGTAGACCCTGTGTTGGGGTCTTGCCTCCCTGGAACTAGATCTCTGTATCCATTCCCTCTGCCCTGTGGAGCAGCATATAGTTGAGGATAAGGTATCTGGTGCTGCTAATGGTTTTGCTCCTGTTGATGTTGCTGCTCCTCTTGCTCTCCATCAGAGGTCCAAGGTAGAGCTGCATAAGCTGCTCCTACGTGTGGTGAAGTGCAGCTGAAGGTGAATGACTTCCAATAAGTTGTCAATTATCCCAGAAACACTGGAAACACTCTCTGTGAATAGCAGTCTTTCACTTGGCCATGACTGGAGCTCTTCATTTTCATTGATTGAAACCTTCCCACCTTGTCAATTTCACTGGGTCAAAATTCTGGAACTCTTTCCCAACAGCACTGTGGGTATACCTAAACCACATGGGCTGCAGTGATTCAAGAAGGCAGCTCACCACCACCTTCTCAATGCCCAATAGGGATGGGCAGCAAATGCTGGCTTTGTCAATGCTGCTCACACCCCATGAATAAATACCAAAAACAAATCGCTGAATAAGCACTCCCCACTGTGCACTCTAGGAGAATTGCTGATAGCTCAGTAAATCCATTTACTGGCTGTTCAAGCTAGATTACTATTTTTGACTAAAGCATAACTTAATAAGTTATTTGAATATCTAATTGCCTTACCTGATGGCTGCATGGGAATTCCTTGCTCACCATCCCAAAAAGGCGGGATGATGTTGGAATTCTGACCTGGTATCACTTTTAGGCGATTCAGTGCAATTCCAGCTTGCCCAGATGACATGTTCTTCCAGAGAAAATTGGGTTTTTACATTAAAAATTGTGTCTTTTAGTTTATTTTACACATTTCTTTCCTTCACATTTGCTTGATTTTAAACTGTAAAATTTATAGGAAAATTAAGTGACATTTTAGGTTTATGCATGTTCAATACAACAACTAAATGAGTACTTTCCAAAAAGCCAGCTCAAAAGCCACTCTCCCACTTTCTCTCAAGCAGACCCCCACGCTAACCTGCTTTTCTGTTCTCCCTTCAATTCTTCCAGTGCATAGAAATTATCTTTCCACCCAACTCTCCTCCATTCAGTGATGTGCTCATCTTTAACTTTCCTCAGTTCAGTGATGTGCTCATCTGTAACTTTCCTCAGTTCAGTGAATTGCTCATCTTTAACTTCCCTCAGTTCAGTGAAGCGCTCATCTTTAACTCTCCTCAGTTCAGCAAAGTGCTCACTTTCTCTCCATTCACACAGGCAATCTGTTCCACACTACTTGATTCATAAAGGGTTTCTGCCTCCTTTCTGTGATCCTTAATGTCAGGCATGGCTGCAGTTCCTAACTGAGACTATTGCAAGTTAATGCTGCCAGCTTGATGCTGAATAAACAGAATCTCAACAATAAACCAGCTGTCCTCAAGCAGACTTCTGACGTTGTGCCTATTCTTGAATGGCAAGTTATCAAAACTCAATTCAACTAATGAAGTGGGGGGGGATGGTGAGAGCATTGGATTTTCATTTGTATTGGCCCTAAATAAATAATACTGCACAATATATTGTTACAATATAAATTTTACATAAAGGTGTAATCCTGCATAGATGATTGAGCTAAAATAAGAGAGTGATGTTGACATTGGTTTCATTGGATGTGAGATAAGAGCAGTAATAAATGAGATAAAAACTGGAAAAGTGGCTGGAATAGATGAAATACAACAACATGGGAAAAGATATTTACTGTTCAGAAGAATGGCCAGAGGACCGCATGCAGACAACAATAATCACCATTAAAAAAAGCCAAAGACATGTCGACGTTCTGACTTTTATACAGTTAGTCTGACTGTTCAGGCATTGAAGATTGCGTTGAGAATTGTAACGAAGAGAGTGGGTGGGAAGATAAAGAACCACAGAGATAACCAATTTGGATTCCAGGGAAGAGGAGGAATGAAAGAAGTAAATGATATTATAAGTGTAGTGATTGTGAGCAAAACCTTTCCTACTGCTTTTAGGGGTCACCTGATTGTACTGATGAGTCAGCTCTAAGCACTGGTAATCTTAGGGGTGGAATTTTCTAGTCGTGGACCTGGTTCAAGCGTGCGGTTCCTACAAGAGCTCTGTAAATAAAGTTCTCTGTTTCAAGTAAGAAACCTGTCCAGTACATGAAGTCTACTACAAATGGCAATGAGGATCAATAGCTCTGATGCTGCACTCCCCTCATGAATGTGAGTGCATCAATTCTTAAGGAAGGAAAGAGAAGTATACTCACCAGTCATGCCAATTTTTCGGCAGAATCAACCCTTATGACTCATCCATGGAAGACTAGAGTCAGTACATAGAGTGCCTAGGTTTTTACTTTGTGGCGAATGAAATTACAGCAGAGGAGAAGCAGAAAGCAATTCTTTTAAGTATCTGCGGAAGCAAGTCTTAGAACCTCATCTGTAGTCTGCCTGCCCGAACGCGCCCGATTCTAAATCTTTTAAAGAGCTAGTAGGCTTCGTGAAGGCACATTTTCAGCCAAAGCCATCATTAATTATGCAGGGATTTAAGTTCAGCTCCAGAGTAAGGGCCCCTGGTGAGTCAATCACAACTTATATCGTGAAGTTGAAACAGTTGACGAGCACTGCAACTTTGGAGATACACTCAATGACATATTGCGGGATCGTTTAGTTTGTGGCATACACGACTCTATCCAGTGCTGTTTGCTTGAAGAAGTTAATATTGATCTGAAGCACGCCATGGAAATAGTGCTAGCATTGGAGAGTGCTGAGCGGGACTCACAGGCTTTGCAGTGTATGTAACATGGTGCCGTACTTCAGTTGGGGTAGGAACCTATGGCTGGGGAAGCCTCCAGTCATGGAGGTAGACATGGGAGCATCGGCCACAGTGGTAGGAGAACACACATTTAAATGCCTAAGTGAAGGTACCCAGCCACTGAATCTGGGGCAAAACACAGCTCAGCTGAAGACATACACTGGAGAGTCAATACAGGCAAAAGGCATCACCATTGTACCTGTGTCCTACAGGTAACAGACAGCCCAGCTTCCAGTGATCATAGCGGCAGGTGAAGGACCTAATTTTCTGGACCATGATTGGTTAGAAAAAATTAAACTCAACTGATCAGAAATTTTTCAAGTTAGAACAGTTAGAAACCTGAGCTGTTAAGGAAGTACGACAGCGTGTTTCTTGATGAATTGGGAAAGATAAATGGCCCACACCCCGGTTCTTTAAGGCTGTGTCTTCCTCCGTAAAAGAAGGTGGATTCAGAATTGTGCGCTTAGAGAAGCAAGGCATCATCCAGCCAGTCCAATTTTCAGAATGGGCAGCGCCTATAGTCCCTGTGATGAAACCAAATCAAACTATTTGCATTTGCTGAGACTACAAATTAACTGCGAACAAGGCTGATAAATTAGATAAATATCCCATCCCGAGGATTGAAGAATTGTATGCAAAGCCAGCTGGAGGAAAATCCTACACCAAACTGGACATGAGCCACACATACCAACGGCTAGAGCTGGACAGTATGTCTAGTGGGTATGTAACCATCAACACGCACAAGGGCCTGTACCTATATACACACCTACCCTTTGGTGTATCATCTGCCTGTGCAATCTTCCAAAGGATCATGGAAAGCTTATTGCAAGAACTTCCCTGTGTAGTAGTGTGCCTGGATGATGTCCTAACACATGATCAATGGAAGCTGAACATTTGGCCAACCTAGAAGAGGTTTTAAGAAGATTTTTGGAAGCTGGTGTATGATTGAAGAAAGAGAAGTGTACATTCCAAGCGACTGAAGCCATTTATTTGAGTCATCGAGCGGATGCCCAGGGGTTGTGTTCAGTAGAGAAGAAAGTCAGGGCAATCAAGGAAACGCCTTCTCCTTCCAGTGTCACTGAACTCAAGTCTTGTTTGAGCATGATAAATTATTATAGTCGCTTCTTGCCAAACTTTACAGTGTTAGTCCCTTTACACTTATTATGGTGGTGGTCATGGAAGGCGCAACAAGAAGTTTTCATAAAAATCAGGATGCTATAATACTCATCATGTCTACTAGTACATTATGACCCATCAAAAGAATTAGTATTAACCTGTGATTCATCTCCTTATGATGTGGGGATGGTGTTATCACACAGGATGGAAGACGGTTCTGAAAGGCCAATAGCCTTTGTCTCCAAAATCCTCTCTGCAGCTTGTTGTTATTCACAACTTGAAAAAGAAGGGTTATCAGTAACATTGGGGATGAAGAAATTCCATCAATATCTGCATGGTCGACATTTCACCATTGTGTCAGATCATAAGACACTAATGAGTTTATTTAGGGAAGCTAAAGCAATTCCGCCGATAGCCTCAGCTAGAATTCAATGATGGTGTTGATTTTGTCGGCACACGAGTACACTTTATGCACCATCCAGTTGAGCACATTGCAAATGCAGATGCCCTCAGTCATCTTCTGTTACCAGATAGCAG
The DNA here is from genome assembly GCF_017639515.1 of Carcharodon carcharias. Lineage (NCBI taxonomy): Eukaryota > Metazoa > Chordata > Chondrichthyes > Lamniformes > Lamnidae > Carcharodon > Carcharodon carcharias. The sequence continues at coordinate 116,025,959 of NC_054467.1, forward strand.
ATTGTACATATTCCAGCGCCACAAGAAGTTACACTTGTGTTGAAATTCCTGGACTCCTCGCCAGCCTGTGCAAAGCAAATAAGGAATTGGACAAACAGGGATCCAGTTTTATTAAAAGTCCGAGCCCAGGTATTGCAAGGATGATCGAATGCACCAGTGTCTGAAGTGATAAGACCATTCCATGCCCATAAAACTGAGTTTAAGTTGCTAAGATGGAATTTTGTTGTGGGGAATCAAGAGTCGTTGACGCTTTGCAAGAAAGAGGACCACTCTTAACAGAGCTTCACAGTGCGTATCTGGGCATTTTGAAGATGGAGATGCTTGCGTGAAGCTATGTTTGGTGGCCAGGTATAGACAGTGATGTAGAAAAAAATTGTTAAACACTGTCTCCAGTGTCAACAACAACAGAAGCTGCCTGTTTCAGCTCCGCTGTATCCTTGGAAGTGCCTTGGCCAACGCTAGGTTAAACTACATATAGGCTACGTAGGTCCATTTTAGGTACCATGTTTTTATTGATCATCGATGCACATTCTAAGTGGATGGATGTGTGTGAAGTTAGATCACCATATCGTGTGCAACTATTGAAAAGCTGCGCCAATGTTCTGGTATACATGGCCTACTTCATTGTTTCGGATAACTGTACTGCCTTCTGTAAGGAATTCCAGAGATTCATGAGTTTAAATGGAATTAAACATATTAAAACAGCACCGTATCATCCCTCATCCAATGGATTAGCAGAAAGAGCAGTGCAAACTTTCAAAACAGGAATGAAGAAATTATCCATAGGAACATTAGAAACTTGAATTTCATGACTCCTCATGCAACTACAGGTACAACACTGTTTGAATTAATGATGAAACACTGCCTACGTACAAGATTAAGTCTGTTGTTTCCAAACTTAGAGGGGAAGTAGAGAAGATCCAGAGTAGTCAGAAAGTGAATCATGATATTCAGAGCAAAGCTCAAAGATTTACTGTGGGAGAGACAGTTTTCATGCAAAATTTTGGAAATGGACCTAGTTGGGTTCCTGGTAAAATTGTCATATCAATTGGGGATGGAAGACTGGATTGTTCGAAAACATGTGGATCATCTAAGGAGTAGAGAGACACTCCAACAACCAATTTATCCACCTGTAATTGATGTTGAACCTTTAACCCCTGAGGTGACAGATTGACCTAGAATAGACATACCTGATGTCCCTGCCATTGTCTAAGTTGCCTAGTTGCTGATTATGTCGATCCAGTGGGAGAATCTCAATTTGTAGAGCTACATCACTCTAACCGAATTAGAAAACCATCTCAGAGACTTAATCTATAATTACATGACCTGTGTATATAGGTATATGTTGTGGATTAAGATATTCTTGTAAATAAGAAATGTAAAAAAATTAAAGGGGGAGGAATGTAGTGATTGTGGGTAAAACCTTTCCCACTGCTTTTAGGGGGTCATGCAATTGTACTGATGAATCAGCCCCAGGCGTAATCCTGGGAATGGACCTGGTTCAAGCATGTATCTTCAACAAGAGCTCTATAAATAAAGCTATCTATTTCAAGTAAGAAACCTGTCTGGTACATCAAGTTTATTACAATAAGATTAATGAGTGAACACAGTTCAGAATTTGGACTGGAATTATATGTTTGCTTTTAGATTTTGAAAAAGTATTTGATCGGGTTGAGTGAATTAAGCTCTTGACAATACTGAGATACATTGCAGTACACTTGGAGAGATGGATGACTCATAAAAAATCTGTATATTGGACAAATAGCAACAATGAGAGTGGCCAAGTGGGAGTCAGAACCATCCATAATTGGAAGAAGAATTCAACAAGATTGTTGTTTATCACCAGTCCTCTTCAATGTCTGCAGAAGTAATGATCAAAGAAGTGTTTGAAGGCACAAAATCCTGACATTAAGATTGGGGGCTGGGGGTTGTGCATGATAACATCAGTTAGATTTGCAGATGACAAAGCACTTGTAGCAAGCACAGAGGGAGGATTACAAGAACTAGTAGATAGACTTGTAACAGCAGGCATGAACTTTGGAATGAAAGCGAACATCGTCAAAACTGAAGTGATGCACATCTCAAAATCACCAAGAAATATTCATATATTTAGAGAAGAAAGAGAATTAGAACAGGTGTAAGAATTCAAGTATTTAGAAAGCAAATTATCTGCAAATGGAAGGTGCAACAAATAAATAAAAACAAGGATAGCAATGGGAAAGGCTGTTTTTAATAAGAGGGCTGCTAACCAGAAAACTGAATAAACAACTCAAGAAGCAACTTGTTAAGATTTGGAGCTTGATTTGAAATGTTGTTTTGTGTGAATGGAAGGCTTGGACCTAGCAGAGAAAAAGAAACCTGCTTGCTAAATAATTTTGAAATGTGAGTTTGGAGGAGAATGGAAAACATCAGTTGGACAGAAACAGTAACAAATGAAGTGCTAAGGAGAGTGAACAAAGAAATTTGCTCAACATAAATAGGGACAGAGAGGGCTCATCTTAAGAGCAAATAGGCTTGTAATAGAGGGAAGATTTCAAGGAAAAGGGGGAGAAAGAGAATATCAGTGCTGGATGGCTTGAAAATTGAAGGAGGTTTTTGGCAAATGAAAAGACTGGCACTGGGTAGGGACATGGAAAGACTACCAAGAGCCAAGGACCTGCCTTCAGGCAGAGAACACATGATGATGATGAATCCTGCACAATACACTTTGCTTTGCCAATATCAAGATAAAACCATGTGGACAGCTCCCCATCTACTATCAGGGCACTGGAGAAAGAAATAATGCACAATCATTATGCTAATTAGAGTTGCAAGTTTTTTTCATTCATTAAAAGACAGGAAATGTGCAGTATTACTTTATTCAAACAAACATGAGCACAGGTTTGGGCAGAGTGTGAGACCACTTTGTTGTCCTGCATTGCTTCAGGAATGTAGTGTGGCTGTAACTCTTAACAACCAAACATTTTACGCTTTTGACATAAGCCAGCAGAAGTCTGGGCACATTTAAGTACAGATGTATAATTTGAAAGTATTGCAGTGCTAGCTGTATAACTTAATGTCTAAATCCCACATTATGCTAAAAACAGGTATTATTCTCACAAACAATAACTGCATTGTAAGTGCAACATTGAAGAATCAGACAGACTTTGAAGCTTTTTGAGAACCATTTTTGAAAAAAATACTTCACAGTTTAGGCAAAGGCAGTCATGTATTTCTTTAATAATCCAAGAATAAAACACCACAGGACCAACTGACTTTATTCAAATCTTATGAATACCACATTGGCATGGTGAATTAATTAACCTATATAACTCCCTAGAAGCTAGAACGTCAGATAAGTTACTTCAAATCTTGTTGACTATATAACTGTTGAAAGCAGCTGATGGAGGTTAAGGAAAATTGTGACGTCGTCAGCTAGTCCAGAAGGACCATTGCCACCAGCCCATTCAGAGTCAGCTCTTTTTAGTTCTGTAAGGCAAGTTTCCAGCTTGGATCGGACCTGCAATACATGGCTGTCCAGAGTGAAGGTAGGTTGGGAGAGGGAAGGAAGCCACGATCCCTTTTTATGGCACTAACTGCAGTAAAGCAGGTAAGTTAAAGGTCCAGCCACTTTCAGAAGCCAGGCAGAAGGTAGGTTTCTAAGGTAAGTGGGTAGGATTGGGGGGAGGATTGGGGGGTGGGTTGGAGGAGGGGTGTATTCAGGTGGTCAGTGGAGGGGGGGTTGTTTTGGTGTTAGGTGATCAATGGGGGGATTCAGTTAGGGGTTCAGTTGGTCGGGGGGGTCTATCATGTGTTCGGGGGGTCAGGTGGGCAACCAGGAGGTTGGGTGATTGGTGGAGGGGTGGGGATCAGGTTGTTGTGGGGGGTGGTCAGCGGGGGACCAGGTGATCAAGGGTTCCCATGCGGGTGGTCAGGGAGTCCCGTTAGGGGTCAGTGCTATAGTTACCCATGAACTATAAGTAATTTCAATTCTTCTAAATTTTCCTGGGTAACTATTACAATAAGACAGTCCGAACCATCTGGAGTTTGTGATTTTAATTGTACTTTTGGATGGTTCCAATTGCAGGGAAATTGCCCAATGGAAGTATGATTTTCCCAGGCAACTGCTGGACAATCCTTACCTGGGGATTTCTGGCGGTGGATGGGGTCCCCAATGAATCTTTAAGGTACCCCACCCCAGTTATGACTCTCAGAAGCTCAGAGCTTACTGGCCTTTGTACTCCAGCTACACGTCTTGGGGACAGACACAAAGAATACCTCAAAAATGGTGTCAAAGTAAGATTACAAAATAATAACACTTATCAGAGATATGTTCCAAGATTGGATGCTGCAAGGTAACGATTGCCAACTTGTTCCACATTTTCTGCTCACACATGCCAAGTCCTCATGAAGCCCTACAAGACTTACTTACCATGTATATCCAGCCTTCAGTAGCGCACACAGTCAAACCGCAAAATACAACTGGAAGCCTAGGCATACTCGCACTATCAAATGCATCACACATAAATCACCAACTATATAGCTGATGAGGGGGAGTCACTTCCTGATGCACAGGATGGGCTGCAGATTGATACATATTTGTCACCGTTCAAGTTCTCCTTCAGCATGTCAAGCCTACTTCTGTGCTTCCATGACCAAATGTCACATCAAATAAGGGAACAGAGTGAAGTGGAGGAAGGCTCTGAAAGTTCAAGCTCTTAACTTTTTGGGAAAGGGTACAGTAAACATCCTTGTATGTAAAAATCATAGAAGGAATTGAGGAAGGTGAAATCACAGACCTCCCTCAAATTCAGGGCTAACAAAATACTGCTCTTATGGGCAGGATTTTCTGCACCCGCCCCCTGCCGCAAGTCCATGGTGCACCGCCTCACCCGCGGTGGGTCCCACCCGCAACGGAGCCAGAGAATCCGAGCCTATGTTTTGTCTCACAGACACACAAAGATCATGCATGGTATTTTACATTGCATACAGTGAAGATATATTTTGCTATCACCATTCTACATTTGTGGCACAGTCAGACTTATCTGGCAGTACTGCCAGTTGCTCAGGACAGGACTAGGGTTGCCAACCTACCAGGGTTGGCTTGGAATCTCCAGGAATTGGAGATCAATCTCCAGGACACTATTTTGTGCAATCCTTGAGAAAAATCATCAGGACATTAAAAAATATTTTTTTTGTCATTTTGTTTGAACTTTCCTCTTTACCAGACAAAAATGTTGAAAATGGGAGAAAAAGGCTGTTTGGCTGACATTCAAGCATCATCCAATTGTCTTTCCAGTCTTTCCAGTCAGTGTAGGAAGGTAGTACGTCACAAGGATGGATGTGTTGGCTGACGAATGGCTGGAATGTGGGGGAAAGTCATGAGATGAAACTTCCAGGAACACATTGAATCACAATTGGGAACCACAACCAGGACGGCTTCTAACAGTGCCCTATAGGTCCATCATTAATGTTTGCAAACATCTGTACAATTACACAGAACTTGCAGGGTGTAGTTTGTCAGCTTGAGGTAGTACCACAGTGTCACAGTGCACAGGTATGGAGTAGCAAGTAATGGTGCCAGGTTAGGTGTAGGAGCCTGACGTCTGACAGCCACATGCCTGCTGTAATTTGGGAAATGTGGCTGTGGTGGTAACACTGAACAGCTGATTCATTCACCTGTTACTATTCAGTGGAAAGTGAGAATAATGTATGACCATACTAACCTGTGTAATCTGATTAACAAATACACGGACAAGCTATTGACTGATACTACAGATGACCACTAAGCAATCTTGGAAGGAAATAGTAAAGTTGACAACAGGGATTAATTTCACTGCCACAAGCAAGACTATCCTTACAGTGGTTAGCTTCAAATTTCTTTGCAGAAGATGATACACCCCTGCAACCACCTTCTGTTGATTTGGAGCATGCCTATGCAGTTGTCCTCAACTAGTTACATGCCTTGCCCCGCCCCAGTCCTACCTCCGCCTCACCTTTCCGCTCTCGTCCTTCCACCATCATCACCCTCCCTACTCTGATCCTGCCTCCATCTCACCCTTTCCCTCTGGTCATACATGCGTACATAAGAACTTATTTTCAAAGTAGGAGCAGGAGTAGGTCACTCAGCCCTTCAAGCCTGCTCTGCCATTCAATGAGATCATGACTGATCTGATTGTAATGTCAATTCCATGCAGTTTCATGCACCCTGCTCAAATTCTCTCCATCTGTTTTCGTGTAGGAGAAGCTGGCTTACAACAGTAGGGAGAGGTCCCAGACCGGGGCTGGAGTGACGACATTAGATCCCACACTCACTTTGAGGAGTGTGCCGTCGTGCTGACTGGTGAGGATATGGTCTGTGCCGGTGCGATAGTGAGGTCGGCGGTAAGCACCCAAGTGAGGATCCTGCACCACATCATCTCTCCCAACGCAACAGTGAGTGCTCCCTCTCCTGTTTTTGACTCTGCTGCCATGCAATAATTATCTCTACTTTGGTTCACAGGGAGCTCTGCCAAGCGACCGATGCCCTCAGCCAGCCAGTCCCTCAGCTCCATCCACGTCCTCACCTCTTGCCAAGAAGACACCTCCTCCAAAGAAGAGCTGGAAATAAGCAGCCTGGAAGACCCATCACAGGGCTTACCAACACCCTCCACCAATGCTGAGACACACACCTCAGTGGGTTCTACATCTAGTGCAGGTTCAGGTTAACAATCTGTTGGTCACCACACAGACACGTGTCCATAGCAGGAGGAGGCAGGTTCAGCCGAGCTCCCTGGCACTCGGAGGACTGCTGGGAAAGAAGCATCTGTGAAGTCCAAGTCAGATGACAAGCTTTTGGATTCGGCCTCCCAACTCACCTTGGAGAGTTGGCAGGAGGTGTGGGAACATCACTCAGAGATGTTGGAAGCCCTCAACAGAATGGCACACGAGTCGGAGGAGCGTGTATGTCTGCTCGCTGATGAAGTAGTGCCCACATTTGCACAAATAGAGATCTCCATGGGAAGGATGGCAGACGCCATGGAGACCCTGGTCCAGCAGAACGTGGAGAAGCGTGCAGATCTGCATTCCATCACAGTAGCCATGGGTCATTCCTGCAGTGGCAACACAGGAGGGAAACAGGGCACCTTGACGTTCCTCCAGGTGCTCCTTCCCCTCAAGGAAGTCAGGCTGCAAAGCCTTCAGGCACGCAAAGGGGGGAGGAGCGGCAGCTGGACACCTCTTGATCATCCACTCAGGAATGTCAGAGGCTGTCCTCTCCCTCCGAGTCCCCTTTGCCTGTGACCCCCTCAACCTCATCCTCTGTTACCACAGAGGGAGCAACCGGCCCACAGGAGGACAGACAAAGCAAGCTGGGGCCCTCAAGGCCTCGAGTCTCCAGAGGATGCATGCGAAAGCAGAGGCAACAGGGTCAACCATTGCACAGGCTGTCTCTACCCCTGCTGCCGATGTCAGGGCAGCACCTGGAAGAAATGATAGGCCTAGAAAAGTTAGGAAATTCTGATTACAAGTGATTGCACAGGTGAATACATTTTGTCACTTTATAATCTGAAAACATAATCACTTTCACTAAATAATGTGCAAAGTTGTCTTTCAGCTTCATTGACAGGCTTCATGAGTCCTCCCCTGCATCCCTGCAACCCCTCCCTACTAGCAGTTCAGCTGCATGTAGCTGGACCACGAGTGATTCAGGAGGGAGAAGTGTGTGTGTGGCAGGGTCTTTTGGAGTGTCATGCAAGCACTCTCCCTCGCACATGGAGCCTTCATCCGTCACCCTCACCTCAATATTCCGAGCATTTTCAACGCTGCCTGGTGGGGTTCTCTTTCGGTTGTCCACCTGAGCTGACCTGCATCTCCGCCAACCCACTGAACACACTCTCATGCAATACCTGTGCCCGTCCAACAAGAGGCTCCGCTCGCTTTCAATTTCTGTAAAATAGTCGTTGTCAAGGTTATCATCAGCTACACTGTCCTTTCCCCTCCCCCAGTCACCCATGTCCTTTCCTCCTTTCCCTATCACTGTGGACCCCTTAGCATCACCTTTCACCTCCCCACGGTCACCTACCAACTAGAACCCTTGGCAGTCCAGGATATCTAGGTGAATGTGCACGTTCCCTACCTTCCTGAAAATCCCATCCCCATCCACATCATCATCCCTGACCTCCTCCTCCCTCTCCTTCCCGCCCAGGGTCTGCCTCAGAGTCCTCACCAACCACCCTCTCCGTCCCTTCTACCATTACCAATGGACCTTCACCCTTCCACCCTACCGGCTCCCTCTACTCCCTCTCACATTCACCATTCCCTCCTACCACACCCACCTTCAATTTACCCACCAGGATGCAGTCATTGATTTCATAGATCCCTCCTTTGCATGTTCATCTGGACATCCTCCCCAATTTTCTCCCTTCTCCCCCAAGGCACCTTCCATCCCTCTCCCAACCTCACCCCCCCAATATACCTTCCTCTCAGTCACACCTAGACCTCCTCCCCCATCACTTTACCGATCATCCATAGCAGTCCATGGCCATGACCATGATGTTCCGAAGCTGACCCATAAGAACATCAGAGCATAAGAAATAGGAACAGGAGTAGACCATTCGGCCCCTCGAGCCTGCTCTGCCATTCAATAAGATCATGGCTGACTGTGTTTCGATTTCCACATTCCCATCTAACCCTGATAACCTTTGATTCCTTTGCCCAGCAAGAATCTATATCCCTCTGCCTTAAAAATATTCAATGACCTTGCCTCCACCACTTTCTGAAGCAGAGTGTTCCAAAGTCGTACAACCCTCAGAGAAAAAATTTCTCCTCGTCTCTGTCCTAAAATGGTGACCCCTAATTTTAAAACAGTGGCCCCTAATTCTGGACTTACCCCAAGAGGAAACATCCTTTCAACATCCACCTTGTCAAGGCCATTCAGGATCTTGTATACTTCATTCAAATCACCCCTCACTCTTCTAAACTCCAGTGGAAACAAGCCCAGTCTGTCCAACCTTTCCTAATAAGACAACCTGCTCAGTCCAGGTATCAATCTAGTAAACCCCCTTTGAACCACCTCCAATGCATTTACATCCTTCCTTAAATAAGGAGACCAAAACTGCACACAGTATTCGAGGTGCAGTCTCACCAATGCCATGTATAACTGAAGCATAACATCCTTACTTTTATGTTCAATCCTTCTCGTAATAAAAGATAGCATTCCATTAGCATTCTTAATTACTTACTGTACCTGCATACTAACTTTTTGTGACTCATGTACTTGAAAATCTAGATCCCTCTGCCCCTCAGAATTATGTAGCCGTTCTCCATTTAAGTAATACTCTGTTTTTTTGTTCTTTCTGCCAAAGTGAACAACTTCACATTTTCCCACATTAAACTCCATTTGCCAGAGCTTTTCCCACTCGCTCAACCTATCTATATCCATCTGCAACCTCCTCATGTCCACTTCACAACATATTTTCCTACCCATCCTTGTGTCATCTGCAAATTTAGCTACCATGTCTTCACTCCCCTCATCTGAATCATTGATGTAAATCCTAAAAAGCTGAGGCCCTAGCACAGTCCCCTGTGGGACTCCATTCGTCACATCCTGCCAATCAGAAAATGACCCATTTATGCATGGTCTCTGCTTTCTGCCAACCAGCCAATCTTCTATCCATGCTAATACGTTACAGCATGCACTTTTATTTTCCGTAATTATCTTTGACGTGGCACCTTATCAAATGCCTTCTGGAAATCCAAGTACAGTAGGTCTACAGGCTCCCCTTTATCCACTGCACATGTTACTCCTTCAAAAAACTCCAATAAATTGGTTAGACATGATTTTCCTTTCACAAAACCATGCTGACTCTTCCCTATAGCCTTGAGCTCTTCTAAGTGTCCAACTATAACCTCCTTAATGATCGACTCTAATACTTCCCCATGAAAGACGTCAAGCTAACTGGCTTATAGTTTCCTGTTATCTGCCTCCCTTCCTTCTTGAATAGAGGGGTTATATTTGCTATTTTCCAATCTGATGGAACCTTTCCAGAATCTAGTGAATTTTGGAAAATCAACTACCTCACTAGCCACCTCTTTTAAGACCCTAGGATGTAGTCCATCGGGACCTGGAGACTTGCCAGCCTGCAGCTCCATTAATTTGCTCAGTTTCCCTAGTGATTTCAATTTCACCAAGTTCCTGTCTCCTGTTTATCTCCTGATTTGCAGCTATTAATGGAATGTTTTTTGTATCCTCTATAGTGAACACAGAAGCAAAATATCTATTCTTTTCTTCTGCCATTTCCTTATTATCTTATTAACTCCCCACTGTCACTCTCTAGAGGGCCAACACTCACTTTACCTATTCTTTTCCTTTTTAAATACCTGTAGAAACTCTTGCTTTTACAGTTCTAGCTAGCTTCTTCTCATACTCTAATTTCTTTCTCCTGATTAACCTTCTAGTCATTCTCTGCCGTTTTTTATATTCTGTCCAATCATCTGTCCTGCCACTCATCTTTGCTAAGTTGTATGCCATTTCCTTCGGTTTGATGCTTTCCTTAACATCTTTAGTAAACCACGGATGGTGGGTCCTCCCCTTATAATTTTCTTTATAGTAGGAATGTACTTATTCTGAATACTCTGAAATATCCTCTTAAATGTCTGCCACTGCTTCTCTACTATTCTATCCTCTGGCCTGGTTTCCCAGTTCACTTCAGCTAGCTCAGCTTTCATCCCCACTTAGTTGCCCTTACTTAAATTTAAGAAACTAGTCTTAGACCCACTCTTCTCCCTTTCAAACTGGATATATAATTCAATCATATTGTGGTCACTGCTACCTAGGGGTGCCTTTACTCTGAAGTCATTAATTAACCCTGTCATGTTACACAATACCAAGTCTAATATAACCTGCTCTCTGGTTGGTTCCAGAACATGCTGCTCTAAGAAACTATCTCAAAAGCATTCTAAGAACTTCTCATCCAGGCTGCCAATGTAATTTTCCAGTTAACGTTTAGATTAAAATCACCCATGATTATTGCCGTCCCTTTATCACAAGCAAACAATATTTTCTCATGAATACGTTGTCCTACACTGTGGCAACTGTTGGAAGGCCTGTAGACCACTCCCACTAATGACTTATTTCCCATACTATTCCTTATCACCACCCAAACCAATTCTACATCCTGATCTCCTGAACCAAGGTCATCTCTAACTATTGCACCAATGCCCTCTTTGATTAAAAGTGCTACCCCTCCACCTTTACTTCACTTCCTATTCTTCTTGAATGTCATGTACCCCTCAATATTAAGGACCCAATCTTTGTCATCCTGCAGCCATGTCTCCTTAATTAATATCAGATCTTATTTACTTCAATGTGGGCCATTGATTCATTTGTTAGGAATGCTCTGTGCATTCAGGTAGAGAGCCTTCAGTTTTGTCATTTTGTTACCTTTGTAACATCTAGTCTTGACTGCTGATGTATCCTTAGGTTTTTTTCTCTCTGTCCCTTTCTGCCATTCTCTGACCCTCATTTTTCATATTACTATTTTGTTCTCCTGTCTTGATTCTACACCTTGAATTGCTACCACTAGCCAAGCTTGATTCTTCACCCCTCTTATTTAGGTTAGACACCTTCTGTGAGCTGCTTCGTGGTGGAGCCATGTCCATGAGAATCCACCCAGCAGGCAATGGACGTGTTCCTCCTGGGTCCGTAGCTGTAGCACTCCAGCATCACCTTCTCCTCAGATATCCACGATCTGAGCAAGGCCCTGAGGGTAAGTCTCAACTTCTGCACGTCACATTTGTCAAGACGTGTTCTGGGCTGGTGCGTTTTTCCATCGTCGTAACAGTAAATCGGGTGTTTGGAGGGGGGATGATTCTGGTCGGGCTTTACTTTGCATCCCATTACCAGGATGCAAATCAGGTTCACGCCAGCCTCTAGCGGGATTTGTGTTTCGCCATGGCAGACACCATCAGATAATCCCGCTGCGATGTGAAACCGATTTCTGCCCCTCACACTGCACTGTCCCACCTCTGGATGCCATGGTGCCTGCCAATGGGACTGGACAATTCTGCCCTTTGTTCCTCTCTCCACAGATGCTGGCTGTTCAGCTGAGTATTTCCAGCAATTTCTATTTTTACTACATGGTGGAAGCAGAATTAGGCAGAGTTGAAAGATTTCAGTAATGCTCAGCTACTAGACAACAGAACTTAAATGATATGTAGCACCTTTTTTATTGAGAAACCATGGGAAAGGGTTAAAGCCCACAGTGCAGTAGACTAACAAAGCTGAAAGGATAAAAGGGAAGCCTAGGTAAATCAGGAAGTACTGATTAGGCCATTCCAAGCATGGTCTTTTAAAGCATGAATAAAGTAGGGGAAAGAAAATACTAAAAAATGGAAGAGCTTTCATGGTTTTGAATGGTAGTTGTGCAATAGAGCAGCTTTGGAAAAACATGTGTTGTTGGAGCTTTGGAGAAGAATACAGAGAATGGGAGGGGCAAAGCCATGAAGGCAATTAAACTCAAGGATGAGGATTTTAAATTGAAGGCACTGGAAGCCAGTGCAAATGTGAGACAAGGGTAACAGATGAGTAAGAGATAGTGTAGGATAGGATATGGACAGCAGACTTTTGGATGAGATGAGTTTTGTGGAGAGCGGGTGAAGGTAGTTGTTAGAAGAGAATTAAAATAGATAAGTATGAAGTTGACAAAGGAAATGTTGAGAGCTTTGGCAATAATTAAGCTGAGGGAATGGTAGTGAAGAATAAAGGTAAATGGATGGAAGTAAGTGGTCTTTGTGATGCAGAAGAAGCTAAGACTGGGGTCAAATAGGACTCTGAGGTGCAAAAGGTCTGGATGAACCCAAGATAGCTACTGGTGAGGAAGTGGAATTTGAATTTGAAGTTTGGTCCAAAGGTTTAGTCTTCAATATGTTCAATAGGGAAATTATGGCCTATGAAGGACTGGATGTCAGATAAGCAGTCTGACAACACAAAGTCAGTGGAGGAATTGAGAGAACTGGTGGAAAGGTAAAGCTGGTTGTCATCAGTTTAAATATGGAACCTCACCCCAAGTCATTATGAATTAAAAAATGTAGTGGTAGTAATGAAGAATATCGAATATCAAGGTTTAAACCATGTAATTAAAATCAATTAACAGGCTTTGGTTCTGTAGCTACTGTTTATTCTCTTGCAGAATGCTTAAACTGAGAGATATTGGGCCAGATTTTCCCCTTTCAGGTAGAAATCAGAGGTCAGAAGATTTGCTAATGTTGCAAATCCTGCTTTGCACCCTGTAGTGCCCATCCATACTATTTTCATGTCGGGGTGGTGAAGACGTACTGGAATTGGGGCCGCCACCTCCCAAAGTAGGATTAAGGTGGCAACAAAGGTTGGCGATTGCCAAGACAGCCAGGTTAGGCTTCTGTTCACTGGGACATTGACTCAACTCTGTACTTGAGAGTGAGGCACCCTAATCCTCACCCTCCTTTAACATCCCCCCAACACCCAAACACCCCCATATCCCTTCATGCCCATGCCCACATATTCCCCATGTCACCTCTATACCCCCAATGCTCCTTCCCCACTCAAACAGTATCCACTAGGGACAGAATTCACGAACCCTATAATAACATTGTGATAGTCTTTGTGATAGTAATGAGACTGTCAAAATAAACAGGCATCCATTCAAAAACTTCTTCAAAAAATCTTAATCCTTTCAGGACATCATAAAACTGTCAATCAAAACAAAGCTCACAGCCTCCGTGATAGCTGAATCAACAACTGGTGGGATTGACAGCTGGTGGGACTGAGGTCACAACTTTGGATTTCCTGTCACCCCGCCTCCATTTGCATCTACCCGATATGGTTTTGCTACATGTCAGGATAGCAAAATCTGGTCCATAGCACACACAGTTAATAATGTATTCTCAAGTTTTCACTAAACATACAAATCCTACAAATATTTAAATCTCTCTGTGATCTAAATTTACAATGACTTCATTCATATATTAATGGTAAAAATAATTTTTTGCAATTGCCCACATGTTCTTCATATTAACTTTATTTTAACTTGGGATCAATTTTGTTGAAACCAGAGCAGGGACTCAGTGTGCAATTTTTGAGCAACAGAAGGTTCTAAAAATCATTTGGGAAGACACAAACAGGGACACAAACAATTAGTATCTTCAGCACCTTAGAAATACAGATTTAGATATGAAAACCATTGTGACTGTATTTAGCCTCACAAATAAGCTTTTTTGTAATCTTCTCTGAGATGTTTAGCAGATCTCAATGGAAGTAGAGGGACACAAGTAAACAGCTGTGGCACTGCTTTAGAATTGTTCTTACAACTGCTGTTTTTTATTGCTTTAATTTCCAAGCATGTCTTTTTGCACGCCGAGTCTTTCAGTTATGGTCCCGAGACTTTCTCACATATACAACTGAAATATAGACCAGGTGCTAAACATCTGTGATTCCTTGGAGCATAGGTTAGTTAGTATTCTGCTATATTATTTATTTTAAATGGCTTACAGATGCTACCAACCTGCTTTTTAGATTAAATATTTCACAGTAAAAGTGATGAGAAATCCTATTTGGAGGATAGCAATTACTTTTGTACTGAGTGTTTACATAACAGAAATTAATTTAAGTGGTAATCGCAATTAAACCTCAAACACCCTGATGTTTAATTTTCCCTTGCAGTGACACTAACAATTCTTTAATAGTTCAAAAGCCACTGAGTTCAATTTGTGCATTGAAACAGGTTGTTTTCATCTCTGGAAGTTAGCAGTAAGGCATTAAAAGAATGACTGCGCTGCCCAGGTGGTTAGCTATCTTACTAACAGTATAGCTGAATTTCTGAAAAAGATCACATCAACATACAAAGGTGAACATTTTGTGTGTGGTAATCCATTAGCCAACCTCCTCATTGGACTGTCACCTTCAGTGACTTATTTTGGTAGCCCAATGCTGAGGTCTAACACAAATCATCAAACTATCGAAATTCATCGCCAATGGTCCAGCCAGTTTCTGAATGGCTGTACTGATGATTACAGGAAAATCACTTTGAATTATCACCAGTTTGAAAAAAGACCTAGCCCATTGTTTGCAGTCAGAAGACTGCATCCTTAGACACATCCAGCTTTTGGGCAGGAATCTGTGGGCTACTAAATCCCACTGTCAAGTTCAAATGGAAGTCAGAAGCCTGCACTATGTGGGAAATAGTCACTCATTTCCCTGTAGCGGCCAATTAATGGTCAGAGGGTGGGCTTGCTGATTCATTAAGTACAGCGCGGCTCTCAAAGACAATCAGCGACCTTTCAGCTTCAAAGCGGAAGGATCCTATGGCAAGTAAGTGAGTGCCCTTTCCTTAACTTTTTCAAGATTTAAATAAAAAGTGGCCTTTGCAGGTGGGTCACCACTGTGGAACCCCTCAGCAAGGCAGTCTGCTACAGCAGCCAGGCACGGAGGACTTCCAGGCCTGTCAGGAAAACTGCCCCCCAAGTTCTGTCACCAGGAAGCTGCCTCTAAGCAGATAAATTGTCCTCCATCTCGCCTCCAGGAAAATGGCTAGGGAGCGGGATGGAGCTGGGAAACTGGCACGCAGGTTAGTTTGAGTGTTGCCCACCTTTGATAAAATCCAGCCCTTTATCTCTTGTTCTAGCCACTCAATTTTGGTATATCTCCCAATGCTTGATTGGTCAGCCTAGCAGGATATTTATTCATTATATTTATTGTCTATCTATCTTTCGACATCATGCATGATGATATTTGATTCCTTCTGCCTTATGCTGATGTTCAAACTTTAATTTGATAGTTAGGACTGGCAAAGTAGGGAGGGAGTAAAATTCATAAGTTGCATCCAAGAGAACTTTTTTAGCCATACAAAGAAAACCCAACAAGGGAGGGGGCAGTTCTGGACCAAATATTCAGAAATGAACCCGGGCAGGTGGAAGGCGTATCAGTAGGGGAGCATTTTGGAGATAGTGACCATAAACTCAGTTAGATTTAGGATAATTATGGATACAGTCATGGGTACAATCCTCAATGAATACTTTGTGTTGGTCTTCACAATGGAAAAGGATGACACTGTTATAGATATCAGGTGGAGGACTGTGAAATATTAGAGAAAATTAACATAGAGAGAAAGTACTAGTGGGTTTAACAGATAGGGTGGATGGAAAGCATATTTGGGTGGGTGGAAAGCATATTTTCCATTAGTAAAGGGGTCAATAACCGGGGCGGCATAGATTTGAGGCAAAAGATAGAAGGCTAAGAGGGGTGTTGAGGAGAAATGTTTTCAGAGGATGGTGGGAATCTGGAACTCACTGCCTGAAAGGGTGGTTGAGTCAGAAACCCTTGTAACATTTAATAAGTATTTAGATAATAACTTGGAGGCTATGGGCCAAGCACTGGAAAATGGGATTAGTGTAGTCAGGTTTTTGTTGGCCTTCACGGACACAATAGGCCGAATGGCCTCCTTCTGTGCTGTAAACGTCTATGAGTCTATTCGCAGGAATGAAAGAAAAACACAACAATCAATTTGTGTGCCATTAAGGAGGGCAAGTCACACGGGGGCAACCTAACGTCATCGAGCCACTGTTGCATTAGGTGCAGCAATGGCGGTTTAGCAGTTCCTCCTTCGTGGAAAGAGATGATAGAAATAGTCAAGCCCTGGAAAGTGATGACTGAGGCCAACCAGTAACAACAAAGCCAAAGGTATTGATGTGGTGCTGGAAAATAATTCATGACCTCACCGGGACGGGCGAGTAAATGCAAACCCCTAGAAAGATGAAAAGCTGTAAACCATCACACAACCTGCAAGTAAACAACCTATCCAGCACCCAGCCACTATTCCAGGACTTGCTATTCTGCAGGCCAGTTACACTCAGCCATGGGATGGGGGAGGCAAGGGGACAGCTGGGATTTCACGGTGCTGCCAGGGGCAGCTCTCCAAATTTTTCCATCCCACCCAGCAACGATGCCCATGCTGGGGAGGGCTGGAAAATCCCACCCTTGTTTGAGGCAAAAAGTTAGGTGAAGTCACAATAGGTAAGAGAAATATTAAGAGCAGTAGCAGGAAGAGCCTACTTCAACAGCTTCACAGGCAGCTGACCTGGATCTCTGTACTCAAAGCTGCAGCATTCAAAAGAAGAAAGACTCCTGGAAGAGGTATCTCAAACAAGGGGGGAAATAGCACTCACTTTTGCATAATTCCAAACCTGTCTTGAGGTGTGAAAGCCATCATAGGCAGATTGGCAGAGAGGCTGGGAGAAGTGGAAAGTTGGAACATATTGTGGACATTGGTGCTCCCTCTCCAGATGGATCCACTTCTATATCTATGGGTGGTATTTTACACAACTCCCCCCACCATCCCCCACCCCAGGGAGAGGGCTGGTAGGTGGGTTGTGCCATAAAATTGGGTGTCTTGGCAGTAGCGCCATGCCCATCAGCTGCACACCTTCGCTGATACCTTACCAGTGGTGGGGGAGGCATCAGGCAGCCCACCCTCCCTTGGGCTAATTTAGGCCCTTAAGTGGCCAATTAATGGCCATTAATGGCAGGAGCACATTGTGGCAATCTGGCAAACATTTTTACGGAACCAGAATTTTAGCAGCACAGAAGGCCATTCAGCCCTTCGTGTCTGTACCAGTTCTCCAAATGACCATTATGATTTGGTGCCATTTCCCTGCCTTTTCCTCCAACTCCTGCACGTTGTTTCTATTCAAATAATCATCTACTGCCCTCTTGAATGCCTCAATTGAACCTGCCTCCACCACACTTCCAGGCAGTGCATTCCAGACCCGAGCCACTCGTTGTGTGAAAAAGTTCTTTCTCACGTCACATTTGCTTCTTTTGCAAATCACTTTTTAATCTGTGCCCTCTCATTCCTGATCTTTTTATGAGTGGGAAAAGCTTCTCCCTATCTATCCTGTCCAGACCCTTCATGATTTTGAACACCTCTATCAAATCTCCTCTTAGTCTTCTTCTCTCCAAGGAGAACAGCCCCAACCTCTCCAATCTATCCTCATAGCTGAAGTTTCTTATCCCTGGAACCATTCTTGTAAACCTTTTCTGCAAGCTCTCCACATCCTTCCTGTAATGTGGCGCCCAGAACTGAACACAGTGAGGTCTAACGAGCGTTTTATATAAATTCAGTATAACCTCCTTGATCTTGTACTCTATGCCCCTATTAATAAAACCAGGATACTGTACGCTTTATTAACTGCTCTCTTCATCTGTCCTGCCACCTTCAATGATCTATGCACATATACACCCAGGTTGTTCTGCTCCTGCACCCCCTTCAAAGTTTCACCCCTTATCTTACATTGTTCATCCTATCAAAATGCATCACCTCAATGCATCACCTCACACTTCCCCACATTGAACTTCACCTGCCACCTATTTGCCCAATCCACCAACTTGTTTATGTCCTTTTGAAGTTTTACACTGTCTTCCTCACAGTTTACAACAATCCCAAGCTTCCTATCATCCACAAACTTTGAAATTGTCTCCTGCACACAAAGCTCTAGATCATTAACATATATTAGGATAAGCAAGGGTCCCAATACCAACTCCTGGGGAACTCAACGACAAATCTTCCTTCAACTTGAAAAATATCCATTAACCAATTTTCATTGTTTCTTATTACTCAGCCAATTTTGTATCCACATTGCTACTGTCCCTTTTATTCCATGAACAATAGCTTTTCTCACAAGTCTGCTGTGTGGCACCGTATCAATGCCTTTTGAAAGTCCATGTACACCACATCAACAGCATTACCTTCATTGACCTTTTCTGTTACCTCTTCAAAAAACTCCAGCAAGTTAGTTAAACACGATTTCACCGTTAGAAATCCATGCTGGCTCTTCCTAATCAACCCACATTTTTCCACGTGACTATTAATTCTATCCCGAATGATTGTTTCTAGAATCTTGCCCACCACTGAAGTTAAACTGATTGGCCTCTAATTGCTGGGCTTATTCTTACAATCATTTTTGAACAAGGGCGTAATGTTTGCAATTCTCCAGTCCTCTGGCACATCTCTCTTTCCCCTCCCCCCGTCCCCCAGAGTCTAGGGAAAATTGAAAAATTACAGCCAGTGCCCCTGCAATTTCTACTCTCATTTCATTCAATATCGTTGGATGCATCTCGTCCAGTCCCGGTGATTTGTGGGGTGGGCTGGGGGGATGAGTCCCTCCTGTTCGGGCAACCTACGCCTAATGCAAGACCGCCTCCCTCAACCCCCCAAAGCCACCGCCCCCCCCAAAAAGCGTTCCCCCGTCCCTTGCCCTCTGGAACCCAGTCCCTCACCTTCACCCTTTGCCAGGGCCTTCCAGACTGTCCCTGGAGAAACCCCGAACTTACTTGGGTGTCTGGCAACATGATCCTCTTCATTGGGGATTGCCTGTGGCCCCAGCAGTGGCTGCTGGTCTTGGTGGTACTAATGGAACTGGTAAGCTGCTGGCCATTTGTTGGCTGGTGGATCCATCTGGAGAAGGACCACCAATATCCTCAATAACGACGGGGGCGGATGTCTCACTCTGAGCCAATTATTGGCCCAACAGTGGTTAAATCACGGTGTGGTGACCCGGCCAAACAGAGGCAGCCTCACACCCTCCAAGTTTTAACTGTGGTGGGGGGAGGGGCAAGGGAGGAGATGGTGATGGGGCCACCACCTCCACATAAAATTCCAGCCTATGCCTCTTCCCCCAGCCCTAGCTATAATGGCTCAGGAGCTGGATAGCAGGTAGGGTCAGGATGCCCTGCAGCAGCAGAAGACTTGCAGCCTGAAGCTGGTCCATCTGATGTTTCACAACACAGTGATCAGGAACCATCTTGAGCCTGCCAGTATTATAAAGCTGCCAGTATTATAAAGCTGCCAGTAATATAAAGCTTCTGCCTTCCGGCCACAGAAGGATCACTGACACGAAATACCAGACTAGTCAGCAGTGCACCAAAGTCACCCAATGTTAGAAACAGAAAACACCGTGGTGAAAAGGGTTAGTTTGACAGTACCAAATTCATAAGTTGGGCAATAAATGTTGGTACAAATAATACTTTGTGCAAAATCCTTTGTAAGTCGCTAGTAGATCAGGTTTCTGTAGCTGCCAGTGTGATGGTGGTGTTGGTAACTATAGGTGGATTCTGAATGGTTTCATTCAAAAAGACAGCTGAGGAGGGATGGAATTTCAGAATGGCTGCAGTAGTGGTTATAAGATTCCACCAGCTGCTTCTCCCAGTAGCAACCTGACTGCCATCTGCCACAGTGATTGTGGAGAACTTTGCCGGATTGTTAAGAAGAAATTCTCCTTGGTGATCCAGGTGGTCAAACCTTTGCTTCAGTATGCCTATCATGCTGGAAGTAAGAGCATCATTCTATCTTTGCACCGCTCTATTAGGAAGTAACCACAGAAGTGTTGTTAGCTATAACAAAAAAGGTAGCCTGTACTCTAGCAGCTAGCCCATGGATCCTTGCTCTTCCTCAAAGGAAGTTATGCTAACAAGGCAGAATTTATTGCCAATGAGCCAAAGACATTGGGTGGAATTTACTATAAGTGATGGGGGATGGAGAGTTGGAAGCAAGAGCAGTGGGGTGGCTCTCAGCTGGCTCCCCTTTCCAATGCCAGGCCCCTCAATCAGGCACAGAGTGCCTTTGAATGAAGGACCTCGCTGCCCCGGAAGCCCATAAGCAACCCCGACAGGGCTTGCATTTCGGGCTTCCCATGTGGCGACTCCCCAGCCTATGCTGGGTGGATCCCAGCGGTGGCAGGATGAGGCCCTTAGGTGGGCATTAGTTGTTCACTTAAGGGCTTCGAATGAAGGCAGGACATGAGGCCATCTGCAAGCCTCAATCAAGGCAGAGGTAGGAAGGGGACAGGGTCTCCACCTGCCACCCTCCTGCCTGATCAAGTAATCCCTGCCACCAAACATACCAAAGGGAAGGGCATTAAATTCCCATTATGTGGGACTGGAATTGCGGATAGCCAGACCAGGTAGAGATGGCAGATTGCCTTCTCTGAAGGAAGGACATTAGCGAACCAGATGAGTTGTTAGAATAAAATGATAGATTTCATGGTTACTTTTCCTGGTGCCAGCTCAAAAATTGGCAGACAACCTATCAGAGTGAGATTTGAACTCTGTCACTTCACAACAATTAATCTGGTACATGGTGAAAGAATTACACTTCAATCTCTAACATGAATAATATTCTGGGCCGAGTCTTCCGAGCAGTGGCAATCTAACATCTCAAAATGGTACCAGCGTGGAGTTTGCCAACCTGGAGTTTCCTGCCCTTTAGCCTAGTTTGGAGGGCTTTCTTGTGGGTTGGGCTGCTGCCTGTGACAGTCAATGGGGGGCATGTCAAGTCTCATAGTTGTGTGAATTATAGCCCGATTAAATTCTCTATCTCGGCCTGCCTCACATACTGGGCCGCTTGATCCAAAGTAAGATCATCTTTGGTCTGCAGAAAGTCAGCTTTTCCTCCTGGATGCCCATGACTATGTGATCACGGATTAGCTCATCCTTCAGCACCCCCTATGTGTAAGAACTAGCTAGGCGATACATGTTTGTTAGAAATAATTTAATCGATTTTCCAGGTCATTGTGACCTTTGGTTAAAATGTACTCGTTCAATTACTAAACTTTACTTCAGACTAAAATAGGATTAAAAATGGTCTCAAGGTCTGCTGTGGACTCCTGTACACCCTGCATTAGGAGAACATTGTCTGCAACTGGACCTACAGCATAAAAAATGGGACAGACTTGGCGCGTTTGCTCTTTATCATGAAGGCCCAGTGTTGCTCTATACCGGAAGAAATGGCATTTCCATAACTCCCACTGCTGGCCTCTCGGTGGGCCCTCAAGACAGTCAAACGGAAAGGGTAGGGGCAGGGATTGCTCACCAGGTACAGTCATTGTTACCTCCCCCTAGTTTGCCTCTTCCAGCTGTCGATATGTAAGCACAAGCTGATCTCAAGTTTTCCTTCACTCTGAGGTTCCTTCAATAACACTGATGTGTTTTTTACATCAATGTCTCCACTGCTGCCACCATGTTCTGAGATGGTCCTTCTGTCTGTGGCCTCTAGGTGTGGTACTTGATTAGTAGACAGACTATAGTCATACTCTGGTATCTGCTTTACACTTGTTTAGTGCTATATCTAAACAGCTTACAGGGTAGGCATGTTGCTCCTAGGCATGGTGTTCCAACCTCTCTCTCAAGGGTCTAACAAATGACTGACTGATGTCAGTAGTACATCATCAACTACATCATACGTTAAAACTTCCCATTTGTTAACCTTTTATAATACATGGGTCTTTTTAGGCATGCAGGGTGTACCTAGAAGTCCTTTCTTGTAGTGCAGGATTGTTGGGAGAAGCCAAGCCACGCTCCCTTGTTACAGCACAAGCTGCTGTATACTAGCAAGTAGAGGAATTAAAGGTTCCAAAGCCACTTTGAGAAGTTACGAGAGAAGGGAAATGTATAAGGTAAGTGAGCGAGGAGGTAGGGTGGCAGGTGGGTGTATGAAGGAGTAGGCTGGCAGGTAAGTGGGTGAGAAGGTAGGGTGGGTGAGGGGTTGGGGGTGAAGGGAGTTGGGGAGAGTATAGGCAGGGATTTCAGTAGGGAGTCGGGGTGGTCAGGGAGGTTGGGGGCAGGGTGGGGGAGGTGGTGGGGTAGTCGGGTCTGGGGAGGTAGTCAGGTGGTCTGGGGAGGGCTAGTCAGAGAGTCCAGTGGGGAGTGGGGGTGGGGGTCAGTAGTATATAGTTACCCGGGAGTTAGAACAGGTTTTAATCAAATCATTCTAACATTTCCTGAGTAACTATTCAGGTAAGTGAGTCGGAATCATCCAAAGCCTCCAATTCTAACTCAGAGTTCCAGAGGTTTTCAGACACAAGGGAATTGCCCATTGGAAGTCCAAACGTCCTGGGCAAATCTCACAGTCAGTCACCACCTTCCTGAGTTCTAACTCCCGGGTAACTATATACTACTGACAGGTGATTCTGGCATGTGGCCTCAATAATTAGATGCAAACTTATTAAAATTATTTTCCTAAAGTTTGGCGGTGGGTAACATGGCCCTTAATGGGAGGGTGGGGGGATGGACAATTTCGTCCTGGATTTATGTCATCGGGAAACGCAACTGGAGCCTTCTCACGAGATTCTCTGACCTTGACACTGAGCACAATTGACACAGTCGGGCTTGGAAAATCCCGGACATGGTTTTACTGACTTTTGCAGACTCAAATGGTTAATACACAAGAAAACGACGTAATAGTAGAGCTTTCTTAGAGCTCCGGCACCTCAAAATTTGGCACTCCATCCCTGTTGCTGTGTCAAAATCCTGGGGCTCTTTCCCCAACAGCTCTATGGATGTACCTACGCCACAGGCGACAGTGGTTCAAGAAGGCAGCTCACCACCCATGTTCCCTCTAAGCTGCACAGCTGTGCAGCAACCAAGAAGTTCCCGCCCAAGCTGAGCACAAGTGGGTTCCTTAAAGTTTGGTGGCTATGGAAATAAATTTAAAGGTCCCACACACAGCATGCAAAAGTATTAGAGGGGGTATTACCACCGCCTTTTCAAAAGGCAATTAAGGATGAGCAATTGTCAGTGCTGCCCCTCTTCCCATGAATGATTTTTTATAAAATCATTACTACAGGATTTCGTGAATTGCAGTCATTGGCAGGCCTTCAAAGAGCCTCTAAAGATTAAGCTGGTTCATTTGGGTGAAAGGACACCAATCGAAACATTTTAAAAGCTTTTCAATGTTTTTTTTTTATTTATTAAGAAACTAACTACTGTACCCCAATAAAACTAGCAAATAGTTCTGCATATTTTTAAAAGTCATTTTCAGCTATTTAAAATCAGGTTACTCACAAGTGGGTGGATTGACACAGATCAAAAAGGTTTATTTTTTGTGATAAACTCATTTTTAGTTGCATTAATCAAACTGTATCTAGATAGCCCTCTTAAATATATCAAGGAATATTTTTAAAGACCATTTTTCCCCATTACGTTTTACAATGCTGTCTAATTGCAGCAGCTCATAGAAGAATTTGCACTTAGTGATAAGCAAATGAGTCAGACCTGAAACCAGAGCAAACACTTTTCAAAACTAGCACAACTTTCAGTGCAATTGGCGCCCAGATCACCAATTTTGGCCAAAGCAGAAACATTACCTCAAACTCTAAAGCAGAGCTGCCAATATTCGAGAAATATTATGAATGGGTCGAATCAGCAAGGGAAGTTGCAGGAAAAGGAGGGAAAATGATCAGAAAAGCTGACTGCTGACTCCCTCCTCTGAATCCAACTCCTTACCCTGAAATTTAGTCAGCACCATTGTACATGTAAATCATGACAGGATCAACATTCCTGGTCCATTTTCCTCTCATTCACTGCTGTTCCCTCGGATGGCCAAAAGCTTTGCATGGAGGGAGCAGGCCTAGTAGTGGAGCCCTGACTCTCCGTTACAGTTTCATCTCACTGCTGCTGACGGTCTTGATTTCAACTAAGATCTTTAGCAAAAATTGAACAGCCTTCAGGGACTCTTCTGCTGCTTTAAGAGCCTGTTGGCCTCTTTTGGTGTTGCAGTACTAGTCTCACTGCTGCACCCATCCTTGCAGTGTGGGCCCCTATTTGCTGATGGGGATACTGCTGGAATCCTGCCTCTGTTATAATGGTCCCAGATCCAGAGGAAGTATTTGGCTTGGGACGGTGGGTGGCATTCCCCCTCCCCCTCCCCCAACTCCTGGGAAGGAAGAGGGGGTTTCAGGCCATGGAGCTCTGATTACTTCTTGAATGACATATTTCAAATGTGACATTTTCCAACCAAAACATTAAAAACAATAATTTGTAATTATATACTGTCTTTAAAGTAGGAAACATCCCAAAGTGTGACAAAATATGCCTGGTCTGTTGTTTCTAAGCTGTACCCAGATTGTGAGACACCACACAGCGATTTTACACAGGTCTTACCATATGCAATGTTTTCCCTGACATTTGTTCAACTTTATTTTCCACCTCATACCCCAAGCTGGTCTGATCAGACTGTTGTTGTCAACAGGGGGATAACATTTTCTAATAACTGCCATGGTCAAGATATTGAAGTTTGCATCCAGCAATATAACTGGGATTACAGTATTAAGGGTAGAATTTTTGAGAGCATTAGAAACGTACTGACAATGGACTTACAATTTTCAATATGTGCACCCAGACATGAGAACTCAAAATGAATCCTGTAAACATATAGATCCTTAAATTCTTCAAGTCCTTCTCTGTTGTTGGACATCCAGCAAGGCCCATGGAGAGGGGAATGTGGGGATATGAATTCCAGATGCAAGTCTGTCCCACTGTTGACCCTGTCCTAAATCCAGTGAATGGAATTATTTATATTTCTTATTTTGTTATTTTTTGTCTGCACCACTCATTGTCATATTGCTCATTGATGTTGAAAATAGGAGACTCTTGCGAGCAACTGGAAAGGAAAGTGCAGGACCATGAGGCGTGGAGCAATGAGCAGAGGATCTATCCTTAGGCAGATCACCACTACATAACACACACACTACATCCAGGGCATCAGCTTTATATAGAACTAAAAATACTGGAAACAACACTAAAAGCAGGCCCTGTCTGCTCACCCAATGAAAGGGTGATATTTGTAATAAAATAAAACTTAAAAATACATGCTGCAATATCTCTGTTGCCATATTGCCAAAAGAAAACTGTCATTTGGCCACTATTTAGAAAGTAAGTATGCTGCATCATGATGATGTACTTTCCCCTGGCCATAATAAAAGGTTAGATTTTTAGCAGTGAATATTACCACCCAATTCTGCTCTTCCAATTATATTAGGATGCAAGTTTAGGTGGAAGAATTGTCTCGCCTCTATCAAAATTTTGGAAGGGGTAGAGACCCAGCAGAACTAGATTCCACCAGAGACAGAGAAAGAGACACACACACAGACAGACAGACAGAGAAAGAGAGAGACAGGCAGACACACAGGCAGAGACAGTGACAGAGAGACAGAGACAGAGAGGCAGAGAGAGACACAAAGACAGGCAGAGACAGAGAGACACACAGACAGAGAGAAAGACAGAGAGACACAGGCAGACAGGCAGAGAGACACAGACAGAGGCAGAGAGAGAGAGACAGAGAGAGACATTGAGAGAGAAACACAGAGAGAGACAGACACAGAGAGAGAGAAACACACAGACAAAGACAGGCAGAGAGAGTGGCAGGCAGAGAGAGAGAGAGAGAGAGAAAGAAAGACAGGAAGATAAAGGGAGAAAGAGAGAGAGACCGAGAGCGAGAGAGACAGGCAGTCAGAGGGGGAGACAGAGATAGAGACACACAGGCAGACAGACAAAGAGAGACAGGCAGGCAGAGTGGGGGAGAGAGAGAGACAGGCAGATAAAGAGAGAGAGACAGGCAGGCAGAGAGAGAAAGAGAGAGAGACAGGCAGGCAGAGGGAGAGAGAGAGAGAGGCAGAGAGAGAGAGAGAGGGAGAGACAGGCAGGCAGAGAAAGAAAGAGAGAGAGACAGGCAGGCAGAGAGAGAGGGAGGCAGGCAGAGAGAGAGAGACCAAGACCGAGAGCGAGAAAGACAGGCAGTCAGAGAGAGAGACAGGCAGTCAGAGGGGGAGACAGAGAGAGAGAGACAGGCAGGCAGAGAGGGAGAGAGAGAGACAGGCAGGCAGAGAAATAGAGAGAGAGGGAGAGAGAGAGAGAGAGAGAGAGAGAGAGACGGGCTGGCATAGAGAGAATGAGAGAGAGAGAGAGAGCGAGAGAGAGACAGAGACAGGCAGGCATAGAGAGAGAGAGAGAGAGATTCAGGCAGGCAGAGAGAGAGAGAGAGACAGGCAGGCAGAGAAAGAGAGAGAGAGAGAGAGGCAGGCAGAGAGAGAGAGACAGACAGGCAGAAGGGGGGTTGGGGGCAGGCAGAGAGGGAGAGGTAGGCAGGGAGAGATAGAGAGAGGCAGGCAGAGACAGAGAGAGGGAGAGAGACAGGCACAAAGAGAGAGAGAGAGAGAGGCACAAAGAGAGAGAGAGAGAGACAGGCAGGCAGAGAGAGAGAGAGACAGGGAGGCAGAGAGAGAGAGAGAGACGGGCAGGCATAGAGAGAGAGAGAGACAGGCAGGTATAGAGAGAGAGAGAGATTCAGGCAGGCATAGAGAGAGAGAGAGAGAGATTCAGGCAGGCAGAGAGAGAGAGAGAGAGATAGATGGGCAGGCATAGAGAGCAAGAGAGAGAGAGATTCAGGCAGGCAGAGAGAGAGAGAGAGAGACAGGCAGGCAGAGAGACATGCATGCACACAGCGAGAGAACACAAGACATTCTATTTATTTACAAAGGAACTCAGCAGCTACACTTGTGTGCTTACAACTCAAACCCTGTCTCTAAATTAGAGACTCTATTCTAGACTACTCACTAAAGTAGCCCACACTACTCTGCTATTGGATACTAAGGTCATGTGATCTCCTATAAATACATTCTTCTTAAAGGTATATTACACAGATTATCTCCACCTTTACTCAGAAATATTTCTTACAGTTACAATTTTTCTCAAAATATCAAATTATTTACAGAGATAAATAATTTACAAATTCAGTCTTTCTGGGGGTTTCCTTATGCGTGCAGAATGTCTCAGCTCTATAACTTCAGATGCTTTGTCAAGAATCTCCTTTTCTGGTATTGTCCAAACATCAGGTTCTTCAGTGAGCACCTGCAAATCTATTTCCTCAACTCTTGCAGGTACAGCCGATCCTTCAGACACATCTGTACTCAGTTGAGTTCTTTCAACAGGAGATGTTGACGCAGTCTTGAACACTGGAGGAATCATTTCTTGATACTTTGCTTCTGTCCTCCTCATATGATCTATATTTCGCCGTATGACTCGGTCTTCCATTTTTACGTGGTAAGAAAGAGATCCAGTCACTGCACTTACGATGACCACTTGGATCCTTCTCCAAATTTTTTCACACATACCATCTCTCCCATGGTAAACTTTGTCACGACTATATCAGTAATGTCCAGTTTCCTGAATTCCTTAGCTCCTTTCCATCTTCCTCCCTTAAAGTTGGCGTTATTAAGCTCAATCTCATTCTGAGATGGTATCTCATCAACAATTCCGCAGATGTGACACCTGTCGTGTGAGGGATGGCAAAGCTTGGTCTCTATGGAGTCTCCAGTTAATTTCTTCATGCCAGTTTTGAACATTTGAACCACCCTTTCAATCAGTCCATTTGAGGAAGGGTGGTACGATGAAGATTTTACAAGAGTCCTACCGTTGAGGCTGATAAACTGTTGAAACTCAGTGCTCATAAATGCCGTGCCGTTATCAGATATGACCACTCCTGGTAGTCTGTTAATGGCAAAACTTTGACGTAGCTTCTCAATTGAGGCAGATGTTGGTGACTTCACCTCATATGTCCATTTATTTTGAGTGAGCAACAACAATAAGGAGAAAAATTGTTTCCATAAAAGGTCCCACATGGTCAATGTGTAATCATACCAATGGCCTTCCTGGCCACTCCCAAGGGTGTAACGGAGCTGTTGGAGGTAACTTCTGCACTTGCTGACACTGCATACAACTTCCCACTAAGTTCTCTATTTCTTCATCCATTCCAGGCCACCATAGATAGCTACATGCTATGGTCTTCATTCAGGAAATACCTGGATGTGCACTATGTTGTTCAGTTAACAATGACTTTTAGAGGAACAATCACTCGAGCTCCCCACAATAAGATACCCATCCTGACTGGTTTTCATATCTTCTGTAAAAACACGGTTTCATTTTGTCAGCTTCCTGTTCTTGCGACCAACCATGAAGAACTTGTTCTCGTACTTTGGGTAAGACTGGAGCTCGACTTGTCCAATCTCTGGTCTGTCTAGCACATACCGGTGACGAATCTAAGTTCAATAATAAAACGAGTTCGTGAGGAACTGAAACATCCTCATTATTTTCTTTCAAAGGCAAATGACTAAGTGCATCAGCATTTGCAATCTGAGTTCCAGGTCAATGGATGAAAGTATTCTCATACACTGCCAGAATCAACACCCATCTCTGTATTCTTGCTGAGGCTATGGGTGGTATGGCCTTGTCCTCACTGAACAATACTAGTAAAGGCTTGCGGTCCAAAACGATACTGAAGTGATGACCGTGTACTTGCTGGTGAAATTTCCTGACACTAGATGATTGACAAGCCTTCTTTTTCTGTGAGTATCCTTTTTCCACTGTGTTGCGAATTCTTGATACATATCCAATAGGCCGTTCTGAGCCATCGTCTGTTCGATGGGAGAGCACTGCTCCCAATCCATAAGGGGATGCATCACAAGTCAAAACTAACTCTTTTCTTTGGTCAAAGTGTATTAATAGGGTGGATGAGTGCAACAGTTGTTTCACCTTTGTGAAAGCTTCTTTCCATGGTGTTTGCCAGACCAGTGTTAGTTTTTCTTGAGTAGGTAGCACATGGGTGCCAGTTCTGTTGACAAATTAGGCAAGAAGTGTACATAGTAATTGATCATCCCCAAGAATGATGAGCTCGGAGGTGTTCTTTGGCACTGGTGCCTCTCTTATGGCTCTCACTTTTTCCTCAACCGGATAGAGCCCCTGTGACCCAAATAGATTACCTCTTTCGCTTGGAAGGTGCACTGTTCATTTTTTAAATGCACTCCCACCTATGAGAAATGTTTCAAAACTTCTTCCAAGGTTGCCAAATGTTCCTTTTCAGTGAGTCCTGTCATCAGAACGTCATCTAAAATAAAGTATAACATGAGGCAATCCCTGCAGTAAACTTTCCATTGTTCTCTGGAACATGGCGCAAGCTGAGGATACACCAAAGGCAAATGGGTATATTGGTGCAACCCTTTGTGTGTATTAATTGTGACAAATTCCTGGGAGGCCTTCTCTAAATCCAACTGTTGATAAGCATGACTCATATCAAGCTTCATGAAGGCAGTTCCACCTGCCAGCTTAGCATACAAGCCTTCAATTTTTGGTATAGGGTGCCTGTCCAACTTAGCCACTTTATTAACAGTCAATTTGTAGTCTCCACAAATTCAAACGCTTTGGTCGTGTTTAAGTATGGGGACTATTGGTGCTGCCCATTCTGAGAACTGCATAGATTGTATAACTTCCAGTTTCTCTAATCTGTCCAATTCGGTGTCTACCTTTTTCCACAGTGCCTAAGGTATTGGTGTTGCCTTCATAAATCGGGGGTGGAGGTAATGTCTGGATCCACATGAATTTTTGCTTGTAGCCCCTGGATCTTCCAAAGTTCATCTTGGAAAACTGAGGCGTATTTTTGTAGTAGCTCAGGTAGCCCATTGGCTCTCAGCTGGAAGATCTCAGCCCAATGCAATTTAATTTCTTTTAAGCCAGTTCCATCCAAGGAGGCTTGGCCCCTCATCCGCTACCACTATCAAGGGTGATTTTACTGAATGACTTCTGTACTGTGCCTTTGATTTTGATGTTTTCAATTTGGCATCTGTTTCTTCCAAATTTAATTAGTTTCTCCATAATTCAGGTATTACAGTAGTGGAAGCTCCTGTGTCCACCTCCATTCTGATTGGTCTATCATTCACCCTTACTGTTACATGGATTGGTTCTGTTCTTCCTACCTTTAAATTTTTACAACAAATAAAAATCTGAATCTGTTACTTCAGGCTCTTCTACGTTATGGACCTCACTGGGTTTTTCTTTTGATAGAATCAGGCAGACTTTTAATCTTTGCAATGTGTCATGAGGT
Source organism: Carcharodon carcharias (assembly GCF_017639515.1). Lineage (NCBI taxonomy): Eukaryota > Metazoa > Chordata > Chondrichthyes > Lamniformes > Lamnidae > Carcharodon > Carcharodon carcharias. The sequence goes on from NC_054467.1 coordinate 116,056,654, forward strand.
GTCCTTTTTGATTACATTAAAAACATTCGATTTTTTTAAACTTCCATTCATTACAAGGTTATCTGCTTCCACCTCTGTTACCATTATTCTATGTTTATGCTGCTAAGTCATTTCTTTTTATTTGTCTACAAGCGATGGCTGCTTCCCACCTCTCTGAGCTGTGCATTTTTGTGCCCTTTTTGGCTGGGGATCCCTGCCCAACGTGGAGGACGGTGCCATTTTGCGCTCCCAGTATGGTTTTCACATCTCTCACTGTGCTTTCCATGGCCCATGCTATTTCTAGCGCCTTCTGAAAATCCAAATTTGTTTCAGACAGAAATCTCTTCTGAATCGTATCTTCATTTATACCACATGCCAACAATCTCTAAGCACATTTATAGACATACTAAACTCACAATATTCTGTTAACTGTTTCAGACTTGCCATATAACAAACAATTATCCCCCCCAGGGCTCTATTTCGTGAGTTAAATTTGAATCATTACATCGTTACTGAGGGCTTAGGCTGGTAATGACTCTTCACAAGGTTCATTAAGTCATCAAAACTTTTTGAATCCAGGGCACTGGGTGCTGTCAATCTTTGAATCAATCCATAGGTCTTACTCCCATGTGTGGCTAAGAAGATCACTCGCCTCTCCTCCTCCCCAGCAATGTGATTAGCTTGGAAAAAGAACGCAAGGTGTTCAACATGAGACCAATCGTCCACAGTTGGGTTGAAAGGATCGACTCTTCCAAACTGCAGCATGCTTTGAGGGGACTGCTTCAACGATTAGGATGGAAATTCCACTTACAATTACTGTGTGAGATATGGCCCGATTTCAATTCATTTGATTTCCTACCTCACTTTTTCCTTGTCCTTCCTTGCTTTTTCCTCATTACCAGTTTATTGGATTCTGGTCACTAGTTGGACTAATGGATCCAGGTTGCACACTTGTTTCGAGATGGCTGATTTGGTACCATAGACAGAGCAAGTCAACAGACAGTTCTTACATAGAACACATTTTATTTATTTACAAAGGAACTCAGCAGCTACACTTGTGTGCTTACAATTCAAACCTTGCCTCTAAATTACAGACTCTAACTCTAGACTCTGAGATAGTCCGCACTACTCTGCTATTGGATGTTAAGATCATGTGATCTTCCATTATAACATTCTTCTTAAAGGTAAGGCGCTCATACACAGAGAGGGGCGCACACACACAGAGAAGGGCGTGCACACATACAGAGGGGCGGCACACACAGAGAGGGAGAGAGAGGCTTGTGCCACAAGTGCAGGTGGACGGAGTTGAACTTCCAATGGTTTCTGAAGTTGTCAAACAACAATAAAACCACAGTAAGGAATTTGTTTCATTTGTTTCCCTGAGATAAACCTTTTAAAAAAATTATGTACTTAATATGTTGTGTATCAGTGGAATAAAGAGTCACTGAACTGGAATTGTCTTGGGTTCAATGTGCTTTTACCAGCATTACATTGTCACTTGATTTCAATAGGGTTCTGTTTGAGTTTCACCCCCATGGCAACCAGACCACATCGGCATATCTCTGAGCTGAGATGCTTCCACAATTCCAAGTTTTACCTTAAGTTAAAAGAGACATTTTAAAATGTAACCATCTTGTAAAGTCCAGGGTCCATAACAGTATATAATTATATTGACAGAGAGATAGTTGGCAGGCAATAAACATAAGCAATGATAAAGAAGAAAGCCATCTTAAGCATTATTTCATACATTTTAAATATTGGGCCTCTAATTCCTCAATTTATACCTCAATTACCTAAGCTTAGGAATTGCAGGGAAAATTTCAAAATTTATCAATCGCACCAAAGTGGTGTATATGACAAATTGTGGCAAAGGCTGTGAAAGGGGACAGGAAGACATAGTTAAGCTATCAGGCTGGCAGATTGCTGTCAGATGCAGTTAACTGTAGAAATATAGGAAATAAGTGCATTTGGAAATAATAGGGGAAAATGTATATTAAATAGTAATGCCTGAAATTGAGAGGAGCAGAATTGTATAGAGATGTACAGATCATTAAAGGTGTCAGCATAAGGAAATAAGGCAAAGATAATCCTTCATTTAGAGACATAGGGCTGAATTTTAACCGAGTCAGAAGGGCTCCCTGCTTTAGCCAAAATTACAGAAGACCTGTTCCCCAAACGTGGCAACCACCAATTTGGCAGTTTAAGGGGAATGGTCAAGGGGGGCAGGTCATACTTTGGATATCCATGGTTCACTGAGGCAGCTGCACATATGAAAGTGCAGCTGCCTTCAAACAAATCAATCTTTGTTACTGGGATGTCCAAAACATGATTCGTGGGCTTTAGACATTTGAGGGAAAAGGGTCAAAAGCTGCCAGAGTTATTTGGAGAGGTACAGGGCCCTTTGGGGAAAATAATGTGCCCTTTGGGAGAAGTCACGTGCCCCTTTTAGATTGTTAAGAGTAGACATGAATGTGCATAAAAAGGTGGATTAACTCTGTGAGACCAATGATTATCACAGTAGGGGTGGGGGGCTGTAAGTTCACACTTTAATTGACGGCTCCAAGTGTATATAAAGTCTTTGATGTGAGGTTATGAATACCAATATTTGTTTTCACAAGGGATTAAATACTTGAACAAATTTAAATGTGCTGAATAGGTTGTTTATAAATGACAGTTTTTTTTATATATTGTAGTGAAGTCTGCAATAGACACTTAGATTTTATTTCATCTCGCCATGGCTGCTGTGGTTTGCCCATGGTATATATTGACTGAGTTTAAACAGACCCCTCTTTCATTGTAGCAAAGGCCTTAATCCACAATGTGGGAATCACAGACTTGTACCCTAAATGTTACTTCATCAAAAAACTCTAATAGATTAGTTAGACACAATTTCCCTTTCATAAAACCATGTTGTCTCTGCCTAATCATATTGTCATTTTCTAAGTATTCTGTGATAACCTCCTTAACAATAATTATACCACAGAAGATGGATTTTCATTGTAATTGAGATGCTGTGGCTACTCCATATTCTTTTAAGGGAGTTCACAATGCCATGACCCTTGTTAAGTCTAGTCTGAATTTCTTTGGTAGACTCTGTTTTCTGTAATGAGTGACCCAAGGTAGCACAGGGTGGATAAAGGGGAACCTGTAGATGTAGTGTACTTAGATTTCCAAAAGACATTTGATAGGTGCCACATCAAAGGTTACTACACAAGAATGTATGCTGTAGGGGGTAACATATCAGCATGGATAAAAGGTTGGTTAACTAACAGGAAGCAGGGTGTAGGGTTTCAGATAGGCAAGCTGTAACTAGTGGAGTGCCACAGGGATCAGTGCTGGGGTCTCAACTATTTATTGACCATATTAATGACTCAGATAAAGGGACCGAATGTATGGCAGCTAAATTTGCCAATGATAGCAAGACAGGTAGGAAAGTCAGTTGTCAAGAGGAGGTATCAACCTGTTCAAGCTGAACTCCATTAATCAGAATCTTGCAGGTCTTTTCACCCATCCCCTTCACCTATCAAAGGCCTTCAGCAAAGAACAAATGCAGTTAAATAATAGAAATGACAGATATGTGTTGTACAGTATTTGGGAGTTTGTGGACAGCAAGGCTGTCCTAAATTCCCATATCTGCAGGGATCTCTCTGCCTTCAGTCACCAGCTCAGAGTCATTAAGCTGATGAGCAAGTTACAGACACTCCAACAAATAAGGGACAGGGAGGATTTTCTGTACTGTTTTAACCAGAGCACAGTCACACCACAGAGTAAAGCACGACTTCAAGAAAAGAATGGTGTGACTGTCAGGGAGCCAGAACAACAGGAACTTTGGTGACATTGAGAAGAAATCACACAGTCCTTGATCCTGTTCAACAGCTGTGATATAATTGCCACCTGTGAGGACAAGGAGAAAAATAGCAGGGAGAACAGACACATTGCAGACCAAGGGCTACATTTTACATGTCTCCACTGGCCATGTTTTCAACAAGGGGAGGGGGCAAGTAAAATAGGGCGGGTGCCCATCCCACCACCTTCCCACCCACCCCTGAGCACACCCTCATAATACAGTTGGTGGGTGGTGCCGAAATCGGCAGCTCACCTGCCATATTTAAATAGATAATCAAAGGTCAATTGGTCTTGTTACCAAACCAATTGACGCTGATAATACACAGCCCACCCTATCAAACGGTTGGTGTGGACAGTCGGGAACCTGATTTTTAAAAATAATTCATAGGGTCAGAAGGAAAGGGGAGGGAATTATCCTTAGGGGCTGCCCTTTGTAGATCAGGGGTGGCCAAACAAACTCCTATTACCACCTCCCCTTTCTTCCTACCTGCCTGCTGCATTAAACACACCAACCCCACCTCCGCCACATCCCTAACCTGCCCAAAGCCTCCCTAACCAAGACCCCGGACTAACCAGTCTCTGGGGTTCATTGGGCTGCTTTCTTCCGCCTGGTTGCAGTCCTGGCAGCACCCACTAATGCACTCCAGCCACTGCCAGCATGGATGAAACTGCTGACCAATCAGACTGACCAGCAGCTCCTGAGGGCAAGACCTCGTTCCCAGTGAGGGGCGGAAATCCCACACTGCCCCTAATTAGCCTGCCTGCAGCAAGTTATGGTTGCTGGAGAGGCTGGTGCAGAGTGGGTCAGCTCCACAGCAACTTTGGTTCCGGGTGAGGGCAAGCCATCTGCAGCAACCCCCCACCCACCCCCCCACCACCCCCCCCCCCACCCACCCACCCACCCCCTGCCCCCCAACCCATAATATTCTTCCCCAAGGCTCAGAAGGTTAACTAAGGGGGTGGAGAGTGTGTGAGGGAAATAGGAACTGAGCAAAGGGTTTTTTTCTGGGAGTCGAGGCAGGTAGGGGAAATGCAGGAGTAACAAATTCTGACCTGTCCAGTGATGGGAGGGAAGTTACCCATTAAGGAGACGATGACTTTCTGACAGGCACTCAGGAGATTGACGGATCTTCCCAAACACCTAATTTATGCTGATGGGCAGCATTTTCATCTTGGTGCTTTTTGAGCTGGGACTTTGTCCTTTATATGGATGTGGATTCAAAAATTTTTTAACTAGTCCTCTTAATGCTGCTCGCCTAGTTGGAAGGTGGAGTACTGGGTTCTGGGTGGGTTAGTGGAATTGAACTGAAACTTATTTACCAAGGTAAATTCAAAAGAAGTAGAAAATGCTGAAGATGTAACATGCTTTTCTTTGGCAATATGTTTTTTTGTGTGTAGGAAAGAGCAAGGTGAGCTGTAAATAGTTGACAGCATCCAAGATGGAACCAGTACTTTCAGAGATTGCTCTTTTGATAATTGATATTGATGGCTTCTGCTCTGGCAGGTGAAAGCGACGATTTGTTAACATCCTGTCATTCCTAGAGGCAATTTGCAATAAACCTGCAAAGGCACTGCATTCCCTAATAAGTGGTGTTTGTGTACCTGGACAGGGTGAGAAGTTTTATTGCCAGAGCTGGGTACCTGAGAGCTCTGCATCTAATGACCCAAAATTTGCTGCCAACATAACTGTGAATTATCTGACACCCACCATTACTGTGTGAAGTGCCCAGCAACTTGTGGCGAGGAAGAGATGTGCTGTGAATCGTTACAAATTATTGGGAGATTGGTGTTGCATTGGTAACTATGCATATTCATGCATAAAACTTAAGTACACAATTGCAAGGTCAGTGAGCTTGAAGTTAGACTAGAGTGCTGGCTAAGTGAAACTGATTACATCAAAAGCAGTTAAAACTTTTTGTATTAACCTTTTTTTAAAAAGACGCAGATCAGTATCTAGCTGGGAATTATATTGAAGATTATAAGAATAATAGACCAAGGTCGTTAAATAGATTATTGTGCCAGTAATGCTGGAAAAATAGTCATGTATTTTATCGATAACTGTCTATTCATGTAAAAATAAGGTCGAAATGTGGATATGTGAGGTTGGATAAACATTCTGGAATTTTGCTTCATCAACTTTTTTAGATCTCAGGGAGACAATGTGAAGAAATATTCCTCAGGAGGTTTCATAAATGTGGCATTATAGGTTTGATTGCACATTTCCCTTGCATTACAATAGTGACTACACTCCTTTACTTTCTTATGTGGTGATCTGTGGACAGAACAGAGTTGATGAACTAATTAATCTATTTTCATTCTATGCTTCCTTATGTTCTTCTGCAGTTGGACTTTAATATTTAAATTAGGAAGATAAGAGTTTAGACATCGGTGAAAAAAATTAACTTTAAGCACAAAAGTTAAATGTGTCATTGTTGTTGGCTTTTTAAATTCTTCCATAATCATCAGCCACAGGAACTGCTGTTTTTGAAATTTGAAAATTTACCAGGTTTATGTAAAAATCCTGAAGATCTTGTTCAGGTATTTGCACTTTATGTAGATCTGTATATGTTTCATCCCAGGGGCAGCATATGAGTGAACTCTTGATGCATGTGCTGATTTGTTGCTAGAAGGGTTCTGATTGGAAAATTGCTGCCTTCTCACTGACATTATCAACTTCGGCTCATGCATGATTTTGTTCTGAGAGCAGACTCTGCAAGGGCTGAAAATGGGAATTTCCACTTTGAAGATACAACAGGAATTTTCATCCTTAGAGACTGGTCCCAAGGCAGCGCCAGGCAAGAGCTGCAGCCAGTACCATCGGGACTCAACACGAGGGAGAGTGCTTCCCTGAACTGAGTAAAAACATTTAGAGCATCATTATACAGTGGAGACGATGAGGCTTGGTTGTGGGGTGGGGGTGTGGTGGGGAGGATAGTGGAATGGTAAGGGAAAACAATCCTTCTCTCACTTGAGAGGTGAGAAAGTGCCTTTGTGAACAGGAAGGAGTTTGATGGGGCAAAATTTCCTTTGATCTGGCATGCTTAGAAAGGGAAGGTTGCCTCTGTGAATTGGGATTGGTGAAAGCAGGAGATTACTTCCTTCCTCCTGCACAGAGGCAAAGTTTTAAGGGGAGAGCTATGACCAGGTAGTTTTTGGGGAAGTGTTGGTCTGCCTGTTCCGTTAAAATCTTTTTCTTTATTCTTTCATGAGATGTGGGTGTCGCCGACAAGGCCAGCATTTGTTGCCCATGCCTTATTGTCCTTGAAGTGAGTGACTTACTTGGCCATTTCAGAGGGTAGTTAAGAGTCAACCACATTGCTGTGGGTCTGGAGTCACATGTAGGCCAGACCGGGTAAGGATCGCACATTTCCTTCCATAAAAGAGATTAGTGAACTAGATGAGTTTTTACAACAGTCGATTATAGTTTCATGGTCACTATCACTGAGACTAGCTTTATATTCCAGATTTATTAGCTGAACTTATTAACTGAACCCAAGTCCAACAGCATTAGCCTGGGCCTCGGATTGCTAGTCAAGCGACATTACCACAATGCCATCATCTTCCCATTGATAATATTGATACACACAAATGTCACGAACCTTTCCAACATAAGTTTTAAAAAGGTATTTAAAATTATTAACAGCAATGTGGTTGACTTTTAACTACCCTTCGAAGTGACCTAGAAAACCACTCAGTTGTATCAAACCGCTACAGAAAAATTGAATATTACAAGCAAATGGACCTACTGGCACCAACCTTAATTTTGCATCGTAATGCAAAAATGAAATATTATCTAGGGGAGCATCTCCCTCGAAACTGCCCTACTCCCGCCTCTTGAAACGCCTGTGTCAATGAGCATTGTGGAGATAGGAGAAGCATTTGTATCATTCTAAATATATTGTCTATGGCCAATGATCGACTAAAATGTTCTGCAGCCATGGTTGCTTCAGCCTATGCTCACCTAGCAACAATCTATTTTAAATTTGTTTATGACATCAACCTGTAATGCTAAAAATTGAATGTCTATTAAAATTCTTACTTTAAAGAACAGGTGTTTGGAATCATTTGCGCTGTTACACATTAATGCTGCTGCAGACTAAAAGATCCTATGTAATTCTGATACTCCTATTGGTAAATAAAACCACAATTTACCACATGCCTTGACCATGTTATTTACGTTTACTAACAACACAACTTAAATCTAGTTCCAAACTGACAGTGAAGGTATATCAATAGCCATCAGAAATATAATTAAGCCAGAGTGTTTTAAAGAGGAATGGCAGCACAGTGGTAATGTTACTGGACTAGTAATCCAGAAGCCTGGACTAATGGTCCAGACACATGTTCAAATTCCACCAAGGCATCTGGAGGAACTTAAGTTCAATTAATTAATAAATTTGAAATTTAAAAAAAGAGTCTCATTAATAATTATAAAATTACCAGATTGTTGTAAAACCCATCTGGTTCCCTAATGTCTTTGAGGGGAGGATATCTGCCTTCTTTACCCAGCCTGGCCGACATGCGACTCCAGATCCACAGCAATGTGGTTGACTTTTAACTACCCTGTGAAGTGACCTAGAAAACCATTCAGTTGTATCAAACCGCTACAGAAAAATTGTATATTACAAGCAATGGACCTCCCAGCACCTACCTAGACACTGGGAACAACAAAGACACATCCTGCCCAGTCAACACTGCAATGTCCTCTTCACTAACATCTGTGAACTTGGAAAATTGGAAAAGCTGTCCCACAGATTAGTTTAGCAACAGCCTGACATAGTCATGCTCATCAAATCCTACCTTACAACCAATGTCCCACACTCATCCATCTCCATCCCTGGGTATGTCCTGTCCCACTGTCAGGACAGACTCACCAGAGGTGGCAGCGCAGTGATGTATAGTCAGGAGGGAATGATCCTGGGAGTCCTCAAAATTGATTCTGGACCCCATGGAGTCTCATGGCATCAGGTCAAACATGGGCAAGGAAACTTCCTGCTATTTACCACTTACTGCCTTCCCTCAGCTTTGAATCAGTACTCATCCATGTTGAACACCAACTGGAAGAGGTATTGAGGGTAACAAAGCCACACAATGTACTTGGGGTGGAGGGTTTCAATGTCTATCACCAAGAGTGGGTCAGTAGCACCACCACTGACCAAGCCATGAAGTTTATATCTGCCGGACTTGGCCTAAGGGAGGTGGTGAGAGAACCAACGAGGGAAAAAACTACTTGAACTCATCCTCGTCAATCTACCTGTCGCAGACACATCTGACCATGACAGCATTGTTAGAAATGGCCACCAGTCTTTGTGGAGATGAGGACACTCAATTGTGTTATGTGGCACTATCACCATGCCAAATGGGCTAGACATTATCTACTAGCTCAAAATCTCCATTGATGATACACTGTGGACCACCAGCAAAATTGTTTCAACCACAATTGGTAATCTCACAGCCCAGCATATTCATCAATCTACCATTACCATCAAGTCACGGGGCCAAAACAGGTTCAATGGAGAGTGCAGGAGAGCAGACCAGGAGCAGTACCAGGCAGACCTAAAAATTAGGTGCCAACCTGGTGAAGCTACAATACAGGGCTACATGAATGCCAAAAAACAGAAACAGCATGTCTACAACCAGCAACTTAGATCAAAGCTCTGCAGTCCTGCCACATTCAGTCATGAATGGTGGTGGACAATTAAACAACTAACTGTAGGAGGAGGCTCCATGAACATCCCCATCCTCAAGTGATAGTGGAGCAGCACATCACTATAAAAGACAAGGCTGAAGCATCTGCAACCATCTTCAGCCAGAAGCGCTGTGTGGAAGGTTCATCTCAGCTGCCTCTTGAGGACCTCAACATCATAGCTGCTAGAACTGCAGATAATTTGATTCATTCCATGTGATATCAAGAAATGGCTGAAAGCACTGAATATAGCAAAGGCTATAGGCTCTGACAACATTAGTGCTGTAGTACTGAAGGCTTGTGCTCCAGAATTAGTCATGCCATTAGCCAAGCTCTTCCAGCATAAGTATAATACTGGCATTTACCTGACAATGTGGAAAAAGCAGAACAAATCCAATTACCACCCAACCAGACAACTCTAAATCATCAGCAAAGTGATGGAAGGTGTCTTTGACAGTGCTATCAAATGGCACCTACTCAGCGATAACCTGCTCTGTAATGCTCAGTTTGGGTTCCGCCAGGGGCACTCGGTTCCAGATTTCATTACAGCCTTGGTCAAACAACATCTTGATTTTAAAATTGTCATCCTTGTTTCCAAATCCCTTCATGACCTTGCCCCCTCCCTATCTCTGTAATCTCCTTCAACTCCACAAGCCTCCGAGATATGTGTGCTCCTCTAATTCTGACCTCTTGTGCATTCCTGATCATAATTGCCCCACGACAGGTGGTCATGCCTTTAGTTGCCTAGGCCCCAAGCTCTGAAATTTCTCCCTACACCTCTCCGCCTTTCTATCTCATTGTCATCCGTTAAGACACTTCTTAAAACCTACCTTTTTAACCAAGCTGACCTAACATCTCCTTATGCAGCTCGGTGTCATACCTTGGTTTATAATGACCCTGAGAAGTGCTTTGGGATGTTTCATCACGCTAAAGGTACTATATATGTTTTTGTTGTTGTTGGTCCAAAATTGGACAAAAGAGCTGAACTCCAGAGGTGAGTTGAGAGTGACTGCCCTTGACATCAAGGTCACATTTGACTGAGCATCAAGGAGCCTAACAAAATTGAAGTCAATGGGAATTGGCCGGGGGGGTGGGGGGGTGCTCTCCGCTGGTTGGAGTCACAACTAGCTCAAGAAAGATGGCTGTGGTTGTTAGGAAGCCAATCATCTTAGCCCCAGGGCATCATTTCAGCAGTTCCTCAGGGTAGTGTCCGTAGAACCATAGAAATGTTATGCTGCAGAAAGAGGCCAGTCAGCTCATCGTGTCTGTGCCAGCCAAAAAGCAAAAAAAAAAAACTAGCTGCTCATTTTAATTTCCAACACCTGGTCAGTAGCCTTGCAGGTTACAGCACTTCAGATGTAGATCCAGGTACCTTTTAAATGAGTCGAGCGTTTCAGCCTCAACCACCAACTTAGGCAGTGAATTCCAGATGCCCACCGCCCTCTGGATCAGAAGGTTTTTCCTCACGTCCCCTCTAAATCTATGCCCGCTGGTAATTGACCCCTCTGTCTACACTATCTATGCCTCTCAATTTTGTACACCTCAGCTAGGTCACTCCTTAGCCTCCTCTGTTCAATGGAAAACAAACCTAGCCTATCCAATCTCTCCTCAGAGCTGCAATTTTCAAGCCCTGGCAACATTCTTATAAATCTCCTCTGCATTCTCTCCAGAGCAATTATGCCCTTCCTGTAATGTGGTGACCAGAACTATACATAAAATTCCAACTGAGGCCTAACCAGCATTTTTGTGCAGTTCCATCATTACTTCTGTGCTTTTGTATTCAATAACCCACTCAATAAAGATAAACATTCCATATGCTTTCTTGACCACCTGTCATGTCACCTTCAAGGACCTGTGGACGTGCACTCCAAGGTCTCTCATTTCCTCAACCCCTCTCAATAACTTCCCGTTATTGAGCATTCTCCTGGCTTTGTTTGCCCTCCCCAAATGCATTACCTCACACTTTTCCATATTGAATTCCATTTGCCACTTCTCCGCCCACTCAACCAAACCATTAATATCATTCTGGAGTCGGCAGTGGTCCACTTCACTATCAACTACATGGCCAATTTTTATGTCATCTGCAAATTTCCAAATCATGCCTCCCACATTTAAGTCTATGTCATTAATATATACAACAAACAGCAAGGACTCCAATACTGAGACCAGTGTAACACCACTGGAAACTGTTTTCCATTCACAAAAACATCCATCAGCTATTACCCTTTGTTTCCTGTCACTGTCCTGTGAGAGACGTTGGAGTGCATGTCCACAGGTCTTTGAAGGTGTCCTGGGCTGAAATATCTTCAGCTGCTTCATCAGAAGTGGGGATGTTCGCTGATGATTGCACAACGCTCAGCACCATTCACAACTTCCCAGGTACTGAAGCTGTCCATGTCCAAATGCAGCAAGACGTGGACAATATCTAGGCTTGGGCTGAATGGCAAACAACATTCATGCCACACAAGTGCCAGGCAATGACCATCTCCAACAAGAGTGGATCTAACCATTTTCCCTTGACATTCAATAGCATTATCATTGCTGAATACCCCACAATTAACATCCCAGGGGGTCACCATTAGTCAAAAACTTACCTGGGGCAGCTATCTAAATACTGTGACTAAAAGAGCAGATCGGAGCCTGGAAATATCCATTACAAACCCACCGACTCCCACAGCTATCTCAACTACAGCTCCTCACACCCCGCTTCCTGGATTCCATCCCATTCTCTCAGTTCCTTTGGCTCCGTCGCATCTGTTCCGATGATGCTACCTTCAAAAACAGTTCCTCTGATATGTCCTCCTTCTTCCTTAACCGAGGTTTTCCACCCACGGTCGTTGACAGGGCCCTCAACCGTGTCAGGCCCATCTCCCGCGCATCCGCCCTCACGCCTTCTCCTCCCTCCCAGAAACATGATAGGGTCCCCCTTGTCCTCACTTATCACCCCACCAGCCTCCGCATTCAAAGGATCATCCTCCGCCATTTCCGCCAACTCCAGCATGATGCCACCACCAAACACATCTTCCCTTCATTCCCCCCTATCGGCATTCCGTAGGGATCGCTCCCTCCAGGACACCCTGGTCCACTCCTCCATCACCCCCTACTCCTCAACCCCCTCCTATGGCACCACCCCATGCCCACGCAAAAGATGCAATACCTGCCCCTTCACTTCCTCTCTCCTCACCGTCCAAGGACCCAAACACTCCTTTCAAGTGAAGCAGCATTTTACTTGCATTTCCCCCAATTTAGTCTACTGCATTCGTTGCTCCCAATGTGGTCTCCTCTACATTGGAGAGACCAAATGTAAACTGGGCGACCGCTTTGCAGAACACCTGCGGTCTGTCCGCAAGAATGACCCAAACCTCCCTGTCGCTTGCCATTTTAACACTCCACCCTGCTCTCTTGCCCACATGTCTGTCCTTGGCTTGCTGCATTGTTCCAGTGAAGCCCAACGCAAACTGGAGGAACAACACCTCATCTTCCGACTAGGCACTTTACAGCCATCCGGACTGAATATTGAATTCAACAACTTTAGGTCGTGAGTTCCCTCCCCCATCCCCACCCCCTTTCTGTTTCCCCCTTCCTTTTCTTTTTTTTCCAATAAATTATATAGATTTTCCTTTTCCCACCTATTTCCATTATAAAAAGAGAAAAAGAAAAAAAAAATTATTATTTTTTTTACATCTTTTATGCTCTCCCCACCCCCAAAAGAGCTATACCTTGAGTGACCTACCATCCATTCTTAATTAGCACATTCGTTTAGATAATATCACCAACTTTAACTTTAACACCTATGTGCTCTTTTGTACTATTGTTGTTGACATCTTTTGATGATCTGCTTCTATCACTGCTTGTTTGTCCCTACAACCACACCCCCACTCCACCTCTCTCTCTCTCTCCGCCCCCCACACACACACCTTAAACCAGCTTATATTTCAACTCTTTCTTGGACTCAAACTCAAGTTCTGTCGAAGGGTCATGAGGACTCGAAACGTCAACTCTTTTCTTCTCCGCTGATGCTGCCAGACCTGCTGAGTTTTTCCAGGTAATTCTGTTCTTGTTTTTGTTTTGGATTTCCAGCATCCGCAGTTTTTTTGTTTTTATCCCTGGAAATCTTGTGGTGAGTAACTGACTTCCTGACTCCCCAAAATTAGTCCACTATTTACAGGGAACAAGTCAGGAGTGTGATGGAATTCACTCCACTTGCTTGAATGAGTGCAGCACCAATAACATTCAAGAAGCTTGACACCAGCACCTTCCAAATCTGTGGCCTCTAACATCTTGAAGGACAAGGACAGCACAAAAATGGGAACACCACTACCTACAAGTTTTCCTCTCCAAGTCGCACAACATCCTGACTTGGAAATATATTGCCATTTGTTCATGTTGACTGGGGTAAATTCCTGGAACTCCATCCCTAACAGCACTGTGGGTGAATCTACACCACATGGGCTGCAGCAGTTCAAGAAGGCAGCTCACCACCGCCTTCTCAAGGGCATTTTAAGGATGGACAAGAATGTTGGCATTGCCAGTGGTGCTCACATGCCATGAATGAAAAAAATATAGTAAACACATTCGGTATTTCTCATAGCAAATTGATATGTAAAACAAAATATTCCTCTCAATATACAGAAATGCAAATAGATCCACAGTGCCCAATCACAAAAAAGGACAATATCCAATTATTATTTTCATACGATTTAATAAGCTATGGTAAACTGTACGCATATAACTTGAATAATCGAAGTAACGGGCAGGTGATCAATTTACCAAAATGATCTCTTGAAAATTTTTGTATAGCGTTAATACAGGCTGCGTTGTTCTCACCACTTTTTCAGGAAACATAAAGAAACAACCCGGGGCAATAAAAATAGAGAGAGCACAGCTACTCAAAACTATCTGCTAATTTCCACTAAGTATTTAAAAAGGACAGGAGTGTGGATCATGTTTATATTTCTCCCTTGCGTTCAACAGTCTATCAATTTACTTTCAAGTCTGAGTTGGAAGCTGAAAGGTTACATGTCCCCCTCAAACCAGCTTAATAAACGAAAACACCTGGAAGGGGGCTGGAGGGGGATATTTTTATTTCCTTGCGGCTGCTTTCTGCTGAGTTTTTATTTAGGTGCCAGCAACCAAGTAAGTTTCACCTATTTGTCGTTGAATGAAGAGAGTGTGGAAGGACCATCTCCTGAAAAAGGGAACGTCGCCCCATCTAAAAGCATCTCACCGCTTACTGGGGAAATGAAGTAAATGAACCTGTCTATTTGAATATACATAAAAGAGTCTTGGGCATTTCAAACTAGTCTTTAAACGTTACTCAGAATAAATTGCATTTTAAATTTTATCCTTTTAGACCCAGAAAGTTTCCATTGTTCAAAATAATCAGTATAAACTGGTAGCAAACAAAGCTGCACGCTTATTTTTCCCCGCAGAGTGATCGTGTTTGTATCTGTGTAACACCTCCTTAATTTTGCAATATGTTCATGCATCCTTCGCAGGGCATACCTTCGTTAATTGGGCGATTTTCTTGCTCATTTTCAAGTGTAGGTCGGAGTTGTAGTGTTGTACTGGGTCTGGCAGAGTTGCTTTCGAACCATTGCATTTGGCACCATGACTCCCCTGATCTGTCCAGTTCACTCCCGTCGCCATAGTTCCCAGGCTGGTAGAGATGGTGCGAGCCCGCAGGAACGCGCAGCTCCCGTGCCTAAAGCAGGCTGAGGGGGCTTGTCCAGATCGCTCTGGCAGATGGTCAAATCCCTCCTCGAAGGAATGGAGCCGCAGAGGAACGGGAGCATGTGCAACGCCAAAACTGTTCAGTCAAATGCTCGTTCAGTGCCAGTCACGAAGACTGAGGAGCTCTCAGTGGGTGGATGCTGTACATTCCGTAGTAGGCACCGTCTAGCTGCAAAGTTTTTGTAAAACGAGATCCGTGTTTTAACACCATGTGATGAACACAAAACGGCAACGCCTCCGAAAAGGAGAGTGAACAGAGTTGAATTGTCCAAATTATTATGACTAGTCTAATTTTCAGACGCGTAATTTACCGATACGCACATAATATTGTTGCGGTTAAAGGGAATTTTTAAACTCTGTCAATTTATTCCTGATTTTGTGCCTCAACAACTGTTCATATCCGGGAGCAGGTTATTCTCGTGGGCTGATGGTCTTCCAAAACAAGAGATTTTGAAAGTCTCCAACGTTTGCTACGATGAACGTTTCAAACATGAAGGTCGTTTACGATGAACTAAATTACTGTTAAATTCCCATGGCCTCCAAAATCGTGAAAGCATAAAAAAATGGAATAAGTATCAGGGTATTACTTTCAGTTCCTCCTCCCTCCAGCTGTGTACTTCACTGAAAATTCCTTAACTGCCCATTTATAATGTGGATTGTTGCAGCTCACAGCAGGTTCATTTCTACAGTTGGCTGGCAATTTTTAACTGTGACGTATAATCTTTGTTAATGTTTCTTTGAACTAGTTCCCACATTTTGCGTGAAATCATATTATCTGGCTTTTCCTGCACATCGTGCTGTCCCACTCGCCCCATACTGCCTTCATGATTTCCCTGTAATTCTCTGAATATGCTGATGTACAGCAAGAAAATAACAGAAACTACATAAGTATTGATATTTTGATTCAGCTGCACACCGTTGTAAAAAAATGGACTCATTACAGATCTGCGTTTAAAGAGTATCTGTACTGTCAAATAAGCTGGACGAATGGTTTTTCTGAGCCACATGCATGAAAAGCATTGCATGTTTCATTGGTTATTCTGGACAGAAATATTGGCTCGTTTGGAGCATTTTGTTTATATTGATTACATTTACCAAAATTATAGATAAACTAGCCATAATTTGACGATGCCTGGAATCAGTGTCCTCTGGCCTGTTACTGCACTGGTGTACGTTACTTAGTTTAGAGCTAGAAGCTATTAATCTATCAACTTAGCTGTGAAGCGAAAGTGAATGTTTGTTATTCATCTCCCTTATTTGTTTGCAGTTTCTTACTCCACCTCCTTTTCTCTATTAAGTAGTTTATAGACTACACCTACTACTGTGACTGATCCCTTTTTTTAAATCTCGACCCACATGGATTTTACTTCTGTCTTGTGTTGCTGTTTCTGCTGCCATCCCCTGTGGCAAGGACTTCAAACTGGTAAGGTGAAGGAGTTATCTACATGAAATGAAATAAGCTTACATATAAATGAAACATGCTGTCCAAAAGAAGAGTGCAGAATGCACTAAATGGACAGCGACTAAATAATCTTATAAACTAGGAAAGTAAAATGATGTTTAACAGTGAAGTGAGGTGAACTGCTTTTAAGCATGAGCTAAACTGTCTGGACAGCAATGCACACCATGCCCATAATAAAACAGAGAAGCAGGAGAAATAATATTGTTAAAAACCAGATATAGTTGAGCTACAGAAATATCAAGACTCGGAATTAAACTTTTAGAGAAGTTTTGAGAAGACAGAGTAGGCAAAGGGGAGGTGGAGTAGCTGTACTTATTAGAAGTAATATAATGGCAGTAGAAAAAATAACAAGCAGCAAGACAGAAATAGAATTCATGTAGATAGAGGTAGATAAAAAAAGACCAGTCACACTAATAGGGGCAGTCTACAGACCACCATAGTGGAAGAGAAGAGGAGTTTAGAAGAAAAGGGATGTGATTCACTGAAACACAAGATTCTGAATGTTTGATTTTGATAAGTTGTTTCCTGGGGCATCAAGAACTTTTTTTATTAATTCATGGGATGTGAACGCCATTGGCAAAGCCAAAGCATTTATTGCCCATCCCTAATTGCCCTTGAAGAGGCAGTGGTGAGCCACCTTCTTGAACTGCTGCGATCACATGGTGTAGATACACCTACAATGATGTCAAGGAGGGAGTCCCAGGTTTTTGACCCAGTGACAGGAAAGGAGTGGTGATATAGTTCCAAGTCAGGGTAATATGTGGCTTAGAATTACAGCACCACCTGAAAGTTCCCCTCTATGTAAATATAAGCAGGTAGAAATGATCAGAAAACTACCAGAGGTGTGAGGATTGTTGATTTAAAGTGTGCTCCACTGTAAAGTAACATTAGTTTGATAGGGTTTAACATTTAAAGAATGCTAGTTTGAATCAAAGTTGGGTAGGCCTGGCAAATCAGGTCAGCATTGATCAGTCCATTATTAGGGATTCAGACTCCTACTCCTAATTCATGTGTTTGTATGTTCATATGTCCTGGTGAATGAATTTTTAAAAATTGTTCTCGATGCTCCAGCCAGGGGAAATGACTTTTCAACATCAACCCTGTCAAGCCCTCAGAATGTTATGTTTCAGTGAATCACCTCCCATTCTTTTAAACTCCAGAGAGTGTATAAACCCATTCTGCTAAATCTCTCCTTAATAGGCAACACTCCCATTCCAGGAATCTGTCGAGTGAACTTTCATTGCTTCATCTCTAAGATGAGCAAATCCTGCTTTGTGTATGAAAATCATACTGTACATTACTGCAGGTGTGGTTTCACCAAAGCAAAACAATTTTAAGTGAATTTGCAACAGTTCAGTACTTGAACAAATCCAATTATGATACTCAGGGTGGAATTTTATTTTTACAGGCTTGCATGCAGTTGGGGGGGTGGTGAGGGGGGGGCGGGTGGTGGGGGGGTTGCTGGTAGAGGGTCAGAAACCCATGCAATCAAGTAGGAGGCTTTCCGTTTCTCAATCACCCTCCACAAACGCTGTTCTCCCCTCCACACAGCTCATTTCTCACAATCACAACTCGCTCCTTGTCAGAGAAGAGAGTGCAGAACTCTAGCGAGAGGCAGAGAACTGATGGGGCACAGCAATGATAGTCTGTGTTTCCACCTGGTGAATTGGGAAGGAGGTCTTGTGTAATGGGAGGTTGCAGCTATTAGCAACAATCTTAGGTTAAAACAGTGAGGCCCTGGGAGACAGAGACAGAGACTGAAACAGTGAGGCCCTGGGAGACAGAGACAGAGACTAAAACAGCACGGCCCGGGAAAGGAGGGGTTAAAATAGTAAGGAGTCGGGCGATAAAACAGTGCGAGTGGAGAGACTGTCGGGAGATTGAAAACAGCACGAGTACAGAAATGTAAATTTCTAAACAAGCACAGGGATAGGCACAGGAGAGGGAGCTGATTTGTGTGTAAGGACAAAGAATTTATGCTTTATTCTAATCTCCAGTTTACAGTTAATAGTACAAGAGTAAGGTTAAGTTAAAGTAAGTAAAAGTAACTAAAACTTTTAAATCACTTTTTTACTTAATTTTAAGGTTAAGGCATGGCAGGACAGCTCAGCCGAGCAGAAAGCCTGTCCTGTGGCACGTGGAGAGTCGTCAACACTTCTCGTGACCCAGAGGAGCCCATGTGCAGGAAGTGTCACCGGCTGCATAAGTTTGAGCTCCGCGCTGGCTCCCAGTGGCTGGAGTCACTGAGGTGCATCTGTGAGGCACAAAACTAATGTGGATTGCACATTCAGAGAGGTGATCACACGGCAAGTTAGGGGCAAGCAGGCAGATAGGGAATGGGCCAGGCAGTCCAAGGGAAAATGGTAGGTAGTGCAGGAGCCCTCAGAGGAGCTCACTAACTGGTTTTCCATTCTGGATATTGGTGAGGGTGATGGATCCTTGGAGGAGTGCAGCAAGAGCCAAGGCCGTGGCACCACAGGTGGCCCAGCTGTACAGGAGGGGGTGAAGAAGGGCAGTACTGACAGGGAGTCTTTAGTTAGGGAGCAGACAGGCATTTCTGTGGCTGTCAACATGACTCCAGGGTGGTTTGCTGCTTCCCTGGTGCTATGGTCAAGGATGTCACAGAATGGCTGCAGGGCATTCTTGTGTGGGAGGACTAACAGTCAGAGGTTGCGGTCCACATTGGTGCTAATGACATAGGTAGGGAGGGGAATGTGGTCCTGCAATTGAAATTTAGGGAGCTAGGTGGAAAATCAACAAACAGGGCCTCCAAAGTAGTAATCTTCAGATTATTCCCAGTGCCACGTGCAAGTGAATACAGAAATAAAAGGATAAGGCTGATGAATGCATGGCTGGAAAGATGGTGCAGGAGGGAGGGCTTTAGATTCCTGGGACACTGGGACTGGCTCTGAGAGAGATGGCCCTGAACAGAGCCAGGACTGAGTTCCTTGCAGGTCGTTTTGTTAGTCTATTGGGGAGGATTTAAACTAACTCAGCAGCGGTGTGGGAACCAGGAGAGCGTATTAGAAAGTAATACTAGGGAGCATGGGATGTTGGGAGAGGCAGATAGCACTAAAATAGAGAATAGTTGGTTAATAGACAGAGTTGGAATAAGGGAGAAAGTAATGGAGTCTAAATTAGGGTTACACTGCATGTATGTGAATGCACGG
The DNA here is from genome assembly GCF_017639515.1 of Carcharodon carcharias. Classification (NCBI taxonomy): domain Eukaryota; kingdom Metazoa; phylum Chordata; class Chondrichthyes; order Lamniformes; family Lamnidae; genus Carcharodon; species Carcharodon carcharias. Next base: position 116,076,530 of record NC_054467.1, read on the forward strand.
AGTATAGTTAATAAAATTGGGGAGTTATAGGCACATATTGCCTTGTGGGATTATGATCTTGTGGTAATAACAGAGACCTGGCTTAAGGAAGGTGCAGACACAAAGAGCCGAATGGCCTCCTTCTACACTGTAACAATTCTGTGATTCTGTGAACCTGCAGTGAAAGCCTGAGCCTCCTGCGGCATGGGTGCTCACGCATGTCAAAAAAGTTGATCCTCGGCCTCTGGACCCTGTGTTGGGGTTATTGCCACCTTTCAGCTGGATCTCTGAGTGGCATGTGGCTGAGGAGAATCCAGCTGGTGTTGCTGCCAATGTTGCCCCTGTTGCTGGTGCTGCTCCTCTTGTTAGTTATCAGAGGTCCAAGGTAGAGCTGCATAGGCTGCTCCCAATGCTGCAGTGAAGGCTGACAACGGGGAAGTACAGATTGAGGGGAGTGATGTCAAATACAGGTGAAATGTTAGAAATTGTCCATCAAACAGTGAGAGCCCACTCAGAAGGAGTGCTGTCAGCATTAGCCTCTCACCTAGGAGGGCTGCAGCTGTCCAGTTTCACTGGGGGGAGTTTTATGGGACCTGGAGGAGTGGGAAACATGGCAGGTGGGGTGACTTAATTAGGTGGGAGCCAAAATTTCACTTTCTCTTTAGTAGCTTGAATTGCAGAGATTAAGTCAGCAGTGTGGCAGTGGTCTGTCAGGCCTTGCACCATGTTGTGGCAGGTTCCTGTTTGTAATTACATCCTACATTCGAGATCAAGTCAGCAGCGCATGGGAAGCTCGTGACACCCAGTTCGCGTTCATTTAAAAGGTGGCATGCAAATGTTGGCTTTGTGGAGTTGTGTCTGAGGTCAGCAGGTTTTCCTTGTTTAGCTCTAAGGCATAAGGGATGGGAACAGGAGAATGGTAGCTTACATGGAGGCTCGGGACATGCAAGGGCGAGTCAGTGGTGTGTTAAAGGTTGCGAAATGGTGTTGGGGGTATGGAGAGGTGGAAGAGGGATCCAAGGGAGGGCAGGGGGGTGGGAGTCAGGAGCAGGAGGAGAAGATGCAACAAAAAAAGGCTCTTGCCACTGAACAACAGACGCAGCAACACCAGCCGCAGGCAGCAACCGAAGGGGAGATTGATCAGGATACAGCTATCCATGGAAGGCATTGCAAAAGAAAGGCACTAGCACAGCACCGCATTGTCAGATAAAAAACCAACTACCTGTAGATATGGGAGACAATACCAGAGTTGTTCCAGGAAGTGGTCACTGGAATATGTGGGATTGTGCACAAGATCTGCTGCCACATGGATTTGGCAGGAATTTGCCATTGGCCCTCAAGGTGAGTGGAGGCGCAATTCTTTTTCGCACCGATGTTTTCCAATATACCACATATTGCAGGCTGCCACACACTGGTGCCTAAAGGGGGTGACCAATGCCCTCTTCTGTTGTGCAAATAAATTCATCAAATTATCTACAGCAATGGTATTGTGCTTCATGGCCATTGCTCATTTTCCTTTAGTGCAAGAGATCGTATGGCCACTGGAGCCCCCTGGCACCAGCCAATGGCATTTGTGAATCACACGGGGTTTCAGTCATTGAATATGCAACTGGTCTGCAACCACAGGCAAAGAATCAAGCACATGTGTGCTCATTTCCCAGGGCTCTCTCATGACTCATATTTGGGTAATTCGCAGCTCCCAGAGCTATGAGGCTCCAGCCCATGTTGACATGGCACCACCAACGAATACCCACCCCTGCCGTATGATGCATGTGTCTCCCATGCACACCACTGGCACTTATAATTTTAATTAGAATCACGTGGGAGCCACCTCCTGACACGAGAGTAGAAGTGCCACCCACTTTGGGATGGCATGCCACAAATAAAACACCACCCACCATCTGAAGGCTTTCCAGCCTATCAGTTTCACTGAACAAGCCAGCTCCACAGCGCTCTCGCCTGTTTGACCCTGGTAAGTGCCACACAGCTCGGGAAACCCGAGCACTGACTGTTAAAGTCAGGCTGCTGGGTTAATCCTCAGCAATTGCCGCTTTGAATATTTTTATTACTTGCCTGACAACTCCATCTGGATTTCCCCGCTCACCTACAAACCCAGAAGTGAACAGGATCATATTGAATCCCAACTCAACACCAATTTTCAGGACTTGAATCTTCCACCTGTACCCAAACTCGCCCCCCTCCCACCCAACTTAACAGTTAAAATTCTAGCCAATGTGTCTGACATGGTCCTCCAATATACAATGGGCAGAATTTTGCCCTTGATGGGCAGGCGGGCCCCACTGGCTTGGTGGCGGGCAGGCAGCCAATCGCTGCCGCTGAAACGGGCCCCACCACCATTTTAAGTGGGTGGGCCACTGTACGGGGGGGTGGGGGGTGGGGGGGGCGGTGGTCGGGGGGGTGGGGGGGGATGGTGGGGGAGGCGGGGAGGGATTCCCCAACTGACAGCGGCGCTGTTTCGCACATGCGTACAAGAGAGCGCACATCTTCCTGAGACTAAGTGCTGCCTCAGGGAGATCGCTGAAAGGCTGGCAAATATAAAAAATAGAACAATAAAAAATTCATTAACATGTCCCCCTCATGTGACAATGTCACACAAAATGCGACATGTTAATGAAATAAACAAAAACTTTATTAAACGTTTTTAATTCCGATATCAAACCTCATCCCGCCACTGGATGAGGTTTGTAAAAAAAAATCACCTACCCGCCTGCCTGCTGGGCCTGTGCGCGAGCTGAAGTTCGCACAGACCCCTCAAAATTGTTGATGATTGGCAAGTTAAGGGCCTTAACGAGGCCTTTAATTAATGGCGGGTGTGTGTCCCGCTGCATAGCGCGCCCGCCGACCAAAACATCATGATGCCGCGCACTGACGTCAGGTCGCTCGCGCGATATTTTAAGCGCTGGTGTGCGGACTCCACCCGCACGCTAGCCAGAAGATTCTGCCCGATGGATTATTCACCATTTCATCTCTTAATATAATTTATCATACATTTTTATAATATTTGCTTTGCTTTTCTAAACCTTTATTTTTATTTTAAGACTGAACTTACACAATAAAATATGAACATAGAAATAAGTTAATACATGAATCAGAAATGTATTTACCAAACTATATAGTAATATAGTAGCTCCTATTTGTTCTCTTCCATTTCTTTGACTTTCTATCTTATTTCTCCAATTTTTGCTTCAATTTGATTTGATTTTTTTTCTCTCTCCTGTGAATTGCTGTCTCACTGTTGCTTTATTTGGCACCTGCTGTTTAACCAGTCCACTAGACTCAAAAATATTTGATTTGGAAATGACAGTTGAGATTCTCAAGGAAACTAGATGATCAAATAATTTTTCATCCCAAGAACTTTTGACCCACTTTTGACCTTCTAATGGAGAGAGGGTCATTGATGGAGCAGCTGAAGATGTTTGGGCCTGAGACACTACCCTGAGGAACTCCTGCACTGATGCCCTGGGGCTGAGATGATTGACCTTCTTGAACTGCTGCGGTTCATGTGGTATAGGTACACCCACAATGCTATTAGAAAGGGAGTTCTGGATTTTTGACCCAGAAGCAATGAAGGAACAGTGATATAGTTCCAGTCAGGATGGTGTGGTGTGCGGCTTGGAGGGGAACTGCCCTTTTCTTTCTAGGTGGTTGAGGTCATGGGTTTGGAAGGTGTTGTCGAAGGAATCTTGGCGAGTTGCTGCAATGCATCTTGTGGATGTTTCACCCTGCTCTCACTATGCTTCACTGGTGGAAGGGATGAATGCTTAATGTGGTGGTTTGGGTACCAGTCGAATGGACTGCTTTGTCCTGGATGGTGTCAAGTTTCTTAAGGGTTGTTAGAGCTGTACTCATCCAGATAATTGGAAAGTGTTTCATCACAGTCTTGACTTGTGCCTTGTAGATGGTGGACAGGCTTTGGGGAGTCAGATGGTGAGTAACTCATCCGAATTCCCAGCCTCTGACCTGCTCTTGTAGCCACAGTATTTATATGGTTGGTCTAGTTCAGTTCCTGGTTGATGGTAACTCCCAGGATGTTGGTAGTGGGGGGGAGTTCAGCAATGATAATGCCATTGAATGTCTGGGGGAAATGGCTAGATTTTCTGTCAGAGATGGTCATTACCTGGTACTTGTGTGCTGCAAATGTTACTTGCCATTTATAAGCCCAAACCTGAATGTTATCCAGATCTTGCTGCATTTGGACATGGACTGCTTCAACATCTGAGGAATCGCAAATGGTGCTGAATATTGCACCGTGAACATCCCCACTTCTGACCTTCTAATGGAGAGAGGGTCCCTTAATATCTTTGAGAGTTTTTTGTTAGCCAATCTTAGAATTAAAATTACAATGAGCTACCATCAATTGTCATTGTGGAAGAGAGTTCCAAATGTATACCACCTTTTGTAGGAGGCTGAACTTCTACCACACTTTGTGTATTTGATGGTGTTTCCAGATACTTGCCAAGAAATCCTCAGGATCAACGGTAAAAGACACCAAGACTAGTTTGATGAGTGCAATACAGAAACATGCAAACTCATTAATTGTAGCAGACAGCATTCAAAAACCGAGCAACAGGAGTCATACAGCACAAAAAAGATAGCCCACCAGACAGCCAATGCTGAAGTCCAAAGAGGAGTGGACCAGGGTGTCATGGAGGGAACAATCCCTCTGTCACATCTGTTCCAATGATGCTACCTTCCAAAGCAGTGCTTCTAATATATCTTCCTTTCTCCTGAGCCGAAGATCCACTGCCCCCCCCCACCCACCCCCCAACACTGTGGTTGACACAGCTCTCAGCCTTGTCCGACCCATCTCCCGCACCTCCGACCTCACCCCATTCCCCTCCATTCCAGAACCATGATTAGGTTCTCCTTGTCCACAGTTATCACCCCACCAGCCTCTGCATTCAAAGGATCACCCTCCGCCATTTCTGCCAACTCCAGCACGATAACACCACCAAACACATCTTCCCCTCACTTCCTCTGTCAGCATTGCATAGGGGCCGTTCTCTCCCTGACATCCTGGTCCACTTCTCAATCAACCCCAACACCTCATCCCCTTCCCACAGCATTACAGAAGGTATAACACCTGCCCCTTTACCTCGTCCCCATCCAAGGCCCTAACTCCTTTCAAATGAAGCAGCAATTCACTAGCGCCTTACTCAATTTAGTCTACTGTATTCGCTGCTCCCAATGTGTCTCCTCTACATTGGGCAGACTTAATGCAGACTGGGTGACTGCCATCTGTACTTGTTCTTATGTTTTGCTTTCACAGGCCACTGACCCTTGTTCTGCTATTAACACATTCTGCTATCTTACCTTTATGCCACCATTAGCACCTTCTTTAGTCTTTAACACTACCATTAATACCCCCTTTGCCTTGTGTCCATGATATCTTTTGTCAAATCTCCCCTTAGGTCCCACCTATACCTGACCTTCCACTTTGCTCCACCCCCTCTTAAACAGTATAAAATTGATCACATTTTTATCTCCCTTCAGCTTTGAAGAGTCATATGGACTCAAAATGTTAACTCCGTTGCTCTCTCCACAGATGCTGCCAGACCTGCTGAATTTTTCCAGCATTTTCTACTTTTATTATCAATGCTGTTTTAGATGTATCGTACGAATCAAATGGGAGGACAAAAGAACAAACATGAGCATCTTCCAAGACACAGATATGCCAAGTATTAGGGCCATGATAATCTCACATTAGCGGAGATGGACAGGACATGAAGTCAGAACACCCGACTCAAGACTGTCCAGACAAGTGCTCTACTCAAAGCTGCCCCAGGGAGCCCATTCACACAGAGGTCAGAGGATATGCTTCAAAGACAGTTTCAAAGCCTGCATGAAGGCCTTCTCTATTAACAACAATACATGAGAATTAGATGCCCAATCACAACAAAAATGGTAATCCATCATCAAAAATGGTGTCAAGACCTTCGAATCAACAAGAGCAGCCACTGAGTACAGCGAGAGAGACAGAAAGAGAGGACAGTTTCCCAAGCCAATAGTCTATCATCACCTCTATCAACTACAACCAATGTCCCCACTATAGATGAACCTGCAAGGCTAATATAGGGGTCATAAACCACAGCCAACACAGACATCTCCCTACTACACAGCCAACCTCAGCACAAGGGATTAGATATAGAGAGAGGTGTATTCACATTTATTCATGAGGTGTAAACTATTTTCAAATTTGGGCCTTATTCACATTTGGTCAGCAAGCTGCTGAGCTCAATCGGCACTGGAGAGCAGCTCACTGATTTAGAAGACTGCAAACCATAAGGCCTCATAGCAGAGCCAAACTAGAAGAAAATTTTAAAGGAGGGAGGCACTCTGGGCTGGGGTGAGGACATGGCTGCTGAGATGTTGGCAGCAGGTCACAAAATACACAGAAGCATTTCTAGAGACCATTTTGTGAACAGGCTACAGTGGTTCCTTTAAGCTTAATAGACCACTCAAGGTCTGGTGCTAATGAGTGAAGAATCCCAATTTTCAAGTATGCTCCATTTCAGACAGAAGCACTAATTACCTATTTATCGGCCTATCTGAAACCTGCATCAGGCAGACCTTGCGCAGGTGATTTAAAAAAAATCTACTGAGTGCAGCAGATTTCCAGCTGCTTGAGAGTGAAAATTGTCCCATAAGTATTTGATGAAATAGCCATCAGAAGAAGTTCATACAAAATGGATTAGTCCATAAAATCATTTAATATTTTATACAATTTCTTCCATACCTCCAGTTTTCAGAAAAGAATCAGTTGTAACTCCTCTCTTCAATCTTGCCTGTCACTAATGATATTCCACCTCATCCTACTCTCACTTTGGCCTATCTGCTTTGTTCTCGGTCCCACACTAGCTGCCCTAGACTCCACTGTGCACATCTTCTCTCCAGAAGTATTGGGGCATTTCTATTCACAAGTGATACTTCCACTGTGGTCAAGCCCAGCCTATGAAAGTAGATGAACACTGGAAGTGAAATAGGTTTGCATATGTTCAAGTTGGACAAGTTTCAGAAATCAACCACCTAAATTATACCAAGGCAAGGGTTTGAGAAAGAAAATCAGCCAGAATGACCTTAGACTGCTATGACTTGTGGCAATGAAAAGTTTTGGTCTTAAAGACACAGGCCAGCTTAAGCACAGCTCCTCTTAGTGAAATACTGATATAATTAATACACAATAACATATTAGTAGAATCATTATAAAATAGCATATCATCCAATTTTTATGAGCAGCACTGCAAAAACCCACCAGTGTATATATAAAAGTTTCCACAGAATCTATGGCATATATATCACACTGCAAAGACATGAAAAAAGGTAATAATTTCGACGTGCTTATTTCTCTCTTACCAGAAATATACAAGCACCTTCCCAGCTGAAAACTTTCCTCACAAAGCAGCACTTAAACTCTGATTGCATTGCGTGAGATTAAACACAACTTTTACCTTAGCAGCAGAACAATGCGTTATTGATATAACCTTCCTCTCTTTGCAAAATGGCCCACATACAATCTGCAGTGGCTGCAGAAGGCCACTGGTTCACATATATGTGCAGTCCCCACCATTTACACCACCATCCCTGCTTATCCTGAACAACCACCTTTGTGGACAAATGGTGCAAACTGGTGTCAATTACGTTGGTGTTACTTAAACTGCATTAAGTGAACTGGTTATTTGAGGTATTTTAAGCAACTCTTCACTCTGTGATTACCCAGCCATTATGTCCTAACCCTCTATGTGAGTCCGAACAAGTGGCGTTAATTGTTTCAGTCATAGAATCATAGAGGTCTACAGCACAGAAAAAGACCCTTTGGCCCATCGAGTCTGCGCCAGTCAAACAAACCTAACTATTCTAATCCCATTTTCCAGCACTAAGCCTTGTATGCCATGGCATCGCAAGTGCACATCCAAATACTTCTTAAATGTTATGAGGGTTTCTGCCTCCACCACCCTTTCAGGCAGTGAGTTCCAGATTCCCACCAACATCTGGGTGAAAAAATTCTTCCTCACATCTCCTCTAAACCTCATGCCATTTACCTTAAATCTATGGCCCCTGGTTATTGATCCCTCCACCAAGGGGAAAAGTTACTTCCTGTTTACCCTATCTATGCCCCTCATAATTTTATACACCTCAATCATGTCCCCCCTCAATCTCCTCTGCTCCAGGGAAAATAAACCCAGTCAATCCAATCTCTCCTCATAACTAAAACTCTGCAGCCCAAGCAACATCCTGGGTAATCCCCTCTGCACTCTCTCTAGTGCAATCACATCCTTCCTATAAAACAGATTCCAGAACTGCATGCAATACTTTAGCTGTGGCCTAACCAGCATTTTATACAGTTCCAGCATAACCCCCTGCTCTTATTTTCTATGCCTCGGCTAATAAAGGCAAGTATCCCATATGCCTTCTTAACCACTTTATCTACCTATCCTGCTACCTTAAGGGACCGGTGGACATGCACACCAAGGTCCCTCTGATCCTTGGTACTTCCCAGGGTCCTACCATTCATCATGTATTCCCCTGCCTTGTTTGGCCTGCCCAAGTGCATCACCTCACACTTATTTGGATTAAATTCCATTTGCCTCTGATCAGCCCATCTGACCAGCCCATCTATATCCTTTTGTGATCTAAGGCTACTCTCCTCACTACTTATCACCCCACCAATTTTTGTGTCATCCGCAAACTGACTGATCAACCCTCCTAAATCCAAGTCTAAATCATTTATATATAGCACAAACAGCCACGGACCCAACACCGATCCCTGTGGAACCCCACTGGACACTGGCATCCAGTCACAAAAATACCCCTTGACCATCATCCTCTGCTTCCTGCCACTCAGACAATTCTGGATCCAATTTGCCAAATTGCCTTGGATCTCATGTGCACTTACCCTCGTTATCAGTCTCCCATGCGGGACCTTATCAAAAGCCTTGCTGAAGTCCAAATAGACTACGTCAAATGCATTGCCCTCATTTACACACCTGGTCACCTCTTCAAAAATTCAATCAGATTGGTCAGACATGACCTTCCCTTAACAAAATCATACTGACTGTCCTTGATTGATCCCTTCCGCTCCAAGTGTAGATTAATTCTGTCCCTCAGAATTGCTGCCAATAGTTTCCCCACCACTGAGGTTAGACTGACTGGCCTGTAGTTCCCTGGTTTATCCTTTCCTCCCTTCTTGAATAATGATACCACATTGGCTGTCTCCTGTGGTCTCACTCAACAGCCCAGGGTACATTTCATCCGGGTCTGGAGATTTATCTACTTTTAAGCCTGCCAGACCATTTAGAACCTCCTCCCTTTCTATGCTTATTTTTTAAATTATATTTATTATTTATTATGTTTATTGGGAAGCAGTTTCCCTGTCCAATAAACTGCTAGTGACCAATATGTAACAGTTCTGGAAAGATTATGTCAATTGATTGGGAGATGATTAGGTTATTGGAAATGTGACAACTCATGTTACTGTTTGCTCCAGATTCAGGGTCACCTTTCACTGTCTCCTGTCACAGTCTAACTGCTTCTCAAACTGATGCAGGGCTTTCATCAAAATTGACAGATTCAATGATTTACTGACTGCTGACACAATGTCCTCTCATCATTGTTAGAATGCACTGTTCTGTGGAAAAACAAGGGTATACAATTGCTTGTCAATGATATATTGTCTTATTCTATGGAGTTACTAGAGAGTTCATTGGGATTAACTGTCCATTGCGCATAATGACCAAATTGCATTAGTGTAAATGTGCCTGCTGTATGTGGTGGGAACTGTGCATTAACATCATGTATTTCTCACAGTTTGTTCGCTCCACTGAAACCTTAATTAAATATTTCCTCTATAATTCCAATGTTAAAATGCCAACAATTACCTGTAACTATTACCTTTGATGTCACTGGATGAAGCTTTAATGAAACATCAACACTGACATGTAATGATTATCTGCATCTCCATACCTTTTCCACCCACATGTCGCTTGAAATACTTTCTGAAAAATAATCAGGTCATTTCAATGGCATAACTGAAATTTCTGATGTCCAAATTTTTTTCTCACTGGAAATGTTAGAATAACAGCAGATAATTATCAGGCTCATGGCTGCTCTGAATTCTGAATATATTAATTATATTTGCTATCCTTCAATCCTTCAATACTACTCAAATGCTCATGAAGGATTAATACATAGTAAGATTAGTCACTTCCTCCTTTAATTCCTTGAAGATTCCAGGATGTATTCAATCCCTCCCAGCAGTCTTTTGGGGATTTAGCCCTTTCAGTTTCTATGTAATTTCCTTTACTAACTTCTATATGTTACTGTTTAGACTTCAAATCAGTCTACTTCATTTTCATGAAAATTGATGTTACGAATCCAGTCAATGTGTGTACCATAGCTTGATTATCTGTTTTATTCAATTTATCCTTGAATGGATTCTTTTTTACAAGTACAAATGGAAGGAGCATCAAGAATAAAATACTGGAGTTTTAGGTATATATGCAAACAGTGAAAATATTAAACTTATTGGCAGCCGAGAAACGTAGATGATGCTAGAAGTTGACCAACAGCTGAAAGTGAGAAGATATAAAATACTTTTTGAGGATACAGAGAGGTGGAGGAAATGAATTACTAAAAAATAATGATATTGTGGTTCAGTAAAAGATGGATATCACAGAGATGGCTAAGGTTGAAATAATAGGGATAGAACTGATTGATGATAATGTCGGCAAATTATTTACTTCTGCAATACATGCCCAGTGCAAGGTGAGTAAGTGAATGGACAATAGCTTAGGTAAAGAAGGGGTCCTACAGAGCATTGTATGTTCTAGTCATGGAAAACTTGAACATTTCAGTGCCTGGAGCTCCCAGCCTCACCAGAGATATTTCTACTGCCTGCCACTAACAGAAATACACCCCTTTACCAGAAATGACTAGCAATGCTTTTTCTTCTTCTCATATCCAGCCACTGTCAAACTTGTCCAACACTTGGTCTTTTCTGCTAGTTCTCCTTCGTTGAGCAGCCAACAACTTCCATTCCCTGTATTTCTCTTTTAAAATTTAGAGTATAAGCATTGCTTACATAATCAACATCCTTGCTGAGATGTTCTCACTCTGCCCAAGTCACAGCCTCTACACCAAGCAACTCTTCAGCCTCAGTGATTTAAAGCTACACCTCAGCTATTTTTTCATTCATTCATGGGATGTGGGCTTCGCTGGCTGGGCCAGCATGTATTGCCCATCCCTAGTTACCCTTGAGAAGGTGGTGATGAGCTACCTTCTTGAACCACAGTAGTCCATGTGGTGTAGGTACACCCACAGTGCTGTTAGGAAGGGAGTTATGGGATTTTGACCCAGCGACAGTGAAGGAACGACGATATGTTTCCAAGTCAGGATGGTGAGTGGCTTGGAGGGGAACTTCCATTTATCTGCTGCCCTTGTCCTTCTAGGTGGTAGTGGTCTTGGGTTTGGAAGGTGCTGTCGAAGGAGCCTTGGTGAATTCCTGCAGTGCACCTTGTAGATGGTACACACTGCTACCACTTGACATTGGTAGTGGAGGGAGTGAATGTTTGTGGATTTGGTGCCAATCAAGTGGACTGCTTTGTCCTGGATGGTGTCCAGCTTCTTGAGCGTTGTTGGAGCTGCACTCATCCAGGCAAGTGGGGAGTAGTCCATCACATTCCTGACTTGTGCCTTGTAGATGGTGGACAGGCTTTGGAGAGTCAGGAGTAGAGTTACCTTCGCACGATTCCTAGCCTCTGACCTGCTCTTGTAGCCACAGTATTTCTATGGCTAGTCCAGTTCAGTTTCTGGTCAATGGTAACCCCCAGGATGTTGATAGTGGGGGATTCGGTGATGGTAATGCCATTGACAATAAGGGATCGATGGTTGGATTCTCTCTTGTTGGAGATGGTCATTGCCTGACAGTTGTGTGGCGTGAATGTTACTTACCACTTTTCAGCCCAAGCCTGGATATTGTACAGGTCTTGCTGCATTTGGACGTTCACTGCTTCAGTATCTGAGGAGTCGTGAATGGTGCTGGACATTGTGCACTCATCAGCGAACATCCCCACTTCTGACCTTATGATGGAAGGAAGGTCATTGATGAAGCAGCTGAAGATGGTTGGGCCTAGGACACTATCCTGAGGAACTCCTGCAGTGATGTCCTGGAGCTGACATGACTGACCTCCAACAACCACAACCATCTTCCTTTGTGCTAGGTATGACTCCAACCAGTGGAGAGTTTTCCCCCGATTCCCATTGACTCCAGTTTTGCTAGGGCTCCTTGATGCCACACTCCATCAAATGCTGCCTTGCTGTCAAGGCCAGTCATTCTCACCTCAGGAGTTCAGCTCTTTTGTCCATGTTTAAACCAAAGCTGTAATGAGGTGCCTTTCCTTCAACATTATTGCTTCACTTGTCTCCTCTCAGTAACACTTCATTTAAATTTTCCGATCCATATTCTTGCCCATTCCTTCAACTTTGCCATCTGTCATGGCTCATCTAGACACCAAACAATTTCTGACAATTTTCTTGTCTCCTCCCACATCCACTTACCATCTTCTAATCCTTATATTCTTACCACCACCCATTGGATGAAACACTTTCCCAGAACCTTCACAAACCTAGATCAACTTGCATTTGTATGGTGCCTTTAACATAGTAAAGCATTCCAAGGTGCTTAAGCGCCAGCCTTGGCCCAGTGGTAGCATTCTGGCTTCTGAGTCAGAAAGTCATCAATTCAAATCCTCTCTTGAGACCTAGGTATATCCTCTAAGCTAATGCTTCAGCGCAATACTAAGAGGGAGCTGGAATATTGGAGGTGCTGTCTGTTCACTCAAGGTGATGTAAAATAACCCATTGTACTTCCCATTTTTTGACCAGCATTTATACTTCAAATTATCTGGTCATTACTGTTTGAGAGGCCATGCTGTGTATAAATTGGTTGCCTTATTTCCCTACACTTCAAAAATATTTAATTGGCTGTGAAACACTTTGGAGCATCCTGAGGTCATGATAGGTACTTTATAAAAGGAAATTTGTTCTTCCCTTACAAAATTCCAGTTCCCTCACCTTTGGCCCCTTACTGAGCGCACACAACTGATGCTTATGACCAGCTTAATTGTTTCCAACACTTTTAGTTCGAGTAAATCAATCATTGGCCCATAATATGACTCTGTAATGCCCATCTTTTCAGCACTACAAGTGCCACTTTGGACCTAAGATGGCCTACATGCAGCACACTCACTGTTCCAGTGCAGTGTGCGCCTAACATCGTCATGATCATTTCATTAGCTTAGGCATTACAAATGCACGATGAATGTAAGCAGATCATGACGTCAGGCAGCGTGTAACAAAGATCTGATACCACCGCTCCCATTTTCAACCTCGCTCCACCAGCTAACCCTCTCTTAAACATGCATTGCTGAACACGCATTCAGCAGCTGGAAGCCCTCACCCCCCACCCCCCCACCTCCCACCCACCAGCGCTAATTAAAGAAATCATCAGCAACTTATAGCTTAGTTGCTGATTGCACTCTATGGCTCTGTTTGAGTTCTGGTAGTGTTTGATGTTTTGAGAGTTGGTTTAAGTTCGTGAAACCTGCAGGGAGTGTTGCTACATGTGGAAATGGCCTTGGTTGTGACTGCAAGGGTGTTGAGGTAACTATTCTCAGTCATGGAGCTATTGTTGCAATTGCCCTTCGGCTGCAGCATTAGAGGGAGATGGAGCAGAGGCTGTACAGAATGTGTCGAGTTGCTCACGAAAGGAGGAAGATGGGGAGAAGGGTCTCAGAAGGAGGCCTTATTCATCTTCTGTCTTCCAGGATCACTTCTCTTCCCTCCACCTAAGCCACGAGCAGTTTATGCGTCATCTGGGTTTTCACAGGAGGTGCTCATAGAACTCTGCCAGCTCTTACAATCAGACCTATAGCCTCAGAGTAGGGCAAGGACGGCACTGCCAGTGGCCATGAAGGTGATCATGGCCCTTAATTTCTTTGCATCTTTATCCTTCCATGCTAGCATAGGCTACATATGTACAATGTTCCAATTCGCTGTCCAGTGCTGCATCAGCAAAGTGATAGGTTTTCCTTATATCAGAAGAGGGAAATTCACTGAGTTCTCTCTGAACAGAGAAATGCAGGTGGTGCATCCTTGTGGTTTTGCCAGGACAGCAGGCTTCTCCTTGTTGCAGAGTGCCTTCGACTGCACAGACATGGCTAGTCGTGGCTGAGACAAACCACATCTGCAAAGATCACTACTTGCTGAATGTATAGTAGGCTTGCAACCATTTTAAACACATCATTTTGGTGAATGCCTGATATCCTGGCAGCAGTCATGATGCTTTCATTCTGTGCCAGTCTGCTGTTCCCCCAGTCTTTCAGCCATCATGTCAAACCAGAGAGTGGCTGCTGAGTGATAAGTGCTGTCCAATTTATACCTGGCTCATGACTCCCCTCTGCAGCCCACCAATACGTGGACAGCAGGCATTCAATGTGAGCCATGCTGTCAATGAAAAATCATGAAGCAGACAACTGGGGTGCTAAAGTCCACTTCTTGGACTGCCCAGTACTTGCTGAATTGTGTGTCCTGAATTGTGTGTCCTGCTGTATCCTCAACAACTTGGCCATGCGGACACAGCCCTTGCTACCAGAGATACAGCAAGCACCTTAGGAGGAAAAGGAAGAGGTAGACAAATAGGAACAGGAGGAGGAGAAGGAGGAAGGGAGGAGGCAGCCAGCACATCTCTGTTCTGACCGGGCTGTCCGCCATTACCTCATTAGACTATGATTAAAATGAACACAACTCCAAATTGCCATTGTATAACATTCCCACACCTTACTCTGGTATGGATCATCAGTGTCCCTTTGGCCGCAATGTTAAAATAAAAGCCACAACAAAGCAACAATTACGTACCAACTTTGCCCAACAAAATATAAAATGTTTCATACAAAAGTCATTTAATCACCCTGGTGCATTTCCCTAGTGCCTGCCTTGTGGTGCCTTTTCCTGGTCTAGTACTCCTTCTTAGTGCCACTGAGTGGCAGCAGCATAGCTGGTAAAAGGCTGCTAACTTTCAGTGGCGGAGGCTGCAGACTCGGCTCTGGAAGGCCCAGCTTTGGGCTGTATCACCTTGGCATAGACTGCAACACTCTGGACAAACAACAGTGAGAGCACTGGTAGACTGTCAGTTGTGGGAGCATGAATGCTGTCATCCATGGAGCCACTATCACTCTCCCTAGAATGAATTCTATTCATCTTTTGGAGGGCAGATTGCTGGACTGCTGTGAGACCCTGAAAGCCCATTTGAGCACTGGCATCCACAGCAGCGACATTGAGGTGAGGGAAGTGGGGAAAGCAAGAGGCCCTTGGTTACAGCTTCTGCAATAAATCAGAAAAGATTGTGGGATGAAGAAGAAAAAAAATGTGAGAAGGATTGCTGTCATCGTCTATGGTTTCAGTCCCACTGCCAGCCACAGCCTCAGTCGAGACAGTACCAACAATTACCAGTGCCTCTTCTCCATGGGAGTGAGGACATGCAACCAAGCCTGTCCGCACTTGTTAGGTGCTGCTACCTCCAATTATAGGGCACTTTGTCCTGTAAGAGAGAGGAGATTGTGTCAGTGAGTGTTATGAGATGTGTTTGACTGATTTGGCTATCTTGGTTAAATAGCTGGCAGTACATGCAAGCTGAGAGATATAAATGTAAAGCTCCTAGCAGTGCAAAGTATGTGAGAGTGAGGCGAGACAATGAATGTTGGATTTGAGTCACGCTTGATAGAGACTGTTGGGAGGTGAGTGGGACGTGATGTGGTGAATTGAGCAGTGTGTGAGACGGGTGATTCACTTATAAACATATGGCATGCGAAGTTGCATTCACTGATCTTGGCCACTTGTGTGAGGTCATTGAACTTTTAACAGCACTGCATCTAGGTCCTCAGAGCTAGTTCAATTGACCATAGTGATTTTCTGCTCACACTGCCTTTATAGTGTCTGTTTGGAGGGCCTCCTGCCTCCTGATGAAAGGGGATTTTTTTCCTCCTCTCCATCTGCTGCACCAAGGCCTCCAGTGCTACAGCAGAAACTGTAGGGCATTTTCTGGTCTATTGCATCAATTCCACCCCCTTTGCTCAGAGAAGAGGCACTGGCAATTGTTGGTACTGTTTCGTCTGAGGCTGTGGCTGGCAGTAGGACCGAAACCATTGAGGATGACAGCATGTTCCTACCTAATCCACCTTCTCACATCCTTTCTCTTCTTTATGAAGCTCTTCCACAATGCTCACCTGCTAAGCGGCAGGAAAATGTCTCAAGGTGCTTCACAGGAGCAGTATCAGTAAAAACAATGGCATGTTAGGTTGGGTGATTAAAGCGTGGCCAAAAAGATAAGTTTAGGGATGGTTTCAAAGGAAGAGAGAGAGAGAGAGCAGGAGAAAAGCAGAGTGGTTTCAGAAGATAATTCCAGAGTTCTGGGTCTAGGTCAGCTGCTCGGACATGGTGGACAATGGTGGGCTGAATGCAGTGGAGGTTGCACAAGAGATCACTGTTGGATGAACATTAAGTTTTTGAGAGGGTTGTAGGGGTGGAGGTGGTTGCAGAGTTAGGGCCGGGCTAGGCCACAGAAGGATTTGAACACACAGGATGAGAGTTTTAGAATCAAAGCAATGAAAGGCTGGGAGCCAATTGAAGTTAGAAAGGGCAGGGCTAATGGGTTAGCAGAACTTGGGTACAGGCAGCAGAGTTTTGGATGATCTCAAGTTTAAGGAGGGTGGAAGATGGCAGGCCAGCCAAGACAGCATTGGAATAGTTGGGTCTTGAGGCAACAGAGGTATGGAGAAGGGTTTCAGCAGTAGACAAGCTGTCGCAAAGGCAAAGGTGGACAATGTTAAGGAGGTAAGGAAGGCACTGTTTGTGATAAAGGGGATAAGTGATTGGAAGTTCAGCTCAGGGTCAAATAAGGTCGCAAGTTTGTGAACAGTCTAGTTCAGCCTGAGATAGTGGGCAAGGAGAGGAATGGAATTGGTGGCAAGGACATAGTTTGTAGTGGGGCCTAAAGACAATGGCCTTGATCTTCCTAATGTTTATTTGGAGGAAATTGCAGCCTGACAAGCAGAGGCAGTGGAAGAGTTGAAATCAGTAGGGGTGAGGTAGAGCTGGGTATTACCAGTATGTATGTGAAACCTGATATCATATCCACTGGATACAACGTTGCAAGAACTGAGAGGTCAAGGGTGGGTTTTTTGAGGAGAAGGTGATAACGGCAGATTTGAGATGGAGGCAGACAATACCTGCGGAGAGGGATCCATTTACAGTATCAGCTAGCATGGGGCCAGGAAGGCAAGTTGGATGGTTGGCGATTTATTGAGAATAGCGTTGAGACAGCGTGAAGTGGGTCTTGTGGACAGTTGAGCTCAGACAGCGCATGAGTAGAGATAAGCTAGAGAAAGATGCAAGTTCAAGGCTAGGGCAGGGGAGACTCTTGGAAAATCTTGGCTTAGTAGGCAAGGAAAAAGGATATATTTGGCAGAGGCAGCTGAACAGATGGTCTCAGTCTTTGTGACAAAGAAGTCCATAAGCTCCTCGCACTTGCTGTATGAGGTGAGGGAGAGGGCAGAGGGGTTTAAGGTGGCATTTGTTGGTGAAAAGAAGTCAGGATTATCTTTGTGTTCCCAGATAACCCTGGAGTGATGATCAGTACAGACTGGCAAATGGGGTTAAGATTAAGATCAGTCATAATCTGATTGAATCATGTGCCAGGCATGAGGGGCTGAATGGTTACCCCTCTTCCTATGGTTCTATATAGGCTTTGGGATTGGATCAGTTTGTATTTGGCTGGCTGCACAAAATTCAGGCTGTCCCCAGTAATAGATTTCAAGGACAGTTTAGTTCAAATTGGGAATTTTTGGAAGGTTTTCTGAAAGGAAGATAGTTGACAGTTAGAAAGACACGTGTGGAGACAAAATGAAAATTTTAATACTGGTATCCTGGAAGATAAGAGAAACATTGAGCAGAATTTTCCCATTGGCGTGCGGGGGCAGGGGCGGGCCCCACATGCACGCGCACAAAATGACGCACGGTGACACCAGGTGAGTGTCCTGGTGTCACCGTGCACCATTGCAATATTTTGTTGGGCGGGCGCGCGATGCTCTCCAATGTGCGCTCGCCATTAATTAACGGGCCACTTAAAAGCCCTTGACTCACCAATCGACTTTGATTTTTCGGTGCCGGTGCATTCATCGGGTCGGCGCACGGGTGCAACGGGCAGGCGGGAAGGACACATTTGTATAAGCCTCATCCACTGGTGGGATAAGAGGGCTCATTGGGGTCGTGAGTGTGCACTGTCAAATATTGATGTTTCAAAGTTTCTGATACTTGCCTGTGTGATCTGCAATAATTCAAAACGCATACCAACTGCTTGGTCTGGACTCACAGCCTTCAGGTCAGCACTCTGCAGTGAGGAATCCTTTTTGGGCCTACATGTTTCAGGAAGCCTTCCCTTAGCCTGGGAATGGGAGCTGAACTCTCCACTGGAGGCCCCTCCTCTGAGGGGGAAAGGAGGGCTAGAAGGGGGAGGAGGCCAGGAGTGCACATGCAGCCTCCAGGGAGGTCAGGTGCAGGCACAAGGGGTGCAGGGCCAAGAGGTAGTCCAAGATGGAAGAGGCCGTGGAAGATGCCATTATCCTGCTTCTAGGGTATACAGGCAGCGAAGCAGCTTCCTCAATATGTCTGAGGTGCAGTGCCGAAGGAGGCTCTGTCTCTCAAGGGAGACAGTCAACTATATCTGTCAGATGATTGGGCCTGAGATTTCGGCTCTCTGAGTGGGTGGACACCCCACGACAGTGGCTCTAAAGGTCATGGCTTCCCTCAACTGCTATGCCTCTGGCTCCTTCCAGGGGTTGGTGAGTGATCATGGCAGTGTCTCCCAATCAGCTGTCCACACTTGTGTCAAGCAGGTTACAGACACTCTATTCAGGCATGCATTGACCTTCATTCTCTACCGTTGGGACCAGGCAAGCCAGACACAGGGAGCCAGAGGCTTTGCGGCCATTGCTGGCTTCCCCCGCGTCCAGGGTGCTATAGACTGTACACATGTGGCCATCAAGGCGCCAGCAGGTGAGCCCGGTGCCTTCGTCAACAGGAAGGGCTTCCACTCCATGAATGTGCAGATAGTGTGTGATCACAGGATGCTGATTCTACAAGTCTGTGCAAGGTACCCAGGCAGCTCCCATGACACCAACATCGTCAGACACTTCCAGGTGCCAGGGCTCTTCAGTGCTCCAGCCCGGCTTTATGGATGGCTGCTGGGTGACAAGGGCTATCCCCTCAGAAGGACGCCTCTCTGCCATCCAAGAACAGAAGCTGAGCAGCGGTACAATAGGAGCCACACCTCCACAAGAGCTGTGGAGGAAAGAGCCATTGGTCTTCTCAAGTTGCGCTTCCGATGCCTGGACCACTCAGGGCGTGCACTCCAGTATCCCCCAGGTCGTGTGTCACTGATAGTGGTTGCATGCTGTGCTCTTCACAATCTTGCACTAGAATGGGGGGACGCAGTGGACGATGAAGACGTAGACGCATTGACTGCGGATGCACACGATGAGTCTAGCAGTGAGTCTGAGGATGAGCACGCACAGGGAAATGCTGAGGGGGTAGACACTGACCCAGGCAGACTTCAGGAGGGCAGGGACACCTGGGAGGCTTTAATCCAACGAACCTTCAGCTAGCACACCACATATGGACCTCCAGGACAAGCCTGGGCTGTAGGCTCCATATTCGAGACCTAAGTGCAAAATCTGCCTAGTTAGGAACATTAACTAAGGTCCTTGTCAATAAAGCTGAATGTCCCACAAAGCTTACGCTACATTATTGGAAACCATCCACCTGCAGAACAAAACAGGCAACCTCAGCCATGGTGGCATGTCTGAATTTATTTTTGTAACCAAGGAAACTTGATGAAACAAAATGAAAAAGTTGTTAACAATCACACCAACTCTTAAAACCTCATTGTGGGCCAACACAAAAGCACCAGTGATTAACCTGTGGTGTGCCTGAGGTGCCTTATGTTTACGTTATCGGTTGCTATGTCTAGGTGCTCCCCCCTCGTTGGCACTGGCATTGGAGACAGCCTGCTCACTCTGCTGTCCTGCTGGCCTTGATGACCTTGGTGGTCGTCCTCTGACCTGTGGAGCCTGTGCTGGCCCCGTCTGGGAGGGAGCTGCCAGTTCCACAGCTGGCATCTCCCCAGTCGTCGCAACCTCACCGGATGCAACGGTCACAGGCAGAATGGCGCAGGAGCTGCCACCCTTATCCAGAGTGCCCTGAGAGGAGCCCACAGAGGTGCCAGGCAGCTGCTGCTCCAACGTGAGGTCGCTTCTGACCTCCTTGCTCACTGTGGATGGATGGGCACTGAGCTTGGAAACTTGATGCCCAGACCAACTCCCACACTGGCACTGACTAGCTGAGGTCAATGCCAATGAGAGGGCTTGCTGATCCGAGCACATCCCCAGGAAGCCCTGATGGGTCTCCTGGAGGAGCCTTTCCGCGAGAGTCACCATCTCTCCATGGAGGAAGCATGACGCTCTGCCATGAGGCTCATTGCTTTAGCAATAATCTGGGTAGATCCTCCACCATGGACACCAAGTCAAGCATAGCCTCATGTATCTCCCCCAGATGCTCCCATACACCTGGCCACATTTCCTGTCCTTGCTGTGTCATGGACGACTCCAGAGGCACATCATCAGGCGCCGACTGAGCATGTGCCTGGTCCCCTGTAGTCCTTCGACTGCTGGCACCATGGACACTCTCTGTCTCCGCCAGCTCCTCCAGCAACTGTGAAGTGCCCTCACCGCTGTGCCCTGGGACACTAGCTGATGTTTTAATACCCACCGAGGTGGTAGTCTCTGTTTTGGTGACTGCCTGGCAGAGATGGTGTGACGCTGGTGAGACTTCAGGGCCCTCAGGTATGAGAGGGGGCCCCTTTTTCTCCTTCTCCCGGTCCTGGTCCACTGATGCTGAAAGGAAGAACAAGGACATTTGATTAGTTAATGTGGAGACAATGTCAATGTGCATCCCTGTCCCCCCGGATCATAATGTGCTCATCCTTCCATAATCCATGGTCAAGCCATGTTGCAAACTTCAATCACTGAACATTCAGCACTGCCATGGCTGCTGGGAGAACAATGGTAACCTCAGTGCTGGACAAACATACCTGCCCATGGACCCCAGCCTCACCGACACCGGTGGACCTGGGTGCATGGCGTCTCTCCAAATCTAGGGTCTCCTGTTCAAAGCGGCTGAGAATTGCTAACTGTGCTGGCCCTCCACCAGTCCTCACCAGCTCGGCGGCACTCCTGAAAAGGAGAGAAGAGGCATTGATTAGTGTTACTTGTACCTGGATTCTCTTCGTGGTTGGCCCACCTCAACCGGAGTGGGACATTGCAGGGCTCCAGTGCCTCCTCACCCCACTGCTGCCGAACACTCACAAAAGATGCTAGGCCTGTCCCCACCTCCCCACCCCTTGGCCAAATGCTGCCTACATCACATTAGCCACTACACAGTCTAACCTTCCATAGCAAGGAGGTGCAAGCACATGGAGTGCAGAGGACAGCAGATCAATCGGTGCCATGCCACCTCGAAGTTCCTCTCCCAGCATGTCATAACCTGCCCAGGTGCAGCTCCTCGAGGTTGTCCCCAAAACAGTAATGTGGGTCTCAGTGTCACATGCTGTGGGGGCAGAACCCATCTCTTCATCACCCTCTCAGAGTGACCTCAGCACGGGCAATTTCTGCTGGCCGACGTGGTGAAGGACACATGCGGCGATGATTCAATGCAATCACTACACTCAAACTTATGGGGGGTGGGGGGGGTACCAGGGGGGAAAGCCTACCTGCTGGGTTAAGTGACCAATGCCAGCATGATGCTTACCCTTCCCGAGTGCAACAGGTCATTGAAATGCTTGCAACACTGGACACTGGTGCGCCGCACCACATCACGGGAGCTCACCACCTCCGCCACCTCCTCCCAGGCACATATGGTCATGTGGGGGAGCCTCCTCCTCCCATCCTGGAGTACCAGGACCTCCCGCCGTGCTGCCACCTCCTTGAGGGGGACAGCAAGGCAATCATCGGAAAAACGAGGGGCACAGTGCCCCCCTGCTCCACTCTCCTGCCTGGCCTGCTCAGCAGCAGCGCTCTGGGGAGCCCTTCCACTGGTCATAATTCACAGCCTTGGAAAGGCTGCAGCAACTTTTTAAAACAAGCCGCTGTGTCGCCATTGGACCCGGTGGTCATTGCAGACCTGCTGCCTCCTGCTGTCCTTGGGAGCTGTGATTCATGCTGGGTGGGCCTTAATTGGCCCGCCCACGTAAAATGACGGCACGGACCCGATCGCAGGCAGCGCCCACACCCTCTTCCGCTCCGCCACCCCACCACCACCCCCAGCCAGAAAATTCAGCCCACCTTGTGTAGTTTTATACAATTAACAATATATTATATTAGATTGTCTACTTCAGCAGGAAGAATAAAAAAGCAGAATATTATTTATTAAGAAAAGCCCAGCAACTGTGGGCCAGTAAGTTTAAACTCAGTGGTGGGGAAGTTTTTAGAAGCAATAATTTGGGACAAAATTAATAGTCACTTGGGCAAATATGGATTAATTCAGGAAAGTCAGCATAAAGTTGTTAAGGGGAAACCATGTTTAACTAATTTGCTTGAGTTTTTCTGATGAGGTAACAGAAAAGGTTGATGAGCATAATGCTGTTGATGTGCTGTGTATGGACGTCCAAAAGGCATTTGAGAAAATGCCGCATAACAGTCTTGAGAGCAAAGTTAGAGCTCATGGAATAAAAGGGACAATAGCAACATGGATACAGAATTGGCTGAGTGACAGGAAACAAAGAGTAGTGGCGACTAGTTGTTTCTCAAACTGGAGAAAAATTTATAATGGAGTTCCCTAGGGATTGGTGTTAGGATCCCTGTTCTTGTTAATCTACATTAATGGCCTAGACCTTGGTATACAGGGCACAATTTCAAAGTTTGCAGATAATACAAAATTTGAAAGTATTGTGAACTCTGAGGAGGATAGTACAGAGCTTCAAAAGGACATAGATTGGTTGGTGGATTGGGCAAACAAGTGGCAGATGAAATTTAATGCAGAGAAGTGTGAAGTAATTCATTTTGGTAGGACAAACACAGAAGGACAATATAAAATAAAGGGTATAATTCTAAAGTGGGTGCAGGAGCAGAGGGACCTGGGTGTATATGTGCATAAATCATTGAAAGCGTCAGAATAGGTTCAGAGAAAGCAGTTGATAAACTGCTATTGTATGGTTGTTTGTTGTCTCATGAAAAGGTCTACAGGCTTGTATGATCGAACAATAACTGTTTATTAATAACACATACTATATACGTACGTACAGGATACAGTCCTGACTTCTACTAGACTCACCAATACACTCCACTACTCCCTGTGACTCCCTATATCATAATGTGGCGGTACTGTTTCCTCAGTCCAACATTAACCCTTACAGCCCAAAACACCCTAATACTACACCTCCACCCAAGTCTTCACCCAGTGTATTTACAATAACATTAACATGCCACCTCTTCTCCCCTCAAGTATCTGAGTTTACAGGTTCAGATTGTCTGGAGACTTTACTCTTCCGCATCTCATTCTTTTCAAGTTTTGAGAAGTAAGTAGTCTCAACTGCTTTGGGCTGACATTTTTGGTCTGGAGTTGAAATTGTAGTGCTTGATGTTTCAAATACTCAGGCATCAACACCTGGTTTACTTCTTGCGCTCTTTAGTATTGTATTTTTGTTTGTTGACAATTTGTCTTCCTTGGTCAGATACCATGGGCTTACCTTTCTCCTTTCAGAGGGAGTGTTGACTTCATTCATTCATAGAGTGGACTCAGGATTTCTTTTTTTTGGTGGGGTCTGCCAGGTTCGGTCTGGAAGTTGAAAGTTTATCTCCCTTATGCTTGTATGTTCCTCTTCCTTGAACTCAATCTGCAGTTTGGCTTCTAATGCTGCAACCTGTTTCTCCACGTGTACTTGTGCCTCCCTGAGTTTTATCATCATGAGTTGGTAGTCGCCTCTCTCCTGCTCCAGGATTGACTTCATGTTGCACTTTTGAGATTGATGCTGCAGCTTCATTGCTGTAGTTTTTCCTGGTTCTGTGACAGTAAGTTTGACTCTGAAGCTCGGGCTCAACCTTCTTCTGCTACTCCTTCTCTCCTGTACCTTCTGTTTTAAGTATGTTGGTGCTCATCTAGAGGTTTGGCTGATCTAACCGAAGAAGAATATTTTATGTTGTCTGCAAAGGAGTTGGAATAACTGCCTCTGCAAAAAGTGAGGATAATTCCGATCCGAAGTCCCAGTTGAGATCATCAGCACGAGTGGACCTTTTGGAAGTCTCCAATTCAGTGGAATTGACTACAATGGTTGTTTTGAAATCTTCTGCCATTTTGAGAAGGTTGAGGGTAACATAGGCATCTCTGCTCAGGGGAGAAAAGGGTTGATTGCGAATGACATATCGAATTTCAATTTTTTGCTTGTTGCCATACCGGGGCAGCTTTTGAATCATGCCAATGACTGGTAGTTGGATCCCGCAGGGACTATACAGTGGTGTGTCTGTCATCGATAGTCAGAGATCTTTTAGCCATGATTCCTGATCCAGCAGGACTGTCACGCAGGCTCCTGTGGCTAACTTGAAATACTTGAGGTGACCATTTACAGATATGTCAGCATTCCAAAATTTGATTCTGGGATCCTTGATTTCTCCCAGGAAGCATTGTTGGACTTCTTCTTGGTATGGCTCATCTGTCTCATGGACTTGTTTGGGATCCTCCGTGCATCCCAGGGTTTTGGAGTTACACATCTTTCCAAAGTGTCCCAGACAGTGGCAGTCAAAGCACTGCACAGTGATTACTGGACACTGCTCGCGCCTATGAGGTCTTTTGATGCCACAGCACTGACATGATCTGCTACCACCTTGTGTTTTGTTTGGATATTGCTTTCCTTCCCTGGAGTCTCCTTGCCCTTTTGTTACTTTATGAGCTGGACTGTTGGGGTTGCTCTGTACTACAGCTTAACTTTGACATGCAAAATGGATTAGTTTTGCTGGTGGACCTCCAATTGCCTGACACTTTGGATGGCTTATGTTAAAATCAGACCTTCCTTAGATTGGAGTACAACAGAAAGAGTATCATCGGCCATTCCCACTACTATTCAGACTTTTATGATCTCTGACTTAAGGTCACCATAGTCACAGCCTCCATCCAATCAGTATAACTTATTTATGAAAGAGTCTGTGGATTGCCACGCTTTTGGACTCTCTTGTTAAATTTGACTCTCTCCAAAATTGTATTCCTTCTTATGTTAAAGCAGCTGTCAAAGGACTTCATGACCTCTTCAAAGTTATCGGAAGATTCACTTATTCCTTGTCTGGCAGTTATGCCATTGGCTATTGGACCCACTGAACATATTAGTGTATTCACTCTGTTACTCATGCCTGATACTCTCATATATCTTAAAAATCTTCTTCTCCATAATGCCCAATTTTGTGTCTGGTCTGGCTCTTCCATCTGCCTTAATTGGTCTGGCAGTGGCTGGTTTACCATCCATGGCTGTTTTTAGCACCGAGGAGAACAGTGGCCTCTTGTTGCAATTATAGAGCCATTTTAAACTTCAGCAATTCTGCAGGAAATCTTTTGAACATATTGTTTTGGCTAGTTAGTTGCTTTCCTGAGCTTGGAGAATCGAATTGAAGCTGGTTTTTTGCTCTGACTTCTCCTTATATTATTTTTTCACTTGCACGCAGTTACCATGTGTTATGGGACATGCTCTGGATCAGGCTGCAGCATTCTTCAAGTTGCATTCGTTAAACAATCCGTTTGCCAGAGCTGCCTGATTACTGTACTGAATTTAAAAGCTTATTTCAGCCATCTTTTTGGAGTTTGCTCACCTGTTTGTGATCTGGCTAGGTCCTTTGACTCTGCTTGTGATCAGATCTCACAATGGACCTCCACATGCTCTGGTGGAGTCCCTTTATGCTGCAAAGTGAATCTTTCTTCTGCCCTTCAGCCCCCATGCCTGTAATGGAACTTCTTAGGTAATCTCCAGCTGGGTATTTAAGGTCTTCAAGTTAGGCGCACTTCTCTCAGGTTAGACTACAGTTTCATTATTTCTTCATTCTTAAGGATTTTGGGATCCTTCACATGTTGCCAACATGTTGTAAAGTTGTATGTTGTCTCATGAAGAGGTCTAGAGGTTTGTATGGTTGAACAATAACTGTTTATTAATAACACATAACTATATACATATATACAGGATGCAATCCTGACTAGGTGCTATCTTCATGCCAACTTCTACCAGACTCGCCATTAAACTCTATTACTCCCATGTGATTCTCTACATTATAATGTGGGTGCTACTGTTTTCCCAGTTCCACATTAACCCTTACATAATTCTACAGATGCTGAGGGGATGTTTCCCCTTGTGGGCAATCTAGAACTAGGGGCTACAGTATAAAGTTAAGATGTCTCCCATTTAAGACTTTGGGGAGAAATTTCTTCTCTCTGAGGGCTGTTAGTCTTAGGAATTCTCTTCCGCAAAGAGGATTGGAGGCTGTGTCATTGAATATATACAAGGCTGAGTTAGGCAGATTTTTGGTCAACATATGGGGTCAGGCAGGAAAGTGGAGTTAAGGCCACAAACAGATCAGCAATGATCTCATTGAATGGTTGAGCAGTCTCAAGAGGTTGAATCGTCTATTCCTGCTCATATCTCTTATGTTTCTTATTAATCCTTAGAGTTGCAAACTTTTTGTTATTTTGTTCATTCAATGAAATAGCTAAAACTGTAAATATGTTACAATTCATTGTATATTTAATTATCTTGCTTCCTATTTCAAGCTTCAAACAAAATCCACTGTGAGGTTTACTGCTTTTGAAGATGAATAAAAGTCCTTGTGAGGGCATAAGATAATTAAATATTAAATAGCAATTACTAAAGAGGGTTTCTTGTTTGCTTACCTGGACACATTATCCAAACCTTCCCTAGGCTTCAAAGCAAGGATAGACACTCCCAAGGTTTTTGAATTGGAACTAGCCCTTGAGAATGACCTGAAATAGGAGAACTGAAATGATGCAGATAAAAAGCTTTAAGAAGGCCTCAAAATGTAACAGCAGGAATATTGGAGTTTTGACTTCCAAGCTACGTCCATATATTTCCAACTATAATTAGAATACACTAACAATGATTTTTTAGAAAACTTGATGGTAGCTTGCCCTCAGGATTTACTGAGGATATCTTGTACTCCGGTCTCTTTCCTGTAATATATGTTGACGTCACATGTTTCTATGATTTCATTGAGCATATTGCACTATTCTGGAGATGTAAAAAAGAAAGGTTTCTGCTCGAACTCGCTTAATTTAAAATTTCAGTGTTTCATTTGAATATGTTCTGTTTTACTTTGTAGGTTACAATTATGGAATAACTGCTTGCTGCAGGAGCTTCAGTATTATTGAGATAAATTTTCCCAGTCCTGTGATGACAGACTTGCAGGTTGGGGGGTCATAAAAATAAAGGAAAGTTGCGTCATTATGGCTCCCCATGCATTCTCATTGCCAGGGAACTTTCTCAAGGTGAGCTGGGAATTGGATCGGCTGCCCGCTCCCTTGTATCATACAGCTAATTATGCTTATTAAGGTCCCAATTAGGGGCAATTTTGTGGTGTCGCCAGCATTTTGCCACCAGCAGAGGCAGGAGAAATTATTATGGGAAATGAGAAAATGGCAGGAACATTAAACAAATATTTTGCGTCTGTCTTCATAGTAGAAGACATAAGTTGCATACCAGAAATTGAGGATAACCTAAGGCAAAAGAAGTGAGGAAATTAGGGTAATTAACTTCAGCAGAGTAAAGTATTGGAGAAGCTTGAGGGCCTAAAAACTGACAAATCCCCAGGACCTGATGGCCTACCTTGGGTTCTAAAAGAGATAGCTGCAGAGATGGTAGATGTGCTAGTTGTGATTTTTAAAAATTTGCTAGATTCTGGAATGGTCCCAGCAGATTGGAAGGTAGTGAATGTAACACCACTATTCAGGAAAGGAGGGAGAGAGTGAAAAAACAGGGAGCTACAGGCCAGTTAGCCTGATATCAGTTGTCAGGAAAGTGCTGGAATCTATTATTAAGGAAGTCTTAACAATGCATTTTAGGAAACCATAGTATGATCAGACAAACTCAACATGGTTTTATGGAAGTAAATCATGTTTGACAAATTTATTAGAGTTTTTTGAGGATGTAACTAGTAGGAAAGATAAAGGGGAACCTGTAGATGTAATATACTTGGATTTCCAAAAAGCATTTAATAAGGTGCCGCACAAAAGGTTAATACGCAAGATAAGGGTTCCTAGAGTTGGGAGGGATATATTAGCTTGGATGGAAGATTGGTTAATGGACAGAAAGCAAAGAGTGGGGATAAGTGGCACATTCTCTAGTTGGCAGGCTGTGACTAGAGTAGCGCTACAAGGATCAGTGCTGTGACCTCGTCTATTTACAATTTATATTAATGACTTAGGTGAAGAGAAAGAGAGTAATATATCTGAATTTGCTGATGGTTCAAAGCTAGATGGAAAGGTAAGCTGTGAGGAGGACACAAAGAGGCTGCAAAGAAATATAGACAAGTTAAGTGAGTGAGCAACAGGGTGGCCTATGAAGCATAATATGGGGAAGTGTGAGATTATGCACTTTTCTTGTAAGAATGGAAAGTAGAATATTTTTTAAAAGGCGTGAAACTTGTTAATGTTGATGCTCAGGGGGAACTTGAATGTATACGTACAAGGAATAAAGAATGTTAGAAGTTAGCATGCAGATACAGCAAGCAACTAGGAAGGCAAATGGCATGTTGGCCTTGATTGCATGGGGATTGGAGTACAAGAATAATAAAAGTCTTGTTAGGACTTTGGTGAGACCACACCTGGAATACTATGTGTAGTTTTGGTCTTCATATTTAAGGAAGGATATGCTTGTATTAGAGGCAGTACAACAAATGTTCACTAGATTGATCCCTGGGATTAGAGGGTGCCCTATGATGAGAGGCTAAGTAAATTGGGTATACATTATCTGGAGTTTAGAAGAATGAGAAGTATTGAAACATACAAGGTTCTGAACAGGATTGACAGGACAGAGAATATAAAGTTGTTTCCCCTAGCTGGGGAATCTAGAATGCAGCTTCAAGATAAGGAGGTGATCATTAAAAACTGAGATGAGGAGAAATTTCTTCACTCAAAGGGTTGTGAATCTTTGGAACTCCCTACCCCAGAGGGTTGTGGATGCTCCATCAATTAATGTATTTATGGCTGAGATAGACAATATTTGATCCCTTGAGGAGTCAAGGGATATGGGGGAGCGGCCGGGAAAGTGGATTTGAAGCCACAGAGCAGCCATGTTCATATTGAATGGTGGATCAGGCTAGCTGGGCCATCTGCTCTACTCCTGCTCTTATTTCCTATGAAGAGCAGCTCCCAGAACAGAAACCACCAGCTCAATTGAGGCACCCTCCCTATGGCAGGTCAGGGGAACTATCAGAACCTGAAGATCCATTCTCCAATGACTCGGCTGTGAGCTTCAAAGGCCACAATCGCAGCTGAACCTAATCCATCTCTATAGATCTGCTGGCCTAGATTTTGTTTATTTTTTCATTGCTGTGTAGGCCAGCAAGGGTGCCTCCAATGTTGAGATGCCCCCGTCTCAGCAGCACCCACGCCTCCTGTTGTGGCTACCGAGGCTTCTAGGCCTGACCATCTTCAGTTGCTCAACCAATGAACTTCCCTTCATCTTAAAGTCAGAAATGGGGATGCTCGCTGATGATTGCACAGTATTTGGTTTTTTTGTAATTCCATAAGTAATGTGCAGCAAAACTTGGGTAATATTCAGGCTTGGGCTGATGCCTGGTCCAAATGTTACTTGCCACTTAAATGCCAGGCAAAGATCATCTCTAACAAGGGAGAGATCTGAACCAACTCAACTGATCTGATTCTAAGTCTAATCTGGCCACTTGGAGGAGACTGACGATAGTGCAGTATTGCAATGTCTATAAGACCTGAAAGAGATCATAAACTGTTTAAATCAAACCTTACTTCCTGCTAATTTGAAAATGGACTTTTCTGGACCAAAAACATGATTTGCAAATTGGCTAAAGTCACAGAAACTTCCAGCAGTAATTACAGGACAAACCCTCATCCTTGTGGAATCTCATACATATCATTGTGTGGACCCATTACAATCAATGAAACAAGTCAACAGCAGACTCCCCAGCCTGGACTTATAACAAAGAGAGAGCCATTGATACTCATTATACCTGTGGAGGCACTAATAGTCACCATCTATCTCCTATGGTGAACAACAGATTTTGACCAGAGATATAGAAACTTATTGTTAAACTGAAACTGACCCATCAATGGGAAACACTACATGTCCTGAGTTCCTTTGGCCTTTGGAAAGTTTTAATGTTACATTCCTGGCCTCGAGGGGCAATCTGCTGTTAACATCCAGCCTATCAACACCAAACCCGGGCTCTAGGCTGACAACAAAGCCTGACTCAAGTTTAAACCTCCTGGTTCTCTGAAATACTCCTGCTATCACTTGTGGAGCGGATTAAGTCTCTGTATGTCAACCTCATCTTGTAGCATCATCACCAACTTTGAAGGAATTCGGCAACTCCTACGTTCAGCTAACTGAACCTGCCTGAACTTTAACTCCGACATGAAGGAACTGCCACTGGATTCCTATCTCCTTCTTGTGTGCTTGTGTCTGTGTTTGCAGTTGCAATGACTATCCCCGAGGGTTTGAATGTATGAATAAACAATACTTCTGATTAATTCTAAAGGAAGTTTGCCATGAGTCACTTTAAAATTGACTTCACAAGCAAGGATAAAGGCAAAATACTGCAGATGCTAGAAATCTAGAACAAAAACAAAAATACTTGGAAAAACTCAGCAGGTCTGACAGCATCTGTGGAGAGGGACACAGTTGACATTTCGAGTCTGGATGACCCTTCATCGGCTGCTGCAATGTTCCAGTGAAGCTCAACTCAAACTGGAGGAACAGCACCTCGTCTTCCAACTAGGCTCTTTGTAGCCTTCCAGAGTTAATATTGAGTTCAACAATTTCAGATAATGAACTCTCTCCTCCATCCCCACCCTCTTTCCGATCCCCCCTTTTCCAATAATTTATAGTTTTTTTATTATAATTTTTGTTTTTTTTACACACTGTTTTTTCTTTTCCCTCCTATTTTTAAATTTATTTCGATCTATTGTTTCATCTCCACCTTTTAGCCCATTTCGATCCCTTCCCCCCACCCCACCCGCACTAGGGCCATCTGCCACTAGCTTGCCCTGTTTGTTACCCTCAATGTCCCCATTAGCACATCTTTTGATAATACCACCACCGTCAACACTCCTTTGTCCTTTTGTCTATGACATCTTTGGCAGTCTTTTCTTGGCCTCCACCTATCACTGGCCCCCTATCGAGCTCTCCTGTCCCACCCCCTTCTTCCAACTTATATTTCATCTTATGTCTTAGTTCTGATGAAGGGTCCACAGATGCTGTCAGACCTGCTGAGTTTTTCCAGGTATTTTTGTTTTTGTTCACAAGAAGGGAGTTTGGGGAAACACACCTTGCTCTCTTTCAAAAAGTAAAACACCTCTGTTTACAGACAGATGGCAAGAAAAATAAAGGAGTTCAGTTTGCCTCTCTCCCCTGTCAGTGACAGTAGACTAATGAATATTCTCCCTTCATCTCCTTCTGATATCAAGTCTCCCCCAATAAACATCCAAAGGGTCATCATTGACTGGAAAATGAACAAGCCAAATAAATATTATAGTTACAAGAGCAGGTCAGAGGCTGGGAATATTGTGGTGCGCAATTCATCTCCTGACTCCCAAAGCCTTTCTACCACCTAGCGGTATAAGTCAGGAATGTGATAGAATATTCTCCATTTACCTGGATAAGTGCAGCTCCAACGACACTCAAGGAGCTCAACACCATCCAGATATCACCTGCTTGATTGGCACCAAAGCCATCAACTTAAACATTCATTTTCTCCACCACCAGTGCACAGTGGTTGCAATTGTACCATCTGGAAGACGTATTGCAGCAATTTGCCAAGGCCTCTCCACAGTAATCCTGAAACCTGTGATCTCTACCACCAAGAAGGACAAAGGCAATATTCGCAAGGGAACACCACCACCACCTCAAAGTTCCCCTTCAAGCCATATGTCACCCTGACTTAGGAAGATACAATGCATTTAAAATGTATTAATTCACAGGACATAGGTGTTTCTGGCAAGTCAGCATTTGTTGCCAATTAGGGATAGACAAAGGACACCATTCCTTCCAAAGGTTGACTACTGCATTCTGACTGAATGAACAGCTGTCAACTCTTCCAATAACACAATACTTCCGCTAACTCTGCAGCAAAAAGAAAGTCAAAAGCAACTCATCTGAAAGTTGGGTGGTGATACCTTTAAATAGTAGTGTCTGGGAGTTCCTGTGAATGTTTAAGAGGGGGTGTTAACAGGACTGCAAGATCCAAAATGGCAGGTTAAGCCCCAGATCAGTGTTAGATGCTGACTGACATTACAATTTGCCCACTTTGCAGGCTTCCAGCACACGCACACACTATTGCCCTTCCAAACATGGTGATTTTTAAAAAATTCATTCATGGGATGTGGTCTTCCCTAGTTGCCCTTGAGAAGGTGGTGGTGAGCTGTCTTTTTGAACCGCTGCAATCCATGTAGTGTGGGTACACCCACAGTGCTGTTAGGAAGGGAATTCCAGGATTTTGAAGCAGATCATCAAAATATGTCACAGACAACAGAACAAAAGAACACATCGGTGTTGAAGTTGGTGATATTATCTATGTGTTCTTTGTTCTGTTGTCTGTGACATCTTTTGATGATCTGCTTCTATCACTGCTTGCTTATCCCTACACCATACCACCCCCCTCCACTTCTCTCCCCCCCCTACCCCTCACACACACACACACACACACACACACACACACACACACACACACACACACACACCTTAAACCAGCTTATATTTCACCTAGTTCTGTTGAAGGATCATGAGGACTCGAAACATCAACTCTTTTCTTCTCCGCCGATGCTGCCAGACCTGCTGAATTTTTCCAGGTAATTCTGTTTTTGTTTTGGATTTCCAGCAGTTTTTTGTTTTTATGACTCTGTGATGTCAGGCTGCTGCTTGACTAGTTTGTGAGACACCTCTCCCAATTTTGGTACTAGCTCCCAGATATTAATAAGGAGGACTTTGCAGGGCTGACAGAGCTGAGATAGCCATTGTCGTTTCCGGTGCCTAGGTTGATGCTGGGTGGTCTGTCCAGTTTCATTCCTTTTTGTGACTTCATAGCAGTTTGATACAACTGAGTGGCTTGCTAGGCCATTTCGGAGGGCATTTAAGAGTCAACCACATTGCTGTGGGTCTGGAGCCACTCGTAAGTCAGACCAGGGAAGGACGACAGATTTCCTTCCCTAAAGGACATTAGTGAACCAGATGGATGTTTGCAACATTCGACAATGGTTTCATAGTCATCATTAGACTTTTAATTCCAGATTTTTTAAAATTCAATTTCTACCATCTGCCATGGTGGGATTCAAACCCTGATCCCCAGAGCATTACCCTGGGCAGTCTTGGCATGGGCCAAGCATGATTGTTGGGAGCCAACCCCCACCATTTTTTTTCATGTCCCTGCTCCTGTAATACTGAAAGCAGTGGCCCTTCAGAGCTGAATTTTGCAGCCAAAGTCTTTCATTAGAGGAAGATAGTTTCACTGTCAGTCATTTCCGAGTGGCCAGTTTGGAATTACATATGGGGTCCCTGGAATCAGATTAGTTTTGTGCTCTCTTGGCTGCAACCAATGCATTTCCTGAGGAAACTAGTGAAAAAGTGGATGGGAAAATTTCTTGAATAACCTGAACTGATAAGACCACACAATAAACAACTAAAGCCATATATAAAAGGGAAAAATATATGCTTGCTTATGTTTTAAAATGCCTCAAAGAATTTCATACAATGAGATAGTTTATGAAAAAAATAGCCCAATGAAGTGTTACACAGTTTCTTATCTGATATTAATAAATTGGCACCTTTTTGTAACATGAATCCAAATTATTGCTGTGTTGTAAATTGGTTCATCTTCCATTGTACTGTCTCCTGCTGCTCTCTAGTGGAAAGTATGTGAATCTCTGGAGTATGGTTTTGCAATGACTGCAGGGTAAAAAATAAGTCGGTAAAGGGCAGAATTAGTCCTCCTATTTGAGAATTTGAGCAACACAGGATTAGTTCTGTGTTTAAGATGCTGATGCTAAAAAGCTAGAAGGCCAAAGGCTATGACAATAAATCAAGCCAATTGTCATCTTTCCTGTGTTTATGCCACTTGAACATCAAAGCACAACAACTTGTGTTTACTTAGTGCATTTAACATAGTAAAACATCCCAAAATGTTTCAGAGGAGTATTGTTGAATAAAATTTGACACTGTGCTGCACATCAAGCACTCCTCCAATTTTGGCCTTTTCTGCACCTCTGATTTCTTTTGCCCTTCCATTGGCAACTCTGCCTTTAGTTGTATGGTCCCTGAGCTCTCCAAATTCCATCCTTATAACTCTCCATCTTTATCTCCTCCTTTGATGCTCCTGAAAATTTATCTCTTTGATCAAACTTTTAGTCATCTGACATAACTTCTCCTTATACAAACACAGAGGTGAAGGGTGAACAGGACTTTGTTTGGGTTGGGATATAAACAGCGGGATTTTGGATGAGCTCAAGTTTATAGACAATGGAAAATGGAAGGTCAGCCAAGAGGAAGGCGTTGGTCGATCCTGGGGGCAACAAAAGCATGGAAGAAGGTTTCAACAGCAAGTGAGCTGAGGTGGATGGTGGAGGATTATATGGGGTTCTAATCTCTAGATAGGTGGTGTTGGAGGTGCACAAATATAGTTCCTGAGAAAGCTTTTTGCGACAGCAAAAAACAGAACTTTAGGCAAATTATCAGAATTCATAGTTTGAATATGTTTTCCACCTTCAGCATATGTCCAGACCTTCTGTATCTCACAAAATTTATTAAGGAATAAAAGTGTTTTAAAATATTAAGAAGCAAAGGTCAAATTAAAACCATATTTCTTTGGGGTTTGATGTTCATGTATGAGGTAAGTACAGAATAAAGAATAAAGAGTCCAGGAAAGAAACTGAGAAAGAGAGACTTGACAAGTACCAGAAAGAGTCTGAGTAAAAGAAACTGAATGAAGGCAGGAGAAATCAGGAGTTCAGTTCAGAGCGAGTTTAGTTGTTCCTATGACAAGTTAACTCAGTAACACAAGTTCTTGATGTATTATAAATATTGGGGTAAGTTTTATGTATTTATGCTATCAGTATATCCATGCATTGGGAACTCACAGCAGGAATTCAGGTAGGGGGCATTAGCAAGCCCAGCAGGATATTCCCTGCATTAATTGTAATGGTCAAAAAATCATCAAGGGTCTGATATTTTCAATCCTGAATTATAAATATGAGCTTGAGATACAAATTTGTGAAATTTACATATGAACGTACACACATACAAATTAGGAGAAGTAGGCCCCTTGAGCCTGCTCCACCATTCAATAAGGTTGATCTGAATGTAACCTCAACCCCAAATTCCTGCCTACTCCCAATACTTTTCACCCCTTTGTTAATCAAGAATCTACCTAGCTCTGCCTTAACAATATTCAAAGACTCTGCTTCCACCACCTTTTGAGGAACAGAGTTTCAAAGACTCACAACCCTATGAGAGAAATCTCCTCATCTCTGTCACAAATGAGTGACCACTTATTTTTACATAGTGACCCCTAATTCTGGATTTTCCCACCAGAGGAAAAATCCTCTCCACATCCACCCTGTCAAGACCGATCATGATCTTAAAGGTTTCAGTCAACATAAGAACATAAGAACTAAAAGGAGGAGTAGGCAATTCAGCCCCTTGAGCCTGCCCTACTATTCAATACGATCATGGCTGATTTCATTTCGGCCTCAACTCCAATTTCTTGCCCTCTCCCCATAACCTTACAACTCATTACTAATTAAAAATCTATCTATCTCCTCCTTAAATTTATTCAGCGTCCTGGCATCCACTGCACTTTGAGGTAGTGAATTCCACAGATTCACGACCCTTTGAGAAAAGTAATTCCTCCTCATCTGGATTTAAATCTACCACCCCTTCGCCTAAAACTATGGCCTGGCGTTCTAGAATGTCCCACAAGGGGAAACATCTGCTCCACGTCTATTTTGTCTATCCCCTTTAACATCTTATATACCACAATTAGATGTCCTCTCATCCTTCTAAACTCTAGCGAGTATAGGCCTAAACTGCTCAATCTCTCCTCATAAGACAAGCCCCACATCTCTGGAATCAATCTAGTGAACCTCCTTTGAACCACTTCCAATACAACTACATCCTTCCTCAAGTAAGGGGACCAAAACTGTGCACATTACTCCAGGTGCGGTCTCACCAATGCCTTGTATAGTTGCAACAACACTTCTCTATTTTTATACTTTATTCCTTTAGCAATAAATGCCAAAATTCCATTTGCCTTACTTATTATCTGCTGTTCCTGTATACTAGCTTTCAGTGATTCATGCACGAGGACACCCAGTTCCCTTTGCACTGAAGCATTCTGAAGTTTCTCTCCATTTAAATAATAAGTCGCCTTTTTGTTCTTCCAACCAAAATGGAGAACCTCACATTTATCCACGTTAGACTCCATCTACCAAATTTTGGCCCATTCACCTAACCTGCCCATATCCATTTGTAAATTTCTGATTTCTTCATTACATCTTACTTTCCCACCTATTTTGGTGTCATCTGCAAATTTAGCTACAGTACCTTTTATCCCTGAATCCAAGTCATTAATATAGATTGTAAATAGTTGGGGCCCAAGGACCGAACCCTTTGGCACCCGACTAGTTACAGCTTGCTGTCCAGAAAAAGACCCATTTATCCCAACTCTCTGCTTTCTGTTGGTTAGCCAATCCTCTATCCAAGCTAATATATTACCCCTAACTAATGTGATCTTATCTTGTGTATTAAACTTTTGTGCGGCACCTTATCAAAGGCCTTCTGGAAATCCAGAAATACTACATCTACAGGATCCCCATTATCCACTTTGCTTGTCACATCTTCAAAGAACTCTAGCAAATTAGTCAAACGTGATTTACTCTTCATAAAACCAAGCTGACTCTGATGGATTGCATTTTGATTTTCCAAATGCCCCATTACTACTTCCTTAATAATGGATTCCAACAATTTCCCAGCGACAGACATTAAACTAACTGGTCTATAGTTTATGACTTTCTGCCTCCCCCTCTTTTTGAATAAGGGCGTTATATTAGCATTTTTCTAATCCACTGGAATCTTTCCAGAATCCAGGGAATTTTGGAGTATTATTAGCAATGCAGCCACTATCTCTACAGCCACTTCCTTTAAGACCCTGGGATGTAAGCCATTAGGTTCCAGAGACTTGTCACCCTTTAATCCCAATAGTTTGCTCAGTACTTTTTCTCTAATAATCTGAAAATCAAGCCACCTTTTAATCTTCTAAACTCCAGTGGATTCAAGCCTAACCTGTCCAACCTTTCCTCATAAGATGACCTACTCAATTCCTGATGTTATTCCAGTGAACCTTCTCTGAGCTGCTTCTAACGCATTTGCATACTTCTTTAAATAAGGAGACCAGTACTGCACTCAACACTCCAGATGTGGTCTCACCAGTGCCCTGTACAACTGAAGCATAACCTCCCTACTTTTATATGCAATTTCCTTCAGAATAAATGGTAACATTCTATTAGCTTTCCTAATTACTTGCTGTACCTGCATGCTAGCCTTTTGCGATTCATGCATTAGGAACAGTTTATGCCCAAATGTAGCAAGACCTGGACAATATCCAGCTTGGGCTGACAAGTGGCAAGTAACATTCGCGCCACACAGGTGTCAGGCAATGACTTTCTCCAACAAAAGAGAATCCAACCATCGCCCCTTGATGTTCAATGGCATTACCATTATCTTGGAGGTTACCGTTGACCAGGAACTGAAATGGATTAGCCATATAAATACTGTGGCTACAAAAGCAGGTTAGGGGCTAGGAATCCTGTGACGAGTAACTCACCGCCTGCCTCCCTAAAGCCTGTCCACCATCTACAAGGCACAGGTCAGGAGTGTGATGGAATACTCCCCACTTGTCTGGATGAGTGCAGCTCCAACAACACTCAAGGAGCTAGACACTGTCCAGGACAAAGCAGACTGATTGATTGGAACCACATCCACAAACATTCACTCCCTCCACCACCGACGCACAGCAGCAGCAATGTGTACCATCTACAAGATGCACTGCAGGAATTCACCAAGGCTCCTTTGACAGCACCTACCAAACCCACGACCACTATCACCTAGAAGGGCAAGGGCAGCAGATAGATCGGAACACCACCGCCTGGAGGTTCTCCTCCAAGTCATTCACCATCCTGACTTTAATTTTACTTTCTTTGATGGGTATTCTAAGTGGGGCATCCCATTAATTGCCATTGTATCTCTTCCAGGAGCTCTGGAGAAACTTCACACTCTAATAACACGTTTTCATAATATATATACAGCAGAAATCAAACATTTCTGTTTGATTCTGGCATTAACATGTTTTACTTGTTTGTCCTTTACCTTAGGTGCATCTTAGTTTCCTAGAAGTAACTTGCTAAATTAAACTGCAGTTCTCATATTGCAAAATTATGCCAAATTCAAATAGCAGTGTTATTGGCTGACAGATTTTGTTAGTGTTCAATGTACTTCTTCCAAAACAAACTTTTTTTTTGATACTGAGAAACCACCTTTACTACATTTTCCATTAGCTTTTTTTGGGAAATTGGAATTTGTTTATCCCCTTAAAAGTCAGGTAAATTTTTATCGATTCCAATTTCTTGTGCCCAGGCTTGGTGGCTCTAAAAAGTCTGTCACTCAATGGTCAGTGCATTTACATCAGATCTCCCATTCTCAAACACTTTTGTTTCAGGGAAATAATAATTGGCCTGAATGGGTTGAGTTTTCTTTTTGAAAAAAAAAGCAAAGTAAAGCCTTTAGTCTATGACAATGCAGTGATATTAAACATCTGCAGATCAATTCTCAAATTCTTGAAGTTGCAGAAAATCTTGCTGCATTTCCAGTTCCCTATAAACAAAAAACACAAAAGATCTATTCTGCTCGAGATTGAATGGCCTGAATTTTTTCCGCATCAGGCGGGCTCAGCGGGAGCGGGCAGGAGTGCTCGTGAAGCCGGCCACCACCCGTTGTCCGTGATCGGCTCCGCACCACAACTTCACATGGGCAGGCCAATTAAGGCCTGCCCCGTGTGGATCGCGAGCAGTAGCGTTAGCGCTACCTGTGTGGGTGGGGGGAGGAGGGAGAGTGGGCCTGGTGTGCAGTCCGCTCATGCGCACGAAAGAATGTTTCAATCTCCCTGAGGCAGCTCCGGGCCTCAGGGAGATTGAAGCACTTATTGAAAAAATTAATAAATATAATAAAAATTCAATGAAACATGCGCCCTCGTGACTGTGTCACATAAGATGGGACATGTTTTTAATTTCAAAATTAAGTTTTTATTTAATTTGTCATAGCTTTAGGAAACCTCATCCCGCTTGTGGATGAGGTTTCCTAAAAATTGTAAAGGCCACTTGGCCTTTTTGCCTGCCCTCCAACCATTAGGTTGGATGGGCAGTGTAAACTTCAACTTAATTACCTTGTTAATGGCCTTAATAGGCCTTTCAGTTATTGGTGGATGCGCAACCGACTCTGACACACGCCCACCAAACAAAATATCATGACGGTGCATGGTGATGTTTGGGCACACACCCGATTTCATCACGTCATTTTAGGTTCCAGCATGTCGGGCATGCCTGCACACCAAAGGTAAATTTCTGTCCAATGGGTTAATTCAGCTTACTAGTGGAAAGGGTTAACTCTTTGCTACTGTAAAAAAGGGCAGAGCAAAGATTCTCAGAGGGGCTAATTATAATGTCACATTTTTGGGGGGAAAATCACAGAATATGGGCACTGCCATGTGTACTGGTTGCTTAAGAAAGGAAAAGTATTGAATTTTTTCAAATTGGTGAAATCTTTTAAATGTCTAAGATGAAGAATTCACTTCAATTTTGCCCAAATTTTAGATCAAATTCCAATTATTGCACAACCTCTTAATGCTTTGTAAGACATTTCTCATCCAAGATTAATCCAACTCAGTATTTGTCATTTCAAAATTCCAATTTACACTATGAAACATTAAAACTACCACTTTCTCATATGTGTGAATTTGTATCCCGATTAAAATTCCCACATGTTCCTCAACACCTATTCGAGTTGATTTTTGGCCACAAATCCCAAATTGAATTTTATAACTTAAAATAATTAGCTTATTTAATTAAATGTTTCTTTTTCATCCATCTCACAACCCTCATTGTGAATTCAAAGTGCTGAAACTCCTATGCAAAATTATAATCTAGGGAAGAAAACTCATTAAAGCTCATACTCATACACATTACACACACTATATATTTGGAAGCTTCCACCTACTACACCATTCTTACAATATTTATCTTAATAACTGAAAACTCAAAGCAATAAACAGCACATGGTTTTATTAAAAAAACGTAATGGAATAAATTACATTAGTGGTCTTGATTCTTCTTTCTTCAAATAAAACTGCAATTCAAAACTGAACAAAAGGATAAATCTGCAAAAAATAACTTTCACGTTTGCAAAACATATTACAAACAAAACTTCAATCAGCGGGGGCTGGGGAGTTGGGGGTGAGGTATCTTCGAGGCATTCACCTAGAGGAATAATCAAATTGACTAAAGCTCACTGCCTCTCTTTCTCTGAGTGTCATTGTGTACTTCCCCTAGGGTGCCCCTTCTCTATCCCCAGAACAAAAAAACTGCTTTAGTAATTTAAAATACAGCCACTTAAACTACATGCAGAGCCAGAACACAGAATACTAATATTGTGCAAAAACAAAAACTTACAAACAAGTTTTTCCTTTTTTTATTGTCTTTTCCAACAACATTTTAACATACTGTGGTGCTTACAGCTTAATTCCTCCTCACCCTACTCTGACTCCTTTCTGAGGTCCTCATTTGACTTTTCCAAAGCTCCCCACTTTCCACATGCCCCTAGATCCTGGCTTTTAATATATTTCACCTCCCCTGCCCAATGGTAGCATATCTTTCCCTATCCCCTTTTCTCCCTTCCCTCTCCACTTGGAGCTAACCCTGTTTATGTTCTGTGACTGCACACTGCCCTTCATTTTCTCAGAAAAGGTTTGCCAATTCTTCTTTCCGTATCAATCTATCTTCCTTATGGGCCAGTTTAGTTTTATACTCCTCCAGCTCTTGCTCCTGATCCTTACTCCTTACTTTTATTTCCATCACCTGGTTCTCTAATCTCCTGCATTTCTCCCATAGTGCTGGCAACCAGACTGCTTTTAACAGCCCTGGTTTACACCCAGATCACCCTATCCAGAGTTCCGCCTCAAAGACTGGATGATTCGACTGCTCAATGAGTCCATCCCTCCTTCAAGGGTAACTTAGCTCTAGGATACTTCTCTATAGCCTCATCCATGTTCGTCTTTGGGCTCCTGGCAGCTCACCAAAATTCTGTAGGGACAGGCCTGAGAGTCCCTTTCGGATCCTCACTTAGGTTCAGAGCCGTACTCTGGACATAACAGGATTGAGTGACTATGACAAGTAATGTGTTAAAGCAACAATTTTATTGAATATTGAATAATGATGATAATATTATGACAATTACAATTGATAATATAGTAATACATATAAAAAGAAAAATAAGTAAAAAGAAAGAAAGATAACTTTATTGAAAGAAGAAGGCACTTCATATATATCAGAAGAAAAGAAGACAGACAGGTTTTTCTAAAGCACAAAGAATAACCCCAACTTAGCCTCTTCCACGACAGTACCCTAAATTGGTACATACGTTACCATCTCCTTGGTGCATACCTTACCAATTCG
Organism: Carcharodon carcharias; assembly: GCF_017639515.1. Taxonomy (NCBI): domain Eukaryota; kingdom Metazoa; phylum Chordata; class Chondrichthyes; order Lamniformes; family Lamnidae; genus Carcharodon; species Carcharodon carcharias. The sequence goes on from NC_054467.1 coordinate 116,118,638, forward strand.
CTGAGCTTTTTTTCAATTAACTTACAGGATGTGGGCATTGCTGGCTAGGCCAGCATTTATTGCCCATCCTATGGGTGGACACTATGGTCAGTCACTCCATTCTGGGCCCTTCCTCCCATCTTCAGTGGTGACTATTCCACTATGGCTACAGCAGCAGGTCCTCGAAGCAGCATCCCTTTAAGCCAAATTTCTGGCTCCAATCAGCCTTCCGAAGCCTGGTACAGTTATTTCCCAAAAGAAGACTCAGTTCTTATCAATTCTTCTCACAGGCACTGCAAAGCCATGCAGACTTCACAATATCCAAGTTGTTTACGCATCTTTTGATGGTGTCTTCCCATCTGTCATCCTTCAAGTGTTATGTCCATCAATCAAGCTTCATCTTCTAATGATCATATTAGGTGATCACCATAGGGTTACTCATCGCCCTAGCCTGTAGTCCAAGGGTCACTGAATGCAGTAAGAAAAAGGGCTTCTGATAAGCAAAGACAACATATTTTAGTATTCCAGATTGAAAAATGGAAAACAAAGATGTAGTATAAATACCAGCTACCAGTATGAAAAAAAACAAGGTCTGGGAAACCAGATCACTACTGATTATTATTGATTAATTAATCAAAGCACAATCATAGCTGCGTTAAGATCAATGTCCACCAAGTAAGATTTAATACAAAATAACTTTAAATATTCACTATAGGCTTAAAATTAAGAATAAAGCAGAAATAAAATGCAAAAATACAAAATTGCAAAAGTTAGTGGCTGCTGGCCTGCAGGTCTCAGGCCTACACCAGGACTGCCTTTTATCCCTCAGCCTGACTATGATGTCCACAGAGCCCAGGACTGCTTTTAATCTCTCTCTCCGACCTCTTGGCATCAGTCCAGGTACTATGACTGTCTTTCACTTAGCTCTCCGGCTCCTCAATGAATGACACAAGACTTTTTCCCTTCCCCTCAGCTCCATAGTCTCTGTACAATCCTTTCCTCTTGTGCCACACAAACTACAGCCTCCACTTGGTATTCCAGAATCTGCGTGCATCTCCTAGCCTTCATGCAGGAAACAAATCATGCAAATTGAAACCTATCCACCTGCTTCTGTGTCTGCGTTCTACTATTCCATGTCAGGCTCCAGCTTCCTCATTTCCAATCTTACCTCTGCCTGCCATCATTCCCCCCTCCAACCCTACCAAACCCCCTTCACTCTCACGTCTCTGTCATCTTCCCACATGCTGCCCCCGCCAACCCCCGTCCCCGATCACCATGCTGATCTCTGTTTTAGAGTGCAGCCCTGCCTGAGAATTGCAGCACACAATCCTGTTCTGCCAAAGTAGCGCAGCAACCACGTTTAGCAGCCCAGCTCAACATCCGAGGCAACCACAGTGAGCAGCCCAGCTCAACATAGGCAACAGCGATGAACAGCCCAATTCAACACCCATGGCAACCACGGTGAGCAGCCCAGCTGCCCAATAAGAGCAGGGGGGCTGTGTTGGAGCTGTATAAAATGCCAGCTAGGTCGCAGCTGGAGTACTGTGCGCAGTTCTGGTCGCCACACTATAGGAAGGATGTGATTGCACTGGAGAGGATGCAGGGGAGATCCACCAGGATGTTGCCTGGGCTGGAGCGTTTCAGCTATGAAGAGACACTGGATAGGCTAAGGTTGTTTTCCTTAGAGCAGAGAAGGTGAGGGGGGGACCTGATAGAGGTATACAAAATCATGAGGGGCATAGATAGGAAGAAACTTTCCCCCTTAGCGGAAGTGTCAATAACCAGGGGGCATAGATTTAAGGTAATGGGCAGGAGGTTTAGAGGGGATGTGAGGAAGCATTTTTTCATCCAGAGGGTGGTTGGAATCTGGAACACACTGCCTGAGGGGGCGGTAGAGGCAGGAGCCTCACAATATCTAAGAAGTATTTAGATGACCACTTGAAACATAATAGCATACAGAGCTATGGGCCAAGTGCTGGAAAGTGAGATTAGAATAGATAGGTGCTTGATGGCTGGCACAGACAAAATGGGCTGAAGGGCCTGTAAACACCTCTATGACTCTATAACAACCGAGGCAACCATGGTGAGCAGACCAGCTCAACAACCGGGTAACCATGGTGAGCAGACCAGCTCAACACCGAAGGCAGCCGCAGTGAGCCGCCCAGCTCAACACCGAAGGCAGCCACAGTGAGCCGCCCAGCTCAACACCGACGGCAGCCACAGTGAGCCGCCCAGCTCAACACCGAAGGCAGCCACGGTGAGCCGCCCAGCTCAACACCGAAGGCAGCCACGGTGAGCCGCCCAGCTCAACACCGAAGGCAGCCACGGTGAGCCGCCCAGCTCAACACCCAAGGCAGCCACAGTGAGCCGCCCAGCTCAACACCGAAGGCAGCCACGGTGAGCCGCCCAGCTCAATACCGAAGGCAGCCATGGTGAGCCGCCCAGCTCAACACCGAAGGCAGCCACAATGAGCCGCCCAGCTCAACACCGAAGGCAGCCACAGAGAGCCGCCCAGCTCAACACCCTGAAGGCAGCCACAGTGAGCCGCCCAGCTCAACACCGAAGGCAGCCACAGTGAGCCGCCCAGCTCAACACCGAAGGCAGCCACAGTGAGCCGCCCAGCTCAACACCGAAGGCAGCCACAGTGAGCCGCCCGGCTCAACACAGGCAACACAATGAGCAGCTTATCTGAACACCCAGGTCATGCTGAGCAGCCCAGCTCAACACCTGAGGCAGCCACGGTGAGCAGCTCCACCATATACTCCCGCCAGTGTGGACTAATACTGGCATCGCTGAAGAACTGCACCAGCTCTGTAGACTTTGAATGTTGCACTCACCTCAAAGTCACAAGTGAAATGAAGGTGGATATCTGGTCATGATTTAGACGGGTCTAATTTCCCACTGCTGTGGCACGTAATTGGGTGGTGGGAGCATGATTCCAGCAAATTGCATTTTTAATGAGTATTCATGACATGCTATTGCATGCAAATTGTATTCCCAACATGGATGAGCTGGAAAGCCACCCGGTATCATCCCACCATGAAAGTGGTAAGAAGAATATTCCAACTCATTTTCCCGCTGGTGGGAATCCAACTTCTGGCCTCGTTCCTAATTTTCTGTTTTCACTCGCCACGAAACCCGCTGCTGGCAGGACTGGAAAATTCCACTTGTAGTCTTTCGTGTGAGAGAAAATTTGAATATAATGAACATGAACCCTTCTGGCCAGGCTCTGAAAAGATGCAAAGCCTGTGAATAGGGATGAGGTGAGACTCATGAGGGATTGGAAATTTTTTGACACCAACTGTTGTTGACAAAGATCTCCTGAATTTGTTTAAAAAGAAACTAACTAGTTGCTTGGAAATAATAAATATTAAAGGCTACGGAGAGCAAACAGGAGAGTGAGATCAGACCAGTTTGTCCAATACATTGCCTACTAGCCACATGTGGTTAATTGTATTTTTGATTAGTAAATAAAAAATGAGTAATAGGCACCATCAATGTGCATTTAAAGAATTAATTATATGGCATATGCAAGTATATTTTAACATATCTTGATCACGGTGTGTGCTTTACTTCCTTTTAGCCATGCCAGGGTGGAGAAGAAAGCAAGCCCAACAATTATGAGTTCTTTAACAGGGCATACCATGGCAAATAGCAAGCAGCATCTAATTGCACTCTAGATGAAGAGCAGGAGAGCTTCTGGCATGTCTCATTGTCTGAGTCAAACTCACAGCAATCAACCTGATGGACATAAAGGTACTGCTTGCAACTTCTGGACAATAGCTTAGAAGCTGAGATAAAATGTGTCTGATAAATTCCTGTTAGAATTCCAAAGAGGAAGACCACAAAAGTTTGTGCTAGAATATAAGAATATGACAGATCTGTATCCTAACTCCATCCTTCCACCTTAGCACATATCCATTAATACCTTTGGCTAGCAAAACTCTATTGATGTCAGATTTAAAATTATTAGTTGAGATTCTATCTACAGCTTCTGGTGAGAAAGAGGTCCACAATTCTACCACCCTTTGCTACACATCACTAGAAGGAAAGGACTGTGGTGGACAACAACAGAAATAATACAAGGCATGGGGGGAAAAAAACTATCCGGGTAGCATGGTGGACCAAGATGAGTTCATAACAAGTCAAAGAGATTATATATAAAATAAATGGCTTGAGACAACAGGACACATGACAGGAGAAGTATCTATGTTTACTGAAACTAATATAACTGTATGCAAATGCATTAAAGTAGCTAATCAGATGTTGGGACATACTCAGAGAAGTTTATGCCATGTGTTTACAATGCACTGATACAGCCAAACTAGAGAATTGGTATACAATTCTGGTTGTCATACTACAACAAGGATAGACAAGGTTAGGAGATAATGCAGAGAAAGGCAACCAACTAATATCTAGTTTAAGGCAGCTATGCTATGTGTTAAGGCTTAAGTGTCTGAGATTGTTTACTCTAGCGAAAATAAAACTCAGATATTATTTGAGGTTCTTAAAGGATTAAATACATTGGGTGGAATCATTCCAGATTTGCACTGTGTGGTAGCGGGCAAGAAAAATGTTTTACCCGCTGGCCACGGCGGGTTTTCATGTCGTATCATCCCAAACCCGCCACATTAATTATGTATTCCTGGAAAACACACCTTTTCCATGGTGAGCGGACTCTCATTCGCCCGCCCACCATCACCCCGCCGCTGTATCACGCCGGGTGCCATATTTAAAGTCTAGCCGCAAGCACACATCTCAGTGCTTACAGACCAGCACTGCTGCACGGAACACATGGCCCCGAAACTGAAGAAGACTGCAACCTCCAGATTCAATGACACATCTCTCAGGCGCCTTTTGGGTGCCGTGAAATCCCACCAGGATGTTCTCTACCCCTGCTCTGGCTGCAGGATGGGCAGCAAAAGCACTAATCCAGCTTGGGAGGCGGTGGTAGCAGTGGTCGGTGCCAATGCCCTTCAGAAGAGGACAGTCACCCAGTGCTGCAAGAGGATGAATGATCTCCTCTTTTCTGCCAGGGTGAGTCACTCTTCTCATCACTCTCAACTCACACACTCACAAACCCATCACATACCCACAGGGCCCTCACTCACTGCCAGTTCAAGGGGCATCACCATTCACTCGCTCACACACACCTTCATTGTTTTCATCCTGTCCATGGAACCAGTCACCACTCACACATGCCGGGCATACTTATCATCTGGCCTGGCAGGCATCCTGCCTACACTCTCTCCATCTCTATTCATGCAGGACAAGCTGGCACACAACAGGGAGAGGTCACAGACCACTGGAGAATGCCTGAAATCAAAGTCTTCACCGACTTTGAAAACAGAGCCATGCAGCTGGCCGGCGATGATCTGGACTGGTCCTGTGCCATTGGTGACATTGGCGATGTTCTACCAAGTGAGGGTCCAGCAGTGCAATATTCATCAGACAACCATGGTGTGAGTCATGTGTCCTGTTTCACAGCCACTGTCATGTACTAATTATCTCTCCTTGCTTCCGCAGGCACATCTGGGAAACAGCCAAGAGAGTCCACGACCCAGGGCCTCCAGTCAAGCCCTGAAGAACCTCTGAAGAGGAATCTGAAGGCACTCTCCCTGAAGACCCATCACAGCGCTCACCCACACCCTCCACCAGCACAGAGACACACACCTCGTCACAATCTGGTGAACACTTTGCACTGTCTGGTCCACAGCAGGTGGTGGCAGGGACTTCCCAAGTGTCTCTCACTTGGAGGACTGCTGGAGGCTAGAAATTTGCTGCATCCGAATCAAATGATGAGTCTCTGGACTTGGTCATGTCACAGTTGCTGGAGCTGCAAAGGCAAGTTCGGGAATATCAGGAAGGGATTTCTGCTGCACTTCTCAGACTGAGGTGATAGCGCCGGCATGCCAACACACTGAGGTCAACACTGATAGGATGGCAGCCGCCATGGAGACCTTGGTCCAGGACGTCGCTCCTGCGCTGTTGCACAGGCTCAACTCCATTGCTGATGCCATAGTTGGCCTCCAACAGTGTGTAAACGAGCAGGGTGCTGGGCAGCCGATCTCACTCCAGCTACCCCTTCTGCTCAAGGAGTCAGCCTGGGGCCCTCGGTCACCCATAGGGAAGAGGATCAGCAGGTGCACACTCCGGGTCCATCCATCCAGGTGACTCTGGGAGTGTCCGGCCCATCTGTATCCCCTCTTCCTGTGACCTCAGCAGCTCCAGCTCCACAGGCCGAGGAGGGTGCCATTGCTCCACAGCAGGACCTCAAATGCAGGCTGGGGCCCTTCAAATCTCGGTCCTCCAGAGGGGGCCTGTCAAGGTCATCACACACAGGGCATCGCAGTCAGCAGGCTGCCTCCACCTCCACTGTAGGCGTCCAGGGACCACCAAGATGTAGCGGCTGGGTTAGGAAAGTTAAGAAGATGTAACTCTTGTAGAGTCAAAACAATTAAACCAAATTAACAAAATTGGGATAACTCAGGCACAGCCCCTAATTCAGGTCAGCTGTAAAACCAAGAACAAAGTTTAAAGGAAACTCACAACTTTAAATCAAAATGTGATTAAAGGGGTCAACAAAACACCCCAGTCCCCGCAGTGCTCACCGGGCACGTAAGGCCTCGAGAGTGCCAGCAGACGCTGTGTGCTCCCTCTCCAGGGACATCCGGCAGCGAACGTAGCCGCGGAAGAGGGACAAACAATCGGGCGGGACTCCCCCGTCGATCGCCCGCTGCCTGGACCTGTTAATAGCCAACTTGGCCAGGCCCAGGAGCAGGTTCACGAGGAGGTCCTCCTCCTTCCTGACCCCCTTCCGCACCGGGTGCCCATAGATCAGGAGCGTGGGGCTGAAGTGCAAACAAAACATCAATAAAAGGTTTTTCAAATAACTAAAAAGGGGTTAAGAAGATGTAGTTGCACAGCCCAGGCATGGGCATTAATCGCTTGTACATACTGTTCACTATTGTCAATAAGCTCCCAAGAATATCTCCCTGTCTATGGCTCCTTGTTCTGATGAGAAGTGTTCTTGTCACTCAGATGTGAAACCTTTCTGCACAAGATAAAGGCAGGTGTCTCAGTCCAGGGCCTCTTTCCTGTGCTCTGTGCAGCCTCTGGACCAAAGTGATGATCCAGCCTCACACTCCATGGAAACAGTTGATGTAGTCCACTGTGTTGAGAAATTGAGTGCTACGGTCACTTTCACGACTACTGGCAGTGGATGCCCTCCATGTCCCCTTGGTGCCAAGTCCTGCAGCAGCTGGCAGATGTGAGCGACCAGTTCCCTTGACACGCGCAGTCTTTGGTGACACTGGTTCTCAGTCATTTGCAGGATTGAAAGACAGCTACTATAGACCCTGGGTGTCGCTATGCACTGACCAGCAACAGTTCGCTGTGGAACTTGGGCGATATGTGTGGGAGCCCCAACCGTCCCTTCTTCCTGAGGTTGCTGCTCCTGCTTCTGCACAGCCAGGAGCCTCAGTCACTCTCTCCTCCATCGTCTTCGCCATCAGGCATACAGCTAATTCACCAGGCTCTATGAGCTTTGGAGCACTTGGCAGTGTATTGATGCCACTGTGTTGCTTGAGTGGGCAGATATGCTAGGAGCCCAGCCTCAATCATATCAATGTGTCTGCGCCTGAACAGTCTCAGCTGCAGAGGAATGGTCACTTTATATAGATTTCCCCAATGTGTGGCCACTTCCCTCGCTCACACTACCCTCCACCCCAAATGCTTGTGCGCTATATTCAATGGCAGGGCTGCCCTTGCCCATCCCCGCCACCAGTCACCTCAATGGCGGGGCTGTCCTTAAACCCAATCCCCCCAATGCCCCTGAAGCTTGAAATCTAACTGGTAACCCTGGCAAGTGCTGCACAATGCAACTGTATACTCACCTCTGCGTTCCCCTCAAAGTGCAGACTGCCAAATGTACGCCTTTTATGTGCTGTTGTGAAACACGTCAGTGCGCTTTCCCGCTGATGTGCACAGATGATCCAGCGGGGGGTGGGACGATTCTGGTGGGCTGGCCTGATAATGACATGCTTATGTGTCACAATGAGGTTCCTGACTTCCGATGGTGGGAAACTCGGCCTGCCATTGGCAGGTTGAGTGGACGATTGCGAACTGGTTTCCTGCCATCGTAAAACCGATTGCACCATATTTTCTGCTCACTTCACCGATCATGCCCAACGGCAGCAGGTACAGACAATTCCACCCATTGAGTTCTGATAATATTTGAGATTGCCACAAACTCCAGAACCAACAGGCATTGGCAGCTTAGAAAATTTTGACTCCATTATGGAGAGAGTGATGAATGTGAGGCATAGGTTGTCAAATGGAAAAGGCTCATGAAATATGAAGAAAAGTAGTCAGGATTCTCACTGCCAGTTACTATCCAGTTCTGATGAAGGTTATTGACCAGAAATGTTAACTCTTTTCCTCTCTCCACGGATGCTGCCTTACCCACTGAGCATTTCCATTGTTTTCTGTTTTTATTTCAGATTTCCAGCATCTGTAGTATTTTGCTTTTGTGTTGCTATCCAGTGACCCCTGTTTGAAAGCATACTGCTTTCAATAGATTTGGATTCCATTTTGATGTCCTTTTTGCATAAATAGCTTGCTGGTATTCATTTTAGACTGACACATTAAAAATGGCCACAATGATATATGTGGAAATGAAAAAATGCCATTCAAACTATCAATTGTTGAGACCATGGGCAGAATTTAATGCCCTTCCCCGAGGTGAGTTTGGAGGTAGGGGGCGTTTAATCATGCAAAGGAGTGCGGGATGGGGCCCCACCAGCTTCCCGCCTCTGCTCTGATTAAGTCCAGGACAGGAAAGATTGTTCACAGCCTTCCTGCCCCAAGGCCACTTGAAGCCCTTAAGTGAACAATCTCGGGTCCTGTTGACCTGCAGAGGATGTGTGAGCACCAGAAGAACAACTCCATAACATCCTCCAACTGGAAAAAATGTTCTGGACTTCTGGTCAGTCCAAAGTGGCTAGAATTCCTGCTGGAAGAGCTTGGGTCTTTTGTCTGGAGCGCCAGCTGCCTCCTCTATCTGGGAGCCTACCTTAGCCCTACCAGGGAAGCCAAGCAGATGAACTGGCAAGAGGTGGAGGCCAAGGTCACCACTCACCTAAGGCGCTGGACAAGACTGCTCTGAGTGCTGTACTGCAGGGGTCGAGTGCTGGTCATAAACTAACTGGTGCCCGCTATGCTGTGGTACGTACTGGTTTGATCCCATTTTGATCTTTTCCCCTGAGTTTATCATCACATTTCAGAAGAAACTAGTTCACTTCTTCTGGGACAAAAAGGTGCACTGGATCTCTGCCACAGTGCTGAGACTCCTGCTTAGTCACCTAGGTGGCGGCCTTCCATCTTCAGACCCTGCAGAGATACCTATATGTCAAGCCTCCTCCTAGAAGGTGCGCAACATATCTCTTCTGCCAGCTGCACAGCCTCAATTATGACACATAGCTCTTGTTTATCAACCTGAGGGTCTCACTGTCTTCTTGCAAGAGTCGCCTGCCTTTTACCAGGAACTGATCAGAGTGTGGAATATGGTCACATCCAACTGGAGCTCTCTCCCACCAGGAGTGCCGGCTACCGTCTGGCAGCCACTGTTAAGGAATTGGCATCTCCACCAGTATGGGTTCACGTCATTGGTGAGAGAGGGCATGGGCTGCCAAGGTGAGCAAAGTCGGGGATGGACCTGATGGTGGTGGAGCGAGCTGGATGTCACTGGAAGAACTAGAATCATGTGCAACCATGGGTCACATACAGCTGCAGCCAAAGCCATCAAGAACCTTAATGTGGTGCTTGGCCCTGACTGCACTTCCGATGTTGAGGTAGCTCAGGTGTGTGGAGTATTCCAGTCCAAGATGACCCCCATTCAGACCTAATTTCCCAACAGTTCCATGCCCCAAAACATCCCTCAGGAACCTTGGCCTCATAACCTGAGCCATCTCTCGGAAATCTTCTCCATGCCATTCCACTCTGCACGGAAGAGTTTGCTGTGTGGGCTGTTCTTGCACATTCTCCACTTCCTCATCCTCATCTGGAATCTGGACACGCCGTGGCATTTCATCATGCTATCCAGAGAAGGTGAGGTCCCTGCTGGAGAGCTCTCTATGTGGGAGTCCTCCCTTTGTGTATCATGGACTTGGCATGAAGGGTGCTGCACACAGCAGTCCCATGCAATAGAGTGTTGGGTCAATTCATGGACTCCTGGACCACCTGTAATTTCTGCAGGCTGGAGGAGTCCTTGTTCCATATTTATGCAGAGTATGAAAGATTGCAGCCCCTTTTCCATTATCTGAAGGGACTGCTCCTCAATTTCTGGTTGCACTTCATTTCTGCATTTCTGATCTTTGGTCTCCCAGCTCAGGGGTTGGGTGGAGGGATGTAGGCAGATCAGAGGATCTCTTTGTTGGACTGGGCCTAGCCAAGTTGGTCATTAACATGTCCAGGCAGTGGATAGTCGATGGGGTCATTAATCCTGATGCCTGCCTCTCTTCTGTAGTTATGGTCACATGGTGTCCACCGGTATACTTGAGGTTTTCTGAGGTGGGTACCCAAGGGACCGGAGCACATTATCAAACCTAGGAATGACATTTTAATTTAAATTTTTAAGTTTCCTTTAAAGTTTTGGTTTGTTTTGTTAAAACAGATCAGTAGTTCAAATGGAGCACTTAATTAGTAATGGGCTTGCAAAAGAGGTATAAAATACCCAGACTGAAAGTATGCTTGTTGGGTTAGGAAGTGTATGCTTGTAATGTGTAACTCTGTAAACAAATATTTATAAAAGTGTGTAAAGATTGTCTCCAATTCTATCCTTCACCAGCTGGCTTTCCAGAAAATATCAAGTATGTGAAGGAACCAAGTAGGGAACAAGGCTATTTTAGGTCCAGGATTGTGCAATGAGAGAGGGTTAATTAATAACCTTGTAGTAAAGGGGCCTTCGGGAAAGAATAACCATGATATGATAGAATTTATATTTAGGTTTAAAGTGATTTAGTGAAATCCAAAACTATGGTCTTAAATCTAAACAGAACAGATTACATAGGTATGAGGGGTGAGTTGTTTAAGGTAGATTGGGAAACTACATAAGATATAATGGTAGATAAACAAGGCTATGATTTAAAGGATTAATGCATAATTTGCAAAAAATATACATTCCTTTAAGGCAGGAAAACCCCATAGAATAACAGGCCCAATCTTGCTAAGAAGGGGAGTTAAAGATAGTATTAGATCATAGGAAGAGACTTATAATGCTTCCTAAAAGAGAAGTAACTCTGAGAATTGGGAGGATTTTAGAATTCAGCAAAGGAACGCTGAAAACTTGAGAGTAAGCTTGCAAGCGACATAAAAATAAATTGTCAACATTTCTATGGTTATATAGATAGGAAGAGATTAGTGAAAGTAAACATGGACTCATTAGAGGCGGAGACAGGTGAAATTATAACAGGGAATTGGAAATGGAAGTGGCATTAAACAAGTACTTCGTAAATAATTCATAGTAGAAGACAAAAATAAATAAATAATGTGGAACCAAGGGTCTCGTGAGAATGAGGAGCTTAAAGAAATCAGTAGAAGTAAAGAAATAATATGTAGGAATTAATGGAACTAAGTGGTGAGAAGTCCTCAGACTTGACTATCTGAGCCTAGGGTTTTAAAGGAGGTAGTTACAGGAATAGTGGGTGGATTGGCTTTGATCTTCCAGAATTCCTTATATTAAATACAGTTCCCAAGTATTGAGAGGTATATTAACCCCGCTATTTAAGAAAGGAGGGAGAGAGAAAATATGGAACCATAGGCCAGTTAGCTCAACATCAGTCAAAGGAAAAATGCTAGAATCTATTATTAGGAACATTGTAACAGGGCATTTAGAAAATCATAACAGAATTAAACAGAGTCAACATGGATTTAAGAAAGGGAAATCATATTTGACAAATCCATTAAAGAGTTTTTTTAGGATATAATTATCAGGATGGATACGGGAAAACCAGTGGATGCAGTGTGTTTGGATTAACAAAAAACATTTGATAAGGTGTCACACAGGAGATTATTATACAAAATTAAGACTCACAGGATAGGAGATTGGTTATTAGACAGAAAACAGAGAGTAGGAATAAACAGGACATTTTTGGGTTAGCAGGCTATAACTAGCAGGGTATCACAAGGATCAGTACTTAGGCCTCAGTTTGTTACAGTTGAGATTAATGATTTAGATGAGGGGCTGAGTGTAATGTATTTAGATGTGCTAATGATACAAAATTAGATGGGGAAGTGAGCAATGAGAATGATAGGGAGAGGTTGTAGAGGGATATAGGCAGGTTGGGTGAGTGGGTAAGAAAAATATTTGCATTTATATAGCACTTTTCACAATCACTGGACATCTCAAGGTGCTTTACAGCCAATGAAGAACTTTTGAAGTGTAGTCACTGTTGTAATGTAGCAAATGTGGCAGCCAAGTTATGCACAGCAAACTCTTATGAACAACAATTTGATAATGACCAGATAATCTGTTTTTTGTGATGTTGATTGAGGGATAAATATTGGCCAGGGCAATGGGGATAACTCTCTTGCTCTTCTTCGAATTAATGCCATGGGATCTTTTACATCCACCCAAGCAGGCAGATGGGGCCTTGTTTTAACATCTCATCTGAAAGACAGCATCTCTGACAGCGCAGTACTCCCTCAATAGGGTTTCCAACTCTCCTGGAATGACTGGGATTCTACTGGAATTGCCATCAATCTTCTGGCAGCTATTAAAAGCAATCTGGGAGATTTTAAAGTGATGTATTAAGCAAATGAGTCACATTATTCATATAGAAGTTCTGTCAGTGCTTCAAGCTCATCAAAACAGTGATCTGATTGCTTACTAGGCAGCATGATGACATGAAACTTACTCATGTAAATTGGTACTGATGCGTATGGATACTGTGCTTATGAACATTGTTGCCTGTTTTCCCGCTGATGCTGTGCCTTGGGGAAGTAAAAGGGGTGGGCGCGGTGGGCTGTGCCTCCCGCCAAGCGACTTGAAGGGGTAAATGGAGAGAGTTGTAGAAATGGATTGAGTCCTAGCGATATTTTAAAAAATGAAACTATTCTGCAAATGGATGAGAATTTATACAGGAAGTTTTAGCTGGTATGAAATGGGCTTTTGCAGTGGGTTCAACAGAGGCCTTGGCGTGTTTCCTTCTCTCACACTCCCTTAGAACCCATTCATGCCACACCACCGGTTCTCTGTGATGTCACTTCTGCTGACATCTCCCAGATCATGCCCAGCCAGAGTTGGCATCCTCTCCCTCAGTGCTATACCGGAGTGTCAGCCTTGATATTTCTGCTCAAGCCCTGGAGTGGAATTTGAATCCAGAATCTTGTGACTCAGAGGTGAAAGTGCTACCGACTGAACCATGGCTGACACACAAGCACATGCATGAACATGGCAGATGGAATACAATGTGGTGAAGTGTGAGGATATCCACTTTGATGTAAAAAACCTAAAAACCCAATATTTTTTAACAGTGCGACATTAGGAAATGTTTGCATTCAAGGACACCTAGCGGGTGTTAATGTGCGTACAACAAGCAATTAGGAAGGCAAATGGTATGTTAACCTTTATCATGAAGGGATTAGAGTACAATAGTAAAGGAGTTATTGATCAGGCCTAATTTTTTTTATTTGTTCACAGGATGTGAGCTTCACTGACTGGGCCAGCATTTATTGCCCATCCCTAAGTGTCCCCAGAAGGTGGTGGGGAATCGCCTTCTTCAATTACTGCAGTCCATGTGGTGCAGTTACACCCACAGTGCAGTTAAGAAGGAATTTCCAGGAATTTGAGCCAGGGACAGTGAAGGAACAGCGATATATTTCCAAGTCAGGATGGTAAGTGACTTGGAGGGGAACTTCCAGTTCGTGGTGTTCGCATCTATCTGCTGCCCTTGTTCTTCTAGATAGTAGAGGTCATGGATTTGGAAGGTGCTGTCTGAGGAGCCTTGCTGAATTCCTGCAGTGCATCTTGTAGATGGTACATACTGCTGCTACTGTGTGCCGGTGGTGGAGGGAGTGAATGTTTGTGAATGTGGTGTCAATCAAGTGGGCTGCTTTGTCCTCGACTGTGACAAGCTTCTTGGGTGTTGTGGGAGCTGCACGCAACCAGGCAAGCGGGGAGTATTCCATCACACTCCTGACTTGTGCCTTGTAGATGGTGGACAGGCTTTGGGGAGTCAGGATGTGAGTTACTTGTAGCAGGATTCCTAGCCTCTGACCTGCTTTTGTAGCTATTGAGTTTAGATTGCTAGTCCAGTTGACTAGTCTGTGTGACAGCTCCCCCAGTTGTCATGGAAATATAATAATTTTCATAATATTATTGTGATTTATTGTAATGGTCGGTTAATAGTGGAGTTTGGATTGATATCTGTGTGTGGATGTGTGGGGAAGGGAGATTTAATTGTATTAGAGACAGCTAATTTGGAGCTGTTGAGTGATCAAAAGGGAAACTAGGTTTGAAATGGTAAATACGTAAACATGGCTGAAGCTTTAAAATGTGAGGTGTGAGGAATATTTGCATTTTTAGATAAACCAGAGTAGTTTGAATTTCCAAAGAGATGATGAGATGTTTCACCTAACCATATGAAGCTAAGGCTTATTTTTATGTTTATTTTTCCCAAAGGTAACAGAAAATATGAGTACTATGAAAGATTTATATTATGGAAAAAGTAAAGTTGCAAAGACATAATTGAACAATTGAATTTACATTAAGAAGGGAGAAAATGTATGAAAGAGATGAGGTTATGTGTAAGGGAGAAGGAATTCTATGATCTAACTCAAGTGTGAAAAGCCTCAAGCCTCTAGGTATCAAGTTGCTGTCTACAGGAACCGAAGCTAAGAAAATTCATTGTGAGTATCACTGTCCAGGGTATTGTGTGCTTTGCCTGGGTCTGTTGAAATCTATTTTGTTTTACTGTTGCCTTAACAGAGGTGTAACTGGGAGTAGATTAATTAGAGGAATTAATAACTCTATTATTATAGTAGGACTTTGTAGACCTATGGGCTGAATTTTTAGCTTGGTGGGTGGGTGGGCACATGGCCAACCTAACCGAGCGTAAAATGACACGTGATGACATCGGGCTAGGGTCCCGACATCATTGCGCACTCACGTGATATTTCAGTCGGCGGGTGCGCACCAGAGATGGCAATGCGCCCACCGACAACTAAAAGGCCTATTAAGACCATTAAAGAGGTAATTAAAATAAATTTTTCACTTCCCATCCAACCGTATGGTTGGCGGGCAGGCGAAAAGGCCAAGAGGCCTTTGCATTTTTTTGGAAACCTCATCCACAGGCGGGATGAGGTTTCCAACATTAAATAAAAATAAAATAAAACATTTAAAACGTATTTATTGACATGTCCCTGCCCATGTGACAGATCCACATGAGGGAACATTTTATAACATTTTTAAGATCTTTATTTTTTATTTCGAAAACTGTTCATCCCCCTGAAGCAGCTCTGTACGTCAGGGAGATTTTCAAGGGCGCATTCACACGCATGCATGAAGCTCATGCTTGCCCTCCTCTACCCCCACTTGTGTTTCACACTGGGCAGACCTTAATTTGTGCTTCAAGTTTCCCTCTGGGATTTAAGCAGCTCGGAATTTACCATCTGCTGTATCATAACACAATTTTGGCACAAGCCGCCAGATGTTAGTGAGGTAATTGACAGGGCTGGGTGTACCATTGTTGTTCCTGGGCTAATGCTAATGCTGGGTGGTCTGTCAGTTTCATTCCTTTTGATACAACTGAGTGGCATGCTAGGCCATTTAAGAGTGAACCACATTGCAGTGGGTCTGGAGACCAGTTTAGCTTTCCTTCTCTAAAGGATGTTAGTGAACATGACAATTGTTTTCATCACTATTACCAAGACTAGCTTTTGATTCCAGAATTATTAATTGAATTTAAATCACACCAGCTGTTGTGGTGGGCTTTGAACCCATGCCCCCATCGCATTAGCCTAGGCTCTGGATTGCTAGTCCAGTGATATTACCACTGTACCACCACACCATCACCTTCTTCAAGGATAGTTTGAATACACTAGGCCTATGTTCCCTGGACATTAGAAGCATGAGAGATAATCTAATTGAAACACATAAAATTCTTAAAAGGCTTTCAGGGTCAATGCTAAGAAAATGTTTCCTCAGGCTGAGGCATTGAGAACAGAGTGCTCATATCAGAATAAAAGGTCAGCCATTTTTTATTGTAGTGAATTTTTGGAATTCTCTAAACCCAGGGAGCCAAATCTTTGAGTATATTCAAGACAGAGTTCAATAGATTTTTTGATACTTAAGGAATTAAAGTATATGGGGATAGTGGAGTTGAGATAGATCAACTGTGGTCTTATTGAAACATTGGGCAGGCTCAAAGGGCCAAATGGCCTACTCTATGTCCTGTTTCTTATGTTCTTACAAGAGATTAAACAAACTAAAGTATTCCCTGGAATTTAGGGTAAGGTATGATTTGATGATGTCAGAATATTCCCAAGCCTGGTTGTGAAGAAGACACTGAGACTAGGATTCTTTGGTAGAGACAATTTATTGCTCACCACAAAGCTTACTTCTCCACTCCAGCACACTCACCACAGTATTGGCTGACTTTTTTAAAAATCCACATCGGAGTATAATTAACTAATTAATCCCCAAAACCTGTTCACCTTATAACCTTAAACTACTGGGTATTTAACATCAATCAACAGAACCTATGGGATACTGTCGGATGGGACTATTCCAGACATGAAGAGAGACAGACAGTAGACTGGGAGAAAATACTTCTGCTTGTTGGGGAAGCTAGAAAAAAGGGACTTGGTCTAAAAATTAGAGCCAGACCTTTTAGGGAGTGATAATAGGAAGAAGATCTTCACACAAAGTTTGAAACTCTCTTCTGCAAATGACAGTTGATGCTTGATTAAAAAAAAATATAGACTTAATTGAGCCAAAGGTATCAAAGGAAATGGGGCAAAGTAATGTTATGTTATGAGCATGCGCAGTGTGCAATGATGCCATTAACTATGCGAATTGACCATCTTGGCAGCTGTCTTTTTATTGCAAGTGTTTCCCAATACATAACCGGTTTTGGCAAACAGAATGTGATCAAAGTACAAAAGTATTGGCAGAAAATGGCAGTAGGCACTGTGATGAACTATATCAGCAAGCTCCCAGCGACCTACTTGCTTGGATGGCAGGGATTTCCACTGGATTGTGCTCAGCCTCACCATTCTTAACATTGTATGGTCATACTCAGTTGAATGGGTGGCTGCAGGGGCCTAATGTCCATCTGATTCAACCACTGACTAGATTGGTTTGTGGTGACTTTGTTCTACCTCAGCTGATTTAGCCATATCACTGTTAAAACGTTTACTCGATCACCATGCATTTCAAATGGGACAATATCGCTATCCACATGGGAAAGGGAAATCATGTTTAACCAATTTATTGGAGTTCTTACAGGTGCTGTGGATAAAGGGTGCCCTAGAGCATGAATCGCATAAGATTAGTGTGCAAGTGCAGCCAGTAATGAGCAAAGCTAAGAGAATGTTATCGTTCATTGCAAGGGGAATTGAATACAAGAGTAGGAAGGTTATGCTTCAGTTATAAAGGGCACTGGTGAGACCACATCTGAAGTACTGTCTACAGTATTATCTCCCTACTTAAGGAAAGATATAAATGCATTGTAAGCAGTTCAGAGAAGGTTTCCTAGATTAATACCTGGAATGGATGGGTTGTCTTATGAGGAAAGGTTGGGCAGACTAGGCTTATATCCACTGGGCAGAATTTTGCTCTTGATGGGCGGGCGTGCAGTTGACCACCGCCGCTGAAACGGGCCCAGCTGCCATTTGAGTGGACGGGCCAATTAAGGCCCGCCCGACGGGAAGCGCTATGCATTTCCTGTGTGGGGGGGGAGGGATTCCCCAACTGTCAAAGTGCGTTATTTCATGCATGTGCACGAAAGAGCACACATCTCCCTGAACAAAAACAGAAATACCTGGAAAAACTCAGCAGGTCTGGCAGCATCGGCGGAGAAGAACAAAATTGACATTTCAAGTCCTCATGACCCTTCAACAGAACTAAGTAGAAACAGGAAAGGGATGAAATATAAGTTGGTCCAAGGGGGAGGGGGGTGGAAGAAGTTGGGGGGGGGGGGGGTGGTGATTATTGGGACAAGCAATTAACTTCCGACTAGGCACTTTACAGCCTTCCGGACTGAATATTGAGTTCAACAGCTTTAGATCTTGAACTCTTTCCTCCATCCCCACCCACTTTCCGTTTCTTCCCCCTCCCTTTTGTTTTTTCCAATAATTTATATAGATTTTTCTTTTCCCACCTATTTCTATTATTTTTAAATGTATTCCACCCATGGTTTATTTCACCCCACCTCCTCTAGAGCTACCTTGCTCGTCCTGCTCTCCAATCTTAAGTAGCACATTCTTTTTGAAAACATCACCACCTTCAACACCTCTTTGTTCTTTTGTCTGTGACATCTTTTGGTTATCTGCTCCTACCACTGCTTGCTTGTCCCAACAACCCCCCGCCCCCCCACCCTTCTTCCCCCCACCCCCACATCCCCCTTGGACCAGCTTATATTTCACCCCTTTCCTGTTTCTACTTAGTTCTGTTGAAGGGTCATGAGGACTCAAAACATCAACTTTGTTCTTCTCCGCCGATGCTGCCAGACCTGCTGAGTTTTTCCAGGTATTTCTGTTTTGGTTTTGGATTTCCAGCATCCGCAGTTTTTTGTTTTTACACATTTCCCTGAGACTAAGTGCTGTCTCAGGGAGATCGGTGAAAGATTTATTAACTTCAATAATAGAAAAACAAAATTATTAACATGTCCCCCTCATGTGACAATGTCACACGAGATGGGACATGTTAATAAATATGACAAAAACTTTATTAAAGATTTTTTAAACAGACATGAAACCTCATTCCGCCAGTGGATGAGGTTTCATGTTTTTTCAGAAGTCTGCTGGGGCTCCTGGCCTGCCCGCCAGCCTTAAGGTTGGACGGGCAGGTCCTTTAAGTGGCTTAATTATCCTGTCAATGGCCTCAATCGGCTATTGATAGGTCAGCGGGAGGACAGCTGATTACGCTGTCCGTGTGCCTTCCTGAATATTTAAATGGGGCGGGATGACGTTGGGGATTTCTCCTGACATCATCTCACGTCATTTTTGTGTTGGTGAGCGGGCCCCGCCCCCAACTCGCCGACGGAAATATTCTGGCTACTGAGTTTAGAAGAGTAAGAGGCGACTTGATTGAAACATATAAGATACTAAGGGCACTTAACAGGGCGGATGTGGAAAGGATGTTTCCTCTTGTGAGAGAATCTAGAACTCTGGGTCACTGTTCAAAAATATAGAATAGAGATGAGGAGTTTCTTTTTCTCTTACAGGGTTGTGAGACTTTGAAATTCTCTTCCTAAAAAGGTGGAGGCTGAGTCCTTGAATATTTTTAAGGCAGAAGTGAATAGATTCTTGATAAGCAAGGGAGTGAAAGGTTATCGGGGTAGGCAGGAATATGAGGTTAAATCAGATCAGCCATAATCTTATTGAATGGAAAAGCAGGCTCAAGAGGAGGCTAGCCTACTCTTGCTCCTAATTCATATGTTCGCATGGATACATCAAAAGGCTAGGAACATAGCAGAGACTTCGGGAACCATTCAGTTCATATATTTAAAGAATGGACAAGCTGCTTCAGAGTTAATAATATTTTAGAACGCAAAGATGAAAGTGAAGTGGTCCAGACTCGGGATAAGGCAATTCTTGAATGCCAGAAAGCAATTGGCTGGGAAGTGTTGACAAGCAAACAAATCTTCTTGCTCCCAACAGGTCAAAAGATTTGCCATTCCAAACTTTATCACCAAGTTGTTGGAACATTTCAACCCTAAGCCCCTAGAGATAATGGAAAGCTACAAATTTGAAATCACAAACCAGAAAAGCAAATCAGTTCATTACATTGCAACTTTGGCACATTCCTAGATAGTGCACTATGAGAGAGATTTGTGTGTGGATTGCTGGATGAAATAATTCAATTGACATTACTGAACACAGAGGGCAAGATTTCAACACTCCTCTGCTGGTGGGTTTGAAGGCGGGGGGGCAGGGGATTTGTAAAATCCAACGTATGGCCTGCCTGCCTCCTATACCTGCCTGTCCCAGACCTGTCTCAAATTTTACAGGGAGGTGAGTGGAAACGTCAGCTGGCTCTCACACCCTTGGGTCCATTGAGGCTGTTAAGGAGCCAATTTTTTTTATTCATTCACGGGATGTGGGCCAGCATTTATTGCCCATCCCTAATTGCCCTTGAGAAGGTAGTGGTGGGCTGCTTTCTTGAACCACTGTAGACCATGTGGTGTAGGTACACCCACAGTGTTGTTAGGGAGGCAGTTTCAGGATTTTGACCCATTGACAGTGAAGGAACGGTGATATATTTCCAAGTCAGGTTGGTAAGTGTCTTGGAGGGGAACTTCCAGCTAGTGGTGTTCCCATCTATCTGATGCCCTTGTCCTTCTAGAGTCTTAGAGGTCTACGACATAGAAAAAGGCCCTTCGGCCCTTGGAATCTGCGCCGGTCAAACCTAATTATTCTAATCCCATTTTCCAGCACTAGGCCCATAGCCTTGTATGCCATGGCATCGCAAGTGCACATCCAAATACTTCTTAAATGTTATGAGGGTATCTGCCTCCACCACCCTTTCAGGCAGTGAGTTCCAGATTCCCACCACCTTCTGGGTGAAAAAATTCTTCCTTGCATCTCCTCTAAACCTCCTGCCCCTTACCTTAAATCTATGGCCCCTGGTTATTGATCCCTCCAACAAGGGGAAAAGTTACTTCCTGTTTACCCTATCTATCCCCCTCATAATTTTATATACCTCAATCATGTCCCCCCTCAATATCCTCTGCTCCAGGGAAAATAACCCCAGTCTATCCAATCTTTCCTCATAACTAAAACTCTCCAGCCCAGGCAACATCCTGGTTAATCTCCTATGCACTCTCTCTAGTGCAATCACATCCTTCCTATAATGCGGATTCCAGAACTGCACGTAAGACTCTAGTTGTGACCGAACCAGCGTTTTATACTGT
Organism: Carcharodon carcharias; assembly: GCF_017639515.1. NCBI lineage: Eukaryota > Metazoa > Chordata > Chondrichthyes > Lamniformes > Lamnidae > Carcharodon > Carcharodon carcharias. The sequence continues at coordinate 116,139,751 of NC_054467.1, forward strand.
TCCAGCATAACCCCCTGCTCTTATTTTCTATGCCTCGACTAATAAAGACAAGTATCCCAAATGTCTTCTTAACCACCTTATCTACCTGTCCTGCTACCTTAAGGGACCGGTGGACATGCACACTAAGGTCCCGGATCCTCGGTACTTCCCAGGGTCCTACCATTCATCATGTATTCCCGTGCCCTGTTTGTCATGCCCATTTGCTACTGATCAGCCCATCTGACCAGCCCGTCTATATCCTCCTGTAATCTAAGGCTATCCTCCCCACTATTTACTACCCCACCAATTTTCATGTCATCCATGAACTTACTGATCAACCCTCCTAAATTCAAGTCTAAATCGTTTATACATACCACAAACAGCAAGGGACCCAACACCAATTCCTATGGAACCCCACTGGACAAGGGCATCCAGTCACAAAACACCCCTCGACCATCACCCTCTGCTTCCTGCCACTCACAATTCTGGATCCAATTTGCCAAATTGCCTTGGATCCCATGGGCTCTTATCTTCGTTATCAGTCTCCCATGCAGGACCTTATCAAAAGTCTTGCTGAAGTCCAAGTAGACTACGTCAAATGCCTTGCCCTCATCTACACACCTGGTCACCTCTTCGAAAAATTCAAATTGGTCAGACATGACCTCCCCTTAACAAAACCATGCTGACTGTCCTTGATTGATCCCTGCCTCTCCAAGTGTAGATTAATTCTGTCCCTCAGAATTGCTTCCAATAGTTTCCCCACCACTGAGGTTAGACTAACTGGCCTGTATTCCCCTGGTTTATCCCTTCTTCCCTTCTTGAACAATGGTTCCACATTGGCTGTCCTTCAGTCCTAAGCACCTCTCCTGTAGCCAGAGAAGTATTGAAAATTATTGCCAGCACCCCTGCTATCTCCTCCCTTGCCTCACTCAACAGCCTGGGATACATTTCATGTGGGCCTGGAGATTTATCTACTTTTAAGCCTGCCAGACCACTTAGAACCTCCTCTCTTTCTATGCTAAGTTCTTTAACTATATCACAGTCCTTCTGCCTGATTTCCATAACCACATCGCCCCTCTCACTTGTGAACACCGACACAAAGTATCCATTTAGAACCCTACCTATGTCTTCTGACTCCACACACAAATTACCACTATGGTCCTTAATGGGCCCTACTCTTTCCCTAGTTATCCTCTTACTCTTAATGTACTTATAATATAGGATTTTCCTTTATTTTACCTGCCAATGTTTTTTCATGCTCTCTTTATGCTCTCCTAATTTCCTTTTTAAGTTGTCCCCTACACATTCAGTATTCCTCTCGGGCTTCTGCTGTTTTGAACCCTCTGTATCTGCCATAAGCCTCCCTTTTTCACTTTATCCAAACCTGTATATCCCTTGACATCCAGGGTTCCCTGGATTTGTTGGTACCACCCTTTGTCTTTACTGGAATATGTTGGCCCTGTACTCTCCCCTTTTCCTTCTTGAATGAGTCCCACTGCTCTGACGCAGATTCACCTAAAATTAGCTGCTCCCAGTCCACTCTGGCCAAATCATATCTGATCTTATTAAAATCTGCCTTGCCCCAATTTAGAACTCTGATTTCTGGCCCATCCTTGTCCTTTTCCATAACAACCTTGAATTTAATGGTGTTATGATCACTATCTGCAAAATGCTTCCCCACTGACACCTCTACCACTTGCCCGGCTTCATTTCCTAAAATTAAGTCCAGGACCGCCCTCTCTCTTGTAGGACCTTCTACGTACTGGCTTAAAATGCTCTCCTGGTGCATTTTAAGAATATTGCTCCCTCTAAACCTATCACACTATGACTAATCCAGTTAATGTTGGGGAAGTTAAAATCCCCCATTATTACTACCCTATTATTTTTACATTTCTCTGAAATTTGCCTACATATCTGCTCTTCTATTTCTCTCTGACTGTTTGGGGCCTAAAGTACACTCCCAGCAATGTGACTGCTCCTTTTTTGTTCTTGAGTTCTACCCGCATGGTTTCATTTGAGGAGCCTTCTAAGATGTCATCCCTGCTTAGTGCTGTAATTGCTGATCAATTCCTTGATCAATATTGCAATACCCCCTCCTCTTTTACCTTCTTCCCTGTCTCGCCTGAAGACCCTATATCCTGGAATATTGAGCTGCCAATCCTGTCCCTCTCTCAACCATTTCTCTGTGACAGCAATGACATCATACTGCCAAGTGTTAATTTGTGCCCTCAACTCATCTGCCTTATTTGGCAGACTCCTTACGTTAAAATAAATACCATCCAACCTTGTGCCTTAACTGGCCTATAATTTCTATGCCTTCCAGACTTACTTGCTCTCTCTTCTAATTTTGGCTGTGCATCTCCCATGCTGAACCTCCTCTCAGGATCCCATTCCCCTGTCAAGTTAGTTTAAATCCTCCCCAACAGCACTAGCAAACCTCCCGCAAGGATGTTAGTCCCATTCCTGTTCAGGTGCAACACGTCCGCTTGTACAGGTCCCACCGCCCCCAGAAACAGTCCCAATGTCCCAGAATTCTAAAGCTCTCCCTCCTGCACCATCTCTCCAGCCACACATTCATCTGGACTAACCTCCTAATTTTATACTCACTCGCGCGTGGCACCAGAAGTAATCCAGAGATTACTACCTTTGAGGTCCTGTTTTTTAATCTGTTTCCTAACTCCCTAAATTCTGCTTGCAGGACCTCATCCCTCTTTCTACCTATATCATTGGTACCAATATGTATCACGATCTCTGTCTGTTTGCTCTCCCCCTTTAGAATGCCCTGCATCCGTTCAGTGACATCCTTGACCCTGGCACCAGGGAGGGAGGCAACATACTATCCTGGAGTCACTTCTATGGCCACAGAAACACCTGTCTGTCCCCTTTACTATCGAGTCTCCTACCACTATTGCTCTTCCCCTCTTTTTCATCCCCCCCTGTGCAGCTGAGCCACTCACAGTGCCATGAGCATGGTTGCATTCCCCAGAGGAACTGTTACTCTTACCGTTTTCCAACACAGAAAAACAGTTTTCAAGCAAGATGCACCCTGTGGATTTCCTGACTACCTGCCTGACACCTTTCTTCTGACTGATGGTCACCCATTCCCTCTCTGTCTGCACTTCCATAAGCTGTGGGGTAACCATGTCTAAAAATGTGCTATCCACGAAACTCCCAGCCTCACAGATGCACTTCAGTGATTCCAGCTGCCGCTCAAGCTCTGAAACTCAGAGCTCAAGTAGCTGCAGCTGGTGGCACTTCCTGGTCGGTTAGTGCGCAAGGAGCATCTAGGACTTCCCACATGTTGCAGGTGATACATAACACAAGACTGTGCTGCCCTGCCATGCCTCTAGTTGAAAATAAAACCCTTACTTTAAGTTAAATACAGTAAAAAAAGTTAAACTATTTATGTACTTTAAATAAAAACGGAACCCTTACCTTTCCTTAGCTTAATCTATTTTAAACTTGAGAAAAAAAACTGGAGAAAAACACTTACCCATTACTCACCAATCAGCTCTCACCTTTGTGCTGATGTCACTTTTTGAAGCTTCCCCGGACTCGTGCTGGTTCTGATCTCTCTGCCGCTCTCTTGCGCTGTCTTGTGATGTCACTTTTGTTATTTTCAACAAAAACTGATTGCAGGGCACTCTTCCCAGACTGCTTCACTGCAATGCTGACTGCCAGACACTGTTCCCAGACTGCTTCACCTGATGCTGACTGCAGGACACTCTTTCCAGGTTGCTTCACAGCGATGCTGACTGCAGGACACTCTTCCCATTCTAGATGGTAGTGGTCGTGGGTTTGGAAGGTGCTGCCTAAGGAGCCTTGGTGAATTCCTGCAGTGCATCTTGTAGATGGTACACACTGCTGCTACTGGGCATCGGTGGTGGAGGGAGTGAATGTTTGTGGATGTGATGTTAATCAAACGGGCTGCTTTGTCTTGGATGGTGTCAAGCTTCTTGAGTGTTGTGGGAGCTGCACTCATCCAGGCAAGTAGGGAGTATTCCATCACACTCCTGTGCCTAGTAGATGGTGGACAGACTTTGCGGAGTCAGGAGTTGGGTTACTCGTCATAAGATTCTGAGCCTCTGACCTGCTCTTGTAGCCACAGTATTTATATGTCTAGTCAACGGTAACCCCCAGGATGTTAATAGTTGCGGATTCAGTGATGGTAATGCCATTATGCATCAAATGGCGATGTTTGGATTCTCTCTTGTTGGAGACGGTCATTGCCTGATGCTCATATGGCACGAATGTTACTCGCCACTTGTGAGCCCAAGGCTGGATATTGTCCAGGTCTTGCTGGATTTGTACATGGACTGCTTTAGCATCTGAGGAGTCGTGAATGGCGCAATTATCAGTGAACATCCCCACTTCTGACCTTATGATGAAGGAAGGTTATTGATGAAGCAGCTGAAGATGGTTGGGCCGAGTACATCACCCTGAGGAACTCCTGCAGTGATGCCCTGGAGCTGAGATGACTGACCAACAACTACAACCATCTTCCTTTGTGCTAGGTATGACTCCAACCAGCAGAGAGATTCCCCCCCCCCACCGATTCCCATCGCCTCCAATTTTGCTCATGCTCCTTGATGCCACATTCGGTCAAATGCTGCCTTGATGTTAAGGGCAGTCACTCTAACCTCACCTCGAGAGTTCAGCTCTTTTGTCCATGTCTGAACCAAGGCTGTAATGAGGTCAGAAGCTGAGTGGCCCTGGCAGAATCCAAACTGGGCATCAGTGAGCAAGTGCCACTTAATAGCACTGTTGATTAATCCCTTTCATTGCTTTATTGATGGAATGTAGACTGATGGGGAGATAATTGGCCAAATTGGATTTGCCCTTCTTTTTGTGTACAGGACATACCTGGGCAATTTTCCACATAGCCGGGTAGATCCCAGTGTTGTAGCTGTACTGGAACAGCGTGGCTAGGGGTGCAGCAAGTTCTGGAGCACTAGTCCTCAGTACTATTGCTGGAATATTTTCACGGCCCATTGCCTTTCCAGTATCCAGTGCCTTCGGCAGTTTCTTGATATCATGTGGAGTGAATCGAATTGGCTGAAGACTGGCACCTGTGATGCTGGGGACCTCCAGAGGAGGCCAAGATGGCACTTCTGGCTAAGATTGCAGCAAATGCTTCATCAGCCTTATCTTTTGCACTGATGTGCTGGGCTCCTCCATCATTGAGGATGGGGATATTTGTGAAGCCTCCTCCAGTGAGTTATTTAATTGTCCACCACCATTCACGACTGGATGTGGCTGAGCTTAGCTCTGATCTGTTAGTTGTGGGATCGCTCAGCCCTGTCTATCACTTGCTGCTTATGCTGTTTGGCATGCAAGTAGTCCTGTGTTATAGCTCACCAGGTTGATACCTCATTTTTTGGTATGCCTGGTGCTGCTCCTGGCACGCCCTCCTGCACTCTTCATTGAAGCAGGGTTGTTCCCCTGGCTTGATGGTAATGGTAGAGGGGGGGATATGCAGGGCCACGAGGTTCTAGATTGTGTTTGAGTACAATTCTGCTGCTGATGGCTCACAGTGCCTCATGGATGTCCAGTCTTGAGTTGCTAGATCTGTTCAAAATCTATCCCATTTAGCATGGTGGTAGTGCCACACAACACAATGGAGGGTATCCTCAACGAGAAGATGGGACTTTGTCTCCACAAGGACTGTGCAGTGGTCACTCCTACCGATACTGTCATGGACAGATGCATCTGCGGCAGGCAGGTTGGTGAGGATGAGCATATAAATGCTGTGGCTACAAGATCAGGTCAGAGGCTAGGAATCCTGTGACGAGTAACTCACCTCTTGACTCCCCAAAATCTGTCCACTCTCTGCAAGGCACAAGTCTGGAGTGTGATGGAATACCCCCCACTTGCCTGGATGTGTGCAGCTCCAGCAAAACTCAAGAAGCTTGACACGGTCCAGGATAAAGCAGCCTGCTTAATTAACACATCCCCAAACACTCACTCCCTCCACCACCGACACACAGTAGCAGCAGTGTGTACTATCTACAAGATGCACTGCAGGATTTCACCAAGGGTCCTTAGACAGCACCTTCCAAACCCACGACCACTACCGTCTAGAAGGACAGGGGCAGCAGATAGATGGAAACACCACTACCTGGAAGTTCCCCTTCAAGTCACTCACCATTCCTTCACTGTCGTTGGGTCAAAATCCTGGAATTCCCTTCCTAACAGCACTGTGGGTGCACCTACGCCACATGAACTGCAGCAGTTCAAGATGGCAGCCCACAACCACCTTCTCAAGGGCAAATAAGGATGGGCAACAAATGTTGGCCCAGCCAGCGAAGCCCACATCTTGTGAATGAATAAAAAAACTGCAGGGGATGGCTCATGCCTTGTGGGGCGCCTGGCAGCTTTCGCTGCACTGGCTGGTGTCTGGCAAGGGGCGTGGGCAGCACCTCCTATGTAGGTTCCCTATGCAAATCGGAGGCTTTTCCCTCCAAGGTCATCCTTCCCCCTTTTCCCTTCCCCTCTAGCCTCTTAGATCCGGCCCCCAACCCGACACATGCCCCGTGCCGGGGCCTACCAGCTTTGCCTTGGCAATACCCTGGACTTACCTTACGTCCGGACCCCTCTTTGATGGGAGTGGTTGTAGTCCCAGCAGTGGCCACGGCTCCCACCTGACATTGCTGGGACTATAGAGCTGCCCGTCATCTGAGTGTTTGGGAGCTCTCTAAGGTGGGACCTCCTCCTGAGATGGGGTGGAAATCTCATCTCAAAGCAACTAACACTGATCCCAGCATTAAATTGCTGAGAGTTATCATTACGGTATTCTTTATAGCTGGGTGGTCAGGGGCTATGGCGCCCCATAAAATCTTACATTTGGGCTAGAATGTATGATTGTTTTTACCATGGAGATAGCATCAAAGAATACTCACAAATTTCTTCCTATGCAAATGACTAGTATTGCTCTATCCAGCATCAGAAGACCTCCAACAAGCCTAAAGTCGGGAGATCTGTTCAGAAGAGTGCTGGTGATAGTGGTCTAGTGACTTATTATTGCTGTAATAGCAACCACACTGGCATGTCAGTATAGAATGCCAAATGCTTTAAATGCAAAAAGGTCACATTACAATACTTGCAACATGAAAGCCAAAGCAGAAAAGAGAACTCATTCCAGTGGTAATAGGAAACAGCGACATCTCAAGGATGGAGTTCACAATCTTGAAGTGAACCCAGAGGGTCTTGGGCTGTACAGCATTTTTACCACCAGCAGTCACTCAGATAACAAAGACATTTGTACAAAGATTTGGTAAATCAACAGCACATCAACATGCACATCTATAAGGCTGCAGATTGTTCTATCATGAATGGAGACATGCACGAGAGCAAATTCAGTGATGTACCTCTAACCATGAACACATGTCAGTTGGAAACCTACTGTGGTGAAATGTTAGAAAAATGTGGACAAATGAAGTGCAATGTTCAATATAAGGGCAAATTGCTCAAGTTGCTCATTGTTGGAGTGAGCTTTGTCAACAAACCAAAATTAATATGAGGCAAAAACAAAAATAGCTGGAAAAACTCAGCAGGTCTGACAGCATCTGCGGAGAGGAACACAGTTAACGTTCCGAGTCCATATGACTCTTCATCAGAACTAAAGAAATATAGAAATGTGGTGAAATATAAGCTGGTTGAGGGGGTGGGATAGGTAGAGCTGGATAGAGGGCCAGTGATGGGTGGAGGCAAAGAAAAGATTGCCAAAGATGTCATAGACAAAAGAACAAAGGAGTGTTGACAGTGGTGATATTACCTAAGGAATGTGCTAATGGTGACATTAAAGATGGAAAGCAGGACAAGCAAGTGACAGACGGCTCTAGTGGGGGTGGGGTGGGGGGAAGGGATTGAAATGGGCCAAAAGGTGGAGATAAAATGATAGATCGAAATAAATTTAAAAATAGGTAGGAAAAGAAAAATATATTCAAAAAATTATAAATTATTGGAAAAAGGGGGATCGGAAAGGGGGTGAGGATGGAGGAGAGAGTCCATAGTCTGAAGTTGTTGAACTCAATGTTAAGTCCGGAAGGCTGTAAAGTGTCTAATCGAAAGATGAAGTGCTGTTCCTCTAGTTTGCATTGGGCTTCACTGGAACATTGCAGCAGGCCAAGGACGGACATGTGAGCATGAGAACAGGATGGTGTGTTGAAATGGCTAGTGACAGGAAGGTCTGGGTCATGCTTGCGGACAGACCATAAGTATTCCGCAAAGTGGTGACCCAGTCTGCATTTGGTCTCTCCAATGTAGAGGAGACCGCATTGGGAGCAGCAAATGCAGTAGACCAAATTAAAGGAGGTGCAAGTGAAGTGCTGATTCACCTGAAAGGAGTGTTTGGGCCCGTGGACAGTGAGGAGGGAGGAGGTAAAGGGATAGGTGGTGCACTTCTGTGATTGCATAGGAAGATGCTGTGGGAGAGGGACGAGGTGTTGGGGGTGATGGAAGTGTGGACCAGAGTGTCCCGGAGGCAACGATCCCTATGGAATGCTGACAAGGAAGGGGTGAAGGGAAGATGTGCTTGTTGGTGGCATCATGCTGGAGTTGGCAGAAATAACCGAGTATGATCCTTTGTATGTGGAGGCTGGTGGGGTGAAAAGTGAGGACAATGGGGACCCTATCATGATTCTGGGAGGGAGAGGAAGGTGTGAGGGCAGAGGCGCGGGAGATGGGTCGGACATGGTTGAGGGCCCTGTCAACCACAGTGGGTGGGAAACCTCGGTTAAGGAAGAAGGAAGACATGTCAGAAGCATGGTTTTGAAAGTGGCATCATCAGAACAGATGTGATGGAGGTGAAGGAACTGAGAGAATGGGATGGAGTCCTTACAGGAAGGAGGGTTTGAGGAGCTGTAGTCAAGGTAGCTGTGGGAGTCGGTGGGCTTGTTATTAATATTGGTGGACAGTCTATCACCAGAAATTGAGACAGAGAGGTCAAGGAAGAGAAGGAAAAGGAAATGTCGATGATGGGACGTGTGAAAGGGATGGAGGAGTGGCAATTGGAAGCAAAATTGGTAAATTTTTCCAGGTCCAAATGTGAGCATGAAACAGCACAGAAACAGTCATTGATGTACAGAGAGAAGAGTCGTGGGAGGGGGCCTGAGTAGGACTGGAACAAGGAATGTTCCACATACTCCATAAAGAGACAGGCATAACTGGGGACCATGCGGGCACCCATAGCCACACCTTTTATTTGGAGGAAGTGAGACAAGTTTAAGGAGAAATTGTTCAGTGAGAGAACAACTTCAACCAGAAGGAGGAGAGTGGTGGTGGATGGGAATTGTTCAGACCTCTGCTCAGGGAAGAAGCGGGGAGCCCCCAGACCATCCTGGTGGGGGGTGGAGGTGTAGAGGGATTGGACGTCCATAGTGAAGAGGAGGCAGTTAGGGCTAGGGAACTGGAAATTGTTGATATAACATAGGGCATCAGGGGAATCGCGGATGTAGGTGGGAAGATAATGGACAAGGGGAGAGAGAACAGAGTCAAGATAGGAAGAAATGAGTTCTGTGGGGCAGGAACAGGCTGACACAATCGGTCTACTGGGACAGTCCTGTTTGTGGATTTTGGGGAGGAGGTAGAAGCGGGCTGTCCAAGGTTGGGAGACTATGATGTTGGAAGCTGTGGAGAGAAGATCTCCAGAGGAGATGAAGTCAGAGACAGTCCTGGAAACAATGGCTCGATGTTTGGTGTTGGGGTTGTGGTCCATAGAGAGGTAGGAGGAAGTGTTTGAGAATTGGCGCTCAGCCTCTGCAGGGTAGAGGTCAGTATGCCAGATAACAACAGCACCACCCTTGGCGGTAGGTTTGACAACAAAGTCAGGGTTGGACCTGAGAGAATGGAGTGTGGTGAGTTCAGAAGGAGACAGGTTAGAGTGTGTGAGAGGAGCAGAGAAATTGAGACGGTTGATGTCACACTGACAGTTCTCAATGAAAAGATCGAGAGCAGGTATGAAGCTAGAGGGAAGAGTCCAGGTGGATGGAGAATACTGGAGATGGGTGAAAGGATCAGTTGAACGGGGGAGGACTCCTGCCCAAAGAAGCGATAATGGAGACGAAGGCAGCAGAAGAAGATTTCAGCATTGTGCCGAGCCCGGAATTCATTGAGGTGAGAGCATAAGGGTCTGAAACTGAGTCCTTTGCTGAGTACTGAAGGTTCAGCATCAATGAGGGGAAGGTCAGAGGGTATGGTGAATACACAGCAAGGGCTGGGATTAGAAGATGGGATGGGTCAGAGGGACGGGAAGGGGTGGAGGATCTAGTCAGGGCATCAGTATCAATGAGTTGTTGGAGCTTGTGTTCCTTAGCACCTGAAAGGAAGAGACAAAGTTTCTTATTAAGGCATCGGATGAGACAAAGAATAAAATGAAACTGGGGACAAGGATAGCTTTGAGATTGGGCACTGTCACCTCTCTCCACCTCACCCCGACAAGGGCCAGCTGTGATTTGTTCATGTTATCCTTTCCATAGTGCTTACCCTTGTCCTGCTATTATCCCATTTTGCTTTCTTACCTTCATGTCACCATCAGCATCTCCTTTAGCCAGTACCACTACCATTAGCAGCCCTTTGTCCTTTGGTTCATGACATCTTTGTCAACCTCTCCTTTGCCCCACCTATTGCTGACCTTCTATCCAGATTCACCTGCTCCACCCCCCTTAAAGAGTATAATTTTCATCACATTTTTACTTCTCTTAGCTCTGAAGAAGAGTCATGTGGACTTGAAACATTAACTCTGTTTTTCTCACCACAGATGCTGTGAGACCTGCTGAGTTTTTCTAGCATTTTCTGTTTCTGTTGCAAGACTAGCCTGGTTACTTACACTCTCAAAACCTAGGCAGAAGAGGAACTATTGGAGCTAGAGAGAAATGGTGTGCTATTGAAAACTGATCATAGTGATTGGGCAACCATCATCATGGTAGTACCCAAATCAGATAAAACTGTTAAGACTACGTGGAGATTACAAAGCCATATTAACTAGGCAGTGTATGATGAGCAGTATCCATAACCAACATGCCAAGATTTGTATGCGGAGTTAGCAGGGTGGAAAATCTTCATAAAGTTGGATTTGTCTCACGCTTATGCAGAGTTTGATGTGGTTCAAGAGAGTCAACAGTATCACACGATAAACACACACATATGGTAACTCCCTAAGTTTGAAGTCCTCTTCAAAAGTCTTCAAGATACGATGGATAAAATTTTGCAAGGAGTACCGCATTGCTTGTGCAATCAGGATATCGTGTTGATTGTGGTGATAACAGCAGAAGAGAATCTTCAAATGAAGTGTTGAAAAAGTTTAACGATCATAATTAGAAGTTTTAATGAAGCAATTGTGGTTTTATGAAATCCGAGGTAATGTACCTGCCCTGAAAATAAATTAAAAGGAGTTAAAGTTAGTGAAAGAGGTGATAGAGGCTATAGTTAATGTTCCAAAGCCAAAAGTTGTATTTGAGCTTAGCCCTTTTCCAGGCATGGTCCAATATTATTCATGGGGTGCAATTTTATGGCCTTGTCGCGGCGGGGATCGGATCATAAAATGCGATGAGCTGTTCAAAGATCCATTGACTTCAGCAGGACCAGAAAATTCTACCAGCGGGAGGGGCCAGAAAATCCCACCCATGATTTCTGCCTCAGCTTGAATCTGTGTTAGTTCCACTACATGAGTTGTTAAGGAAAGATGTGAAATGATAATGGTCAAAATCTCAACAAAATGTTATGATGCATGCCAGAGAAGATTGACTAGTGATTCATTATTCATTCATTAAAACATAAATCACAACCTGAAGCTACCATCTGCTGCTTCAAACTACGGAGTTGGAGCAGTAATCAATCATGTCATGGATGACAGTCAAGAGAAGCGCATAGCATTTGCTTTGTGTACTCTCACCAAGATTCTGTTCCCCTAGATTCCCGAGTATACACTCAAGCACCACCAGACAAGCACAATTTTAGATCCTCGGCCGCACCGAGCAGAGCACTGCCGCTCCAAAGAGGTACTTTTGCCCCAACGGCGCACAGCATGGAGTCACCAATCTTTGGCTGCGTTCTTTGAACTTCAGGGCTTCTCCTGAGCCCTCTCCACTTAAAGTCTGCTATTCACAGCCCTTTTCCTCATTTAGAGCATTTTTCATTTACTCCTCTCTTTTTTACTTAACTGTGATCTCTTTCTGTCCTTGTCCCCGCTCTAGGACTCTTCTTTTGGGACCTCTCACTATTCCCTCACCCTTTGGAACCTCTCCCGGTCTGCTTTCTTTGCCCCATCTCTGGGGGACTTCTTCTCGATTGCACTCCCCTCTGGTTATCTGATCCAGAGTTTCCTTATGCACAAGTGCACTAGGCCTAAAAAAAAATGTAAAAATGCTGATCTGCGCAAGCGCAAGAACTCCAAGGCCCATCGGGAGTTAAAGTTCCTGACATTCGTGCTCTCGAACGAGGGGTTCATAGCAGAATCAAAAAGTTTCACCAGTTTTGGCTGGGTAGAAAGTTCACATGATTAGCAGATCATAAACCCCAATAGCTATTCTGGGACCAAAGTGTGCAATGGCAGTGTCAAGGATGCAGTGGTGGGCTGCACTTCTCTCACAGTATGACTACAACGTTGAATACTGCAATTTGAAAAGAGAATACTGTCATTAAAGCACTGTCTCATTTGCCACATGAGAACTCAGATGTAGGTTGTGAAGGTGCAATCTTCATAATAGAAGTAGCAGATGATGATTTTCTAATCACAGCAACTAAAATTGCAACTGGAAGAATCTATGGACAGACATTGAATTGTTAGACAAAGTTTGTTGACCAGTGTACTGAAACCGTTCCACAATTGATGCAATGACTAGCCATGTGAACGGGGCTGCATCAGCTGGGAACACAGAATGGTTGAACCTTGTTCTTGATAGGATTCTGGCAGAACTTCATACTGAACACACAGGAATGGTCAGTATGAAATTCATAGTAAGAGGATTTGTTTTTTGGTGTGGTTTGGATGGTGACCTAGAATCAGTGGTAATCAAATGTACTATATACAGAATTATAGCAATAAACCGCTAAAAATTTCTTTACAGTCATGGTCATAGCCAAGTCATCCATTTCAAAGAATTCATGTAGACCTTTGTGAAAGGAAAATGACACTCTCTTGGTGCTCATCAATAACCACCTGAAGTGGATCAAAGTAAAGGACGTGGGTCAACGCTGAACAAAAGATGAGTTAGGGTCCATTTTTGCTTTTCATGGATTACTGAGCTTGTCTCAGATAATGGTCCTCAACTTTGTTCTGCAATGTTCAGAATTTCATGAAGCAAAAAGGTAGCAACTTTTTAAAAAGGGAGCAGTGTAATGTATTCATACATTATGAGCAACACAGTGCCCAACAATGTCATTAAACATGTGAACTAGCCAGTGTCTGTCTTTCTTTGCAAGTGCCTCTCACTATGTAACAGCAGACATATGGAGTTAGGTTGCAGATCAGCCATGATCTCATTGTATGATGGAACAGGTTGGAGGGCTAAATGGCCTACTCCTGTTCCTATAGCAACTACACTTCAAAAGTACTTCATTGGCTGTTAAGTGCTTTGGGACATTTGGAGATTGTGAAGAGCACTTCATATGGGGGAGATGATGGTGTAGTGGTATTGTTGCTGGACTAGTAATCCCGAGTAATATTTTGGGACCTAGGTTTGAATCCTGCCACGTTAGATGATGGAATTTGAATTCAATTAAGAAAAAAATTTGGAATTAAAAGTCTAATGATGACTATGAAACTATTGTTGTAAAAACCCATCTGGTTCACTAATGTCCTTTAGGGAAAAAAAAAATCTGCTGTCCTTACCTGGTCTGGCTTAGATGTGACTCCAAACCCACAGTAATGTGGTGTATAACATATTTTCTGAGCTGATCCATTGCCCTTTCTAGTTTGAAATCATTTGTAACTGGGACCAGTTTGCAATGAGTTTCTGAATCCACAGCAAGTAGGAGCTGTTTTGATAAAAGCAAAACACTGTGGATGCTGGAAATCTGAAACAAAAACAGAAAATGCTGGAAAAACTAGCGGCATCTGCGGAGAGAAAAACAGTGAACGTTTCAAGTCTGTATGATTCTTCTTCAGAGCTAAAGAGAAGTAAAAATGTGATGAAATTTATACTGTTTAAGGGGGGGGTGGTGGAGTAGTTGAAGCTGGGTAGAAGACCAGCGATAGGTGGGGAAAAAGATATTGACAAAGATGTAATGAAGAAAAGGACAACAGGGATGTTAATGGTAGTTGTAAGGGCTAAAGGAGGTGCTGATGGTGGCATTAATGTAAGAAAGCAGGATGTGATAATAGCAGGGCAAGAGTAGGCAGTCTGAAAAGAACAACATGAACAAGTAAGAGAAGGCGTTTGTGGGGGTGGCGAGATGGGGGGATGGTAGTGGGGAAAAAGATCGAAAATAGGATGAAAGGTGGGGATAAAACAATGAATAAAAATATAAATAAATAAAAATAAGTGGATAAAAAATAAAAATAAATATTGAAAAAAGGGGATAAAAAAGGGTGAGGATAGAGGAGAAAGTTCATGGTCTGAAGTTGCTGAACTCAATGTTAAGTCTGGAAGGCTGTAAAGTGCCTAGTTGAAAGATGAGGTGCTGTTCCTCCAGTTTGTGTTGGGCTTCACTGGAACATTGTAGCAGGCTAAGTACGCACATGTGGGCATGAGAACCGGATGGTGTGTTGAAATGGCAAGCAACAGGAAGGCCTCTATCATGCTTGCACACAGACCAAAGGTGTTCCGCAAAGTGGTCACCCAGTCTGCGTTTGGTCTCTCCAATGTAGAGGAGACCTACTTCACCTGAAGGAGTGTTTGGGCCCTTGGACGGTGAGGAGGTAAAGGGGCAGGTGTTGCACCTTCTGCAATTGCATGGGAAGGTGCTGGGGGGGGGGGAGGGGATGAGGTATTGGGGGAGATAGTGGAGTGGACCAGGGTGTCCTGGAAGGAACGGTCTCTAGGAATCCAATGGGAGGGTGAGGGGAAGATGTGTTTGGTGGTGGCATCATGCTGGAGTTGGCAGAAATGGCTGAGGGTGATGCCACTGCCAAACACATCTTCCCCTTACCCTCTGGGACACCCTGGTCCACTCCTCCATCACCCACAACACCTCATGCCCCTCCCATGGCACCTTCCCCTGCAATTGCAGAAGGTGCAACACCTGCCCCTTTATCTCCTCCCTCTTCACCATCCAAGGGTCCAAACACTCCTTTCAGGTGGAGCAGCACTTCACTTGCACCTCCTTCAATTTGGTCTACTGCATTCGCTGTTCCCAATGCGGTCTCCTCTACATTGGAGAGGCCAAACGCAGACTGGGTGACCGCTTTGCGGGACACTTGCGGTCTGTCCACAAGCTTGACCCAGACCTTCCCGTTACTTGCCATTTCAACACACCATCCTGCTCTCATGCCCACATGTCTGTCCTTGGCCTGCTGCAATGTTCCAGTGAAGACCAATGAAAACTGGAGCAACAGCACCTCATTTTCTGATTAGGCATTTTACAGCCTTCCAGACTGAATATTGAGTTCAACAACTTCACATCGTGAAACTCTTTCCTCTATCTCACAGCCCCCACCCCCTTTACTCCCCCTTTTCAATATTCATTTTTATTCATTGTTTTATCTCCACCTTTTATCCTATTTTCAATCTTATTTCCCCAACCAATGTCCACTCTCCCCTCCCCACCCCCACAAGGGCCATCTATTACTTGTTCATGTTGTTCTTTTCAGAGCGCTTATCCTGGTCCTGCTATTATCACATTCTGCTTTCTGATTTTAATGCCACTGTCAACACCTCCTTTAGCCAATACCACTACTATTAACATCCCTTTGTCCTTTAGCTCCTGACATCTTTGCCAATCCTCTCCTTTGCCCCCACCTATCGCTGCAGTTTTATCCAGCTTCACCTGCTCCACCCCCCTTAAATAGTACAAATTTCATCACATTTTTACTTCTCTTTAGCTCTGAAGAAGAGTCATACGGATTTGAAACGTTAACTCTGATTCTCTCTCCACAGATGCTGTTAGACCTGCTGAGTTTTTCCAACATTTTTTGTTTCAGCAGCTGCTTTGATGCCAGCAGCTATAGCTCTGAGGCAGTCCTTACCTAAATTCACTTTCATTTAATTTCTCTTCACCCGCGCTGGCTATTCAGCTGCGTATTTCCAACATTGTCCGTATTTATTAAAGGAGATCCCGCTGACTATCAAACTGTCAAAAAGCCACAAAGATAAGAACAGATCCTCAATAACACAACCTGAGCCCCGTCCCTCCCAGAGTCTCCGTCATTTCCGGCGGTCGGACTTCATCTCGCGAGATCCGATTTGAAATTTCGGGCGGTTGTTGGCGGCTCGCGCTGAATTTGAATCGTTTGAAAACAGAAATTCTGAATCTGACGGTGAGGAATCTCTGGGAGCGGAGCCGGAGCCAGGGGAGGGGAGGGGTTAATGTTGAAGCGAGTGTGTGCGGTAGTGAGGGGAGACGGAGAGGGTTTGGTAACGGAGGGAGGTGTGGTGATGGGGTCGAGAGAGAGTGATACCGACGGCGGCGGCGGCGGTGGCGGTGGTGGGGAGAGGAAAGAAAGTGAAGTAATGCAGGTAAATAATTTGGGGGAAGGAAGATGATAACCCAGGTAATTTGCGAGGTGGGCAAGAGAATGTAGTTGGTAACCTGGATACACTGGGGTGAAGGAGGGGATGGTAATGGGGTGGAATCTGAGGAGGAGGTTGGAGAAATAGAGTTTGCTGATCTGGGTAACTAGTAGAGGGGGGACAAGCATGGTAATCTGGAAGGAAAGGGAACATTCTGACTCATGGGACCAGTGTTGGGGTGCGGATGAGTGGAGGGGCAAAAGGGTATGAGAACCTGTGTATTTAGTCAGGGGTATGCAGTAACCCAAGTAACCAGTGAAGGTGTGTGATAACTTCAGTGCTGAAGGAGATGGGGAGGTGGGATCATTAATGGTGAGAGTTACCCAGGATGTTGTTACTTATTGTGTTTTCTGTCAGGATTCAATGAAGAGCAACACTTGGGAGTTTAAAGGAATTTGTGACCCTCTCTGCCTTTGCGACATTGGGGGCCTGAGAACTTGGAGCTATCCGCCCTCTCTCAGCACCAATACTGACTAACAGATCTCCATTCATCTAGGCTGTCGAAGATTGGGGCACCCACACTAATCTGATCCCATGCTTGCCACCGCACTACTAGCTGGAAGATCTGAATTTTCCCCAAGCTAATATTTTTTTCTAAATTGCCGGAGTCCTTAGGATAAAATGTATTATCTTATACATTCCTTGCCCCATAACTTTCAAAACTGCATAAAGATTTTTTTAACAAGTGCAATTATTGCAGCTTAAAATTCTATTGAACAGTAATACGTTATGATTTATTAATCTATTTTTATTTCAGATTCTTTTATATAAATGGGGACACAAAAAGATCAACTGCTTCAAATACAACAAGCCTTTGAAAAGGCTCAGAAGGGACATCAAAACCTGGCAAAGCTGGTGACAGGTCTTAAACAAATATATAATAAGGTACAGTGCATTGCATTGTCTCTGGACAATATTGTGGTAATCAAATACTATTTATTGTATTTTGAGTCTGGATTGATCACTTCAAAGTACGTTTTAGCATTGTGGTCCAAGTCAGAAGGTTGTGAGTTCCAGCCCCAGTTTGTATTAGACTTTTGAATTTGAATTTTAATGTAAATCAGAGACAGTAAGGTCCAGGGAACGGCATAGAACACTTCCCTTTATTCTGACATCACCCCCCTAACTATAGGTCGAGTATCCTTTACCTGTACATCCAGAAGTCAATTTTTTTTTTGAATGGACACTAACATGAGCCAACATGAACTTCACCCACCTTTTGCATGGGAAGTCTGTGACCCGAGCTGACAAAATAAAAGCTTATGAAACAAAACCAAATTTGATGGGGCGGCTGAAGCTGGGAGAACTATTCAAGATTGACACTCTAAACCCTATTGTTATATCACATCCAAAAACCGAAAATAATTGAATACCGAAATGCAATCGACCAAGGGTTTTGGATAAAGGGATAAAGGATACTGGACCTTATTACCTGATACTTCCTATCCTTCACTTATTTTTATTATTAATATGTTCCCTTATTTTTTTTTACCTCAAATTCCCAACATTTTAGGCTTAAGTAATAGCCTTTTGTATGGAACTTCATTTTGGAAGTTTAGAAATGACATATTAGGAGATCTTTAACACTGCTTGAGATGTGACATCTTCAAAGGGGAAGTCAGCTGATCAGTCAGACTTTTCTGCTACTGAATCAGTACTGGCTGCTATTTATTGGGTTCTTGTCAGGCAGTTTCAGCTTGGCTCAGTAGGTAGCATTGTGGTCCAAGTCAGAAGGTTGTGAGTTCCAGCCCCATTACAGATTTGAGTGCATAAATCTGGTCCTTTGGGACACCCCAAGGATGTTATAAGGTGCATTTAATTTATAGGTGATCCTCGTGTATATCTTTGAATTACATTTTACCCGTTGACCTGTTTTGCTACCATTTTTTTGCCAAGGGTTCCTGAAAATTCTTATTTCCAGTCTAGTAGAGTTCTTGCATTGTTCCTGGACTCAATTGTAATAGCTGTCAACTTCCACACACACCATCTCCTAATGCATAGGATAAATACCATGCATTTCTGACAATTGCCTTTAAGTTTTTAAACAGAATGATTGGACAGCTGAGACTCGTTACCTCAATTCCTGTGCCGTGTAGCAACTTTTGATGTGACTCCTTTTTGGTGTGTTGTGTCCATGGTGACAGGGTAAAGGACAGAACTGACAGGGTGAGATGGGAAGGAAAACAGCCAGAATTTGTGGGTCATGTGGGAGACAATGACATGGGTAGGAAAAGGGTTGAGGTCTTACAGTCAGTTTCAGGAGCTAGAGAGGGAAGTTATAAAGCAGGACCTCAAAGTTAGTCATCTTTGTATTACACTTGGTGCCAAATGCTAATGAGTATAAGAGTTGTAAGAAAACACTGGTTGACCTGTGATCAAAGAAATGGTGTAGGATTGAGGACTTTGGATTCCTAGTGCATTGAGCCAATTCTGGGACAGAAAGGACTTTTACAAGGTAGATAGGTTGCAACTCACAGAGCTGAGCCAAATGTCCTTGCAGGAAGGTTAACTAATACTATGAGAGAGGGCTTAAACTTATTTGGTGGAGGATGGACACCAGGATGAAACATGAGAGTGGAGAAGCAAGGCGCAGAGGACTGGGAGAGGCATATAGTATTAGAATGAAGAACACTTTAGATATAGGAGGGATTAGATAGAGGACAAATGTGAAGCAGTCTAAGATGGAGTTGGAATGCACATATGCAACTACATGGTGAAGTCTTGCTTCAATTGTATAAAAGCTTGCTTAGACTGTACCTGGAGCACTATGTGCAGTTTTGGTCCCCTTACCTCAGAAAGGATATTATTGCCAGAGATGGAGTGTAACGAAGGTTCCCCAGACTTGTTCTGGGGATGGCAGAGCTGTCTTATGAAGCAAAATTGGGGAAACTGGGCCTGTATTCTCTTGCGTTTCGAAGAATGAGAGGTGATCTCATTGAAATCTACAAAATACTTTAAGGAATAGACAATAGATGCAGATAAGATGTTTCCCTGGTTGGGAAGTCTAGAACCGGGGACACAATTTCAAAATAAGGGGAAAGCCACTTAGGACTGAGATGAGGAGAAATTTCTTCACTCAGTGTTGTGAATCTTTGGAATTCTCTACCCCAGAGCACCATGGAAGCTCAGTCATTGAGTATGTTTAAGGTAGAGATTGATAGATTTCTGATGAACAATAAAGGGTTATGGGAATAGAGTTGTGTGGCACTGCTACTGTGCTAAATGGGATAGATTTCAAACAGATCTAGTAACCCAAGACTGGGCATCCATGAAGCGCTGTGGGCCAACAGCAGCAGCAGAATTGTACTCGGACGTGATCTGTAACCTCATGGCCTGGCATATCCCCCACTCTACCATTATCATCAAGCTAAGAGATCAACCATGGTTTGATGAAGTCTGCAGGAGGGCATACCTGGAGCAACACCAGGCTAACCTAAAAATGAGGTGTCAGCCTGGTGAAGCTACAACACAGGGCTACTTGCGTGCTAAACAGCATAAGCAGCAAGTGATAGACAGAACTAAATGATCCCACAACCAGTGGATCAGATCTAAGCTCTGCAGCCCTGCCACATCCAGTCGTGAATGCCAGAAATGCCGAGTGGATGATACATCTCTGCCTCCGCTGGAGGTCCCCAGCATCACAGATGCCAGTCTTCACCCAATTCGATTCACTCCACATGATTACAAGAAACGGCTGAAAGCACTGAATGCTACAAAGACTATGGGCCCTGACGATATTCTGGCAATAGTACTGAAGACTTGTGCTCCAGAACTAGCCGTGTTCCTTAGCCAAGCTGCTCCAGTACAGCTACAACACTAGCATCTACCTGGCTATGTGGAAAATTACCCAGGTATGTCCTGTATTCAAAAAGCAGGACAAATCCAACCCAGCCAATTACTGCCCAACAGTCTACTCTCCGTCATCAGCAAAGTAATGGAAGGGTTCATCAACAGTGCTATCAAGCAGCCCTTGCTTGGCAATATCCTGTTCACTGATGCCCGGTTTGGGTTCCGCCAAGGCAACTGACCTCATTACAGCCTTGGTTTAAACATAGACAAAAGAGCTAAACTACTGAGGTGAGGTGAGAGTGACTGCCCCTGACATCAAGGCAGCATTTGACCGAGTAAAGGCTCCATCAAGGAGCCTTTGCAAAACTGGAGTCAATGGCAATCAGGGGAAAAACTCTCCGCTTGTTGGAGTCATACCTGGCACAAAGGAAGATGGTTGTAGTTGATAAAGGTCAGTTATCTCAGCTCCAGAACTTCACTGCAGGAGTTCCTCAGAGTAGTGTCCTCGGTCCAACCAGCTGCCTCATCAATGACTGAATTGGACTAACCGTATAAATACTGTGGCTACAAGAACAGGTCAGTGGCTAGGAATAGTGTGACGAGTAACTCACCTCTTGACTCCCCAAAGCCTGTCCACCATCTATAAGATGAAAGTCAGGAGTGTGATGGAATACTCCCCACTTGCCTGGATGAGTGCAGTTACCACAACACTCAAAAAGCTGGACACCATCCAGGACAAAGCAGCCTGCTTGATTGGCACCGCCATCCACAAACATTCACTCTCTCTACCAACAACGCACAATAGCAGCAGTGTGTACCATCTACAAGATGCACTGCAGGAATTCACCAAGGCTCCTTCAACAGCACCATCAAAACCTACGGCCACTACCACCTAGAAGGACAAGGGTAGCAGATAGATGGGAACACCCACATCTGGAAGTTTCCCTCCAAGTCACACACCGTCCTGACTTGGAAATATATCGCCATTCCTTCACTGTCGCTGGGTCAAAATCCTGGAACTCCCTCTCTGACAGCACTGGGTGTACCTACAGCACATGGACTGCAGCGGTTCAAGAAGGCAGCTCACTATGTCTTTCTCAAGGGCAACTAGGGATGGGCAATAAATACTGGCCCAGCCAGCGAATCCCAAATCCCGTGAATGAAAAAAAAGGCATTGACGTCTTTGATTAGCCTTGATCGTATTGAATGATGGAGCTGGCTTGATGGGCTGAATAGCCTTCTCCTGTTCCTATGTTCTTATGGAGCATGGTAATTTAGGTTGTGAGCTACAGCACAAGTTGCTATGATATGATATAGTGGCAATAACGGAGACCTGGCTTGAAGAAGGGGAGGATTAACAACTTAATATACCTAGCTATAAGATATTCAAGAAAGATAAGGAAGAGATTATTGATCCAAAAAACCATAGTAACACTGGAGAGGGCTGATGTAGTTAAGAGCCTATAGACAGAATCAATGTAGTTAAAATTATGGAATAATAACTGTTGGGTCCCTGGGACATGAAAAGAAATCCAGAACTTTATACTTCATGCTATTTAAAAAAAAACGGATTTCCTGCTGAATAAAAAAATGGCTGCTACAAGTCATATGATCACAGGGATAGTCCTTTGTCTGGCAACTGCCCCCAGGAGTACAAGAAGAATTCTTTTCTCAGCCCAAGATATTTCACACACATTGTACAGGCCCCTTGTAATCATGAAAACCAGGAGACTTACGCATTGAAACTCACTATGCTTGCACAGCTGCTATTAGCCTCATCACACCTGGGATTCTCCAGGCCCATTTCAAAAAGGAACCAAAGGGATGTAATTTGCATCTGATAATCTCACATTGCTCGTGGAGTTAGTGGGTCTACCTAGACAATGGCTTCCTAACACCAGACCCTCCAATATGAATAGTAACTCTTTCAACAACTAATGACTGGGACATTATCGGTCTTAAATCAAAGCCAGTTGCAGCCACTGGATAAACATCCCTTTTGAAACTCATTGTGGAGAAAGAAGGTGACATGACTTGTGTGACCATTTTGAAATCTCTATGCCTTTGAGAACTGAGAAAATTCTCAGACTGCTGTTTTAACATCAACTGGAAAGGACTCCAGCAGCCTGACTGAGCAAGCAATCGGTTACTACCTCTCAACTCCGCGAAGACTGCTTGATTTAAAAGTCTCTGATCAACGCTTGCTGAAGCACAGAAAGCCCATTGATCTGCAGCATCGTTCTTTTCAAGGATTTTTATACTGTTATCTCCAACCAGAAATTCATTGGAACTGAGCCCTGGCATGAAGGAAACCTCCTCTGGACTTTGACTTTTTGGACTCTAGAAATCACATGAAATAATATTCATTTCTCCGATTCTTATACTGTAAAACTCCTTTTTTCTATTTTCCCCTTATACTGTGTGTGCACATGTGTCTGTGTGTGTGCATGCGCCCCTGTGCACATGTTGTGGACATTCCTCTCCACCCCCACCCCTGCCATTTTTTTTTAAGGTGTGAAATAAACTAACCTTTTAGTTAATTGTTACGTGAATACAATTCAAAACACCTTCTGCTTATGGACAGGTGGTGAGAAGAAACCCAGTGCACGTTGCCCATATCGCTCCTGTCCATAACAAGGAGCTCCTGGGTCCCAGATAGAGGAGCAGATTTGCAGGCAAATTGTAGAAAGATGGAAGAACTATAGAATATTTTGATAAGGGGCTGGGGAGGACTTGAATTACTCTAATATAGATTAGGAAAGTAAGTTTGTGGTGAGGGGGAGCGGTGGGAGAGGGTAATCCTGAAATGTGTACAAAATAATTTTTTTCATCAGTGTGCTTCCAGCCCCAATCAGGAAGGAAGCAGTGCTGGATCTAGTTGTGGGGAATGAACTATGACAATTGAACCATT
This sequence comes from Carcharodon carcharias, assembly GCF_017639515.1. Lineage (NCBI taxonomy): Eukaryota > Metazoa > Chordata > Chondrichthyes > Lamniformes > Lamnidae > Carcharodon > Carcharodon carcharias. The sequence continues at coordinate 116,163,097 of NC_054467.1, forward strand.
TTTCAGTGGCAGAACATTTGGGGAACAGTGATCATAATATCAACAAGTTTAGAATAGTTACGGAATATGACAAGGCAATACAGTCAAATCCTTTATCCATAAATCTGAAAATCGAACGCATCCAAAAACCGCATTTGTTATGTACCTCATCAACCTTTAGCGTAGGATGCCTGTGACCCCGATCCAGCATGAACCTTGATGACCACATCCAATCTTTAGTGCGGGAAGTCTCCCGGCAGAGTACATCAATGCTTCTACAGGCAGAATCGCAGATGATGCCATGGCAGGGAACTTATTACAGGTTCCTTGTGTTTATTATTCAGTGGTACATCTTGCTTTTCTAGCAATTTTATTTACTTTAGCTAGCCTTAGCTTTGGCCATTGTAATGTAAGTAGGCCTATATGCACTATCCGAAAACCGAAATTATCTGAAATCCGAAATGCAATCGGCCTGTGGATTTCTGATAATGGATATTTGACCTGTGTTCAGTGGTAAAAATACTTGACTGGAGTGATTTGAAACAGCCCAGGTGGATTGGAATAAAAATTGGAATGTAAAACAATAATTGAACAATGGTGATCTTCAAAGAGGGGATGGTTTGGGTATGGAGTTGATGCATTCCTACAAGGAGGAAGGGACAGGCATCCAAAGCCAGAGTTTCCTGATTGACTTAAAGATAAAAGAGATTAAAATGAGACAGCAGGAGGGACTATGACAATCATAAGGTTTGTAATACAAAAGAAAGCCATGCTGTATGTAGAATGTACAAGGGAGATGTTTTAAAAAAAAGCCGATAAGGTGTGCAAAGATAGAGTATGAGAATAGATTAGCGGTTAACATAAAAGGGATCACAAAAGTTTTCTATATATGCATAAATATTGAAAGGGTAGTCAGAGGAAAGGTGGGTTGATTAGGGACTGAAAAGATGACGATCTTGTGGAGGCAGAGGGCATGGCTGAGGTACTAAATGGAGTGCTTCGTATTGGTCTTCAGTAGAAAGGAGCATGCAGAAACAATATTGGATAGGATAAACATAAAGAAGATGCATTTAAAAGGTTGACAGTTCTCAAATTAGAAAAGTCACCCAGTCTGGATGGGAAGCATCCTAAGTTACTGAGGGGAGTAAGGATGGAAATTGTTGAACTCTGGATCTTCCAATCCTGCTTGAATTTGGAGGTGGTTCCAGAGGACTGGAAGATTGGAAATGCTAATACCTGGTTTAAAAACTGAAAGGGATAAACCCGGCAATGACAAGTCTAATGTCGATGGTCGAAGTCTTTAGAAACAGCAACCTGGAGCAAAATTAATTGGCATTTAGAGAAGTATGAGATAATAAATAAAAGTTGATGTGGATTTGTTAAGGACAAATTGTATTTTAATAACTTGATTGCGTTCTTTGAAGTAATGAAAAGGTTTGATGAGGGGAGTGTGGTTGAAGTATAAATTACCTTTCAAAAGGCATTTACCATTGACCCACATAATAGACATGATAGCCGAGTTAAAGCTCATGGGATTAAAGGGGCAGAAAGGAGAAAGTAGTAGTGAATGATTGTGTGCTGTCCTCCAAACTGAAAAACAATGGTATTCTCTGGGGTGTCAGTGTTAGGACCACTGCTCTTTTTGATATCAATGACCTTGGGCATACAGGGCTTAATTTCAAAGTTTGCAGATGATATGAAGCTTGGAAATATACAACTAGTGCCTTTAATGTAATAAAACATTCTAAGTTGCTTAGTAGGAGCATTATAAAACAGTATTTGACACCAAGCCGCACAAAAAAGTGCAAGAGCAGGTAACCAAAAGCTCGGTTGAAGAGGTAGATTTTAAGGAATGTCTTGAAGGAGAAAAGAGGCAGAGAGACTGAGGATTTTAGTAAATAGGCAGTAGACTTAGAGGACTGCTGAAATGAGTTGAGACATAGGTGAAATTTAATGCATTGAGAAGTGTGTAGTGATATATTTTGGTAGAAAAAAAATCAGGAGAGGCAATATGAACTAAATGATGCAATTTTAAAGAGGTGCAGGAAGGGAGAAACCGGGCAAGTGGTGAGTGTTGTATATGTACAATTAAGAATCCTCACACCCCGCTTCCTGTAAGGACTCCATCCCATTCTCTCAGTTCCTTCGCCTCCGTCGCATCTGTTCCGATGATGCTACCTTCAAAAACAGTTCCTCTGACATGTCCTCCTTCTTCCTTAACCGAGGTTTTCCACCCACGGTCGTTGACAGGGCCCTCAACCGTGTCCGGCCCATCTCCCGCGCATCTGCCCTCACGCCTTCTCCTCCCTCCCAGAAACATGATAGGGTCCCCCTTGTCCTCACTTATCACCCCACCAGCCTCCGCATTCAAAGGATCATCCTCCGCCATTTCCGCCAACTCCAGCATGATGCCACCACCAAACACATCTTCCCTTCACCCCCCCATCAGCATTCCGTAGGGATCGCTCCCTCCGGGACACCCTGGTCCACTCCTCCATCACCCCCTACTCCTCAACCCCCTCCTATGGCACCACCCCATGCCCACGCAAAAGATGCAATACCTGCTCCTTCACTTCCTCTCTCCTCACCGTCCAAGGACCCAAACACTCCTTTCAAGTGAAGCAGCATTTCACTTGCATTTCCCCCAACTTAGTCTACTGCATTCGTTGCTCCCAATGTGGTCTCCTCTACATTGGAGAGACCAAATGTAAACTGGGCGACCGCTTTGCAGAACACCTGCGGTCTGTCCGCAAGAATGACCCAAACCTCCCTGTCGCTTGCCATTTTAACACTCCACCCTGCTCTCTTGCCCACATTGTCTGTCCTTGGCTTGCTGCATTGTTCCAGTGAAGCCCAACGCAAACTGGAGGAACAACACCTCATCTTCCGACTAGGCACTTTACAGCCATCCGGACTGAATATTGAATTCAACAACTTTAGGTCGTGAGCACCCTCCCCCATCCCCACCCCCTTTCTGTTTCCCCCTTCCTTTTCTTTTTTTTCCAATGAATTATATAGATTTTCCTTTTCCCACCTATTTCCATTATAAAAAGAGAAAAAAAAGAATATTTATTTATTTATTTATTTTTTTTTTTACATCTTTTATGCTCTCCCCACCCCCACTAGAGCTATACCTTGAGTGCCCTACCATCCATTCTTAATTAGCACATTCGTTTAGATAATATCACCAACTTTAACTTTAACACCTATGTGTTCTTTTGTATTATTGTTGTTGACTTCTTTTGATGATCTGCTTCTATCACTGCTTGTTTGTCCCTACAACCACACCCCCACTCCACCTCTTTCTCTCTCTCTCTCTCTGCCCCCCACACACACACCTTAAACCAGCTTATATTTCAACTCTTTCTTGGACTCGAACTCAAGTTCTGTCGAAGGGTCATGAGGACTCGAAACATCAACTCTTCTTCTCCGCCAATGCTGCCAGACCTGCTGAGTTTTTCCAGGTAATTCTGTTTTCGTTTTTGTTTTGGATTTCCAGCATCCGCAGTTTTTTTTGTTTTTATCTTTATGTTTGTTTAGAAAATGCTTGCCCATCTTGATTATGTATTCAACATACAAAACAGTACTTTATATCCTAAATGCCTTGTCTGAATTGTTAAGCACTCTGCTGAATCAATTTGAGCTTTCTCCATTCATCGTGTTTCACTCATTAAGGCATTGACAAGTGCTGGGTTGAGATTCCGAGGTCAGCAGCAACCACCTGATTCATGAGCCAAACTAATGAAAGTCAGCAGGCTGCTTGACCTCTTGATCTTGGGGTTACAAACCCAGTACCATAACCACTTGGCTATTTAGGCCAAGCCGCAGGCTGCTTGACCTTGAAAGATTGTTAAACCAAGACTAATTCCGTCCTCATCAAATGTATGCACACAGCAATGGTCATTGGGCAGTAATCAGGAGCAGACACCTTGACTGCAATGTTTCCAGTTCTCCATGTGAAATCCAACTGATCAGTTAATGATGCAGATTTTAATGCTGAATTAATAAAATGTTCACTTGATTGAGTTTTCTTTTCTCAGATGTTTTACCTACTTTTAATCACTTCCCTGAAGGCATTGAATAAGCTCATGAGTATTCACGACAAAGCAATTCGTGTAAGGTCTGGTGGAAGTAGAGGGTTGAATGGGCTGAAAGGCTTTTTTGCTCTTTTTTTTTCCACAATGTTTCTAGGAAATATCTGTTTATGCTGTATCTATTATTAATACTATAATTTTTACTTCAAAGTTGCAGGATGAAGATAAAAATACATTTCATGAAGAATTTATCAAATTGTTGAAGTATCCCATGACCATTTATAAGCGAGAGCCAGCAGTAGAAAGGATGATTGAGTTTGTTGCAAAATTTGCTACTTCGTTTGAAGAACCAGTAGATGAGGAAAGTGAAGATGAAGAAAATTGTTTCATGCTGTTCTTATTTCACTTTCTGCTTAAGGTGCAGTATTATTTCCATTCAAAAACACACAGTACCATGCATTTTTGTTGCTATTTCAATTTACTTTAAAATGGTTGATAATGGATTTCCCCCCACCAGTAGATAATTTTCTTCATGGAAATCTTTTTAAATTGCATGTAGAGATCTAACAGCAAAACCAACATCAGTCCTTTTGTACTTTTACTGAAATTTGGCTTATGTTGTCCAAGAAATAACTAACTTTGATCTGGTATACTAAGAACTAACATTAAAAAAGTGACAACCTTTTAATTAAAGTGTTGGTAAAAGAATGTGCTGGTAAGAGTGGAGTTTTGGAGGTTATTTTAATTAAAAGGAATCAAAATATGTAAAACCAAAATTGCTACTTTTAAGAGGGTGGGATTGTGCTTGTTCCTGTTCCCAAATATCATTCTCATTGAATTGTTCTAATCATCTTTAATATCTTTTTATCATTAATAAACATTTGCACTCAACTTAGTTGTCACATTTACCTACAGGACTGTAACTGCACTACAAAATGATGAAAATGCTTTTGGTCATTCTGGGACAAATGATAATGTGTTTTTAAAAACTCAACACACTAGTGGAAATAAATCTTGCATTGTTTTTGTTTGGTATTTTAATGTTTAAAGCACTACTTAATAATTTTCCCCCGAATCTTGGAGGATTTATGCAGTGAGAGATTAATGTCCTGATTTGTGCTAGGTGAAGTTGACACAGATACAATTGCATCACAGCTAAATTCTAATGTGTACAAAAGATTTTAATGAAGACAGTAGCTTTTGTAATTTTTGACAAATTGATATATAGAAATTACTGACTAATCTTGAAACTTGATGAAAGAAATGTTATGAATTCAACATAAATCTCACTGGTCTTTGACTGGGATCATTGATTTTAATTTTTTAACCTTCTCCTAACAGTCTCACGGTGCATGTAGCCATTCTGTTCGATTCCGTGCCTGCCAGCTAATCAACAAACTTCTGGGTAGCATGTCAGAAAATGCACAGATTGATGATGAGCTATATGACCGGATATATGAAGCCATGCTGGTGAGAATAAAGGACAAGTTTCCAAATGTGCGAATACAGGCTGTGCTTGCCTTGTCCCGACTTCAAGACCCCACTGATGAAAATTGCCCAGTCATTGATGGTAAGTATTGGTATATCCAGTCTATGTGAATGCTTGCCATTGTACACTGAGAGTTTAACTTTTTAAATCTGTTATATATTATGTAAATTGAGTATTCAGTGCTTTATGAATATCCATTTAACATTTTTAAATTTCAAATTATGAAGATATCAACATTTTTAGGGTATTTTTAAAATATGCTTGATGCAGATTTTATTTTTGCATGGTTCTGTCTCTTGGCCTGGACTGTGTGAAGATTGTGGGGCCCTTGTTTTCATTATTGGTTTATAATAGCAAAGGGGCATGGCCATAAGTGGGTCATCTGTTCTGGTTTTTGAAACCTTTTTGGAACTTAGCATTCTTTAAATGTGTCTTTAAATATGTACATGTGCTATTGCAAAAAGCCTTTTCAGCAAAATGTGCTGTTTTGTGAAATATATTGGCTTGGATTTTGCTGTCATAAGCAAAGCAAGGGCGCGTGCTGCTGTCCTTTCCCGTGAACATCTAATGATCTCTGGCTGGGATTTCCATTTTTCCCAATAGCAGTTTAAATCTGGCATCAATGAAGGAGATGTCTTGGGATGCAGCAGTGCTGATGTCAGCGAACCAGGAAGTGAAGAGCACTTAAAATCCTTCACTTTTGATTTAAATTATATATGACTGTATTAAGATAGTAAATAAAATGTAGATAGACATAAATAAGTTTTAAAAATGTGAATTTTTAATAATTGTGGAGAAATTTGACATTCCACTGATATAAAGTTAGCTTTTTGCTGCCACAAAGGGTGTTTGGCAGTAACTATGAAGTTAGTAAAATCACATTTTTCACCTCATTTAGCAACGGATAACTTTTACTAGGGTTTTTAGAATGGAAGTTCTTGCCAAGCCACAATTGCAAGGGAGATAGCAGTCTAAGAGCCTCTACAGTGCATTCTATGGAGGAGTATAGATTTACTGATAGCAACATCTGGATTTCTGCATTATTGTGTGCATGTTCAAACTCCTGGGGTAAAATCTTCGGCTCGGCAAGAGGGGGCGGGGCTCGATCGCTGAGGCATAAAATGACATGAGGTGATGTCGGGCGTGTGTCCCTATGTCACCGTGCACCATTCAGATTTTCAGTTCGGCGGGCGCACAACCAACTCAGCTGCACGGCTGCCGAACTGTCAAAGGCCTATTAAGGCCATTTAACAATCAATTAAATCATTGACCTGAGCTGCCTATCCAACCTTAAGGTTGGCAGAAAGGCAAAGAGCCAAGGCAGCCTTCACATTTTTCATGGAACCTCATCCACAGGTGGGACGAGGTTTCATGAACGTTTTTAAAGTGTTGGAAAAATTTTTATTAACATTAATGGACATGTCCCAGCACATGTGACAGTTTCACATGAGGGGACATGCCCTTAAAAGTTTTTTCGCCCTTTTATTCAATGTTTTATATGTGAAATGAAACTCCCTGAGGCACCTTTGTGTTTCAGGGAGATTTCTACGCTCTTTTGCGCATATGCGTGAAAGAGTGCACTCCAGACTCAGCCTACTGCCCCGCCTGCACAGGGAGCGCCCAGCACTTCTGGGCATGTGTCACGCTGGGTGGGCCTTAATTAGCCCACCAAGGAAAATGGCGGGGCCCAGCCGATCGGGGGTACCGATCGGCTGCGCGCCCGCCCCCACACAACCCCTCAACAAGGAGAAAATTCTCCCCCTGAAGTTGCTGTCAATTTCAGTGGACTGATGATATTGAACACTGACATTTTGCTGTCATGACCACTGCAAAATCTGGACCATTGATGTTATTTGTTGCTGGTGACTAGAAGCGAATATGTTGTCTTTATATCTTGTTGAAATGTAGTGCAGTAAAAAGGCAACTACTAAACTTTGATTTTAAAATTTAAAATACACTAATAAACAATTTGTTATTTTAGCTTACTTGCGTTTAATTGAATGTGACACCAATCCAGAGGTGAGACGAGCAGTATTGTCCTGTATAGGGCCGTCAGCGAAAACTCTTCCCAAGATAATTGGGCGTACTATGGATGTTAAAGAGAATGTCAGAAAGTTAGCCTTTGAGGTGGGTGATAAAGCATGTGTGTGAATATTTGTGTGTGCTGGACCTTATGCTAAATCCCACTCTGTTCTTTCCCTCTCCGCCATCAAATTTAATGCTAAAAATGAAATCCCATAGACCATACTTTATAGAAAACATGTGATCCTTCCATTAGATACCCCATTGGTTTCCTTATAAGCTCCAGTATTTAAAGCTCTTAAAAATATGGCTGCAGTACAATATGGCAGCCTAAATGATCCAAATAAGTGTGATTTGTGAGGAAAATGAAAACTTTGCTCTTTTGATTTTGATTTCGTTTATTTTGTAATTTCTTTCTTTAGGGAATTTTTCATAGTTACTGCAGTCTTTATAATTTAATAGCCATTGACCAGGCTAGGCCATAATCTAGCATATTTTCTCCATTTTAATATGCACAAAGTTTTACTGGATTTTCTTTTCTCTTGAAATATGCCAGCTAGAATTTCACAGTGTTAGAGAAATCTTTTAATGTAGGAAACTTAGACTTCCCTCAAGTCATTCTTGCTTTAAAAGAACCGCAAATTTTAGTGGGGTCCATCATGCCAACTTTGCCACAAATAGAAAATTCTAAAATTCTCTACTGCCAGCGACTTGCCAAGATTCCTTTGACAGCGTCTTCCAAATCCATGGCCTCTACCACCTAGAAGAACAAGAGGAACACCATCGTCTGCAAGATCCTGTCCAAGTCACAACTGATTGGGAAATATATGCCGTATCTTCACTGTCGCTGTTTCAGAATTTGTAACACTTTTCCTAACAGCTCTTGTGTTCCTACACCATCTGGTATTCAGCTCAAAAAGGCAGCTCACCACCACCTTCTTGAGGGCAACTGGGGAATTAGCAATAAATGTCAGGTTTGCCAATAATGCCCAATTCCCATGAACAAAAATAGCAGCACTTCTCACTTTGAGGAAAAACTAAATGCAATATTTACCTCCAATATATCTTTAAATTAATTGCCTTATCTGTTTATTGATGGGAATGCTGCAATATTCCTTTCATTATACAGATAATACTTAAGAATGAAAAGCTGCATTTGTTTTTATTTCAATGAAAAGGAAGTGCAGGAAAAACTCAGCTGGCCTGGCAGCATCTGTGCAGAGAGAAGCAGAGTTAATGTTTTGAGTCCAATATGACTTAGGAATGAATAAGAGTTATATTGGGCTCAAAACATTAACTCTGCTTCTCTTTGCACAGATATTACCAGAACTGCTGAGCTTTTCCTGCACGTTGTTTTATTTTGGGTTTTATGGCATCCGCAGTATTTTGCTTTTATTCTTCTGTATTGAATTCTATATCTTAAATGTGCATCACAACCTCCTTTTCCCATCATTGGCAGTTGTGCTTTAAAAATCTAGACACCAAACTCTAGTATTCCATCTGTAAACCCCTCTATCCCTCCATTTCCCTCTCCTTTTAAGGTCTTTCTCGAAACTCCTTTCTTTGACAATTATTTGGTTACTCAGAATACCACCTTTTGCTCTGTTTATTTAAAAAATATATACCTCAAGTTTTGAAATGTTAGAGGCGGAATTTGTTTTTATTGTAAATTAAAATCAACAGAAAATAGGTTTTTATATATTTTAGCAATTTTTTTGTTTTTAGTTTTGTATTGAAACAATTTGTGATTTTTTTTTTAATATTCATATTTAAACTTGCTAGGTGATTCATTAAAGTTACCAATTATCTGCCCTTTTAGGTTTTAGCAGAAAAGATACATATAAAAGCATTTTCCATTGCACAGAGGGTGATCCTTCTTACGCAAGGCTTGACTGACCGTTCAGGTAAGTTATGTACATGTAGCATTGCTAGTAACAGGGCTGACACCAAAGCCTATGCAATTTGAATTTGTATAGTCATGAACAATTTGGATCAATGCTCATTTTATGTCTTGCCAAAAGAAAATTGCTATCCAAAGTCCATAGCATTCTAACAGAAGTGCCTCCAACCTGGAAATATTCAAATGAAGGTGGTAATCCAATTTTACTAATTTTAATTTTGTCAGCTTCTTGTATCTACAATGTCCTTAATCAGGAGGTGCTGTAGCTCAACTTGAGATACCCTCATCAGCCGAGGAAATGTTTGTAGTGAGAAAGAGGGCTATGTTTTTTTTTTTGCTATGCATTATGATTGCTTTCCTCAGAATTGATAAGATGCAAACTAATCAAGAGAAACACCATGAACCCTATCTCAGTAGAAACTGGGGTCAAACAAGGCTGTGTCATTGCACCATCTCATCTCCATTTTCCTCGCTGCAATACTGCACTTCACCTCCAGCAAATTACCCAAATGTGTGAAGATAATGGGAAACTGCTCAAACTATGCTGCCTTCAATTCAAAACCAAAATATGCCAACCTCATTTACAGAGATTCAGAATGCAAATGACCCTTGTATGTGCACTTGCTCAGGAACTGAGCTCCAGGTCATTGTCGATGATTCCTCCAGAAGCATATGAGAAAATGGGCCTTTCACTAAAAACCCAGAAGACTAAGATCCTCTTCCAACTAGCTCCTATGGCAAAACATCTCCTCTTGTAAATTAAAATCAGCAGCAAGATCCTGGAAAATGTGGCCGACCTCAGTACCCTGAGGCTCCTCTCAATGAAGACGGGCAAAGATGACAAAATCCATCATCATCCCTAATGTGCAGCCTTCAACAACTGAGGAAGAGTATTTGAGGACCAGGAACTCAAACCTGAGACTAAGGTCATGGTTGACTGCAGCAATGATATCCATGCTCCTATGTGCTTCAGAGACTTGGACAACCTACAGCAGGCACATCAAAGCAGTGGAGTAGTGCCACCAATGATGCCTTTGCAAAATCTTCAGTCCAGTATCAACAAAGGCAGTCCAACAGCAGCATCCTCTCCCAAGCCAATTTGCCCAATATAGTGGAGTTAATCACTCAAAACCACTTCTGCTGGGCAGGAGGTGTCGTTCATATCTCTGACACCAGACTCCTGAAGCAGTTGCTCTACCCTGAACTTGGTCACTGCAGGAGACTCCCAGGAGGACAGCAGAAATGTTTTAGGGATGTCCATTAAAGCATCCCTGAAGAGGTCGAATATCCCTGCCTGGGAGACCCTGGCTTGTGACTGACCAAAATGGAGAAACTGATTTAGGAAGACAGAGAACAGACTTCCTCCAGCCATCGACCGTATGGCTCCACGGACTAGGAAGGATTCGACTGAAGGTGAAGGGACGGTTGACTGCTAAACTTCAGTACAAAGGAAGAGAAATCACACAAACTTTTGTATGTGATCCAAAACCAAGAGTGTTCACTGTTAAGCTGAAAAGCTTGCACAGATCTACAACTTGTCTGTAAAGTAGATGAATTTGGAAGCCAAGGAAAACCGAATTCAGGACAGAATTTCCAAAATTATTCTGAGGTCTTGAGAAAGCTAAAACAAGGGCTATGAAGTGGGAGCACCAGAACCTTATATTTCCCATGAACTGCAGATGAAGGAACCACAAGTTCATTACCTGTAAGGGCAACTTGCATCAAGCGAGAAACGGATGGACAAACTTGAATGAGGAAAATAACAAACAACAGCAGATGTATTTTCACATATTCCTGTTGAAAAGCCTGAACGAGAATACCTCCTAAATTTTGTTGAAGATGTAGAGTCCTATACTTCATTGACTATAAAATTCCTACCAGCAATAACACACAGGCTAGGTGAAATTCAACATGTACAAAAAGCAGACGAATGTGCTAAAATTTGGGAATGCTGCTAAAGTAGATGGCCAGAATATGTTCCAAATAATCTCATCCTGAAGCAATACTTTGAATAACAAAGGCATCCCAGCTTTGTGGATGACTTGCTGATTTATGATGAGAGATTGGTCATACCAAGAGAACTCAGGCTTGAGATCCTTCAGATAATACACCAGGGAAACTTGGGAGTTACAAAGTGCCGTGCTAGAGCACAAAATTCAGTTTGGTGGCTAGGGATCTCAAAATCATTAGAGGAAATGATTGAGCTACATCACCTGTGCAATCCATTGCCAGGAGCAAAGGAACTGATGGTATCCTCTTTTCTGTCCAGACTGTGGGAATGTCTCGGAATGGATCTTTTTGAGCTCCAGGGGAAGACATTCCTCAGTTGTTGACTATTATTCCAGATGGATTGAGATTAAATGCCTTCATGGTCCCACCTTGGTAGCTGTCATTAAATTATTTTTAAAAAAACTTTAGGCACACATGGCATTCCAGATCTAGTCATTTCAGACAACTGCCCCAGTTTGCAAACAATTGTTTTGAGCAGTTCACAGTAGCCTTTGGATTTGTTCACCTGACTAGTTCACCCAGATACCCACAAGCTAATGGAGAGACTGAAAGAGAAGTACGGAAGGGAAAAGCTTTGAAGAAAAATGACTTTATCAACTTAGCACTGTTGAGCTATCATTCCTCACCTCTCCAGAATGGTTTGGCTTTGTCTGAACTTCTAGTGGGAAGATGACTACAGACTTAGCTTCATGTTCTTCCATACACGCTATGTTATGTCTCAGAGCAGCAGATATAGAGACATTAAGGGAGAAGAAGGATAGGTATCAAACCAGAAACTACAATCAACACCATAAGAGTGTATGATTTACCAGAACTCCAGCCAGGTGAATCAGTATGGATTTGTGACCAGAATTGCGAAGGCCACATTTGTGATCTTATCTGGTCAAGGCTGAAAATTGAATAGTGAGAAGAAACAGAAGTGCACTAGTATCTGAGAAGACGACCATCAATGGAACGGAACAACTACCCAGATGATTGGAAAGACAATCTTTCTGATGATTCACATACTACTGTATAGAGTTTGAGAGAGAATATGGAGAATTTGAATCTGATATAGAAAGCTCTCAATTAAAGTTGCGGTTGTGTTCCTGAAAATCACAACTTTTAAGTAAAGTATTGGTTCCCTTAGAAACTAGTGTTAAAACTGTAGTTATGTTCTGTAGAACCTTCCTTATCAGCAAAAAAAAATCAAATATTAAAACATTATACTCCCTCTTAGGTTGGAATGTTTTACATTGCTAAATTATTGGTAAATAAAATAACTTCTAAAATAAGTTTAAAAATACAAAAAAAAATGTAACTTTCTACTTACAGAACTCCTGCTCCTGAACCTCCTGCTCCCCGATCCTCCTGGTCTCTGCAGATCCTCACCTTGTCCCAGTCTAAGAGTTGCATCCTTCCACATTTGCCTACACCCCCGCCCTCCCTCCCAAACCCACCCTCTGGTGAAAGCTCCCACCACCTGACTCACCCTCTTGTTGCTTCCCTCTCCTGGACCTGTGTTCGAAGATCCAGATCTGATCCAAAGCTGGAGCTCCAAAGTTGTGGAAGTGTGAGTCCCGATGATGCAGAAGTGCCAAGCTGGGGCTGCTACAATCATGTTTTTTTTCCCAAGTGCTCTCACCAGCGAGGGCTTGGGAGAAGAGCAGCAAGGCAGGAACATTTAAAAAAAGTAAAACAGAAACAGTAGCAGCCCCAGGAGGTTACAAAGATAGGGTGGTGTGAGACCCTGGAAAGATTTCAGCAATGGAATGAGAATTTTAAGTCTAAGGCTTTGAGGAACCAGGATTCAATGTAGTACTGTGTGCTCTCCAATTCTGCCCTCTTGCACATAACTGATTTTAGATGCTGCTTCATTGCCAAACAGCTGTCTCGGTTCTAACCTCTGGAGTTCTTCCCTAAATCACACTGCCACCTCCTTTAGGACTCCTCTTAAAACTTACTTTTCTTGTCCTAGTATCTATTTATGTGGCTTAGTGACAAATTTTGTTTGGCAACGTTCCTGGAGTGCCTTAGGACATTTTACCAGCTTAAAGGGTCATATATAAATGCAAGTTTATTGTTATTTTTACCTTTGAGAATAAGCTTATTTAGCAACTACCTACATATTTGATTTTTGGTGCCATGTTGGCTTATTTTATTCTTGTGCAGAGCGATGTATAATAGAGTTTATGTACTTTTCAATAATGTGGTGGTTTTATTCTTGCTACTTTTAATTTATAGATTCTGTAAAAGAAGTGGTACAGAAAAAGTTGTTGCAAGCTTGGCTTCGCGTAATGGAGGGCAATGTTTTAGACTTGCTTCATCGTTTGGATGTGGAAAATTGTGTTACTGTGGCCGAATCTGCACTTAACGCCTTGTTTGCCCAAACCCCTGTTGAAGACCTGGTTGAAAACTGTCAAAATCTAAATAATGGGTATGTTAGTCTTTTTGCTTTGATAGCTACTGAAAATAGTTTAATTCTTCCTAATTTTTGAGGGCTGCTGACTGTTGTTGAACAAACAGATCTGGAAATACAATTACACAAATCACTAAATGTTACAACCCATGCCAATATAGCCATAACAAAAGCAAGCCAACCATGAAGGTTTATTTCTTGAGAGATAGAACTTGAAAATAGAGAAGTTATGCTAAACTTGAACCTTGTTTAGTTTCACCTGGAGTACATGGGGGAGGCGGTGGCATAGTAGTATTGTCACTGGACTGGTAACCCAGAGACTCTGGGTAATGGTCTTGGGATCCGGGTTTGAATCCCACCATGGCAGATGGTGGAATCTGAATTCAATAATGTGGAATTTGAACTCAATTTTCTAATGTCCTTTAGGAAAGGAAATCTGCTATCCTCACCTACATATGACTCCAGATCCGCAGTAATGTGGTTGACTCTAAAAAGTCAATAAAAAGGAATGAAACCAGACAGACCACTTGACATCAACCTAGGCACTGGAAATGACAATGGCAAACCCAGCCCTGTCGACCTTGCAAAGTCCTCCCTACTAACACCTGGGAACTTGTGCCAAAATTGGGACAGCTGCCTCACAGGCTAGTCAAGCAACCGCCTGACATAGTCATCTCATGGAATCGAACCTTACAGACAACGTCCCAGACACCACCATCACCATCCTTGTGGAACAGGACAAACCCAGCAGAAATGGCAGCACAGTGTTATACAGTTGGGAGGTAGTTGCCCTGGGAGTCCTCAGCAACGACTCTAGACCCCATGAAGTCTCATGGCATCAGGTCAAACATGGGCAAGGAAACCTGCTGATTGTCACCTACCGCCCCACTTCAGCTGATGAATCGGTATTCCTCCATGCTGAACACCACAGAGGCAGCACTGAGGGTGGCAAAGTTACAGCATGTACTCTGGATGGGGGACTTCAATGTCCATCACCAAGAGTGGCTCGGTAGCACCGCCACAGAGCAAGCTGGCCAAGTCCTAAAGGACATAGCTGCTAGACTTGGTGAGGGAACCAACAAGAGGGAAAAATATACTTGACCTCACCTCATCAACCTGCCTGTCGCAGTTGTATCTGTCCATGACAGTATCGGTAGGAGTGACCACTGCATAGACCTTGTGGAGACGAAGTCCCATTTTCACATTGAAGATTTCCTCCATTGTGGTGTGTGGCACTACCACTGTGCTAAATGGGATAGATTTCGAACAGACCTAGCAACTCAACACTGGTCATCCATCAGCAACAGCAGAATTGTACTTGACCACAATCTGTAAGCTCATGGCCCGGCATATTCCCCACTATTCCTTGCTTGGTGGTAATGGTATCAACCCTGCTTCAATGAAGAGTGCAGGAGTGGATGCCAGGAGCAGCATCAGGCACACCTAAAAATGAGGTGTCAACTTGGTGAAGCTACAACAGAGGGCTACTTGCATGCCAAACAGCATAAGTAGTAAATGATAGACAGAGCTAAGTGATTCCACAACCAACGGATCAAATCTAAACTCTGCAGTCCTGCCAGTCCTGTCGTGAATGGTAGTGGACAATTAAACAACTCATTGGAGGAGGAAGCTCCACAAATATTCCCATTCTCAATGATGGAGAAGCCCAGCACATCAATGCAAAAGATAAGGCTGAAACATTCACAACAATCTTCATCCAGAAGTGCCGAGTGGATGATCCATCTCGGCCACCTCCAGAGGTCCCCAGCGTCACACATGCCAGTCTTTAGCCAATTCAGTTCACTCCACGTGATATCACGAAACTGCTGATGGCACTGGATATTGTAAGGCTATGGGCCCTGACAATATTCTAGAAATAGTACTGAAGACCTGTGCTCCAGAACTTGCTGCACCCCTAGCCAAGCTGTTCCAGTGCAGCAATAACACCGGCTTCTACCCGGCCATGTGGAAAATTGCCCTGGTATGTCCTCTACACAAAAAGCAGGACAAATCCAACTCAACCAATTCCCGTACCATCAGTCTACTCTCCATCATCAATAAAGTGATGGAAGGAGTCATCAACAGTGCCATTAAGCGGCACCTAATTAGCAATAACCTGCTCGCTGACTCTCAGTTTGGGTTCCACCAGGGTCACTCAGCTCCTGACCTCATTAAACCCTTGGTTCAAGCATGGACAAAAGAATTGAACTCCACTGAGTCAGAAGATAGTTAATTTCAGCCGCTGCAGGACTTCAGTGTATTTTCTACACTAACACTCCAGTAATGAGGGAGCGCTGTGTTGCAGGTGGAACTCCCCTTCGAATGAGAGATTAAACTGAGACCCTGTCAGCCATTCATTTGAATGTTATATATCTTGTCACTATTTAAAGAGGAATAGGGTCCTCCTTCAACCAACCTCACCAAAAACGGCTCATGCAGCCATTTATCTCACTACTGTGAAACTGTGCTGTACTTAGGAAGCTAATGGGGCCATCAGCCCCTCGTGCTTTTCTATCATTCAATGAGATCATGGTTGATATGTATCTTGGCTCCACTTAGCCTGCCTTTGATCCATAACCCTTGATACCCTTGCATGCTGATCTTGGCCTTGTAAATTGTACTTGACCTGCATTCACAGCGTTTTGGGGAGAGAATTTCACCTTTCTGTTCCTCTGTGTGTGGAAAAATGTGTTTCCTGATTTCACTCCTAATGACCTAGCTCTGCTTATTTTAAAATTGATTCTCCCATTAAGAGGAATTAGCTTTCCTGTAGCTACTGTATCAAATCCTATTGTTATAAACGTCTCAACTCAATCAACCTTCAACCATGTAAACTTGAGGGAATACAAGCTAAGTTTATGCAACCGGTTCTCTCAATTTAACCTATTAAGTCCCAGTATAATTTTGGTAAATCTGTGCTGTACCTCTTCCAAGGCCAGATCTGAACTTAACACTCAGATGAAGTCTGATAGGCTGTGTGCTAAATGACTGTAATGGCCTATGTTAACAAATGAGACACAATTCTAACTTTTTAATGCCATGTATTGAGCTGGCTTATGAAAATCTTGCACTATCTTTCAGAAAGGTGATATCAGTTGAAAATCTAACTTGTGAGAATGCTCTGTACTGGAGATGTCTCTGCAAATACATAAAATCAATGGGAGATGAAAGGGAAGAAGCCTTGGAAAAACTTTTACCGGAAACAGCCATTTATGCTGAATATCTCTTGAGGTACCTGTTAGAATTCACTGTAAATTTTAACTAAGGTACTGTCGGCCTTCAATAATTTATAAACTATTTTGTCTTGTGTAAAGTTTTCTTAAAATTATCCCATGTCTGATCTGATTTATGCTGCCATCTTTCTCACTACTTAGTTGTCCTATAACCACAGTTGTTTAAACAAGCAAAACATTTTACTTGGGCGGTTTTTATAGAAAATAATGTACGTGGAAAGCAAGAAATTTAGGCGTTTACCACAACAACATTCGATGACGGTGATTAAAGTAAATCAGACGTTGAGATGTCAATATTGAGCTGAAGTAAAGTAATCCTAATTTATAAAATATTGGTCTCTTGGAACTTGGGATATTGTACAGTTCTGGTTGCCACAGTACAAAAAGCTATTGTAACTATTGAAACAATACAGAAGAAAGTAAACGATGATTTGAGAGGATGGAGGGATTGAATTATGAGAAACTATCATAAATTGGGAAGGTTCTCACTGCAAAAGAATATTGCAAAGTGATATGCTGTCCATTATCCTAAAGAGATTTCATAATGTAGACTATGATGAGTTGTTTCTCCTTATTCAGAGCAGCAGAAGTAGAGGATGCAACCTGGGCTTGAAAGGAGATAAATTCAAAACTAATTTGTGGAAATGTTATTTCAATGAGTGGTCAATCTATGAGTCGGCTGTCTAGACAGACAATGAAATGAGATAGTCTTGATTCATTCAAATTCAAGTTTGATAGATTTCTTTCAGAAAATAATAGTTTAGGATATAGTACATGAGTATTTTGAGAAGTAAATGTAATAAGCTGGGAGGAACAGGTGATTTTGAATAAATGGTTCCCCAAGCTTTCTTCCACTGGGAAATCTACTTGTCTCATCTTTGGCTGTATTGTGGACTAATTGATAGAGATTGTCTGCTTTGTCAGCAACACAATTATGCAACTAGCAGGAATGGAGAAGATGAATTAGATCATCCACTGTCTAGCAATGCCTATATGTAGAACATTTTTATTATTTTAGTAATTGGAGGGAAGACAAAGCTAAAATCTACAGTTACCTTACAATGTCATTCCTTCTGCAATTAGTTACTTGAAAAACCTTCCTATTCTGAAAGAATCACAGAGAGCTGACTTTACGCAAATTGAGGAAGTAATGAAGAAAGAATTCATAGGCCAGCAGCTGGTCATTCTTGTTGGTTGCCTGGATATGTCAGAAGAGGGTGGCAGGTAAATTTTGTTATCATTTGAGTTTCCAGATAAAGACGTATGGATCACTTGATAGTTAAGTTGAAAGTTTTGCTATGTAACTGATTAAATATGTCGTGAAATAACTTCAAATAACTTCTAGAACTATTAACCAATCAAAGTTGGATAACAAAAATAAAAATACCTGGAAAAACTCAGCAGGTCTGGCTGCATCTGCGGAGAGGAACACAGTTAACGTTTCGAGTCCGTATGACTCTTCATCAGAACTAAGCAAAAATAGAAGAGAGATGAAATATAAGCTGGGTTAAGTGGGGGGGGGTGGGACAAGTAGAGCTGGATAGAGGGTCAGTGATAGGTGGAGATAGCCAAAAGATGTCATAGACAAAAGGACAAGGAGGGTTGAAGGTGGTGATATTATCTAAGGAATGTGCTAATTAAGGGTAGAAAGCAGGACAAGCAAGGTACAGATAACTCTAGTGGGGGTGGGGTGAAGGAATCGAAATAGGCTAAAAGGTAGAGATAAAACAATGGATGGAAATACATTTAAAAATAATTTAAATAGGTGGGAAAAGAAAAATCAATACAAATTATTGGGAAAAAAAGGGAGGGGTTGGAAAGGGGGAGGGAATGGAGGAGTGAGTTCACAATCTAAAATTGTTGAACACAATATTCAGTCCGGAAGGCTGTAAGGTGCCTAGTCGGAAGATCAGGTGCTGTTCCTCCAGTTTGCGTTGAGCTTTACTGGAGCAATGCAGCAGGCCAAGGACAGACATGTGGGCATGAGAGCAGGGTGGAGTGTTGAAATTGCAAGCGACAGGGAGGTCTGGGTCATGCTTGCGGACAGACCAAAGGTGTTCTGCAAAGCGGTCACCCAGTCTACGTTTGGTCTCTCCAATGTAGAGGAAACCACATTGGGAGCAACGAATGCAGTAGACTAAATTGAGGGAAGTACAAGTGAAATTCTGCTTCACTTGAAAGGAGTGTTTGAGCCCTTGGACGGTGAGGAGAGGGGAAGTAAAGGGGCAGGTGTTACACCTTCTGCGGTTGCATGGGAAGATGCTGTGGGAGGGGGTTGAGGTGTAAGGGGTGATGGACCATGTTAACTGTGTTCCTCTCCGCAGATGCTGCCAGACCTGCTGAGTTTTTCCAAGTATTTTTATTATTTTTGTTTTGGATTTCCAGCATCCGCAGTTTTTTGCTTTAATCAAAGTTGGATGCATGCCTGTGAAGTATTTTCATTTATACAGTTTGTGTTTCAATAATTTTACTTCAGCATTGGAAATAGAATGGAGCAGAAACTTAATTCAAATGTTTATCCAACTTCCTTTTGAAAGTTATTATTGAATCTACTTTGACCACCCTTTCATGCAATGCATTCCAGATGCTAACAACTCACTACATTTTTAAAGAAAAGGTTTCTTCATGTTACTGCTGATTCTTAAGTCATATTGTATATCTGTGTGGTTTGGAATGACAGAACTTGAGTATTGCTGAGGAAAAAGAGACATGTTGAAGCTTTTCATGCTGCATTCATCAGGACAGAAGCAAGGTGCCAAATTTGAAAGGGAACAACAATTTATAGTGCATGAGAAAAGGATGCTGATTAGTTGGCAAGTTGGCTGATTACTTAAGAACATAAGAAATAGCAGGAGTGGGGCATTTGGCCCCCGCAAACCTGCCCTGCCATTCAATGAGATCATGGCTAATCTGCCCCAGGCTTCAATTCCTCTTTCATGCCAGCTCCTCATAGCCCTCAACTCTCCGCTATTTCAAAAATCTATCTGCTTCCTCTTTAAATACTTTGTGATCTAGCCTCCACAGCTCTCTGGAGTAGAGAATTCCAGACATTCATAACCCTCTGAGAGAAGAAATTCCTTCACATCTCAGTTTTAAAAGTGTCCCCTTATTCTGTAACTAAGTCCTCTAGTTCGAGATTTCCCCACTAGTGGAAACATGTTGTCAACATCTACCCTGTCAAGCCCCCTCAGAATCTTGTATGTTTCAATAAGATCACCCATCATTCTTCTAAATTCTAGTGAATAAAGGGCTAACCTGTTAGCCATTCTTGATAAGTCAACCCCTTGGTCCCAGGAATCAGCTAGTGAATCTCTTTGAAACTGCCTCCAATGCCAGTTATCCTTTCTTAAATACGGGGACCAAAACTCTACATAGTACTCCAGATGCGGCCTCACCAACATCCTATTCTCTTGTAACAAGACTTCCCTATTTTTAAACTCCAACCCCTTAGCAATACAGGCTAAAATTCCATTTGCCGCCTTAATTACTTGCTGCACCTGCATGCTAACTTTTTGTGTTTCATGCACAAAAACACCCAGATCCCTCTATGGTGCACTTTTTTGGAGTCTCTCTCCATTTAAATAATAGTCTGCCCTTTGATTCTTGCTACCAAAGTGCATGATCTCGCACATTTCCACATTAAACTCCATCTGCCAAGCTTTTGTCCACTCTCTCAACCTACTTATATCCCTTTGCAGATTCCTTATGTCCTCATCACAACATGCATTCCCATCTGTTTTTGTACGTCAGTAAATTTGGATACATTACACTGTTCCCCCTCTACCAAGTCATTAATATAAATAGTAAATAATTGAGACCCTAGGACTGCTCATTGTGGCACTCCATTAGTTACGTCTTTCCAACCTGAAAAAAGACCCCTTTATCCCGACTCTCCGTCTTCTGTATGTTAACCAATCCTCAATCCATGCTAATACCATGAGCTCCTATCTTATGCAATAACCTTTTATGTGGTACCTTATTGAATGCCTTCTGGAAATCCAAATACACCACATCTACTAGTTCCCCTTTGTCAACTCTGCTTATCCTCAAAGAACTCTAGCAGATTTGTCGAACATGATTTCCCTTTCACAAAACCATGTTGACACTGTTTGATTACATTGAACTTTTCCAAATGTCCTGCTATTTCTTCCTTAATAATGAACTCTAGCATATTCCAAACAACAGATGTTAGGCTGACTGGCCTATAGTTTTCTGTTTTTTGTTTCCCTCCCTTCTTGAACAGGGGTGGCACATTAGCGTTTTACCAGTCCAATGAGACCCTCCCAGAATCTAGTGAGTTCTGGAATATTTTGACCAATGCCTCCACTATCTCTGCAGCCATTTCCTTTAATACCCTTGTATGCTGGCTGTCAGGTCCTGGCAACTTGTCTGCCTTTAGTCCCATTAGTTTGTCAAATACTTTGTCCCTTGTGATAGAGACTGTTACAAGATCTTTCCTCCCATTATCTCCTTGCTTATCTGATATCTTTGAGATGTTTATAGTGTCCCCTACTGTGAAGACCAATGCAAAATATTGGTTTAAATTATCTGCCATTTCCCTGTTCTTCATTATCAATTCTCCAGTTGCATCCTTCAAGGGTCCCACGCTCACGTTAGCTATTCTCTTTTTATACACCCGTGGAAACTCTTGCTGTTTGTTTTTATATTTCTTGCCAATTTACATTTGTAATCAATTTTCTCCCTCTTTATTAGTTTTTTAGTCATCTGCTGCTGGTTTGTTTAAAAAAAAAAATTCCCAATCCTCCGGCCTACCACTAGTTTTCACTGCTTTATATGACTTCGTTTTTGATTGGATACTCTCCTTGACCACCTTTTGTTAACCATGAGTAGTTCATCCTTCTCGTCGAGTCCTTTTTAACTGGGATAAAATTTTGTTGAGCATTATGAAATTTCTGCTTAAATGTCTGCCACTGCTCATCCGCTCACCTTCCCGTTAGTCTATTTTCCTAGCCTGCTTTAGACAACTCTTTCTTCATACCTCTGTAATTGCCCTTATTTAAGTTGAGGACACTGGTTTGAGACCTGAGTTGCTTGCCCTCAAGCTGAATTTGAAATTCTACCATATTGTGATCGCGATCCCCTAGAGGATCCTTAACTACAATATCTCTCAATGCCACCTCATTACACATTACTAGGTCTAAAATAGCCTGTTCCTGGGTATGTTCTGCAACGTATTGCTCTAAGGAACAATCCCTGATGCACTGTACAAATTCGTCTTCCATGTTACCCCTGCCAAGCTGATTTGTCCAATCAATATGCAGATTAAAATCACCCATGACAATTGTAGTACCCTTCTTATACACCTCCATTGTTTCCTGATTTATACTTTGTCCTACAGTGAGGCAACTCTTTGGGGGTCTATAGACGACTTCCACCTGTGACTTCTTCCCCTTGCTATTCCTTATTTCCACCCAAACTGATTACACATCATGATCTATTGTACCTATATCACTACCCACCACTGCACTGATAGCTTCCTTTATAAAGCTACCCCACCTCCTTCTCCTTTTTGCCTCTTTTTCTGGAATGTCGAATACCCCTGAATATCGAGTCCCCGGTCTTGGTCACCCTGCAACCACATCTCTGTAATAGCTATCGAGTCAAATTTTTTTATTTCTATTTGTGCCGTCAACTCATCTATCTTATTACAAATGCTGCATGCATTCAGTTGATATTATTTGAGACATTGCCATGATGAATGCATCGGGGGCCAATGTCATTCACGCTTTTGTTTATTCAAAAAAAAGTGCAATGTCTGGACATATTTCTTTTATCTGCAGGGGACAGGTCCTTGCGCATAGATATATAGAACTTCTAACAAGCGTAAGTGAGCCAAATTGCGAGCCTGGCTGATAACCATAAATTGGTTATTAGTGAAATTTTTAGCACACTTAGGATTGGGCAGCACTTGCTGAACAATCGTGAAATTGCATCTAATGTTAGGGACATAGGAAATAGAAGCAGGAGTATTCCATTCGGCCCCTTGAGCCTGCTTTGCCACCCAACTAGATCATGGCTGATGTTCTACCTCCAATGCTGTTTCCCCGCACTATCTCCATGTCCCTTGATATTTTTAATAAAGTGTGTAAAAAGAAAAGGATTAGTGAAGGCAAATGTAGGTTCCTTTAAAGTCCAAAACGGGAGAATTTATAATGGCGAACGAGGAAATGGCAGGCAATTAAAGAACTACTTTAGTTCTGTCTTCACAGAAGAAGACACAAATAACTTCCTAGAAATGCTAGGGAACCAAGAGTCTAATGAGAAGGAGGAATTGAAGGAAATTAGCATTAGTAAAACAATAGTGCTGGAGAAATTAATGGGACTGAAAGTCGATAAATCCCCAGTGCCTGATAATCCACATCCCAGGGTACTAAAGGAGGCAGCCATGCAAATAGTTGATGTGTTGGTTGTCATCCTCCAATATTCTGTAGATTCTGGAACAGTACTTGCAGATTAGAGGCTGGCAAACGTAACCTCACCATTTATAAAAGGAGGGAGGGAGAGAGAGAACGAGGAATTACAGACCAATTAGCCTAACATCAGTAGTACGGAAAATGCTAGAGCCTATTATAAAGGATGTGATATCAGGACACTTAGAAAATATCAACGGGATTAGAATAAGCCAGCATGGATTTATGAAATGGAAATCATGTTTGACAAACCTGCTGGAGTTTTTTGAGGACATAACTAGTAGAATAGATAAGGGAAAAGCAGTGGAATTGGTGTATTTGGATTTTCAGAAGGATAAAGTCCCACATAAAAGGTTAGTGTGCAAAATTAAAGCACATGGGATCGGGGCTAATATATTGGCATGGTTTGAGAATTGGTTAACAGACAGGAAACAGAGAGTAGGAATAAATGGGTCTTCTTTGGAGTGGCAGGCAATGACTAGTGGGGTACCGCAGGGATCAGTACTTGGGCCCCAGCTATTCACAATATACATCAATGATTTGGATATGGGAACCAAATGTAATATTTCCCAGTTTGTTGACGACACAAAACTAGGTGGGAATGTGAGCGGTGAGGAGGATGTAAAGAAGCTTCAAGGTGATTTAGACAAGTTGACTGATGGGCAAATACATGGCAGATGCAGTACAACATGGATAAGTGTGAAGTTATCCACTTTGGCAGGAAAAACAGAATGGCAGAGTATTATTTAAATGGTGATATATTGGGAAATGTTGATGTACAAAGGGACCTGGGTGTCCTTGTATACCAGTCCCTGAAAGCAAGCATGCAGGTGCAACAAGAACTTAGGAAGGCAAATGCTTTGTTGGCCTTCATTACAGGAGGATTTGTATACAGGAGCAAAGATGTCTTACTGCATTACTATGCAGGGCCTTGGTGAGACCACACCTGGAACATTGTGTGCAGCTTTGGTCTCCCTGCCTAAAAAGGATATACTTGCCATAGAGGGAGTGCAGCGAATGTTCACCAGACTGATTCCTGGAATAGAAGGATTGTCATATGAAGAGAGATTGGGTCAACTAGGCCTTTTTTCGATGGGATTTAGAAGAATGCGAGGGGACCTCATTGGGATATATAAAATTCTGACAGGGCTGGACAGACTGGATGCAGGGATGCTGTTTCCTCTGGCTGTAAGTGGTGTCTAGAATAAGGGGTCACAGTCTCAGGATAAGGGTAGGCCATTTAGGACTGAGATGAGGAGAAATATCTTCACTTGGGGAGGTGGTGAACCTGTGGAATTCTCTACCACCGAAGTCTGTGGAGGCCAAGTCACTGAGTATATTTAAGAAGGAAATAGATTTCTAGACTCTAAAGGTATCAAGGGGTATGAAGAGAAAATGAGAGAATGGCATCAAGATAGAGGATCAGCCATGATCATATTGAATGGCGGAGCAGACTCAGAATCAAATGACCAATTCCTGCTCTTATTTTTTACATCTCGAAATTTATCGATTTCTGCCTTTCATATATTCAATGACTGAACCTCCATGGCCCCCTGGGATAGAGAATTCCAAAGATTCACCACCTTCTGAGTGAAGAAATTCCTCCTCATCTCAGTCCCAAATGACCTACCTCTTATTCTGAGTTTCTTGGTCCTCCTTTGCTGAATTCTAAAATGCTCCCAATCCTCAGGCTTACTACTTTTTTTGGCAACTTTATAAGCCTTTTCCTTTGATCTAATACAATGTTTAACTTCTCTTGTCTAACTTCTCTCTTTGCCATGTTTGGTTCACTCGACCTCTGTTGAGTTTTTGTACCTGTTGGACATTGTTATGAATTTTGCAAACATGGGTTGGTTGAGTACAGTCAGTACTCTGCCTGTTGTGAACAGCTGAAGAGATGTGCTGTTTGATACAATCTGCCAGTCGCTTACCTCTGGAAGGGTAAAGTATCTCAAAAATGTGAGCAACAGGTGAAGCCAGATGTTTGACACTGCTACTATGCAGTGACAACACAAGTGGGGTTTTCCACTAATAGGGTGCTGCCATCAGGCCAAAAAGACGTTCTGTCACCCACACAAATGAGTACAGTGGTATATGAATTTCAGTGCTAGTGCAATGCCAGATACATAGGCCGTACAACCCAACGGATCATATCAAACAGCACATCCCTTCAGCTGGTCACGATAGGCAGAGCACCGATCGTACTTGACCAACTTGTGCTTGTAAAATTCGGAACATAATGCCTGACATTAGATGTGATTTCACAATTGGGCAACACTTGCTGAACAAATCTTGACTATGCTAAGAATTACACCAGCAACCATTTAAGATTATCTGTGAGGCTTGCAATGTAGCTCACTTATGCTTGCTAGAAGCCCCATATTCGTATGCATGGACCTGTCTTTTGCATGCAAAAGGAATATGTCCAGACTTTTTTGATTAAGCAGAAGCATGAGGAACAATAGCTGCTTGATGCATTCGCCATGGCAATGTCTCAACCAATCAGCCGACTTGTAAACCAATCAGTACATTTTTCTCATGCAGTATAAATTGTTCCCTTTGAAATTTGGCATTCTTGCTTCTATCCTGATGAATGCGAGATGAAAAGCTTCAACAGCATGTCTTTTTTTCAGCAATATTCAAGTATATCTATGTTCTCTAGTTATTGACTCTCCTTCTTTACTCTTGTCAAAACCCTTATGATTTTGAACACCTCTAGAAAATCTCCCCTTAACTTTTTCTGTGTTTCAAGAATAACAATACCAGTTTCTCTTGTCTCCCTACATAGCTGAAATTCTCATCCATGGTACCCTTCTATTAAATCATCTCTGCACCCTTTCCAAGGCCTTTCCTAAAGAGCGGTGCCTAGAATTGGCTACAATGCTCCAATCCTGGACTAAACAGGGTTTTATAAAGATTTAGCACAACTTTTTTGCTTCTGTACTCTATTCCTCTATTCGTAAATCCAAGGATTCCATAAGCCTTTTTAATAGCCGTCGCAACTTGTCCTGCACCCTTCAAAGATTAGAATGCAGACATCCCCCTTTCTCTGTTCCCGTTTAAAATTGTACCATTTACTGCCTTTAATTCTTTGGTCCAAAGAATTATCACTGCAAATTTCTCAAGTATGTATGCCATGTGTATGTGTATTTCACTAACCTATATTTCAGAGTTTAGTGTCATTGACAAGCTTTGAAATTATGCCCTGTATACTCACGTCCAGGTTGTTAATATATATCAAAAAGAACAGTGGAGCAAATGCTCCCCGCAGACTGCATTATAACTTGCCTCCAATTTGATAAACAACCATCAGCAAAGTTCTCTGCTTTCTGTCCCTTGGCTAATTGTATACCCACATTACCAATGCCTCTTTAATCCCACGGGCTTCAATTTTGCTAACGTGCCCGTTATGTGGTACGTTGTCAAACACACAATCTGAAGTCATGGCCTGTGGAGCTGTATCACGACTCTTACCATCAATGAAATAATTGAAGCAGCAAAAGAGAAAAGGCAACCCAACTGAGGTGGTGGTCTCCACTTTGGTACTTATTATTATTTATTCTAATTATGTGGTCCAATTTATTAGGAAGTGCTTGGTCTCAGTGTTGCAAGAAATTCTGATCTTGCCCAACACTCCAAGTTCCCTTATTGCATTACTGATGGAACAATTGCTGTGCATCCAGAAGGATGATGAACGAAGGATTCGGCTGGTAAGTGTGCAGTTTTGCTATGATGGTTTTTAATTGTCAAAATGAATGCCTCTTTTAACATGGTGAGTTTTGTCATGAGTTTGTCTCTATTAGTTTAAAAAAAAATTCTACCACACATTTTCAACCTGGGCAGCTCCCTTTGTTTTGTCTTGGACCTTTTGTGAGTTGTGAGACCAGCCAGCGTAATTGCCTAATTTCAAAACACATGTAAAGACTGTAATCAAGTGTCTTGGGTGCCAGTCAGATTGTCAGTAAGAAAGTGTGTGCAACACCGAAGGTGCCAATTGGCCTGTCTGCGCTCTTCCCACTGTGGCAAAGTAGTAACCCACTGGAGCATCACTAGGCTGGATTGATGAGTACTGGAAGAAATGTGGCCACAAAGGCACACTCTGGTTCTGCCCTAGCCTGCGAAATGATAGGGACATCACAGGGCTGGGCAAGCTGCTCCATACAGCTGGATTGTAGCTTTGACTGACAAATTTCTGATCCCATTCTATGATTACTTCTGCTATCTCCATGCCTGTCACTTCATACAAAACCCCGCGCTCTGGAAATTCCAATGCAAAGCAACCTTGTTAGAAGTGGCCTTCTACAGGTCGCCCCAGAGACACGCTGCAGCTCACAACTCAATACTGTCAACCTTCAAAAGTGTGGCTCCTGAGCATACAACTTTGAAAATCCACTTTTAGACTATAATCTATGTTCACTGCTTTCATCTATAGCTGAATGAGAGGTTCAGACTCAGCTCAGACTCCTGCATCGTGCATAATACTGTGCAAAACTTTAGAAAATTCCAGCCAACCATGGCAGGTCAGTACTGCAGACCTGTCAATAGGGGCACACTGTTGATATTGCCCAAATGTTGTTCCTGATATTGCCCAAATTTCCATTCCTCTGGACAGGTCCTTTGGAGGCCAGTGAAGGAATCTCAGGCCCAACTAAGCAGTCCACAATCTACCATTATGAGGGCAAGGAACTCCTTGCACTTAAAAGTCACCTTGCTTCGGCAACAAGAAGATTATCTTATCTACCTGTTCTAGCACTTTTGACAATTAAGCTGAAGTCTACCCTTATATATGATATCTGGCCGTTAGAGTATGGCTTGAATACATTGGAACTGGGAAATACCCAGTAGTTCTAGGGGCTTTTCCTATGACCCAGCCCAATGGCTAACTGTTGAGGAGATAGTCTCCATTAGTTCCTATTACTGCTGTAACCTATTGCAGCTTTATGATCCTCACTGCATTTATCTTCAGGTATTGTGAAATTGTACTATAGTAAGTACACTGTAGGAAACCATGTCATGAGAATGAGTAAATCTCTTTTTAGAAAGTGATCAGAAGTTTATAAATAAAACTATGGGAAAGTAGAATCAGACTTAAATAACAAAAAGTAAATTTAAATCAGATTTATTAGAGCTTCTTTATTCGGTGGTAAATGTTGGAATGATTTGGACAGGCAGTGTAGTGAGACAAAAAAATGAGTGGTAATAGATGTGCAGCTGAGTGCTATCTTTCCTTATGTCTATGTGACAGAACAGCAGTTTGCATTCCATTGCTTATCTATAATACGTCTTCTGAGGTCAGTATCCCAGGTATCCTCATGATGCTGAAGGCTCACTGCTTGCATGAACACAGCAGCTCCAATTTCCTGGGATGACAAAGCTTTGGAAGTGCATTAGAAACCACATATGTGGGGGGTATCTAGAGCAGTTACAATGACTTTCAAGTGGCAACTCTGAGAATTTTCCAGCCAAGAACAGACCAATGAATCTCTGGTGAAAAAAGTTGAGGATTTAAAGGCTCACTACTTTTGTGGACTCTACTATATACACAAACATGAAAATAATAGATTTGAAAGAACTCCCCACTTATAAGATTTGTTTTGTAAGAATTACACAAGGCTCAAGCAATTTTTCCTACTTGGATAATAGCTTGTGTATTTGTATGTGAGGACAAAATTGCATTCAACAAATGAAGAGTATACTGAAGCCAAATTGTGTAGGTTTAGGCAATTTGTTATATTTATGAAGCTACAAAATTTTCAATTTATGGACTGGAATGTTAAGATGACAACTAAGATCATGAACAAATATATTTGAGTGGGGATTCTAAAAATCAGTTTTATCACCTAAGATACTTGGTAAAGATTGTTGTAAAATGGACAGTTTTGAATGGCTACAGCTTCCAGTGTTATCCCAGATAATTTGTAATACCTCTTACCTGTTTTGTTGATTTGGATAAACAGTGAGTTCTTGGTCTAAGTGGTGAATTCCAGAGCCGCAGGAAGTAAATTAGCCCAATGGGAAAGATGGAAATTCAGAGGGAGTGATCCCAGGCTGCTCTTGCACACTTTTAAGTAGCCATTTGGTGAATGCCAATGATAGAGGAGTAACCTGTCAATTACAGAGATGTGTGTGGTAAAATCTCTCATCAAGATAGTATATACAGACATTCAGAATTAAACCTGACTATTGTGCGACTATATACAATTGAGTTTAAATTGTTATTTGATTTAATACCGCAGGTTGCAGAAATAATATCAGATGTCCGAGAGCCAATTGTTCACGTTGAAGTACCAAAAAATGCTGATGAACAAAGGAAGAGACAAGTTGAGGTATAAATATTTATGATTATGGCTATACATGATTTGGTGACATGAATTATTATTTAAAAACCAGAGCAAGAACCTTGAAGATTTTTATGCACTAGACTCCACTTAGTTACAAATTAAATAATGATGTGCAAGATTTGAAAGCTGGATAAGAACTGATTTATTTGCTAGTTATAATTTTTGGAGGATTAGTTTGTTTTAATTGCTTTTGAAACGACCGCTTGTATCATGCCTTTTAATTGTAACGAAATATCCCAAGACACTTAATCAAATAGACATAAGGGAAATCGATTTTGAACCAGGAAGAGGGTTTAGAACAGTCCTCACATTATGGTTAAGTCCATAATGGTTAGGAAATGATAATGAAGAATTAGGCTAGTGGTGGTCGGCTGCAAAAGGGCAAAGTAAAACTTAATTTGAGCGAAATTATTTCTGATTCAACAGTATTTGTCTAAGTAATTGTATAAGAGCAGAGAAATAAAGATTGGGTACTGTAGCTTAATGGTTATGATGCCAATCTAGCCATGAGTTCAGATCCCTTGATGACAACTTGTGAAATTGAATTCGTTAAATCTTGCAGTTGTGACTTGGTAAAAGAAAATGATTATGAACTGCCGAAATTTCAAGCTGCGCTCCCATCCAGTCAATCCTGCAATCACAAGATGTAATTGACTCTGTCCTTACAAGGTGGTCTAGAAGGTCACTCAATTCAAAAACAGAACAATAATAATTGTCTACCATATTGCTATTTGGAAGCATCATTGCCATAGTAACTACAGGGTTTTGAGGGGAAGGTTTTTTCAGCAAACAACTTTGGTGTATAAAATAAAAGCAGAAAATGCTGTAATTGCTCAGTAATGGCAGTAATGCTTCAAGTTGATGACCTTTTGATTTTATTATTGTTTACACTTAGTTTATTATATACTTTGTTTTTCAAGTTTTAGTCTCTATCAATGGAAATTTATTCTTTGCGACCCTTTTCGCCCTATTCTATACTCTATGCATCTTGTTGAAGATTTTCCACTGTTGATTGGTTGACCTGTTACTTTAAAATTGCACTACCTCATGGCTGTTTCTTTCCCTTTCTTCTTTGATTAGTATTTCCTAATTATTTCATTTTGCTAAACTACTGTCTACTCTTCCCAATAGCTTTGTTGTTCCTGCTTTCTGTCACCTGTTGAAAACCCAGACTTTCCCTGCACCCTGTATTATCAAGTTAAATGCTTCTACGACTGCATTATTTACCCTTTTTGCAAGGACATTGGTGCAATTTCATTTCTGTTGAATGCTGTCTGTTTGGTACAACCTATCCTTTTCCCAGAAGTCACTGCAGTGTCCCAGGAATGTAAACTATTTTGTTTGACTCCAGCCCTGTCACCACATGTTCTCAATCTTTATTACCTTAATCAGCTTAATACATGGCACAAGAAGCCATCCTGAGATGACCAGTTTTTGAGATCTTGCTTTTCAGTCTAATGCCCAACTTCTTAAACTCCCTCTACACAAGCTCAAGTTCTGTCAGTGTCACTACTTTCTGTGCGGACCACGATCTGACATTATTCCTCCTCTCTTTCCAGAAGGGTTTCTTCCTATTCTGTAACTCCCTTCACCCTGGCACCATCGAGACAGCATTTGGGACTTCTGGTTACATCTGCAACAAGTGAAGAGGGAACTTAGTAGAGTGCATATCTCTACCATGCTGTGTTAATGTTATTACAATTACACAACTTTTCTTTGAGGCTATATCCTGCTTGGCTGATGCTCTGTAACTACAAAGCTGAAAAAAGAAATATTTTTATTAAGAGTTTCCATGTCACTGAGGAGCCTTCAGGCCAATCAGCAACCAATAATGTGCTCTGAAAACTCTGCTTACAATTCATCACGGCTGTCAAAATGTATCAGAGCAGCTGAGACAAACCACAACATTCCAAAATAATTAACAATATTCCAAATAAAAACAATCCACAACATTCTTTAAAAAAAGGTCAACTCACCCTATCTCCCAATGTTAATGGATCCTTTAAAACAATTCCAGCATCCAACCCACATCTTGGCCAATAATTAATCAGTTCTTCCTTGGTATATACCCTATCCAGTTTCAATGAAACTTGTCCATTTTCTTTTAGATATTGTTTATCGACTAACCTGGGTAAAGACATAACCTCCCCTCATTCAATGGTGGAGGTAAAAAGATGATCTGTACACCTGATTATAGATTCCCTCAATACTGTGACTCCCTCCTATTCTTCTGCTCCATCCTATTGCCCTTTTGGAAAGTTCCCTGCTTCCTCCTGGCACAGTTGCCCCAAACTATCCTGCTCTGAGTCACTGTCCACCTGATACTTGTCCAATGTTGAATATCAATTGAATAGTTCCAACAACTCTGGTTCTTTGCACCTATAAATCCTAGCTCCCATTGCTGCATCTTGATATTATCATATTGTCTCTTTCTGCATGATTCCCATGTCATGGACTGTTTAGCATTGCCTCTTAGGTGATCATATTCTGGAAAGTATAAATGTAGATTGTATTAGCCCAGACTCCAACTAGCACTAGACTCTTACAGGAAACAAAAACCTCCTGCTGCACGCAAGTATTAAACTTGGGGTAGAAAAGACTTGTCAAATGACACTGAGCTGAGCTCCCTATAAAGTTAAAATCTCACAAAGGCTAAACTATAGACCTGTTGGTTGTGGGCAAGCTTTTAGAATCCGCAATAATTTGAGGTAATGAGTATCAGCTGATAAAAGGTTACAGATCTAAACATTATCTCAGTTTCTCATGCCACAGATATTGCCAGACCTGCTGAGTATTTCTAGCATTTTCTATTTTTATTGTTAGATATATAGGGCTGAATTTTCTGGCTGGCTGGGAGGGGGTAGCGGAGCGCGCGCAGACCCGATCGCCGTCTGCGATCGGGTCCGAGCTGCCATTTTACTCGAGCGAGCCAATTAAGGCCCACCCAGCGTGAATCGCAGCGGGCGACAGCAGATTTGCAATGACCGCCGGGTCCAATGGCGACCTGGCAGTTTGTTTTAAAAAGTTGTTGCAACCTTTCTAAGGCTGCGAATTATGGCCAGTGGAAAGGCTTCCATTGCTGGTGAGCAGGCCGGACAGGAGGGTAGGGCAGGGGGGCACTGTATCCCTTGTTTTTCCGAAGATTGCCTTCATGTCCTCCTTGAAGAGGTGGCAGCATGGCGGGAGGTCCTGGTACCCCAGGACGGGAGGAGGAGGCCCCCCCCACATGACCAAACGTGCCTGGGAGAAGGTATTGGAGGTGGTGAGCTCCTGCGACGTGGTGCGGTGCACCTGGATCCAGTGTCGCAAGTGCTTCAACGACCTGTTGCGCTCAAGAAGGGTGAGTACTATGATGGCATTGGTCACTTAACCCAGCAGGTAGGCCCCCCCCCCACCCCAAACAAAGTCTGAGTGTAGTGACTGCATTGAATCATTGACGGCATCTGTCCTTCAATGCATGGGCCAGCAGATATTGCCCATGCCGAGGTCACCCTGAGAGGGTGGTGAAGAGATGGATTCTGCCCCCGCAACAAGTGGTACACTGTGACCCACATTACTGTTTTTGGGGCAACCTGGAGGAGCTGCACCTAGGCGCAGAGCTACAACTCCAGGGCATTTCAAAGTCAGGGTGATGATATGGGAGGGGAGCTTCAAGGTGGTGTGGCACTGATCGATCTGTTGTCCTCTGCGCTCCATGTGCTTGCACTCTTTGCTATGGAAGGTTAGACCGTGTAGTGCCTGATGTGATGTAGGTAGTATTTGGCCAGGGTGGTGGGGACAGACCTAGCATCTTTGTGTGAGTATTCAAGAGCAGCGGGGTGAGAAGACACTGGAGCCCTGTAATGAACCACACTGGTTGGGGTGGGCCGGCCGTGAGGAGAGACCAGGTACAATTAGCACTAATCAATGCTCTTCTCTCTTTTTCAGAAGAAGAATGCACAAGCTGCAGTCGAGTAGGTGAGGACTGGCGAAAGGCTGGTACAGTTAGCTGTTCTCAGCTGTTTTGAGCAGGAGGCTTTGCGCCCAGGTCCACCAGTGTCGGTAAGGCTGGGTGCCACGGGCAGGTATGTTTGCCCAGCAGTGAGGTCACCAGTGTTCTCCGAGCAGCCATGGCAGTGCTGAATGTTCAGTGATTGAAGTTTGCAACATGACTTGACCATTGCTTATGGAAGGATGAGTGCATAATGATCCGTGGGACAGGGATGCACGTTGACCTTATCTCTATGTTAACTGATCCAATGTCCTTGTTCTTCCTTTCAGCATCAGCGGAGCAGGGCTGGGAGGAGGAGCAGCAGAGGCCCCCTCTCACACCTGAGGGCCCTGACATCTCACTAGCATCACACCATCTCTGCCAGGCAGGCACCAGCGTAGATACTAGCACCTTGGTGGGAATTAGAACATCGGCTAGTGTCCCGGGGCACAGCGGTGAGGGCACTTCACAGTCGCTGGAGGAGCTGGCAGAGACAGGGAGTGGCCATGGCACCAGCAGTTGGAGGACTGCAGGGAACCAGGCACATGCTCAGTCGGTGCCTGATGGTGTGCCTTTGGAGTCGTCCGTGACGCAGAAAGCACAGGAAATGTGGCCGGGCGTGCGGGATTATCTGAGAGAGATACATGAGGCTATGCTTGGCTTGATGTCCATGGTGGAGGAGTCTACCCGGACTATCGCTGAAACAATGAGCCTTATGTCCGAGCACCATGCGCCCTCTGTGGAAAGAGTGCCGACTCTTGTGGAAAGGCTTCTCCAGGAGACCCATCAGGGCTTCCTGGGGATGCGCTCGGACCAGAAAGCCCTCACAACGGCATTGACCTCAGCTGGTCAGTGCTAGCATGGGAGATGGTCTGGGCACCAAGTTTCCCAGCTCGGTGCCCATCCATCCACGGTGAGCAGAGAGGTCTGAAGCACCCTCACGGCGCAGCAGTTGCCTGTCATTTCTGCGGGCTCCTCCCAGGGTGCTCCAGACAAGGCAGGCAGCTCCTCCGCCCCTCTGCCAGTGACTGTTCATTCCGGTCAGGTGGCGATGACTGGGGAGATGCCTGCTGTGGAACTGGCAGCTCCCTCCCAGGTGGGGCCAGCACAGGTTCCACGGGCCAGAGGATGACCACCAAGATCATCGAGACCAACAGGACAGCAGAGTCAGCAGGCTGTCGTAGATGCCACTCCCAGCGAGGCGTCAACACCAAGATGTAGCACCCGATAGCATAAACATAAGGGACCTTAGGCACACCACAGGTTTATCACTGGTGCTTTTGTACTGGCCAGCAATGAGGTTTTTAAGTTGCTGTGATTTTTAACACCTTTTCCATTTTATTTCATTAAGCTTCTTAGGTTGCAAAAATAAATTCAGACATGTCACCATGGCTGAGGTTGCTTCTTTTGTTTTGCAGGCGGATGATTTCCAATAATGTAATGTGTGTTTGTGGGACATTCAGCTTTATTAACAGAGACCTCAATTAATGTTCCTAACCAGGCACTTACGTTTCGAATATGGAGCATACAGCCCAGGCTTGTGCTGGAGGTCCATATGTGGTGCGCTAGCTGAAGGCTCATTGGATTAAAGCCTCCCGGGTGCCCCTACCTCCCTGGAGAATGCCCGGGTCAGCACCTACCCCCTCAGCATTTCCCTGTGCATGCTGATCCTCGGACTCACTGCTGGACTCATCGTGTGCATCTGCAGTCAACGCATCTACGTCTTCATTGCCCACAGTGTCCCCCCCTTTCCAACACAAGATTGTGGAGAGCGCAGCGTGCAACCACTATCAGTGACACACTGGGGGGTGTCTGGGGGGTACTGAGGGCGCCACCTGAGCGGTCCATGCATTGGAAGCGCATCTTGAGAAGACCGATGGCTCTCTCCACCACAGCCCTCGTGGAGGCATGGCTCCTATTGTACCGCTGCTCAGCTTCTGTTCTTGGATGGCGGAGAGGCGTCATGAGCCACCTTCTGAGGAGATAGCCCTTGTCACCCAGCAGCCATCCATCAAGCCGGGTTGGGGCACTGAAGAACCCTGGTGCCTGGTAGTGTCTGAGGGCATAGGCATCGTGGGACTGCCTGAGTACCTTGCACAGACTTGTAGAATCGCCATCCTGTGATCACATACTATCTGCACGTTCGTAGAGTGGAAGCCCTACCTGTTGATGAAGGCACCAGGCTCACCTGCTGGCGTCTTGATGGCCACACGTGTGCAGTCTATTGCACCTTGGACATGTGGTAAGCCAGCAATAGCCACGAAGCCTCAGGCTCGCTGTGTCTGGCTTGCCTGGTCCCAACAGTAGAGGATGAAGGTCATTGCATGCCTGAATAGAGCGTCTGTAACCTGCTTGACACAAGTGTGGAAAGCTGATTGGGAGACACCGCAAAGATCACCCACCGAGCCCTGGAAGGAGCCAGAGGCATAGAAGTTGAGGGCAGCTGTGACCTTTAGACCCACTGGCATGGGGTGTGCACCACAAAATTCGCAGAGATATCAGGCCCAATCATCTGACAAATATAGTTGACTGTCTCCCTTGAGAGACGGAGCCTCCTTTGGCACTGCACCTCAGACATATTGAGATAGCTGCTTCGCCGCCTGTATACCCTGGCAGCAGGATAGTGGCGTCTTCTGCAGCCCCTTCTGCCTTGGACTACCTCTTGGCCCTGGCCCTGCACTCCTTGTGCCTGTGCCTGACCTCCCAATGGTGGCTCCCCTGGAGGCTGCATTGCACTCCTGGCCTCCACCCCCTTCTAGCCCTCCCTTCCTCAGAGGAGGTGCCTCCAGTGGAGAGTTCAGCTCCCATTCCCAGGCTAAGGGAAGGCTTCCTGAAACATGCAGGCCCAAAAAAGATCCCTCACTGCAGAGTGCTGACCTGAATGTTGTGAGTCCAGACCAAGCAGCTGGTATGAGTTTTCAAGTCTTGCAGATCACCCAGGCAAGTATCAGAAACTTTGAAACATCAATATTTGACAAAGCACACTTGCGACCTCACTAAGCCCTCTTATCCCGCCCGTGGATGAGTTTTATACAAATGTGCCCTACCTGCCTGCCCGTTGCACCTGTGTGCCAACCCTTAGATTGCACGGGCACTGAAAAATCGCGGTTGATTGGCGCGTCAAGGGCCTTAAGTGGCCCATTAATAACAAAATGTTGTGATGGCACGCGGTGACGTCGGGACACACGCCCAACATCACCGCGTATCATTTTACACACGTGCGTGCAGGGCCTGACCTTGCATGCCAACAGGAAAATTCTGCCCGTAATATAGCAAGTGTAACGGATATGGATTTTGCTGGAAAAAGTGACATGTCTAAGCTTTTCGTCTTGCACTCACCAGGGCTCTTGCAAGAATACCAGTAGAAGGGGGTAGCAACAATTTATACTCTATGTCAAAGAGTGATGATTGGTTGGCAAGTGGCGTTGCCATGGCACCAGTGATGGTGACTGACAGTTAACTGCCAAGAATTGTTTGAAACTTAAACCAGGGAGATTGACTGGTCAAGGCATTGCCCTGAAGAATGAGTCACTTTTTTTGTTTAGCTAACAAAGATGCAATATCTGTACATGTTCTTTATGTCTGCAAAGAACAGGGCCCTGTGTGTGAATATATGTAGCTTCCAGAACATGCAAGTGTGCTACACTGCGAGTTCGTCTGACAATCTTAAATTGGTTGTCAGCATAATTCTTAACACATTGGTCAACATTTTTTAAATAATCCTCAATCACGGAATCACATCTAATGTTGGACACTGTGTTTTGAGTTTTGCAAGCACGGGCTGGTTAGGTCGCAGTTGGGACATGCCATTTGATACAATCTGCCAGTCTTTGGGATGTACGGCTAAATACCTAGCATCACACTGGCACTAAAATTCATATAACCACATTACTCATTTGCGTGATAGGCAGGATGACTTTTTGGCTTGATGGCAGCATCCTATTAGTGGCGAATATCACTCGTGTTGCTACTGCATAGTAGCAGCATGAAACAGTTCACCTGTTCAAATTTTTGAGATACTTTGCCCTTCTAGGATAATCTGAGATAGACTGGACACTTTTCAGGGCCAAAAGTGGCGGCCTTAGGCTCATTCATGAGTTCGCATGATATACAACATGAAATGATCTGATCAGGGTAGTTATTATCCTGCAGGATGTCTTTGACGTGCTCTATTTCAGCATCAGGCTTGCATGGCGAGCAAATAGCTTCGGGCCCTATTTACAAGGTTGCCGATAAGACCAATCTTATAGCGTATGGAACAGTAAGAATTCCAATGCGTTTATTGACCAATGAAGGTAGGCTTGTGGTAGATCGTGGTAGAGAACCCCTGGCAGATTTCTCAACTAGTATATCAAAGAAGGGGATTTCATTTGAATGCTCCATTTCACGTGTAAGGAAATTGTTACATGAGGCTCCAGATTTAAATATAGCAAATGTTTCATCCATATGTCGGAAATATGCGAGGGGTAGGAGGTTAGGTGTCATTCCATTGAAGACATGTTTCTCATGGAACTCCACAAAAATGTTGGCGAGAATTGGGCCTAGAGGGGATCCCATGGCAACACCATCTATTTGGGCATACATGATGTCATTAAAACTGAACGAGTTGACGAGTTCATAAGTTCATTGAATACTGATTGACACAATGGTGGCAGGCCTAGATCGCCATGATATATATATAGAGCTGCAGCGCAACTGCCTATGGCTTCCTTAAGTAGAACATTGGTGAATAGGCTAGAAATATCAAATGAGCACATGGACACAGCATTGCTGTCGATATGCTAGTCCTGTATGGCCTTCGCAAATGTGAAAGAGTTCTTCATCATGTATGTGCAAAACTTTGTCAAAACTGGTTGTAACAATTTGCCCAACCATTTGGCCAATTCATAGTGTGCAGAACTGGGCATAGGCAAATTGGAGTGTAGACGGGCATCAGTTTTGTGTGTCTTGAGTAGCTCATACATATGCAGACGTAGCGAACTGTGAGGACTAACCCTGTCATATATATCACGGGGTAGCTCATGGTTCTTGTACAAGTCCAGCAAGCGTTTTTTTAAAGCTTGCTTTCAAACAAGTGTGTCCAATCATGTGGAGCGGCAGGTCCAATGGATACAAATTTGGACCAGTCATTAAATGCATTTTGTTGATATAGTCACACTTGTTAAGGATGACTATTCTCGAACCTTTGTCAGGTTTACTGATGTGTATGTCTGAGTTGGTCTTAAGGCCTCTCAATGAGGTATGACATTTGAGTTGCATGTGAAAGTCGAACAGG
Organism: Carcharodon carcharias; assembly: GCF_017639515.1. Taxonomy (NCBI): domain Eukaryota; kingdom Metazoa; phylum Chordata; class Chondrichthyes; order Lamniformes; family Lamnidae; genus Carcharodon; species Carcharodon carcharias. The sequence continues at coordinate 116,202,179 of NC_054467.1, forward strand.
TCGTTCAGAATCTTGTAATATGCATGCTCTACATCGGCTAGGTGCACTTTCAACGATTCAGCATCTTCAGTGGACTCTGGTTTGTGGGGGAATAGTTGGGAGTAGAAGAGGTCAAACTTAGCTAATACCTCTTCCTGTTTGACTTGGGATGAAGGCACACCAAAATTGAAAGCATGCGCAACAATAAACTCCTTGCTTACTGAGAGTACATGGTCAGAGAGATTTATTACCTGTCTGGTGGCCTCATTAATTGTGTTGCCAAACTGCTGCTTAAGTGAGTTTATGGTGTGGACATGTTTTAAACGGGACTATTATGGTGCGGTTACGTATTGAAGCAATATAGAGGCATAAACGGATCAAATCAAAAAAATGAAAGAAATTTGCTCTTCTCAGACCAAGCGCAATGTAGGTCACAGTGTAAATTTAGCAACTCTATTACCAATCTGTTCAATCATCTCACGTAAACACTAGCTCGATCTTGGGACTGTGTCTCAGTTTAGCATTATCGAAACATTTGGAAATGAAAACTGGCACAATGTTGGGTTTAATACATACTTGGAGAAATTCAAAAATAGCTTACCTGTTCTTAATTTACCTATAAGTTGAACTATGTTGTTTGGTCTTTGTTGTACTTCTGTCTTATAGTTGTTGGTAGTACAGAACTTGAGTATTGCTGAAAAAAGAGACATGTCTAAGCTTTTCATCTTGCACTTATTGCAACGATACCAATATAAGGGGGGAAACAACAATTTATACTGCATGTGAAAAGATTAGCAACGCAAGTGGTATTCGCCATTAACGGGATGCTGCCGTCGAGCCAAAAGGACCTTCTGCCTATCACACAAATGAGTAACGTGGTATATGAATTTCAGTGCCAGTGTGATGCTAGGTATGCAGGCTGTATGTTCCAAAAACTGGAGGGTCGTATCAAACAGCATGTCCCAGCCGCTGTTTGTAATGGGCAGGATACAGACCATACCCAACCAGCCCATGCTTGCAAAACTCAAAACAGTGTCCAACATTAGATGTGATTCCACCATTGGTCAACATTTGCTAAATAAACCTCAATGTGCTAAGAATTACTCAGACAACCAATTTAAGATTGTCAGTCAGGCTCGCAGTGTGGTGCATTTGCATGTGCTGGAAGCTACATATATTAATACACAGGGCCCTGTTCTTGCAGACAGAAAGAATGTGTCATACGTTGCACCTGTTTCAGCTAAACACAATAAGTGATAGCCAATTGCTGATGGATTCCTCAGAGCAATGCCTTGACCAACCAGGGTCAAACTGCCTGGTTTAAGTTTCAAACAATGCTTGGCAGTTAACTGTCAGTCATTGCCATGGAGAAAGCACCAGTGATAATGTCACTTGCCAACCAATCAGCAGTCTCTTCACACATAGTATAAATCGTTTTCCCCCTTATATTGGTATTCTTGCAAGTGTCCTGATAAGTGCAAGCCTAACAGTTTAGACATGTCTTTTTTTCAGCAATACTCAAGTTCTGTACTACCGAATGACTATTTGTATCCTTTAGACAGTGGATTTTTCCAACGGCATTTCATGATCTATCTCTCAACTGACTTATTTACAAAAATTCTGGTGCATAGTGTAAGAGCAATTCTGGAAACATTGATGAACAGCTGGTTGGACAGGAAACAAAGGGAGTGAATAGGTATTGTCTAGATTGGAGAAGAATTGGAAGTAGTGTAACTTGGGTTGATGCTTGATCCACTTTTGTTCTTGATGTTTATGTACATGATTTGGACTTTGCGTAGGGAGAACAGTTGAAATTTTCTCACAAGACAAAAATAGATGGTTTGTCTAAGTGGTTCGAGAAAGATTCGGGAGGATTTAATCAGGTTAACAAATGGGCAGGCAGGTGGCAGATACAATTTAATAAAGAGAAATGGAGTATGCACTTAATAGAACGATGCTGCAAGTAAAGGTAAGCAAAGAGATGAAGTCACAAGAAAGGCCTTACGGTTTTAATAAATGGGTGTGTATAAAAATAAAGAAATCATGATGAGGTTAGTCCACAGTAGAGTACTGTATACAGTTTTGTGACTCAGTATAGAAAGGACATTAAAATCACAGAGAATGTACAACGTTGATTTATCAGATGATTCTAGAGATGGAAAACTATATGAAGGTAGACTTAAGATGCTGGATTATTTCAACTGAGCAGAAAAGATGAAGAGGATAGAAGTTTGTAAAGCGATAAACTATTTTATAAGATGAGCAGGGAAAGACTGTTTCTTTTGGAATGTCAGTGAATTTCAGAGCATCAATTTAAAATGGTCACTAAGCGAGTAGGAGAAATGTCTTTACTTGGGGTTGTTATAACATTGAATGCTTTGCAAGGAGTGACTGGGGCAGAGACTATTGTGTCTTTTAAAAGAAGAGGATAAAGATTTGAAGTGGAGGTAAATAAGAGGTTGAGAAGAGAGAACAAAACAATGAGATTAGTTTTGGTTTGTTCCAGCAAAGTTTCATTACAAATATGGGCTGAATCATTTTTTAATTCATTCATGAGATGTGGGCGTCACTGGCAGTGCCAACATTTGTTGCATGAGATGGTGAGCTGTCGCCTTGAATTTCTGCAGTCCATCTGGTGCAGGTACATCTACAGTATTAGGGAGTTTCAGGATTTTGAACCAGGATCAGTGAAGTAATGGTGAGATGAAAGTCGGGATGGTGTGTGCCTTGAAGGGGAATATGCAGCTGGTGTCCCCATGTCCTCCTGGGTGATAGAAGTGGAAGGTGCTTTCTAAGAAGTTTTGGAGAGTTACTGCATCTTGTATATGGTAGCTTTTACTTTTATGGTTCTGTATGCTGATTAAATTCTGTATAATCAAGTTTGCTTCGGAATGTATTTCTCTCAATGTTTATAATATTTTAACTTCACCTGATTTTCATATTACAAACTTAATAATTATTAGGCCTCCTTTAAATACTATTGCAATTTCAGCACATTGGAATTGAAGGCTAAAGGGGTACTTTACATTAAACAGAGTAGTTAAAAGAGTTTTGTCGAGAGAAATACTTATTAGCTCTCACTACAGTAATGTGAATACTGAGGGATTATTGAATTGCATACAAGCATTTTCTGTTCTACCTTTTTTGCTTTGTAGCTTGCCAGTATCAAAGTTCGACTGATTGAAGCAAAGCAAGCACTGGAGGAAAGTATAGCTCGGCAGGACTTCATTCATGCTTCAGAACTGAAGCAGAAAATTGAAGAATTAGAAAATTGCAAAATTGAGATGATAAAAACAACTGAACAACCAGAATTCAAAGAAGTTTGCACTGAAAAGGTAATTATTTTTAAAGGTAAAGAAAATTTTAGTAATGAACTATAATAATTGTGAAGATTAAGTAGGTATAAATACCAGTATACAATATAGTTTTGAATACTTTAGCATGAGTTACTGTCTAATTATATAGTAAACTACACTATATTTTTATCGTGCTTACCCCAACCCACATATTCAAATATGGTTGGGAATAAATTTCTGCATTATATTTAATCCTAAAACTATCTACAATTTGTTAATTGAAAAAAAAAATACTCTTTAGGGCTGTGATCATGCCAGTGCTTAGAATGGAACACTTTTGCATTTCAGGTGCCTTGTGTTAAGCATTTTAAGGTCGGATGTAGAACTAGCTGTTTACAGAGTAAAACTGCTACTGTACCCCATTGTTAATGTGCTCTTCCTACCCCTCACTGCACCACCAATCATTGCACTAACATGAACTTTCCAGTTTCTGCACCAGCTATTTCTGGCCATTATAAAAGGAACTACAAACTTAATACTACATTGAGCAGTTTTTGTTTTGTGGTATCAAACCCAAGCATTTTCCACTCTTGCAGTCAGCAGAGAGGTACTTCCATCCTATCACTGGGCTAGTTTGAAAGTCAGATTTCATAGGTGAAAACCTTGTGATCTGCTACATTGTCAAGTTCTGTAAAGCTGTTTTATGACCATTGAAAAAATCATCTTATTTTTCTAAAAGGACCAAAACATAGTCATAATAATGAATGGCTTATAAAAATAGTGTTCAACTAGTTAAGCTAAGTTATATGTTTGACAATTTTTTCATTCTTTCATGGGGTATGGATGTTGCTGGGATGGGCAGCATTTGTTGACCAATGCTAACCGCCCTTGAGAAGGTGCTGTTGGTGTGCTGCTGCCTTGAATCACTGCAGTTCATCTGGTATGACTTTTCTGTGGTGGTTTGGTATAACTGAGTGCTTGCTAGGAGATTTTAGAGGGCAGTTAAGAGTCAACCACATTGTTGTGGGTCTGGAGTCAAATGTAGGTCAGACCAGAGAAGGATAGCAGATTTCCTCCTGAAGGAACCAAATGTGTTTTTACAACAACTGATTCTAGTTTCAAGGTCACAGTCAATACTTTCAATTCCAGATTTATTAATTGAATTTTAAATTTCCCCCAAATACAGTGGTGGGATTTCAACCTGTCCCCAGCACATTAATTTGGGCCTCTAGATTTCTAGTCTGGTGACGTTACCACTATGCCACAGTCTCCCCTAAATACAGTGAAAATAGAGGTGAATAAGTTTATTAATATTTACAGTACGGTGACAGTTTCCCATCAAATTTGATTTGTTGGCTTATCTTTTGACTTTTCAGTGAATAATATATTTTCTCTTGCATTTTCTCTTTTCAATATAAAAGGATGATCCTGAAACTATGTTAAAATGTCTGATCATGTGCTCTGAGCTTCTCAAACAGATGGCTATTACAAAGGGAATGAGCCCAACTCTGAATGGAATAACAGAAGCTTTGGTATGGCTTTCACATTTACTACTTGGCTTCTTTACTGTAACCTAGTTTATAAACTTATGTCTATGTAAATGAAATAGCTAAGATTTCAATTACATAATAGGAAGCATATTTTGTTTTCTTTGAGGTGCCCAACCGTTTGTCTTTGTGAGCCACATTGTATACTGCATGGAGACTGGGAGTTTGGTGGGAGGGCGTTGGGGGCATATGCAAAACTTGCCTCCATGTTCCCATTAATCTTCTAAATTATTGATACCAGCAACTTTTGGTATCTTGGTATCTGGTTTAGAATTTATTCAGCAATAGCACTTTTCAAATCTGAAAATTTAAACAAGAAAACCTAGTCACTAGACTGCCTAGACTTCAAAGACTGCATTGCCAGCAAGACATCTGTCTTTTTTTGAAATTTCATCCAGAAGTACCATTGCTTTACCTTCCTCTTCCCATCAGAGCCCCCTACATGGCTGTATTTAGTTCCTTGATGCTTGTGACCTCCATCAGTAGCAATCACAGTTCTCTGGTAAGAGTTTGTCACAATTTTGGGATTATTTTTGCTATGTTTGCTCAACTTTTTTTTACAATTCAGAAGCTCATTCCTTTTAAAAGGAATTCTCCAAGGTATGCACAAAAATGTAATAGTGATCTGGCAACTGAGAACTCTGGAGTGTTTGAGTGGCATCAAATTTCATCGGTGGCCCAGATGAGGTATTATTGAAGTAACACATAAATAAAGCAGCATTGTAATATTCACTCTGTAATTATTCATGTATTATACACCAACATAAATTTTCATATTTAAATGACTATGTGATGAAATTCCTGGGCTCTCCAGGCTGCTGCCAGTCACTAGATCAGTGTCCACCTCCATCGCCAATGCTCTGGGAAACCTTCGATGTATTTATGTAAACATGCAGTTATATCACACCATACTCTGATTAGAGATGCCACAGCCAATCAGAAGTTTGTCTTGTGTTTGGTTACTTCCCATTGCCAGGTCAATACAAGGGGTTGGGAGATAACTGTGATTTTATTTCTCCTGACCCTATTCACTGTTTCTGTGACTCCATTTGGGATCGCGACGCACGGTTTGGGAACCACCTGAGTTAAATAAATTTTCATTTACTTCGATTATAGTAAATTATTCATCAGACCAGTAAAGTATAAAGTTTTGCCCCATTAGTTTTAAAAGCTCCAAAAGCATTGGAAGTTGTGACAGATTCCAGACTTCAGCAATGGCTACTTTCTTTTTGAGTGAGAAGATCAAGATCTTTGCCAGACAGGCCTTGCTCCTCTTACCCACTTGAATCAGAAGGTCCAGCTTCAGTACTTAGAATATATGTGGTATGGACTCTTCATTACAGTGCTGAAATAGTGCTGCATGTTGGATTGGATGTTAAACTGATGCCCGTGGGTGTAAAACATCCTATAACACTTTTCTGAGTTTCGTTCTTAGCTCAGTTTTTCATGAAATGGTGGATAAATGCAAGTTTTTTTTTTCTCTTTTAAAGAAGAGCCGGGAGTTTTCTCATAGTCATTGTTAATATTTTCCCTTAACTAACACCAAGAATAAAACACATCAGCTGGTCATTAATCTTTATCTTTGTTTGTGGGACCTTGCTGTTTGGAAATTGTTTGCTGCAATAGCCTACGGAACAAATACATTTAAAAGTATTATCTGTGGAATGCTTTGGGATGTTCTGAGATGTATAAATACAAGTTCTTTAGTCCTTCAGGTTTCCTGGAGTTTTTAAGAAATGATTGGTGATATCCTGTTTCTTGTTAGCTGCAGCCAATACTAGTTTTGATCACTCTGGCATGGTTTCTTTTTTAAAAAAAGACCATGCAAAGCATGACTTGCTGCGATGACAGGCCCAGCTGGATGATACTTGAGATGATGCTTCTGAAACACCATTCAGCATATGATGCGACAAGCATTCACAAGTTAGTTAAGCCATTGAGGCCTGTTGTTGTAGCTGCAGCAGAGCTACTTTTACCTGTGTGCAGTCGTGTGTGAAAGTGGGTGCACACGGAGCATCTTTCATGCAATCCTATTTCCTGGCACCTCTCCATAGGCCCTTATCTTCCAAAAAAATGTCAACTTTGGATTTTCGTTGCTGCTATGAAAAGAAGCTTATCCCATCCTTGCACTTGAGTAGTCACATGCCAAAAGGACATAAAGAGGAGCAGGAATAGGCCATTAGGCCCCTCGAGTCTGATCTGCCATTCAACAAGATCTGATTGTGGCCTTGACTCCACTTTTCTTCCTGTTCCCCATAGCCTTTGACTCTTGTCAATCAAAAATATGTCTAACTCAGCCTTGAATATATTCAATGACCCAGCCTTCACTGCTTTCTGGAGAAAAGAATTCTAAATGCGAAGGACCTTCAAGAAGAAATTCTTCCTCGTCTCCATCTTAAATGGGAGATCCCATATTCTGAAACTGAGCCCTCTTGGTCTAGATTCCCCCACGAGGGGAAACAACCTCTCATCATCTAACCTGTCAAACCCCCTCAGAATCTTGTATGTTTCAACAAAAGCACCTTCATTCTTCTAAACTCCAATGAGTATAGGCCTAATCTGCTCAGTCTTTCCTCATAACACAACCCTTCAAGCCAGGAATCAGCCTCACGAACCTTCTCTGAACTGTCTCCGATGTAAGCATTTTCCTCCTTAAGTAAGGTGACCGAAACTGCACAAAATACTCTAGGTGTGGTCTATCCAATGCCCTTTACAGCTGTAACAAAACTTTCCTACTTTTATACACCATCCTCCTTGCAATAAAGGCCAACATTCTGTTTGCCTTCCTAATTACTTGTTGTACCTTCATGCTAACGTTTTCTGATTAATGCACAAGGACATCCCGATCCCTCTATACAGCAGCATTCTTCAGTCTCTCTTCATTTAAATAATATTCTGTTTTCTATTCTTCCTGCTGAAGTGGACAAGTTCACATTTTCCCACATTATGCTCCATCTGCCAATTTTTTACCTGCTCAATCCTTTTGCCGACTCTGTATCCTCCTCAAAACTATCTTTGTATTGCAGGCAAACTTGCTGATGATACAATATCCCTTCATCTAAGTCATTAACATTGATCATAGTTAAGGCCCTGGCACTGATCCTTGTGGTGCTCCACTGGTTATAGTTTACCCTCCTGAAAATGATCCAGTTGGCCTGACTCTCTGCTTTCATGTTAGTTAGCCAATCCTCTATCCATGCTCAGTTATCACTTCCAACACACCAAAGTCCATAAATTTTGTAATAATCTTTTATGTGACGCCTTATTGGATGCCTTTTAGAAACCCAAATACACTATCTACTGGTTCCTCTTTATCTACTGTGTTTGTTACATCCTCTAAGACCACCTAATAAATTTGTTGATCACTATTTCCCTTTTTCAAAGCCACGTTGACTTTATCTGATTGTATTATGATTTTCTAAATGTCCTGTTCCTACCTCTTTAAGAATGGATTCTAGCATTTTCCCAATGACAGACATTAGGTTAACTAGCCTATAGTTTCCTGCATTCTAGCTGTTGTCTGTCGTAAACAGAGGTGTTACATTTGTGATTTTCCGAAAATTCTGGAAGATTACAACTAATGTATCAACTATCTTTGCAGCCACTTCTTTTAAAACACTTGGATGCAGGCCATCTGGTCAAAGGGACGTCTCAGCCATTAGTCCCATTAGTATTCCTATTATATTTTCTTTAGTGAGTGATTGAAGGGCGTCCCTCCCTTTTGCCTCTTGATTTTCAAGTATTCGTGGGATGCTTTTTGTATGTTCTACTGTGAAGACAGATACAGCATACTTGTTCAAAGCTTCTGCCATTTCCTTGTTTCCCATTATTAATCCCACAATCTCACCCTCCTAGGGGACCAATGCTCACTTTAGCTACTCTTTTTCTTCTATACCTGTGGAAGCTTTTACTGTCTGTCTTTGTATTTCTTGCTAATTTTCATTCATACTCCAAATTCTCCCTTTTTTTGTCATCACCCTTTTCTGGCTTCTAAAACTTTCCCAATCTCCTGGCCTACTAATAATCTTCACAGCATCGTACACATTTTAAGATTTGATAACACCCTTAACCTCCTCAGTTAGCTGCCGATGGTGCATCTTTCTGTTGGTCTGTCTTCCTCAGTGGAATATATCTTTGTTTAGAATTATGAAATATCTCCCTAAATGTTGTGGCCACTTCTCTACTGCCTTGGCTTTTAACCTATTTACTCAGTCCACTTTAGCCAACTCAGTCTTTGTACGCTTGTGATTGCCTTTATTTAACTTTAAACACTAGTTATGGATGCACATTTCTTACTGTCAAACTGAATGTGAAATTCTGCCATGTTATGACCACTCTTGTCTAGAAGACCCTTTACTATGAGGTAGTTAATTAATCCAGTCTCGTTATACATTACCAGATCCAAAATAGCCTGGTCCCTGGTGAGTTTCAGAACATATTGTTTGAAGATTATTGCAGTACCTTCCTTGGAAGCCCCCATTATTTCTTGTTGTATACTCTGACCTATTGTGTAACTACTGTTAGGGCACCTATAAACTACTCCCACTAGTGACTTCTTTCCTTTGCTATTTCTCATCTCCACCCAAACTGATTCTACATCTTGATCTTCTGAACCATGGTCATTTCTCACTATTGTACTGATCTCATCCTTTATTAACAGAGTGACCCCACTTTCTTTTGATTTCTCCTTGTCCTTCCAAAATGAATATTAAGGCCTCAGCCTTTGCCACCTTGCAACCCTGTCTCTGTAATGGCTATCATATCTTATTTATTTCTATTTCTGCTATCAGTTCATCCATTTTGTTACAAATGCTGTGAGCATTCAGATAAAGAGCCTTCAATTTTGTCTATTTACTGCCTTGGTCCACTCTGACTTTTATTTGCTAGTGCACTCTTATGTCTGTACTCTCTGTCCCTTCCTACAACACGATGACAATCATTACCTGTAACATTATCCTGCACTATTGCCTTGTCTTTTCTCTTTAACTTATTAAATTTCCTCTCATGTGAGCCCTCCCACTATTTAGTTTAAAACTCTCTCTCTACAGCCTAGTTAAATGATTTGCCAGGACACTGGTCTCAGTGTGGTTCAGATGAAACGTGTCCCAACAATACAGCTCCTATTTTCCCAATGCTGTTGCAGCTGCCCCATGAATCGAAACCCATTTTTTCCACGCCAATTTTTGAGCCACTCATTCAATTCTCTGATCTTATTCACTCTATGATCTTATTTACCCTCTGTGCCAATTTTCTACTGGCACTGGTAGTAATCCAGAGATTATTACTTTTGTGATTCTGCTTTTTAATTTAGCTCATAGCTGCTCACACTTCTTTAATAGAATCTCTATCTTAGTCCTACCTATGTTGTTGTTACTCACGTGAAGCACGACAGCTGGATCTTTCCCCTTCGGCTCCAAATGCTTCAGTTTTATCTTTTGCACTGATGTGCTGGGCTCCTCCATTGTTGAGGATGGGGATATTGTGGAGCAGCCTCCTCCAGTGAGTTGTTTAATTGTCCACCACCATTCACGACTGGATGTGGCACGACTGCAAAGCTTAGATCTGATCCGTTGGTTTTGGGATCGTTTAGCCATGTCTATCACTTGCTGCTTATGCTGTTTGGCACGCAAGTAGTCCTGCGTTATAGCTTCACCAGGTTGACACCTCATTTTTAGGTATGCCTGATGCTGCTCCTGGTGCCCTCCTGCACTCTTCATTGAACCAGGGTTGATACCCTGACTTGATGGTAATGGTAGAGTTGGGAATATGCAGAGCCATGAGGTTACAGATTGTGTTTGAGTATAATTCTGCTGATGGCCCACAGTGCCTCATGGATGCCCATTCTTGAGTTTCTAGATCTGTTCAAAATCTATCCCATTTAGCACAGTGGTGGTGCCACATAACACGATAGAGGATATCCTCAATGTAAAGGCGGGACTTCATCTCCATAACGACTGTGCGGTGGTCACTCCTACCGATACTGTCAGAGACAGATGCATCTGCAGCAGGCAGGTTGGTGAGGATGAGCTCAGGATGTGGATGAGGCTACTGCAGCTGTACAGGGCCTTGGTGAGACCACTTCTGGAGTACTGTGTACAGTTTTGGTCACCTTATTTGAAAAAAGATCTATTTGCTTTAGAAGCAGTTTTTTATAGAAGGTTTAGTCGACTCATTCCTGGGATGAAGGGCTTATCTTATGAGGAAAGGTTGAACAGGTTAGGCCTAGACCCATTGGCGATTAGAAGAATGAGAGGCATTGAAATATACAAGATCTTGAGGGTGGATATCGGGAGGATATTTCCTCTTCTGGGGGAAACTAGAACTCAGGAACATAGTTTAAGAATAAGAGGTCTTTCTCTTTAGATAGAGATTAAATGCGGAATTCTCTTCTCTGGTAGTGGAGGCTGAGTCTTTACAATTTTGTTAGACAGGAAGTCAAGGTTATGGGTGCAGACAGGAAGGTGGAGTTGAGACCACAACCAGATCAGCCATGATCTTATTGAATGGTGGGGTAGGCTCAAAGGGCTGAATGGCCTACTCCTGCTCCTTAGTCCTATGTAGATACTTTGCATAATGTAACTTATTATTTTGTAAGATTGTATTTCGCTTCTATTTTCTTTCTAAAATATGCCCTTCTACAATTTTAGATACTACCAAGCATTGCAAGTGTTAATCCTGCAGTAAGAAACATGGCAGTCTTGTGTTTGGGTTCATCTGCATTGCACAACAAAGATTTTGCGATTCAGCATCTGCCACTGTTGTTACAGGTAATTAGTAGACTGGTCTATAATTGAATCAACCTTACACTTCAATTTTCTGTTTGTGATTTCCTGAATTTCATCCAATGTAATGTGGATCAACAGATAAGATTGTCCCATTAGGTACTGTATGTTCTTCCATTTTAACTTTGGAAAAGACTTTTAATAAAAAGGAATATGCATTGACACTTGTGGATTTCTGGGATGTTGCTGTTACTGTGGTGGAGACAGGTCTTAGAGAAAAATGGGATGAGGTTTGGGGGTAGCAGGGTCATCTGTTGATGGTGGCATTTTGGTTTACCCGAAAAAAAACTCTGTGGGAAGGTACTGGTGGTTATAAAGCGACGCATGGCTTCCTTTGAATTTGAGGCCCTTTTAATTGCTATGGAGACTGGTCACGCTTAAATGGACAAGGAACCCGGGGGCTCTCGGAGCTGGAGGGTCAATCAGAGGTCTTCCAGCTAGAGGAGCAGCAGGCTGGGATGGCAGATAAGTAACAGAGCGGGTGCTTCAATATGTAGACACCCTCTCACCAACATTTTTTAGAACTTCAATTAAAAAATGGTTCCTGCATTTGGCCTCATTTATTTGCACTTAATTGCTCTTGACGAACCTTATTGGCTACCCTCTGCATGGGACATGTTGCCCTGCAGATCCAATCCTGCTTTTGCTAAAATGGTTGGCATTAGGAAATCAGCATGCCAGCCAGTGCCAGTATTTTTGGGCCCTTTCATTCTTGTCCCTGGTGGTGCTTTAAGATTCAGACCCGTGAGCATGTCAGCAGTGGACGGGGGAGTGGGGAGTGATTTGTTTGCTTAAATGCAAGTAGGTTTGAGGAGAAACTGAAAAAATGGTTTTCAAAACTATTGCAAATTACACTCTGATAGACGATTATGCCCAAAGTGAAAATTCTTGCCTAAATAATCAGGAAGAAGATAATTGAAACTCATATCATGACCACTGGCTAGGTCATGATCAAAGGACAGATTTGAATTTAAAGATATTGGACTGGATTTTCCCCTTTGAGGTGGAAATTGAGAGTTGGGTCATTTCCTGCCATTATGATTGAGCCTGCTGAGTGTACCTGCCTGTCCACCTTGTTTTCACCACACAGAGTCAGAGGCGGGCTGGAGTTGGGGCTGCCACCTCACCAGGCAGAGCAGAGGCGGATGCTGAGGTGAACGGATGAGAAGGCCCACCTCTGTTTGCTGGGACATCAGTCCAGTTCAGTAGTGAGGCCCACCAATCCTCAACTCCTCAACCTCCCCTCACCCCCTCCCCATTTCCCCTGCATATCTTCCCATTCCCAGACTCTCAGCCCAAGCCCGCTCACCCACTATCATAAAGAACTCTTGATCCCAATCATAACATTGGGAAGTATTTGGGATGTTTATAAATAAGATACACAAACCATTTCAAAAAACATAATCTTATTAAGTGGTCATTAACTGTCAAGATAAACAAACTGAGAGCCCCCTTGACAGCTGTGTCAACAACCCTTGCTGAGCTGAATCCATTAGAAGGGTTTGGAGCTCAGACAAGCATTCATAATGGGATTCAATTGCAAGCTCAGCCATCTGTTAAAGCTTTAAAGGAATGGAACAGATGTCTGAGCTGTCATTCGATGAAAATATTAAATCACAGAGGGCTAGTTAAATCTAAATATCACTACTCTTCAACTCAGAAGAGCACTTTATCCTTTCAATAGTGTACCCTAATGCATTTGAACACTTCTCCACTTTCACAATGCTGGAGAACTTAATGGTCACTTGTCTTATAAGAACGTAGCACTATCATCAATCACTAAATTAAAAACATGTTTAACTTATCATACAATAGCGTTACATTATGGTATGTGAAATTGTGGACATCTTTTGAACCGTTCCCTATTGCAGACTAGAATTCTCCCATGGTTCATGACACCCCTGAGCTGATGTAAACCATGTTGCCTGCAGAAGCCAGCCCAATTCCATCAAAAATATCGGGGTTCTAAAACGTCCTCCTGGCAATGGAGCCAGCAAGGTCGAGAATGCTGGTGTGAGGGCTCACAACCTGCCCTGTTTCCCGTGCTGCTAAAAGTTTCCAGCGATGTAAATAGGGATGGAAATTCCAGAATCCGGTCCTGCCTCTTTTTCTGCTCACCCGATGTGGTTTTGCTGCATGTTGGGACAGGACAATCTGTCCAAATGATCTGAACAAATAATGATGTTACTTTCCTTTGTATTATAGATTGCTCAACTTGATATGGTCAATGTGAAAATCAGTGCATTGCGGGCAATATTTGACATTCTGCAGGTGTTTGGGATTGAGGCTTTTAAACCCAGTCCTCATAAATCCCAGGAAATACAAAATGAAGAATTGGAGAGTGAGCTTGAGAAATCAAAAGATGAGGAACTAAAGGAGCCTGTTCTGGAAACTGATACGGTCAACAGTATCCTTACACTGCTGTTGGGATACTTAGACAATGAGGTATGAATTACTAGTGGCTTTTTGAAGTCCCTTTGGTCACCTCTGTGTATTTGGCGTGGGATTGTCATAGTGGCAGGAGAGGTGGTGTGTTGCTAATCATGGTGGAGTGAAATTTTTTATTTTAAAATTAGAGATTGCCCTTCTAGGACAGAGCTGAGGAGGACTTTTTTCTCTGAGTTGTGCAACTTTGGAATTCCCTGCCTCAGAAGGTGATGGAGGCAGAGGTAGATACATTCTTATTAGGCAAGAGAATCAAAGATTTTCTGGGTTAAATGGGAACGTGGAAATCGATACACAGGACAAGCCATGATCTTATTGAACGGCAGAGCAGGCTCGAGGGGCCAAATGGTTGTCTACTGTTCCTATTTTTTATGTTCTTATATACATACAAAATATAACTTCTGTGTGCACTCCTCAACTGAGCCTCTTCTTGCTGTCACATTTTTGACACACCTTTTGTGTCTAAAAGCTTGGCTAAAACAGTGTGTTTTAAAGAAGGATCAGTGGTGGAGGCAGAGAGGAATGTTTAGGAAGGGAGCTATAGAATGTGGCGCCTAGGTGGCCACCAGTGGTAGAATGAAGAATAGGTGATAGTGAGTGCTTAAAATGCTAGAGTAAGAGGAATGAAGTGAAGTGTTTGGAGAAGGGGGTTGAGGGCTGAAGGATATTATAGAGATGGGATTTATAACAGGATAAGAATGTTTAAATTGAAGAATTAAATTTAAGGGGCTGGGATAATGTAGTCAGCAGAGACAAGGCAATAGGCGAGTGAGACTTAGCATGAGATAGAATGTGTGAAGCAGTATTGTACTGAAATTTGTGGAGAGTGAAGGAAGAGAGGTCTGCCAGGAGAGAATTGGAACAGTCAAGTCTCGTCATCATCAGAGGATGACTTCTATGTGGAGTGCAAGATTTACTTTCTTTTCTTTCCTTCTCTGTTGCTGCTCTGCCTCATCGATAAGATGTTGGGACAAAAAAGGGGCGAGGCAGCTTGATGGCGAAGTTGTTGCCATTCTGAATGGGAGGAACTTGCTACCAATCAATCATTAAGGTCAATGCTGCCATGCTTCAAAGAGAGCTTCAGATTGTCTTTGAAGCATTTTCTTTGTCCTCCCCTGAGTGGTAACCATTTGAGAGTTGAGAAAACAGGACCTGGCAGGTGAGAATCATCTGGACAGAGTCCAGTCCATCAAAGTTGATTTTGCAGGAGTTTTGCCTAAATGCATGTGGAGCTGGCTTCAAGAAGGATACTAATGTTTGATTGAAGATCCTCCCATTGAATCCAGAGGATGTGACAGAGACACTGTTGATGAAACTCCTCTAGTGCACTTTTGTGTCAGTGATGTGTCCAGATCTCACTGCAGTATAGGAGTGTGTTGATGGCAATTGTTCTGTTCACCTGGACTTTTGTTGACTTGGAAATCTTTGTCGTCGAACACTTGCTGCAATAGTTTGTATAAGGTTGAGCTGGCGCAGCTGATCCAGTTGGATCTCATTGGTGGCTTTTTGAGAGAGATGGCTGCCAAGGTATGGGAAGCACCTATTTCAGCCTTTCCTCCAAGCTATATGGGAGGTAGAATATTTGGTTGTTCAGGTGTGAGTTGATATGGTATATAAATCTTCATACATCCAACTCAATTCCAGAGCAGAGAGGGATCAAATAAAGTCAGCTGTACTCGACTCACCTGCCCAGACCATTGGGTAGAATCATTGTCACCAGGACTGGCTCGACAAATATGACACTCAAATATGTGACCTGAAACAGGAATTCTGAACTTCATTGCCTGGCAGAACAACCCAAGGTCACAACTCAAAAAGGCAGCATTGCTCCTCCCCTTCCCTATTCTTCTCTTCTGTATACCCTCTCTACCTCTCTCTGGCAAATCCCCCCTCATTTGCCTCTTGTCCCCTCTCGCTAGTGTTTATAATTTTTATATGCTAATAAAATTTACTTATTTTCAGATAATGGACCTCAGGACTGTAGCTGCTGAAGGCCTTGCTAAACTGCTTTTTTCTGGAAGACTTTCTAGTCCCAAAATTCTTACCAGGCTTATTTTGTTATGGTACAATCCTGTGACTGAAGAGGACACTTTCCTTCGACATTGCCTAGGCGTTTTCTTTCCTCTGTATGCATTTATGAACAGGTTTGTACTTTATCTGCTCTATAAGTTGAAAATACAGGTTTTGCCATAGTTGCCAAAGCTAAAAGCCCTCACCTGAATGTATTCTGAACATGGCATTATGTTGAACTTTCTTCTGTCACCCATGCCTCGTGCTCACTGCTTTGGTCAGGAATCTTCCTCCCCTGCACAGTGGACCCTTTCTCTCAACTTCACTATTCTCATTCTACCTAGTCTTCTCTTTCTGGCCTTTTACCGTCCTCTAGATATATTTCTCATTTGGAACTCAGTGTAGCATCACCTGTCTCAATTTGTCTACTCGCCTCATTCACTCAACCTAACTGTACTTGAACTTGCAGCATGCTATTCTTTTTGGTCCAACCCTAAAATTGTCATTAAACCTGTTGACAAGGGCAATGCCATTGTTTGGTGAACTGATTGCTACCTCATGGAGGCTGAACGCTAATCTCCAACACCACCACCTCTACCTGCTCTACCACTGAATGTCAAGTCATCATTTTCGCTGCTCCCAATGTGGCCCCCTTTACAATGGAGAGACCAAATGCAGACTTGGTGATCACTTTGCGGAACACCTTTGGTTTGTCCGCAAGCATGACCAGACCTTCCTGTCGCTTACCATTTCAACACACCATCCTGCTCTCATGTCCACATGTCCGTCCTTGGCCTGCTGCAATGTTCCAGTGAAGCCCAACGCAAACTGGAGGAACAGCACCTCATCTTCCCATTAGGCATTTCACAGCCTTCCAGACTTAAAATTGAATTCAACAACTTCAGACCATGAACACTCCTCCATCCTCACCTCTTTTTTTTTTATCCCCTTTTTTCAATATTATTTTTTATTTTTAATCCACTTATTTTTATTTCATTTTTATTCATTGTTTTATCTCCGCCTTTTACCCTATTTTTGATTCTCTCTCTCCCCCTCGCCACACCATTCCCTCCCCCCACCCCACCCCCACAAGGGCCATTTGTCATTTGTTCATGTTGTTCTTTCCAGAGTGCTTACCCTTGCCCTGCTATTAACACATTCTGCTTTCTTACCTTAATGCCACCATCAGCACCTCCTTTAGCCAATACCATTACCATTAACACCCCTTTGTCCTTTTGTTCATGACATCTTTGTCAATCTCTCCTTTGCCCCCACCTATCGCTGGCCTTCTATCTGGCTTCACCTCTACCCCCCCCTTAAACAGTATAAATTTCATCATATTCTTACTTCTCTATAGCTCTGAGGAAGAGTCATACAGTCCTGAAACGTTAACTCTGATTTTCTCTCTACAGATGCTGTTAGACCTGCTAAGTTTTTCCAGCATTTTCTATTTTTGTTTCTTCATTTTCCAAACTATCTCTGAGCTCATCTCCTCTGGCGATCTTCACCACTTACAACTCCTCCCATACCCCTCCTGCCTTCACCCTCTTAGTCCTTCAACCACAAAAAGCCCAGTCCTACCTCCATCCCAAGATCCTCAAACAGGAATGTACTGACAGGCCTTCACATGGCCCATTTGCACTGTTCCCTTCCCTTCTTCAACTTTTCTTTCTACATTTCTGGCAATAGGCTGTCTACTTATAAGCCCACTGATTACCCGATTGCTCTTCATCCATCTGCTTTCTGTAAAGAATCTTTTCCATTCCCCCAGTTTCTTCATCTCTGTTGCATTTGTTCTGACAATGTCACCTTTGACACCAATGCATCCAATATGTCTGTCTTTTCCCTCACCTGAGAATTTTCCTCCACTATGGTTGACGGGGTCCTCAACAGTGTCCATCTCACTTTGCACATGTCTATTCTCACCTCTTACCCTTATTGCTAGAGCAATAATAGTGTTCCCCTTGTCTTCACCTTCACCAGTGCCTCCACATTCAACACATCATCTTCCATCGTTTCTTAGCGGGATGCCACCACCATACACCTCTTCCTCTCCCCTGTCAGCATTCCAAATGAACTTTCCCTCTGTGACACTAGTCCATTCTTCTATTACCTCCACTCTTCTAGCACCCCCAACACCTGCTCGCCTTACCACAGCATCTTCTCATGCAAGCACAGGAGATGCAAAGCCTGCTACTTCATTTCCACCCCTCCCACTATCCAAGGCCCCGTACACTCCTTCCAAATAAAATGTCCATTTAAAGCTACTTCTTCTAAAGTTATTATACAGTATTCGTTGCTAACAATAAGAGACCAAATACAGATTGGTTGATCATTTTGCTGAATACCTCTGTTCATTTCACAAGCATGACTGAGAGATTCTGGTTGGTTGCCGTATTTTAATTTTTCGTCTACTTCTACTGTTACCATTCTGTACCCTGCCTCTTACATTATCCCAGTGAAGCTCAAGTAACAGCCACCTCACCTTTCAATTAGACACTTTACAATTTTCTCGACTTGACATTGAGTTCAATAATTTCAGATGATATCCACAGCTCCCATTTTTTTCATACAGCAGCTTCTGATAATGATTCTGCTGTTCATTTAATCATTTTTGCCTTCCACCCTTTTATAAACCTTCTTTGTTATTTCCTCGCAGCTTCTACCCTTTCCCTGCCTTTAAAAACCTGTTTGCTTAAAACCTGTTGAAAGTAATGATTGAGAAAGCAAGTGTTGTTGAACAAACAAAATTGAATTGATGTTTAATATTGTGCAAAACCTCTCTCATAGGAGAAATCAAGAATGTTTTCAGGAAGCGTTCCTGCCTACTTTGAGGACCCTGTTCCATGCACCAGCTTCTTCTCCTTTAGCTGAAGTTAATGCACTTAATGTAGCAGAGCTTTTTGTGGATTTGACCCGAGCCAGTGAAGTTAATCACCAAAACAAACAGATACAGGACTATCAGGTATGCAACACCAAATTTTATGTAGATTGGGCAATTCTTCCAAACAAAATAGTACTTGGTTTACTTAGAGCAAAATGTATTTCTATTCCTCCATTCTTGAACAATTTGTGGTTTTGATCATGAGTTACGTTTGCTGTAGTTTGTAGTGAATCTGTTTACATAGACTGTTTGCTGAGCATATAAACTCTACTGTAAATCCTACCCTGCCTCCAACACAGTGGTGTCAAAATTAACAGGTGTGCATTAATATAACAGGAAAAGCACTCCAGAGAGTGGGAAAAAGGGAAACAAAAAGATACTAGAATTCTGAATTGTTTAGGTATTTTGATATGAAAACTGTTTAAAGTACCAGACTAAGTACTGGGTGTACTTAATTTGAATTGTTGCTATTTTATCTATTGATTTATTTTTGTGTGTTTATAATTTAGTGTGTCTCAAATTTGAGCATTGAATTACAGGTTTGCAGGTGGAGTGTTCTGTCCCTCCCAAAGATCATGTGTGCATAATGGTAATCTGAATTACTCCATATATTCTGTAGCAATGAATGGTAAATTGTTAGCCATGAGGGGCAGTACATTCTTTCTATACATCAGGTCAGAGGAAACACAGGCATGCTTTTAACAAGTGTTGAAGAGCACGTAATATAATTCCTGTCATTAGGAAATTGGAAACATATTCAAATTTGAGATTTTTGGATTTGTGGTGAACTGACTTTCTATTAATTCCACTTAGAGCTTGTAACTTTTTAGTCTGTAACTTCTGTTCTCAGAATGTGGGCAGTACTGACAAGGCTAAGTTAACTGTCCTTATTTGCTAAAGCAGTTGTTTGTGTAGCTGAATGGTTTGTACTTCAAGAGGCCATTAAAACTCAACCACATAATGTGGACTGGTTGCATATGGGCCTCGAGTTCCTTTACATGAATGATACTAGTGAAACAGTTGGGTTTTTAACATGGTTCCAGCAGCTTTCTGATACCAAAACACACACAAGCAGAATTATTGAACTCAATCGCACAGCTTCCAATGTTGGGATTTGAACTCAGTCGGGACTGTTAACCATTACTATTTCCATTATGTGTTTGCTTACAGAAGTTGTTCATATGTACAGTGGAATGACTTAATATTAGTGTCTAAAGTTTTTATAAGAGTTGTTTTGGATATAATTTAGGCTTAAGTGTCTCGTCAAAGTTAATTAAAATAGGATGCTAATGTTTTCTTTCCCCTCTTAAAAATCATCTATATTTAATGAGAGACTTTTACTGTAGTGCTTATGGTTAGTGCCGTTATAGGACACTCTTGTAAAGATGAGTTATTGCAACTTTAGAAAAAATCTGTTCTAATATGTATTAGAAACTTGGTCTGCCCATATTGCAAAATAAACTATTATGAGATTGCCAAAGCAGGTTTGGACAGTGCTCTCTCTCTCTCTCTCTCTCTGCAGTAGCCTTATCCTCTGTGTTGAATGTAATTTGTATTTGATGTTCTGGAGTTAGGCTTGCCATCAGGGTTTGACTTGTAGCTTTTGGTCACTAGCTGTAATTCAATCATGCTTCTGAATCTTCTTTTGGTTCTCTCTTACTTTCCATATTGTTTTGATTTTTATGATGCATATTTTAGAATGTAACTTTTGTTTATTTTATTTTTGGGGATTTTGTTACCTTTCACTCCTTTAATAGTTGCTGGATTAATCATTGTAATTTTTGACATGTTTCTAACTTCTAGAGTTTGATAGGCTTATGTTGTGTTTTTTGCAGTGAGCATTCATTGTATCGTATATGTCTTGTTCTGTTTCTAACACTGCTGCACACAGTTATAATCAAACCTTGAAACAATTTGCCTCTTTAAATAAATTTAAAAAATCAAATAACTGGACAAGTTGCATCCTGTCAGTGACAAGAGGATTACATTTCTGTCATACAATACTGAGTCTCTAAATTCCTTGACAAAGAACAAGCTATAAATAAAAGCAAAAAACTGCGGATGCTGGAAATCCAAAACAAAAAAAACCTGGAAAATCTCAGCAGGTCCGACAGCATCTGCGGCGAGGAACACAGTTAAGGTTTCGAGTGCATATGACTCTTTAACAGAACTAAGGAAAAATAGAAAAGAGGTGAAATATAATGCAATGTTCCAGTGAAGCTCAACGCAAACTGGAGGAACAGCACCTCATCTTCTGACTAGGCACTTTACAGGCTTCTAGACTGAATATTGCGTTCAACAATTTTAGATCATGAACTCTCTCCTCCATCCCCACCCCCTTTCCGATTCCCCTTTTTTCCAATAATTTTTATAGAGATTTTTCTTTTCCCATCTATTTCCATTATTTTTAAATGTATTTCCATCCATTGTTTTATCTCTACCTTTTAGCCTATTTCGACCCCTTCCCCCCACCCCACCCCCACTAGGGCTATCTGTACCTTGTTCATCCTGCTTTCTACCCTTAATGTCACCTGTTAACACATTCCTTAGATAATATCGCCACCGTCAACACCTCTTTGTCCTTTTGTCTATAACATCTTTTGGCAATCTCCACCTATCACTGGCCCTCTATCCAGCTCTACTTGTCCCACCACCCCCTTAAACCAGCTTATATTTCACCTGTTTTCTATTTTTCCCTAGTTCTGTTGAAGAGTCATACGGACTCGAAACGTTAACTGTGCTCCTCTCTGCAGATGCTGTGAGACCTGCTGAGTTTTTCAAGCTATAAATAAACTTGGTTTAATCTGTTTGACTCACATCAATATGTGAAGATATAAAAGAAATAATGTTTAGCAAATTATGCAATTGTTTCAGAGAATGAAAAAATATATGTTGCTGTCAAACTACTCTACTTGCTTTTGTATTTTTCCATTTAAAACCAAGGTTCTTTTTCGTGAACACTTGGTAACAGGAATATTGCTCCTGGAGTTGGGAACAACAAAGATGGCACCAAAGTTTAAAAATAATTCTAAGATAGTGCTTTGCATGGCAGCCAATGAGCCTGACACCCGAGGTAGGAAACATATATTAGAGGATATCCTGAAGGGGAGTCTGCGCCTTTTGTGGAAAAGTGGTCATGTTTAACAAACCCATTGATCCTCTCTCTGAGCACCTCCACCTTGTTAGCAGTGTGCAAGTGTTGTGAAGAGCCCAAAGAAATTCTTCAATGTAGAGGACTCGATCATTGGGATATTGACAGAAGAATAGAGCTTGTAGTGGGAGCTGAAGTTGTTGGCTTCAGTCTTCCCAATGTTTATCTGGAGGGCCAACACTCTGAAAACAAAGGGAGGAGTGGAGCTAGTTGTCAGGAGTGTATGTGAAGAAACTGATATCAGGGGCTGGATTTTCAAATGCTGGCAGAGTCTGGACTCAGTGCAGGCTCAATGTTAAAAATCGCAATCTTTGACGTTGTCTTGGGATCTCAACGCCTCTCGGACAATCTGGAATTTTCAAAGTGCAATTAACAGCCCATTAAGCTTCTGCAGGAGTGTGTTAATGGGCTGGGGAGATCGGCACCACGATTTTGATTGGTGATATGGTGTACCGAAACAGTCTGCTGCATGTTGTTGCACAGCTGTCAGGTTTGCTTTGGGGCAAAGGAAAGTTTTCATTAAATGTTGAAAATTATTGGGCCCTTGAGTAATCTGCGCTGGACTGCACCCATTACCTCAGTTTGGCCCAGTCACCCACAGTCTCATGCATTTCGCCTGCTATCCCTTTGAGGAGCTGCCTGCTGTCTTTGGCAAAGAAGTGGCAGGCCTCTACATGACTGCTGCCTGCCTTTGCTGTGGTGTCAGACAGACAATTCTTACTTCTTGAAGGTGCTCGGTGCCACTAATTGGGCAGCATGTAGATGAAGAGTAGAGGACCAAGGATATGTTTTTGGGGGACCCTGAAGGTAATGCTGAGAGCTTGGGGGTTATTGCTGACCATAATTTGATAGATGAAAATGAGACTAAGGAAGAAAACCTCACTGAGCTGGACAACAGAGGAGAGGAGTTAGAAAAGAATGGTTGTGGTCAACAGTGTCATAAGCTGCAGACAGGGAGAGAAAATGCCAATGTCAGTACACTCTTGCATAAGTTTATGGATGGCAAGACCTTATTTGCGAGTGTATACATATTCCTCCAGGATATGTGGAAAGGAATAGTTGAATCGATGTAGGGGCACCACGGGTGGAATAAACATATTGTTCACTACAACAGGTGAAAATGTGAGAAAGTTGAACCATATTGCTGTTGTGCATGTTCTATCAGCAGTTAATTTAACTACACAAGATTAAACACAGGCACACAGATAATGTGGGAACCTAAAAGTAAATTTGGACTCACCACCATCAACACCTTGGGGGCAAATTAGGGACTGGCAATAAATGCTGACCTTGCCAACAATGCCCACATCCCGTGAATGAATAAAAATAAATGCGGGACATGTGTATAACTCCTGTCTTTGTACCATTGCTACCCAAAATGTTGCTTTATTTGTATAGATGTTTACAGTGCATGACAGCCTGGCTGTGAAGATCTGCAATGAAATATTGAAGGATCCAGACTCACCAGACATCCGTATTTTGGTCAAAACTCTGGGATTGCTTGAACTTTCTACAGGAACATCACCGTGCACAGAAGAGTTGTGTGTTCTCCTAGATAACATTAAGGTTATGTTGATGATCTTTTGCATGATTATAACCTGAAAGAATTGGATAGTTTGTCTTGGTATTTGCTGATTTTGTTTTGGAGTTTGATGGAATGTGATTCTGAATGAGTGAATATAGACTAGTAAAATTGCTCTTTTCTGTGTTTTGGTGTAAGAACTAGCTCAAATCTTCAATGAAGGAGAATAATTGACATTGCCATCCATTCTTAAACATAGTACTGGTAAATGCAAGCAGGAATTTTCTCCCTGTGATTAGAGAAAATCACTCAAGGATATTGCCTCTTAAGTTTTCACATTTTATGTTTGGTGAGCTTCCTTTAGCCCACTGACTTTCAAACCCTCATCCTGATTAGTTACCTTGTTCCTTTGCCTGTTTTGCAACACACAATATTTGCTTGTTGTATTCCTTTAAATGAATATGTTGTGAAGTCTTCTTAAAGTGCTTTGAGACCTGCTCCTTGGGAATATCTGCTCTGGGAAGATAGTTTTATTTTTTAAAAAATGAATTGGCTCTTCACTTTAGCAACACTATTTTCTTTCTAGGGAAAGGGTAACATTTTCCTTGAAAGTACTCCCTCTTTTTCTCCTCCTGCCCACCTTCCAACAATGACCCTATTTAAAAATTAGTAAATTAATATTAATCTGCAACTGCTAGGTGTCAATATTTCTGCTCATTTCCAAAGTACTTTAAAAAATGTAGTAGCATTATTTATCCCATCTGACAATACTTATATGAAGACATTTTTATTTTCTAAACTTAAGCACACATGTTTCAAAAAATAAAACTCATTCAAGCATTATGTATGTATTGACTTTTGGTAAATGGACTATTTATTTTTGATATACTAGAATTAGAACTTTGTTTACAATTAGGATCTTTGAATAATGTGAAATTACATTTTGAATTTATATCTTGAATATTTATATCTTGAACTGATCTCCTTTGTAGGAATTAAAAAACAAAGTAAATCAGCGAGTCATTGAGAAAATTATGATCCATTTAATTGGAGGATCAGGAGAAAATGAGAAGAGTAGATATGACACTGCAACAGAGAGAACAAATGAAAATGACAAAGGTATGGCTTACTTCACAAATAAAATGTCTTTATTGATGGTGCATGGTAATGATATCACTTCCAACCTCTATATTTCCTTTCCATGCACCTCACAGCTATGATGATGCAATGAGCATCTTAAGGTGAATTAAGGCAACAAAATTTTAAGTTTCCACACTGCTTGGGTTGACTGTTCATGTTCAAAGATTGGAACTAGATGTCTAACTCAGAACCTCATTCCAAATGGTAAAGTTCAACAATTTAGAAAATTCCTTGTAAACCTGTGTAACAAAGTGTCTTCATAATTTTGGTTGGAGAGTTGTGGCACTATAGGACATGGAAAGCTTAATGAAATTGTTTGCTTTGTTGATTGTGGCGATGGATGCCTATGATAAGGTCACTGAAAGCTGTACCAAGGAAGTGATGAACCCGAAGCACAAGCATGGAGAAGCAGCTACTCAAATCTTCCATGTATCACATGGCATCCCAATTTGGCTGTGACGCAGTTACAGTTGTGTCTGAACATGCAGACATCATTCTGTTGTACTATGGTTTTCAATGCCAAGATTCCCTCAGAAATGAATGAAAGTAGCATAAAATGTATTGGCAACAGAAAGGATGTTGACAAAATGGAGGCAATAAAAACATTAATTTATGTTGCACCTTTGATGTAGAAAAACAATGATGTATGAGAAAATAGGTGCCAAGTTAAAGGTAGCAGACATTTACACCTTTCTAGTTGACATTCAGTCAGGTCAGTCTTGAGGTCTGCTACTGGTATCATTGTAACCTAGTACTACTGTCACAATGCTTGAGTTGTCGGCAACCAAACGGGCACCACAGTGAAAGGCAATGGAAAATCACCAATGAAAACAGTCAAAACGGCTCTGGAAGGCATCAACACAAATAAACACCAACACCAACAGCGTAGACAAGAGCAATGAAAGTATCAGAAGAATATAAATGTGGAGTATACAAACAACGAATGAGGAAGAAAAGCTAGAGAACATAAAGCAAGAAATGGAAAAGCATAAATTAAACATCCTAGGGTTATGTGAAGTACAGTGGACTGGAGAAGGCGACTTTGAGTGATGAAATGAGAATGATATACGCAGGAGGAGAAAAGCGGGAACAGGGAGTAGCATTAGTACTAGATGAGGAAGATGCTAACTGTGTGAGTAAAGTAAAATGTGATTCAGATAGGCTGGTGCTAGATAAACTAAAGGAACAACCAGTGGACATTACCACCATTCAGGCCTATACGCCCACAAGAGAGAACACCCAGATGTGGAAGTTGATGAAATATGAGAGAATTGAAAAACTAATCAAACAGGAGAGTGGAAAAAGCTATGTGACTGTTATGGGAGATTGGAACAATATTGTTGGAGAAGGAAGAGATGACAAAGAAGTAGGATCCTACGGACTTGGATAAAGATACGCGAGGCCAAAAACTGGTAAATTTTTACAGAAGAACAGGACTCTTAACAAATATATAGTTTAAGCATCATAAAAGATGATGATATACATGGAAAATGTTTGGCTATACAGGAAGATTTCAGCTGGACTGTATAATGGTGAGGCAAAGATACAGGAAGAGTGTTAAGAACTCAAAAGTTAAACTGGGAGCTGGGGCAGATTTGAATTATAATCTTGTGAAAATGGAAACAGTATTCCAATTGAAGAAGACCCAAGGTAGAATATGCAGAAAACGGTGGAATCTAGAGAGACTGAAAGTTGTAAATGAAGTAAACAAAGCACTAGCTAGAAAAGATAAGGATACCAATCAGCAACGGAAACAGATTAAAGACTCTGTCAAGGGAGGAGGAGCAAATAGAAGAGGATTTTTATGAGAAAAAAGGATCAAGAAACCAAGTGTTATGACTGCAATGTTGCAAAAGATGGAAGAATGGAGAATATTGAAGAATATTAATAAATGCTGGCCTAGCCAGCGAAGCCCACATCCCGTGAATGAATAAAAAAAAACTTGTGTGCCACAAATGTTACTTGCCACTGTCAGCTCAAGCCTGGATTTTGTCCAGGTCTTGCTGCATTTGGAATGGACTGCTTCAATTTCTGAGTCGTCGGCGAATGGTGCTGAACATTGTGCAATTATCAGCGAACATCTCCACTTCTGACCTTATGATGGAAGGAAGGTCATTTATGAAGCAACTGAAAATGGTTGGGCCGAGGACACTCTGCTGAGGAACTCCAGCAGTGACGTCCTGGAACTGAGATGATTGATCCCCAACAACCACAACCATCTCCCTTTGTGCTCGGTATGACTTCAACAAGCAGAGAGTTTTCCCCCGAATCCGATTGACTCCAGTTTTGCTGGTGCTTCTTGATGCCACACTCAGTCAAATGTTGCCTTAATGTCATGGGCTGTCACTCTCACCTCACCTTGGGAGTTCAGTTCTTATGTCCATGTTTGAACCAAGGCTGTAATGAGGTCAGGAGCTGAGTGACCCTGGCGGAACCCAAACTAGGCGTCAATGAGCAGGTTATTGCTAAGCAAGTGCCACTTGATAGCACTTTACTTTCCATTACTTTACTGATGATGGAGAGTTGACTGATGGGGCGTTAATTAGACGGGTTGGATTTGTCCTTTTTTGTGTACAGGGCATTTTTGGGCAATTTACAACATGGCCAGGTAGATGCCAGTGTTGTAGCTGTATTCAAATAGCTTGGCTAGGGGTATGGCAAGTTCTGGAGCATAAGTCTTCACTGCTATTGCCAGAATATTGTCACGGCCCATAGCCTTTCCATATCCAGTAGTTTCTTCAGCCGTTTCTTGATATCATGTGGAGTGAATCAAATTGACTGAAGACTGGGGATTTCTGGAGGTGGACAAGATGGATCATCCACTCGGCACTTCTGGCTGAAGACTATAGCCAATACTTCAGTCTTATGTTTTGCACTGACGTGGATCATCATTCAGGATGGGGATATTTGTGGAGCTCCCACCTCTAGTGAGTTGTTTAATCGTCCACCATCATTCACAACTGAATGTGGCAGGACTTCAGAGCTTGGATTTGGTCCATTGGTTGTGGAATCGCTCAGCTCTCTCACTTACTGCTTATGCTGTTTGGCACACAAGTAGTCCTGTTTTGTAGCTTCACCAGGTTGACACCCCATTTTTAGGTATGCCTGGTGCTGCTCCTGGCATGCCCTCCTGTACTCATCATTGAACCAGCTTTGATCCTCTGGCTTGATGGTAATGGTAGAATTGGGGATATGCCAGGCCATGAGGTTTCAGTTTGTGTTTGAGTACAGTTCTGCTGCTAATAATGGGCCACAGCACCTCATGGTTGCCCAGTCTTGAGTTGCTAGAGCTGTTCAAATTCTATCCCATTTAGCACGGTTGTGTGCCACAAAATACAATGGAGGGTATCCTCAATGTAAAGCTGGGACTTTGTCTCCACAACAACTATGCATTGGTCACTCCTACCGATACTGTCATGGACAGATGCATCTTTGGCAGGCAGTTTGGTGAGGATGAGTTCAAGTCTGTTTTTCCCTTTTGTTGGTTCCCTCACCACGTGCCACAGACCCAGTATCCCAGCTATGTCCTTTAGGGCTCAGTCTGTAGTGGTACTACTGAGTCATCCTTAGTGAAGGACATTGAAGTCCCCCACCCAGAGTACATTCTGTGCCCTTGCCACCCTCAGTGTTTCCTCCAAGTGGTGTTCAACTGGTGGAGTACTGACTCATAATATGAGTGGGGTGGGGGGTACGTGTATGTTTGAGCTGGTATGATGAGACTTCAAGAGGTCCGAAGTCGATGTTGAGGGCTCCCAGGGCACTTCCTCCTGAATGTATACCACTGTGCCGCCACCTCACCACCTTTGCTAGGTCTGTACTGCCAGTGGGACAGGACATACCCAGGGATGGTGGAATCTGGAACATTATCTGTAAGGTATGATTTCATGAGGATGACCTATGTCAGGCTGTTGCTTGACTAGTCTGTGAGACAGCTCTCCTGATTTTGGCACAAGCCCCCAGATGTTAGTAAGGAGGACTTTGCAGGGGCTGAGTTTGCTGTTGTTGTTTCCAGTGCCTAAGTCAATGCCGGGTGGTTCCATTCTTTTTAGTCTTTTTAGCAGTTTGATGCAACTGAGTGGCTTGCTAGGCCATTTCAGAGGATGTTTAGGAGTCAACTAGAAATTGTGGGTCTGGAGTGACATATAGGCTAGACCAGGTAAGGATGGCAGATTTCCTTAGGCATTAGTGATCCAGATGGGTTTTTATGACAATTGACAGTGGTTTCATGGTTATCATGAGACTCTTAATCAGGCCACCATCTGATTCGAATCCAGGTCCCAAGAGCATTACTTTGGATTACCAATCCAGTGACCATATCACCAAGCCACAGTCTCCCCTCTTTTTTTAATTGAAATATTTAAAATGATTAAGAGCCTAAACTGTATCTGGATTGATTGAATTAAATAGGTTAGGGAAAATTAGGTTTCATTCATCTTAACCGTTTTAGCATAAAAATAGATTAGATGTCAGGATTTTTTTTTTGGCATACAGAGATTTATTGACTTTTGGAATGCGTTGGCTCACATGTCGAGTGCAGATTGGCTACAGCAGTTCAAGAAGGAGCTGGTTGGGTTTCTTGCAATAGCTAATTCATTACCTGCAAAAGGTATATACCTCATGTTCATTGTGATAACATTTTTGATTGCCTTTAAGGTCAGACAGGAATTGCCCAGAAATTTTTTAATCAGTTGGCTTAGTGTTTTTATTTGCCTTTCCTGGAAGAATACATGTCTGCAGGTGGGAAAGAACACTGCATTGTGACTAGAAAAGGCTTATGGGACCAATTAATTGTCTTCTGTTCATCATTTCATTGGTTCACATGCAAGACAAATGGGATCTTTTTTGATTTAGTGCCTTTTTTAACTGGCACAGTTTTCCAATCTGCTGATGCCTTCCTCATTTCCAGTAGCGCCAACGTAAGGACTACTCATGGTTTTTGCTATTCCTTTTGTTTTCAGAGGATGGGTTCCTATGAATGAATGTATGTCACTTCTGGCAAGCATAAATGTGCCACGTTATGAGCTCGACTAATTATCTTAAATTAGTTGTTAGTATTACCATAAGTGCACCCAGGATTGTTTGGCAAATGTTGTCAAATTGCAGAATCAAACCTAACAATTGATGTTTTGCTTTGGATTTACAAGCATGGGCTGGTTCAGTACGGTCTGTACTATGCCTATTATGAACAACCGAAAGAACGTGCTGTTTGATTCGATCAGCTAATTGTTGGGATGTACAGCTGACATATCTGGCGTACCACCCACTTAAATTCAAACGCAATGTTGCTCAATTCTGTGGGAGGCAGAATGTCTTTCTGCAATATGGGCAAGCCTTGCACCTTTTTTGAATTACCCGGAGCTTGAGCCTACTGTTCCCTGTTGCTTTCTCCATGGCAATGCCTCGGCCAATCAGAGTCGACATATCAACTAATCCCATGTTCTAATCAAGCCTAATCCCCTTCTCTTTACCATAGTCACATGAATATAACACTATTTAAATGTATCTATAATAACAGTATCATTTATTTTCTTTTTGGTTTGCATATTGTCATTACCAGATTTTGCTCTGTTATTGTTATACAGTGTCATACTTTCGCTTAGCGCCATAATTGCTGTTGCAAAATCTTGTCAAATGTTCTTTGAAACTTGATTACACTTGTTTCACAATTAGCAGCCATGCTTTCAGTCACCTATGATAACTCTGGCATTCCCCCCCAATCCTCTCCGTATAAATATATAAACTGGGAACAGGAGTAGGCCACTTGGCCCTTCGAGCGTGCCTCGCCACTCAATAAGATCATGGCTGATCAGACTGTAACCTTAACTCCATATTCCTGCCTACCCCCGATAACCATTCACTCGTTGCTTACCAAGAATCTATCTACTCTGCCTTTAAAAATACTTAAAGACTGCTTATACCTCTCTCTCCTCCTTTAAGATGCTCCTTAAGACATACCTCTTCATTTGTCCTAATATCTCCTTTTGTGGCTATGTCAAATTTTGTTTGTTAATGCTTCTGTGATGCAGGAGGTGGTGGCAAAGTGGTATTGTCACTGGACCAGTATTCCAGAGACCCAGGGTTGAACCTGGGTTCAAATCCCACTACAGCAGATGGTGAAATTTGAATTCAATAAAAAATCTGGAATTAAAAGTTTAATCATTATGAAACCATTGCCAATTGTTGTAAAAACTCAACTGGTTCACAAATGTCCTTTAGGGAAGGAAATCTGCTGACCGACATGTGACTCCAGCAATGTGGTTGATTTTCTAAAAATGCCCTTTGAACAAGGGCAGTTAGGGATGGGCAATAAATGCCCACATCACATGAAAGAAAAAAAATCCATGGGATATTATAACGCTAAAAGGTTCCTATTTCAGTAATTCCTGTTTTCTATTTTGGTAATTATTAAATTATATTGCTTTCTTTGCCTTTTCTCAACATTTAGCCCTCCTATGCTCTCCATTGGCTCAGCATGCAACAAGTGACTTCTGATACCGCCTCCAAGTTGCTATTATTCCTGTGGGCTATGTTGGTGAATGTTATTTGGCTTTTTGACCATGCAGGGCGAGTAGATAAACTCAGTTGTCCCTGATACACTTTTACAGTAATCATGTGATTGCAATCAGGAATGCCTTGCAAACGCAAGTTGCTGAAGCCATTTGTAGCACTGCTTCTGTTGCCTTGACTGAGGTTAACTCACTCAGCACAGATGTGGAACCTGTGACCACTTAGTCTGAGAGTCTCAGCTACTTTCTGGTAAACTCATTGAAGTATATGGGAGTCTCTCATACAATTAATGTGGTTCCTTTGTACTATTTAGCTCAATGGTCTGTCAAACCAGTCTTCCTTTCCACGCCACCATAGTAGCTTCAAAAATAAACGATTGTTTTGTAATATTCATGACGTTTATCCAACGTACACTCAATATTCTTTAGAAATTGAAACACAAACCAAGTTTAAAAATAAAGGGGTGATTTTTTCCGGGAATGGAAGTTGTGCAGGCAGGGTTTGAGGCAGATGACAAACTTATCAGATCTCCACAACATTGAAACATGGGAGATTGGTTTCTTGTCCAAACCTGGCAGGAAGTGGTAGCTGACCAGTGTGTGGATGTGCTCTGTCGTCAGCAAGAGGCTGTCTCCTGAGACCCAAAGGAATAGTTTGTAGTATGTGGGTAAGTAATTGGGAGAAGGGTTGGAAAGAAAGAAGCCCAAGGCAGGAGAATAATGTTTTCTTAAGAGGTCTGGGGCAGTACTGAGATCTGTATGAAGGCAGCAAGATTGGTACTGGCAAATCGCTCATACCATTTAACTGCTCCATTACTGTGTTTCTGCTGTGTAAACAGTTAAAGTTGGCCCTCATGTTCCTTGTGAAAATGCTACTTAATTTTCTAAATGATTTGATATTTTGTTCATTTAAAAGTGTTAATGTTTATTAAGAAAAATCTATAATTTTATATGTTGAGAATCAGAAAGCATGAATGCGTCTTCTGCAAACTTAGAGACCACTAATTCGATATCTTGCAAAATTTCACTTCTAGTCAATAACTGCTATTGAAAATATGTTTAATTCTACATTGACAAGCAATTCACTTCTTTAAAAGAATAATTTTTGAATGTTTACAGCATTGAAAGGATCAAAGGAGCTCTGTAAATATTGTGCCTTTTCTCTTTCCAGATGAAGATATATCCCAAATCATTGGGAATGTAGATGTTTCAGATCAACAAAATAATGAAACAGTAAATGGTAAAGGAGGGAAAGAAATGAAGAAGACCAACAGAAAGGGTAATTTTTATTTACTCTGTGAAATGCCATGGATGTTAGAAGGCAGCAAGTCCCATGTAGGATTATTGAATCATACAGTGCAGAAAGGGGCCATTCAGCCTTTTGATAAATGCAGAACTAAGTTAACAACTTTTCAGATTTTTTTAGATTC
Source organism: Carcharodon carcharias (assembly GCF_017639515.1). Classification (NCBI taxonomy): domain Eukaryota; kingdom Metazoa; phylum Chordata; class Chondrichthyes; order Lamniformes; family Lamnidae; genus Carcharodon; species Carcharodon carcharias. The sequence continues at coordinate 116,234,871 of NC_054467.1, forward strand.
TGTATTATTGGAATGTTGCAATGGAATTTTATGTTGGAGTGGATTTTATCGATCCAGATGTTGCCTTGTAACCACCTGAAGTGAGACTTGTGTATACTGTGCTCTCTTTTAGAACAAGGAAAAGGTTTGTCAACTGCCAAGTCTGTAACCAAAAGCAGAAGGACTAGGAGAGCAGCACAATCCTCTGATGAAAGGCAAGTATAGTATCAATGGATTGTCTATCAGAATGATTTTACCGTACATACTATCCATAAATACTGTAATTTGTGATCCCTCTGAAAGCAATTCAAACATTTCAGCCAGAAATGGAAATGACATTTCTTTCTGGGTTTGGTATTTCAAGCCTTCGTCCCACTCGCTCAAGAAATCCTGTAAGCCTTAAATGTACAATACACGTTAGGGAGCATGCTGTGAAAGAATTAACAAAGATTTGTCCAGATGTACACTGAAGCACAGGTCAGCACCTGACATTTAGGGAACATTCGCAATCTAATTCCTGTTCTGAGGTTTCATGTCCAAAAAAAATGTTGGGAGCAGAGGTTATGATCTGAAATTGTTTTGAACTTGATGCTTATGTAAAGTGCCTAATTGAAAGATGAGGTGAGGTTCCTTGAGCTTGCGTTGAGCTTCATTGGAACATTGTTGGAGCCTGAGGACAGAAAGGTCAGGTAGGGTGGAGAATTAAAACAGCAGGTGATTGGAAGCTCAGGATCACAGTGAATTGAGGTGTTCCAGAAAGCTGTTGCCCAATCTGTGTTTATTCTCCCCAATGTAGAGGAGACCATATCGTGAGTGATCCCATTCTGAGCAGTGAATACGTTATATTAAATTGAAAGAAATACAAGTAAATTACTATTTCACCAATAGGAGTGTTTGGAGCATTCAACAATGAGAGGAGGTAAAAGGGCAAGTGTTGCATCTTCTGTGCTTGCATGAATGGGAGTGGACATTTGGGGTGATTGAGGAGTGGACCAGGGTGTTGTGAAAAGAATAGTCCCTTTGGAATAGTGAAAAAGGGGAAAGAAGGGAAGATCTGTTGGTTGTGACATCTTGCTAGTATTGGCTGAAATGATGGTGGATAATCCGTTGACTCTGGGGGCTGGCAGGGTGAAAGTTTAGGTAAAGGAAACTTTATCATAGAGAAAAGAGCAGAGGAAGGGAAGAAATTTCCACCCTTCCCTTGCCTTCACATGATCCAACTCTGACTCTTCCCTGCCTTGACTGCTCTGTCTCCAGTTCTGGCAATAGGCTACTAACTTTAAGCCCACTGCAATCTTGACCATACTTCCTCCCATCCCATGTCCTGTAAGGCCCCCTCTCGGTTTCTCCATCTTTGTTGTATCTGCTCTACCAATATGCCTTCCTTTTTTCCTGCCCAAGGAATCAACCACCCCCCCCACCCACACCACCTTGGTTGACAGGTGTCTCCACTTTGTTCCATTTCACAGACCTCTGCGCCTCTTGCCCCTTGCCCCTCCCTCCCAAAGAGCAACTTAAACATGTGTGTTAATTCTAACCTCAATTACATTTATCCATGCATGCACTCAATTATTTTTCAGTTTGTATCCATCAGTGCAGGAGATGCATTAGGATTTTAGAAAATTAATTGCTGGCTGTATAATTCTTTTTTTATGAAGAAAATGGAAAATCCTGAGTTTTGTGCATAATCTTTCTCAAATAAGTGTAGTGGCTCATGTGTTGAAGTGCAATAAGTTTGCTGCTATTTAAACTTTATTTTAATTAATGTCATGATTTTATGTTAGTGATAGCCAAGACTTTGCAACTCCAGCGCCTTCAGTACCGACAAGACCTTCAAGAAGAGCAAAAACGGCAGCACTGGAGAAAACAAAAATGAATCTCTCTCGATTATTGAACAAGGAAGAAGATTAGTCCAAAAACGATATTTCAAATACTCGTACTATTACATAGTTTCCAAGAAGCACTATTGTGTGATTTCTCAATTCTCAGGTTTTGTGAGATCATAGTGTAAAACTGAGATGCTACTACATTTAGAAACATATTCTTTTTAGCTTTGTAGCTTACCATGATAATATTTCTTGGAAGGCATGAACATCTTTGTTATGCTGATGCAGATGTGTATCCTGAAGATGCTACTTATTTTATACCTTGAGCAGCAAGTTAAAATAATAATAGCAATAGATTCAGTAGCAATGTTGTGCTTCTTGTGAAGTATATGCTTCAGTTGATCTGGGAGCTAAGAATGATTACTGGATATGTTAGTGCATGTTTAGGCTATGGATAATGGTGCATCCTAATGTATATTTTTAAAATAACGTTACTTAACTTTAAGAAAAAAAATCTTTCCATTGGATACCCATTAAAGCAATAAAGGTATATTAATCTGAGCTATATTGGTAATTTATGACAACTTAATATCCAGTTCTTACAACTGTTTGGGTACTCCAGAACTAGGAAATTTCTGTGACATCAAACTCTGATATTAGGGCAGTAGGTCAGTTATGGCTTGTCTGGCCTCTAATTTTAAGGCCAATATTTCTCTTCCTTAAGTTCTTAAGGCTTGAATGAAAAATTCTAAAACTACCAGAATATTACCAGTTTTAAAAAAAAATTAAAATAAATTCCTTACCACATAACTAGAAAACAGCCATGATAGTAAGTGGCTTCATCATAGGTGATAAGTTTGATAATGTAATAGTGTCTGCAACTTGCAATTTTTTCTCAAAATGTTGTTACAAATTAACTTTCAACATTTTTCTTACTTACAATTGTAATGGGGTTTTTGCACTTTAATCTTTATTAGCATATGCAAAATTACAAAATGTTTTTGAGCCTTTTAAATACAACTTCCCTGTTCTGTTAAAACAGGCTGTACCCCATGATCAAGTGGCACACATCCTGTTTTATATAAGCCAGTCTAAACCATCATTTTTATTCAGCAGTCATGCTGGGTGAAGAAATTCATGTGACGATTTTATTTCATCTCTTGTCAATTTAGTAAGAAGAAATGTCAAAAACATGCATTTAGTATGTCCAAAAACATTTATTTAAGCTTATTTTAGGGAAGTAAAAATAGTAGTTTGTACTCTACAGCTTAATATTAATGATGTATAATTGCCCTATCAAATCTTCAGACTTCTCATTTCCTTGAAGTCAACCTTCATGAAAACTCTCTTCTGACTGGAATAAAATGCTGATAAATGAGGAGCAGAACAACATCAAGTGTGATTAACTTGAGTATTGAAGTAACAGTGCTGTTTTCTCCTGTTGTAAATACTCAAAATATTGAGCTAATACAGGGAGTAATGATTGGAGAAAGTTGAAGGACCCTTTTACATTACCCTTTCACAATAAAATGATATAATTTACAATTAGATAACTTCATTGTATAGTTGATAGCTTGCAGTTTACATGCACACAACCAAGGAAGGTTGGAATTCCTTTATAGTGGACTTTTCTTTCGTTGTAGTGGGAATCAAGTAAAATATCATGGCCCATTCCACAGGACACCATTGGCAGTGAAATGAATGAATGAATAGTTCAATTACAATTCAGCATCAGCAGAGTTTGCCTTCCTCATTGCTGCTGGAATCTTGCCATTCTCAATTTTTTGCTCAAACTTGACACCCAAGTAATTTGCTCATTTTGTGAACACGATTCATCAGAATATTTAAATAAGGATGTAATGTTTACAAATTAGAGCAATTTAATTTCCCATAGCTAATGACACAGGTTTATCTTCTCCCCTCCAGAAGTAAGGAAGATGCTAGGCAACAGTGATCATAACATGATAGAATTTCACATTCAGTTTGAGGGTAAGAAATGTGGGTCTAAGATGAGTGTCACCCTTGTAATTTCCTTTATTTAAGTTTATAAGGACAACGCTAGTCAAAGTGAACTAAGGAGAATGGGTGTAAAGGTAGGATAGTACAGAAGCAGTGGCAGACAATTAGAGATATTTCATACTTCAGCAAAGATGCATTCTGTTCAGAAAGAAAGACTGAGAAGGATACACCATTCAAGGGCGGTAAGGATAGTACAAAATTGAAAGATAAAGCATACAATATTGTGAAGATTAGGGGTAGGTCAGAAGATGGGACGATTTTTAGAAACCTGCAAAGAATGACAAAGAAATAAGGAAAGAGAAAAACACAGTAAAAGTTTCTACAAATATTTAAAAAGGAAGAGTAACTAAATAAGAATTGGCCCTTTTGAGGGTGAGCGGAAGCATTGAACAGTTTTGTCTGTTTTCATGGTGGAAGACAAAAAAAAAAATTAAGAATACTTGATAAATGGGGTAAAAGGTGGGGGAGGATCTTGAAACAATCAAAATCACGAGGGAAAAGGTACTGAGAAAACTTAGAATTAAAGGCTGACAGGTCCCCTGGACCTAATGACTTGCATCCTAGTGTCTTAAAATAAGTGGCTGCAAAGATAGTGGATGCATTGGTTGTGATCTTCCAAAATTCCTTAGATTCGAGAAAGTTCCCAGCAGATTAAAACCGCGCAAATGAAACACCTCGATTCAAAAGGGAGACAGAAAGCAGGAAACTACAGGCCAGTTAGTCTAATATCTGTCTTAGGGAAAATGCTAGACTTCATTATTAAGGGGATAATAGCCGGACATTTAGCAAATCATAATACAATCAGGCAGTGTTAAAATGATTTTGTGAAAGTCAAATTGTGTTTGACTAATTTAGTACAGTTCTTTGAGGAAGTAACAAGTACGGTGAATAAAGGAGAACCTGTAGATGTGGTGTACTTGGATTTCCAAAAAGCATTTGATAAGGTGCCACGTTGAAGGTTACTACACAAAATAAGAGCTTGTGCAAGGGGTAACATATTAGCATGGGTAGAGGATTGGTTAGCTAACAGGAAGCAGGGTAAGGATAAATGAGTCAGTTTTGGATTGGCAAGCTGTTACTCAAGAAGTGCCAAGGGATAGTGCTGGGACCTCAACTATTTTCATCCAAGCCAGGCATATAGATTGTAGGGACCAAATATATGGTTGCTAAATTTGCTGATAGGAAAATAAGTTGTCACAAGGCTATAAAGAATCTGCAAAGATTTATAGATAAGTTAAGTGAGTGGGAAAAAAATTGCAGATGTTGTATAATTTGGGAAAATATGAACTTCTCCATTTTGGCAGAATAGAAAAACAGTATATTTGAATGGAAAGAGACTGTTGAACTTACAATTCTAGATTTAGTGATATGTAATGAGGCAGCTTTGATAAAGGAGCTTAAGGTGAAGGATCCCTTAGGAGGAAATGACCATAATATGATAGAATTTACCCTGCAATTTGAGAGGAAAAAGCTGGAATCAGATGTAACGGTATTACAGTTGAATAAAGGCAACTACAGAGGCATCAGGGAGGAGCTGGCCAGAATTGACTGGGAGATGAGCCTAGCAGGAAAGACAATGGAACAGCAATGGAAGGAGTTTCTGGGAGTAATTTGGGGGAGACAGCAAAAATTCATCCCTAGAAAGAAGAAGCATACTAAAAGGAGGCCAAGACAACCATGGCTGACAAGGGGAAGTCAGGGACAGCATAAATGCTAAAGAGAAAGCATACAATGCAGCAAAGACCAGTGGGAAACCAGGAGATTGGGAAGCCTACAGAGGACAACAAAAAAAGAAATAAGGGAGAAGATTAAATATGAGGGTAAACTAGCCAGTAATATAAAAGAAGATTGTAAGAAGTATTTTTGGTATATAAAGGGTAAGAGAAAGGCAAAAGTGGACATTGGACCGCTGGGAAATGACGCTGGAGAAGTTGTGGTGGGGAACAAAGAAATGGCGGAGGAACTGAATAGGTACTTTGCGTCAGTCTTCACAATGGAAGACACAAGTGACATCCCCAAAGTTCAAGAGAGTCGGTGGTGGGGGGGGGGGGGGGGGGGGGGGGTGCAGGGCAGAGGTGAATATGGTGGCCATTACCAAGGAGAAGATGCTAGGAAAACTGAAAGGTCTGAAGGTGGATAAATCACCTGGACCAGATGGATTACACCCCAGAGTTCTGAAGGAGATAGCTGAAGAGACAGTGGAGGCATTAGTGGTGATCTTTCAGGTATCACTAGAGTCAGGGAGGCTCCCAGAGAACTGGAAAATCGCTAATGTAACTCCCCCGTTTAAGAAGGGAGTGAGGCAAAAGACGGGAAATTACAGGCCAATTAGCCTGACCTCGGTCGTTGGTAAGATTTTAGAGTCCATTATTAAGGATGAGATATCAGAATACTTGGAAGTGCATGGTAAAATAGGGCAAAGTCAGCATGGTTTCATCAAGGGGAGGTCATGCCTGACAAATCTGTTAGAATTCTTTGAGGAGGTAATGAGTAGGTTAGACAAAGGAGAGCCAATGGATGTTATCTACTTGGATTTCCAGAAGGCTTTTGACAAGGTGCCGCACAAGAGGCTGCTCAATAAGATAAGAGCCCATGGTGTTAGAGGCAAGGTACTAGCATGGATAGAAGATTGGCTGTCTGGCAGGAGGCAGAGAGTGGGGATAAGGGGGTCCTTCTCAGGATGGCGGCTGGTGACTAGTGGAGTTCCGCAGGGGTCAGTGGTGGGTCCACAACTTTTCACATTATACTTTAGTGACCGAGATGAAGGAGCTGAGGGCATCCTGGCTAAGTTTGCAGATGATACAAAGATAGGTGGAGGGACAGGTAGAATTGAGGAGGCGGGGAGGCTGCAGAAAGATTTGGACAGGTTAGGAGAATGGGCAAAGAAGTGGTAGATGGAATACAAGGTGGGGAAGTGTGAGGTCATGCACTTTGGCAGGAAGAATAGAGGCATAGACTATTTTCTAAATGGGTAGAGAATTCAGAAATCTGGAGTGTAAAGGGACTTGGGAGTCCTAGTCCAGGATTCTCTTAAGGTTAACTTGCAGGTTGAGTCGGTAGTTAGGAAGGCAAATGCAATGTTGGCATTTATTTTGAGAGGACTAGAATATAAAAGCAGGGATGTGCTGCTGAGGCTTTTTAAGGCTCTGGTCAGACCACATTTAGGATATTGTGAGCAGTTTTGGGCCCTGCATCTCAGGAAGGTTGTGCTGGCCCTGGAGAGGGTCCAGAAGAGGTTCACGAGAATGATCCCAGGAATGAAAGGCTTTACATATGAGGAACATTTGAGGACTCTGGGTCTATACTCAATGGAGTTTAGAAGGATGAGGGGGGATCTGATTGAAACTTAGAATACGGAAAGGCCTGGTTAGAGTGGACATGGGGAAGATATTTCCATTAGTAGGAGAGACTAGCACAGCCTCAGAGTAAAGGGAAGACCTTTTAGAACAGATGAGGAGAAACTTGTTGACTTTCGAGTCCTCATGACCCTTCAACAGAACTGAAATCAGTTCTGTTGAAGGGTCATGAGGACTCAAAACGTCAACTCTTTTCTTCTCCGCCGATGTTGCCAGACCTGCTGAGTTTTTCCAGGTAATTCTGTTTTTGTTTTGGATTTCCAGCATCCGCAGTTTTTTGTTTTTATCTTATGTGAGGAGAAACTTCTTTAGCCAGAGAATGGTGAATCTATGGAATTCATTGCCACAGAAGGCTGTGGAGGCCAGGTCATTGAGTGTATTTAAGACCAAGATAGATAGGTTCTTGATTGGTAAGGGGATCAAAGGTTACGGGGAGAAGGCGGGAGAATGGGGTTGAGAAACTTATCAGCCATGATTGAATGGCGGATCAGACTCGATGGGCCGAATGGCCTAATTTCTGCTCCTAGGTCTTAAAGTCTTATGGTCTCACTGGGTGACCTGGTACATGAATCACAAAGTTAGTATGCAGGCACAAAGTAATTAGGAAGGCAAATGGAATTTGTGAAAATGAAATTTAATGGCAGTTATTGCAAGGGGGAATTGAGTATAAAAGTAGGGAAGTTTTGCTACAGCTGCACAGGGCCTTAATTAGACCGGATCTGAGTACAGTTTTGGTCTCTTAAGAAAGGTTCTTAAGAACTGCATTACAGGCAGTTCAGAGAAGGTTCATTCAACTGATTCATGGGATGAAGGGGGTTATCTTACAAGGAGAGGTTGGGCCTATACTCAGAGTTTAGAAGAATCAGAGGTGATCTTATTGAAACTTATAAGATCCTGCAGGGAATTGACAGGGTGGATGCTGAAAGGTTGTTTCCCCTTGAAGGGGAGTCTAGAATTAGAAGACAGTTTAAAAATTAAGGGTTTCCCATTTAAGACTGAGATGAGGATACATTTCTCTCAGGTCTTCAGTCTGAGGAATTCTGTGCCCCAGAGAGCAGCGGAAGCTGTGTCAATGCATAAAGGATGTTTAGATAGATTTTTGATCAATGAAAGAGTCAAGGGTTATGGGGGGGTTGGGGCTTCTGAAAGTCTATATAAATAATATACACAAACTCCATATCCACTTTAGATATTGCCTCAAAATATTCAACTAGATTTTCTAGAACTGTCTGTCCCTACCAACAAATTCTACTAAGTTTCCCACAGTGATGTTAAGACTATTACATTGTCTCTTCCACTATTTGACGGCTGCATATTAGTCCCACACTCCTGATCTTTGGGCATGCAGGGTGGAGGTGAGTGAATGAGTCAGAGGACCTCTTGGTGGGGCTAATCTTGCACCTGGCTAATATAGCCATTGATAGGTCCAGGTAGTGCACAGCTGAGGGAGTCCTCCTGCCCCATGCCTGCCTCTTTCAAGGCTGTCTGCAGCTAGATGTCCTGAGAGAGGAGCACATGGTGTCATCTGGTACGCTTGAGGTTTTCCACAACCTGTAGGCACCTGAAGGGCCGGAGTGTGTCATTGATGTCAGGACCTATACTTTATTTAATTTGACAAGTTTGCTTCTAATTATAATTTGGAGTTTATTGTTTGTGCTACATTTAAAAAAGGGGTAATTTTGGTCGTTACCTTTGATGACACCTGTGTTGTCCTAATTAGCATTTTGGGATGTTAGATCGGTAGGCTTATATTCATTTATCTCCCCTACACTTATTAAATACTAGAGTGGTTTTCCAATCCAGGGGGTACAATTCCTGAATTAAATGTGTTTTGGATAATCATGAATAGAGCATCTACAATTCACTCAAAAATGTGCTGAAAATACTCAGGTCAGACAGTATCTGTGGAGGGAAACAGAGTTAATGTTTCAGGTCAATGGCCTTTCATCAGAACAGACAGAAGATAAAAATGCAAGAGGTCGGTGGGGGACACATTCCTGTTGATATCGGCTGCTCTGCAGTTATTTAGCCAATTAACACCCTGCCAAATGTTAAAGGCAAACCTTCCACCCTAATCTGGGGAGGAAGTGCTGCCTTAGAGAGTTGACGGGATAATTAGATGGCTGGCAGTTCTGTAGTCCTAACAGTGCCCAGTCTATGCGGTGGTCATCCTTGGCGACTAGCTGTAGTCCCAGCAAACAGGAGCTGGTGGAGGATGGACTGAAGGTAAGTCCGGGGTATTGGCAGGGCCTGGCTGGCTGACCTCAGTGAGAGGGTTTGGGAAATTGGATTTGAGGCCGGCAGGGGTAAATGTTATAGGGGAGGTATGACCTGAGGGAGGTGGGGTGGTTGCCTCCGATGGGCACAGGGAACCCAAAGGTAAATTCCTTGCCTGATATCTTGGGGTGTGCCTCCCCTTGCTGTGGGTAAAATAGTGGGTGGGGGTGGGGGGTGACAGGATTGGTGGTGGTGGGATGAGGCACTTATGTTCACCAATTGGCCACTTAAGGGCCTCAATTGGTCCAAGGACAGGCAGGCCACCCAAGACCTTGGTGGGAGGCAGCCACATGCTACATTTTATGAGCCCCCCCACCTTCAAACCCACTGGCTGGGGAATGTAAAATTCCACCCTTAAAGTTGATGAGGCACCAGGACCAGATGAGATGCATCCAAAGATACTGAGAGAGAAAATTGCATAGGCCCACTACCATAATAATTTCCTATCTTCCTTAGGCTCAGGGGTGATGCCACAGAACTGGAGATTTGCAAATGTTACATCCTTCTTCAAAAATGGGTGTAAAAATAAGCCCAGCACCTACAAGCCGGTCAATTTAACTGGTGGTGGGGGAGCTTCTAGAAACAATAATTCAGGATTCAGGATAAAATTAATAGTCACTTGGGCAAATGTGGGTTAATTAAGGAAAGCCAGCTTGGATTTGTTAGGGGTAAACTGTTTAAAAAACTCCAGCAAGTTAGTTAATGAGGCAAAAGAGTGGGTTGATGAGGAAAATGCTGTTGATGTGGTGTACATGGATTTTCAAAAGGCATTTGACAAAGAGCCCACACGAGAGACTTATGGGCAAAGTTAGCACTCATGGAATAAAAGGAACAGTTGCAACATATATATGAAATTGGCTGTAGTGTTTAATGGAGGTTTTTTGGACAGAGGAATGTTTATAGTGCAGTTCCCCAGGGATTGGTGTTAGGACCCCTGCTCTTCCTAATATATTTTACTGATCTAGGTCTTGGTGCACAGGGCACAATTTCAAAATTTGCAGAGAATACAAAACTTGTAAGTATTGTGAACTCTGAGGAAGATAGTGTAGAAATTCAAAAGGACATAGGTTGGAATGGGCAGACAAAATTCAGAGAAGTCTGAAGTGATTTGTTTTGGTAGGAAGAACAGAAACGATATAAAATAATGGGTACAATTCTAAATGGGATGCAGCACCAGTGGGACCTGGGTGTAATTGTGCATAAATCATTGAAGGGGCAGGATAGCTTGAGAGAATGGTTAATAAAGCATACAGCATCCCAGGCTTTACTAATATAGGCACAGCGTACAAAAGCAAGAAAGTTGTATCAAACTTGTATAGGACACTGGTTTGGCCTCAGTTGGAGTATTGCATCCAATTCTGGGGGCCATACTTCAGGAAGGGTATGAAGGCATTTGCAAGGGTGCAGAAAAAATTCATGAGATTGCTTCCAGAGATGAGAAACTTCAGTTATGTAGATTGAACAAGTTGGAACTGTTCCTTGGAGAAGATAAGGTTGAGAGGAGATTTGATAGAGACATTCAAAATCATGAGAGGTCTAGGCAGGGTAGATAAGGAAAAATTGTCCCCATTGGTGGAAGCACCAAGAAGAGGGCACAGATTTAAGGTAATTGGCAAAAGAAGCAATGGAGACATGAGGACAAAGGTTTTCATGCAGTAAGTGGTTAAGATCTGGAATGCATTGCCTGAGTGCAGTGGAGACAGGTTCAATTGAAACATTTAAGAGGGAATTGGATTATTATCTGAAAACTAAAGATGTGGGAGAAGCAGGTGAATAGCACTCAGTGAAATCTCAATTTCTCTGCTCCTCTCACCCACTCTAACTTGTCTCTCTCTGAACTTGCTGCACTCCGTTCTCTCAGGTCTAACCCCAACATTGTCATCAAACCCGCTGACAAGAGCGGTGCTGTTGTTGTCTGGCGCACTGACCTCTACCTCGCAGAGGCTGAGCGTCAACTCAGACACTTCCTCTTACCTCTCCCTGGACCATGACCCCACCACTGAACATCAAGCCATTGTTTCCAGGATTGCTACTGACCTCATCTCCTCTGGAAATCTTCCTTCCACAGCTTCCAACCTCATAGCCTCCCAACCTCGGACGCTCCGCTTCTACCTCCTACCCAAAATCCACAAACCGATCGTGTCCGCCTGTTCCTTCCCCACGGAACTCATTTCTCGCTATCTTGACTCCATTCTCTCTCCCCTTGTCCAGTTCCTTCCCACCTACATCCGTGATTCCTCTGACACCCTACATCATATCAACAATTTCCAGTTCCCTGGCCCCTACCACCTCCTCTTCACCGTGGACGTCCAATCCCTCTACACCTCCATCCCCCCACCAGGATGGTCTGATGGCTCTCCGCTTCTTCCTCAGAGGCCCAAACAATCCCCATCCACCACTACTCTCCTCCGTCTGGCTGAATGTGTTCTCACACTGAACAATTTCTCCTTAAACTCCTCTCACTTCCTCCAAAAAGGTGTGGCTATGGGTACGCGCATGGGCCCCAGTTATGCCCATCTCTTTATGGCGTATATGGAACACTCCTTGTACCAGTCCTACTCCGGGTCCCTCCCACAACTCTTTCTTCAGTACATCGATGACTGCTTTGGTGCTGCTTCATGCTCTCATCTGGACCTGGAAAAATTTATTAATTTTGCTTCCAATTTCTGCTCCTCCATCATTTTCACATGGTCCATTTCTGACACTTCCCTTCCCTTCCTTGACCTCTCTGTCTCAATTTCTGGTGATAGACTGTCCACCAATATTCATTACAAGCCCACCAACTCCCACAGCTACCTCGATTACAGCTCCTCACATCCCACTTCCTGTAAGGACTCCATCCCATTCTCTCAGTTCCTTTGCCTCCGTCGCATCTGTTCTGATGATGCCACTTTCAAAAACAGTTCCTCTGACATGTCTTCCTTCTTCCTTAACCGAGGTTTTCCACCCATGGTCGTTGACAGGGCCCTCAACCATGTCCGGCCCATCTCCCGCGCATCCGTCCTCACACCTTCCTCTCCCTCCCAGAAACATGATAGGGTCCCCCTTGTCCTCACTTATCACCCCACCAGCCTCGGCATTCAAAGGATCATCCTCCGTCAAATCCAGCATGATGCTACCACCAAACACGTCTTCAACCTCCCCCCCCCCCCCCCCCCCCCCCCCCCCCCCCACCCCCCCCCCACTCCCGGTGGCATTCTGCAGGGATCATTCCCTCCGGTACACCCTGGTCCATTCCTCCATCACCCCTTACACCTCAACCCCTGCCACAGCAGCTTCCCATGCAACCTTTACTTACCCTCTCCTCGCCGTCCAAGGATCCAAACATTCCTTTCAAATGAAACAGCATTTCACTTGCACTTCCCTCAATTTAGTGTACTGCATTCGTTGCTCCCAATGCGGTTTCCTCTGCATTGGAGAGACCAAATGCAGACTGGGTGACCGCTTTGCAGAACACCTTCGGTCTGTCTGCAAGCATGACCCAGACCTTGTTGCTTGCCATTTCAACACTCCACCCTGCTCTCATGCCCACATGTCCATCCTTGGCCTGCTGCATTGTTCCAGTGAAGCTCAACGCAAACTGGAGGAACAGCACCTCATCTTCCGACTAGGCACTTTACAGCCTCCTGGACTGAATATTGAGTTCAACAATTTTAGATCATGAACTCTCTCCTCCATCCCCACCCCCTTTTTTTCCAATGATTTATATATTTTTCTTTTTCCCATCTATTTCCGTTATTTTTAAATGTATTTCCATCCATTATTTGATCTCTACCTTTTAGCCTATTTCGATCCCTTCCCTTCACCCCATCCCACACCACAAGAGCTATCTGTACCTTGCTTATCCTGCTTTCTACCCTTAATTAGCACATTCCTTAGATAATATCACCACCGTCAACACCTCTTTGTCCTTTTGTCTATCTCCACCTATCACTGGCCCTCTATCCAGCTCTACCTGTCTCCCCCCACCCCCCCCCCCCCCGACTTAAACCAGCTTATATTTCACCTCTTTTCTATTTTCACTTAGTTCTGTTGACAAGTCATATGGACTCGAACATTAACTATGTTCCTCTCCGCAGATGCTGCCACACCTGCTGAGTTTTTCCAGGTATTTTTAATTTTGTTTTAGCACACTGTGAATTGTTCCTTTGGTGAGCCAACACAGCCATGATGGGCCAATGGCCTCCCTTCTGTGCTGTAACTATGTCAGAATTTGGCACATTCATCCACTATCTAAATTTCCTTGTAGAAACATGTTCGCCATAGTCCCAAAATTTACACAAATTCTGAAATCAATGAGTGTGCAGAGCCTGCCCTCAACACTTACCTCCTTTACCATCCAAGGTGATTTTCATGTCTTTCACCTTGTTCAGTTTCATTGCTTTCCATTTTCCTTCTCTTGTTTATGAATTTTTGCCATTTAATCACTCTGCTTTCCTTCCTTTTAACGACTTTCCCTTTTATCCCTCCTCCCTTTTCCTAGCTTCGTACTTTTTTTAAAAAAAAAACCCTGTTACATCTCTAACTTCTTCCAGTTCTGATGAAAGGCTGATGGCCTGAAACATTAACTCATTCTCTCCACAGGTTCTGCCTATCCCACACCAAGTCCCACCCACCTATCACTCTATCTTTGCTGGCTTCACTGGCTCCTAGTCCTCCAACTTAAAATTTTCATCTTTGTGATTAAATTTCCTCATGTCCTATTGCTTCCCAATCTCTAAGAGGTCGTTATGCTACAATGTTGGTGGATGATGGAAGCTCAATTAATATTGTATTTTTAAGACTTTGCAAAATTTGATAAACTTGAACAACTACCAGTACTCCATAAGGCTGAGGGAATGGCAGACAGATACTGGGTTGAATAAAAAAAATAGCATATTTACATAGGGAGGTGGTGATTATTGCTGTCTGAATTTTATGTAAGTGGAGATTTGGAGAATTGTTTTTGGCACTACTGTTATGTTGATAGAAAAGAAATGTTAGTATCAATAACTTGCAATTAGGTGCAATTTTTTGTGAAAATGGATTTAAACTTCACTTGCAGGATTTTCCCTGCTTTTCTCCTGGTTTAGCAGCCTTCAGTGCAGATGGGAGGGTGGCATAAATGGCAGTTTACCCAGTTTATTTGGGATTTTTGCCAAAGTTACAGTGGGAGATTGAGAGAACCCTCCAAAAAGTACTGGTGTCTGTATTTTAATAGAACACTTCAATAAAATGGATCTCCAGCTTTTAGGCACATTAAAACAAACCAGCTTCATAATAAATACTTGTTGACCAGTGGATTTAATTGGACAGTGTTTATTATTAGCAAAGTGCCTTGAAAATAAATCCTTTTTATCCACCTATCATAGTTGCTAGACTTCTTCTCAGGGATACATAGTCTTGTACTTTTGTTGCAATGGAATACCAATAAGGGGTTGTAGTAAAGTAAAACTGGCCAGCACAGTTCTTGATCGGTCCAAGCAAAACTGATCAGAGCCGATGAAATTATGTTAGCCCATGGAGTTGCAAGAGGAAATCTAGGATGTTCCTTAGAGACCCGGTGATCCCAAAAAATTCAGAAATGATTTATGATCTATTGCTTCAAGAAATCAGGCAAGTACAGACCCAATTCGGATATTAAATTCGTCAGCAGAAACTAGTAACAGGTAAATATAGAGCTAAATCTGATATTTTGGCATTAAACATGTACTTTCAGTTAGCATAGGATAAAGAAAAGATAAAATTCCTGACTGAAACAACTGTACCAAAAATTACCCTGAGCTATTATCAAAATCAGTGATAAATACTGACAAAGAAAACCTTAATAGTATTAGTTCTGACATTTGGAGCCATAATGTGAAATCCACCCAGAGTGAAAGTGGCTTATGCAAATGTTCCATCTCAAATATAAGCCACTTAAAAAGCTAATTCAGGTTTCAGGCCTGTTTTATTTCATCAAACATTATTTACAGAGTCAGACATCTTAGAAAATGACATTTAAAATAAGATGTTTGCTAAAATATAAAATATTTTGCAGTGCACATACATACATATTCCTCAAATACTTGACTTTAGGAATTTTTTTTGGTAAAAGTAGTAGGTACACTGAAAGTAGCACCAAGATAAACAGGGTAGCATTTTTTTTTCAGAAGCTTTCACAGTTTAAAGATGTACTCAACTGAACCAGAAGGGAGAATAAATTCATAAAAAGCACAGCACAAGATTCCAAATCAAGTAAAATTATATTTCTTTTCTTGCCCTAGAAAAATTAACACTCCCCTTGCAAGCACTAAAACTAAACAATGATAAGGAAAGGTAAACTCAACCATTGTTCACTTTGGATCTATTTTCTACATTTGATTGAATTGATATTTTCTTCCAATTTTTACTTTTCGTTAATTTACTATTTCACCAACCGTCATTATTAAAACAATCAATCAGTCTGTTGAAATACATGTAAAGGCCTTTAGAACTTAATTCACCATTCTTAGTTTTCACATAACTTGTTTTCACCAACAGTTATGATGAAAAGTCATTGACTTGAAATGTTAACTGTTTCACTCTCCTCAGGTGCTGCCAGATCTGCTGCATACTTCCAGCATTTTGTTTTGGATTTCCAGCATCCACAGTATATTACTTATGTTCTGATGCGCAGTATTTGCTACAATAATCTATACAATGCAATTTTAATAAGTTATAATATTAATAAGAATGCCAAGCTAAATTTATGAACCTATTTGGGTTGAAATACTGAGTATTAGTTACAGACTTTTGACCCTAGGATATATATGGCAGTTAATATGGCATTTTCTTTTGAGGGCAATCCTGCAGTTTTAATATTCTGGAACACTAGTGAGAATAAAGATGATAAATCAAAGCCAGAATGGGCTTATTCACATTTTTTCTCTTCATGGCTTCACTCTTCCTTCTCTCAAAATCCTACAATCCTCCAAGAACACAGTGTACTTCCAACTCTGCTCTCTTTGCATCCCCCACCATTGGCAATTGCCCCATTGGTTGTCCAGGCCCATCTTTCCTAAACCTCTTCAACTCTTTCTTTTAAAGCCTTCCTCCTTTAAGGCCCTCCTTAAAACTAACTTCTTCACTTAAGCCTTGTTAGTATCACCTTCTTTGCATGAGCATTTTTTTTGTCTGTGTACACTTCTGTGAAGTGTCTTGGCAGACCTTTGCTACATTAAAGATGCTTACTACTATATGGTGATCACAGCATAGTAAGGTTCAAAATTAGGATTGAATGACATAAGACAAAGACTAAGGTAACGGATTGGAAAAGAGCAAATCAAAAAGAAATGAAGGTTGAACCAAAGGAGGCAAAATGGGAGAAAACATTGCAAACCAACAAAATCTTTAAAATGATAACAAAATTCAAGAGAAATGCATTTCATTAAAAGCCAAAAACAAGGAAGTTAGTTATAGGGCTTTGTGGATGAATTAGGCCTAAAGAGAAAATTGAATTTTAAAAAACAGACAAGAACTACTGAAAGTAGTTGGGACTTGGGAGAGAATTAAAAACTTAGAAAGATAAAGAGAAATTACAAAATAAAATGATCGAGGAATATGAATAAGACTCTCCATAACACACAGATAACAAAAGATAAACACAGATAATGACAGAATTAACACAGTTAGGATAAAAATGGAGAAAATAACTTACAAACTAGCAAAACTAATACAGGAGAAAACTAGAGAGAAGATAGCAGAGGCACTGGCCAGAGAACTGGTGTATAGCTAATGTTGTTTCTAAATATAAAAAGGAAAAGGAACAAAATCTGGGAACCAATCAGCCTAATGTCAATGATAGGGAAGATACTGGAATCTACTAAAAGTAGTAGTAGAACAGCATCTTGGGATAGAAAAAAAAGTTAGCATGGATTCTAAAAGGTAAATAAAACTAAACTAACCTCATTGAACTTTTTGCAGAAGTAATGGAAAAAGAGTAGACAAGGGTAATGCAGTGGATGTCATATGCTTGGATTTCCAAACGGACTTCAAAAAGGTACGGGGTAGACTCACAGCAAAGAGTAGGGCATGTGGAGTCACAGAAACTTAAAAGCATGGAATGAAACCATTTGGTCTGTCATGTCTGTGCTGACTCTTGGAAAGACCACGGTTGTTTAGTCTCACATCCTTGTTTTGTCCATAACCCTGTAAGCCACTTATCGCCAAGTACTTGTGCAATTCCCTTTTAAACCTATTTATGGAATTAGCTTGCATCACATTTTCAGGGAGAGAATTCTTGATCCCAACAACTCCACTGAAAAAGTTTCTCATCTCCTCTCTAGACCTTTTATCAATGATTTTTAACCTAAGACCTCTGGTTACTGACCCATTTTCCAGAGGAAATAGTTCTTTCTCCATCTACTTGGTACAAATTTCTATACTTGAAAACCTCTATTAAGTCCTCTCGTAAACTCCTCTGTTTCAAGAACAGTTCTAACTTTTCCAACCTCTCCTCATAATTAAAACCTTTCATCCTTGGTAATATCCTGGTAAACATCCTCTGTGTCCTTTCTATAAGGCCTTTAAGTTTTTCATGAAATGTGATGCCCAGAACTGTCCACAATACTTCAGCTGAGACCTCTAACAGTGATTTATAAAATTCCAGCATGCTCTCTTGATATTTCTATTCTATTCCTGTACTTATAAACCCAAGTAACCCACCTTATTAACCAACTTATCAACTTGCCCTGCCAACTTTAATGATTTACATTTGAACACCAAGGTCTCTATGCTTACCTACAATTTTCAAAACTGTGCCATTTATAGTATACTAAATCAGGTGACAAATTGTTGAATGGATAGCAAATGTCTAGAAACACACAGTAGGAGTAGAGTGTAGTTATTTAGACTGGAGGAGGGTAGAAAGCAGTGGTTCCACAAAGACCAGTGATAGGACCACTCATTCTTATTTTAGATTAATGATTTGGACTTAAAGTAACTATCAAAAATAACAGTTGATATCAAACAGGGATTTCATACTGAGGAAGAATGCAATGTAATGCAAGAATACGTCAAAACTTTGCGGACTGGGCAACTAAGTGGCAAATGAACATTAACAAAAGATAAATGTGAAGTTATATACTTTGGTAGGAAAATGGAATAAAACTACACCTTAGAAAGTGAATGGGGTAGAAGAGCAAAGGGGTCTTAAGGATACAGATGAATAAATCATTAAAAGCAGCATCACTGGTCAGCAAAGAAATTAGAAGTGCCAACAAAACACTGGGATTTCTATTTAAACTAAAATCCCAAAGTACTGAAGCTATGTTAAACTTGTATAGAACCCTACTAAGGCCTCACTTGGGAGTACTGTGTACAATTCTGGTCTCCATATAATAAAAAGGATATAGAAATGCCAGAGAAAGTGCAAAAACAAATTACAAGGATGGTACCAGAATGGAGAGATTGCAGCCATCATCAAGATTGAACAGGTTGGAGCTTTAAAATAGAAAAGACTTAAAGAAGTGATCTGGTAGAGACTTTAATATTATGAATGTGTTGGGCAGAGTAGACTGGAGAGGATCCAAACTAAGGGCCATGATTCCAAGACAGTTACTAATAAATTCAATAGGAAAAATAAGGAGAAATTTCTTTACTCAGAATTGTTAGAATGTGGACCTCAGTATCATCGGAAATGATTGGGGCAAATAGCTTACATGCTTTCAAAAATTATAGGCAAAAGCATGAGAAAAAGAGAATACAAAGGTACATTGAAAGGTTGAATAAGGTAGCTAGAATTGGAGGAGATTGTGTGAAGCATCACCATCAGCACAGACTAGCTGGGCCAAATGGCCTGTTCCTGCGCTGCATAAGGTATGTAGCTCTGGTCAGAGACACAAAGAAGATAAGCGAGCCATGGAAATTGTAAAGAGAATCACCAAGAAGGTTTAAAAGGAACAAAAGTCATCAAGAAAGACGGGAGAAAACAGACTATATATTCTGTGTACTGCCTGTTATTAGCTGCAGATAATACTCAGTAGAAATAAGGATATAACCAATTTGTTAGAAGGGAGTAATGTAGTGAATTCATACCCCCCAGACTTTAAGAAACCATTGAACAAGTTTCCTTATTGGCACAGGATTTAGCTAATGGGTAGTTGATATATAAGCTGCCATTAATTTTGTATTTAGTGGGCACTAGGGTGACCAGCTGCAAACACATGGCTTTTGCACAACTGGTGGCAACCCAAAAGTAAACTTACCAAATGCACTAAGGCAAATAAAGGTCTTCCTGGTTGCCAGCTTTAGTGAACCTATTAAGTTTACTTTAGGGTTACCTTGGCTACACAAAACTAATCCAACAGGAACTACAGATCATGAGTATCCCACTAAACTCAATGGGTGGAATTTTCTGTGCCCGTTGCCAGCGAGCATAATAGGTGGCGTGCGTGGATAATATGGCACAATCAGTTTCATGATCGCGGGAAGGCAGGTCATTGGCAGGCCATGTTTCCCGGCAACAGTTGTCAGGGAGCTCATAGTAATAGTACATCAGCATATCATTAAAAGGCTATCCCGCCAGACTCTTGGACCCCCGCTGGATTGTCCATCCACATCAGCGGGAAAGCACGTTGATGTGCTTCACAATGGCACACAGGCGACGTGCACTTGGTGGCCTTCACTTTGGGGGAACTGGAGGTGAGTGCATAGCAATGTTCTGCAGAGCTTGCCAGGGTTGCTTGTTGCTTTGCAGGCTTCAAGGGTGCTGGGGCGAAGTGTCAGCAAGGGAAGTGGCCACGCATTAGGGACACCTGTATAAACTGACCATTCCTCTGCAACTGAGACAGATCAGGCACAGCCACAGTGATATGACTGGGGTGAGGCTCCTAGCCTGCCCACCCACGCAAGCAACGCAGAAGCACCAAAGGGCCACCAAGCATTCCAGAACTTTCCCCACCCATCCCCGGCACAGATTGTGAGTCCACGACCACTTCACTGGATCGCAGAGCAGTTGGACTGTACACGTTGTACAAGCTCCTCGCCAATGCTGGCCATGTAGCAGTCACTGCTGGAGGCGCTCACAGCCCCTTGCAATCTCAGTATCCCAGTTAGGAGCAGTCTCCCCCATGTTGCAGGTTGACTGGGCAGCCAGGCAGTATACTCATCTGTGGCCATCGGAGGGGTGGCCAGACCTCTCCGAGAAGCATTAAAGGGCTGTCATACAGGGCCAGGTAAGGTGCTGTGTACACCCATACTAACCACATGTCTCTCTCTCTCTCTCTTTCATGTTGCAGGAGGACTGCATCAGGAGCGTGGATCCTGGTGACCTAGATGTATGTCTGATGACTTACAGACAGTGAAGATGATGGAGGAGAGAGTGACTAAGGCTCCTGGTTGTGCAAAGGCAAGAGCAGTAAGCTCAGGAAGAAAGGGCTGCTGGGGCTCCCGCACACGCTACCCACGAGCGGCAGCAAGGGGTGGCTGGTTGGCACCTAGCGACACCCAGGGTCTTCAGACACCACCTGCCATTCCTGCAGATGACCGAGAACTAGTGTCGCCGACAACTGTGCATGTCTAGGGACCTGGTCACTCACATCTGCCACTTACTGCTGGACTTGGCGCCAATGGGATATGGAGGGTATCCACTGCCAGTGGCTGTGGTGCTCAATTTTTATGCCAGTGGCTCCTTTCAGGGCTCCACAGGTGAACTCTGTGGGATAGCACAAGCCACCATCCACAAATGCATCCAAGAGGTCACGGATACCATCTTCTCGAGGGCACACAACTTTGTGCATTTTGCCCGAGACCGGGTGAGCCAGGATGCAAGGGCCATTGGATTCTCCAGGATCCTGGGATTCCCACAGGTACAGGGTGCGATTGGCTGCACCCATGTGGTGCTCAGGTCTCTGTTGCTACATCAACCGCAGGGGATTCCACTCACTGAATGTGCAGCTGGTATGCGACCACCAGAAACGCATCCTGAGGGTGTGCGCAGAGTTTCCGGGGAGTGTGCACAATGCCTACATGCTCAACAGATCCCAGGAGTCATCCAGGGTCCACAGAAGCTGCAGGGATGGCTCATTGGGAACAAGGGCTATCCGCAGAGGTTGTGGCTGATGACACCTGTGCGGCGGCCCCAGACTGCAGCAAAGCAATGGTATACTGAGGCTCATGCTGCAGCTCGCAACTTGGGGGGGCGGGGTTGCAGACCATCGGGATGCTGAAGATGAGGTTCCGGTGCCTGGACCGGTCCAGTGGAGCCCTGCAATACAGTCCGCAGAGGGTGTCACGCATCGTTGTCACCTGCTGCACCCTTTACAACCTGGCTGCAACGGGGAGACAACCTGGCTGAGGAAATGGAAGAGCTGCACGTCTCCTCTGATGAGGAGGACACTGGCAGGGATGAGGCTGAGGAGGTTCTTGGAGGCAACGATGATGGGGGATGAGACCCTCGTACTGGCTAGACAAGGCTGGTCTGTTTGGGAGGTCAACACAGCTGCTAGATTTGTGGAGGATGATAACGACATGCAGTGAGGTAACCCCGTAGATCCTCACATTGCAGTTGTGAACGTTTGACTCCAGTCTGTCTTATGGCAGGGCGAATACCCTGTGTGAGAATGCTCCTGTCATGGAGATACAGTGGAGGCCCTAATAGTCGCTCAATTGCAGGAGGATGATGACAACATGCAGTGAGGACTCCATAAATCTTCACATAGCCTCTGAGAATGTCTGACTCCTGTCTGGCCAAGAGCAGCTCGCTTGCGCTCTGTGATCAGAGTCATAACATAGAGACACAGCCATGAAACTTTAGAAGCATCTGAGCCTTTTTCTGCCTTCAGCACCTGAACCCTTCAGGAGCACAGTGTCACTGATCACAGACGCTGAGGAGATGGGGGACAGCCCCATCTTAAAGGTACTGAGGGCACATTGAGAGAATGAGAACACTTGGTGATGCCTGCCCATTACATTCTGGCAGCAATGACCAGCACCATCAAGGTGCAGGCATCAGTAATGTTTCCAGGGAGTGAGAGGCCAGACCATCACTTTGGTCTGAAAGCTGCACAGAGCACAAGGAAGAGGCCCTGGACTGAGACACCTGCCTTTATCTTGTGCAGAAAAGTTTCACATCTGAGTGACAAGAACACTGCTCATCAGAACAAGGAGCTATAGGCAGGGAGACATTCTTGGGAGTTTATTAACAATAGTGAACAATATGTTCAAGTGATTAACACCCGTACCCACTCTGTGCAACTAATTCTCCTTAACTTTCCTAACCCTGCCGCTACATCTTGTTGCTCCCAGGACATCCACAGCGGAGGTGGAGGTAGCCTGCTGACTGTGATGCCCTGTCTGTGATCACCTTGGCAGGCGTCCTCTGGAGGGCCAAGACTTAGAGGGCCCTGGCCTGCTTTTGGAGTCCTGCTGCATTGCAGTGGCACCCTCCTTGGCCTGTGGAGCTGGAGCTGCTGAAGTCACAGGAAGAGAGGAGGCGGATTAGCGGACACACTTGGAGTCACCTGGATGGATGGGCCCTGAATGTGAACCTGCTGATCCTCCTCCCTATGGGTACCCGGAGGCCCCAGGCTGACTTCTTGAGAAGCAGGGGTAGCTAGAGTGAGATCAAGCTACACGGCGCCCCTTTCATGTACACACTGTTGGAGGCCAGGAATTATACCCCTGCAGCAGCGCAGGAGAGAAGTCCTTGATCAAGGTCTCCATGGTGGCCACCATCCTACCAGTATTGACCTTGGTGAGTTGGCTTATCGGTGCTATCTCCTTAGCCTGAAGGCGGACAGACTTTTCCAGCATGCCTTGCAATCTGAGTGCAGCAGACATCCCTTCCTGATGTTCCCAAAGTTGTCTTTGCAGCTTCAGCAACTGTGACATGACAGAGTCCCGAGACTCGTCATCTGACTCAGACTCAGCAGCGTTCTGGCCTCCAGCAGTCCTCCAAGCGCCAGGCACCTGGGAAGATGTGCGATGTGTTCACCAGATTGTGACCCTGGGGCTACTGTAAAGCTAGGTCCCATGGAGGTGTGTGTCTCTGCGCTGGTGGAGGGTGTGGGTGAGCGCTGTGATGGGACTTCAGGAGGGTGCCTTCAGATTCCTCTCCAGAGGTTTCTTCGGGGCTTGATTGGAGGCCCTGGGTCATGGACTCAAGGAGAGATAATTAGTGCATGGCAGTGGTCTGTGAAACAGGACACATCACTCACGACAAGGTTGTCTGATGGATATTGCATTGCTGGATTCTCACTTGGTAGAGTAGCACCGACTTCGCCGTCAGCACAGGACTGGACCAGATCGTGGCCGGCCAGCTGGATGGCTCTGTTTTCAAAGTGCCTGATGGCCTTGATTTCTGGCATTCTGCCACCGGTCTGCAGCCTCTCTCTCTTGTGTGCGAGCTTGTCCTGCCTGGATAGAGATGGAGGAAGAGTAAGCAAGAAGCCTGGCAGGCCGGATGATAAGTATGCCTGGCCTGTGTGGGTGGTGAGTGATCCCATGGACAGGATGAGGACAATGACGGTGAGTGTGAAAGAGTGAATGGTGATGTCCCTTGATCTGGCAGTGAGTGAGGACCCTGTGGGTGTGTGATGGGTTTGTGAATGTGAGAGTTCAGCGATGAGAAGAGTGACTTACCCTGGCGGAACAGAGATCATCATTCATCCTCTTGTGGCACTGGGTGGCTGTCCTCTTCTGAAGGGCATTGGCACTGACCACCACTGCCACTGCCTCCCAAGCTTGGTCCAGGATTGGTCATGTTGCTGCCCATCCTGCGGCCAGGGCGGGTGTACAGGACATCCCAGCAGGCTTCCATGGCATCCAGCCGTTGGTCGAGGGACCCGTCGTTGAAGTGGGGGGCTGTGGTCTTTTTTCCATTGCTGGCCATGCAGCAGTGGTGAGCTGGAAGCAATGAGCTCTGTGCTTACAGCTGAACTTTAAACATGGCGCTCGGTGTTAGGCGGTGACAGGGTGATGTCCAGCGGGCAAATGAGAACTTGCCTGCCATGGAAACGGTATGTTTCCCAGGAATGCATAAATAATGAGGTGGATTTGGAACGATACAATGTGAAAACCTGCCATCGCGGCCGGCGGGTAAAACGTTGTTTTACCGGCCCGCTACTGCACTTAGTGCGAATCTGGGAAAATTCTGCCCAAAATAACAGCAGCTATGCAGGCCAGAAGAGCCAGACTTTGATGATTACTACAGCTGATTCCAGTCACCCTTGGGTTAGGGAGGCGGTGTAAAATATCTAATTACTATTGATTACTCTTCATTAACTTTGGTGTTCAGTTGAGGAAAAGATTCATGTAGCTATGCCACCCTCACCTTGATTGTGATCATCCTTTATCACTCAGAAACAAAGCTTAAATGCGCTCGAGTAAAGCATTTGAGAGAATGTGAACTGTATCCCAACAAGGAATCCAACATCCTTAAGAGGAAAGGTGATTAAGAGTAAGAAAGTATTTTCTAAGGTCCCTTAGAAGAACTCTTAATGGAAGCAAAAATTGATGGCATGAAGTCATCTTTATGCCAGTAAATTATTAAATAATAGGATAATGCGATTAAGTACTAATGGGAGTTTAATTGGGCAGCAGAAACCAGCAAAGCTCCCAAAGAACAACTGTTGGATTACTGTTCATAGTCTATTCAGTACTCAGTGTGTTGCAAGTTGCTGAGAACATAAAATTGCAGGAGAACTCAAAACATTCTGTAGAAAGTGATCTAATTCAAAGATATTTACAAATAAAACAATTAAATAAATGCACAGAAAACAGCATTTATAGGCAACATGCAGGTTAATGTACACGAGTGCAAAAAAAAAACAAGTGACAAGCATATTGTTAAAGGTAGTGGACCAACAGACTTGAGTATAATAATCAAACACTGATACCTTCAGGATTGGGTGTAGATGGTCTGTTGGGTTGCACAGGCAGATTTATTTATGAAGTCCATATAAGATTTGTCTAAAATAATAAAAACATTTGTGAGCTCCATTTGTTTTCATCTGGGATGGGAGGGGCACTTAGGCAAGAGGAGGGGAAAAAGCCACTAGTGCAACTAATGCCTAAACCACAAATGCCTAGATTCCTAACTGAAAAGGGTAAAGTACAGGATTGGCTTGACATTGAGAAACGAGGTAATCTGCTCGGGTCTACAACATATACCAAAACAATGGTACTTATGGATGGTCTTTTGATAGACAATACTGATTGTTTTTTTTGAAGGTTTTATCCTTTATGTCATTAGTCATAAAAGTAAGTGAGGACAGTAATTCAGAAACAAATATGTGGCGCATAAACTACTTCGAAAAGGATCCAGAAAAAAAAAATCAGCAAATTAATTTCACATGGGAAGATACAGGGTTATAAAGAATAGTAAACGAAAAAGAAAAGATGACAACTTTTTTTTATTTTACCAAAAAAAAACCCTCATTCAAGACAATCTGTACAACAACTTAGGACTTCAAAAATACAATTACAGCTGATTGAGCAGTGAATAAGTGAGCTGCCCATGGCTGTAAACATTAAAAAAGATACCTTGAAGACAGATTCTGCTCTACAGGTAATCACATTCAGAATAGTAACATATTACCACAGGGTACTTATATCCAGACTAAGTAATCTGGAAACAAAGTACAAGTTTTATTTTCCCTGAGTTAAATGTCACTTGGCAAAATAGGCTGATAATGTGTACTTGGACCATGATATTACAACAGTCAGTTCTTTCAGGTCTGTGACTAAATTATTGCCACAGACTTGCAACAAAATTGTGCAGTTGCTGGTACCAGAGTTTACACATATTGTATCAACGGACCCCCCCTTCCCCCAACAAAAGGTTTAGACTAGACCATCACTTAACTGTTTGAGGTAGTTTTACTCCTGCATCAAGAACTGTTTCCACAAAAGCACAATTTAAACTGTTTAAAACTTTGAAAATTCATCAAACCAGTCATTAAGGATACAAATTTATAAAAAAAAAAGATTACAACATAGAATATACATAGAAAATGTGTAAAATGTAATGTAAAATGAGTACGACAATTGAAGTGCCTTCAGTTCCAAAAACATAGGCAATGAAAATAAATCATTTTCTATTATTTCCTTTCCAAAATATAAACCTTTAATGCATTGTGACCTTCAACCTATGCTGTGCTTGGTGCAAATAAAGTTCAAACAGAAAAGCTAATATAAAAAAAATGATTAATAAAACAATTAATGCTTCCATTGTAGAGGACATTGAGATCTAGTAGCAATCTAGAGGAATGTTAATCTGTAGATATTTTACAGGTTCTTGCAAGGCAGCAAAAATGGGAGTAAAAAGTATTTTTGTACAAAAAAGTATTAGTGCAACATCTGATATCTACAATATTGTTCACACAGCTTCAGGTTTTGGCTACAAAGCAGCAAACACAAAATATACTGCTACATACATTCAACCTGAATCAATAGGCTGAATATTAAGGCACTAATTAAATGCTGAGTGAGATAAGATAGCTTTCTTCTAAAATTTCTCAATTTATGATAAGATGTGCCAAGTCTTGGTAGCAATTGATGTATTGTTTAATTTCAGCCATCCATCGTACGGTATGATCCTGCATCAACTTGAGTTTCCTATATGTAAAAATTAAAAAAAATTAACATGCCAAAATATCTCTGTACATGAACTTTCCAATGCCATGCAAGCATTTCAATCCTAGCAACGTGAAATTTTAATTTTCAAATGTTGACAACTTTGTTTAACATGGGCTGATCCCAGGATCCTAAAGGGAAAATAAGGCCTTTTTAAAATTATTGTACCATGGTTTCTCTATACTCAGCAATCCATTTATGAACAATGATCGTTTTGCTCCATTTGACCAAGAAAGCTAAAAGAGGTGACAAAATGCAGACAAACAATTGTTTTCTCTGATGACCAATTATTTCCTTATAAATGGTTATCAAATGCTTGATTTATCTCCCTTAGCGATACAGGGGATTGTTTATTGAATTCAACAATCGATGATTTTTCTTTCATTATACCCTCCAAATTTATTCATTTTCCTATTAAAAAAATAGCTATGATGTTGATGAATGCTGGCCTTTGGGCAAGTCAACTGTGAACTTGGACAGAGAATATAAGGGCACATATCACTAGGGCTGACAATGTGATAAATATAATGTTTTTGGAAAAATGGAAACACAAAACATGTACAGGATGAAGGTGTACTGTATTGATTAGGCTATTTCACCTGGATTATGATGACAGTTACAAAAATAACCCAACTCAATGAATATAAAGACTGGACAATTTTTTTGCTCCACACAACATTGAAGATTTGAACAAAGATGCTGAACAGCTGTGCCAAGTCCAAAAGAAACTGGATAAATAAATTAATGGAAACAAGAATAAAGGCTATAGATGTAGACAGATAATTAAATACTCCACATAGATCACAGCAGGAGGCAATTCAGCCCATCATGCCTGTGCCAGCCTTTTAAAAGAGGTATCTAATTAGTCACGGTGCCCTACAATTTCTTTTCCACTTCCACGTATTTATCTAATTCTCTTTTGAAAACAGTCTTTGAATCTATTGGCACCACCCTTTCAAACAGTGCATTCAAGATCGCAACAACTCTGCATATATTTTTTTCCCCTCTCAGGTCACCTCTGGTTCTTTTGCCAACTACCTTAAAGCTATGTTCTCTGGTTAACAACCTTTCTGCTTCTCCTCAATTACTCTATCAAAGCCCATCATTATTTGAACATCTCTATCAAATCTTTCCTTACGTTTCTCTTCTCCAAGGCCACATACAAAGGTTACTACACAAGATAAGAGCCTATGGTGTTGGGGGTAATATATTAGTATGGAAAGAGGATTGGCTAACCATTAGGAAACAGGATAAATAGATCATATTCAGGTTGGTAAACTGTAACTAGTGGTGTGCCACAGGGATTAGTGCTGGCGTCTCAATTATTTACAATCTATATTAATTACTTGGATGAAGGGACCAACAGTACTGTAGCTTGATTTGCTGACAATGCAAAGATAGGGAGGCAAGCAAGTTGTGAGGAGGACACAAAGTCTGCAAAGGGATGTAGATAGGGTCAGTGAATGGAAAAAAAAGGCACGTAGTATAATCTGGGAAAATGTGAACTTGCCTGCTTTGACAGGAAGAATAGAAAAGCAGTACGTTATTTGAATGGAGAAAGACTGTAGAACTCTGGTACAGAGGGACCTGGGTGTCCTGGTACATGAATCACAAAAAGTTAGTATGCAGGTACAGCAAGTTATTAGGAAGGTATATGGAATGTTGGCAGTAATTGCAAGGGGAATCAAGTATAAAATTAGGGAAGTGTTGCTACAACTGTACAGAGCCTTATTGTGACAGCATCTGGAGTACTGTGTACAGTTTTGCTCTCCTTACATAAAAGGTATAGACCTGAATTTTCCCGTCGGCGATTTGGGGGTGGAGCCCGCTCGCTGACAGGAAAATGACGCGGGATGATGTCGGGAGGAACCCCCGAAGTCATCCCGGTCCATTTAAATATTGAGGAAGGCAGGCGGACAGCGAAATCAGCTATCCACCTGCTGACCTGTCAATGGGCCAATTAAGGCCACTGACAGGATAAGTAAGGTAGTTAAATACCCTACCCGTCCAACCTTAAGGCTGACGGGCAGGCCAGGAGCTCCAGCGGGCTTCTGATAATACATGAAACCTCTTCCATTGGCGGGATGAGGTTTCATGTCCGTTTTTAAAAACTTTAATAAAGTTTATGTGCTTCTTATTAACATGTCCCATCTCGTGTGACATTGTCACATGAGGGGGACATGTTAATTTTTATATTTTTAAAGTTTTTTTTAGAATGTCAATAATCTCCCTGAGACAGCACTTAGTCTCAGGGAGCAGTGCGCTCTTTCACGCACATGCATGAAAGAGCGCACTTTGACAGTTGGGGAATCCCTCCCCCCCCCCCGCACAGGAAATGCATAAGACTTCCCGTTGGGCAGGCCTTAATTGGCCTGCCCACTCAAAATGGCAGCAGGCCCTGTTTCTGCGGCGGAGTTTGGCTGCCTGCCTGCCACCGAGCCAGGGGGACCTGCCCGCCAACCAAGTGCAAAACTCTGCCCATAAATTACATTACAGATAATTCAGAGGAGGTTCACTTGACTGATTCCTGGGGTGATGGAGTTATCTTAGGAGGAAAGGTTGGGCAGTTTGGGCGGTATGCCGCTAGAAGAGGCAGGCAGTCAGTGCAGAAATCCCCTGTGGCTGTCCCCCTCTCTAACAAGTATACCATTCTGGATGCCTGTCGGGGTGGATGGCCTATCAGGGGAAAAAAACAACAGTAGCCAGAGCAGTGGCACCACGGCTGGCTCTGTTGTTCATTGGGGGGAGGTTCAAAGCACAGAAGAGCAATTGTCATAGGGGACTCTATAGTCAGGGGCTCAGATAGGCGCTTCTGTGGTCGTGAAAGAGACACCAGGATGGTATGTTGCCTCCCTGGTGCCACGGTCCAGGATGTCACTCATCAGGTACGGAACATTCTGAAGGGGGAGGGAGAACAGCCAGAGGTCGTGGTACACATTGGTACTAACGACATAGGCAGGAAGAGTGACGATGTCCTGCAGCAGGAGTTAGGCAGAAAGTTAAAAAACAGGACCTCTAGGGTTGTAATCTCTGGATTACTCCCTGTGCCACATGCCAGTGAGGCTAGAAATAGGAAGATAGTGCAGCTAAACACGTGGCTGAACAGATGGTGTAGGAGGGAGGGTTTCCAATATCTGGATCATTGGGATCTCTTCCGGGGCAGGTGGGACCTGTACAAGGAGGACAGGTTGCATCTAAACTGGAGGGGCACCAATGTCCTGGCTGCGAGGTTTGCTAGTGTCACTCGGGAGGGTCTAAACTAGTATGGCAGGGGGCTGGAAACCAGAGCAATAGGTCAGCAGTTGAAATAAATGACTGGGAACTAGTGAATATTGGCAGTAGGACTAAGAGGAAGAGCAGGCAGGGAGAAATTACTGAACACCGTGGGACTGAGGGTCTGAAATGCAAAGCAGATGAGCTTAGAGCTTGGATTAGTATTTGGGACTATGATGTTATTGCTATTACAAAGACTTGGTTGAAGGATGGACAGTATTGGGAGTTAAACTTTTCAGGATTTAGATGTTTCAGGCAGGATAGAGAGGGATGTAGAAGGGGTGGGGGAGTTACACTGCTGGTTAAGGAGAATATCACAGCTGCACAATAGGAGGACACCTCAGAGGGCTCATGCAGTGAGGCAATATGGGTACAGCTCCGGAATAGGAAGGGCGCAGTCACAATGTTGGGGGTTTACTATAGGCCTCCCAATTGCCAGCGGGAGATTGAGGAACAGTTATGTAGGCAGATTTTGGAAAGATGTAAATAGGGTTGTTGTGGTAGGTGATTTTAACTTTCCCTATATTGACTGGGAATCACTTAGTGCTTGGGGTTTGGATGATGCAGAATTTGTAAGGTGCATCCAGGAGGGCTTCCTGAGACAATATGTAGATAGTCCAACTAGGGAATGGGCAACACTGGACCTGGTATTAGGGAATGAACCTGGCCAGGTGGTCGAAGTTTCAATAGGGGAGCATTTCGGGAAAAGTGACCATAATTCAGTAAGTTTCAAGTACTGGTGGATAAGAATAACTGGAGTCCTCAGGTTAAGGTGCTTAATTGGGGGAAGAATAATTATAACAATATTAGGCAGGAACTGAGGAATCTAGACTGGAGGCGGATGTTTGAGGGCAAATCAACAACTCACATGTGGGGGGCTTTCAAACATCAGCTGATAAGAATTCAGGACCGGCATGTTCCTGCTAGGATGAAGGATAATAATAGCAAGTTTCAGGAACCTTGGATAATGAAGGATATTGTGAGATCAGTCAAAAAGAAAAGGGAAGCATTCGTAAGGTCTAGAAGGCTGGGAACAGACGAAGCCCATGGAGAATATAAAGAAAGTAGGAAGAAACTTAAGCAAGGAGTCAGGAGGGCTAAAAGGGGTCATGAAAAGTCATTGGCAACCAGGATTAAGGAAAATTCCAGGGCCTTTTATACATATGTAAAAAGAGGGTAGCCATGGAAAGGGTAGGCCCACTCAGAGACAAAGGTGGGAACCTCTGTGTGGAGCCAGAAAAAATGGAAGAGATTCTAAATGAGTACTTCTCATCAGTATTCACCAAAGAAAAGGACTTAGCGGTCGATTTGTCTAGGGAAGTGTGTGTAGATAGCCTGGATCATGTTGAGATCAAAAAAGAGGTGTTAGGCTTCTTGAAGAATATTAAGGTGGATAAGTCCCCAGGGCCAGATGGGATCTACCCCAGAGTACTAAGGAAGGCAAGGGAAGAGATTGCTGGGGCCTTGACAGAAATCTTTGTATCCTCACTGGCTACGGGTGAGGTCCCAGAGGACTGGAGAATGGCCAATGTTCTCCCATTGTTTAAGAAGGGTAGCAGGGATAATCCAGGAAATCACAGGCCAGTGAGCCTTACGTCAGTGGTAGGGAAATTACTGGAGAAGATTCTTCGTGACAGGATTTACTACCATTTGGAAGCAAATGGCTTTTTAGTGAGAGGCAGCATGGTTTTGTGAAGGGGAGGTTGTGTCTCACTAACTTGATCGAGCTTTTCGAGGAAGTGACAAAAATGATCGACGATGGAAGGGCAGTGGATGTTATCTACATGGATTTCAGTAAGGCCTTTGACAAGGTCCCTCATGGCAGACTGGTACAGAAGGTAAAGTTGCACGGGATCAGTGGTGAGCTGGCAAGATGGATACAGAATTGGCTTGGTCATAGAAGACAGAGGGTAGCAGTGGAAGGGTGCTTTTCTGAATGGAGAGCTGTGACTAGTGGAGTTCCGCAGGGATCAGTGCTGGGACCTTTGCTGTTTGTAGTATACATAAACGATTTGGAGAAAAATGTAACTGGGCTAATTAGTAAGTTCGGAGGAGTAGCAGATAGTGATAGCAGATTGTCAAGGGATATAACGGGATATAGATCAGTTGGAGACTTGGGCGGAGAAATGGCAGATGGAGTTTAATTCGGACAAATGCGAGGTAATGCATTTTGGAAGGTCTAATACAGGTAGGAATTATATAGTAAATGGCAGAACCCTTAAGTGCATTGACAGGCAGAAGGATCTGGGTGTACAGGTCCACAGGTCACTGAAAGTGGCAACATAGGTGGATGAGGTAGTCAGGAAGGCATATGGCATGCTTGCCTTCATCGGCAGGGGTATTGAGTATAAAAGCTGGGAAGTCATGCTGCAGCTGTATAGAACCTTGGTTAGGCCACACTTGGAATATTGCGTGCAATTCTGGTCGCCACATTACCAAAAGGATATGGAGGTGTTGGAAAGGGCGCAGAGGAGGTTTACCATGATGCTGCCTGGTTTGGAGGTTATTAGCTATGAGCAGAGGTTGGAGAAACTCGGATTGTTCTCATTAGAGTGACAGAGATTGAGGGGTGACTTGAAAGGAGTTTACAAAATTAAGAGTGGCATGGACAGAGTAGATAGTCAGAAGCTTTTTCCCAGGGTGGAAGAGTCAATTACTAGGAAACATAGATTTAAGGTGAGAGGAGAAAACTTTAGAGGAGATGTGCGGGGCAAGTTTTTTTATGCAGAGGGTAGAGAGTGTCTGGAACTCGCTGCCAGAGGAGGTTGTGGAGGTAGGTACGATAGTGGTGTTTAAGAGGCAGCTTGACTAATACACGAATAGGATGGGAATAGAGGGATAAAGATCCCGGAAGTGCAAAATGTTTTAGTTTGATACGCAATATGATTGGCGCAGGCTTGGAGGGCCAAAGGGCCTGTTCCTGTGGTGTACTTTTCTTTGCATGCATTGGAGTTTAGAAGAACAATAGATAATCTTACTGAAACATCTAAGATTCTGAGTGGACTTGACAGAATGGATGCTGAGAGGATGTTTCCCCTCGTGGAGGAATCTAGAACTGGGGGCATAGTTTAAGAATAAGGAGTCTCCAAATTAAGACTGAGATGAAGAGGAATTTCCTCTCAGAAAATTGGCAATCTTTGGAATTCTCTTCCCCAGAGAGGAGTAGAGGCTGGGTCATTGACTATAACTCAAGGCTGAGTTAGACAGACTTTTGACCTACAAGGGAGTCAAGGGTTATGGGGGACAGGCGGGATATTGGAGTTAAAGCCACAATCAAGGTCAGTCATGATCTTACTGAATGGGGACCAAATAGCCTAATCCTGCTCCTATTTCTTATGATCTCATTCTTCCTATCAAAAATAATCACTTCACACTTGTCTGTGTTAAATTTAATCTTGCCATGTGTCTTCTCATTTCACCAATCTAAGTTCTCCTGACATTTGCTATTGTCCTCTTCACTGTTTACTATGTTTCAGAGTTTTGTGTTATCTGCAAATTTTGAAATTATATCCAAGTCCAGGTCATTAATATGTATCAAAAAGAACAGTGATCCCACCATGACCCCTGAGGGGCATCACTACAATTTTCTCCACTTTGAAAAATAATTGTTCTCCACCACTCTCTGCTTTTTCTTCCTAGGACTTCTGTCACCATATTGTATCCAGACATCAACTGCTCCTATAATCACATGGGTTTCAATTTTGCTAACAAGTCCATCAATTGCCATTTGAAAGTCCACATACACAACCTCAACCTATTACCTTCTTCCACCCTCTCCATTACTTCAGCAAATAACTTTATCAAACTAATCAAAGACAATTTGCCTTTAACAAATCCATGCTAGCTTTCATTTTAACATGTTATTTCAAGTGTTAATTTTGTCCTGGATTAATTTCACCACTACTGATGTTAAGTTGACTGACCAGTAATTGCTGAAATTATCCTCCCCCATTTTTTTTGAATAGTTATAACATTTGCAATCCTCTGGCACTTCAGTATCTAAGGAGAATTGAAAAATTGTATGGTACCTCCCTCAGCAACCTAGGATGCACCCTATCTGCAGCAGGTAACTCCTCTACTGCCTCTTAATTTATTTTAGCCTAGCCAATGCCTTTACCATATTTTCTCTTTATTCTATGTAAAGACAATACTGCTTATTTCACAGTAAAGAAACGGGCCATTTGACCCAACCAGTCCATGCAATATTTATGCTCCACTCAAGGCTCCTCATGTAACTCTATCATAACCCTCTATTCCCTTCTCCCACATATACCTAACTAGTTTATCCTTAAATGCATCTACACTATTTACCTCAACTACTCCCTAAGGTGGCACGTTCTACATTATAACGCTTTGGTTAAAGAAATTTCTTTTAAAATTCCTATTTGATTTTGTGATAACTACCTTTTATTGATGGCCACTAGTTTTATTCTTCCCCACAAGTGGAAACACACTGTCTATGCTATCAAAACCTTTCATATTTTTTAAAACCTCTTAAGAAACCTTAGGTAACCCTCCTCAACTCTCCACTTTCAAGAGAAAAAGAGACTCAGTCCATTCACCTTTCCTGAGAGATATAGCCTCACAGTTCTGGTGTTATCCCTGTAAATCTTTTTTGCTTGCTTTCCAGTGCTGTCATATTCTTCTTATAAAATGGCTGCCAGAATTGTACGCAGCATTCCAAGTGTGGTCAAACCAAGGTTCAACAGAAGCTTAGCATTACTTCTCCACTTCTTAACTCCACCCACCTAAAAATAAATCCTGATGCTTGCTTTGCATTTTTATAGCCTTATAAACCTGCATTGCTACATTTAGTGGTTTGTGTATTTTTACTCCCAGATTCCTTTACTCCTCTATGCCATTTAGATTCTTATTTTCCAAATAATTCAAACCATCTTTATACTTTGTCAAAATGTTAATACCTCACAATTAGCTATGTTGGAATTCAAACTATATACCCATTCAGCAAGTTTATTAATGACTTCTTGTAAGTTGTTCTTCAGTGCAGAGAGATGCAAAGTACTCATTTTGTACCTCAACAATGTTTAACCCAAAAAACTGAGACTGCAGAGATGACACTCTGAGCTGCCAATGTGGCACAGTAACAGAAGTTTCTCCATTTTAATGGATTCATACACAGGTGTGATACACAATGGCTGGGATTTTCCCTACCCGTTGGTGTCTTCCTTGGCTTGAGCAGACAACATAGCAAAGGTGTCCTGGGGGCGGGGGGATCCGGTGGGAGAGGGGCGCAGAGCCGGGGGGAGATGTGCAGGTGAACATGCATGGTAGGGGATGGATATGTCCATGTCTGCCTCCTGGGGAGCGAGCTGAAGCTGGGCGTGATATGGAGGAAGGGCGTGAATGACAGAGGGCAAAGGGGGGCAGTTGGGTAAGAGGGTGAGGGTTCAACGGTAGCAATAGAAGGGACAGCAAGAGTAGTTGGTGGGGACCCGGAGATAGACATTGACCCTGAGGATAGGAAGGAGGAAATCAGGGAGGTGAATGTGGATGGAGGTGGGATTTTTGGGAAGGAAAGAAAACGTGCACATTCACCTGGATATCCCGAAGGAAAAGGGTTGTGGCTGGTAGGTCACGGAGGGAAGCTGGAAGGTTGATGTCAGTGGGGGGGGATCAACTGTGATGGGGGAAAGGAAATGGGTGACTGGGGAGCTGATGAGAAAGTGAATTCAGACCATGCCGTCCAAGTCAAAAGTGAAACGACAGTCGTGGTGGATGACAGGTGCTGCAAGGGGGTGTAATCACTGGGTGAGCGGAGATGCATGTCAACTCAGATGGAGAACTGAAAGCAAGCCCCAGCAGACAGCATTCAAAAAGCTCAGGACATTGAGGTGAGTATGATACGTGAATGATCTATGTGCGTGGGAAAGTGCTTGCACGAGGCTCTGAAAGGCCCTGCCACTCTCACTTTTTCCTCCAGAATCACTCATAGGCTGGCTGCTCCCTCTGTGATGACAGAGGACGATGTTGAGGGGGGGTCACAGACAAAGAGAGAGAACAGCCTCTGAGATTCCTCAGTGGATGACTCGGGGTGTCCAGTCTTGCTCCTCCTCCCCTTGGGTGCCCGAGAGCCCCGGCCTGAGCCCTTGGGGGGAAGGAGCACTTGAAGGGACATTGAGGTGCCCTGTTTCTCTCTTGCGCTGCCAATGCAGGAACTCACCCTTGGCTACCACGATGGAGTACAAGTCTGCGCACATTTCTGCATTCTGTTGGATCAGGGTTTCCATGACGTCCGCCATCCTCTCCATGCAGACCTCCAGACGTGCACATGTGGGCACCACTGCATCAGAGAGCAAGTAGACGCACTCTGACTCACATGCCACTCTTTCAACAGCTCTATGTGGCATTCCCTCGCATGCTGTTAACGCTCCATGATGAGTAGGAAGGCAAAATCAAGAGATTCATCATCTGACTCAGACCTCACAGGTGCCTCTTCCCTCGAGGTCCTCTGAGTGCTGGGGAGCTCAGCTGAACCTGCATCCTCTTGCTGCTGACATATGTCCATGCGGTGACCAACAGGTTGTGAACCCGAGCCTGCTCTAGATCTAGGTCCCACCAAGGTGTGTCTGCCTGCACTGGTGGAGTGTGTGGGTAAGCACTGTGATGGATCTTCCTGGCTGCTTATTTCCACCTCTTCACTGGAGGAGGTGTCCTCGTGGCTGCAGACGAGGACATGGATGGAACTGAGGGACTGGCTGACTGATGGTTTCCCTCCCTTTGCAGAGATCCCTGTGAGATCATTAATGCATGGTAGCAGAGTCAAAAGCAGGAGAGAGAGCACTCACAGTTGTGTTGAAGGAGGGATGATGTGATGCAGGATCCTCAGGTAGGTGTTCGCCACCGACCTCAGGCAGGGTCCATATACTTACCAGTCAGCATGATGGCATGTTCCTCAAAGCAAGTGAGGGGCCTAATGTTTGCCACTCCATCCCTAGTCCAGGACCTCTCCCTGCTGATGTAAGCAAGCTTCCCCTGCATGGGAACAGATGGACATGGTGAGCATGACACATGGCCCTGCATGGAATGTTTGTGTGGTGAGCAGCGCCATGGACAGGAATGAGGATGTGAACTCCAGAGGATATGAGCCTGATGGAGTTGTGAGGGTGTGCGTGAGAGCAGTGTTGATCTTTGAGATGCGAGATCCCTGTGGATGTGCGAGGTGCTTGTGAATGTGACAGCTGAGAGTGATGAGAAGGGGAGTTACCTTGGTGGAATGGATGAGACCATTCATCCTCTAGCGGCACTGTGTGGTTATCCTCTTTTGCAGCATTGGCACTGACCACCGCTGCCACCACCTGCCATGCCGGATTGGTGATGCTACTGCCTGCCCTGCAACCAGAGCTGGAGTAGAGGACATCATGGCAGGACTCTATGGCGTCCAAATGGTTTTCTCGTGATGCGTCATTAAACCTGGGGACTGCAGTCTTTTTGCCAGGTGTGCGTTGGACTTAGCGAGTCTAGAGGTAACAAAAGCATGGTTGAGGGTTTCAGCAACAGATGAGATGAGACAGGGGCAAAGTTGATGTTACAGAGTTGGAAATAGGTGGTCTTAGAGATAGCATGAATATGAAGACAGAAGCTCATCTCAGGGTCAAATGTGACACCAAGGTTGGGAACAGACTGGTTTAATCTCAGACTACTAACAGGGCAAGGGATGGAGCTGGTAATTAGAAGTGGGGACCAAAAACAATAGCTTCAGTATCCCCAAAATTCAATTGAAGGAAATTACTGCTCATCCTGCAGTCTGATAATTTAGCAACAATGGTAGAGCTGGGTGTCGTCATATGTTTCTTTTTAATCTCTATGGGCAGAATTTTCCATTCTGGAGACGAAGTATGGTGGAGGGCGGGAAAGTCAGCGCAATTCCCACTGGCTGGCAGGTCAGATTAGTCCATGTAATTTTTCACTTTTTAGATAATTAATTATGCATCGAGGAGCTCATTAAATCTCGTAGCAGGGCAGGGATTTGTCTGCCCCGCTGTCACCTCATGGGGTCAAAGGTCCTGGAGCCTATTTAAATGCACACACATTCACTCACTGCAGGCCAAGTGTGTTGTTTCATTCTGGTTCTCAATGGTGCCCAAAAGAACAAAACTCCTGACTCCACAGTTCACTTAGGCCTCCTTGGGGATTATCCTCCAGACTGTCCAGGAAAGGCAAAAAGTTCTCCTTCCTTGGGATGGAAGCTGGAAGTCCTTCCACCTGACCACGTTAGCCTGGAAGGAGGTTGCCAGGGAGATCATCACTCCTGGCCAACAAAAAAACGACTGCTCTGCAATGCAGAAAATGAATGAATGATCTGATGTGCTCCACCAGGATAAGTGAAGCTTCTACTCCAAACTCTCACTCTCACAAGGGCATCAGGCAGTCTAAGAGTTAGAGTCACAGAGATGTCACATACTACCAGCAGAAGGGACATCAGCAATGAATGTCATCTAGCCACTGTAAGTTCACCATCTCATGTATGCTCTTGCACAAAGTGGGTCTTAATCCCTTACTGGGAAGGGCTCAACACACACAACAGGCATGCATGTTTCGGAACTGCTCTTTCATCCATAGTGCTCATTGTCAAAAAAGATAAAAACAAAAAACTGCAGATGTTGGAAATCCAAAACAAAAACAGAATTACCTGGAAAAACTCAGCAGGTCTGGCAGCATCAGCGGAGAAGAAGAGTTGTCGTTTCAAGTCCTCATGACCCTTCAACAGAACAGTTCTGTTGAAGGGTCATGAGGACTTGAATCGTCAACTCTTTTCTTCTCCGCCGATGCTGCCAGACCTGCTGAGTTTTTCCAGGTAATTCTGTTTTTGTTTTGTGCTCATTGTCAATCTGTCTTCATGCAGGGCAAGATCACTCACAACAGAAGGGGCAGATTCAAGACTGGAGGGGGACCCCAAAGCTGAGGACACTCTTCTCCCACGAAGAGCAGGTGGCAGAGTTTGCTGGTGAGCAGGTGGAGGCAGTGGCAGCCAATGTCTCTGACACTGAGAACTGCTGGAGTCAAGGCCCCTGCTAAGTCCGATGACAAGCCTCTGGAATCAGCCCTGAGAGAAATGTTGGGGATGCAGGGACAGGCAAAGGAACATCAGGCTGGGTTGTCAGAGGCCGTCATAAGACTAGAACGAAGGATGGAGGAGTCCATCCACATTCTCTGTCTGATGTCATTTCTCCAGTATGTGAGTGCAGTGACATTTCCATGGGAAGGGTGGCAGTCGCCTTGGAGACCCAGGTCTAGCAGTTTCTGCCAGTTTGTGCTCAGTCCTTCACACCATCGTTGCAGCCATAGATGCGTTCCAGCACTGGCTAGGGAAGAGGGGGACCAGGCACCTCAATCTCCCTCCAGGTGTCAGGGAGGGTCCTGGGGCACCCATGGGAGGAGTGCCAGTTAAACACCCCAGGGACATCAGAGGATGTCCTGAAGCTCCAAATCCCCTCTGCCTGTGACCCCATCAACTCCAGGTCAGACTGAGGAAGGTGCATAGTGCCTCAAAGCAGGAGACCCTTAGCAGGCCTGGGCCACCCAGGGCTGAGGCCACCAGAGGATGCCCGCCAAAGTCATCTCAGACAATAGGGCATAGCATTCAGCAGGCTGCATCCATCTCTGCTGTTGATGTCAGGGCTATACCTAGATGCAGCAGTAGGGTTAGGAAACTTAAGTTTTGAATGCACAATGGAAGTACGGGTGTCCATTCACTGTATATAATTTACAATATTGTAAATATGGTTCATATTTATCCCTCTCCAAGTCTCAGGTATCAAATGGCTACAATGTAACACAATGCAAGGTCCTGTGTTCATTCAAAATGAAGCCCCTCAAATAGCTCCCATCTGCACCCTCAGTTCCATTAACTCTCACTCAGCCTCATCATAGTGATTAGTCTTTATTTTTACATCTGCGACATGAACAAAGGCACTTCGTATGTGAAAATGATAGCTGGGCAATACCCGTGACCCCTGGATCTCAGAAAGGCATTATTTGGTCTGAGAATAGGTCAAGGTTAGTGATTATCCTGATGCTGTCGCACTGAAGGCTGTAGTTTGTAGATGTAATAAGTATTTGTAGCGACCAAAGTACGTTTTCTCCCAAGTGTACTTTACAATGGTGCTTATTTTCTGACAGTTTTTAGGACTAGTATTCATTGTTGAGTAGTATAGCCTTTCATGCCTCCCATTTCCACATTTAAAGCTGAATGTTATCCATTTCTTAGCTCCTACTCTCCCATGCATGCTGCTAAATGATTGAAGTTGGCTTTACTCGGTGACATTTGAAATGTCTGCTAGATGAGGATGAGTGTGAGATGTCAGAGGTGTGTGATCATCCTGATAAAGCAGTCTACTCACCTGTGAGGATCTTTTTTTGTTCCTGAGTGGCTATGTAGTGTGCTTTACAGAATTCTTCTGTAAAGGCACAGTAAGCAAATCAATATTGAATTCATTCCATGACTGTACATCCATTGACTTAGGGTAGATAGGAAGGACTGGCCTTTGTGGGATGGGCAATGTCAAGGACTATAATGCTATGAAAGCAATGCTTCAGCACACCCAAGTGCTCAGCAGGATCTATGAAGGGAAGTTGTTGTCATAGACTGCTGTGTCAGTACTGACTGGGCCAGGTCTCTCCAAACTGCCAAGGCAGTGCAGGGCGTAGGCTTCGCAGGCTTCTGACGAAAGCAGGGTCATGGCTGTTTGCAAATAATCAAATGATGGTCCTGCTGAGCCACACTGTGAAGACAATGCGAACATAACTCGCAGCTTTGGGTGCATGCTGTAGAGCAACAGTTCACTGCCTCCTGATGTCTGACGGCATATTGGGGTTCAGTAGTAAGATGAGGGCTCTGCATTATTCATACATGACAGCTGGTGTTTGGAGAGATGCTGCTGTCCGGATGTTGCTCCCTCTAGAGACGGTCAAGCGCTAACCATTGACTAATGTTTTTCCTGTTAGCACTACCTTGTTAAGTTGCTGCAATACTGGCATGAGTTCATCCATCTGCACGATGGCATTTTGGCCACTTAAAGGCTGCCATGCTCACTGACTTGTTGATGCCATGCTTGAAAGGACTGCATTGTGTGTAGCTGCTTGAGGTGGTGTGGAGTGCTAATCACATTCCACAGCAACCACATGTTCCCTAGGCTATTGTGCCTCCCAAGAATTACCCCAGCATTAGGGATTAAGGTGGTTTATGCTGCTTCCTTGTTCATGGTGAGATTGATGATCTTTTGTGATAATTTGATACTGACAGTGAAGTTTTTGATGTGTCCCCTGCATCGAAGCCAGAAGAGAACTTGGATCGTGAAAACTTGTCTTCACCTTATTCCTCTTGAAATCTTGTAGCTATGAGGCTGTCACTGGCAGGCTATGTTGTGCCTGTGCAATGGATTTGTCACGTGGCTCATCCAAATTCTTGCCTTCTTCAGATTCATCCCCTTCCAAGTCCTCCTCATTCAAGCATGTTTGTGCTAGGTATGTCCAAGGAGATGTCTAGCTCCTCAATGTCTCCCTCTGACAACACAACCCCCTTTGCAGAACTAGGGTTGTGGGGTACGCAGCAAACAATGATGGGGCACTACCTGCGGTGAGTACCGGAGAGCCCCACCTGACTGGATGAAACATCGGAAATGCATCTATTAAAAATAGGCCAATAGTTTACTCTATTAAGGGCACTGCGGTAGAATGTACAGCATTGCGTATGGGAAGAGATTCAATCTGTGGCTGATGAAAGGGCATGATTAGCCATGTCTACTGGCGATAACCCCTATCACCGAGGAGCCAACCCTCTAAGAGCTGAGCTCCCTCAAATATCTTTTGCACCTAGCAGTGATCAAAATGAATGAGCCATGTGAGCTCCCTGGGTATCTAGCACAAACATGCTGGATCTGCTTTCTGTGATCAGAAATGAGCAGGACATTGAGAGTGAAATCCTTCTCTAGTAATGAATCTCTCAGGCTGCTGCCAGGGAGCTCTCAAGGCCACATGTGCACAGTCCATGGCACCCTACACTTGTGGGAAGCCCAAGATTGCAGTGAATCCCACAGCTCTGGTAGACTAGATTGTTTCATCCATTAGGAATTGCACATAATGATGAGCTTTACTGAAAAAGGGCATGTGTCACCTCCCTTATGCATTTGTGTCACTGATTATGAGATTCCACAAAGGTCCCAACTGGAGCCCTGGAAGGGCTCACTGGAAAAAAAGTTCAAAGCAGCAATAATCGGCAGAGCAACCAGCATTGGATGCCCATATCTGTGTAGCACAAGCTCCTCACGGATAATGTGGCAACTATGAGCCACCTCATCCTTAGACAAGTCTTTCACTCATCTCCATGTATAAGCTGATCTTCTGTAGATCCTTGGTTGCACCAAATATCTTTGTGGATTTGGTCCCTCCTTGCCAGCATCTGGAACTTCCTGGGGCCCCGCTGGCTCCTGTTCCTCAGGGCGATGGTCTTCCCTGAGCTGTGCCAGTGACAGGCCTTCTTCCCATCTAAGTCTCAAGGAGGCAGTGTTGCCTGCAGCCTGCATTCTCCCCTTCTCCTTGTATCTGTGAATGGTTGCTGTTGAGCAATCAATAGTTGTTCCTGTTGAATGGTCTCCCTCCATATACAAGGCAGGAATACAGTCGCTAGCCCTTGACTTGCCCTTAGTCTGTACATGGCATACCAAGGCCACCTCTTGTAGGATGAAATCATCCTGGAGGATGACAGGTGGCTGTGCTTTCCCCTCAGATGTGACTGCACATTCACAACAAGGGTCTTAATTTAGATCAAAGTCTTATGACCCACAGGCAGATGGTTGTCCTCCATTGGCCTTGACAATAACTATTGATATCCAATCCTTGGACTTATTTCATGACTGTAAGCATGATACCTTGAATGTCATGACCAATACACTGGGAACATGGAGGCATGTAGGGTCCATGCTGCCTCTGGCCCTAGACTGTTTGACTCCAAATCCATTCAGACATGCCTTTGTAAAGATCAGAAGATAATTAAAAGCATATCCAAAACTTAATGGATTTGTGCCTGAATGCGTACCATTAGTGAAGGAGCCAAGCTCATTAATTGTGTATTGGATCCTGAAGTCCAGCACTCGGCTGAGCCATGCTCTCCATGGTTTCAGCAAGAAATTTATAGGGTGCCTTCAATCAGCCAAAAATTACCGTGAATTCATCCCACATGCCCAATGACCCCTTCCCAATCGATTTTTTCCAGCGTTTTTCAAACTGCGTCATTCTTGAAATCAAAATGGTTCTGCTGACCTTTGTCCATGAGATCAACTTCCAAACTCACCCTATCAGCCACCAAGTTCCTCCCATCCTCCTCCATACCCACCGCCTCCTAGTTCTCCTTCCGCCTGACACTTTTGAACCTCCCGCTGTTACCCTTGACCCCATCACTGTCCATATGGATATTTCTGCTCTCTCTCTCTGGAACCCGTTAATACTGATGACCCCATGCCCTTTGTTGACTGGACCCCTCTCCTTCGAAGCCACATGCATCCTGACTTTCCAGGGCCCACCCATTCCACCCAATGAGATGATCCAATACCACTCCACCACCATGACTTTTCAGTTACTGACTTATAGGATGTAGATGCCTCTCCTGAACATTACTGTGCCCTCTGCCTCATGATACCATGACTTGAACCCCCAGAACCAAATTCTTTAGATGACTAACCATGCCCTGCACACCATAATGTGCACAACCATTACTGCCCAGAGAGGCACTAACATTGCCTATACAGCCCAGGACAGCCTCTTCAATATGACCCCGACAGTGTGACCTCAGCCCCAGGACAGTCTCTTCAATATGCCCTGATAGCATAGCCTCAAGCCCCAGGATAGTCTTTCACTATTCCACTCTGTTCTTTGACCAACCCTTAGTCCCACTTCCCTATCCCCACTCCACTCTCATGTTGCCACCCCCCCCCACTCCGTTCTACCTCTACCCTCCCTTCATGTTCCATACTCACCCACTCCCCCTAGTCCTGCCTCAGACTCACCCCTCTCCACTAGTCTTGCCTCCCATGCCCTGACTTGGCGCAGCTTGT
Source organism: Carcharodon carcharias (assembly GCF_017639515.1). NCBI lineage: Eukaryota > Metazoa > Chordata > Chondrichthyes > Lamniformes > Lamnidae > Carcharodon > Carcharodon carcharias. Next base: position 116,279,244 of record NC_054467.1, read on the forward strand.
GCTACAGGCACTCGATATCTCGCAGCCATGTTCTTAAAGGAAGGAGAAGGCAGTGTCTACTGACCTCCAAGTAGTGGATGAAGTGAAGCTCACCCAGTGCACACCACTTATATACAGCTGTGAAATAGGCTATTCTAATTATCTGCTGGCAGGGCACTTAGTTTGGAGGGGCAACATAATTCCTGCTGGTTGGTCTTTTAATAAGCATTCATGGGATGCAATTGTGGTTTTCAAACTAATGATATTGTGATCACTGTTCCCCAAATGCTCTCCCACTGAAACACATACCACTCAATTCCCCATTGCTTTCTTCCTGACTGGTCTGGAAACATACTGAGAGTTCCATTGTATATATTTCAAGGATTCTTGCCCCTCTTTGCCCTTACACTGTTATTTTCCGAGTCTATGTTAGGATAATTGAAGTCCCCATTGGTACCACTATAACATTTCCTCATCTTTCTGTAATTTGCTCCTCCATCCCCTTCCAACTATTTGGTGACCTACAGTATACATCCAGCAGTGTAATGGTTCCTCTATTATTCGTTATTTGGTTAGATTCAAACCTTCAAGTATATCATTTCTTTCTAGTGCTCCAAGAGTATCTATGATCAATACTGCCACCACTTCCCCACCTTTCCTGTATACCTTGTAGCCAGGAATATTAAATATCTATTCTTTCCCTTGCTTGAATTTTGTTTTATTCATTCTTGGGATGTGGGCATCGCTGGGTAGACCAGCATTTAATGCCCATCATTAATCGCCTTTGAAAACGTAGTGGTAAGCTGCCTTCTTGAACCGCTGTAGTCCATGTAGACAGTCCACATAACACCCAAAGTGCTTTTAGGGAGGGAGTTCCAGGATTTTGACCTAGTGACAGTGAAGGAACAGCAATATAGTTCCAAGTCAAGATGGTGAGTGGCTTGGAGGGGAACTTTCTGGTGGTGGTGTTCCCATCTGTCTGTTGCCCTTGTCCTTCTGGATGGTAACTTCATGTTTGGAAGGTGCTGCCTAAGGAACCTTGTTGAGTTCCTGCAGTGCATCTGGTAGATGGTACACACTGCTGCCAGCTGGTGGTGGAGGGAGTGAATGTTTGTGGAAGGGGTGCCAATCAAGCAGGCTGCTATGCCTTGAATGTTGTTGGAGCTGCACTCATCCAGGCAAGTGGAGAGTATTCCATCACACTCCTGACTTGTGCCTTGTAGATGGTAGACAAGCTTTGGTGAGTCAGGCGGTGGGTTACTCGCTGCAGGATTCCTAGTCACTGACCTGCTCTTGTAGCCAGTGTTTACGTGGCTAGTCCGGTTCAGTTTTTGGTCAATAGTAACCCCCAGGATGTTGAAAGTGGGGGATTTAGTGATGGTAATATTATTGAATGTCAAGGGGCAATGGTTAAGATTCTCTCTTGTTGGAGATGGTCATTGTTTGGAATTTGTGTGGCACAAATGTTACTAGACACTTATCAGCCCAAGCCTGGATATCGTGCAGGTCTCACTGCATTTGAACATGGACTGCTTCAGTATCTGAGGAGTTGCGAATGGTGTTAAACATTGTGCACTCATTAGCAAACATCCCCACTTCTGACTTTATGATGGAAGACAGGTCACTGATGAAGCAGCTGAAGATGGTTGGGCTAAGGACACTACCCTGAGGAACTCCTGCAATGATGTCCTGGAACTGAGATTTTGACTTCCAACAACCACAACCATCTTCCTTTGCGCTAGATATGACTCCAACCAGTGGAGTTCAGCTCTTTTGTCCATGTTTGAACTGAGGCTGTAATGAGGTCAGGAGCTGGGTGATCCTGGCAGAACACAAACTAAACATCAGTGAGCAGGTTATTGCTAATCAAGTGCTGCTTGATAGCACTGATGATGATCCCTCCTGTCACTTTCCTGATGATCAAGAGTAGACTGATGGGGTGGTAATTATCAGGGTTGGAGTTGTCCTTTTTTGTGGACAGGACATACATAGGCAATTTTCCACATTGCCAGGTAGATGCCAATGCAATTGCACACATGCACTCTAAACCCATATTCATCTGCCTCATATTTCCCATCTGATTCTGCCCATTTCTGAACTCTTTATTCCATTATTTTCATGCTGCTAGTGTCACCCTGTCTTCTGTGCATCTTGTACCTCCTTTCTAATGCTTTATTGTGGTGCCCCTCCCCATGCCAACTTAGTTTAAACGCTCCCCCATAATTAATTTCCCTTCAAGAATATTAGTCCCACCCCAGCCAAGGTGCATCCAGTCCATCTTGTACAGGCCCCTCCCACCCTTAAGCATTGTTTATTGATGGAGTTGGGTGGGGGGGGGGGGGTGGTTGAGGGACCAAGGTTTAATGTAATAACAGAGGTAATTTTATTCAATTGTCTTTCGAGGTAGAATATTCAAAGACAGCACAGGAGGACATTCGCCCCATCATGCCACCTATTCATAAGAGCTTTCCATTTAATCCCATTACTTGTTTTTTCCCCATTGCTCTGCAAAAATTTCCCTTTTAATTATGTATCCACTGATCAAGGGAATCCATACCCTTTTATATAAAAGAGGCAAAGAAGTTAATCGAGGTGAGAAAGAGTTATATTTAAGCAATATATAGTTATAAATGTAAACACATTCAATAAAATTCACACCCAAGAAACCAAGTCTAACAACGAAAGCAAGCAAACAGAATGAACATTCTTCAATATTTGCCAGAAAATACTCATTTGAATTTTGAAGAGCGTTAATTGCATTACGTAAGCATTTTATGAAATCAGACACGGCTCAAAAGCTCTTTTTAAAAATATATAAAAAGCTCTCATTGGCTGCAGCTTCCTGAGCTCCAAATCACATTTTGTGACTTTATTGCAACATAATTTTCTTTAGGTGGAGAGCCATACCAACTAACTGAGGATAAAACACTTGCCACGCATCCTGGCACCATGTTTAATGCTGCAATAGTTAACTCACTAGCTATGTGTCCAATGTCTGCTCACATAGGATATGTTTTGTTATTGAACCTATAACGGTAGCAAAGTTAATTTGGGTAGACAGTTTATGAACAAAATTTACCCGATCACGAGACCATAGGGGTAGTTGTATAAATGCGGTCATTTGTCCACCTAGTTTGCCCCAATCTACTCCTCCGATAAATTCTTTATCTTTTCATTTCTAATAAAGAGCTTTGTGTTGATCAAGTTTGTGTTGATCAAGGGGAGAAGGCAGGAGAATGGAGTTGAGAAGCTTATCAGCCATGATTGAATGGCGGAGCAGACTCGATGGGCCGAAAGGCCTAATTTCTGCTCCTATGTCTTATGGTCTAAGTTATAGGCTGTTAATGTTGAGGAATGGAATAAGCCATTCAGCCTTTCAAGCCTGTTCTGCCATTCAATATCATGGCTGATTTGGGACCTAACTCCAGATAACTGCCTTATTCCATTTGCATAATACTTTGATAGATTTTTATTAGTCAATTAGTTTTAAACTTAATTGAGCAATGGCCAAAAACATTCCAAACTTCCACCATTCTTTGCGTGAAATGTTTCCTAATTGCACTCCTGAAAGCTCCAGCTCTAATTTTAAGACTTTGCTCCCTTAGTCTTAGAGTCTCCAATTAGCAGGAAGTTTCTTCCAATCTGCCCTATTGTACCTCTTAATATCTTTGAAATCACCACTTAGCCTTTTAAATTCCATGGCATACAACCGTAATTTGTTGAATCTCTCCTCTTAGCATGATCCATATGAGTCCAGGTATCATTATAATAAATCTATGCTACACTCCCTCCAAGGTCAATATATCCTTTTTAAGGTGTGGTTCCCAGAACTGCTCGCAGTACTCCAAGTGTGATCTAATCATGGCTTTACATAGCTGAAACATAACTTTCATCCCTCTGCATTCTACTTCAGACACCCAGTGTTGACAATGTAGCAAGGCAGGTTGGGTACAACACAGACAGATGTAAAGTAATGCTTCTGCCACTCTGCTTAAATGCACCCTAGCCTCAAATTCAGAAGAATATCCATATTGCAACATGCTGAATATTTTTCTGTTTCCCAAACCGCCACCCTTTGATCTTAATGCTACAAACTATTAATGCCAGTTTTGTGCTGTAGATTCATGTCCTTTAGGAACTGGATTTAGACTGTCCAAATTCATCAAGTCAGAAGTCAGGGGAGACTTTCTTCCATCAATGAGCAGGATTTTAACCCAAAAGTGAAGCTATTTCTAACTCACTCCAGCCCAGTCTTGGTAGCAAATTATATAGTTTAACTTCAGTAATCTAGTCTGGCAGTGAATTTTAAATAATCTCAGTAGGCCATTCATATGTTATCAAGATATAAATAGGCATGGCTTCATTGGCCTCACACTTGCCATTACAGAACAACACATACACGCAGAATGATGGCAAAGTGCCACTAAATAAGCAATTATTGTATTTTTAAATACAGTAACTTTCTTCTGAACCATTTCATTTTATTTCACCGTATTAGGATGATAACTTAGGGCCTCACAATGAATAAAAGTTTGGGTGGAAAATGACAAAGAATTCAATCTTCCTATAATATTAATAAATCTTCCAATAGTTTAATCTTACCTATTTGGAACTGTAATTGATTATATTGTAATCTTTGTTCAGATGATCGTCTCATCCTCTTCACTGATGTTGCAGCTGTGCTCACACCTGGATGTCTTTTCCTTTTCCCTGCATTATTCTTCACTATCTCTGCATTTTCCTTTTGTGGACTCTTTTCATTGACCGGGTTACTGTTGCTACTCAATGAAGTGAAGTGATCACTGTCAACTTGGCAGGGCATTGACTGCTTGCTAGCAAAGTGCTTAACTTTTTTAGATGGTGAACTGCTTAACCCGTTCTCATTACTTGTCCTTTCTTTGTGCTTTCTCTTCCCTTTTAATTCACATAAAGTAGGACCTGCAGAGTTTAGGCTTTGTGTTTCAAATGCATTAACAGCAGGGGCATTTATTTCACTGCATGGATCACTATTTTCTTCAGTGTACCTCTGAAGGTTACTTGTGCCTTTAATATCAGGTGGACTATTTCTGGACTGTTGCCAAGCATCGTAATTTCTAAAATGGCTCTGATCCAGAGAGTTGATCTTCCTTAGGAATACCCTGCACTCTTTAAAATTCCCCAGTTTCCAGTTTGCATTTCTGAAAGTGTTTTTTTTTTGCCCCTCCACAAAAGGTTCTTCTTGTTCCGAATGTTTTGCTGTACTTGCTAGTTTTTCTGTTCTTTTGCATTTGGAGTTGTTTGTTGAATTTTGTATGGCTGCACAATCAGACAAACCAACACCTATGCTATTTAAAGGTATAAGTTTATCTTGGTTTTCATTTTCCTTTCCACTGGGCAGTAACACAGGTTCTCTTTCAGGTGGAAAGCTATTTATTTCAAGCTCAGTTTTTTGACTGTTTTTGCTTTCTGCTGTGTTCACAGAGTCTTGTTTCAGACTTTGGTATTGTGGATTTCCATTAACACATTTCCAAACCGATTTCCATTGTTTGTACTGAACACTGGGATGGTGTGACAAATTTCCATGGCTTGAATGTTGTTTACAGCAAATTCTTTTGTTATATCCTACCAAAAGCTTCCTTTTAGCTTTAAAGACTTTAAACTTGGACATTCTGTTTGACAGATGGAAGTGCCCCCTTGGCCTTACAGGAGATTCTAGTGCAAATTTTTTAAGGTGCTTTTTCAATTGTTCTGCCTGAGGACTTGGGAAGGTATCAACTTGATTTCCTGCTGCTAGAAGTCCTTTAGCGTTCAGAACTTCAATAGGATCACGTGCATTCTCTTTTCGTACAATGGACAAAGAATGAGTTTCTGTTGTTTGCATAAACCAGGCACAAATTTTATCCATATTACAATTTCCCTGAAACAACATTTGGATAGGAGAAATTTTAACCTGCTTATCATCTGCAACCATCACAGATTTGGTTACTCTTTCTAACTGAACTGGGTATTTCCTTTTGTCAGAAGAAATCAATTCTGCAGCATCAACAGGAAGCCAACCACTGTTTATCTGTTCAAATCGCGTGTCAAGTTCCTGCTGCAAAGTTTGTTTAGAAGTGGAGGTGTGCCACCACTTGAGCGAAGTGCTCGATATAAAAATTGGATCTGCTGACATTTCCAAACCACAGTCAAATTCAGCTACTTCATCCTTGGTTTCCTCATTTCTCCCTGATATAATATTTGAGCTGATGTTCTCAGATGGCATCTTAATACCCAACTTTCTGCTTTTAGCAAGTTCATTCCCTGCTTTGTTTAAAAGCAGCTTACGAGATTTACGTACCAAAGCACTACTTTGAGAAAACGAACAGGAGTTTGCAAAGGAATGCAGGAAGTACAGAGATGGCTTTCTAAGTCTAACAGAGTGCCTCAAGGGTATGGCAGATTTTACTTTCTTCTCACCAACACTTTCTTTTGAGCTTGTTTCACAATCATTTTGGATTCTTAATGATTCTTTATATGAATTACTGTCTCTGATAGGTGCATCTGCGAATAATTTATTTGAAGGTGAAGACTCTTGGTCTAATGGAGGTAATACACTATTAATACAAACTTTTCTTTCCTGAGGTGATACTGCATCAACAGTTACAGATATACCTGAAATCTTCACTTTTGCAGGACGCCCAGGTTTTCGTTGTCCACCTTTACAAGTTTTAACAGCAGTAGGCTTACTATTTGGACAAATAGCATTGCCACTGGTATGAAGTGAAACAGTCTTATCTTTAATTGGCCTTACTAGATCATATCCACTTTCACTTCGAATCAAAGAGGATGCAGAATTATCAGGCCTGCCATCAAATTCCACTGCAGAGCCCTGTACAATTTCTTCTACTTGCTTCCCACAAGTTTGCTTGAAATCACTTTCATTAGCATTTGTAGGGTGATTATTTGCTACAATTTTATTATTCTCAGACACAAATCTTTTGAACCTTCGTGATCTTCCATAGACAACAGTAATTCTAATATTACGGCTGTCATCGGTGAAAAATGGATACGATGTATTGAGTTTTTCAATATCTGGCGCTTCAGCTGCGCACTCAACATGTTCTGATAACTCTACTTTAGGTTTAGGTGGTCTACCCTTTGGTCTTTTAATCTGTTTTTCCACAGGTGGGCCTAGTTTTTTCGGACGGCCAGGTTTACGTTTTAGAATAGATGTGTCCATTTCCTTTGAAGTCACTGTCATTTCTACTATTTGATCAGTAATTTCAACTTCAGCATCATTTCTTACATAATTGTTTGAGGCACAAAGAGAACTATTACAACCGAATGTCTCCATTTCAAGATTGCAATTTATTTCCTCACAAGCTGAAGAACTTTCTGAACAACTCTGCAAACATTCTGTTGTATTACCGCTTTCAGCAGCAGGTGGATTTTGAAAATTTTCCACTGTATCACCACTTTCAGAAGCAGATGAATTATCATCCTCTGGTGCTTTGGGGGGCATGTTTTCAGGGCCAATCTTTAAAATACAAGGGTTTGTGTCAAGCTTAGAAGAGTTTACAGATGTCAGCGTATATTTAACTCCTTTCTCACTGCTTATCTTAGAGAGAAACATCAGCTTTATGGGGCTGCTGTAGTTAACAGGACAATTCTGACTCGTGCCTGTTTTATTTGTAGAACCAGTATTCTCGTGAACTGAGCATTCACAAATTGCATGATGTAGGCACCTCTGCTGCAATGGAGAATCTGCACTCAGACAGTCACTCTCCAACAATGAATTAGGGTCAAATATGTTTGTGGATCCACATTCAGGTGGACTAGAAAGTAAATTGTTTACAGCATTCTCCAAAGTTCCACATTTGCCAACAAATTTTGAGTTATCCTTAGTGCAAATATCAATACAAATATCAGGTTGTGCAGTGCCACTATGCTCCATGGAACAAACTGTTTCTAATGGCTCAGCGTTTAACACTATAGGTGCCTTTTGCTTTTTATTATTGCATTGATCCATAAGTTCATTTGGTTCTTGTGATGCACGAAGTATTACCCCAGGTAAATTAGGAGCATTTCCATCTTTTTCATTGCCTATTGAACTATCAATGCTGTTTATGCCCTTCAGAAGCTCAGGCTGACCAGAAGCTGAAACTTCTAAACTTTTAGTCATTTCATATACCATTACATGGTCCCTATCATTGTGTAGACCTTGCTCCTTAGGGCTGTCAGCGTTAGAGATTTTACAAGCACTACTGTCACAGTCTACATCAGATTTTTTTGCTTTAATAGGTCTTCGCTGGAGATTTTCTGAAAAACAAGCAGCATAGAACATTTTTCTAGGCTCAGTAATGTATATAGAAAACCGTTCTGGAGGCAGAATATTTCTTTTGGTCCTGCCAATATTGGACCTACAACCTACTTTCTCAGAATTTTCTAAGGCCACAGGAGTTTCCTTACAACCATGATCAGCTGCTGACTTCTCAATGTTATCCCTTGGAGTCTCCACACACATTTCATCTACCTCAAGAATGTTTAACAGATCTGAGTCTGAACTCTCTTTTGATGAATTTAAGCATTCTGTCACATCTCCTGTTTCACCTGGTACACATTCTTCAGTTAAGTGCATACATTCAGCTTCATACCGGTCAGGAAAACTACTAGGGTATGTATTTTCACTGATAAGTGAATATTCTATGTCTGATGAACTTGCATCTCTAATGCTGCTCTTTGCTGATTTCTTTCCAAATTTTTCAGATGTTGATTCCTTACTTAAAAAAAGCTGGTCAAGATTTGCAAGTTCTCTCTTTATTTGCACTGTCTGGCGTCGAGATAATGGAGAATCTGGAGAATTATGCAAAGCAATTAACGTTTCTTGACGTTTCCGAAAACGGGTTTGAATTATTCGGTTTTCTCGTTTTTTCTCATGCTGCTTAAGTAACTCCATTAGACTATAATCACTGACCTTTGCTTTGTGTAACAAAGTAGTTGTAATTTCTCTCAATTTAAAACTACCATTATTCCCTTGGTAAGAATCATTGTTGGAGAGATTGGCCAAAATTTGGCCGTCATCTGTTGTTTCAATTGTTTTCAGTTTTTCATTTATTCGTTCCATTACCTCCTGAAATGAAGCAGAACTTTCACCTTTTTCCAGATCATTCTCAGACTCTGGTGATCTATTGATTTCACCATCAATTACCTCAAATTCATCCCCTCCTTGCTCGATTTTTTCTGCAAATTTTGATTTGGTCTGAGCTTGGCTTGAGACCCCTGGGCCACAATCCTCTTCCTCTTCTGGTGAAAGGGAGGGAGGTTGGGTGATGATAAGCTCAATACTATTAGCATCCAATGTTGAAGTAGTTTTACTTATTGCATCAATTACAAACCCATCAGTTCTTACTGGCGACAAAGGTGGAGGGGACGGGCTTCGTGGTCTACTATAATCTTTGATATTATTTGCGAGGGCTGAAGATTCTGTTGTTTCTATGTTGCAAAACTCTTCGACTGGAAGTTCATTGCAAGCTTGAATGGTAGCTCCTTCAGCATAAATGCATCCAGAAAAATGTTTATAAGACCCAGTGTAAATCTGGTAGATATTGCTTTTGTTACACAGTTTGCAAACTCCATTACTTATTATTGTGAAACACCCAAGAGTGCCTTTTTTGCATGATAAACAATGTAGGTCTTTCATGCAGCGAGGAACCCATGGAAAAGGAACTTGCTGTACAGTTTGCACGGTGCAACTTTCACACCGTTTGAATCCGTTACAATTACATAATCCCTCACTTACTTTATTTTCATTGAAATCAGGTGAGAAATTTTGAAACTGTGAAATTCTTTGACCTCTGTATTGTACATTGGAAGCATCTTTCTCTTGGATTAGACACTTCAGCATTGTAGTAAGAAGTTTCCGATGATTAGGGCATAATGTAGATAAAATTTCATTTAAAGCAGTTATTTTGTGGTTTATGTGACCAGTTTTCTCAGTAAAGTTGGACACCGTTCCTGCATCAGTTTCCATCTTATAACTGTAAAAATAAAATAAATAAAACATGACATTACAATATTTCTTCCAAAAAAGGCTACAATTATTAAAGATGACTAAATTGTTCAAATACATCACTCTAAAAACATTACACTGAAACCTCAAATGTTCAAAATCAGCTCCTTGAAGTAGAGATGCTCACTTGTAAAGTGAGAGCTAGTTTTTGACACGATAGAATACTGTGCCAAAATCTTTATATCTACACGCATATCCTGCAAAAAAGACAGAAATATCATAAAAACTACAGTAGTTTTCTCAGACATTAGTTTTTTGTATATCAAAGGAATACAATTGGCATTTAAATGAAGTTTGTCATGCATAAATTAGATTTAAGAATGAAATCAAGCTACAGAAGTTCACAAACATCAGTGCGATCTGGTTGAGTTAAGATCTGGAAAAGAGATCTTCAAGTTGTCAAATTTCAAGTTTTGAGAAACGAATCAACTTTGTGCACACACTTAAATAATTTACTTTGGAAAACGGTATCCATCCTAACATGATACTAACATGTGTTAAGCATGATTACTGTACATGAAATCAAGTTAAAGTCATCAGATCACTCTAAACAGAAACAAACTTACATGATTACACTAATATCTAATTTAAGGTTATAACAGTAATTAGGGACTTGCTTCCATTTCTGCGCATATCGATACAAAGTCACACTCCTATGTAATTTGTTAACCAAGTTGTTCTACAGCATGAAGATGATTCAAAAGAGATGAAATTATACAAATGCCTAAAAATACCATTGCAAATGGAACTGATCCAAATTTCATTCAAAAGAAATCTGCTTGGCCTGCTAATTGGTTAGTATTGACATAACTTTACCTGAGACTAGTAAGGGCAAAGTTTTATATTACAGACCAGCCAAGAGCTAACTGTACACATCAACTGATAGGTAACCAGTTTGTGATGTCAGCAAATAATCTCACCACAGGCTACTGGAGTTAGCACAAGGCAACAGGGAAACTTTTTCTAATAACTGATCATCTTCCATAGTGTTCAACATTATAGTCCTAGGAAAATTGATTCTTGTGTTAATCAAACTTAAGTATGCATATACTTGGCAAAGTAATTTTTTTTTAAATGTAGCTAGATAGCATCAAATATATCCTGCTTGAGTACAGCAAAGAAATAATGCTGCATAAAATTCTCACTATAATTCCTAACAATGTACCTTAACCCCAAACTCAAGAATTCAGGTTACCTTTCCATCCTGCCATTAATGTGACATTTCTATTTTCAACATTTCTTCACATTGGACCTAAATTAGCAATTCAAATTATGAGCAGCACTTAACTATAAAATCCCATCCAATATAAACAATATTAATGAAAATTGCTAAACTTCTTTCAATTAGCCGCCTTACAGTTTAAAGAATGGGGATTAACAGAAGTATCCCATCAGTCCTGGGCCATTAAGCATTTTAAAACAAGGAGCTATGTGTTTCACTACCCAACAGCACTCCCAATCTCAAGGATATTATACTTTTATTATTTAGACAAAAATGCTAACCTTAAATCATCCATAGATATGATATTGTGTACATATGATTGCTTAATTTATCTACATGCAAACACAAGTAACATTTGTGTTGTATTTTGAGTTAAACAAAACCTATTAATGGCAGTTCATTGGAAATAGTTCAAAAAATTGTCTGTGAAAAACAATTATTACAATTCACTAAACTAAACTTCCAAATATCTGGCCAAAAATATAGACAAATTGACCTAGAGTGGCACAATGGTGAGGCCTGTTACTAAGCTGTACTTAAATTGTAAATAATAAAACGAAATCTCAAAAATTCTTTAGTGTTTGCTAAGACATATGAATGGAAAGCCTAAATAAATACACTGTAACCTCCCCAGTCCAGAAATCCATTGTTCGGAAACACCAATTGTTCAGAACTTTATTGAGCACACCCAAGCAACTTACTTGTCATTTCAATACAGTAGCAGAAACATGGAAGATAAGGGTCCAGATCTTCCTGTCTCTATCATCAGAGACACCCAAGATACGGTACTGGACCCCTCGGACGTCCCAATTCTCTGATACCGCAATAAATTGTCTCGATGTTTGAATTTCAGGTGGAAAATTCCCCTGCTCACTGGGACCCTCCGAAAAAGTCTTCAGCTCAGAGTTAATCATGTTTCAGGTGGTTCCCACTTACTTGCCTGAATAGTTACCCAGGAAATGTTAGAGAAGTCCTAGTCTAACTCCTGGGTAAATACACAACTGACCACCCAAATCCTCCCCGGCCCCTACCCAACCTGACTACCTCCCCCATATCCCAACTACCCACCCTACCCGATACCCCCATTCCTCCAACTACACCCCTGACCTGACTAGCCCCCACCAAACACATACCCTCCTCGACCCAACCAGCAGCACCCTCCCCCAACCCGACTAGCCCCCAACCCACCGATTTCTCCCCAAAGCCCTGGACTCCCTACCTGACCAATTCCCCCGCTTCACAACTAGCCCCCACTCCTCAGCACTCCCCACCTGAGTAGACCCAATGCCTCGACTCCCCTCTCTCCTCCAAATAGCCCCCACCACATGCGCTCCCACGACTTCCCTCCCTGACCCCCTCTTGGCCTCACCAGTTCCCATCATCTGAAGCCGTCAGCCCCACTTGACCAGACCTCACCACCCTACCTGGCTTAACCCCCCTTAGCTCAGCCGTCCTATACATCCTTATCCCCTTAGCTCACCTACCTTCCGACACTCGTTCATTAACACAGAAAAGCTGTTTTACTGTCCCAGGGCTCTTCAGTGACCGGTTACCAGATATGGCAGCTAGTTCCAGAAAAAGGGTCATGGCTTCTGCGTGGATTCTCTTCCCTAATGTAACCGAGGTTTTCCGCACTAAGTGAGTTCTACAGGATCCTCCATCGAAGACGGGCCAGAAAAATCGGAGAACTGGGTACTCCTTGTCTAACCAGGGTTGGAAATAGGGGTTCCGATGCTGACTGGAAGATTTGCATCACAGTATTTGGATAAGTAAAACAATTATTATTGCTTTATAATATTTTAACTGCTTTAGATAAATATTTTTATGTTTCTCGGTTCACATACTTCAGTTAGGCATTCTAACATCATTCGATAATCCAGAAAATTTCGAAATCCAAAAGTGACTTGGCCCCAAGCAATCTGTACTAGAGAGGTTACAGTGCAGAACAACTTGCCTTTTATTTTAAAAAGGCGAAGTTGTGTGTCCTTTATCTCAGAATTGTAATTTTCCAATTTGCATTTGAAAACTCCAATTACAGGAATTGGATAACATTCTAACTACTCTTCGCTTTTGAAAGCCATATTTTTAACAATTTATTAAATTTTAAATTCATAACTCAAAAACTTGCTGTAAATAAGCATTCAAAAAGATAGTTACTAACATTACCTAGAAATTTTCAAAGTAATTGGTAAAACATCTATGGAGCAATATAAAAGCCATCTTGATCACTGAAATCACCGATATTTCTATTTCACAGCCTTATGAAAATCACATTGTGCAAACTAAATTTTTTTTTAAGCTAATATGAAATGCCTTTGACAAAAGAGGTACCTCGACAACTTCTCAACTCACTCACGACTTTGCCTTGAAGCAAATTTAGGCAAGGTCTATTAGAGTACCTTCTATACATTAAGTAGCATTGTTAATTTCTATAGTTTATGGTAGAGGAACAAATATAGCAGCTTAGTGAGAGCTCAGACCACAGAAGGATGAGTGTGTTTGGGAGTGGGTGGGTTCAGAACTGACAGACTGCATTCGCCAAAAAAAGGTGTAACTTCACAGGAAAACCAATAAGGTGACTGCCTGGTGAGTATTTTTCTCTCTCTCTCTAAACTAGGACATTTGTTCAAATTAGTAGCTAAAAATTAAAAATTTCAATTGGGGTAAGCAAGCACTGAGTAGTTTGAGGCAGTAATTAAAATTAACTGTTTAAAAAAGGTAATAACTAGATTGTTAAAGAGGGAATAGAGGGTCTTTTTTCAAAGATCAATGCCTATCCATGGAGATCTGCTGATTGCAATTCCTTGTGGAACATGTGAGAACTTCAAGACACTTTGGGGGACTGCATGTGTAGCAAGCGTCTCCAGCTGCTTTAGCTCAAATTCGGGATTTCTAAGCTTGTGGGCAGCTGCAGTCACTGGGGAGCAGAGGATGAGTGTTTCCTGGATTGCACATTCCAGAAGATAGTCACCCCACAGGTAGTAAGAGTTCAAGGAGGAGGCTTTGGGGAGTGTGTCACCCTCAAACCGGTACTCAGCATTGGAGGCTGCTGGGAGTGATGATACCTTGAGGGACCTTGGCACTAATGGGCAATGGACTGCATAGGAGGGAACAACAAACAGTTGAAATGCAGTTACAGGAGATTCCATTGTCAACAGAACACTCATGTATTTTGTGAGCATCATGAATCCTGAAAGTCAAGTTGCCTCCCTGATGATGGATAAAGGACATCATGGAGGTGTAGAATATTCTACAGGGGAAGGGAGTGAGCCAGAAGTCATGGTACACGTCAATACCAATAACTTAGAGATGGCAGTTATTAAAGTCCTACAGTCAGATTTTCAAGATCTGGGTAGAAAGTTTAAAAAAAGCAGAACCTCAAAAGGTAGTAACCTTTAGATTACTTGCAGTGCCATGGTTTAGAGAGAGTAGAAACAGGAATATAGGGAGGATCAATGAGTGGCCTGAGGGCTGGTGCAGGAGGGATGGTTTCAGTTTCCTGGGGCATTGGGACTAATTTTGAGGTAAGGTGACACTATTCTAAAGGGATAGTTTGCAGTTCAACAAGACTGGAACCAATGTCCTCGTGTGGAGGCTCACTACTGTGGTTAGGGAGAGTTTAAACTCAATTAGCAGGGGCTAGGCAAGGACTAAGGGCTATGAGGAATCCAAAGACAGGTTTACAATGCATGTATCTAAAGGCACAAAGTGTGGTGAACAAGGTTAATGAGCTACAAATGCAAACTGGCATATGAGGATATGATGTAGCAGCAACAACATAAACATGGCTTAAAAAGAGGGAGGAACAAAACTGCAGGGAAATACCAGACTTATGCAAGAGCTTTCAGGTTGTGATATTGCGGGTTTTAGTTACCCAATTATCAATTAGGATAGCGTTAAAGGGCAAGGCGGGGAGGAATTTTTGAAATGTGTTCAGAAGAACCTACTTGATCAGTAAGTTCTCAGCCCAACTAGAAAGGAGGCATTGCTGGATCTGGTGCTGGAAAATAGGGTGGACCAAGTGTCTGTAGGGGAACATTTACGCGAGAGTAATCATCTTATCAAAAGGTTTAACCTAGCAATACAAAAGAACTATTAACAATCTAAAGTGGAACTTCTAAATTTTAAGAGGGCTAATTTCAATGGGATGAGAAAGAATCTAGCCAGGGTGAAATAGAATTAATGACTGACCAGAAAACTGTAACGGAACAATAGGTGATTTTTGAGGAGGAGATACTTCAGGTACAGGCTAGGTACATTCCAACAAGGATAGGGATTAAAAACCAGGGCTCCCTGGATGACGACAGGGATAGAAAATATGATGAAACAAAAAAAGGAGGGTGTATTATGTATGTCAGATGAATTCCTCAGGCGATTCTTCAAGGTCAAATACAATAGGTTGAGAGAGGTGAAGAAGAAAATAAGACTGAAATAAAGAATGAGAGACTACAATGGCAGTCAAATTAAAAAGGGAGCACAAAAATCTTTTACAGGCGTGTAAATAGTAAATGGATAGCAAAGGTGGAATGGGATCTATTAGGAACAATAAGGGTGATATATAGTTCGAGGTGCAGGGCAAGGCTTGATTACTTAAATGAGCACTTTGTATCAGTGTGTAGTAAGGAAGAGGAAGCTGACAAAACATTGGTAGGAGCAGAGATAGTGGAGGGAATAGATGGCTTGAAATTTGAGACGGGGGCAATACTGGAAAAGCTGGCTATGCTTAGATTGGATAAGGTGCCTGTCCTGGATGGCTTGCAACCCAAGGTCCTAAAGGAAATGATGGTGTATATGGTGGAAGGGCTTGCCTTAATCTTCCGATCTTCCTTAGATGTGGGGGAATTGCCAGGATTGCTGTGTGTCAAATATGACACTCTTATTTAAAACAGGGCGCAAGGACGGTCTAAGCAACTACAAGCCAATTAGTTTAAGATCAGTGGTGGCTAAGGTTTTAGAAACTAGAATCGGGGTGCGGGAGGAGAATTTTTTTTAACGTATGCATTCACAGGATATGGGTTTCACTGGCTGGGCCAGCATTTATTGCCCATCCATGGTTGCCCTCTGGAAGGTGATGGTGAGCTGCCCTCTTGAATTGCTGCAGTCCATGTGGTTTAGGTACACCCACATGCTGTTAGGAAGGGAGTTCCAGGATTTTGACCAGCTACAGCGAAGGAACAGCAATATATTTCCAAGTCAAGATGGTGAGAGACTTGGAGGGGAACCGCCAGGTGGTGGTGTTCCCACCTATCTGCTGCCCTTGTCCTTCTAGGTGGTAGTGGTTGTGGGTTTGGAAGGTGCTAAGGAGCCTTGGTGAATTCCTGCAGTGCATCTTGTAGATGCTTGTAAATCAATAGGCATTTGAGGAGTTTGGTTAATTAAGGATAGCCAGCACAGATTTGTAAAAGGCAGATGATTGTGCTTGACCAATCTAATTGAATTCCTTGATGAAGTAACAAAGAAGGTTGATGAAGAGAATGCAATAGATGGTGTCTATATGGATTTTAAACAAGCATTTGGCAGAGTATCACTTAAAAGGCTGGTTAACAAATTTGTAGCTCATGGAATAGGAGGGTCAGTGTCAACTTGGATTTAAAAATTGGCTGAAGGACAGAGAAGAGTGAGTAATGGTAAATGGTTGTTTTTTTGACTGGAGGATGGTAGATGGTGGTATTCCCCAAGGATCAAAATTTGCAAATGATCCCAAACTTGGAACACTGGCAAACAGTGAGGGTGATACTAATTGATAGCAACAGAACATACAGAACAGCAAGACAAGTGGCAGATGGAATTTAAAATAGAGAACTGAGAGATAATGGATTTTGGGAGAAGGGATAAGGAAAGGTCCTATAGACTTAATACCACAGTTCTAAAGTGTGTGCAGGGACAGAGGAATCACAGAATCGCAGAACTGCTACAGTGCAGGGGGCTATTTGGCCTATTATATTTACACTAGTTCTTGGAATGAGCAATTCCCCGCTTTCTCACTGTAAACTTGCAAGTTCTTCCTTTTCAGGTAAGTCTAATTCCCTTTTTAATGCCTCGATTGAATCTGCCTTCACCACACACTCGGGCAGTGCATTCTACTGTGTCTAGGCTTTTTATTATCATATCGCCTCTCACCCTTCTCTAAGGGCAACAGCCCTGGGTTCTCCAATCTATCCACACACCCCAAATCCCTGGAAACATTTGCGTAATTCTTTTCTGCTCCTTCATTAAAGCCCTCACATCCTTCCTAAAGTATGTTGCCCAGAATTGGACATAATACTCCAGTTGAGACTGACCAGTGCTTTATAAAGGTTCATTAGAACTTCCTTACTTTTGTAATCCATGCTTCAATTTATAAAACCCAGGATCTCGTATGCCTTAACAGTTACTTTTGCAATTTGCCCTGCCACCTTCAATAACTTGTGCACATATACACCAGGTCTCTGTTTCTGTACTTTTTTTAGAATTGTACCCTTTATTTTATATTGTGTCTCCATGTTCTTTCCACCAAAATTAATCGCTTCACAATTCTCCGCATTAAACTTCATCTGCCATATGTTCACTCATTCCACCAGTCTATGTCCTTGTCAAGTTCAGTACTGGCAAGTCATATTATGAACTTCTTAAAAATAGTTTTAAATTGTTAAAAATTGCTCACAAAACAGATGTTAAAATGACCTGTATTTGCATGTGCATAGATCTTTGAAGGTGACAGGACAAGAGTAGTTAGCAAAACATACAGGATCTTGGGCTTTACAAATAGAGGTATTGAGTCCAAAAGCAGGGAAGCTATGCTGAACCTTTATAAAGCTCTGGTTAGGCCACAAATAGAGCATATTGTGCCCAGCTCTGGTACCACATTTTAAGAAGGATGTGAATTCCCCTGAGGGTGCAAGGATCCTTGATAGGTCGCAGAGGAGGTTTACCAGAATGGTTCCAGGGATGGGAGGTCTTCACTACAAGTTTAGGTTGGAGTAGCTTGGTCTGTTTCCTGTGGACCAAAGGAGATAGAGGGGAATTTTAATGGAAGTATGCAAAATTATGACAGGTGTGGATGAGGTAGGCAAAGAAAAATTGTGTCCATTAGCTCATGGTACAAGAGCTAGGAGTAGAGAATTAAGACTTTGGGCAAGAGGTGTAGGGGGATGTGAGAAATAACTTCCATGCAGCGGGTGGTAATGACCTGGAACGTACTGCCTATGAGGATGGTAAAGCAGAAATGATGAATGATTTCAGAAGGAACTTGGACAAGTACTTGAAGGAAATAAGCCTGCAGAGCTAGTTATAAAATGGGAGAATGGGACTGACTAGATTGTTCCATGGAGAGCCAGTATAAACTCAGTGGGCTGAATGACCTCCTTGTGTGCCATAAATGGCTCTATGGTCTGTTAACAATTTAAAATAAAACAGCAGCTGTATTTTCAATAAGGGTGGTATTGCAGATTGCAATTGTACTTTCCCAGCCACACAAAGGCCATTCTTGTTCCAAAGGCAGCCTATGAAGATGCAATGGAATAATTTGAGTCATTTTAGTTGATCTGAAAAGAAGCAGGGTGAGTTTAGGTTATTATACCACCCCTCACCCAAAAAATATTCACATCCTCCAAATTCACCAAATTTCATTAATTACTGTTGGCAGCATTATCAAAATGTATCATTAGTTATCATACCGGTGAAATCATTCCATGATGGAATGGAAAACTAAATCCATCAGTCTTAAGATTTACAGATGAAAGTTAAATCATACATTGATAGAAAACTCTTCGAATTGTAACAAGCCTACATTAAATGTAATTTCATTATCTAGACTGTTAATAATACGATATTGCTAAATATTTGGCACTGAAGTCTCCTTCTAGTATTAAAAATAGTCTTAAGTGCTTCACTATTGAAACAATAATTCTGTACATTGGAACAGAAATTGAAGCAACATGCATTTGGGTTATAGCATATTCACTGTCCGTTCATACACTGGCACTGGCCTTGGACTAGTTACTCCGATTATTTTTTTCCCCATTTTTTGCCATATGAAACCTGCTAAGCTGCAGATACCGTGTGTGGGTCACAAAGGTTAGCGGTTCTGGTGTGATCCACACTCAAAATTTTAAACTAGTTTCTCTCTTCAAAAATGCCAAAAGGACTACAATATATTGATATAATTGATTGATCTTTTTCTTTGTACTGATTTGTTTCCACTGCTCTTCTATGAGCGTCACCTTTGAAGTTATGGTTCTCTTCTTCTGTGATTATGACCTTGAGCTCTCTTAGGATGCAATCCGGAAGTTAGATACAGAAATGCACCAATATTGTGCCCATTTTGCTGTTATCAAGTTATCTCATTAGAATACGCCGGAACTTAAAACGGGCGTAAATCAGTGAAAGCAACTGAGGCCCAAGGACATACCCACATCAATAATTTCTTCTTTAAGTCTTCAAATGTAAGTTTCAACTCATTTGACAATTATTCTTGCACATCAGACATGGCATGTTTAAGAAGAAGTTGTAATCAGGGAAGCTTTCCAATTTTTAATACGACATGCCACAAAAAGATAGAAGTCTTGACTGAACACCATTTCTTTAAAAAAAAACTGCTTAACAAATAGCACATAAAAGTCAAGAAAAATGGCCATGTTCCCTGCTACGCCTAAAATTCTGGATACTGACCAAATGTCATTGGAGGATAAACATACTTGGGTGTTGGGAGTGAAGCTACTTTTGTGGGCAGGGATTCATTTGGACGGATGATTTAATGGACAGATAAAACATTGAGAATTAGGCGTAGTTATATTCATAATTCTGCCATCTTTAAAATAGGAGTTTTAAGGTATGCTGGTTATTTATACAGATTATAGGTATACGTGGGCAAAAATGCGAAAAAAATGCGAGGCCAATGCATTTACAGCTAACTGATTTTCAATCCTATCAGGATCAACCTCCCAATGCTGCTCATTCTATTATAAGTTTCACCATCCTCTCTGGATCTTTTTAGGGTCACAGATATCTGAGTGATGATCAACAATCCTGTTTCATATTATCCATCACATGCCATTGCAGGCATGTTTCCAGCATGTTGCTCAAACAGCATCAGCTCAGTTATGGGCCTCATTAACCATCCTCCATTAACAAAAGAAAACTTTCCCCTCTTTTCAGGTACCAAGGACCACATCCTCAAGCAGCTCTGATGCAAGGTGGTTTCCCTTTTCTAATCTCACCCTGTCCAGGAATGTAGGTGCTGTTAAACTGGTGTCATTTCTGATCTACACAATTTAATAGCTTTCACTTCCAATTTTCAAACACCCTTCAACTTTATCCAGTTCATCACTAATTTTTCCCTTCCGTTCTATCTCTGGCAATGAGTTTTCAGCAGGTACCCATTACAAATCCAAAGCTTCTCACAGCCATCTGGATTATGCTTCACATTTCTTCCCATTCTGCTTTGCAAAAAGATGATTTCTTTCCCCCCCTTTTTTTTTAGTCAGTTCTGTTCTGATATTTCCAATTGCTATAAAAGAACTTCTGAAATGTCCCATTTCCTTAGGGAAGTGGGCATGGGCCTTGAATGCATCACATCCACTTCTCCGATCTCTTTTGTTTTCTTACTTTTACTACAGGCTGCTTTTTGAGCTCACTTTTCATCCCACAGACCTCTAAAATCACCAGGCCATTTTCTGTCATTTGATCCCACCACCCTTTGTACATCTTTCTCTCCCTCTCTACTTTTTAGAGGCTCATTCACATTGGGCTACTCACATTCATTCTTCCACTGCCCTTGCTTGAAGTATCCTTCCTCTGACACTTTCCTCATGCAGCATTAACAGCCACGCACCTCAGCCAACAACTGCCAGACAGCAAACCCTTCTTCCATGTGAGTCAGTAGTAACGTGTGTGTAGTTTCTCCAATCTAGTATACTGTATTTACTGCTTATCTGTGCTGGAGAAGCCAAATGCAGATTTGATAATTGCTTTGTCTGCAGATGGGATTTGGGTTGCAACCTTAATTTCTCCTTCTGCTCCCTGGTCTCTCAATCTTTGGCTAATTGCATTGTTCTGATTAAACTTTAATCAGGTTTCAGCAAGTTTCATATTTTTCTCTTGTAGTCCCTCCTATGAATATCGATTTTAAAAACTTCAGCCCTGAGCTATCTCCCAGTTTCTTTATTTGAGTAATGCCTTTTTACTGTCTCACTAAAATGACTTTTGCAGGTCATCCACACTTTCTAACTTTTAAGCACATTAACTTCTCGATTTGAATTCAGTGTTCTTGCATTCCTCTGCTCCGCCCCCCCCCCAACCCCACCCTTATTACTCTCCTTTACCTGTTTGTTTAGTTCAGTCCTTTTATGGTAGTCATTTATGTTATAGGTTTTATTATGACAAAATGATTACATCTAAACCATGAACTGCCTTTTCTTTACCAGCACTGACTGACTGACTATATTTCTAACATTTTATCTAATTTTTCATCCTTGTTTTATAGAAGAACTCAGTTCTCCAAATAGTACTATGCTCAATTTTACTAGCACAAAAAATTTACAAGAATGGAACTGAGAACATTATAATCTGAATATACATGCCAGAGCTACTGAAATAAAGTGCTAACTGCCTCTACTTGATTATAACATTCCAGAATGAATTTAACCTTTTGCACACATGCAAAAATTTCTCCTGCTCCAAATCAATATGAAATTGTATCCAAAAGCAAATCTATCTTTAAATCTTACCGCATAGTGGCTGTCTCCTAATCAGGGATGCATCTTCTCAGCAATTCCCTTGCCACCACGCTGCTGAAAGCAATGAAACAGTGCAGGGTTTGGGGGTGGGGGAGTGGTGTCAGGAGAGGAGTAAGAAAGAGAATGGGGAGAAGAGAAGAATGTCAGGAACAGAGGTGAATGTCAAATGTTGTTTGTTTTACTACTCAACCTCATGCTACATGAAGTTTTCTTGGTCAAAAGATCAGTCTCTGTACTGTCAACTGTTTGCAGAAATACTTCAGAAACCTGTTGCAGTTCACTATTCTGGAGCTTACTCTAGAAATTATACAATTTGGTTATATTTAGAAAAAAGGGATAAAGACTTAACAAATCCTCAAAAATGACTGATCAGGCACCAATGTAAAAGAAAATTGGCACAAGCAAAAGGAATCAAGCCTGATTTATAAACATTTATAAAACCTAATTATCTAACTAGATCACAGAATGATACAGTGCAGGAGGCCATTTAGCCCAACATGGCTCTGACAGCTCTTGGAAAGAACTATCCAATTAATCTACACTTTCCTCCTTGCCCTGTAATATTTTTTCCTTTTCAAACTTTTATCAAATTCTCTTTTGAAAATTACTGAATCTATTCTCACTAAATTTTCAGGCAGTGCATTGCTGCATAATTTTTTTTATTCTCATTACACCCCCGGCTTTTGCCAATTTCCTTAAATCTGTTCCTCTGGTTGCCAACCTTTCAGCCACTGAAACAGTTCTCCTTATTAGCTGTCAAAACCATTCATGACTTTGAACATTGCTAACAAATCTCCCATTGACCTTCTATGCTATGAAATCCCGCTTTCTAGTCTAACCGTGTAACTGAAGTCCTTTCTGCCTGGTACAGTGCCTCAAATCTGGCTATCTGAAAATCAGACTTTAAAAAATTTCCATGCATGAATTTTATTATCAGATGAGTAAAATAACTTATTGGCTTGTTTGACTAGGTGCTACGTTGGCACGATGGTGAGTTAACTAGTTATTGGCTCAAGCGCCTGTCTTTTCCCATGCTCCAAGTGACCCCACCTGCCCAATCTGAAAATCGGCAAGGTCTGAAGTCCGGCACAGACATGGGCCAGAGGTTGCCCATTTTGAGACACTGTGTGGTCTTAGTAATTTTCCTAAAGTATGGTGCCCAGACACAATACTCCAACTGGGGCCTAACCAGTGAATTTTTAAATTTAGCACAACTTCCTTGCTTTTGTACTCTATACGTCTTAATTTTAAAGCCAAGGATCACATATACCTTTTTTCTGGCCTTTGTAACTGATCTTGCAACCTTCAAAGGCTTGTGTATATAAACCCCCAGGTTTCTTGTTTATACTCCGTTTAATATTATACCATTTAGTTTGCATAGCATCTCCTCATTCCTCCTACCTAAATAAATCACATCACACTTCCCTGCTGTGAAAATGGATATTATTTTTGTTAATATTTTGGGGAAATATTGTGTTATTCTATAAAGTAGGCTGGTGAGAGGGGTTGTGTGTGTGTGTGTGCGCGTGTGAGATTTAATTAAGCTGGGCAGAGATTGAAAGGAATCAGGTTGTCTGGGGAGGATTGGAAACATGAAAAGGTTAGAGGAGAACGTCTGAGGTACAAGTAAATAGGTTAGATCTAACATTTACATTTTTAAATAAGTGTTGCGTTTGTTTGCATATCAAAGGGGATTCAGAGGTCACAAGAAACATGTTTGCATCTTGCAGGAGTTCCACAGGTAAATAGCAGTGGGGATATGATATTTTATTGACCTGAAAGCAAAGACATGATAGAGACATAAAAGATTTTATACATTGAGTTTCAAAGAGGTGTGAGAACAATGGAACCAAGGATGAAAGGGGGAAAACGATATTTTAGAGTTAGCGCAGAGCTTAGCTAGAGATAGTTGGAGCTCGGCCAGTCTAGGCGAGGATGTCGTTTGAACCAGCCATTCAGTCAAGCCAGAAAAGCCTTGGACTGCAACAAGCAGTTTCATTCTGAAGTGGGTTCCACCGCAGAGTGGAAGAGACTATGCCTTTAATGAAGCTACAGAAGTTTGCTTTCTGTAATATTACTGGATTTTATTTTATAGCTAACATCAATAAGGGAGTGTTGCCTAGAGGTATTTACTTGTGGGTCTGACCAGAGTATCTTTTTGGGGAATATTTTGTAAGGCTAACCTTAATTGTGTAACAGTAATCTTGCGTGCTTAAGTTTTCTTTTGTTCTTGTTAATAAAAACTTACTTAATTTTTAAAATCACAAAAAAATGTTACTGGGCTTCTTACTGCTGAGATCAGTACATCGTCCTCTCGTTTTCAGAATATGAAAAAAAAGGTTATAGCCTGCAAACCAAGTTTCCCTCTGGGATTTGGTTTGCACAGCAATTAATACCAGCTGTGGTCATAACACTGCATTAAATTGCATCTGGCATGTATCTGCCAATTTCACCCATCTGTTCTTATCCTCACTGTTTTAAAGTTTGCATGTGCAAAATAAAACAAACAAAAAAAATCACTGTATACCCAAGTCCAGGTTTTCAATATATATTGGAAAACAGCAATGGTCCCAATACCGACATTTAACATTTCCTTCCAGTTTGAAGAGCAACTGTTAACTTTACGCTTTGCTTTTTGCCTCTTAGTCAATTCTGTATCCACGCAGCCCCTGCCCCTTTAATCCCATGGGCTTTAAACAAACCTGTGTAGTATTTTAACAAATTACCCTTGAAATTCCATATGTGTCAACCCACTTGAAGAACCCAATTTGCTTGCTTTTTAGTTCTTTCATTCGACATTGGTATTTCTATCAAAGCCGGCATCTGTTTCCCATCCCTAACTGCAACGAGTGGCTTGTAGGCAGTTTCAGAGGGCAGTTAAGAGACAACCACATTGCTGTGGGTCTGGAGTCACATGTAGGCCAGGCCAGGCAAGGACTGCAGATTTATTTTCCTCAAAGGACATTGGTGAACCAGATGGACTTTTATGACAATCAATGATAGTTGTGGTCCACATTACTAAGACTACCTTTCAATTCCAGAATTTTTTTTATTAATTGAAGTTAGTACTTAATTGAATTTAAATTCCACCGCCATCGTGGGATTTAAACACATCTCCTCAGAGTATTTGCCCGGGCCTCTGGTCTCATCGTTCAGTAACATTATCACAATGCCACCATCTCTCCAAATAATAAATTTGTGCTGGCTTTCATTGATTAATCTACATTATTCCAAATGTCAATTAACTTTGTTCCAGATTAATTTCAGCATCACAGACATTATGCTGCCTGGCTTGTAATTGCTGGGTTTATACCTCACTCCTTATTTTGAACGGAAGTATATTTGCAATCTCCAATTCTCTGGCACCAATCTGATATCGAAGGCGGACTGAAAAATTGTGGCCAAAGCCTCAGCAATCTCCATCCTTATTTCCCTCAGCAACCTAAGATAGGTCCCACCCAGACCCAGTAGCTTCCTTACCTTGAATGTTGCCAACTTTTTAAGTGCCTCCTCTTCATCACACAGAATCCTTACAGTGCAGGGTTTCATTCGGTCCATCGAGTCTGCACTGGCTCTCTGAAAGAGCATTCTACCCAATCCCACTCCCCTGCCTTATTCCTGCAACCTTGCACATTCTTTTTTTCTGTTCAGAGAGCAATCCAATTCCTTTTTGAATACCTCGATCGAAGCTGCCTCCACCACCCTCTCAGGAAGTTCATTCCAGACTCCAACCACCCTCTGGGTGAAAACATTTTTCCTCACATTACTGTTACTCCTTCTGCCAAGTATTTTGAATCTGTGGTCTATAGCTCTTGATGCTCTCTTGAATGAGAAGTTTTTCATTATTTACAATGTCTATACCTCTCAGGATCTTGAATACCTCTATCAAATCTCCGCTCAGCCTTATTTTCTCCAAGGAAAACAGTCCCAAACTCTCCAATCTACCCTCATTGATCTATTTTCATCGTACCTAATTTTTCGACTATTTTCTCCTTCACTGTATTTGTAACATCCTGGCCTTTCGTAAAGACAGATGCAAAGTGCTCACATAGTACCGCCGCCATGCTCTGTTCCTCAACAGAATCTCATTTTTAGTCCTTAACTGGTCCCACCCTTCCACTAATTATATATTTATGAGACTCTTTTGTGTTCCCTTTATGTTGCTATCTGCTAATCTATTCTCACACATTTGCTCTTTATTTTCTAAGTGATCCCCTGTACTTTATGCAATCAGCTTGGTTTTCTACTGAATTTAAGCACCTGACATTTATCAGAAGATCCTCTTATACTATTTTAAAGTGCATCAGTAATGGTTTGAACAATATTGCTGAAGTGTTATCAGATATTTACTTCATGGCACATTTGTCATTAAGACCTTGCAGATTTTTGAAGCTCAGATGGCTTTCATTTTTTCCTTTCTGAAGAAACTGACTCATGATTTGACAATCAATCATTCAGATGTGAGAAGTTCTCTCCTTTGCACAAGTCAAAATTTAATCTATAACACATTAATAAACTGAGGGGAAGGGATGCAAAAACAGTCTAATCCTGTCTTTGCCTGATGTCTTTATGTAACTTTTCAGAGGTAAAGCCCTGCTAGCAAGCTGGAAAAGAATAGGAACACTGGGGACTTTTATCCTCCCCTGCCCACACAAGTCCAGTGCAATGTTCTTACTACTTTCCTGACATTCAACTCAGCACAGATAAGGATTTAAACTTGAAATCTTCCCGATGATCAAATATTAAAGCCAGTTCACTTTACAATAGATTTAGTAAGCAAGCATCAAGCTTCCAAATACACGTACTGCTTACTGTCTAGATAGGCCACTGTTTCTTAAATTCTTGGTTGTATAAAGCTTCCGCAACATCTTCATTCAGCAAAATGGTCAGAGTCAGGAATTATACAGCACAGAAACAGGCCCTTTGGCCCATCGTGTCCGTGCCTGCCATCAGGCACCTATCTAATTCCATCTTCCAGCACTTGGCCCATAGCTCTGTATGCTATGGCTTTTCAAGTGCTCATCCAAATTCTTCTTAAACATTGTGAGGGTTCCTGCCTCTGCCCTCCTCTCAGGCAGTGTCCACAAGATTCCAACCACCCTCTGGGTGAAAAAATTTTTCCTCAAAACCCCTCAACCTCCTGCCCCTTACCTTAAATCTATGGTTATTGACACCTCCACTAAGGGGAAAAGTTTCTTCCTAGCTACCCTACCTATGCCCCTCATAATTCTGTATGCCTCTATCAGGTCCCCCTTCAGCCCTCTCTGCTCTAAGGAAAACAACTCTACCCTATCCAGTCTCCCCTCATAGCTGAAACCTCCAGCCAAGGCAACATCCTGGTGAATCTAAAAGCAAAAAACTGTGGATGCTGGAAATCCAAAACAAAAACAAAAATACCTGGAAAAACTCAGCAGGAAGAGTCATGCAGACTCGAAACGTTAACTGTGCTCCTCTCCACAGATGCTGCCAGACCTGCTGAGTTTTTCCAGGTACTTTTGTTTTTATCCTGGTGAATCTCCTCTGCACTTTTTCCAGTGCAATCACATCTTTCCTATATTGTAGCGACCAGAACTGCACACAGTACTCCAGCTGTGGCCTAACTAGCGTTTTATACAGCTCCAACATAACCTCCCTGCTCTTATATTCTATGTCTTGGCTAATAAAGGCAAGCATCCTATATGCCTTCTTAACCACCCTACCTCCCTGTGCCGCAGCCTTCAGGGATCTATGGGCATGTACACCAAGGTCCCTCTATTTCCCACAGTCCTACCAATCATTGTGTATTCCCTTGCTGTGTTAATCTTCCCAAAATGCATCCCCTCATACTTCTCAGGATTAAATTCCATTTGCCACTGCTCTGCCTATCTATTTCGTCCTGTAAATGGCGTTTCTCCTCTTGCCCTCTTTCAATTTTCCTTAGTTTAAATGCTTACACATTTGACAGCATCATCTGCAACTCTATCAATTTGGTTTATATTAAAAAACACAAAAGAGACTTAGAATAGGGCTTCCAAACTGTGCGTTGCTACCCCTATTGGGGGTAAGTAAGGTAGCAATGGCTGTCATGGAACTCGGACTGATTTCTGGCAGTTGAAAAGCCCTTTTAAATGCTTGTGTTTTTTTTTGTTGGGGGGCATGGCCTAATCAACTGCTCTGAGTTCCGATTGCTGCTGTTGCAAAAGAAAGCCTGTGAAACAGTAGGCGTTTGCTTTTTTTTGGAGAAACCATGCCCTTTCATCGACTCCTGTTCCCACCCTTGCCGTGCTCAACAATTGAAGTCTCTTTTTAGGATCAAATTAAGAAAGCATTTTTGCACACAAAGGCAAATAGAAATCTAGGACTTGTCCCCAAAAGGCAGTAGATGCGAGGATAATTAGGGCTTGCAAAATTGAGATACATTGATACTTGTGATGTAGAGGTATCTAGGGATATGGAGCAAAGGCAGGTAAATAAAGTTCAGGTACAGACCAGCCAGGATTTAGTTGAATGACAGGTCATAAGAACAAGTGGGCCATTCAATCCATCGAGCCTTCTTCGCCATTCAGTAAGATCATGGCTGATCTGATCATGGCCTTAACTTCATTTTCTTGCCCATCTCCCATAACTCTCGACTCCCTTGTAGATCAAAAATCTATCTACCTAACTCAGCCTTGAATATATTCAATGACCCAGCCTCCACTGCTCTCTGTGGAAGAGATTCCAAAGACTAATTAATGACCCTCTGAAAGAATAAATTCTCTCTCTTCTGTCTTAAATGGTTGACCCCATATTTTTAAATTGTGACCAGCAGCTCCCCTCAAAGGGAAACATCCTCTCTGCATCTACCCTGTCAAGCCCTTTCAGAATCCTATATGTTTCAGGATCACCACCTCTCATTCTTCTAAACTCCAATGAGTAAAGGCCCAACCTATCCTCATAAGGCAATCCCTTCATCGCAGGAATCAGTCGAGTGAACCTTCTCTGAACTACTTACAATGCGAGTATATCCTTCTTTAAGTAAGGAGGCCCAAAACAATGCACAGTTCTCCAGGTGCCCTTTACAATTGTGGCAAGACTTCCCTACTTTTATATTCCATCCCCATTGCAATCAAGGCCAACATTCCATTCACCTTCCTCATTTTTTTTGCTGTATTTGTATGCTGACTTTTCTTGATTCGTGTACATTGTACCACAGCATTGAGGTCTCTTTCCAATTAAATAATATTCTGCTTTTCTATTCTTCCAACTAAACTGAACCTCACATTTTCCCTCATTATACTGTCTGCCAATTTTTCCCCTGAATTTTTCCACTGAACCTATCTATATTCATTTGCAGACTCTGTTCTCATCACAACTTGCTTTCCTACTTATCTTTGTACCATCAGCAAATTTGGCTACTGTACTCAGTCCTTTCATCCAAGTCATTAATATAAATCAAAAATATTTGAGGCCCCAGCACTGATCCCTGTGGCACTCCATTGGTTACAACTCGTCAACCCAAAAATGACCCATTTAGCCCACTCTGTTTGCTGTTAGTTAGCCATTCCTCTATCCACGAAAGTAGCTCTACCTTCTCATTAATTAGCCTCCTTAATCTAGTGTTCAGATCAGTAACTTCACTTGATATGTACATGCTCTTCTCACAAATCATATTACAGAACATTGTTTTCAATACAACTTAAAAAGAAAATTCCAGGGCACCAAGGATAATTCCCCTGCTCTTCTTTGAAACAGTGCCATGGGACCCTTTACATCCACCTCAGAAAGCAGATACAGGGCCTCAGTTTAAAGTTTTATCTGAAAGATAGCACTTGCAACAGTGCTCCACTGGAGTGTCAGTCTCCATTTTTGTGCTCAAGTCCTGGAGTGGTCTGATGCAGAGGCAGGAATGCTACCAACCTAGCCATGACTGACACACTACACCAATATATATTATACCAATGGAAGCAGTATTTATCTTCAAAATAAAAGTGTCTCTGAAATTTCAGTGGAATATTGTGGAGTAGAGAAGAAATTATAGAGTCACAGAAAAACCTTTGACCCATTTCCACTGGTTACAGTTCAAAAAATAATTTTAACACTTCACCAAAGTACTATCATCTTAAGATGGACAAAGAAAAATCCTTACAATATCCCAATTTTTAATCTTCACATATGATAAAATTCACATGAGTTATCTAAAACTGCTAGTGTTTAATGATATAAAATTAGGCTGGGTGTGTCAAAGCTGAACTTTCACAGGTTTTTCTTCTTTTCCTGATGGAAATTGCACAGCTGTCTGTTAATGTTATAGTTCATTTGCCGTGTGCTGATATAGTATCAAGTTACCAGAAAACAATATCATCTCAATTTATGTTGTGATAATTTCTAACGTCTTACAGATTCAAATGATTTATCAATTTCTCACGCGGTAAAATTTTCGCAGGGGTTCTCTGGATATCCTGTTGCATCTTTGCCATAAATGCTGGTGAACTGCTTATGCCATTTCTCCTGGGGTTCTGCCAAAGTTTCTGCGGCAGATCAGGAGAATCCCTATGGAAATTCTACCCCTTATCTCTAAACTAGAAACAACTTCTGTAATTGCCATAATTAATACAATGCTTTGCAAAGGGTGATATAAATGCATAGATCACTACTTAGCAAATGCATGCACATTGTCAACACACTAATAGTGAAGTTCTATTGATGCCGAGATATTTAGTTAGCATAACTGATGGATAGAAAACTTTGGTCATGTAAAATAGTTTCAACTACTGACTTTTTCTATATACTAGGATGCGGAATAGTAAATGCCAAGGACATACAACCTTACCATCTACTATAGATGGTTAAAAAAAGACAACTTGATCACATTTTACTAGTTTTCAATTTTATGTGCAAAAGCATCAAAGTGCTTCACTACAAATTACAACCTATAAACACAATAATTAAAACAGCTGAAATCTGTACAGATTGAGGATTATTAAACAACACATCATAGGAAAACAGAATCACAGTAAATGTTTAACACCACAAGACACATTGTCCAGATAACATTGTTTTCATTAGAAAATATTGTAATAAATAATTCATGAATATAGTGCAATTGATTTATGCATAAATATAACTAATCATCTAAAATCAGTTTTACATTAACCAATTTTTAAAATCAAGGCAGCCACAGAGTTTAGCTATATTACTGTGATAATGGAAATACTGTACTGCAATTTGAAAATAAACAGAAGTGATAATCTGCACTTACTGTAAACAACTAAAAATCAGTTTTACTAAACATAATATACAATATAAAATTTCCCCATTATCTACCAGAAAATGGTTTAAACATTACTGAGCAGTAATTCTAAAAACAGAGGCACTGTTTTGTAATACAAAATTTTTTCCAGAAACATTCTCAAGTACTAAAGTTGGTTGTCACGATATTAACATAAGATTATGGAGAAAAAAATCTAATTACAAATGGATAGTGGCACAATAGTTCAGTAAGTCATGTTTCAGAAATCTGCTTTCCTATTACTAAAATCAAAACTTGTGT
The DNA here is from genome assembly GCF_017639515.1 of Carcharodon carcharias. Classification (NCBI taxonomy): domain Eukaryota; kingdom Metazoa; phylum Chordata; class Chondrichthyes; order Lamniformes; family Lamnidae; genus Carcharodon; species Carcharodon carcharias. The sequence goes on from NC_054467.1 coordinate 116,310,698, forward strand.
TTTATTCACTTTACAAGAAGCTAAGAAGCTCCTACAAAATTAAAAATAAGGAACTTCTAAATTTGTTCCAATTAAGAGTGTTTTTCAATCAATAATGCCAGTGATCCTCTAAAATGTTTAAGTGTTTTCCGTATTTTAAACGGTGTATTTCCTCCATTCAACCCAAAACTTATTTATGTATTTTATCAGTTTGTTTAATCTTATGTTTTAAAAATAAAATTTTGAATTTCCATTGTAATGTTTGACTACAAAAGGATGACTTTTCCTGTTGCACACTTCAGATTACTATTGATCTTATAATGTAAAATAGCAAGAGATGGCGAGATATGAGAGAGAGAGAATGATGACCGTACATTTTAAATAACTACTATAATATCGTGACATCCCTAGTACTAACTTAGAACAATGTCTTTAGGGCTTGTTCAGCATTTCAATTACTTTTGCTTAAATTGTGGACAAATTCTAAAAATTACTAAATTGAAACATGCTACTTTTCTTTCATGTCAGCTTAGCAAAATGCTGCAACATCTGTACTGTCAAACTCAATAGTTGGCAGAGCAAGCCCAATCCTTTTTCATATTCTATGACACTTTAAAGAGAGAAGGTAACTTCATCTGATCCTTAAAATTCAGAACAAAATTTTTCAACATTTTCTTTCCAAAAACTTCAGTATGAACTATAAAGGCGAGGCCTTAAACACAAATTCACACAAAAGTTTTTTTTAAAAATTGCCCTATTCCAAGTGATAACATTAGAAATTGGATCATCAGCAACACAAGAGAAATCTAAAACTGTTCAAAGCTTTTCTTGCTCATCTAACCGTATTGAGACCCTGAATTCAAAAGCTTCTTTCTGTTAAATCCATGTCAAAATGCAACTGCTGAATTTGGTACTCAAAATGATAATGATACGAACACAAATATTGAAACGGATGGATTGCCTTTGTGAAACTAGAAGGAAAAGAATTGCTGAATTTGATGCTCAGATTGATGATGTATATGGACACAAACTGAAATGGTTGCTGCACAAAAGCAACTGCTGAATTTGGTACTCAAAATTATAATATATGTGGATACAAAACTGAAATGGTTGGAATATCTTTGTGAAACTTGAATTTTCAAGTCTCTGACAAGAACACTTAGCAGCAGGTAAGTTTACAGTTAGCAAAATTCTGTCTTGGGAGTGTGAGAAATTGCAAACTTGATACAACATACTATACCTAATTTTTTTTTTAATTAAATACAGACTAACAAGAGCAACAAAACATACTATTCTCAAGTCTCTTCAGTGCATCTTATGCATCATGCTCTATACAGTGCTCTACTGATTCATTAGTCATTCCTTTTGCACCAACAGCTTATCTATTTCTCAATATTATTCATATTTGCATTTTCAATTTCCAGATATCGCATAAAATTGGAGCATCTACTTAGGAATTCGCTCCATTCCCAACCCCCAAACTTGAGACGTGTGACATTTTAAACTTTATCCATTCATAAATAATTACAGGTACCCAAAAGCAGGCAGGAAATTAAAACCTTAGAACAAAATATTTGCCAATTGTGGGCACTCTGGAGCTCTAATGTTTTACACATGGATTTAATCTCCCATTTTATAGAGCTGTTAATTTCATCCACTCTGTGCATCCATTGAGGGGGGGGGAGGTGGAGACGGGGTTGGCTGGGCAGCGGGCCAGATGGGGCAAAAGACAGTCTTCTCACGGCTGTTGTGAAGTCAGCCAGCGGAAGACATGAGACTTGAAAGCAGGCTATTTGCCAGCAAAGTTGTACACATTGTTAGTGGGTTGGGGAGATTACAGGGATGGAGAAATGAGCCTCAAAATAAATATCTTGCCAACAAGGTAGATTAATTAGTGCAGAATTTCACAACTCCTAAAACACTATATGCTTTAACCAGTCAATCCACTGTTAGCACTCCCTAAAATTTACATTTTAAAACTTGTGAAATGAATGCTTGCATACTGCACAATTTGACATGTACATCCAAATTGTGTAACTTACACAAAATAGCCAGGACTTAAACATAGCACATAATGTGCTCTGAAAGTTTTGATTATAAAATGTTTCTCTCTAAATTTATGAATTCACTGTACTTTTAATGAGTTGGCAGGTTGATTTTATACTTAAGAATGGAATTTCCTTACCTACTTTAGGTAGTAAAACTGGTCAGTTCATTTCTATTCCTGACTTGGGCTCAGTGAGCCAATCCTATAAAATAATGCTGTGTGAGACTATTATTTGTCTTACAACTGAATCATTGAAAATACCTATAATGTGGCATTTTCCTTACTAGACATTAACTTTTCTAAATCACAATTAGTTTTATTCTACAAGAGCATTAAGATGAGAACTAGCACATGCGACTGTACTAAGTATATTCCTTTTACGTACAGTCAGATCCCTGCTTGAAACTATGCTTTGCCTGAAGGCCAAAGGGTGGTTTTACAATACTAGTTGTATTAGCATTTACTGTATAGTGAAGTCCATCTGAGTCGCATCCCTTTTTAAGAGGATTTATGTAGACTTGTTGCTACTTTTGGAGCTGCTTGTCCCTGAATTTGTCATACTGAACAACCCAGTGTCCGTTAATCTGAGTTTCTTCTTCGGAGGTGTCTTCAGTGTCCCAGATCTTTCTTTAACTTTGTATTCTAAAGTGCTGTGAGGTACTCCATAAATTCCTTGTGCTTTAGAGACACTCATTTTCCCACTCATTACCATTGTAATAGCTTCTTCCAAAATGTCATGATCATATTGCCGATAGCGACCACGCTTTTTCCTTGGCTGTTTACTGTCTTTCAGACTAATATGATCCTGACTATCATTTTCAGATGTCACATCAATCGTGCCATTCTTTACATTAAGACATAGTGGAGGAAGGTCTCCATGCAGTAGGTAGGAATCAACACTAGAATGAGTCAAAGGTAAGGAACATTCAATTTTACTCTGCTTGGGCAGGATAGTTTTGAGTTTTTGAAGAGCTGATCCTTCCAGCAACGAGGACGTTTTTGATACCTGGTACATAACATCGAAGAGACCACAGCTGTCAGGCTGGGATTTGGGCACAGAGCTTGCTCGTACCTGAGGGATTTTTAACTGAACAACAGAACTACTGACACTTTCATTATGAAAACTGTCATCTTTTTCTTTTAGCTGCGTAACCATTCTTTGCAGGGTTAACTGATGGAGGTAACTGGAAGCAGTGGGGAATTTCAACTCTGAGGTTTCAACATGGGTGAGTTTTCGGTGCTCGCTGCATTGATCGGGACTACGTTCTGCCTGAGCTCTAGCCCACAATGCAACTTTTTGCAGAAGTGTATTAGGTTCCCCAAAGGTCTTCGAGAAACAACCTTCTCTGGTATCTCTGGTTTTACTTTTCAGTGGTGCTGCTCCTCCTGATAAGGCTTCCAAATGGAGAAGTAAAGTCTGGTGAGGTATTCCATAAAGTATGGCTGCTTTGTTCATGTCCAATGCCCCTGACTGAATGTCTTTCAAGGCCTTTGAAAGCAAACCATCTGCAAATTCAGCACTTCGTTTCACATGCTCCTCAGTGTTTATCTGTAGTCTCCTAGGATGGATGGAATGAAACGATGGTAAGCTGACGCAAGAGACTGGCACACAGCTATGGAAGGGAAGGGTCCACTCCTTTATTACAGGGTTGCTTGGGTAACATCACTGCTTCTCTCATTGTTTAAGTCTTTGAGTTCTGGCTGTTATTGCTTAAAGTTGAAAAAGGTTACAGTTCTGGTAGGGCAGTGTAAATGTTTGATTGCACTTCTAAAGCGGCCTTGGCAAGAGCTTTATGTTACAGTTCAATATTTGTGTTAATGTTTCTTGCAGTTGTTATCCCGTGATAATTACTTGCGAAATAAAAGGAACAACTTTCACAGTTTTAGAGCTTCAATTATTGTCCTTTTCAATTTACTGTATTATAATGGCATTCTAAGTCCTAAAGCAATGTGTTAGTAGAAACGTGACGTTACCGCTAAACAAGTAATAAAAGAGTCAACCCTCTTTTTTTCCAGGCGGGGTACTGCAATCACAACATGCTAAGAACATTTTCCAAAACATTGCACAAAACATAAAGCACAGGCCACATTAATACCGCACAGTAACAATTCACAGTGACAATCCAAAAGTGACACATTAGTGCTAAGAATTATTTTAAGCATATCCAAGCTAAACAGATAAATATATCAATTTTGTTCTTGGCCACCTGTCCTTTAGTAGTCAACCTAAATAATAAAATATAAAACCAAAAGCAGGCATTGGATAAAGAGCATTATTCATTTAGCATTTTTTAAATGTATATGAAAACTTTACAACTGTTCCTATATTAACAATTGATCAAAAGATACAATTTTCATAATTTGTTTAAAAATACCTCAAAGTGCCAGAAGTGTCAATTTAAGTTAGATATGAAATAAGTTACATAAATGTGTAAATGCTGCAGAGGAGTACATGACAATTGTTATTTAACAGAAGCTTGTATGTTACTTTTAATTCAAGGAAATTTGATAATATTAAAGGTCTTCCTCCAGTATCTGAATATACATTGCTACTTAAAGCCAAATTTTAGCTGTGCTCATATTATGTAATTTTAAATATTCTTAACTGATTATACACACATTAAATAATGTTTGTTAACTGGGAGAATATAGGTGATCTTTTGTGAATAACATTTAGTTTAATTTAGAATGTATTTTGAAGGTACAACTCTAATTCTCCAATTTTCAAAGTTCTTTTTAAGTTACCACATAGGTTAATAGCACCCAATATCTACAAACTATTAACACGTACTAAGATACAATATTTCCATATCTAATTTATATATTCAAACATCTCATTTGTCACTAAATTGACAGCATCTCAATGCAGCTTTTATTAACTGATTTTATATATATATTTATTTATTTTTTAAACAATCAACAAACTTGCATTTTTAATCAAAGTCCACTTTCTAAATATTTTACAGGGAAGAATGTCTAAGTTAATAGGATTGTTTTGGGGGTTACGATGTAAAATATGTAACGCTACAGCTAAACAAAATAGTGCCCCTGGCTCTTTCATTAGTACATTAAATCAACAGTGAAAGCTGATTTTCTGTTGGACTTTGTTCATGATCACATGAAAAATGTAGCCCTCAATACTAAAATATTATTGTTCATGCATCACCACTTCTTCTGCAACGCTCCAGGGATATCAGTTACATGGAGAAAACTGTCCCCAGGAAGATTTCATCCATTTCAGTGGATCCAAATCCTTATACTAGCCCTGGAGCTCTGTGATCCCAGGGAGCAAAAAACACTAGCAAATAGAGGAATAGATTTGGTTTGGGGTGCAAGTGCCGATTCTGTCACAGAAGTCACTGGCATGGCCTTTGAAGGAAGGAGACCCCTAAACACAAATGGTTGCTTTCTTTATTTTTGAAGAACTTCGGAATTTTAAATGGGACAATAGGAAATGTTTTCAGGGCCATCGGCCAAGTCAACTGAGCAGAATTCGCCTTGCTGCAACAAGTGCATTTTAGTATTAACTTCTTATAAGACAATGTAACCATGGTTACCTGGCACCTGGAGTTCTGTCATGGCTCTGCAAGTAAACATACTAAATGATGGCTATATTGAGATGTACAGTCCAGGAATGACATAGGTGATTCGTAATCGAGTCGGGCAATTTGATGGGGGCTTGACAGTTGTGTAGAGAGGAATATGCAGCCAGAGTTCTCACGCTTGATGAAAAGTGCTTACAAGGACTAATAATAGAAACAGAAACATGCATGGCTATTTTCCTTTGCAAATCCTACTTGTCTAGTCTCACTTATGAAAAATAATCATTTGGGCATGCACTCAACTGTCAGAACTGAAAAAGAACAAGACAGAAAAGTAAGCAAGACAGAAAATTAAATCAGATGAAGACTAAATTAACAGTATCCTCCCTCCTGTGAACCGCTCACAATTTATATTTGGTGACTGAACAAATTACAAGTAAACAATTCAAGACCTAAACACTCAAGATATCTTGTAAAGAAGAAAATTTGCCTACAATATCAATGAACTTAAAAGAAAAAAAAAAATAACTGGTCTTTCTAAAATATTTTTCACAGCTCTTAGAGCATCCCAAAATGTTTTACAGCCAATTAAGCACTTTGTGAACCATAGCCACAGTTGTAGTGTCAGAAACACAGCAGCTAACTTTCACACAGCAAGGTCCTACAAGTGGCAATGATATAAATCATCAAATGATCTGTATTTTTGTGATGTTGCTTGAGGAATAAATATTGGCCAGCAGGCACTGGGGAGAATCCCCTGCTCTTCTTTGAATAATGCCATGGGAATATACTTCCTGTCAGGACTCCAATTCCATTCTCCCAGCTGCTCTATTGTATCTGATCAGTTGATACCATCTTCCACTACACTGCTTCTGAAATGTCTGCCTTTTTCCTCAACTGAGAATTCCCCTTTGCCATGGTTGGCAGGGTTCTTGTCTAGGTCCATTCTATTTCCTGTAGCTCCCTCCCAGAAACATGATAGGCTCCTCCTCCTCATTACCTCCCATCCCACCAGCCTCCACATTCCAACTGTCAGGCTTGGCCTAAATAGCCAAGTGGTTATGGAACTGGGTTTGTAACCCCAAGATCAAGAGTTCAAATCTCACAATGGCAAACTATGAAACAATGTAACTTCATCTGAAACAGATGGAAACGTGTTTGTACTCGAAAGTGTTCCAACTGTCAGGCTTGGCCTAAATAGCCAAGTGGTTATGGTACGGGGTTTGTAACCCCAAGACTCAAGAGTTCAAATCTCACAATGGCAAACTATGAAACAATATAACTTCATCTGAAACAGATGGAAACAGGTTTACTCAAAAAGAGTATCAAGAGTTCAAATCTCACAATGGCAAACTATGAAACAATGTAACTTCATCTGAAACAGATGGAAACGGGTTTGTACTCGAAAGAGTTCCAACTGTCAGCTTCCAACATTTCGATCACCTCCAGGCTGATGTCACCACCAAATACATCATTTCTTTCCCTCCAAGCATTCCTGAGGGATCACCCCCCCACCCCCACCAATTTTTCCCATCATCCCCAAACCCTACTCCCCTTCCCTCCCAAGCAAAAGCAGGAAATGCAACACCATCTCCTTGGGTGTCTTCTGTGACTCAGTTGATTGCACTGCTGCCTCTCGAGTCTGAGGGTTGAGGGTTCAAGTCCCATTCCAGGGCTTGAGTACACAAACCTAAGCTGACGTTCCAGGGCATCAGTGAGGGAGTACTGCACGGTCAGAAGTACTGCCTTTCAGGTGAGACATTAAGCAGAGACCCCTCAGGTGAATGAAAGAGATGCCATGGCATTATTTTGAAAAAAAGTTGTTCCTGTGCTCTGATCAATTTCATCTCTCAATCAACATCATAAAAATCGAGAATTTGGTCTTTATCACATTGCTGTTCATGAAAGTTTACTGTACGCAAATTGGCTGCCGAGTTTCCTATATTACAACAAATGATTACACTTCAAAAATAATTAATTGGCTGTAAGGTGTTTTGGGATGTCCTTCGATTGTAAAAGCACTACATAAATGCAAGTAATTCCCAACATCCCGGGCACCAAAAACACTTTCTAGGTGCAAGACGATTTATTTGTACTTTATCCAACTTAGTATTCACTGCTCATGACGCAGACTCCTCTATGGCTGGGGATACCAAAAGCAGATTGAGTGAACGCTTTGCTGAACACCTGTGTTGAGTCCGCAGATGCAACCTTAAGCTTCTGGTAACTTGTCACTTCAATTGTCCAAACATTGCCCACTCAGATCTCTGTCCTTGGACTCACACTGTTCCAATGAAGCTCAACACAAGCTTGAGGAACAACTAATCTTTCTACTAGTCTAATCTCTCAACTAATCTTTACAGCCGTCCGATCTTAACATTGCGTTTAACAACTTCTGGTCTTAACCACCACCTCTCATTTTCTCTCAAAAACAATTTGCTGGTAATGAGGGTGGTTACACCAGAGCCAGTGTGTGCTGTTGATGACATTGGAACATAGCAGGAGGAGTTGTACGAACCAGAGGTCTACCTGCCTTTCTCCCTCCATATTCATTGACCAAGGCAACCCCCTCTATTTTACCACTTTCCATGCTTCCTTCCCCCTTTGTCATCATGCTTTAAATATTTACATCTTCTTAGGCCCATCCTTCCATCCATACTTGTCTCATTAGCACCCCTTTTGCCTCACAACATCAGCCCTTTTTCTGATTTAGTCACTCCACCTCTCCACCCTATCACAAACTATTCCTGTTTGCATTTTTTCTGCACCCCTCCCACTTTTCTCTGGCCCCAGACTTGCCTAAACATCTTCCAGTTATATCTTTCAGTATGTCCTGTCCCACCAGCAGGACAGGGCCAATAGAGGTGGCAGCACAGTGGTATGCTGTCAGGAGGGAGTTAACCTGGGAGTCTTCAACATCAACTCTGAACCCCATGAAGTCTCATGGCATCAGGTCAAACATGGGCAAGGAAACTTCCTGCTAATTACCACGTAGCACCCTCCCTCAGCTAATGAATCAGTGTTCCTCCATGCTGAACACCAACTGGAGGAAGCACTGAGGGTGGCAAGGGCGCAGAAATGTACTCTGGGTGGGGGACTTCAATGTCCATCACCAAAAGTGGCTCGGTGGCATCATTACTGACCGAGCTGGCCAAGTCCTAAATGACATAGCTGCTAGACTGGGTCTGCGGCAGGTGGTGAGGAAACCAACAAGAGGGAAAAACATGCTTGATCTCATCCTCACCAACATACCTGCCGCAGATGCAGTTGTCCATGACAGTATTGGTACAAGTCACCACCGCACAGTTGTTGTGAAAACAAAGTTCAGCCTTCACATTGAGGAAAACCTCCATTTGTTTTGTGTGGCACTACCATCGTGCTAAATGGGACAGATTTCGAACAGACCTAGCAACTCAAGACTGGGCATCCATGAAGCACTGTGGGCCATCAGCAGCAGCAGCATAACTATACTCAAACACAATCTGCAACCTCATGGCCTGGCATGCCTCCCATTCTGCCATTTCCATCAAGCCAGGGGATTACCCTGGTTCAATGAAGAGTGTAGGAGGGCGTGCCAGAAGCAGCACCAGGCATACCTAAAAATAAGATGTCTACCTGGTGAAGCTATAACACAGGGACTACTTGCATGCCAAACAGCATAAGCAGCAAGTGATAGACAGGGCTAAGCAATCCCAGAAGCAACGGATGAGGTCTAAGCTCTGCAGTCCTGCCGCATCCAGTCGTAAAAGGTGCTGGACAATTAAACAATTCACTGGAGGTGGCAACTCCACAAATATCACCATCCTCAATGATGGAGGAGCCTAGCACATCAGTGCAAAAGATAAGGCTGAAGCATTTGTTACAATCTTCAGCCAGAAGTGCCAATTGGATGATCTAGCTCGGCCTCCTCCAGAAGTCCCCAGCATCACAGATGCCATTCTTCAGCCAATTCGATTCACTCCACATGATATCAAGAAACGGCTGAAGGCACTGGATACTGAAAAGGCTATGGGCCCTGACAATATACCAGCAATAATACTGAAGACTTATGCTCCAGAACTTGCCACACCCCTAGCCTAGCTGTTCCAGTACGCTACAACACTGGCATCTATCCGGCTATGTGGAAAATTGCCCAGGTATATCCAGTATACTAAAATAGGACAAATCCAACCTGGTCAATTACCACCCCATCAGTCTGCTCTCAGTCATCATTAAAGTAATGGAAGGGGTCATCAAGTGGCACTTGCTTAGTAATAACCTGCTCACTGACGTCCAGTCTGGATTCCACCAGGGCCACTCAGCACCTGACCTCATTACAGCCCTAGTTTAAACATGGACAGAAGACTTGAACTTGCGAGGTGAGGTGAGAGTGACTGCCCTTGACACCATGGCAACATCTGAGAGTGTGGCACCAAGGAGCCCAAGCAAAACTTGAGTCAACTGGAATCAGGGGGAAAAACTCTCTGCTGGTTGGAGTCATACCTAGCACAAAGGAAGATGGTTGTGGTTGTTGGAGATCAAATCATCTCAGCTCCAGGACATCACTTCAGGAGTTCCTCAGGGTAGTATCCTCGGCCCAACCATCTTCAGCTGCTTCATCAATGACCTTCCTTCCATCATAAAGATCAGAAGTGTTCGCTGATGATTGCACAATGTTTAGCACCATTCATGACTCCTCAGATACTGAAGCAGTCCATGTCCAAATGCAGCAAGACCTGAATAATATCCAGGCTTGGGGTGACAAGTGGCATGTAAAAATTCATGCCACACAAGTATCAGGCAATGACCATCTCCAGCAAGAGAGAATCCAACCATCGCCCTTTGATGTTCAATGGCATTATCATCACTGAATCCCCCACTAACAACATCCTGAGGGTTACCATTGCCCAGAAACTGAACTGGACTAGTCATGTAAATATTGTGGCTACAGAGCAAGTCAGAGGCCAGGAATCCTGCAGCAAGTAACTCACCTCCTGACACCCTAAAGCCTATCTACCATCTTCAAGGCACTAGTCAGGAGTGTGATGGAATACTCCTCACTTGTCTAGATGAGTGCAGCTTCCACAACACTAAAAGATTCTTGACACCAACCAGAACAAAGCAGCCCATTTGATTGGCACCACATCCACAAACATTCACTCCCTCCACCACCGACGCATAGTGGCCGCAGCATGTACCATCTACAAGATGCACTGCAGGAACTCATCAAGGACCGTTAGACAGCACCTTCCAAACCCACGACCACTACCATCTAGAAGGACAAGGGCAGCAGACAGATGGGAACACCACCACCTGAAGCTCCCCTCCACGTCACTCACCATCCTGACTTGGAAATATATTGTCCTTCCTTCACTGTTGCTGGGTCAAAATCCTGGAGCTCACTTCCTGACAGCACTGTGGGTGTACCTACAGCACACGGACTGTAGCGGTTCAAGAAGTCAGCTCAGCATCACCTTCTTGAGGTGGTGGCCAGCGAAGCCCACATCCCATGAAAGCATTAAAAAAAAGTTCTGTTTAAAAAGTCAATAACCCGAAAGGTTAACTGTTTTGCACTCCACAGATACTGCCTGACCTGAGTGTTTTTAGTATTTGCGGTTTTGATTTCATATACGAACACACCATTACTGTTCTATCAGTAATATACTTTTATAGAAACTGCTTCATTGAACTAAATATACAATTGTATTTCCCATAATAGCTATCGTTAAGCCAAAGCAGACAGACAAAATAGAAAAAAAAATTGTGTCCCCAAAGGTGAGCTACCCTTGAATGATGCATAGGTTAGGTGCTTTGGTTTTCTTCAATCTGTGCACTAAGTGCAGCTTGATGGAGCTCGGAATGGATAAATTTGCCTTGTACAGCTAAAGTACAAGCAGCTCTGTGCTGTGGAAACTCATTACATTAGAGTTGAAACTGCCAAAATTTATTTTATAAATGAGTTAGGCAGTTAAAAGAAAGCAATAGAGATGACTAGTCTCATGAATTGCAGAATTTCAAGATGGCGGCTCACCACCACCTACTCGAAAGCAATGAGAGATGGGCAACAAATGCTGGTCTTCCCGGCATAGCTCACATCCTAGGTACGAATTAAAAAAAACACCAGTCTCTGCTGGACTTAAACTCATGAGACGATTGAAAGGACAGTGTGCTAACTCAATGTCCCACCACATTTTTATTTTAAAATATAAATTTAAAATTTAAGTATGCACAATGTAACAGGCATATCAATCGCAATGATTCTGACTGTGATCTATGCTGCATTTTTTCATTTTTTACTTTACTCCTTCCCAATTCGTGTGTCTTCATTAGCTTCGGAGGCATTAAAGTGCACCATCAGAAATATTCTGATTACGCATCCTTCTTGTAAATTTTCTATAAATGTGTCAAGTAAACATTCTTAAATTATCTGCTTCGAAGGTTGAACAGAATGGTGCAAAATTACATATCCTGTAGCTGGCCAAAGCCAAATGTAATGAATGGAGGCTGTGATCTAATTATTCCCAGTCATTAAGAAGGGAAAGGAATGAGAAAGGGATGTAGCCAATGGATAGACACAAATTTAATCTAACAAATTAATGACACAGCATCATTTGAACTTTTCTGACAAACAGGTTTAGCTCTTCATATATCAAGAATGGGCCTGAAGAAAGAACTGGTTTGCATTCATATAGCAGCACTCTGAAAGCGCTTCACAGCTAATTCACTATTTTAAAATGTAGGCAGAGGAACAGGAGGGCGACATTCCATCCTGTGGACTTGTTCCACCATTCAATGGGATAGTGGTTAATCTGCAACCAAACTCCATTTGCTCATTTTTGCTCCATATTCCATAGGTTTTTGTTCATCAGATTTAAAATTAATTGATCTAATATTAATTGTTTGCAGAAGAGGGTTCCAAGCTTTTACTGCCTTTTATGTAAAAATGTTTCCTAACTTCACTCACTCCTGAAAGGTCTGGCACTAAATTTTAGAGAATACCCCCTAGTCCTCGACTTCCTCCAACAGGCGGAAATAGTTTCTCTCTACCTACCCCATTTGAGCTCCTTAATATCTTGAAGGCTTCGATCAAATCACACCTTAACTTTATAAATTCCAGGGAATACAACTCTACTTTCTGTAATCTCACCTCATAATTTAATCCTAAGAATCCAGGTACCATGTTGGTAAATCTACACTGCATTTCCAATATATCTTTCCTAAGGTATGGTGCCCAGAACTGCCCACAGTATCCAGGTGTGGTCTAACCAGAGCTTTGTATAGCTGAAGCATGACTTCTCCCTTTTAGTTTAGTCCTCTAGGTATAAAAGCCAGCATTCCATTCACCTTTTTGATTATTTTCTGTACTTGTTCATGGCATTTTAATGGTCTATGTACCTGGGCCCCACAAATCTCTTTAGACTTCCACTGTTTGTAGCTTTTCATCATTTGCAAAGTATCCTTTTCTATCCTTTATTAGGACTAAAGTGCATGGCTTCACATTTGCCTGAATGAAATCCATTTACAACAGTTTTGGCCATCCACGTAATCTAACATCATATTGTAATTTTATGATTCCATCACACTTATGTAAACAATTTAAGAGCCAATTTGCAAACAGCAAACCCTTGCAAACAACAGTGACACTTATGACTAGTTAATACATTTTTGGGGGATGGTTGAGGAATGAATGTTGGTCAGGATGCCAAGAGAACAGCAATCCTTAATCCTTTTTTATAATATTGCCTACCTTTTCTCCACCTGAACAGACACAGCGGACTCGGCTTAATGTCTCATCAGAAAGACATTGTCAAAAAGCAGCATTCTCTCAGTATAAGTAGTCATGAGGTGCAGTGCTAAGTATCAAAAATAAAAAAAATGTTTCTTGGATTTATTTCTTTGGATAAATTTCAGAGCACCGAATTATAATAAATTACCTTGTTTAATAATGTACCTCCCAAAGATATACCAAGAGAAGCTGTAGCACATGCACTTCAACTGAGGGGTATTAGACTTGAATGTTAGAGTCAGATACAACTATATGTTCAGTGCCTAAACATTCAAGCCCATCCCTTGTTGAGTGATTATAGAAAAGCCAGGCGCAAGGGAAAGAAAGAGGAAAGGGCACCACAAAGATGTGGAGAAAAGCAAGAAAAAAAGGGCAAGGGTATGAACTCAAATCTTTTACAGGACTTTCCAATTCTGGTGATCCAGCAAATGCTGAATATCCCAGTGGTTTTGAAGACTACAAAGTAGTTCCTTAGTCACCAGGCATCATTTCAATAGCTTCTACTTATGGAAATTCTCCCATCAAAATCTCCAGAATTCCCTAAGAAACCATCTCTATTAGACTTACAAGGAATATCTAAATGGGAGGATAAGCCTTCTCAAATGCTTCTAGTCTCATAACTTTCACATTCTTAATATTAAGAAATGAGCTTAAGTGATTCCGTTAATATACAAACATACTTGCCACCTCATCTTGACTAAAAGATGCCCCTTGATGGCCTTCGCACTCACTTCTGATCAGTCAACTATCCTGCCTGGTTCCCAGGTGGCCAACACTTCCCCCTCTCGAGTTCTGAAAGGTCATCAGCCTGAAATGTTAACTGTTTCTCTCTCCACGAATGCTGCCAAACGTGAACATTTTTAGCATTTTCTGCTTTGATTTCTCTCTCTAGACACCAGCCTCTCTTCCCTTCCCACCTCTGCAATCTCGAAGCATTGTTCTGATATGTAAAAGCCTTGCCTGATGCAGTTACATTTGTAAGACCATCAAATTCTGCCTCTCAAGTTGCCTATTCACATCATTTTCTGACCTGCAGTGGGTATAGGGTGATGATACTCGCACTGAGTATGTGCAAATACCTCCACTGCCATGAAACTGAGACATCACCTTTATAGGTTGAGTGTGAGAGACAGATGATGGGTTTTGAGTGTGGTCAGGACAGAAAAATCAAGGAACAAGGATAGGGTAAAATAATTAGCAAACAAATCAAAAAGAACTAAAGGAAAGCAATACAATTATTTAATGTAGCAGGCAATGGTATCTTCCATAACACTATACCTTTTGGGGATAACCCTATAATTTTAATACAAGATTTTTTAAAATTGACATTCGCACAAACACTGTACCAAGTAACTAAAGAACTCAGCTTTAATACTTGACACTTCTGGCACTATAAAAGAAAACTATAGGATAATGCACCAGTACAATATTACTAAAATGCTTTTGTTATTGTAGAAGACCCATAAATAACTTTTGTTGTGCATTTTTTTTTTACAAGAGAAGTCACCTCTGTAGTAGACTACCAGTTATGCAATGGTTAATTATATGAGTGTCTCTGAACATATTTTTGAATATGTCATACAATCCTGGCCAGTAAAAGATAACTACAGTTAGAAATGGGTTTTTAATATTCGCTGCAGTCATTTACTGACACTATATTTTGCACTGCTTTGGACAAAACGCCTTATTAACAAACCAAATGAAGACGTAATGCCATTTAAGTTTACTTGTCAGTCAGAAATTTAACCAAAAACTCTCATCACAATGTCATTTAAAAAAATGCACTTATCACTAGTAATAATTAATGAAAATTATTCAAGTTTGTAGCTTAGATGGCGTACTACCAAGGAAACACGTGGCCAAAGTTCTCAACACTACATCTCCTAGTAGCTTTGAGCATCTTTGAAAAAATGAAATGGTTCAGGTATTAAAAGTTTAGCAGTGAAGCTGAAATACCTGCATAACTAAGAAAGCTGCACTTATAGAACAAGTGTATGTTTTTAAACCTCACTGATCAATCTAGATTCAAATCAGATGAAAATATTAGATATGCAAACTGTAACAGGCAAATATTTGACTGGAAGTAGCAGTGCTACAGATAGCTGGTTGGGTGAAACTTTCAACTGTTCCATTGAATTTCTTACTGACAAGTAAACTCAAGTGCTACTTTAAAAATCAAAACTTTTCAGTATTACAGTAGTACTTGGGCAATGCTGTGTATTAAAATGATAAATGTAGAAAATTTTCTAAATCCTGCTGACAATCAGGTATAGTATGGATAAATGTAACCAGGCACGATCAACTGATCATGCGCCAAATGACAACTGTTTCATTAGGAGGATACTTTTCTTTCACTGTATTGTACCCAAAAAATTTTTATGTAAACTATCTAACACACACTGACCCAGATAGAATACGCTTCCATACACTTACAGCTTTTTCATTTCTGACAATCTTATTTCAAGAGCAAATTAAGAATGTAAATACAATCCACAGTTACTGAGTTATATAAATAAATTGACAATATGAATTGTTTATCAACCTAACGTTTTAAACTTTAACTGGCTTGATGAGATGCTTGAAAATTACAACTAACTGCCTTTCAAAATGAAAATTGTAAACTAAAAAAAAAAATCACAGCAGTAACATACTTGGGAGATAGCATGATGATTTGAAATATAACAGTGCAGTGCAGCTGTGACAAAATGTTTATTTTTAAGACTTAAAAATACACAAAATTAAATATTTTTAAAATGTAAATCCTTTGGATCTAATTCTTCAATAATACTTACCCTGATAATTTGATAGTGGTTGATACAGGACTAGATCCAGTTGATATTGTGGAATTTATACTATTCTTCTTTGTAGACAGATCAAGCACTCCATCTGCTAACAGACAAAGTTTGGTTCAATTTTTCCTTAACAAAAGCCTTTAAAGGCAATTGACCTTCAGTGATGATAATAGTAACATTTTGCTTTTCACCAAATAACCCAAAAGACATCACCTTTTGCTCAGAATGCCGGTTATAAACCTGAAATATTATAACCCATCTTTTCTCTCAATGGTGCTGAACGGCCCAGATGTTTTTAGAGCTTTGCGTTTTTATTTTACAATTTTATTCTAAAATTCTGTTTATTTTCTAATAACTAGAGCTAAAAATAAATTAAAATAAACAGGTGGGGATCCAAAATAACATCAGCAACTGAAGGATCTCACAGGTCATCTAGCCTGGGTAAAATAACAGAGCTGCACACTTGGTTTTAACTCTTTACCTGGCAAAGAGAAAGGGGCTTACCCGCTACCCAGTGACCTCTCACTAATACCGAAAGGTAAGGGGATCACTAACCTGAGACTGCCAAAACATCCAATAGGTTGACAGAATTCCTAATATGCAGAATGGGAGGACCATGCACGCAAAGTCAAGAAGTGAACCACCCACTTCTGACTAAAGTCACCTTTCTATCACATACAGAAGAACCCATCACTAGGTTTCTAATTCCTAAACCAACAGATAATGGGGCTATTCATAGAAACAGAAAATTTATGGCATAGGAGGCAGTCATTCAACTCACCTTGTCTGCGCCAGCCAAAAAGTTATCCAGCCCAATCCCGCTTTCCAGCCCTTGGCCCTTAGCCTTATAGAATATACACGAAGTGAGTAACCAAGTACATTTTTTAAAATGTGATGAGGGTTTCTACCCCTACCACCCCTTTCAGGCAGAGATTTCTAGAACCCTAAACCCTCTAGCTAAAATGTTTCTCTGCAACCCCACCCCCATCTTCCTATCAATTACTTTAAATCTATTCCGTGGTTGCTGACCTCTTTGCTAACAGAAAAATATAGGTCCTCAATTTTAAAAGCCTAAATTAAATCTTCCCTCAGCCTCCTATATCCCAAAGAAAATAATCCTAGCCTATCCAATCTTTCCTCGTAACTCAGTTCTGAACTAAATGCTGCAGGATATAATGTATTTAATAAAGGCAGAGGGAAACAGAGGTGGTGGGTGGTGGAGTAGCTGTACATGTAAGGGTAACATAATGGCAGTAGAAGAAAGAGATGCAGCTATCAGCAAGACAAAAATAGAATCCAAAATGACCAATCATACCAACTGGTTAGTCTACAGGCCATCCAATACTAAAGAGAGATGGTGAAAGAAATATGCAGACAAATTAAGGAATTGAGTAAAAAAAAACCATAATAATCATGGGGGATTTCAATTACCCTGATAATAATTGGACAAGAGGTAAGTAAAGGGAATAAGGGAATGGAGTTCCTACAATGTGTACAGGACTCCTTTCTTAACCAATATACAAAAAGCCTGCGAGAGTTATTGGACTAGTCATGGGGAACAAACCAGAGCAGATCAGGAAAATAAAAGTAGGGGAACACATCTAGGCAGTAATGACTATAATCTAACATGCTTTAAAATTATTTTGGAGAAAGACATAAGTATGAGAAAACCACCTCTAAGTTAATAGATTGGAGAAAAGTTGATTTTGAGGGGCTGAGAATAGAACTTTTGGAAAATAAAATGGGCAAAAAATATTGGCAAATAACAATGTAGAAAAACAATGGGAAATATTTAAAACTGTGCTCCGAGTGCAGGAGAAATATGTTGTGATAAAAGGAAAGAACAAACTAAACACAAGTGAGGGATCCATGGATAAATAAAGACATGAGGGAGTAACTGAAAGTTAGGAAAAAAGCATATAATAAGCACACAGACAGCAGATGGATCCATGATAAGACAGAATACAGATATTAGGAAAGAAGTAAAACAAAAAACATTTATGAAGGCAAAGAGGAACATAAAAAAAAATAAAATATTTTACAAATACATTAGTTAAAAGGAGGAAGGCTATGATGGGAATAGGGCCATTAAGAGAAAGACACAATACCACTAGTAAAAATATTAAATAATTATTTTGCTTTAGTGTTTACCAGGGAGGTAGAACAGGTAGATATGATATTGATTGATGAGATGAGCAGTGAAATTATAAAAGGTTTTGATAGAGTGGATACAGAGCACGTTTCCCCTTGTGGGAAAGAGCTTAACTGAAGTCCACCAACATAACATCGTCACCAAGAAATCCAATAGGTATTTCAGAAGAAACCTTTTGAACCAAAGAGTGGTGAGTGTGTGAAACTTGATCACAGGGAATAGTTGAAACAAATAGTATAGATGCATTTAAAGGAAAGCTAGACAAACATGAGGGGTAAGGGAATAGAAAGTTACAATGGTAGATTTAGATGAGGAAAGGCAGAGGAGGCTTGAGTGGAACATAAAGACTAGCATGGACTGGTTTGGTCAAATGACTGTTTCTACACAGTGTATTCCATGTAATCCATTCCTTGCAACATCCTTGTAAATCTCCTCTGTACCTCCTTGAGGGAGACAGTGGCATAATATCGCTGAACTAGTAATCCAGAGGCCCCGGCGAATGCTCTGGGGACATGGGTCAAATTGCACCACAGCAGCTGGCTGAATTTGAATTCAATTAATAAATCAGGAATACAAAGCCAGTCTCAGTAATGGTGACCACGAAACTATCGATTAATGCAAAAAACTCATCTGGTTCACTAATGTCTTTCAGGGAGGGAAATGTGCCATCCTCATGCGGTCTGGTCTACATGTGACTCCAGACTTACAGCAATGTGGTTGACTCTTAACCACCCTCTGAAATGGCCTATCAAGGCACTTCGTTGAATCCAAGAAGATGGCTCACCTGCTCAAGGGCAACAAATGTTTGGCCTGGTCAGTGATGCCCACACCTGATTAAAGAAAAAGAAAAATTCCCTCTCCAGTGCAATAATCAGAATTGTACACAGTACTCTAGCAATGGTCACACAATTTATACAAGTTTATACAATTCTAGCATAACCTTCCTGCTCTTATGATCCCATATGCCATCTTAACCATCTTATCACCTGCCCTGCTATCTTCACAGATCTATGGCTATGCATTCCAAGTTTCCTCTATTCCTCAACACTTCGATACCCTTCGATACATTATGGGCTCCCTTGCTTTGTTTGCCTTTCCTAATATGCATTACCCCACACTTCTCTGGATTGAATTCCACTTGTCACTTTTCTGCCCAGCAGACCAGTCCATTGATATCTTCCACTTCATTCTACTTCAAACATAATAAGCCAAACTCTTCACAATATGGTTGACAAAGTGATACGCCTGACATGAAAGTAACACGCTTGAACATCAGGGGACCTAACAGTACTGTTAAGAGGAAAGAAATCTTAATCTGCCTTAAAGAAAGATGAAGTAGATATTCCAAGAAAACAATTTTTGGCTAGGAGGAGAAATAATTTAAGAAATAAAAACAAAAAATACTCAGGTCAGGCAGCCTCTGGTCAGGGGAGTGGTGGACTGGGAAGACAAATATTTCTGATAGGGTGGAGGGCAGGAGAGATTAAACAACAAAAGGTTTCATGTTGCAAGGCCAAAGGGAGTGGAAATGGAAAAAGTAAGGAAACAACAAAGTCTTGCGCTTTCCACAACCACGGGATGTCTCAAAGTGCTTTATAGCCAATGAAGTTCTTTTTGAAGTGTAATCACTATGCTGTAATGCAGGAAACAAAGATGTGTCTAAAGGTGTGAATGACAGGATAAGCTGCTGTTTGAACACAAAGTGAAGGAGAAAGAGAGAAACAAGGGGTAAAAAAGGCAAAGAAATATGAAACGTGGGGGTAGAAGTTATGATCTAAAATTGTTGAACGGAATGTTGAGACCAGATGACTTTCAAGTTGAATAATGGAGGTGCTGTTCCTCAAGCTTGCAGTGAGCTTCACTGGAACACTAGCAGGTCAAGAACAGAAAGGTCAGAACAAGACCAGAATGGGAAATTAAAATGACAGGTGACTGGGAGATCAGGGTCACATTTGTGGGCTGAAAGGAGATGTTTTACAAAGCTGTCACCCAGTTTGCATTTGGTCCACCCAAAACAGAGGAGGCCACATCATGAGGAGCAAACACAGTATACTAAATTGAAAGTACAAGTAAATCTCGGTTCTATTTGGAAGAGGGGAGGAGGTAGAAGGGCAAACGTTGCATCACCCGTGCTTGCATGGTACTGTAGGAAAGGGAGGTGGGTGCTGGGGTGATCAGGGTGTTGCTGTGGGAACTGTCCCTTTGGATTGCTGAAAGAGGAGGGGAAGATGTGCTTCATTGGAGGTGGCAGAATATAAAGATGAAAATATTCCCAAATCAATTCTACACTTGCACACTGCTTTGCAAGGTGGTAACACTGCTGTGCACAACAGTCACCACTTCCCAAGAATTGCCTCAATGCTGTTGAAATTGCAATTTGGAAGGCAGGGTGGGGGAGGAGGTGGCAGGGGCAGGTACCAAATTTGTTGGCTTGGAGTGAAGACAATCAGTGCCTGGCTGACCCCACTGCACATCCTAGTCTTCTCATCTCAAGCGTAAGAATGTAAGAAATAGAAACAGGGATAAGCTATTTGGTCTCTTGAGCCTGCTCTGCCATTTTATAAGATCTTGGCTTCAAAAATCATCAAAATAAACTGTAACCATGAAGAATCATGTCTTCTTTTTCCCAGCAGGTCACTGATAATAATTCCTTATCCCCAAGATGATTTCTAATGCTGACCAGAAGTGTCATCATCGTTGGAATCCTATCTATTGCTACCAGAAAACCATTATATAACTCCATTATAACTGGCTTTCCCTGCAAGCAGGTTTCTTCTGCTTTCCTCCATGTCAATATATAAAAGCCAATATAAACCCTAGGCTATCCACTGCCAGGGAAGCAATGGAGAAAGCATCTCAAATTTCTTCACTGCACATATGTTGCTACTTAATGCAATAAACTCGATCCTAGAAGCAATGGATTCTACAGTGTCTCCTATGCCTCACAAACTAAATATCACCCAACCCAGCAAGGGATCAACAAGATCCCTCAGCTTAATTTCTCCCTTCTTCCATGTGATCTCAGCTTCAGAAATTACCTTGACTGTATCAATTAGTGGATCAGACCATGTGTGACAAATTGTGCTGCTATATAGGGTGCTCAATGTATGTATCTGCAAGTGGTGTGAAGCTTATAAAGCAACACGTACTCTATTGTGCTGTACTCCAGGATTAAGTAACTGAGAAAAGTAATGTTGAGGTGCAGAGGGTAAAAGAAATGAAAACATATGAGTTGACGGTAGCTTTTCAAGTTGCTTTTTCTGTGGGAGTCTTTGGTTGATGTACAGGTCAGCAATGTGCTAAAATTGATTGTTCAGCCAATAAGAAAGCATGACTGTCTACAACACAAAATTAATGCATAACATGCTATATACACAGGTATTTTGATTCAAGAGACATAGGTATTGAAGCTAATTTCCATAAATGTTACTTTTAGGAATCAGGACTACACAAACTTCATTTATTTAATACACTGAAGCTTGATACATAATTGCTCCATATTTCTGACTAGAATGGAATCAAAACCATTGCCTGCGTCTTCAGTGTTAAGGCCTAAAATAGGCTGATTCTTCAATAATATAAATCTGACAACTCTTATCCGAATAAAAATTAACTGCAATTGTTCCAGTTACATTCCTAGATTGCTAACACGTGTGTTGTAGCCTGCTGTATAATTTATGAGCCTCAGGCCTGTAATCACACTTCAACTTCTGCTATACATAACAGGGTGTCTGAGAGGGATTTTAATGAAGCAAGTCTAGCCATGATTGGCTATCAAGCTTTTAGTGCATCATTCGTAGATAAGCTAAATTTACAAATTTAATATAAGTTTAGAAAGCTTACACAATTTATATACGAGGGCACAAAATAATCAAAAGTTCCACGACACGAAAATATGTGACCATCAAAGCAGGTCTCTACCGCTCTAGGAAACCTACTCCCTGTTAAAAGCACCTGAGGTAACATGCATTTATGACAGTTATTCAGATAGGAACACTTTCCTACAACAAACAAAACATGAATTTTAGATCACTTTAAGCTAAGAAGGCCATAACTAATATCATTTCCACATTAACCAGGATGTACTATGCTGAGATAGTTCTCTATTTTGGCAAGTAATGCCTTTAATGCATGAGGGACCAAATAACTTAAAATAAATCCAGCCGTATTTTGGCACCAGTTTTCAATAGAAGAGGGTGTAGATATAGTATAAATCACCAGTATTTTGTAAGTGAAGATACTTCCAGAAATGTTCCTTTATGTACACACTATCACTTGCATCCTTCCCAGTGCTGTTTTGTCTCCCTGCTCCACTATTTCCATGACCAAAACTTCCAAAACAAAAATAAAAGGGTAGTTTTACTTCAATAAGAATGTGAAATTTCTATGCACACATTTATGTTTTTTTAATGTTTACTCTCTGGAAGCAGAACAGACAAGAAGTGAGGTCAGTAGCAGCAGTGATGAGGGCCACGTTTGTGGGATTTAGCAGGAATCCAGCTAGAACTGGCCGCATTCTACATGAATTGCCCTATTAAGTCAGAAGTTATTGTCAAAGTATATACAGGTGGTAGAATGTGACAGAGAAACTGGCCAGATGAGTGTGTTTCAAAGCAAATTGTTCCTACAGTTTTGGACTAAAGTTTACCAGAACAAATGACAAATACTAGGTAAAAAAGAAAGTCACAAAAATAGCAGATTTATTTTTTTTTTACTATATTGACAATTATAGCTCTTACAAAGAGCCAGCATGGGCATGACAATCTGAATGTTGTCCTCCTGTGCTGTAACCATGATACTCCAAGATTCGTTGAATTTTGAGTAAACCAAGTTGCTTTTTACAGAATAACATGGTCCTGTTTTTCAACTTGTACATGTAGTTGGGATAACAACTTACACAAAAGAAATGCCAGAACAGATTAATTTCATATAAGAACATAAAGACATGTTTTGTATGCTGGTGAGACAGGCTGTTTATTTGTGCTGCAACACTTGAGGTGGGGGGGGGGGGTGCATTTCCTGCACATGTAGTGTCAGAGTGTCGGCTGCTGTATTAAAACGAACAAATTAGCTTGACATAGACTAACAACAAAGTTCAAGTCACCAATTTTTGGGTCTGTGTAGCTCTCTACCAATTACAAATTCTGGTATCAACTTTACCTATTAAGTATCAACTGTTCCCTCTGTAAAACATGCTTCTGATGATTCAGTGAATGATGAAGATACATAATGAGGAAATTTCAATAAATGAGACTCCCAACTTCCAATGAACTTAAGACTGTGGAGAATTGATTGTAATTTCTTTGGTAAAAATCAATAAAAGTATTTTGAATAAAATACTTAAGATTTATTATCTTATGTAGGATTAAAAACAATGTCCCTGGGATTAAGAGTCCCATTATCATCCAACTGAAATACCTGTGAAATGCGAGGGGCTCCCTTAACAAACCGGGGGTGGGGTGGCGAACAGCATTTAAATAAACCAATTTATTTTGTTTATTTTCATGGTCTGATTTATTATGCATTGTGGCAAGTTAATTGGTGTTCTTGTGTTGGGGGAGTATTTGACCCTTCTGAAGAAGCAGCTGTTTCTCTATTTTGATATCATTTCAGAGCTTTAAGAATACATCCATTGCCAATCACAATGCTAACGCTCATTCAATGGTGATGTAAATAGGCAGCATTACAAATCCAGATTTCATGTAGTAATTCAGATACAGAAAAATTTAATCTTGCCGTCATCAAGAACAGTGTGCATGCGCCAGTGGCTGCAGCGTGTATCAAATGCACATGCGCAACTGTTCCTGATGCACTTACAGAAGTTATAGTGGATGAGAAAGACGACAGCGTTGGGGGAATAGAATCCTTTTTCTACTTTTGTCATGCTATATTCCCTTCCCAAAAGTACTGTGGGTGTACTTACATTAGATGGATGGCAGCAGTTCAAGAAAACAGCTCACCGCCACCTTCTCAAGGGCTATTAGGGATGAGCAACAAATGCTGGCCTTGCCAGTGATACTCACATCCCATGAAAATGTAAAAAAATATTTTCACTGGCGTACGCTAAAATCAAGCAACCATGGCGAATGTTACCCCACTTACTTCAAACAAATGCCATGGCCTTACAGCAAATCAATACTGACCTTGTTATTTTTCTCCATTTTTAATAACCACATATTTAAATTCAGTGAAGCTGTCAATTTACTGTCTAAATTGCTGCTTGTACTTATTCAGAATTAGGCTGTGTCACTGATTTTCATTCCATCAGTTCTGAGCTGGCAATGAATCCAGGTTCCAGTGATAAAATATCATGGTAACCTACTGTTATAGCCAGTTTCCGGGAACTGCTTTTACATAAGGGATGTCTATCACACGTGCGCACCTACAGATCCGAAACACTCAATTAATAGAAAAGAAATTTGATTACCTTGTTGAAAATTTTTCTGTTGATTTTTATTCACAGTGAGGTCTAGGGGTCCCTCCTGCTCCTGGTGAAAGTTCTGGGTTTGCTTGGCAGGAGGATCATTTGGGACTGAAACAGATTCATCAGTTGATCCAGTCTGAGTTTCATGAACATGATTACTTCTGGATATATATTCAATTGCAAATTGACGAATCATTCTTTTCATTATTTCCTGAGCAACTAGAGGAATGTTGCGATCACAGTTCTGAGGAAGGTCTAAAAAAATTAATTCATACATTAATGGAAATGTACTATGCAAAATAAATACTAACTTTCAATTATAATGGCATATAATACCGAATTACATTTCCCTCTATACACACAAAGTAAACTCAATATAATAACCAGAAAAATTTCCTGGAAACATCAGCAAAACAATGGCACAAGTACAGTATAATAGCAATTTTCAGCACCAAAGAAATTTCAGCACAACTGGCTTGTGATGGTTTTACACTATGCCCATTGCCTTGATCTTTTACACTACATCTGCTAACTCTCTTGCGGTCATTAACATGGCTTTGCTTTCATGGGTATTTCTTGGATTTTGGCTGGTTTTCTGGTGGCTGCAGAGAAATTTGGGTGAAGGGTCATCAGAGGACATCTGATGCTAATATATTTCAAGACTCTTATGTGAGTTTCAAACACTTAAAACTTAACCTGTAGCACTGCAGCAATTTTTTTCCTTATTTCTTTCTGCCCAGAGACCTCCGATTCTCTGAGCCCAAGATATTTTACCTTGCGCAGTGTTCAGTTGGATAAAGGAGCTGCAATGGCATTCCTAATCAGCATTCCTCAGTTCAGCTTTTAAAATGGAGGATGAAGAGAATGAGGAGAGTGGTGTGAGAAATCATTATTGGAGATAATTGCAAGTGCCTTCAATCTCCTGTGTGTAATGGGCTTGGAAGGTCATGCCAAGGTCAAGAGGTGTGGTGTGTGTGACCATATGTGAAATTCTGCAGGAAGACTTGAAGCCACAAACTTCT
Source organism: Carcharodon carcharias (assembly GCF_017639515.1). Lineage (NCBI taxonomy): Eukaryota > Metazoa > Chordata > Chondrichthyes > Lamniformes > Lamnidae > Carcharodon > Carcharodon carcharias. The sequence continues at coordinate 116,336,421 of NC_054467.1, forward strand.
TCCCACGATGTTATCAGTGGAGATGCAGGTCACTATGGCTCTCCATTTTTATGACTTCGGATTGATCCGATCACCCACTTTGCAATATCAGCCAGGAAGCTGCAAGAGCCTACATTCAACAGGTGACAGGGCAGCTGACTCCATCCAGTATAGCACATTCCCTGCAGAGCAATGTTTACAAGCCGACTTGGCTTCCCTGGGGTGTAGGCTATCAATTGAACCCACGTGACAATGAAAACTTCAGCAGGGAGCCAGCAACATTCATTAATAGGAAGAAATTCCACTTGTTAAATGAGCCTGCAATACCCACGAAGGATTCTGCACATCAATGCAGAGCACATCCAGGAAGCTGCCATTATGCCTTTATCTTTCGTCATTCCATCACCACTGATTATTTAACAAGGTCAAATAAATAGATGGATCCTGAGCAATAACACCTACCTCCTGCAGCCATGGTTGATGACACCATTTTGCACAATACAGGATTATTACAATCGTGCGCACACAGTGAACAGGGAGGTAGTGGAGAGGACAAATTGAGGTCCAGAGGTTGGAAGATGCCCTACTGAATATGCCACAAAGAGTGGCAAGGATTGTTGTGCTCTGCTGTGTACTGTACAGTTTTGTCTTGATGGAAGGGCTCAGTCAGAAAGTGCCTGGCAAAGAGGATCTCAAAACAGGGCCAAGTGAACAAGAAAATCAGGTGACAGCTCCCAGGATAGGTGCTCAGCAACTGATTGCCCCATCTTCAGAATCCCCCATCAGCGACAACAGCAGCGCTCCACCATTTGTGTCAATAATTCCCTTCGGGAAAGCGGTTGCAAAGGCTGGAGGCCAGGCAACATGAGAAACAATTAAACTTTTAATCAACTAACAATATCACACGAAACATGAAACGAACCTCAAAAAGTGAACCTTCAAACAGAAAATATGGTGGTAAAGTCCAGAACCTTCTACATTGCTAGACAGCCACAGAAACCGGTGAGCTTTCAAAGTCCTGGCATTCAGAACAACATATAAACAAACATTTTACACAGTACATTATTTAAATGTGAATCTTAAAGATGTGACTGCGACAAAAGGCCAGCGTCAGTAACAATGCCAAGGTGGTTAAATATGAAATTATAAAAAAAAAGTATTCCAACTTTAAAAAACATTTTCCTATAAACATTGCTTAAATGTTTGTTCATCCAAAAAAAAACGTTATTTAGACAAAAAGCCACACTGATGACTTAATACAGACTGAGAGCATTATGAAACAGTTCATAGTAATTGCAGATGAAAAAGTACATTGCCAAAGGCAGTAAAAAACAAAAGGAACCTCTGTACACTAGTGTCCAAAAAACAGGCCAGAGGCAGCAACTCAACACAAACAGTAAACTGGTCATGCAGTTATAGCATTGCACAAATCAGCCCCAGGACGAAGAGGAGCTGGAGGAGATAGATTCAGCGAGCAGACATTCACTCTAATCCTTGAACACACCGTGCCAGGATGTGGCTATTGGCAAAATATCCTATTGTTGCAACTGACAATTTTGATGAGATCATGGAGGTAGGAAGGCTGCTGCTAAAGCTGGATTGGAGAGGCATGGGGCTGAACAGACTCAACACACAACAGTTAGCATCTGGAATGGATCTGGTACTGGCCACATCTTCTTAGAAGCCCAATCTCACCTGCCTCATGTCACTTTGGTGGGGTAGATGGACATTGCAGACAATACTGTCATTCCATTAGCACTAGCTCAACAGCCACAGACATCAGCTGACTGGCTGGTGCCATGACTGCAGCCACATCCCAGAAGTCTCAATTGACTGCTTAAGTAAAAGACCAGAAAACACCATTTATCATGCTCTCCAAGTTGTCCCCCAACTCAATGAATGCAGTCAGAGATTCCAGTGGGGAATCCATAATGTTGCCACAAATCACAATGGTCAAGAGACAGCCAAGTAGATTACTAAGCTTTGTCTTATAGGCTGCGAGTGCCTGTACTTGCAATGCTGCCTGTGACAGGAGAGCTGGGTGATGCTGCTGGTGAGTTATTGGGGCCTGGAGTGGTGAGGAAAGGGGACAGATTTTCTCTCTCTCCCACCACATCAGAACATGTGCAATGATGTGTGACCTTTTCACCATTTTCCCCTAGAGCTGCTTCCTCCAATCTTCCTCTTCCTCCTACTTCATTTTCGCGTAGTCTTCCCCCTCCAGGAAGAAGTGTTTTGGCTTTTCTGACCTGTGGCAATAAAAGGCATGAGAGGTTAGAATGATTGAGCATCACTATCCTGGGCTGCAGTCTCTATTTCAGGAAGAGTGTGAAACTGAGTCAATGATCTGGCTAAGAGCTCAGCCACAGAACGAGCCCAAAGGTGTTGGAACTCACCTCACTGCAGCTCAACGCTGTCAGCTATAGCTTACAACTTTGACAATGCGCTCAGGTGATGGAGAGCCCTTTCCTGATGGAATGCCATTCTCGGGTATCAAGCTTCCCACTACTCAGCTTTTCTTCTCCCATGCACAGTGCGCCGAGTTGCCCCGCAAAGGCAAAAAAGAATGTATATGAACTGTACAGTTTGCTGACTTGGACAGAAAGCAGCCAGAATTTTTGAATGTTCTCCTAATCAGTTGCTTGGTTATTAGGGAGTTCTGCAGGTATAAAGGATTGGGTGATGTATGTGCCCTTAAGCCAGGTTCTCCCTTTGCAGCTTGTTGCTGCCTGATTGACTTCAGTGTCATACTTCAAAAAATCTCTCTTAGCTAACCAAGAGATTAAAGAGGCATTTTAACAACTACGGTCAGGTGTTTTCTCAAATAGCAGACATAGGTAGCACTACAAGCATTGTTTGGAATCTATATTTTAAAAGCCTGTCATCTGCCAATGCAGGTTATACTAAAAAGATAACATGTTGCTCAAACAACATTCTAAAATTGATATCCAAGTCTGATCTTTGAAAGGAAGAGCAGGCGAGTGTCTTACCTTGCCAGGTCTGACCAGATAGATGAAATTTCCTACGACACTGTTCAGAGGTCCATGGGGGTCACAGGATTTCTAAAGGCAGCAAAACACCCTGGCTAACTTTACTGGGTTGGGGGGCGGAGGGAGAAGAGTGGTGACCTTCCTGCCATTGAGCAGCTAGCCCCTCCTCAGCTCAATTTCTTCCAAGGGACCTTGCAGTCACTCACCAAGAAACAGCTGGCCCTCCTCTTGGTGGAGATCACTGTAAAAATAGATATACTGTTGAGGCATGGGAAATAATCTTTAAAGTAAATTTTAATCAAAAGAAATTGGAGAGAGAGAAAACCATGCTCCACTTACCACAACTCCCAAGCTTCACTTTTGGTCTCTGTCTGGTCTGACCCTGACATAGTGCTGCCCACACTTTCCAGAGCCTACAATTACTTAAGCCTCTTTCGAGCTTGTTGCTTTATATGTTCCGGCACATACCGATAAGATTCACGGGAAACTGCACTGCAAGTTGCTGTCAGTAAATTCAGCGTGGAGACTGACGTAAATGTTGGCTTAACTTGCTGTTAATCCAAACAATTCCAGGCCTACAAAGCCATTAAAATGACAATATAGGAAAGCAAAGTTACTTTGCACACAGCCACTAGATGGAGCCAGTGTGCCTTTAATAAAAATGCTAAAAACTTGGCAGAGAGAATATTAAAAAGCATACCAAATGTATAAACTGCAGGCCCAAAACTGACATCCGTGCATAATCACTTGGGCGCTATTATGTTAATTAAGCCTTTGTTTTATGCATCATAGTCACCCAGTGCACATCACCTTTATGCATATACATAAAAAGCAATCAATACTGAAAATATTCAGCTCAAAATAACATTACAGCTTAAAACTGAAGCTTCAACAAGCCTTAATATGTAGATAATGAAAATATAGAATTATACCTTTTTTGTGAAAGATAGCATTAAGAAACTTGTCTGCCTGGCATTCAAGCTTTTCAGTGTGGGACTGCCCCTGAGATAGAGATTCCTCAGTAGATGTCAGTGTTGTAGGTGCACTCACAGACGAGATATGGTCCTAGAAAAAGTAATGAATTGTATACAAAAATATTTTGAAGTAAACCAAATGGCAGAAAAGGTCAAATTTCACATTCAAAATATTGCAGTCTTAACATTAACGTAACTAAAAGCTAGTGCTAATGATAAGAGTACAAACAAAACCAAGATTTTCAGTCCCCAGTATAAGGTGATTTACAATTATGAATCCTCATTTAAATATTATTTTCATCCCATATTACAACATCAAGAAACCTATTTTCCATGCTAGACTAACTGTTCTGTAGATTTCTGGTTTGTAATCCTTTTTGAAAGAGAGGTATTAGATTGGTAATGTTCCAGTCCTCTAGAGAGTTACCAAACAAGTCCAAGGGTGTTTGAAAATTTGTGACCAGAACCTCCTACTATTTCCTCTCTGACTTCACGTATTCTAGGATGCATGCCATCGTGCTCTAGTGTCTTTTGGACTACTTTTGAGTTTCAATCTTTCAAATACCATTTCTTATCTAGAACTATCCTAATTGCTCCCTGCTCTCTTTATAGCTCTACATTCGCAGGACCATACTCTTCTTTGAAAACTGATGTACTCATTTAGTATTCCTTCATCCTCACATCCAATTAGTCCTACATTTTTAGACTATTCTTTTATTTTGTACTTTTAAAATTTTATTCTGTTTCTCTTTGTAACCCACGAGTCCTTGTTCATGCCTCTTTTCAAAATTTATTTTTTTGGTTTGTCCACTTTCTATATTTGTTTTTTTTTATTTAACTAAGATTTGTCACATGCCTTTAAGTCTCATCTCAATTTTAAACCTTGCTACTCATCCAATGTGCTAGTCTTTATTGAACCACCTTTGCTAATGAGAAGATCTATGTATCCTAATCATATCCTATTTGAATATTTCCCATTGTTTATCAACTGTCTTGTTAATTTTTATTTTCCACTTCATCTAGGATAGCTCCCATTTCTCAGTGCAATTGGGTTTTTCAGTTCAGTACTTTAATCTTCAACCATTTCCTCTTATTTTCAAATCTTAAATTGAACCTAGTTCTGTCGTGGTCGCTGTTTCCTACATGCTCCCCATGCCCTACAAAACCCATTTCATTTCCCAGAACTAGGCCCAGCATTGCTTTTCTTATTGGGCTACATACTGACGCAGAAAGTAACTGTAGAAATCCTTCCCCTTCTTTACCGTTCACATTATGCAAACATAGATGACTGATAATTCTTACCCCAGTCTATTTTACGACCCTTTTGTTTCTCTAATTTGTCTCCTGTCTCTTCCTTTATTCCAAAGAGCACTATGAAATAAATTTCAGATCCACACAAAGGGATTGATTAGGCAATGTTCCCACAGAAAATGTCAAAAAGGTGGGTGCAAAAGTGCCTGAAATTTTACCTTGCTGTAAGGCTGAAGTCAACTTTAAGGCAAATGAAGTGGACCTTTTTGTAGAAAGAATGCTCTCGGGCTCAATACTAACTCTCAAAAGAAAAATGCTTCTGGTTAAAATCTACTGACTGTCCATTTGCCTCTTTCCTCGTGTATACTGTGTATTGACAGAAGTGGGAAAAGCAAGGTCTTTAATTTCTTTGTTCAGTGTCATGCCAGCAGAAGCATCAAACATATTGCCTATTCTGTCTCCCAATGCTACGTTCTTACCAGACACCTAATGCTGAGCTCATAAATAGAAACATTACTGCCTCAGTACATATGAATGTTCACTGGAATCTCCAAACTGATTTTCATTGTCTAAAGCAATCTGCTGAGATGCCTTTTCTGAATCTTCATCTCAGCTGTTGAGAATATCTCATTAGACCTGTATTCAAGTTAATAGTATAATTTTTCAGCAAGTTATCAGAAATGCTAAAATATGAGTCTCGATAGTTGACAACTGTAGGTTTATTATTAGTGCCTGTATCTAAAAGTAGAACCCATTGTCAACTACTTCCAGCATTTAAAATTTTCACCAGCAGGGGAAGGAGCTGCATCTGATACAGTCAAGGATCCCATACAGGTCACCAACTCTGAAGCAACAAAATGCCAACTAACTCATCTGTATTCATAATAAGGTGCTGATGTCTGCATTAATGATCAACAAAGAAATGATTGATGCTGCTGCTAATAGGAGAGACAGGTAGAAATCCAAAGGAGTAAAACATCGCAAAAATGAAAGGATCATCATCCCTGTGGCATCTAATGCTGTGGAATTGGCAAAGTGGCTGAAAATTGAGCCAGACATTTTGAGGGAATTTCTCTTTGCGCACTAATGTGTCATTTGCAAGAACAGAGTCAAATTCAGAGGATTTTGTGAAATAACTGGATTTTCCACTTTATTCACTCCAATACGTGAAGCTCTGGTAAACTGTTCCCCAACGATCAGTGATATTCAAATTCTGCAGGCTCATAATTCAACAATATTAGGTTACCATGTTTATTTAAAAAATGCCATAAACTAGACCAGTTCTGAAATGATTACCAAAAAGGCTACTAACAGTGCAAAGACAGATGAAATAGGTGTACATAAAGTAGGTGTGTGTACAGAGTTTGTTCCTTTCTAGATAAAACAAAATCTAAAATATTCCTGCAATGAGTTTTCAATTCTATGCTGCAAATTGCTATTCCTGAGCAGGTCGTGTAGTTTATGTTTCTTTCTTCCATTTTCCAAACTAACTTCCAGATCAGAGAATATGAAATACTAAGCAAATTAAATTTAGAAATGAAATGGCAAGCTGACATGCAGTGCCAGATTGGGGATCAGCATGTGCCAAGCATTGTTAGAATACAGATCTGCATTCATGTTTCCTCATACATTCACTTACTAATTCAATCTATACCACTATGACAGAAGTCAGAAAAATCACTCAAACACTTTATAACTGCTGTTTTTTTTTTTAAATGGCATAAGTAAAATTCAGGAACAATGTTACTTCAAATCTCAGCCAGAGATTGGAGTGGAATGAGAAGTGGTGGGAGAAGGGATGAAGGAAAAACAAACATGCATTTCTTAAAATATGGGAATCGCTGGCATTTACTGCCCATCTTGGCCGAGAAGTTGTTGGTTGATGATCTTGGGCTGTTGCAGTCCATATGCCTCGTTTTCTTTAAATGGTGCTCCCCATATATCAAATTACATTGCCAGGCAACAACTGTACCTAGGCAAATGCAGTATCTATTTACACAGCAAGAACTGACAAACAGCATTTGGGTGATGGTTGTGAGAGGTATGTTGGCTAGTTACTCAGCAAATAATACCACAGGCTCTCTAACATCTACTTAAAACAACAGGGGAATTGGGTTTCAGTTTATTGTCTTGACTGAGGGTTGACACTTTCAACAATGCAGCATTCCCTCAGTACCGTACTGCAATGTTACATATATTATTTGCTTGTCGCAAAATTCAATCTGAGCGCTCAACCTCTAACTCAGAGGCAAGAGTTGAGACCTGTGGAGCTAGAATGATACAGATTAAGTTTAGTAGCTTAAAAACAAAGAACCAAATTTTGCAGCGCCAATGACAATGAAGCTTTCAGGTGATCACCACCATTGCACAGTAAAGAGGCCCAGCAACTTCTGTAGTATGAAGCACTGCAGACTGTAAACCCAGAAGTTGTGGTGGGCTAGCTTTGCTGCTGTGGAGCTTTTGCGGTATCACTCGCTAATCTGAGCATTTCACAAATTCTCAAGGACACTGGCACCAGAAAGTATCTTTCATAACAGTTGTCAGACAAGGAGATTTTTCAACTCTCAATGAGACTTTTTAAATGTTCAAATACAGTTAATAAGATTTGTCTGACTTTTAAAATGTTTTAATTTAAATATTTTTAGCATGATTTATCAACATTTCAACATATCACATTTTAACATGATTTATCTGACTTTTTAAAAATGCAAAGAAATTATGATTTTAAAAAATATTTATAAACAAATTAGTCTGATACCAATATGACTTTTTAACATAACAGATACTGGAGCAGCTTGATTTTGACAGAATCTATTGGTGTAGCTTCCAGTCACTGAACCACATGATCTGTCCTTTTCATCTTCACTATAGAACGCTGCAGGGCCATACTGAAGCCTGCGCCATGATGGAACTCATCATTGTTGTAGCTGAAATTCTCGCCCCCACCACTGCATTAGGCAAGCTTGTGGCTTAGTTTTATGTCAAAGGCAAGCAGGCCATAGGCTACCAGTTCACACTAATTTTGAGAAATTTTATATAAAACTCCATGGCTAGCATACCAGGTTGAGCCCTTCCCTGAATTTAGACAGATAAGCTTTTCATTCTCAATGGTAAAAGGAATCCAACAAGTGTTTTGAAATGTATAAAATAAATCTCACCTGTTCATCAACAATGGTTTTTCAATGGAAATGCAGCAGGTCACAGGAAACGTCAAAATGCTCAGATGAGATAACACATGTAAGCTTTTTGCCTAAGATTCTACAATCAGCTCCAGCTGTACCCTTCAACTAAAGTTTCTGCCTGACCTGTGCACACAATGGTCTGTGCACACATGTGGCACATTTACAATCTCCAGAAAATCTACTTCAAGCAATACATATTGTTACTGTCATGTACAATTGATCCCTTGTCAGACACTTGTCAAGAAAGGAGTGAGGCAAAAAGCAGGAAACTATAGACCAGCTAGCCTAACATTTGCCATAGGGAAAATGCTAGGATCCATTATAGAGGAGATAATAGCAGGACACCTAGGAAATCATAATAAAACCATGCTGATGGTACCCAATTGTGTGAAAGGGAAGTAGTGCTAAATGAGTTTATTTGAGTTCTTTGAGGAAGTAACAAGCAAGGTGGATAAGGGGAACCTGCAAATGTAGTGTACTTGAATTTCTAAAAGGCATTTGCTAAGGTGTCACATCAAAGGTTATGACACAAAATGAGAGCTCATGCTGAAGGGGATAACATATTCGCGTGAATAGGGGACTGGTTAACTTACAAGAAGCAAAGACCAGGAATAAATGGGTCATTTTTGGGCTGGCAAGATGTAATGAGCAGAGAGCCACAGGAATCAGTGTTGGGTCTCAACTATATACAATCTATATCAATGACTTGGATGATAGACCGAAAGTATGGCAGCTAAATTTACTGATGGCACAAAGATAGGTAGGAAAGTTAGTTGTCTACAAAAGTAAGCATGTCCGCAAAGGGATTTTGATAGGTTAAATGAGTGGGCAAAAATTTGTCAGATGGAGTATAGTGTGGGAAAATGTGAACTAGTCCAGTTTGGAAGGAAGAACAGAAAGCAGTATATTATTTAACCAGAGACACGGCAGAGCTCATCTGTTAGAGGAATCTGGGTGCCCTAATACATGAATCACAAATAGTATGCAGGTAAGGCAAGTGATTAGGAAGGCAAATGGAACGTTGGCATTTATTGCAAGGGGAGGTCAAGTATAAAAGTAGGGAAGCTTATCTACAGCTTCACAGGACCTGAGTGAGACTACATCTGCACATTAGGTGTCAACGGCATTTCAGGTACTGGATAAAGCCTCCTTGCTAATCATTCCGTTCTAGAAATCAGATGGATAGCAACACAAGTATTCTCAGAAAATGAAGTATGCTCAATGTGCAGAGTTCTGGTCTCCTTACTTAAAAGGATACAATTGAACTGGGAACAGTTCAGAGAAGGTTCACTCAACTGATTTCTGGGATGAAGGGGTTACCTGAGAAAAGGTCGCACAAGTTGGGCCTATACCCACTGGAATTTAGAAAAATGACAGGTGATCTAATTGAAACATATAAGATCCTGAGAGGACTTGATAGGGTGGATGCTGAGACATTTCCCCTTTGGAGGAAGTCTAGAACTAAGGGGCACAGTTTACAAATTAGGGGTCTCCCATTTAGGGCTGAGATGAGTTTTTTTCCCCCCCAAGGGTTGTTAATCTGTGCAATTCTTCCCCAGAGAGCAGTGGAGGCTGAGTCATTGAATACATTCAAGACCAAGTTAGATTTTTGATCAACAAGGGTTATACAAACAGACAGGAAAGTGGACATGAGGCCACAATCAGATCAGCCATGATCTTATTGAATGGCAGAGAAGGCTCAAAGGGCTGAATGGCCTACTCCTGCTCCCAATTCTCGTGCTCTTATGTTTCTCAATCTGCTCGATTAAAGAGCTGAAAATCTGAAGCATTTCTGTTAAACGTCATTTTAAATTAAAAAGATCCGTTCTCAAGATATGGATGAAAGTCCGATTAAAGTAAGATGGATAAAGGAGATAGCTAAAAGCTACATTACTTCAGGAAGTCAGTTATGCAGTTTTTGGACTTACCTTGACTTTTTCTCTCCTTATGCAGCAAAATGAACAATTTTCATTCATAGACCAGTCAGTCACTTCTTCAGGTTCACAGTCTTCAAAGAAAATAAGTGCAAAAATATTTATTTTAATCTATAATACAGCAGAAACCAAATATATTTTCTGTAACTACCAAAAATTAACAGACTTAATATAAAATTAATTATTTAAGAAGTTTGAAATGGTAGTCCTGCAGCACCACAGCATACTTGCAAGTATGGCTGTTTTAAAACATATTTTTCAAATGAAAGATATCTTCTATGCAGCCAAAGTACAGTTAAAATTGACAAAAGTGAGAATTACAACGGATACAATCTTTGAGACATTAGGTGTCAATGGCATTTCAGGTACTGGATAAAGCCTCCTTGCTAATCATTCCATTCTAGAAATCAGATGGATAGCAACACAAGTATTCTCAGAAAATGAAGTAGGCTCAATGCCCGAGGCTTTCCAGAAAACAGTGCAATGTACAACTTATACTGCAAATCATGTAACTGAGTTCTCCAATCTTCAGTTGTTAAAATTAGTTTTCCAAGGAATCTTGGTGAAAGTTAATACATCACCCTAAGCTTAATGGCAGATCAACAACCTCAGTAGTGCAGCCAATAGCTTATTCAGTTTACCAATCAGAAGGCAGGAAAAATTCATAACAAGGGCCGTTGTAACTCAAATTTGGTTTTGGGAGGTAAGTGCCCTGTGTGTTCTTAAATGACTTTATCATGATCACAGAGGCATGCAACTAAAGTTCAAAAGGCAGCATTTCCTAGGCTGTGGCTTCTTTCCTGGGGTCTGTCCCAGTCATACAAATGAGACTAGGTAATTCAGGGCTAAGCTCCACTTATGTGACCATCAGCAGCTCCATCACAAGAGGCAGCTACAGGAAGTCAACTGACAACTCTGCCTCACTCACCTTCAGAATGGCATCAGATGTCTCAACTGATTCAACTCAAAACCCAGTAAATAAGGGTACAAGGCTCACCCAGACTCAGAGATGAAGCATGGCATCAGACAATAGGGTGCCTGCTGGTAGAGTCTACTTCCTCTCGCTCCTTCTTATCAAGCACACTTTTGAACACAGCATTGTAAATAGTAAGTGAACTTGCACTATGTAGTTTTTAAGTGGATTGAAAAGTCAGACCCATTTGTTGTTAAATTATGACTTTAAAAAAATTTACATTGTTGTCACAGGAAACTTTTTGCTTGGGCAAAATAACTTTGCACATCCTGATAATTTACTACCTCACTACTAAAGCTGTCTCTTTGTACCATAGCCATGCTTTGTCACAACTCGGTTGACAATGCTTAAATTCAGCACAGTGTGTCTTTAAGAGATCACCCGCAGCACTGCTGTCCAACAATGCAAGTAGCTGCAGAGGGATACAGACATTTATACCTACTTATTTTAGGACTGTTAAGTTTTCATGATGGAGTTAGCCATGATTAAGTTTACAACACAACTTGTTGTTTGATGATTGCAAGTTTATTTGCTTTTTTCAGCTCAATTAATGTTCAATTGTTCGTTAACAGTCTTGTCCTGCATTCCTTGAGTTTGCAGTCCCACAAAGATCAATCCATGGCCTAATTGTTGAAGCCTTCCTTTGCAGCTTCAGTTGGCTGATTAATGCAGGTGATTAAGAGAGCATTAGCTGAACAACAGTGCCTAGCCACTGGCACTATGCCTCCTACCAGGGGGCACATTAGGATTCTCTGGTTTCACTGGAATCTCTTCTGAGGAAGTCGAATTGAGGCCCTGCCCCTTGGATGAAATTGTGCAGCAGATCACTAATATCTGTGTCACTTTACTAGGGTTGTGCTGTTGGACAACCTCTGACCTGTCCCACTGCCTGAAGTAAGCTTTGAGCACCCCTCCGGTCCTCTCCATCACTGTTTGTGTACAGTTGTATCTTGCTTGTGCTGCTTTGTTGATGATGCAAAATGGGGTCATCAGCCAGAGCTGCAGACAGTAGACCTCATCTCTGAGAAAAGATTTGTCTCATTCTTCGCTACTGAATAATTCACAGAATGGCAAAGAACAAAAATGAGATCTTCCCAGATGTTGAGTTAGTTTGCATTATCCTTCTTGGCAGACAATTTGCAAATTTGTTGAGCAGCACCCTTTCCTGTTAACAAGAGTGAAGCCTTCAACAGTAGGTGGGTGTACTAACTTCACACTCAGGATTCTGGATGGTAGAACTGACAGGATCAGAAAAGAAAGTCAGTGAACAATTGAGACAGCAGAGATAAATCTCTGCAACTTTTAAGAAGCAATTAATCACATTGATATAATTCTTACTCAAATGCATAATGTGTCCCTGCAACAAGGGAAGCAGCGATAGGTTCAGGAAGTTCAAAACTGCCACGAACTATGCTAGTGGTCAGAGATATGAAATTTTCTGGTTATGGAGTGCTATGGATGCAGCAGTGCAGTACGTCCAGGAAGCTGTGATGCCGCATGACTAAGGGTATAACTAGCATGCAGTAGAATTTCCTAGACTTCTGGTCTGGAATTGTGACATCCACCATGGTGTGGGATTCCAGGAAATTTCAGGTCATTAATTTTTGTAAAACTAGATTGGCAAGGGAAATGGATCAATATTTGAGGAATGCTTTGATGAAAGAGGAACAATGTAATAAGTTAGATACCTTGTTTACCATGGGCTGCGATATAGAAGTTAACCTGATATTGAAGATAACCCCATTTCTTCATCCCCAAAAATGTTTTTGCATATACTCGGTGGATAAGTTTACTCAATGGTACCTTATAACCAAATGCAAGGGATCAAGCAGGTGAGGTGTTGAGATGCACAGGAGTTTAAGGCACACGTGCACAGAACAAACCCTGATGGCAAATGACAAAAATGGCAATCACCCACACTTTTATACTCAGTGTATAAACTGACCCCTATTTTTGGAGAGATTTTAGGACTTCAGAGGTTGAGTCAGATGCCAACATCCACGGTACATAATTTCGCATTTCCAGTGTGCCACTGGATTAAGCTACACAGTATTTTGAAGAAGGCAGCCCTCTATAAACACTAGTTAAAAAGCAAGCATGACTAATTGCAAATAATCTATTATCTAATAAATGTAAACAATGCTTGCTGACCATATTGGACCAGTCCAAGGTAATATCTTCTTAAATGTATCCATGGAATTCTTAATATCTTTTGCATTAGACTTCAATGCAAAGTTAATTCCACCAGTGGTTTACGTTCCCTAAATTTAACTATCCCCAATGTCTTAGTTCCTCAAACAAAAATTGCATCTCTTCTAGCAATTCAAATGGAGAATTTCACATTTGATTCATGTGGTGATATGTAAATGTACAGGATGGCAAATTACCTATGCAAAATGTAATTGTCAAGACTGCATTAGAACAAATTGCTAAGATTCAGAATAATGTTTTCTCAGCCTTTGTACCAAAGGCGATGCAGCGTATCAGCATGAGTATGAGTTTATTAACCCTTCTGGATAAATGCAAAGCCACAGTCACTGCAGCTTCCCATGCTAGAGTTTTGGTAACAATGAAAATTAGATTACGCATCTTTAGGAACGCTTCAAATAGAATCGTAATATATTGCAGCACTAATTCCAGATTTCTAGTGGCAAAGTCACAAAGGATACAATTTAAGATTTTTTTTTCCAATCAAACTAATTTCCTTTTCCCATATGTATGAATTTGTGCATGCAAGGATTAACATCTTATCTGTTCCCAGAGATAACACCAACTGTAAAACTACTTACAATATGCCCTCCAGGAACAAATCTGTGGGGCTAATTGGTGGGATATTGATACGTAGAGGATGCATTCAATGAACAAAGACCAAATTGAAGAATTTTATATGCATCTATATGGAACATGTAGGCAGTATTGGCATGAACTGACCAACAAAATGTTTTACTAAAGGTACAAAAGAAATTTAAATGGCAGCCCTGCAGGATCTATTTAGAATAACTTTTAATGATTATCTCACAGAGTATATAAACAATTTGTACTTCTTTGGGCCTTTAATGCAACAAATTGTCCAAAGGCCCTTCACAGGAGAATGATAAAGCCACGTAAAGAGATATTAACGCAGATGATCAAAGAGGTAGGTTTTAAGGAGCATCTTAAAGGGTGCAGAGAGGTAGGTGGTGAGGTTTAGGGAGGGAATTCCAGAGCTTAGAAACAAGAAAGCTGAAGGCACAGCCACCAAGAAGCAATACAATCAGGAATCCTTGTGTCCAGAATTAGATTGCAAGGATATCTCAGAAGGTTGTGGAGATTAGAGAGATAGGGAGGGACAAGGTCTTAGTAGTTTGAAAGGAAGGATGCGAATTTTAAAATTGAGACGTTGTTTAATTGGGAGCCAATGTAGACCAGCGAGAAGTGTGATGGGTGAATGGGAGTTGTTGCGAGTAAGGGCACAGGCAGCAGAGTTTTGGTGACCTCAAGTTTACGGAGGGTAAAATGTAGGAAGCCGGACAAGTGCATTTCTATTAATCAATGAGCTAAGCTAACAAAGGCATAGATGACGGTTTCAGCAGATGAGCAGGGGCAGGGGCAGAGTTAAGCTACATACCGGACATGGAAATAGGCACCCTTACTGATGCTGCACTTCTGGCTGAAAGCTCATCTAGGTTTGAATTTTTTTTATTCATTCATGTGACGTGGACATCGCTGGCTAGGCCAGCATTTATTGCTCATCCCTAATTGCTCTTGAGAAGGTGATGGTGAGCTGCCTTCTTGAACCACGACAGTCCATGTGTTATAGGTACACCCACAATGCTGATAGGGAGTTCCAAGATTTTGACCCAGTGACCATGAAGGAACAGCGATATGCTTGCAAGACAGGAGGGCAAGTGGCTTGGAAAGGGATTTCCTGGTGGTGATGTTTCCATCTGCCTGCTGCTATTGTCCTTCTAGGTGGTGGTGGTGGTCATGGGTTTGGAAGGTACCATCTTAGGAGGCTTGGTGAGTTCCTGCAGTACATCTTGTAGATGGTACACACTGCTGCTACTGTGCGTTGGTGGTGGAGGGAGTGAATGTTTCAGGATGGGGTGCCAATCAAGCAGGCTGTTTTGTCCTAGATGGTGTCAAACTTCTTGTGTTGTTGTTGGAGCTACACTCATCCAGGCAAGTGGAGAGTATTCCATCACACTCCTAACTTGTGCCTTGCATATGGTGGACAGGCTTTGGGGAATCGGGGGTTAAGTTACTCCCTGCAGGATTCCCAGCTTCTGACCTGTTCTAGTGGCCACAGTATTTATATGGCTAGTCCAGTTCAGTTTCTGGTCAATGGTAACCCCCAGGATATTGATAGTGGAGGATTTAGCTATGATAATACCACTGAATGGCATGGGGCGATAGTTAGATTCGCTCTAATCATTGCCTGGCACTTGTATGGTGTGAACGTTACTTGCGATTTGTTAGCCCAAGCCTGAATATATGAAGGCCGTGAAAATGCTGGTTCAAACAATTGCCAGGTAGAGTGAAGTCGATAGCCAGGGAAGAGAATTTATAGCTTGCACAGAAGATAATGACTTCAGTCTTCCAGATATTTTATTGGGTCTAAAAATCTAGACAAACAGAAAATTACCTACCATACATTGAGGTCAATTTCATTAATGGGAAGGGGAAACTCATGAATGGGCTTAAGGCCGCCACTTTCAGCCCTGAAAAGTGCTCACTCTACCTCGGATTATACTTGAAGGGCAAAGTAGCACAAAAATTTGAGCAATAGATGAAGCTAGCTGTTCCACGTTGCTATTATGTAGTAGTAACATGAGTGGTATTCGCCACTGACAAGATGCTGCTGTCAAGCCAAAAAGACGTTCTGCCTTTCACACATATGAGTAACGTGGTATATGAATTTCAGTGCCAGTGTGATGGTAGGTACGTAGACCATACAATCTGCCAGTCTTTGGGATGTATCAAATAGTAAAACCCAGCCACTGATTGCAATGGGCAAGGTACAGACCGTACCCAACCAGCCCATACTTGCAAAACTCAAAACAGTGCCCAACATTAGATGTGCTTCTGCGATTGGACAACTTTTGCTAAACAATCCTCAGTGTACTAAGAATTAGGCTGACAATCAATTGAAGACTGTCAGTTGGGGTCGCAGTTTGGTGCATTTGTATGTACTGGGAGCTACATATATTAATACACAGGGCCCTTTTCTTTGCAGACAGAAAGAACATGTACATAAATTGCATCTGCTTCAGCTAAACAAAATAGGTGTCAGCCATTCACTGACTCATTTGTCAGGGTAATGCGTTGGCCAATCAGGGTCAAGCCACCTGGTTTAAATTTCTTTAATTGCTTGGCAGTTAACTGTCAGTCACCATCAATTGATGAATTCTCCATGGCAACGCCTCTACCAGAGTCCACCTGCCTGCCAATCAGTGTTTTCTTCTTAAATTGTTGTCTTCCCCTTATATTGGTATTCTTGCAAAGTGTCCTGATGAGTGCAAGACAAAAAGCTTCGACGTCTCTTTTTTCAGCAACACAAGTTCTGTACTACCAAACGACTATTAGTATCAGAAACTTGTATCAGAACTGGGGCAGCTGTCAGACTCGTCAAGCATCCTGACATGAACTATACTTTACAACTAATATCCCAGACTTCTCTATCACAATTCTTCATGTTGAACACCAAAAGCACTGAGGGTAGCAAGGGCACAGAATGCACTCTAGATGGGGAGGCTTCAATGTCCATCAACAAGAGTGGCTCAGTAGCACTACTACTGAACGAACTGGCTAACCAAATTGAAAGGATATATCTGCTGGACTGAGCCTGCGGCAAGAGAACCATAAGAAAGGGACCATAAGAAAGGGAAAACCTACCTCACCTGCTGCAGATGCATCTGTCCATGGTAGTATTGGTGGAAGTGACCACTGCCCAATCCTTGTGGAGATAAGTCCTGTTTTCTCACTGAGGATATTGTCCATTATGTTGTGTGGTACTACTACCGTGCTAAATGGAACAGGCTCAGATCAGATCAAGCAGCTGAAAACCAAGCCTTCAGGACACACTGCGGGTCGTCATCATCATCAGTAGTAGCAGAATTGTATTTAACCACAATCTGCAAACCTCATGGCCTGACATATCCCTCGTCCTACCAGTACTATTAAGCCATGGAACCAACCCTGGTTCAATGAGGAGTGTAGGAGAGCATGCAAGGAGCAGCACCAGTTATACCCTACAGGTGGCAACCTGGTGAAGCTACAACACATGACCACATGTATGCTCAACAGTGGAAGAAGCATACAACAAAGGATCAGATTAAAATTCTGCAATCATGAATGGCGGTAGATAATAAAACAACGAGCTGGAGGAAGGGGAAGCTGTGGCGTAGTGGTATTGCCACGGGACTGGTAATCCAGAGACCTAGGGTTATGTTTGAAGTATTCAATGAACGGCATGACACTAGGAAGTTCTGAGGAACAAAGGGACCTTGGCGCGTGTGTCCACAGATCTCTGAAGGCAGAGGGGCATGTTAGTGGGGTGGTGAAAAAGGCATACAGGACACTTGCCTTTATCAATCGAGGCATAGATTACAAGAGTAGAGAGGTCATGTTGGAGTTGTATAGAACCTTGGTGAGGCCACAGCTGGAGTGCTGTGTGCAGTTCTGGTTGCCACATTATAGGAAGGATATGATTGCACTGGAGGGAGTGCAGAGGAGATTCACCAGGACGTTGCCTGGGGTGAAATATTTAAGTTATGAAGAGAAGTTGGACAGACTTGGGGGTTTTTTTCATTGGAGCAGAGAAGACTGAGGAGCGTCCTGATCAAGGTGTACAAGATTATGAGGGGCATGGAAAGGGTTGATAGGGAGCAGCTGTTCCCCTTAGTTAAAGGGTCAATCACAAGAGGACATAAGCTCAAGGTGAGGGGCAGGAGGTTTAGGTGGGGGATGAGAAGAAAAACCTTTTTACCCAGAGGGTGGTGACAGTCTGGAATGCACTGCCTGGCAGGGTGGTGGAAGCGGGTTGCCTCACATCCTTTAAAAAGTACCTGGATGAGCATTTGGCATGTCATAACATTCAAGGCTATGGGCCAAGTGATGGTAAATGGGGTTAGGTAGGTAGGTCAGGTGTTTCTCACGTGTTGGTGCAGACTTGATGGGCCGAAGGGTCTCTTCTGCACTGTGTGATTCTGTGAAGAGACTCCATAACATCTCCATCCTCAACGATGGTAGGGAACACCTCATCAGTGCAAAAGGCAAGGCTGAAACATTTACAATCATCTTCAGTTAGAAATGCCAAGTGGGTGATCCAATATGGCCTACTCCTGATGACACAAGCACCACAGGTGCCAGTCTTCAGCAAATTCAATTCACCCCACGTGATACCAAGCAATGTGGATAAAGGGGAACCTGTGGATGTGCTGCACCAAGATTTCCAGAAGGCACTTGACATGGTGCCACATCAAAAGGTTACTACACAAAATAAAAGCTCATGGTGAAGGGAGTAACATATTAGCACAGATAGAGGATTGGTTCACTAATAGGAAGCAAAGAATAGGGCTAAATGGATCTTTTTCAAGCTTGGCAAGTTGTGACAGGTAGGGTGTTGTAGGGTTCAGCCCTAGGGCCTCAGGTATTTACAACTGTCAATGACTTATGAAGGGACCGGATGTATGGTTCTAAATGTGCTGCTGACACAAAGACAGGAAAGTAAGATAATGAAGAGAACATAAGGAGCCTACAAAGGGATATAGAAAGCTCAATTGATTGGGCAAAAATTTGGCAGATGGAGTATAATGTGGGAAAATGTGAACTTGTCCACTTTGACAGGAAGAATAGAAAAGCAACATATTATTTAAATAGGAACATAGAAAATAGGCGCAAGGGGGTCATTTGGCCTTTCGAGCCTGTTCCACCACTCAATATGATCTTGGCTGATCCTCTATCTCAATGTCATACTCCTGTTCTCTCCAAATACCCCTTGATGCCTTTAGAGTCTCAAAATCGATTTCATTCAAATATATTGTAACTTTGCCTCCACAGCCTTCTGTGATAGAGAATGCCATAGGTTCACCACCCTCTGAATGAAGTTTCTCCTCATCTCAGTCCTAAATGGCCTACCCCATATCCTGAGACTGTGATTCCTTGTTCTAGACCCCACCCACCCCACCCTCCCCAGCCAGTCCCTGTATCTAGTTTGTCCAGCCTTGACAGAATTTTATACATCTCAACGAGATCCCCTCTCATTCTTCTAAACTCCCGTGAATATGTGGAGAGATTGCAGAACTCGAAGGTACGGAGGAATCTGGGTGTCCTGGTACATGAATCAGGAAAAGTTAATATACAGGTACAGCAAATGATTAGGAAGGCGAAAGGAATGTTGTTGTTCATTGCAAGGGGAATAAAACACAAGAGTTGGGATGTTTTGCTATAGTTGTACAGGCTGTTGGTGAGACCACATCTAAAAGTACTGTGTACGGTTTTAGTCTCCTTATTTAAGAAAGGATATAAATGCGTTAGAAGCAATCCGGAGAAGGTTCTTTTGACTGTTACCCGAGATGGGGGCTGGGGTGGGGGTGGTTATCTTACAAGGAAAGGTTGGACAGGCTGGGCCTGTATCCATTGGAGGTTAGAAGGTTGAGAGATGACCTTATTGAAACTTACAAGGTCCTGAGGAAACTTCAGAGGGTGAGTGCCGAAAGGATGTTTCCCCTTGTGGGAGAGACTAGGACTAGGGCACAGTTCAAGAATAAGGGGTTTCCCATTTAAGACAGAGATGAGAAGAATTTTTTTTCTCTGGTCAGGAATCTTTGGAATTCTTCCCCAGAGAGCAGTGGAGGCAGGGTCAACATTTTTAAGGCAGAGGCAGATAGATTCTTGACTAAGGGAGACAAAGGGGTCAAAGGTCATCAGGGATAGGCAGAACGTGGAATTAAAGCCACAATCAGATCAGCCATGATCTTAATGATTGGCAGAGCAGGATTGAGGGGCTGAATGGCCTGCTCCTGTTCCTAAGTCATATATCATAAGTAACAGTTGCATGCGCTGATATATACTGGCCACAGTCCAGTAATGTCTCAATTTTAAAAGTCCCAACCTTGATTGCCTCCATGGCCTTGCCACTCCCCAACACGTTAACCTCCTCCTGCCCTACAACCCTCCACAATTTCAACACTCCTTCAATTCTGGTCTCTTGCACATCCCCCATTTTAAATTGCTCCACCAATGGCAACAGCCTTTTCAACTTTCTGGGCTGTAAGCTTTGGAATTCCCTTACCAAAACTCCCTCCTTTCTCCCTATTTTTATGATGCTTCTTTAAAACCAAATCTTTGGCGAAGCTTTTGGTCACCCTGTCCTAATATTTCTCTCGACTCTCCAAAGCCTTTCTATAATCTACAAGTCAGGAGTGTGACGAAATATTCTCCATTTGTTTGACTGAGGTCAGCTCCAACAACATTCAAGCAGCTCGACACCATCCAGAACAAAGCAGCCAACTTGAGCATTACCTCATCCACCACTTTAAACTTTCAGTCCTTCCACCACAGGCACATCATGGCTAGTGTGTACCATCCACTGAAGCAATTTGGCAAGGCTTCTTAAATCAACACCTCCCAAATTCATGACCCCTTCCATCTAGAAAGACTAGAGCAGCAAAATACCTGGGAACACCGACATGGTCCCCTCAAAGTCACATCTTGGAAAAATGTCACTGCTCCTTCACTGTCATGGAGCCAAAAATCTTGGAAATCCCTACCACCAACACTGTGGGAATGCCGTCACCACATTGACTATAGGGGTTTAAGAAGGCAGCTCACCACTTTCTTCAAAATAATTAAGGGTAGGCTGGCCTTTCCAACAACACCTATATACCGTGAATTAAAAACATAGCTTGGTATCAAATGTTGTTGAATGACGCTCCTGTGAAGCATTTGGGGCATCCCATGTTCAAGGCACTATATAAGCGCAAGCTATTGTTTGGCACATGATTTTTTGATCAGACTAATGCAAGTTTCCTATCAGTACTATAAAAGTAATTTTCTGTTATCCTTCTACAGCTCTAGAGCACAGAATGTTTTGAAAAGGAACTTACTGCAGTTGCCACATATGATTTGACCCGCATCATAAAATTAACTTGGTTAGAAAACATTGTTGCCCTTCCAGGACTGGGGTATTCGGCATAGTAGCTTCCAAGAGACCACTGGATAAAAATCAGGGCCTGAAGGCTTGGTTATGATTTTCCTCTTTCTAGTCCAAACTGAACAGAAACCTCACATTTTCGAGTGTAAACTACATGGGAGGTGGAAATGTCTCATCCATTCCAATACCTGAATATATTTTCAATCATTGGCTAACAACCTATGTCCCCACCTGCTTTACTTAATTGCTCAGCTTCCCATTCCAAACTTTCCAAGGAAGTAGGACCAAACTTTGATTTAGTGTAGTTAGTTACGTTGCAAGTCAAAAATCAAAATTACCTCTATCTTGGCATTCTTCCTAACCCTGCACAACCAGTTCAGAAAATGAATGATATGGAAGTCAAGGTGCTAATGAAAATTCTGAAATAGATGGATGCAATGACCAGATTTCATAACCTAACCATGAGTCTCAAACTTGTATTCAGTTTATCTGGGGTCAGGAAAACTTGGGAACCAAGGACCTTTATCAAACATGGTGTTCAACAGCAACCATCTATTAGAAAGCTACCCTAACATAAAATTAAAGGTGAGCAGGGTAAGCTATTTGAAATAGGGTATATAAGACTTGTGATGCCTGCTGGCTAAAGAAATCAAAAAACGTTTTTAAAGGAACCTTCAATCTCAATCCTTCAACTGCTTCTGTGCTGTCAAAGTTTTGTCTGGTATTAAGTCCTGGAAGAATCCCCCAGTTTATCATGAGAAATTCAATGCTATCATAGTCAGTTCCTTCCACCAACTCCACTGCCCTCTCAACCACACACTGAAACAGACTGTATGCAACATAGGGATTGTATTTGGTCCTGAACCTATCCTGCCACCAATGCACTCTCTAACCTTTTTTGTAGCGCACTGGCCCTTTAATTTTTTTTTAAATGCAGCCGCGCAAACACAACAACTTAAAAAGTGGCCAATTGTGCAAAAAAACTTTTGAAACATTGGCCAGTGGAATTTAGTGGCAGGCAATCACCCATGTACTCTGGCTACACAGGCTCTCTGTCTAACCATATTAAATTCAAAGTCCTAAGCCTGGATTTTCACCAAGTTGGGTTGATTCAGGAACCCTTTTAAAAACAGCAGGATTCTGGGATTCCTGACCCTATCCCCGGGTTTTTGGGAGTGCCTTTAAAGGATTTGGGCTGCTTCCTGTCAGAGGCCCATATCTGGCAATCCCAACGTGACTTCCACTGTGGAAACAGGCTGGTCCTACTCCTCCCGATTTTCATGGAATCGAACCAGGTTTCTAAAAGAGTCGTGTTTCACGGCCCCTCAGATGAGTCATGAACCCTGGTCTGCTTAGGGGGATCTTTTAAAAGCGAAGTTCAAAAGATTCCCCCCTCTCATGCTCTCTGCCAAGCTCTGCCCTTCTATCCATCCCCTATGATCCCTTATCCTGCCAGGCTCTGGCACTTAGAAGCCAATTGACCCACTGTTGACAATACTTTCTACAACCAATGAACGCCACAGTGTAAAATGGGATGTCTGAGAAGAAACCCCTGAAAAAATGTAATCCATTGATCACTTTCTCCTGAGTAAAAGGTCTGGACTGCAAGCTAATAAAGTGTCAATTATCTAGGCCACTTGAAGTTTCAAAAAACCATAAACCACAAGCACTTGAAAGCACTTACTTATGTCAGCAAACATTTTGAAATTGACAGTAGAGGTCAGGGAGCCTGAGGTGTCAATTAAATAATGTTTCCTCTGGGGAGCAGGTGTTCTGTTATTCCAATAGATGTCTGGGCTCTCAGCCAAGCCTCATTATGCACACTTTTTCACTGGGGCAAAGTCCCACAGTACCGAGGCGGGCCTTTTAAACTGCCAGCCTCGGCACCCGGCGGTTGCCTCCCTACTTCTTCCCAGGTCAGCTGGTCCAACTCCAGCTCGCACCCAGCTCCCAACAACGAAGATCCTGCCTTGACAAGTACTTTCTCCAGAGGCAGGTGGGCCGAGCCTGGAATTTTCCCAACTTCGCCTACCCATCTAGAGGATGAAAATCCAGGCACTAGTCTTTAATCCTTCCGTGAGTTTGCATCATCATATCTCCTCCAGCCCTATAGTCCTTTTCAGATGTCCTGTTATGTTGACTTCTATGCTTTTTCTTCTCACCCAGCCCCGTCTTATTCCAAAGAAACAGTCAGCTACTTCCTTAGAGCTCATTCCCTAAACCTCTCCACATTTCTCATCTTTAAAATCCTATTAAGAACCCTCTCTTGAATCAGGTTTTTGGCTACCTCTTTTAAACATTCTCCATAACTCAGTTACTAGTTTACTTCATGCTTATTTCTGCAACCCTTCACATTAAAAAGAACATAAAAACAGGTAGTTGCTGACTGATGTGGACAAATGTGTACATGTCCATACAACCTCACTTCGCACTGCTGCAACTGACTTTTGTTAATAATATAGACTGGATTCAAGTCAATCTGCATGTGTAAAAAGGGGGCTGTTTTGGGTATCTATCCTTCGTTAACTGAAAGGCCAAAACGTGCCTTCTCTCCTTACATATGCTGCTTTGACTGATGGACATTTCCAGCATTTTCTCTTATTTCAAATTTCCATTTGCAGGTGTAGCTTTTAAAAACAAAATCTAAGCAGAAGAAAATCTTTGGCTTAGTGGTAGCATTCCGACCTGAGCTAAAAGGTTAAGGGTTTGGGCCCCAACCCAGACAGTTCTGATGAATGAAGACTAGAATATAGTCATGCAGTGGGGTTACATGCATCTAGACTGAATGACGGACTTGTTTTTGTCCTGGTCAGGTGGGTTGGTTTTGCCCCACCCAAGGCAGTTTCGGCAATCGGAGTCCAAAGTGCTAGCACTGAACACTGGATTGAAATCCAGCGCGGGATTTGTGTCCTAAGGGTGCACGTTCGCTCACCTAAAAGGATAGGCTCTTTAGCTGTTTTTTGCAACCGACTTAGGAGAAGACATTCCAAAAATAAAAGCTGCAATAAAAGCAACAGGAAACTTACACCTCCCTAGAAGTGGCTCAAGAATCTCTCATGTGTTAGGGCCTGTCCTAGGTCTGAATAATGAATTCAAAAGCCACAAGTCCTGGGAATGTATTTTATCTGTTACAAAAGTAGCTAGCCCTCTAAGTACTAGCCACATAAAGTATCAATGGGTATGAAGTCATTTGCCTGACAGGTATGTCCCAATTATCAACAGGATCTGATGAGGCAAAATAAACCATACTAATTATTCTGCATCAGTAGAATCTTGGTGCTTGTTAACATTCACTAGAAAGAGTGCAGGAGACTGGATCTGTGTTTCTAACTTTTTACCAAGGTTTGAGGACCCAATGCAAGATTTACTTTTCTCCATATGAACCTTGAACTCACAGCTACTTACTGTTTATTCAACATTGTAGTGGCACAGGGTAGAGTTTCCTTATCAATTAACTTGAATCATATGTTCTGGAACTGAATACATCATGTTCTCTGCTGAATACTCCCCAAACCTGGTAGCAATAATGAACGGTCTCTGGTTTCAGAGCCTTATTCATGAACTATCAGGATTTCTAAAGTTTTATTTGTCCCTTCCATTAAAGGAGAGGCAACTAGACGACTAGCTTCCCCAGTTTTTCCAGCTGATATCAGCTGACTCAAGAGAACCAGACACCAAGCCTGGTACTTTAGAGGACTGTTATGACTCAGTGCCACATTACATGGTGCTTTTATTTATTGAGTATTCCAAATTTTAAAGGTTAACATTTCTCAGTTCTTTTAGAAATTTTTAAAACTGAATTTTAACTTAAAAGATGTAGGCACTTTGAATTATAAGGAGATATGTACAACTTTTCTACACAAGTAACAAATCATTGAGGAATTGTGGCAATGTGTGTTCTGTGCTGCAGGTCATTTTGCCTTAAAATATGAATACTGCCCATAAACTACTTTCAGAAAGGTGTGGATCAGGAAGTTAATAAGTCAAGGGAAATAATTTTGCAAAATTAGTTTTAAAGGTACAAAATCATTTGTGCATTTAGCTTACATTATATAACTGCCAGTACATTAAGGGAACATGGTACATCACAGTAAATGGATTCCCAGTATATTGTCCTTTTTATGGATAGTTAAGGAACAGCACATGGAGAGGACAAAACAGGTTTCATTTAAATTTAAAATAGAATCAAATACTTGCCCATTTTCAAGTAAGTTATTGATTTAATTAGAACTATAATTTAAATGGAGCTTAAGTTACAGACAGCTTTTCTTAGAGACGGACAAACAAAACTAGCCAATTTATTCTGTATATATTTTCATTTAAAGGAAACAGCATTTGATGGGGATAGGATACTTAGAATTTTAAATTCTTGATACATTTTATGCAGGTTTCAGTTCAATTTTAACCGAAACCCACATCAAGAACTCCTCAAATTCCATTACACCATAAATCACTCATTTGAATCTCAGGTAAGTTTGTTCCTATGGCCATATTCAGAAAACAAGCATTTTACCATCAAATAAACTGAGGTCTCTGAGTAACCTTGGTCCATAAAGCCCTTCCAGGATGCTTTCGAACCCTGTAAATAAAACGTTAATATGTTAGCTCACAAATGCAATAAAGTGCCTCGACACAAAGTACTGAAAGTATTTTATCACTACCACAAGATATTTTTCTACCCATTCCACAGTCTGAATACAATTTCCCATATTTCACCTTCAGCTAAAATTACAATTTTCTTACAATGCTGCTTGTGGCATCAGTCATTGGCAAGTGAGGTGCAGGAGTGAGGTCCAGGCTTTCATGCAGTGTGGGGCAGTGCAGGTGTTCACTCATAGCCAAGGTCAAGAGGTTCTGGATTCAAGTTCCACTCCAGGACCTGGATCACATAATCTAGACCAACACTTAGGTAAGGCACTGAAAAAGAGTTGCATCATCAGATCTGCAGTCTTTTGGATGCAGCATGCAGAAATAAAGATCCTAAAGAACAGCAGGAAGTTTTTTCAGTGTACAGGCCAACATTTACCCTTTATCCAAGACCAAGATTACCAAAAAAGTATTATCTAAGCATTCATCTCACTTGCCATTTTGTGACCTTGTTGTTATAAGATTTGTCTATAGAAGAGGGGCTACACTTTTAAAAAAAAAAGTAATCTGATTGTGAAATGCTTTGGGATATTCTAGGATCATGCTTTTTCTTGTCATTATAAACAATAACTTTCCTTTGGGCATGTTCCAAAATTCTGAAACTATCAATTCACCTACTTAATACACGGTTCAGACATAACTGTTATTGCAGCTGAAATGTATTTTTTTTTGCATTAACCAGAGAACTTGCAGCTTCATAAAGTTCTATATTATGTAAACACAATTAAATGCATATGTAAAAACATCCTTTTCAGAATCAAACAAGTTGAGTTGCTTCAGCCAGAAGAAATTGATTAAACAGACATGGTGAAAGCTTTCAGAAGTCAGAAGCAGTCCACAAAAGTAAATTGCTAGTCCTGTAAGGAGAGGAAGCTTAAACTGGCAATTGGTACCAAAGGAAAGTCTTTGCCTTCCCAGCCCCTTGAAGTCATTCTAGAGAGCAAAAAGTGGAACAGGGTGAGATACTTGTAGGAGAAGGTGCTAGGAGGTGGGAAGAAACCAAACTTGACTTGGTGACAAAAGCCACCACAACAGTTTGAGTGAGCTAGTTGGTGGTAAGTATAACTAAGTGTGGAGGCTTTTGGCAAGTGGAAAACTGTTATCATCCAGGCCAGTTTTCATTCCATGCCAGGATTTCAAAGTTCTTGCTAAAAAGAATATTTTGGTTGAAGGCAGTTGATTAATTAGCAGAGTTCAAAGTGGAAGTGAAGCATAGGGCAGTTGGGGGTTGTGGTCTGTAAGTAGGAGGAGCTTAACCACAATGATCATTCAAAGAATGCCCAAATACAATCTGACACTGTACTTGTTAACTGAATGAGATTCTGCAACTTTAGAAGATCTCATTCTTTAACCCTGTTCATAGCAGCTAGAGCAATGGCAAAGCCACCACCAGCCTCAGCATCCTGCGCCTATAGAAAGGGGGTCACAACTCTCAGCTATCTCGTGACCTATACTCAAGTGTGCATTTGGACGTGTGTAGGTTAGGACTGCACTCAGCTGTCCTAATTCACACATGAAGAAAGGCAAGAACCAGAAATCTATTGCCACTGCAGCAGGAACCACCATGCTCAGCAAAGCTTTAAAAAAAGTTAACCGCAGTCAATTTACTAAAAACAAATCCATAACTGCATAAGCACACCTTTCATAAACCTGGGCATCACTGTGCTCACCAATGGAATCCTATCAAAATGGAGAGATGACATGCTTTGGTTCCATTATCAAACTAGACATGTCCTAATTAAGCTGCTGCAGGCAAGGAGACATTTGATAGCTATATTGATTAATAAAATCAAATTCAGTTCTTTTGGGCAAATTCTGGGGTTTTATTTAAACTAGTGTTCTGTGGATCACATTTTAGATTGTGCCAGTACTTTGAAAACTAATGGTAATTTTTAATTAATACTGATTATTATATCCCTTGTTCTGGGGCCATTTGGTATTGTAACATCCCTAAAATATTGCCAAATAAATGACAAGTCCAAAAAGTAAATATAATGGACAAGGCCACAGTCAATGTTAAATAGTATTAATAGTGTTTACAGTATTTGGAGATGGGAACAGAACTGGAACAGATGCAGGGTAGAACAGCAATATGTTCATTATCTTAGTTAATGGATATCTTAGTCTTCCTCCTGTTCCTTCATGATTTTCATGATCTAATGCTAAATTCAAGGTTTGACAACTAAATGCAATTACCACACATATGCTGCCCCCATCAGCTTGCCACGGTTTCACTGAAAGGAACTAAAACTTGTATTGGTGCTTTCGCGACTTCTGCTTAAGACACTGGAGCAACTATGGAATGCCAAAACAGATAGTCGCATGGCTTGGCAGAAACGGCTCTAGTCAATAGGTTACAAATGACATCCCAGATGACTGTGACAAAGGTAAAACAGTGTTAGTTTACCCTGACAAGACTCAGTTCTACCTCACCCATTAGCTTTCTATTCCTTCAGCATTGCTAATTACTAAATTGCTTATCTGACATCCAGCACTGGATGAGAAATTTCCTCCAATTGAATGCCGAGAAGACTGAAGTTTTCAGATGATGTCACTGAAGGACAGCATGTATGTGAAAAGCAGGAGGAAGCCAACAATAGATCCTGGGGGGGGGGGGGGGGGGGGGGGGGGTGGAGTAGAAAGAGAAGCCATTGAAAGTGACACCCTGAGTATGATCAGATAAGCAAGGAACCAAGGGAGTGTAGTCCTACCCCAGCTGGATGACAATGGAGAGGCACCAAAGGAAGATGGTGTGGTCAACCACGAGAAAAGGCTGCAGACATGTCAAGGAGGACGAGGGGGGATAATTTACCTTTGTCACAGTCACCATGTTCATAGCTGGTGGCAAAGAGCAGAGTTTAATTGTGGAGTAGCAGCATTGGTTGCTTATAGTTAAACCTGGGGAAAGGTTTAGTCTCATGGGTGAGCAGAATACATTGAACAGACATAAACCATAAATGTTATTAGTTGTTAGAATAGGATTTTTACTCTTTAAAGTCAGAATCAGAAATGACACTGAATAAAGATACTAAATCTAGACTAAAATTAAAAAGACAAGAATGTAGAGACCAGCTGACCCATTATGCCTGCACAACAATCACCAATATTAACATAGCAGAGTGCTTCAGAGGCAACATACAAAAAAATGCTGAGCCAAAAGCATAGCTAAAACCTTGGTCATAGATGTGAATTTTAAGGAGTGTCTTGAAAGAGTATGTGGAGATAATGAGGTTTAGAAAGAAACCTCCAGACCAGGAGGCTTAATTGGCTGAAGTCATAGATGCCAATGATGTGACAAAGGGAGGGATAGGGCTGAGGTTAGAGATATGCAGGAGCATGAACGAGGACCAAAATTTAATATTAGGACTGGCATGAATATTAAGTATAAATATAGGCATTTTGGAACTGGAATTTGCTTTGAATCCACAGCAATGTTGACAGCGGTATGAGCTTGTATGGCAAGCCTTGACTAATAACAGTCTGAGCATCAACTGTGGCGCTCAAGGCTTTTGGTGAAAGCTGATTAGCTGCAGTGTAAGTTGAGGCACTGGCCATCATATGCTATATCATGAATCCACAAGTGTGTTGATGGAGTTTGCTGTCAGTCCCATGCTCCAAGCTCTGTGCCAAGGTGGTGTTGGACTCCATGCTCCTAAAGGCAGAGTTTCTGGCATTTAGCTCGACAACTCTTTTCCCACTGCCTTCTTATCGAGTGCCTGGAGGACTTAAGACCACAGGGTGGATAGAGGACACCTCTGCTTTCCCACCTCCTCCACCACCCTCCAGTGTAGCGTTGGAAGACCCTGGTGCACACGATCTCCCATGGTTATACATTGTTCATTCCCAATGATCAAAAATAACTCCTTTAAGCAGTGCAAGCATGATTTAACAAGTAATGATTTTGTGCCCACTGCTGATGCATGAAGCTAAAGAACAGCACGGTTAATGCTCGTTGCACGCAGCAATCATTACAATGAACTGAAGCTGTCTGTCGTATTGCCTTCAGCGCACTGAACAGGTGCAGGCTAATCCTGCAGGACAATCCCTGTGCCTATTTTCAGGGGCTAATGTAGCCTCCAAAGGGCACTGAAACCACAGAGTTTTAGTGTAGACAGTGCAGGGTGACACCAGGCACAGGAACCTATATTTATGAGGAAAATTGTGCAATACTGGGACTAATTCCACTGAAGCAGAGAGGTAATTTAAAATAGATGTTTTTAAAATTATAGATTTGGAATGAGACAACAGGGAAAAGACTATTTTCTTTAGTTGGAGAGTCAGTGATGAGACGTCAACCATTTAAAACTGTCACCAAGAATAAGGAGATTTAAGAAAAATCTGTTGAACATGGAATTGGCAGCCATAGGGAGAGTGGATGAGGTACAGATCATTTGCTTATCTTAAGAGTAAACTGCAGAAATGTTTGAAGCAGAAAACGATTTTTCTAACTGATTAATTCTTGGAATGTGGGTATCGGTGGCATGCTGGAATTTACTGTCCAGCCCTACGTGTTGAGAAGATTGTGATGGGCCTGGCTTTTAATGACTCTCCAATGGTCACTTTTACAGATACTGATGGGGCTCCAAAGCAGGTCAGACTACAGAACATATTGCTCCTCGATTGCACTTAGAATGTCCTTAATTCAAATTTGCCCAAATCCCAACATTACTATTTATGTTGCACAAATTTTAAGAGACAAACTTTGTTGGTTATCTGCACATGCAGATCACCCCTGATGATTCACTGATCCTTCAACCACTATAAACAGTAATAAACATTCATCTTATTGCAGGACCTTGTTCTGCACAAAGTAGCTACAGCATGTGTCTACATATTAATCACTGTAATTCAAAGCTAACCAACTAGCTGAAACATTTTCCCTGAGAGTGTAAAAGTCACTATATATATTTTCTTTCTACTGACCATATACAAATACATTTTGCTTAGTACTGAAGTAGACAGCTAGGTTATAAAATTAACCATGTAGCAAATCAATGAAATATTTTTGGCTGCAACAGCCCAATGTTGCCAAATAATGTTCATTTCCAACATGGTCCCATACATATCTGACAAAAAGCAACTTTTATAGCCACTGCTAAATAAACCGCTTCAATTATGTTATTCCATGCAAGAAAAAACATTTATGTTGTAGAGATCTTCCTCACTACAGCTTTGCTGTATGCTCAATTCCAAGCAGTATGAAAGCCTAGAGTGACAGATCATTACACCAGAAAATAAATTGGAGGCATCATCCCAATTCAAATCTATTCCCTCTCATATTCACTTGTTTTGCCTTGGTTTCAGATTGTAACATACTCACAAGGAACCTGTCTAATCATTGAGCTGTCAAAGCTCATTCTCATTTTGGTTACGCTCACAGAAATATAGGATGAGCAATGAAATTTATGAATAAACAGGAAGAAGTGTACCTCTACATGATTTTTCCCCCCACTTCCATTGAAAGATCACCTCTTGCTGTTAGGACCCAATTTTAAAATGTTCATTTGCAGCAGCAGAGATAATAAAGAATTCCTGACATGACAAAACAAAAATAAAAATACCTGGAAAAACTCAGCAGGTCTGACAGCATCTGCGGAGAGGAATACAGTTAACCTTTCGAGTCCGTATGACTCTTCAACAGAACTAAGGAAAAACAGAAGAGAGGTGAAATATAAGCTGGTTTAAGGCGGGGAGGGGGTGGTGCTGGTGGGACAGGTAGAGCTGGATAGAGGGCCAGTGATAGGTGGAGATAGCCAAAAGATGTCATAGACAAAAGGACAAAGAGGTGTTGACGGTGGTGATATTAGCTAAGAAATGTGCTAATAGGGTGACATTAAGGGTAGAAAGCAGGACAAGCAAGGTACAGATAGCCCTAGTGGGGGTGGGGGGGATCAAAATAGGCTAAAAGGCAGAGATAAAACAATGCATGGAAATACATTTAAAAATAATGGAAATAGGCGGGAAAAGAAAAATATATATAAATTACTGGAAAAAACGGGGATCGGAAAGTGGGTGAGGATGGAGGACAGAGTTCATGATCTAAAGTTGTTGAACTCAATATTCAGTCTTGAAGGCTGTAAAATGCCTAGTCGGAAGATGAGGTGCTATTCCTCCAGTTTGCGTTGAGCTTCACTAGAACAATGCAGCAGGCCAAGGATGGACATGTGGGCATGAGAGCAGGGTGGTGTGTTGAAATGGCAAGCGACAGGGAGGTCTGGGTCATGCTTGCAGACAGACCGAAGGTGTTCCTCAAAGCATTCACCCAGTCTGCATTTGGTCTCTCCAATGTAGAGGATTGGGAGCACCGAATGCAGTGTACTAAATTGAGAGAAGTGCAAGTGAAATGCTGCTTCACTTGAAAGGAGTGTTTGGGCCCATGGACGGTGAAGGGGGGGGGGGGGGTGTGTTGCACCTTCTGCGGTTGCATGGGAAGGTGCCGTGCGAGGGGGTTGAAGTGTAGGGGGTGACGGAGGAATGGACCAGGGTGTCCCGGAGGGAACAATCCCTGCAGAATGCCGCCAGGGGGGCGAAGGGAAGATGTAAAACAAAAACAAAATTACCTGGAAAAACTCAGCAGGTCTGGCAGCATCGGCGGAGAAGAAAAGAGTTGACGTTTCGAGTTCTCATGACCCTTCGACAGAACTTGAGTTTGAGTCCAAGAAAGAGTTGAAATATAAGCTGGTTTAAGGTGTGTGTGTGGGGGGGCGGAGAGAGAAAGAGAGAGAGAGAGAGAGAGAGAGAGAGAGAGAGAAAGTGGAGGGGGGGGTGTGGTTGTAGGGACAAACAAGCAAGTTTGGTGGTGGCATCATGCTGGAGTTGGTGGAAATGGCGGTGGATGATCCTTTGAATGCGGAGGCTGGTAGGGCGATAAGTGAGGACAAGGGGGACCCTATCATGGTTCTGGGAGGGTAAAGGTGTGAGGGCGGATGCGCCGGACACGATTGAGGGCCCTGTAAACCACCGTGGGTGGAAAACCTTGGTTAAGGAAGAAGGAAGACATGTCAGAGGAACTGTTTTTGAAAGTGGCATCATCAGAACAGGTGCGACGGAGGCGAAGGAAATGAGTGAATGGGATGGAGTCCTTACAGGAAGTGGGGTGTGAGGAGCTGTAGTCGAGGTAGCTGTGGGAGTCGGTGGGCTTGTAATGAATATCGGTGGACAGTCTATCACCAGAAATTGAGACAGTGAGGTCAAGGAAGGGAAGTGTCAGAGATGGACCATGTGAAAATGATGGTGGAGTGGAAATTGGAAGCAAAATTAATAAATTTTTCCAGGTCCAGAGAGAGCATGAAGCAGCACCGAAGCAGTCATCGATGTACCGGAGAAAGAGTTGTGGGAGGGGGCCGGAGTAGGACTGGAACAAGGAACGTTCCACAAACCCCATAAAGAGACAGGCATAACTGGGGCCCATGTGGCTACCCATAGGCACACCTTTTATTTGGAGGAAGTGAGAGGAGTTTAAGGAGAAATTGTTCAGTGAGAGAACAATTTCAGCTAGACAGGGGTGAATAGAGGTGGATGAGGATTGTTGGGGCCTCTGTTCGAGGAAGAAGCGGAGAGCCCTCTGACCATCCTGGAGCAATAGGGCTATCTGTACCTTGCTGCTTTCTACCCTTAATG
Organism: Carcharodon carcharias; assembly: GCF_017639515.1. Taxonomy (NCBI): domain Eukaryota; kingdom Metazoa; phylum Chordata; class Chondrichthyes; order Lamniformes; family Lamnidae; genus Carcharodon; species Carcharodon carcharias. The sequence goes on from NC_054467.1 coordinate 116,370,106, forward strand.
TCACCTATTAGCACATTTTTTAGCTAATATCACCACCGTCAACACCTCTTTGTCCTTTTGTCTATGACATCTTTTGGCAATCTCCACCTATCACTGGCCCTCTATCCAGCTCTACCTGTCCCACCACCCACACCGCCCCCCCCCCTCCCCAAACCAGCTTATATTTCACCTCTCTTCTGTTTTTCCTTAGTTCTGTTGAAGAGTCATACGGACTCGAAAGGTTAACTGTATTCCTCTCCGCAGATGCTGTCAGACCTGCTGAGTTTTTCCAGGTATTCTTATTTTTGTTTTTGTTTTGGATTTCCAGCATCCGCAGTTTTTTGCTTTTATCCTGACGTGACAAATTTCATTCAAAAGTAGCCAAATGCTCAACAAAAATCACTCTATATGCCATATGAGTTTATGAACGTTTTCCCTACCCAGCGAACCAAGGGAAAAAAAAAGTTCATCAGTGAGGAAGACAAGTTAGGTACAATCTCAGTATTTACACTGATTATAACTCTCAATAACCTTGTTTTTGGCAAGTAAACCAGATGGAATGAAGTTATTTTTCCAACTTACTGAAGATTTAAAATGGTCCACATCGGAAGAGGGACAACAACTTGCCTTCAATATCAAAAACATTCCAAACTGCTTCAGGGACATAAACAAAACAGAGCCGGGGAGACATTCGAGAAGTGATTTTAAGGGGGTTTCTGACAGAGGGGGAGAGGGATAGCCTGAAGCATTTAGCAATTGAATTTTTGACGACTTGTAGGCACAGCTGGCAATGTTGGGGCATGAATAGGTAGGCGCACAAGGTCATCGGAATAGAAGGTTCCCGGACTGTTGGAAATTAAAAACGGAGGGGCAAGGCCATGAAAGGATTTAAATATGAGAATGTTACATTGAAGGGGGAGGAACCAATGTAGGTCAGCAAGGACAGAAGTAGTAACAGGCATGCAGGACTTGCTGAGAGTTAAGATACAGGGTAGCAGTCTTGGGCAAGATGAACTTTACAGAGCATGGGGGGGATTTCCAGGAGATTTGGAATAATGGAACCCAAAGGTGAAAAAGGCATGGGTGAGGGCTTCAGCTGAGGCGGACGATGTTTGAGTGACAGTTGGTGGTCTTTGAAATGGCAAAGTTACACAAACATATGAAAACTTTCCAAGTTCCGATGCAAAAGGCATCGGGGGACAACAGACTCCCTCCTTTCTTGGTAGTCTCCTGCAGAAGTGATAAAATCTCGATCAAACATCAAGGCCACTTTATTGAACCACAGAGCAGACAGAGAGGTGCCATTTGGCCCATCATACCTCTTTGAAAGTTATCCAATTAGTCCCCTCCTCTGTTCTTTCGCCATAGACCTGGAATATTTGCTTTTCAAGGAAATATTCAACTATTTTGAAAGTTAATATTGAATCTGTTTTATCATCCTTAAAGGCAACACATTCCAGATCTTAGCACGTAATGCATATTTTACATGATCCTCGTATCCTGAGTTTTTTTGCCAATTTCGATGGGCTTCCTTCTGCGCTGTAACAATTCTGTGCTCTCTGGTTACTGATCCGCCTGCCAATTTTGCAGGTGGAGAGAAATCTAGACATTTCCTCTTCAATCGCTCTAGGCAATCAAAACTAGTCCAGGACAGTATACTGATGACTACTGTTATTTGATACCTACCACTTATACGGTGTCATGTCCATGTAGCTGTTCAGCTCTGTCAAAGTCCTAGTGGGTGAATCAGCAATCAATGCCTTGGCTGAGAACTTGCTCCATAAATCTACAATTATACAGGAAAAGAACAGCCTAACATCTAACCCAGTGGTTCCCAGACTTGGGTCACGTAGAAGCATCAAATAAAGTTGCGAGCCCCCCTCATCTGAGACTGTGCCCCACACTGGCGCTGAGGCCCAGGGTGTCCAACCCCAGTCCTGACCTGCACATCTCTCTGTCCCGCTTTCCAGACCCTGAGTTCCTGTCTGAGGTTACTTCGGAGTCTTCTGTCATCTGGGAACATGAAGGACTTGGCTGAAACCTCAGTGGCTGGTAACTGTTGCAGTTTATGTTCTATATCTCTTCAGAAGCACTCTATCCTTATAAAACCCAGCCCCAACCATGAACCCAATGGCCATGCCTCAGCTGCAAAGCTGCGGCATGCCTGAGTACAACCCTGTCTCCATGGCACTGTGGACCTGGCCCCCAACATCAGCTATTTCAAGACCCTCAACCTGCACTTCTGCTACTTTCTGGCCAAGGTCATTGAGCTGGAGCAACTCAGATAAAGTAATGGACTAGTGAGTACATTACATGACATATTACAAAGTACTTTATAAACAGATTTTCATATTTATATGATTATGTTGATCTATAATACGCAAACTATAATAATACTGAACATCATCATGCTGTTTTATTGCAGCTTTGTTTGTGTTGGTGACTGGGATCACATTAATTTTCAAATGGGGTCATAATAGAAAGTGCTTACCCATTTGTTTTCTTGTGTAATTTATATGAACGAGCCCTGGTTCTCCTCAGCCTAACTTAAAGAATGTCAGCATGCATACAAACACATCATATCTTTATTTTATAGGACCTCAATTAAACCATCAGACCAACGAGTCTCTTAAAATATATAGACTCAGCTCTAAGTCAATCTGGGTAGCTCAGTGTTTTAAACTAGGAATCATCCTGATGTTCTTTTTCTGAGCATTTTTCCATAGCCTCAATATCATCCAGCATATGCGGAGATCAAATGAGGACAGAAGTTCAGCTTAGGATCAAATAGGGCACAGAGGTTGGGTGGGTGGGGGGGGGGGGAAGATTTTGAAACAAAGTGTCTATGGTGCATTTTACTCTTCCCAATGTACAGCTGGAAGAAATTATATCTTGCCCAAGACTGGGCATCAGTCAAGTCTGACAGCAGAAGCCATAGAGGAATCGAGAGGGGTGGCAGAGAGTTAAAGCAGGGCAGCATCAGTCCTACAGCGTGAAGCTGACCCCATGTTTTTCGATGAAATCATCAAGAAGTTGCACTTAGATGAGGCATCGGCAGTGGAAACATTTTTGAGGAAACAGCACAGGGGTAGAAAGGGAAGCCATTACTGGAAACACTGTGGCTATGATTAAGAGTGGAAATGAGCAAGAGTAGTCTCTTTGAAGTGTACAGAGGAAAGGCTTCGGAAGGGGCTACTGCAATCTGCTTTATCAAAGACCGTAGAGGGATTGCAGAGGTAGGAGGGTAAGAGGGTTCATAATTACAAAGGATATCATTTGTCACTTTGCTTAAGGTCGTTTTACTGTGGTAACAGAGGAAACCTTTTTGCACAGATTCAAACAAGGATTTATGGGAAAGGTGTGCGTGGACTTGGAAGGTGACAGCATGTTCAAGGATGAGGTGAAAGGGAGTGTGGAGAGGGTTTGCAAAGACAGAAGGTTGAGGGTGCATTTTTTTGAAGAGGATAATGACAGGACTATAGATGGCTCTGCATGAGGCTTCCCAAACGGGAGGAAGGTAAGATCAGAGACACTAACTGCAAAGGTGGGCTGGAATGGAGGGAGGTCCAGTTAGCAGGATAAGAGAGATACTGTTGCTGGAGTGTATCAAAATAGAACAGTAAAGTATTTGTTTGCTCATCACTGTAGTCAGTGTATTTATTCATTACAGGATATCAACTATGTCATGAAGTACATTCTGCTTTACAGTCTTACTAAATGAATGGAGACATCAACTTTTCAAGTCTTACTTCTGAAGCATTTGCCAAATAAATTCTAACACATGCCAATGCTCAGGGCTCTTGGATTTTCTCCCCTTCAAATCCTAGCAATATAATGTATTCTCAGCAGTGCTAATCATCATGAAGCAGCTCACATGCACCATCTGCTAGCTGATTAAATAATTACTACACATTTTCAGACTCAGCAAAACTTTGAACTTCAGTAGCGACTCATGATTTGTCTTGGCACTGACTGCTGAAAAATATCATTGCACTTCTGCATAATTGTTTCACTGCTATTAAGAAAAATAGATACTATTAAGGACCTTGCCTTTGTTACTCTCGTGAAAGTACCAACTTTACTGGTGTACATGTCCATAGATGCTAATAGCCTCATAGTACCATGCCAAAGTAGCCACTGTTCACACAAGGATCTAGCCAAGGTATAACTGTTTGATCATTAAAAAATGCCACAATCAAAAACAAACTTTTATTTATGGAGTGATTTTAACGTATTAAATATCCTGATGAAATGCAATTCACACATGCACTTCACAGAAGTACCACTAAGCAGGGTCTCTGGAATATAATCGCACTTAAAAACTGATTCCTACATCATTGTTGCTTTCCAGGGAGAGAACACGCAAGAGTGTGCACCGTTGATCACCTCACTCCTTACAATTCTCCACTAACTCTCACTTTCAAGAAGTTCAAGGGCATCTTCCCAATGCCAGCTACACAATTCTCCCACATTCCTTCACCACGGCATACTTGCAACCAACCTGAAACACCTTCCCTTTGAAAAGTTAAGCATAAACCTCAAGAACTATGATTTACAATTTCTCCTTAAATCATATTATTCAAATGCAAAAATACAATCCCAGAACACTGTGTAACTTATTCAAGTCACTGGCACAGAAGCGTATTCTCAAAACGGAAATGAAAATTTTCCTGTTTGGTAAGAAAATTTTCATTTTAGAAATGTATTCTTTGATGGAAACTAATAATTTCAGGAATCCAATTAATACACTTGTTTTCGAAGGGTGGGCCAGGTGAAGAGAATGAATTGGTAAGTATTGCACTTCAGCTTCAAAACCAAATGTCATAGGACTGAAGACTGGTTTAATGACTCAGTGCCAGGGTTTTACATCCTACATTCCCTCAAAGGCCAATATATCTTTCCTAAAGTGTGGTGCCAGGAGGTGCTCAATCCTCCAGGTATATTCTAACCAGGACTTTGTATGGTTCAGCATCAGGTTCCCAGAACACACTGCATCTGCAACCTGTAGAGTAAGCTCAACCATGCACTTATGCAGTTATCAGCCCACCATAATAATACTATAACACATAGAAACAAAGTCATTTTTAAAATAAATTCAAGACAAAGTTTTGTTTCCCTTTCAGCACTTAAAAAGCAACTAAAGAAAAGGTTTCTATCTTCTTCTTTAAAAACAATAAAAATCTAAAATTTTAAGCAATTTTACAAACTGAACTTTATCATCTTTTGTGAGGCAGACAAGAGAATGTCTATAGATACCATTTATATGGACCTCCAGAAGGCATTTGATAAAGTCCCTCATAATAGACTATTAGCTAAACCTGAAGCTCATTGAATTGAAGGCAAATTATTGTCCTGATTAGGAAACTGGTTGACGGCAGGAGACAGAGAGTAGAGATATTGGCAGGACATAACTTGTGGCACCCACAAGCATGGTTGGGACCCCAGCTATTCACTGTATTCATTAATTTAGATGATGGGAGAGAAAGTCACGTACACAAGTTTGCCGATAACACAGACATAGCAGCATTGTAAACAGTGTAGATTAGGGTTGTCCAACATATGGCCCATGGGCCAGGGTCTGGCCTGCCAAAGGTTTCTATTTGGGCCGCCAATCTTTTTTAACTGTTAGATATTACAGCATTTGTTGATCAGTCTACTCTACACCTGCAGTTCCAGTTCTCACCAGCACAGTAGAAGTCGTCACTCTTTTAATAGATTTAAAATATTGCTGAGCGAGGTGAAGACCACAGTCATATACACACTGAACATCGCAACATTGCTCGGTGGCCAAAACAAAGTGAGAAGAATTAAACTAAAATTTTGAAGACACGTTGTAAATTTTTATTTGGAAAATAATTTTCCCAGATTAAAATATCCAAATACTTTTCTCCATTTCATCAAATACAGGAGCCTGGGTAATAGATAACAATTGAAATTTGTGTCTTGTTTCTTGGTGGCTGCTGTCAGCCACTTAACCAGCAACAGAATCAAGATTTGATTAAATTGATTTCAAGACCAAAATCGCCATCCTTGAACATAAACAGGCCCAAGGTCAGTACTGAGGTTAAATATCACAACAATGTAAGGCAACTTGGCATTGTTACTTAAAGATTCAGCAGCACCAAGCAATGCTGTGGTGTTCAGTGTGCATATAAGTCAGTGGCCTTTAGCAGCACCTCTCACAGCAACACATATATATTAACACTGTTAACTCCTGCCACCGGCCCGCAATATGTTTTAACAGCTGCAAATGCGCACTCAGGATTTTTAATCTCAGGCTCATGGCCCAGATGATGCTTTCACTTCAATGCTTTTTTTTTAAATTCAGGATACAATTTTGGTTTAGCATGGGAACTCACATCTGTCTAAAAGTCTGATGATAACAACATTTCAAGATGAAGCAATGTTGAAACAAACCATTTTTAAAAAATTACAAAAGGAAAAACTTGCACCAGACACCATTAGGAATAAAAGGAAAGCAGGGGAGATGAGGTAATTCCAAAAATTAAGTTTTGTTTTAAAAGTCTTGGTTCTTCCAAAGATGCACAAACTGTTTATGCAGAATTATCATCACTGATGGAAATGATCAGTGTTCTTTTAAAAATGCACATCTTTTGTTGTTTTGATTGATAGCAAGATAAATTTCTAATCCCTTATCTTTCTAAAATTTGCTCAGTGATCCTGTGAGTGAGAACGTTGAAATATGGCCCATCACACAAAAAGGTTAAACACCCCTGGTGCAGATGGAAGCATGAAATTACAGAGGGATTAACTGAATGGGCAATACTGTGGCAAATTATTTCTGAGTACGCAAATGTGAAATAATCTACTTGGGAATGAAAAAATAAAACATCACACTTCCTAAATGGTGAAAAATGGAGGTCCAGGAACGTAGTTTATTTAAATGTCATGGGCAAGTACAAAAAACTTGAAATGGTTCATGGAATGTTGACGTTTATATTTAGGGGACTAGATTACAATGGGATATTGAAGTTGTGTTTCAACTATATAAAACTCTGATTAGACTACATTGGGAGTACTGTGGGCACTTCTGGGCATCACCCTTGAAGAAAGATATTTTGGCCTTGGAGGAAGTGAGAATGCTACCTAGAATCCAAGGGTTAAACTGTCCGAAGAGATTATACAAATTAAGGTTGTATTTCCTGGAATTTAGAAGGATTGATGCAAATAAGAATTGATGCAAGGTCAATTTTAATTCTAAATCTAAGATTGATAGATTTTTGTTGACAAAACGTATTAAGGTATATGGGGCAAATATGGAATTAGAGCATGGATCAGACATGAATTCACTGAATGTAATAGGAGCTAAATAGCTTGTTCCTGTTCCTTAATCTAGGAAATATTTAAATTCAAAATTTAAATTGAACATACGGTATAATGAACAAACAAAATAATTCCCTCATAGGTACGACCATCCCAATTAAATAGGAAGAAAGAATCCACTTTCTATAAAAGCAAAACAAATCCTAATGGTCAACAGGTTGTGACACAGGACAAATGGTGCTAACCCTTTAGTCATTGTCATAGGTGTCAATTACAAAAGCGGCACTTAAATCGTATTTAGCATGCTGGCTATTTCAGAAAGATCAAGCAGCTGTTCGGCACCTCTTTAAAGTGTGATTACCTGCTATTTAAACCCTTTCAGGGAGCCCTGCCACCTTTGTGGCTTCTAGGACTCCTGCCATTGCTGCTTACAAATATCTATCCAGTGTGTGGTCAAACTGACTGGATCACGACATACTGCAGCCCTAATTTCTGAATTTATTTAGCAATACTTCTTGCGCACCTATGGAACAGTAGATATGCAGGGTAAACTTTTACCCAGAGTAATTATTATATTAACATTTAATGTTACTTTTTCAAAAGGAAGCTTCGCAGATGCGGGTATGAAAGAAATTTAGAATTACAAGGCAAATCCAACATATGTTACCAGAAAACAAACATGCTGCAATGGGAAGTGTCAGAAATATTGAGAAATACTATTTGAATAATGTGTCATGCCACGTTTTTCACGGCTTCAAATTGTAATGCTGAAGAGAATGCAAAATCACAAGTTGCCCAAAATTCCCATGGTCTCAGCCATGAAGCAACTGCACACAGTCCTGTGATGGTTCATGCCTCCGTTTTAATCTTATTTAATTTTAATCTATATCCACAGAAGCTTGTATGGTGATGTATCCTGATTTGATGAATTAATTTGTACTTAATTGGCTTCATATTTGAAAATTTCCCACTGCTGAACTGTTTGCCAACTTGTCTGCCTAGTTAACTTGAGCAAGATCCCATTTCATCTCAATGTAAGCTGCCTCTTTCCTATCAAGCATCTGTTCTTTGATTAACATCTTGTTCCATTTTCAATGTTATGCACACCATTTTTCTATGGTTCTCTGGTGCTGATCAGTTACTTGCCCTCTTAATTACCCAGAGTCAAGGCATGCAATGCTTCTTTCCTTGCTGAACTGGAAATACACTAATCTAGGAAACAATCTTGGGTGCATTCTAAAATGCATTCCTAACTTTAATCACATGCATTACTTTTATCCCAATCTTCCTGGATCAGTCCAACCCATCCAAAATACTCTCCCCTACTTGGCTGTTTAGTAGGCTGTAATGCAATGATTGTAATATTTCAGTTCCTATTCTTTAAACTCGACCTGAATTTGGTCTTAAAATCTCTTGCTACATCCCATGGGCATTGGCCCTAGGATGAGAGGGTTGTCCTGTGATGACAGGCTGAGTAAGTTGAATCTATACTCTCTAGAGTTTAGAAGAATGGGAGCTGATCTCATTGAAGAGTACAATATTCTTGACAGGGTGAACACAGAGGTCGTTTCTCCTTGCTGGGACATCTAGAACATGGTGGGGTGGAGAAACGGTCTTAGGATAAGGGGTCGATCATTTAGGACTGAGATGAGGACAAACTTCTTCACTCAGAGGGTTGTGCATCTCTGGACTTCTCTATACCAGAGGGTTGCAGATGCTCCATTGTCGAATATATTTAGGGCTGGGATAGACAGGTTTTTTAAATCTCTCTGGGAATCAAGGGATATGTAGCGTAGGCAAGAAAGTGGAGTTGAAGCTAAAGATCAGCGGTGACCGTATCAAGGGGCCTAGGGTCCGCTCCAGCTCCTATTTCTTATGTTATGTTCTGAAACTGCATTTCCATTATATAGACTTCATAATGTTTCACCTCATAAATACCTAAGCCCAACTTGTGCAAAAAAAAAACTCAAAAAAATTACAAGGGACAATGTTATCAAGCCAAGGTCCAAATAGAAACAGGTGCAAACAAAACTTAAACAATGGTCAAAAAGAAGTCTGGATTTCTCCAAATTCAAAAAGGGGAGCAGGGAAGAAAGGAAAAGGCTATCCTAGATTTCCACTACCCGATTGTGAAGAAATGTTTCTTGACGTCACTCCTGAAAGGTATAATTTCGACGTCATTCCCTCATTCTGGACTTGCATCAGAGGAAGTAGGACAGAAAGAAACTATTAAATGCTTTAGTCATCTCAAAAATATCCCAGTTAGATCCCACCATAAGCTTCTACACTTCAGGGTATACAAGGCTAGTCTTTGAAAGTGGCCTTCATAGTTGAACATTTTAAGCCTCAGTACCAGTACGGTGAGTTTGTACTGCATAGCTCAAAACCCTTCAGTACCCAGAACTGAATGCCGTACTTCAAATATAGTCAATATGAAAGCAAACTGGACATATGACAATGTTAACTTGAAAACTGTCATGGCAGTTTACTAATCTGAATTCGGTTAGAAAAAAGCCAGGAATAAAAAGCTAGCATTAGTGACAGTGACCATGAATTGGATTGCTGCAAAAACCCAAATGGTTCACTAACATCCTTTAGGGAAGGAAAGCTGCTTCCCTTACCCAGTCTGGCCTCTATGCATCTCCAGACCCACAACATCCTGGTGACTCTAAATTGCCCTCTGAAGCAGTCCAGCAAATCACTCAGTTGTATTAACCTGCTACAAAGAAGTGGAAGAACAAAACCTGACAGAGCACACAGCTTTAACCTATGCATCAGATTCAGCCATGTCGAAGGCACACCCAGTCCAGTCAACCTAGCAAGGTCCTCCTCACTAATAGCTGGAAGACTTGTGCCACAGTTGGGAGAACTGTTTCACAAACTCATCACTCAACTGTCTGACAGTCATACTCAGAATTATACTAAGATCAACACCCCGAACTCCATCACTATTCCTTGGTATGTCAACAATAAAAACATTTATATAGCACCTTTAACATGGTAAAGCATCCCAAGGTATTATGAATGTTATAAAGCAAAAGTACATTTCAAATTACCTCAGGTGACATTGCAACAGAATACTAAATGCTTGGTCAAAGAAGCAGGTTTTAAGGAGCACCTTAAAAGGTTGATGCATAGAGAGGTGGAGGAATTTACGGAGAGAATTCCAGAGCTTAGGACCTAGGCAGTTGAAGGCAGGGTAGCCAGTAATCTTTCACGTGAAACCAATTAAACAAAGTTGGGATAAATCAGGCACAGCCCCTAATTCAAGTCAGCTGTAAAACCAAGAACAAAATTTAAAGGAACCTTACAAACTTTAAATCAAAATGTGATTAAAGGGGTCAACAAAACACCCCAGTCCCCGCGGTGCCCACCGGGCACGGAAGGCCTCGAGAGTGCCAGCAGACACCGCGTGCTCCCTCTCCAGGGACATCCGGCCGCGAACGTAGCCGCGGAAGAGGGACAAACAATCGGGCGGGACTCCCCCGTCGATCGCCCGCTGCCTGGACCTGTTAATGGCCAACTTGGCCAGGCCCAGGAGCAGGTTCACAAGGAGGTCCTCCTCCTTCCCGACCCCCTTCCGACCGAGTGTCCATAGATCAGGAGGGGCTGAAGTGCAAACAAAACATCAGTAAAAGGTTTTTCAAGTAACTAAAAAGGGAGTGCAGCCTACAACACCCTATATATGCATGGTCCACGGACTCCACAAGACCACAAAAAGGGCATGTGTCCTGAGAGTCCGTGAACCTATGCATTCTCCTATTATAGGGGACTGCTGCATGCAACACCCTCCAACCCAGGTCCCCGATAGAAAGGGGGAGGACACCTCCGTAGAGGGCCTCCCATCGGGGGCCTCCGCCGCCGGACGGCAACAAGGCACGCCAGGGCGTGTCCGGGCGGCGAACAAGGGCAAGAAAATGGAAGGTGTGCAACAGCAGTCCATACAGAAAGCTCCTCTTTGCCGTGCCAAAAGGCACAGAGGGCATGTCCCCGAGGTGGCTCATATTGCAGGCACCAGCAACCGAGGGAGGGTTCTGGGCTTGGGGCCAATGTGGAATTCTGTCCGAACAGGGGAACGCTCAGACGGAAGACCACCGCGCACCTGGGCCACCTCAAGACCCAAAATAACATCGGGTCCGAGCACGACCGTTCTCAGGTCTTGGATGGCATCGGCTGCGACCTGGACACTCACAGACGCGCGACGCGCCAACTCCTGCGGGAGTAGCCAATAGTGGAGCAATTAAAATCAGGAATCAATCAGTGATAAATAGAGGACTGCAGGTATCTTGGAGGGTTATGGTCTAATCTTCGATAACAAAAAGAGAGAGGAATAAGGACTTGGACAGGTTTGAAAACAAGAATGAGATTTTTAAAACTCCTCCTGCGCTATGTGGGAAGTCATGGACACTTCCAGTGTCCCTGGCGACCATTTGTGCAGGAAGTGTGTGCAGCTGCAGCTACCGGCTAACCGCATTTCGGAGCTGGAGCTGCAGGTGGATTCACTGTGGAGCACCCGCAATGCTGAGATTGTCATGGACAGCACATTCAGTGAGGTGGTCACACCGCAGGTAAAGACTGAACAGGCAGAAAGGGGATGGGGGCCCACCAGGCAGAGTAGAGGAAGGCAGGTGGTACAGGAGTCCCCTGTGGCTACCCCCCTCTCTAACAGATATACCGTTTTGGATACTGTTGGGGGAGACGACTTCTCAGGGGAAAGCAACAGAAGCCAAGTCCATGGCACCACGGGTACAAGAGGGGAGGAAGAAGAGTGGCAGAGCTATAGCGATAGAGGATTCAGTAGTAAGGGGAACAGACAGGCGCTTCTGCAGCCGCAAAAGAGATTCCAGAATGGTATGCTGCCTCCCTGGTGCCAGGGTCAAGGATGTCCCCAAGAGGCTGCTGCAGGGCATTCAGAAGTGGGAGAGCAAACAGCCAGTGGTTGTGGTACATATTGGTACCAACGACATAGGTAAAAAAGGGGATGAAGTTCAACAAGCTGAATATAGGGAGTTAGGATGTAAATTAAAAAGTAGGACCTCAAAGGTAGCAATCTCAGGATTACTACCAGTGCCACTTGCTAGCGGGAGTAGAAATAACAGGATATATCAGATGAATACATGGCTGAAGAAATGGTGTAGAGAGGAGGGGTTCAGGTTCCTGGGATTTTGTACTGGCCCCACCTCCCCCAAAACCGGTCCCAAATGGGACGGGTTGCATCTGGGCAGGACCGGGGCCAATGTTCTTGCGGGGGGGGGTTGTTTGCCAGGGAGGTTTTAAACTAGAATGGCAGGGGTATGGGATCATGAGCAGGTAGATAGAGGATGGGGAAATAAGGATAGAAATTAAAGACAGAAAAGAAAGAAGCAAAAGTGGAAGGCAGAAAAAACAAGGGCGAGAAACAAATGGGATCATAGTGCAAAATAGAGCTAAGATGACTAACAAGGTTAAAAAAAGCAAGTCTAAAGGCATTGTATCTTAATGCACAGAGCATTCGCAATAAGGTAGATGAATTAACAGTGCAAATTGATATAAACGTTTATGATATAGTTGCAATTAATTGGGTGCAGGGTGACAAAGGAAGGGAACTGAACATCAAGGATATTCAATATTTAGGAAGGGCAGACAAATAGGGAAAGGAGGTAGGGTAGCACTGTTAGTAAAGGAGGAAATCAATGTAATAGTGAGGAAGGATATTGGCTTGGAAAATCATGATGTGGAATCTGTTTGGGTGGGGATAAGAAACATCAAGGGGCAGAAACCGTTGGTGGGGATTGTCTATAGGCCCCCAACATCAAAAGGTGTAAGGGAAGGCATTAAACAGGAAATTAGAGATGCATGCAATATGGGCACAACTGTAATCATGGGTGACTTTAATTTACATTTAGATTGAACAAACCAAACTAGCAATAATACTGTGGAGGCGGATTCCCTGGAGTGTGTATATGATGTTTTTTTTTAGACCAAGACATTGAGGAACCAACTAGAGAGCAGGCTATCCTAGGTTGAGTATTGTGCAATGAGAAAGGATTAATTAACAATCGTGTTGTGCAAGATCCCTTGGAGAAGAACGACCATGAAATGATAGAAATATTCATTAAGATGGAGAGTGAAGAAGTTGAATCTGAAACCAGGGTCCTGAACCTAAATAAAGGGAACTACGAGGGTATGAGGCGCAAGTTGGCAATGATGAATTGAGGAACCTGACTAAAAGAGTTGATGGTGGATAGGCAATGGGAAAAATAAGGGGACATATGCATGAATTACAAAAATTATTCATTCCTGTCTGGCGCAAAAATAAAACAGGAAAGGTGACTCAAGCATGGATTACAAAAGAAATTAGGGATAGCATTAAGTCCAAAGAGGAAACATAAAATTGCCAGAAAAAGCAGCAAGCCCTGAGGATTGGGAGCAGTTTAGAATTCAGCAAAAACTGACAAAAAGATTGACCAAGATGAGGAAAATAGAGTACGAGAGTAAACTTGCAGGGAACATAAAAACTGACTGTATAAGCTTATATAAATATGCGAAGAGAAGAAGATTAGCAAAGACAAGTGCAGGTTCCTTACAGTCAGAAACAGGGGAAATTATAATGGGGAACAAAGAAATTGCAGAAGAATTGAACATACATTTTGTGACACTCTGTCTTCACAAAAGAGGACACAAATAATCTCCTGGAAATGTTCGGAAACCAAGGGTCCAGTGAGAGGGAGGATTTGAAGAAAATCAGTATTAGTTAAAAAAAAGTGCTAGAGAATTTAATGGGGTTAAAGGCTGAAAAATCCCCATGGCCCGATAATCAACATCCCAGAGTACTAAAGGAAGTGGCCCTGGAAATATTGGATGCTCTCTGGAGCAGTTCTTACAGATTGGAGGGTGGCAAATGTAACCCCACTATTTAAAAAATGGAGAGAAAAAACAGGGAATTACAGACCAGTTAGCCTAACTTCAATGATAAAAGCAAAATACTGCGGATGCTGGAAATCTGAAACAAAAACAAAAATTGCCAGAAAAACTCAGCAAGTACGACAACATCTGTGGGGAGAAAGAGTTAACGTTGAGTCCAGATGATTTCTTCAGAACTAAAGAGAAGTAGAAATTTGGTGAAAGATATACCGTATAAATGGGGGTGGGACACGATGCTGTACTCTTTGCCGCCTCCGTCTCCATGCTCGCTTCTTTGGGCACGGATCCTTTCACCCGCCCCCATTGTTCTCCCTCCACCTGGATCCCTCCTTCTGGCCTCTTACCTGCTCTTGATCTTTTCATTGAGAACTGTCGGCATGACATACAATATTTTGGCCTCAACTACTTTCTGTGGTAGCGAATTCCACAGGCTCACCACTCTCTGGGTGAAGAAATTTCTCCTCATCTCAGTCCTAAATGGTCTACCCCATATCCTTAGGCTGTGACCCCTGGTTCTGGGCTTCCCCACCATTGGGAACATCCTTCCTGCATCTACCCTGTCTAGCCCTGTTAGAATTTTATAGGTTTCTATGAGATCCCCCTCATTCTCCTGAACTCCAGCGAATATATAATCTTAAATCGACTCAATCTCTCCTCATATGCCAGTCCCGCCATCCCAGGAACCAGTCTGGTAAACTTTCACTGCACTCACTCTATAGCAAAACATCCTTCCTCAGGTAAGGAGACCAAAACTGCACACAATATTCCAGGTGTGGTCTCACCAAGGCCATGTATAATTGCAGCAAGACATCCCTGCTCCTGTACTCAAATCCTCTCACTATGAAGACCAACATACCATCTGCCTTCTTTACTGCCTGCTGCACCTGCATGCTTACCTTTAACGACTGGTGTATGAGGACACCTAGGTCTCGATGCACATTCCCTGCTCTCAATTTATAGCCATTCAGATAATAACCTGCCTTCCTGTTTTTGCTACCAAAGTGGATAACCTCACATTTATCCACATTATATTGCATCTGCCATGCATTTGCCCACTCACTCAGCTTGTCCAAATCACACTGAAGCATCTCTGCATCCTCCCACCCAGCTTCGTGCCATCTGCAAATCTGGAGATATTACATTTATTTCCCTCATCTAAATCATTAATATATATTGTGAATAGCTGGGGTTCCAGCACCGATCCATGCGGTACCCCACTAGTCACTGCTTGCTATTCAAAAAAAGACCCATTTATTCCTACTCTTTGTTTCCTGTCTGCCAACCAGTTTTCTATCCATCTCAATACACTACCCCCAATCCCAGGCACTTTAATTTTACACGCTAATCTCTTATGTGGGACTTTGTCGAAAGCTTTCTGAATGTCCAAATAAACCGCATCCACTGGCACCCCCTCATCAACGCTACTGGTTACATTCTTGAAAAATTCCAGTAGATTTGTCAAGCATGATTTCCCTTTCATAAATCCATGCTGACTCTGTCCAATTCTACCACTGTTTTCCAAGTGCTCAGCTATTAAATCTTTTATAAATAGAGTCTAGAATTTTCCCCACTGCCAACATCAGGCTGACTGGTCTATAATTCCCTGTTTTCTCTCTACCTCCCTTTTTAAATTGTGGGGTTACATTAGCTACCCTCCAATCTGTAGGAACTGTTCCAGAGTCTACAGAATCTCGAAAGATGACCACCAATGCATCCACCATTTCTAGGGCCACTTCTTTAAATACTCTGGGATGTAGATTATCAGGCCCTGGGGATTTAATCGGCCTTTAATCCCAATTTCTCCAACACCATTTCTCTATTAACACTGATTTCTTTCAGTTCCTCCCTCTCACTAAACCCTATGTTCCCCAACACTTATGGTATGTTATTTGTGTCCTCCTTTGCGAAGACAGAACCAAAGTATGTATTCAGTTGGTCAGCCATTTCTTTGTTCTTCATTATAAATTCCCCTGTTTCTGGCTGTGAAGGACCTACATTTGTCTTCACCAATCTTTTTCTCTTCACATACCTATAGAAGCTTTTACACTCAGCTTTTATGTTCCCTGCAAGCTTACTCTCGTACTCTATTTTCCCCTTCTTAATCAATCCCTTGGTCCTCCTTTGCTGAATTCCAAAGTGCTCCCAATCCTCAGGTCTGTTGTTTTTTCTGGCCAATTTGTTTGCCTCTTCCTTGGATCTAATACTATCTCTAATTTCCCTGGGAAGCTATGGTTTGGCCACCTTTCCTATTTTACTTTTGCGTCAGACAGAAATAAACAATTGTCGCAGTTCACCCATGCGCTCTTTTAACACTTGCCATTGCCTATCCACCATCATCCCTTTAAGTTATGTTTCCCAATCCATCATAGCCAACTCGCACCTCATACCATCGTAGTTTCCTTTGTTAAAATTCAGGACCCTAGGCTGTGAACATTGTGCTTTAGTCTCAGATAGTTGCCAGAGAGAAGGATGGAATTGGCAGCTAGAGAACAGAATTTGGATAGGGGACCAAAGACAATCGCTTCAGCCTTTCTAATATTTGTTTGGATGAAATTTCCGCTCATGAAGTAAGTCAGATAAGCAGTCTGATGATTTAGTAACAGTGGAGGAGTCGAGGGATGTTGAGGTAGAGCTGGGCGTCAGCATACATGCGAAAATGAACAGTATGCTTTCAGATAATGTTGCTGAGGGGCAGCATGTAGGTGAGAGGTAGGATGGGACCAGGGATAGACCCTTGTGGGATACTAGAGGTACATGCAAATATACAAATTCGAAGCTATTCAGCGTCTCGAGCCTGCTCTGTCATTTGATAAGACCACGGCTGATCCGAATATAGCACCATCTCTACTTTCTCGTCAACTCCCTCCCTGTACCTTTTGACACCCTTGTGTCAAACTCAGCCTTAAAAATATCCAATGACCCAGCCTCCACTGCTCTCTGGGGAAGAGAATTCCACAGGCCAATGACACTCAGAAAAAAATTCTCACCTCCGTCTTAAATGAGAAACCCCCTATTTTTAAACTGTATCCCCTAGTTCTCATCTCTCCCACAAGGGAAAACATCCTCTCAGCATCAACTCTGTCAAGTCCCCCCAGGGTCTTATATGTTTCAATAAGATCACCTCTCATTCTTTTAAACTCCAATGGATACAGGCCCAACCCAAACAACCTTCCCTCATAAGATAACCCCTACATTCCAGGAATCAGTCAAGTGAACCCTCTCTGAACTGCTTCTAATGCAATTACGTCCTTTCTTAAATTAGGAGACCAAAACTATACACGATACTCCAACACCCTATACAATTGTCGCAAAACTTCCCTACTTTTATATTCCATTCCCTTTGCCATAAATGACAATTTATCATTTGCCTTCCTAATCAATGTACCTGTATACAATCTTGTGTGATTCATGTACCATATACCCAGATCCCTCTGTACTGCAGGGTTTAGAGATCTTTCTCCATTTAAATAATATTTCTTTTCTGCCATAGTGGCCAAGTTCACATTTTCCCACATTATAATCCATCTGCCAATTTTCTGCAGACTAACTGAAGAATAAGAGGAGATATCATTGCAAGTGACACTGTCCAATGGGAGGACCAAGCCATGGGGGGTGGCGGCATGTGTACAGTTGGAAAGGAGTGGCACTGGGAGGCCTCTACACTGACTCAAGGCCTCATGGCATTGGATCAAACATGGGTAAATAAACCTGCTGCTGATTGATCAACTCAAGGAGAGTGCTAATCAATATCCCATGTTGAAACACCGCTTGGAAGCACCACCAAATGTAGCAAGAGCATAGAATGAAATGCCTCATTCACCATTCAATGTGCAAAGAATGGCCTTGTAGCACCACTACTGACCAAACCCTGAAGGAAATTGCTGCCAGTTGGGCTTACAGCAGGCAGTGAGAACACTAACTTCAGCACACCAATGTACCTGTTGCAGGTACACCACAGTCCTTATGGAGACAAAATCCCACCTTCACAGAGGACACCCTCCAGCTTGTTCTGTGGCATTACACCATGCTAAGTAATATACAGTTACAAATAGTCTAACAGGTTGGAACTGGGCACCTATGAGGAGGTATGGGCCATATACAGCAGAACTGTATTCCACCAGAATCTAATGGCCTGGCATATCCCTACTCTGTAATTATCTTCAAGTCAGGTAGCTAACCCTGCTTCAAATGGGGAATGTAGAAGAGCATGCCAGGAACAGCATCGGTATAGCTTAAGACAAGCCTACCTGGTAAGACTACAACACAGATCCACATGCAGGCTGAATAGTGGAAACAACATGCTATAGAAAGTGTTGGGTGATCCCACAACCAACACATAGAAGTTCTACAGACCTGCTGGTGTGAATGGTGGGAGGACAATTAAACAAAGCATTCACAGCCATCTTCAGCCAGAGGAGCCAAGTGGATGATCCATATTGGCCTCCTCCTGAAGTCCCCACCACCATAGATACAAGTATTCAGCCAGTTTGCCCAATTTCATTTGATATCAAGAAATGATTGAAAGCACTGAACAAAGGCTATGGGCCTTGACAACAGTGTTAAGTTCCATTTGCAATTCCTCAATGAAGCAATCCTAAATTGATAAATGACAAGTAACTTTCACACCACATAAATGCCAGACAATGACCACTTCAAACAAGAGAGTCCAACCATTTCCCTATGACATTCAATGGCAACACCATCACTGAATCTATCAGCATCATCCTGGGGGTCATCACTGACTAGAAACACAACTGGGCCAGCCACATAAATAGTGACTACAATAGCAAATATGATTGGGTATTCTGTGGCGAGTGACTCACCTCCCAACCCCTTTCCACCACTTGTAAGGCACAAGCCCAGGAGCGTGATGGAATACACCCCATTCGGCTGCATGGATGAAAGACTAACAACACTCAAGACTCCAGGTCAAAGCAGTGTGTTTAATTGGCACCCCATCCATCACCTTAAAAATTCAATCCTTGCACGAGTGGCACAACGAGTGGCTGCAGTGTGTAACAGCGATTTGCCAAGGTTCCTTTAACAGCAACTTGCAAACGCACAGCCTCTACCTCTAGAAGAGAAGCAAACAATGGGAACACCGCCACTGATCCAATGCCATGAGGCCTTGAGTCAGTGTAGATGCCTCTGCCTAGCCTGGAGGGTCTGAGCTATGAGGAAAGATTGGATAGGTTGGGGTTGTTTTCCTTGGAGCAGCAAAAGTTGAGAGGGGACCCGAGGGGTGAATAAGATTATGAGGGGCATAGATAGGGTGGAGAAGAAGGCATTTCTTCCATTAGTAGAGAGGGCAATAATCAGGGGCATAGATTTAAGGTAAGAGGTAGAAGGCTAAGAGGGGAGTAGAGGAGAAATTTTTTCACCCAGAGGATAGTGGGAGTCTGGAACTCACTGCCTGAAAGGTTGGTCGAGTCAGAAACTCTCGTAACATTTAAGAAGTATCTCAATATTCACTTATGTTGCCATGGCCTCCAGGGCTATGGGCCAAGCGCTGGAAAATGGGATTAGTGTAGTCAGATCTTTGTTGAACGGCACAGACACGATGGGCCGAATGGCCTTCTTCTGTGCCATAGAAGTCTGATTCAATGCGTGATTCCTCCAAATCTCCATCTTCTCGTGACATATCTGATTCTTTTACCAATCACCTTAAATCAGTGCCATCTGGTTACATATTCTTCTCCTACTGAAAAACGTTTCTCCTTATTAACTGTCAAAACCCTTGCATGGTTTTAAACATGTCCAACAAACGTCCTTCTAACCTTCTCTAATTCAAGAGGAACAACTTCAGCTTCTCAGTCTCTTTACATTTCAAGATGGTTCACCATAAAAATTCATCTTTTATTTTTTTATCATCACATTGTAAGGATGTCCAAAATATCTGACAACTAACAGATTGCTTCTGAAGTGCAGTCAATGTTATGTGGGAAAACAGCCATTCAAACACACTGCAAGTTCTACAAACTGGATGAATGACCATTCAAAAACTGAATGTGGATTTGAGAGGGGAGTTCAGGCTAGAATACATAAAGGGCTCCCTACTATTGTCTGAATGTTGCCATCGTTTAGTTTTTCACACACCAACAAACATGCATGAAAATGAAGTACCTTGTGGTTATTGGTTCATAGGATAACAATATCTCTATAAGCATTTGCTCAGCATTCCATTGAAGTAACAGCCTAGATTATATGATAAAATTGAGAGATTAGGATCAAACTAAACCTTCAGTTTGACGCAATGACAGCATTTTCACCTTAGTCAAATTGTATTCAAGGCCCATTTAAGTGAGCCATGAAGGGGGTGCTGCACTGTCAGAGGCTCCAACTTTCATTTCAAAACAACTGTTAACTGATCTTATTGCTGTTTATGTGACCTAACAATCCAAGATGGTAGCTATCAAGCAGAACAAAGAATGGGAAAGTTCTTGGGCAAGATCAAAGGCACAATGAAAGAACAAAAGTAGAGAAATAAGTTATGAAAACAGCAACTTGTACTTATGTAGCATATTAAAGCAATAAAACTTTTAAGTGGTGCTTTACAGGTGAGTTATAAAACAGAATTTGACAACATATCACATAAGGAAATATTAGAAGATACAGCCAAAAGCCAGATCATAGGCATTGCTTTTAAGGAGCATCTTAAAGAAGGAAAGGAAGGTAGAGAGGTGGGGAGTTTTAGGGAGAAGATGCCACAACTTAGGGCAGCTGAAGGCAAGGCTGCCAATGGTGGAGCGAAAAAAAAAATGTTCAAGAGGTCAAAATTAAAGAAGTGCAGATATCTTGGAGGGCTCTGGGGCTGGAAGAGATTACACAGATACAAGAGGGGAAGGTCATCAAGAAATTTTAAACAAGGGTGAGAATTTTTAAAATCAAGGTGCTGCTTGAATAGGAGTTAATGTAGGTCAGGAAGAACAGAGATAATGGCAGAATGGGACTTTGTGCAAGTTAGGACACAGGCAACAGAGCTTTGGATGCCTACATTTAAGGGAGGCAGAATGTGGTAGACAGCCCCAGTGTTAGAAAAGTCAAGTATAGAGATAACAAAGGTGTCACCCAAAAGATTCGGCAGCAGATAAACTGAGACAAGGGTGGATCAGGCAGAAATTAGAGTTGAAATTGGCTGTCTTGGTAATGGTATGGATGGGTGGTCAGAAGCTAAGTTCGAGGTCAAATATGGCAAAGTTGCAAACAGTCTGAATTGGTCTGAGATAGTACCAGGGAAGGGGTCAGTTGGCTAGTGTGTACATCAGAATAACACCAACAGTGCAGACTTGATTCCCATTGTGGCTGAGGTAGACTTGGGACCTGCCTCCTCGTCCTGCCCCTGAGAGTGAGAGGCACTTGCAAAGCATCACTGACAAAAAAAAATACCAAGAAAACAGCTCAGGTTGAGACATCAGCAGAAAATGTGCCAAGGACCTGCCATCAGGCAAAACACACTTGATGACAATGACAATGAGGATTTCCATTGGGTAGGGAGATATCAGTGCCGAGAGCTGTAGAGACTAGAGACAGATTTACAAGAAGGAAGCGGCATAGCAACTAAAACATAACCTAAGAAATAGGAGCAGCAGTAGGTCATTTGGCCCCTCGAGCCTAAGCTGCCGACCATTCACTAAGATTATGGCTGATCTGATTGGAGACTTTACTTTCTTTCCTGCCTTGACTCAACTCCCTTGTCGATCAAAATACCCAGCCTTGAATATATTCAATGGTCCAGCCTCCTGTGCTTCCTGGGGTAGAGGATTTCAAAGATGAACAACCCTCAGAAGAGAAATTCCTCCTCATCTCAATCTTAAATTGGAGACCCCTTATTTTGGAACTACGCAACTCAGTTCTAGACTCCCCCACAAGAGGAAACATCCTCTCAGCATCTACCCTATTAAGCCCCCTCAGAATCTTACTTGTTTCAATAAGAACACTTATTGGGTATTGCTGAAAAAAGAGACATGCTGTTGAAACTATGGGCTGCCAAGACACACAAAAGTGATGGCCCTTTACATCTTATCTGATCTATGAATGGTTTTGCACATCATGAATTGGCCAAATCATTGGGTGAGTCGCTACAGTCAGCTCCGAGCAAGTTTTCCATATACACAGTGAAAGGTTCCTTCACCTTTGCAAAGACCATACAGGGCTTGCATATCGATAGCAATATTATGCCCATGTGCTTGTACGACATTGCTAGCCTATTCATCAACGTACCGAAGAGGCCATAGGTATTTGCAGTGTCACTATATCATGATCTAGACACGCCATTTCAAATAATACAGATTTAGACATGTATAAACTCAGCAACTCATGCAACTGAGTTCAGCTTTACCAACATGTATTCCCAAATAGATGGTGTTCCCATGAGATTCTCTTCTAGGCCCACCTCCCACTAGCATCTTTGTCGGTTTTAAGAGTCTTCGATGGAATGACACCTAACCTCCCACCCCTTGCAT
Source organism: Carcharodon carcharias (assembly GCF_017639515.1). NCBI lineage: Eukaryota > Metazoa > Chordata > Chondrichthyes > Lamniformes > Lamnidae > Carcharodon > Carcharodon carcharias. The sequence goes on from NC_054467.1 coordinate 116,392,734, forward strand.
GTTTCCGATACATAGATGATATGTTTGCTATATTTAAATCCACAGCTGCATGTAAGAATTTCCTTACACATCTTATTGAGCTTCATCAAATTCAGCTTGGAAATGAAGCAGTCAAAATGAGCTCCCTTTCCTCAATGTGCTAGTTGAGAAATCTGCCAGTAGGTTCTCTACTACTGCCTACCACAAACTACCTTCACTGGTCAATATGCACGTTGGGATTCCTACAGTTCCACGCACTAATCTTGTAAATAGGGCCCAAATCATTTGCTTACTGTGCAAACTTGATGCTGAAATAGGGCAATTAAAGGCATCCTGCAGAATAATGGCTACCCTGATCAGATCATTGCTTACTGCAGATCACAAAAACTCATGAATTGGCTGAAAGCTGCCACTTTCAATCCTGAAAAGTGCCCAGTCTACCTAAGATTGGACAAGGTGTCTCAAAAATTTGAGCAGATGAGGTTAGCCATTTCATGCTGTTATTATGCAATAGCAGCAACAAGAGGGGTATTTTCCGCTAACAGGGTGCTGCCATCAAGCTAAAATGACGTTCTACCTATCACACAAATGAGTGATGTGGTAGAAGAATTTCAGTGCTGGTATGATGGATCATATTAAATGGCACATCCCTTTGGCTGACATACCCAAACAGTCCGTGCTTTCAAAGCTCAAAACGTTATGTCCAACATTAGACCCGAGTCTGCAATTGGAAAGCACTTGCTAAACAATCCTGACTGCACTAAGAATTATACGGACAACCAATTTAAGATTATCAGTCGGGCTTGCCGTGTGGCTCCTTTACGCCTGCTAGAAGGCACATATATTCTCACACAGGACCGTGTTCTTTGCAGACAGAAGGAGCATGTCCAAGCATTGCACCTTTTTTAACTAAACAGAAGCCATCCCCCATGGCAATGCCTTTACCAGAGTCAACCTGCCTGGTTTGAATTTAAAATAAAAGCTTGGTAGTTAACTGTTCCCCGATGTATTCTCCATGGCATCACCCCTACCAGAGTCCACTTGTCAACCAGTACTCACTTCTCATGCAGTATAAATTGTGGTTCCTTTTACATTTGGTATTCTTCTGAACTTGTCCTGATGAGTGCAAGGCAAAAAGCTTTGACAACATCTTTTTTTCAGCAATACTCAAATTCTGTATTACCAAACAATTATTTGAACACTGCATTCTTCTAAACTCCAATGATTACAAGCTCAACCTTTCCTCATTCCAGGAATCCTAGGACAAATCCTTCATCCCGGAACTAAGCCGAGTGAACCTTCTCTGAGCTGCTTCCAATGCAATTATATCCCTCCTTAAATAAAAGAGATCAAAACTGTACACAGTACTCTAGGTGTGGAAAAACATCATAACGGTACTGAATTGATAAACAGGGAGTAAAGCTAGACATTGTAAAATACATGTAATCTGATACTGTGGTTCCTGATATCGCAAAAATATAACTTAGGGCACAATCTTGCACTGCATCTGCACTGACAGGCACTGGAATGGAAGCAAGTGGAGGCAACATTATCTGTTGAATTGCAATTGAGTCCAACTAAGAAAGAAATGCATCAAGTTGCTCGGGACATTGAAGGAGGTTAGGATGTTCATGGTGTAGGAAGGAGCAGTAAAGTCAAGGAAACTTAGGAAAGACAACAGCTATGGTCAAAATCATGCTGAATGCTCTTAGTGGATGGTTTCAGTGCTGACGCACTAAAGCAGACTGGAGAATACTGAAAGCATAGCAGTGAGACAATACCATAAAAGATCTTGGAAAGAAGACCGAAAGAAAAGAGCAAATAGTGTATTTTTTTATATTTGAGGAAAGGGGCAGGAGTCTGTGGGGAAGTTAAATGGGCAGAAACTGATTACTGTGTATGCATAACAATGGGGAGACAGAGTATGGAATCAGTGAAACCAGGAGTAGGGAACATGAGTAAAGGGAGTAGGGATTAAGGATTATGGCAGAAAAAAGATCAGAGGAAGAGTAAACAGTGTAGGTAAACAATTTTACATATATAGGGATCATCGGATCCTCCCAATTGCTCTTCAACATAATCAAGGTATGATAGAAGGGGCTCAGAGAAAATAGTGGCAAAGACAATCTGGGGGAAATTTCTGTTCACTTGAAAGATCCAAGCAGGTTTTGCTATGGAAAATGTCATCATTATACATCAGTAGACAACCAAACCCACTTATGTCACACGCATTTAAAGTTTGGCATTGCACCCGCGAAGTGGAAGATCGTTCAGATCCTGGACAAGGTAAGCAAGACAACTGTGGAGCAGATCAAAGGAGGCATCAAACACCATCTTGAATACACAGCCAGATTTGAGGTGGTGCTTGCAAAGGCACTGAAATGGGCTAACATTCCTATCATCAGAAAGTGAGTGTTAAGGAGTTTGAAATAGGCAAGCAAATACTTACCTGAGAAAGTGCCTCTGAGAATCCCCCACTTCATCATACAATGTCTAGGTGAAGGATTAAAGCTGGGAATGGATCAGCAGAGGTGGTGTGCAACCAACTGAAGAGATCTTCATGAGAAAGGGACTTAGGAGTGAGGGGCAGCATTAGGTGAGGAAGGATCCTGAAGGAAAGGAGCTAGGAGTCATATAAGTAAGGGAATAAGCCAAACTGGGATTTGGAAGTGGCGTGTCAGATGTAAAGCCAGGTGGGACAGCCTCAGAAAAGGTACATTTGTCAGACTTAAAATGTTGTTCAACTCTGTAGGGATAGGAACCACAGATGATGAGAATCCTGCTTCAGAAAGGAGAATAGTTACAGGTGAAATGGATAGGATGGAAAGTTACCATTCCATTGAGAGTGGGTGAAGAGTCAGAAGAGCAGGCAGTCAAAGGGGACAGTTCAAGGCCAAGCAAGGGAATGTGCCCAAGATGGGATGGATGTTTCAGAGATTTGCCCCAGGAGAGTGATCAGTGAACGCAAATTGCGATAAACTTATTTGACTGCTGCAGTTTAATTGGTGATGCTGTGTTAAGCACAGCTTAAATGCTCAGGCTGGGATGAAAAAGTTGGAAACCAGAATGAACAAGAAAACAAAAGTGGATGTGGTATATTGGTTTAACTGTTGCTGCAAGATGTTACTTTTTATATATGTGTTTGTGGGATGTGGCCAACATTTGAAAGGCAGTATTTATAGCCCATCGTAAGAGAATTAAAAGTCAATCATGTGAAAGCTGGATAAAACGTTCCAATGCTGAGGTTAGAATGACATCAAGGAGTCTCATGCAAAAGTGCAACACTCAGTTGTACCATTCTTGAGTTCCTAACCCTGTTAACCAACTTCTTATCCAGAGAGAGTAATTCAGAAGGACAAGTGAAGTTGAACTGAAATAATGAGAAACAAACCATGTCCCTTCATTGACAAGGTGGTCTTCCCACAACATCCCCACCCTGTGACAGAATTGATAATCTGATTCCTGAACTAGAACAAGACTGCAGTTATGCAGAGTGCTGCTGATGACCCAAGAGCCAGCCCTATCCATTGATGAGATTCAGTGCAGTGCTTAGATTCTTCCCAGCCAGTTCAAAGTAACTCACTGGCCAAAGCTCAGTGGACAGGTGATGTGGTTCCAGCTGCCGAACAGGCACACTCTGGTGGTCTGTACAATCTTAGCTGGTTAAACTCCAGCACTACCCCTTCACATTACTTAGCTTTCAGGATTGCTCGGATAAGAGGCATGTTACTCTGCAGAGAGCTCCTTATTAGGCAGAAACCATTAGGTACGTGTAGATTTTGCATTCGTTTGAATGGGAGACTCAAACATGGTGATGGATTGCCATGCATTAAACACAGCTGATTCCATCCAAAATCTCAAGAGAAGCAAACGTATCTCAGATACACACAGAATCATCCGCCATTCTTCACTTGCACAAAAAAATGATTTTTCAACAGAAATTTTTAAAAGGCAACAAAAAGATTATACATCAAGTTGTGTCAAGTTAAGGAAAGCTGCCAGTCGAGTAAAATCCCAGAATCTGAAGCTTCTCCAAGAAATTGATTGCTACTGTGGCGATTCAAGAAAAATCGAGTGCCAAAAGTGCAAAGCGAAATGGCCGTGCAGATCCAACGGCAGCTATAGATCTCCAGAAGCTTTGGGCTGCGGTAGATCGTGGACATGATCCGCCGAATACAGGATCCAGCGGGGAAGTGCCACATCTGACCGAAAATCAGCAGTTTGCACGGAGGAGGAATCATAGAATAGTTACGGTGTCCGAAATTCACGTAAGACTTGAAAGAGGGAAAAAAAAGTTTGCAAAAACAAAAAGTTCAATCAGTCTTCTAAAAGGCTGGCGGGAGATGTGGGTTGCGAGCAAGAGCGAGCTGCTCCGCCAATGGGAACTGGCTGGCGGAGTTGGAGTGAGCCCCCGGGGCAGCGGGTGGTGAAGCGGAAGTCGGAGCCGGGTCACTTTCGGGGGAGTCACGTGAGCCGTTTTTTGTTCCTCCGCGGCCGTTAGGCTCCAGCGTCGCCGCCACTCCCACAAAGTGCGGAGGGAATGAGAGGGGAGAGACAGAGAAGGGGGGGGAATCCTACTGTTCCTTCACAAAGATTACCATGGCAGCCAACTCACAATCCAAACTTCCTCATGGAACCGCCACGCCACCAACCGTCACTTTTTAACCAACTCCCTCTCGGCAAAAGCCGCTCACTCGCGCCCAAAGAGTACAACAACAACAATAAATAATAAAATCAAATCGCCAGTCCGATCAGCCTTTCTCCTTCTTAGATCTACTCACAGGCCGAACGAAATCCGCACCTTCCCCCCAGGAGTTTGCGGGACATCTGCCGGAATGGCGAGAGGGCTCTCGGAGTCAAAGACAAAAGAAAATGGAGCCAGGTACCTCCGGAGGAGCAACTTCAGGCCAATTCGCAAGGAATAGGTTTTTTATCCAATCACCGACTCACCCAAGTATCACCAAACAACAATACGAACACATCGGCAGCTACTGAAAGCGGTGACGCCATCCTTACCTACACAGTGTATGAGTTTGTACCGCCACGAATCGAGTTCCCGCCGAAAACCTCTTCTTTCTGCTGTACATCTGGGGCTACCGCACTGACTCGCCATTCTGTCCTAGCCCTGGTGTGTGCGTCTGACGTCACTGCGCCCTATTTACATACGGCGTTGTGCGTCTCCTTGATTGACGGCTGTCATCAGCTCAGCGGCTGGAGGCTGGACACTCGGTGCTGCAGCGTCCACTCCCAGTCACAACTGGCTGCAGACTGGACACTCAATGCTGCAGCCTCCACTCTCCCCACAAGCTGTTGGGGATGGACAAAAGAGCTAGTACACTGAAGTATTGTCCTTAGAATTGAAGTCATTTAAAAGAAAATGCACTCGCATTTAAACGCTGCACTGTGGTACTCTTCTTTCTGGCAAGAATGAGTGTTCATCGTAAACTATTTTTTCCTCTTTATACGAGGTTCGGTCGTTTAGCTTTCAGACGAACAAGTAAGCCCGTCCTTTCCAAAGAGATGCTTCGTGTAATTTTAATTCCCTTCGCTTAGAAGTCAAGAGTGCGTAACAACTTGACCAAATGGATGTTGTGACTCAATCTGCACTTGTGAATGTAGGTAGAAAGATGCAGTAAAGAGACTGGCCCAGTTTTTTTTCAGAGTCAAAAACACTGGAGCTTTCCTTGTAAACATTGCAAGGAGCATCTTATAACAAAAATAAATTATTGCTGCTAAGACAGTATCATTGCAGCAGTGTGATATAATTTTATTTTAGTTTTGTTGGCAGGTAGTGTATCATGATTATAGGTTGAAAATAAATTCTACGAGATCATAATCTGAGCAGCATGAAATAATTTTATTTCCGTGAACGTGAGGCACTGGATTACTCCAGGCTAATAAAGTTGTAATCAGTCTCATGATTGCAAATCTAATATCGTGTTTTACTGGAAGCAGTGAAAAACGCTATATTTCTTCGGTTTGATTAAACATTAATAAGTCAACAAAACAGCATGACATAATTAAAAACAGGAAATCCGGAGGAAAAAAAGCAAAGCGACCACAAATATCACAATGACGTAGCAGCTGTGAAAACATTGCAGTTGTCAATGACCACACTTGTAACAAAAACACTAATTCGAATATCTAATCCCAATAATTGAAAGCAGATTCATCGAATGCAGGCAACTGCTCTGTTTCCTTCACTGTGACTTTTCCCCTCACATCTGTCTGCCTCCAGCGTTGATTATTTACATTAGGGATAAGGGATGGCTTGGCTGCACGTGAATCTGTTTGCTGAATAGTACGCACCCAAAACCTCATTAATTGTCTTTTCTCGACAGATCCGGGCAGATCTACTATGTATTTTCAACACATTCTGCTTTTATTTCATATTTTTATCATTTTCAGTTTTTCCTTTTTAGGTTGCAGTTTCACAGAGGGACTGGGCATGCATGGTAAGACACCTATCTATATCACAGCGGAACTTTCAGTTCTTTGTTGGCTGAATTTTTCTTAATCTCGTTTTATGCCTCATTGATGTGACTGGGAGTTGTAATTAAAAATGAAACTTTGATAGAACTGCGAAAGATTCATCCTGTTTAGAAACTGGAATGTGCAATGAGTTTATAAGACACATCCCCTGAATCTCTTCATTTTCTCCACTTATGACTGGTTCCTGTTAATTTGCTAGTGTTTCATGGTGACTTATTCCTTTCCCCTGCGCCCCCAACACAGTTGACCACACCTGAAAAAAATGATGTCCTAGAGAGTGTTTTTTAAAATATATATATAAATACACACATATACATTCCATTTTTACATTTATGTTTGTACTCCAGTACAACATCTTTACCACAAACATTTCAGTTCCTCTTCTGAGCTTTTACATCCCAGCAAGTAGAGATTTGTTAGAAAACAATACACAGCAAAACCTTAATTTTGATTTTCCTTTGTGTATGTTCGAAGTTGGGATTTTTAAAATAACTTTTGATGTCTCAAGTAGGAAACTCAGATCATTAAATTTGGTCAAGTGGAGGACTCCTCATGATGAACATTGCCATCATCAGAAAATACAGTAAGACGCTTACCTCAATGCAGAATTGGTCACATTTACAGATCTAAAGATACAATGACCTCTTTTTGCCAAAAAAGCAGCAGTTGAAAGAGAAAGGAGAATAATATTCAAATATTACAAACTTGAAATTCTGGCTTCGTGACTCATCGTTATTTTTTGAGTTCTCTGTTCCATTTATTTTTATCAGACCTTTGGAGTGAAACACTAATTATGATTTGATCGAAAACAATCACATGTAAGAAAGTAATTTTAACTATTACTCACTGATACCACAAAATATAATGTTATATCCTAGAAAAAGCAAGTGACTGATTCCATTTCTTAAATCGATTTTGTCCAAGGGTATAATAAAACCAATATTAACTGCAGTTTTCAGGCTGGAGCTTTTTTCCCCACAGGTGTTGAATTGACGTTAACAGTGCACACTTAACAATGTACTCAGTCATATTTGTGATCTTGGGTCAATAGGTTACTGTTCTATTTCTCAGCTGCAATCAGTATTAGTGAAGAAGAGATTTGTATTAAGGAAACCAATCCAGGAGCTCACAGTATTTAAAATTTTAGGTCCTAGCACTTAATATAGCTCTACCAGAAAGGACAATCAAAATATGTCAAGTGGTACAGAGACTGAGAAAGATAGAAAAAGAAAGGAGATAAACAAAATGAAAAAGGTGAGGGAGACAGTTACAGGCAAAGTGATATAAATGTTTTTCCATTAGCAGTGTCAGGGAAAATCAATTATGTTTATAAATATTGAAAAATGTTGGCAGTTTGAAAGCTTCTAGTCCCTCTTACTCCTGATTCTTCACCTCCATATTAAATAGTGCATTGTAATTATGAGTGATGTGATGGGCCTAATTTCCAGTGAGTATTGTTGATAACTTTACTTCAAAAAATAAAATTGTTTGTTTAGAGCAATGAAATATTTGTGAGCAGCCCTTACTGTGTTCATGGATATGATTGCCATATACTGTATGCCATATTTGCCTTCACATTAGTATGTTTAACAAATGTTCTTTTGTCCTCAAGACTTTCATGCTTCTAAATTATTAAAGAACAGTCAGAGAATACCTTTAGTTTATGTTGAACAAGGTTACCAGTTATTATAGTATAATTTTCCAGAAATATGTTACATTCCTTTGCCTTTGAAAACCTCTTTTCAGGATCAGAATAGTGCATATTGTATTGTTGTATTTTCCTATGAATTTTTTCTATAGAGAGCAATAATATATACAAATCTGTGTTGACATTCAAGTCACAATGTTGCAGAAATCAATGTTACCTGAAATGAATTTTTAAATTATTTCTACCTTTTGAAAATGTTGAGGATTTGATAGTCATAAGAAGAGCTGAAATTTTAACATTTCATACTGTTTCCAGTGAATACATTTATATTTTAATTCACATTTGCAACATACCTTGGGATTCCACAAATACAGTAGCTGTAAAGCCTTTTTCTGAGATTGTTGTTCTCAGGTATAAGCTGTTCATAGAACTTGAGCACGGCAGATTGGTGATTATATAAATTACCTGATTGATTGTTACTCACAAGCCAACGTTGTACCTCTTACAATAGTGGTTGGCCTAAATAGCTAAGTGGTTATGGTACTGGGTTTGTAACCCCAAGATCAAGAGTTCAAATCTCACAATGGCAAACTCTGAAACAATGTAACTTCATCTGAAACAGATGGAAATGGGTTTGTACTCGAAAGAGTTACAATAGTGGTTCTGATGGGAAAATTAAAACTTAGGTTATCAGCTCAATCTTAAAGAAATACATGTAAGTATGTTAGCCATGCTAGTGACTTGAATGAGATGGTCCCCTATTGTGTGGGAGAGTGGAAAAACAAGCAGACAAAACTATTGGACAAGAAAAGACTGATTAGTCTCTGTAATCGAAAAGCAGAATGCTGTGGATGCTGGAAATCTGAAATAAAAACAAAATGCTGGAAATATTCAGCAGGTCAGGCAGCATTTGTGGAGAGAGAAACAGCGGTAATGTTTCAGGTCAATGACCTTTTATCAGAACAGGGAAAAGTTAAAGATGCAATAGGTTTTGAGCAATGAGGTGGGTGGGACAAGGAGAAATGAAGATAAAAACAAAAAACTGCGGATGCTGGAAATCCAAAATAAAAACAGAATTACCTGGAAAAACTCAGCAGGTCTGGCAGCATCGGCGGAGAAGAAAAGAGTTGACGTTTCGAGTCCTCATGACCGAGAAATGAAGGCCTGTGATAGAGTGAAAGACAGAAAATGAATGACAGAAGAGTTAGCCTTACAGGCACAAAAGAATGGTGATGGGGCAAGAAAAGAAACAAAACTGGCTAGATCAAGTGTGTCCAAAAGCAAAAATAAGAGAAAACAAAACAAAACATGCAAATAAAAAGAAACAAAATGGGGGGACACAAATTTCTCCTGTCTTCCACCCTATCACAGACCTTCCTTTGTCTTTGGCTCACCCACCCTTGCTCAAAACCTATTAAGTCTCTAACTTTTCCCAGTTCTGATGAAAGCTCATTGACCTGAAACATTAACTCTTGGTTCTCTCTCCACAGATGCTGCTTGACCTACTGAGTATTTCCAACAGTTTCTGTTTTTATAACTAGTCTCTGTAGTCTGTTTCATACAGTCATATGCCTTGTGCTTCATAATTAAGATATTCCCTAACCACACAGGTCCATGCAATCCCTTGAGAGGAGCTGCAAACCAGATTAAAACCCAAAGCCAATTAGGGAAAAATAGGTTTTGGAAAATTTTTCTCTGACCTCTTTATCCTGCCTCTCTCCTGGCTGATCAAACCTAGTCTAAGAGATCACATGACTATGTTGCATGTTATTTGGTACATACCTTTTACAGTTAGGAAGTACATGCAGTGAGGAAGATTTTTAGCTGTCTTTTGAAAGTATACTGTGAATCAGCTCTCAATGCATTAGCTGGCAATTTGTACCATTGTTCCACAATTTTCTGGGAACAGAAGGAATATAGTTCAGTAAAAAAATCCACTGGACAATATAGATAATAAAACAAATAGAAATATTTTACATAATAAATTTAGAGTTGAACAGCAACACAAAAGATTTCAAATGGCACAACATGAATGTGTTGAGCTAAAAGTTAATGATTAAAATTACTGCTACAGTTGTCGCATTAGACAGTTGGAAGCCTAGACCAATGATCATTCTTTTTCTTTCACCATCCATGAGAAATGGGACTCTAGAGGATGAGTAAAAAAAATGTAGTTTTTATTTCCTTCTAATCAAAAAGGTGAATGAAAACAACGTTATCTGTTTTGTATAGTTCATTTTCTTTAATGGGAATGACAGGCAAAGTGTCAATTACAATGTATCTTTAATAATGGACTTTGCACAATTCTCAAGTAGCTTGCAAGCTTCTTAACTGGTATGAATATTGTACATTTTGTTAATCTTATTGTGAAGTAGACAAAAGTAATAGCACAATCATATATGAGAAAAGCTCACTTTGTGGATTGTCCCATGGAATTTTTTGTGGATTGCATAATGCAGAAATGAGCTGTGATTATAACAGCCCACTAATAAGTAACAATGCCAGGGAACTTGTCAATATGTCACAGAGTATTTGTATTCAGAATCAGCTACCAAGAGAAGCTGTTAGGATGTATAGAAAAAGTGCCAAGATAAAGCAGCATTAAAGCAGAATGTCTTTTTCTGAAAAAACATCATAGAGATTAAGTGACATTTAAGTAATTATATGCATAAATATATAAAAAAGCACAGAGCCTACACAGAGAAATGAATACACTTGGAGGTGCTAAATCAGCATATGAGATGTGAAGTTAAATCTTAATTATTAAAGATCATAATGCACAAAATGCAGTGTTCAAACAGAAATTAATGCATTTCCAGATGCCAAATCAGCTCTTCTTAATCCGCACTTCTCTTATTTTTATAGACTAAACTTGTGCAAAATATAAGGCATTTGGCACAACAGCTGATTGGGGAAATTTTACTTCCAGCAACAGAGAATTATAGATTTAGCAGAGAAAGAGACTCTCTTAATCATTTGGATCTGATGATACTTGGCAGGTGTGAAAGTTGCTGGGTATGTATAATATTAATCAATATATTCTCTGGTTTTCGCAATATATTACATCAACATATCCATCCATACTGATTGTAATGACAATGTAATCTCCAACTTATAAACATGCATATTTACTCAAAATATCCCATCTACCCTCTTCACTGAACAAAGAGAACCAGCTCGTCTATGTTGTAAGGCTTCTGTTCAGTAGGTCTCACAAAGAAGTCCAGAGGCTTGTAAGATTGAACATTAGTGCTTATTGGTAGCACAAAACTATATACATATGTACAAAGTATAGCCCAGACTAAGAGTTATCTCCATGCTGACTTCTAAACTAGTCTTTCCAGATAACTCTGTCTCCTGTCACATGACTGTCTACATTATACTGTGGGCAATGCTGTTCTCCAGTGTCATAATAACCCTCGCTATGCCAAACACCCGTATACTACACTTACCCAATATGTTTACAGTACAATCTTTCTTTATGTGCTACTCCTTCTCTCCCCCTCAAATGTCAGACATTACAAATTCAAACTGCTTGGAGGCTTGACAATTCTACCAGATCTTGTTCTGGTCACATTTGGAGGAGTGATAGGCTCAGTTGCTTTGGGCAAGCTTTGTTGGCTTGGAATTTGAATAATAATGTTCTGTGTTTCTGGCACTTGGTTGTCTCCATCTGATTTGCTTTTTGCACTCCTTGGAGTTGAACTTTTCTTTATCAAAAACACGTTTGCTCTGTTTGGACATCCTGAATTTGTCCCATTACTTCCAAAGAGAATGTTCATCCTGTTCCTCCATGGTGTGGACTCTGGTTTTCTTTTTCCGTCGGATCTGCCATGATCTTTCTGGAAATTCAAGATTTCAAAAATGAAACCTTCATTTCCACTTGTTTCACAATTTCACTCAAATATTTTTATTCTTTTATTTTCCAATTATTTTTCACTTGCCTTTGTTATCTGTGGAACCCTTATATAAGTTTAACAACTTCACCTGGGCATCCAGGTCACATTGGAATCTTTCTTCCATGGTTACTGACTGCTCCTTAGACTCTTTCAATTCACTTGTTAGATCCTCAGTCTGTTTCTTAGAATTTTCCTTATCTGCTTTCAAAGTCTGGATTTGCTCATCCATATTGCGCATCTCATCTTTCATGTTCTTCAGATTGGATCGAAGTTCAAGAGTTTCATCAGTTTTGATTGTTAATTCTGCATTCAACCAACAGCACACAGGCAATGTGCATTTGGCGGCCTTCACTTTGGGGGAACTGAGGTGAGTGAGCAGCAGCATTCTCCACAGCATTGATGCCTGGCCACGGAAGCGTCTGTTGAGGGGGGGTGCGGAATGGTGTCTGGGGGTTAGTGCTGGCCAGCCTTGGAGGCAAGTACTGAGGGGGGATTGTCCGGGGCCAAATGCTGGCCAGCCTTGACCAGTGTCCCCATGTCACAGGTTGACAGGGCAGCCATGCAGCGCACTCATTTCTGGCCATCCGAGGGGTTACCGGCCCTCTCCAGGAAGCATTAAGGGGTGGTCACACAGGGCCAGGAAAGGTGCTAAGTACAGTCATGATAACCACATCTCTCTCTCTCTCTTTCATGCTGCAGAAGGACCACGTCAGGATCATGGATCCTGGTGACCTAACTGTAAACCTGATGGCCTACAGAGACCATAGAAGACCGAGGAGAGAGTGACTGAGTCTCCTGGCTGTGGAAAGGCAGGAGCAGCAACCTCATGAAGAAAGGGCAGCAGGAGCTCTCACACACACTGCCCAGGAGCGACAGCGAGCTGTGGCTGGTCGGCACCTAGCAACACTCAGGGTCTATAGATACCTCCTGCCATTCCTGCAGATGACTGAGAACCTGTGTTGCTGATGAATGCGCATGTCTAGGAACCTGGTGGCTCACATCTGCCACTTACTGCAGGACTTGGCGCCAAAGGGACCAGTGGCTGTGATAGTGACCATGGCACTCAATTTCTATGCCAGTGGCTCCTTTCAGGGCTTCACAGGTGACCTTTGTGGGATTTCACGATCTGCCACCCACAAATGTATTCATGAAGTCGTGGACGCCATCTTCTCTATGGCACACAACTTTGTGCATTTTGTCCAGGACCGGGACAGCCAGAATGCAAGGGCCATTGGGTTCGCCCTGATCTCAGGATTCCCACAGGTGCGGGGTGTGAATGACTGCACTCATGTGGTGCTCAGGTCTCCATCACTACACTCCATGGACTTCATCAACTGCAAGGGCTTCCACTCACTGAGGGTGCAGCTGGTATGCGACCACCAAAAATGCATCCTACAAGTATGTGCACGGTTTCCAGGGGTGTCCTACATCCTGAGTCGTTCGCAGATCCCTGCAGTCTTCCAGGGTCCACAGAAGCTGCAGCGTTGGCTCCTTGGGGACAGGGGCTACCCACAGAGGCCGTGGCTGATGACACCCGTGCGGTGGTCTCAGACTGCAGCAGAATGACACTATTATGAGGCTTATGCAGCAGCTCACAACTTGGTGGAGCAGACCATCAGGATGCTGAAGATGTGGTTCTGGTGCCTGGACCAGTCTGGTGGATCTTTGCAATATAGTCCGCAGGGGGTGTCACGCACCGTCGTCGTCTGTTGCACCCTTTACAATCTGGCACTGCAAAAAGGAGAGGATCTGGCTGAGGAGGAGATGGAGGAGCTGCACATTTCCTTTGACCAGGAGGACGCTAACGGAGATGAGGGTGAGGGGGTCTCAGTGGTGATGATGATGGGGATGAGGAGGCTCTTGCACTGGCTAGATGAGGTAGGCACACTCAGGAGGCCCTCATAGCTACCAGATTTGTGGAGGATGATGATGACATGCAGTGAGGTGTCCCCATAGATCCTCGCATTGCAGTTGTAAACATTTGACTCCAGTCTGGCTTATCTCAGCGCCAATACCCTCTGTGAGAATGCTCCTGTCATGGAGATGTAGTGGAGGCCCTTATAATCGCTCGATCGCAGGAGGATGATGACAACATGCAATGAGGACACTCCATAGATCTTCACATAGCCTCTGAGAATATCTGACTCCTGTCTGGCTGAGGGCAGATCACTTGCACTCCATGATCAGGGCCATCTCAGAGACGCAGCCATGAAACTTTGGATGTATCTGATGCAGTGTCCACCTTCAGCACCTCAGCCCTTCAGGAGCTGGTGCACAGCATCACTGATGTGATGGGGGCCAGCCCCACCTTAAAGGTGCTGAGAGCACACAGAGAGTATGAGAGAACTCTGTGTTGTTTGCTCACTGCATTCTGGCAACAATGACCAGCACTGCTGAGGTGCAAGCATCAGTAATGTTTCCAGGGAGTATGAGGCTGGACCATCACTGTGGCCTGAAGGCTGCACAGAGCACAGGGAAGAGGTTCTGGACTGAGATACCTGCCTTTATCTTGTGCAGAAAGGTGTCTGAGTGACAAGAACACTGATCAACAGAACAAGGAGCCATAGGCAGGGAGACATTCTTAGGAGTTTATTGAAAATAATGAACAGTATGTACAAGTGATCAACACCCATGGCCAGGCTGTGCAACTACTTTTAGCTAACTTTCCTAACTCTGCCGCTATGTCTTGGTGGTCTCTGGACATCCACAATGGAGGTGGAGGCAGCCTGCTAACTGTGACGCCCTGTCTGTGATGACGTTGGCAGGCATGCTCTGGAGGGCCGAGACTTGATAGGCCCCGGCCTGCTTTCGGGGTCCTGAGTGGCAGTGGCGCCCTCCTCAGCCTGTGAATCTGGATCTGTGGAGGTCACAGGAACATAGGATTTAGATGGGCTGGTCATTCCCAGAATCACCTGGGTGGATGGCCCCGAATTGTGCACCTGATCCTTCTCCCTATGGTGCCCGAGGGCCCCTGGCTGACTCCGTGAGTGGAAGGGGTTGCTGGAGTGAGATCGAGCTGCCCAGCACCCCTCTCGCGTACACGCTGTTGGAGGCCAACAATGGCATCAGGATTGAAATTAAGCCCGTGTAGCAGTGCAGGAGTGACATCCTAGACCAAGATCTCCATGGCAGCCGCCATCCTGCCGGTGTTGAACTCGGTGCGTTGCAATGCCAGTGCTATCACCTCAGCCTGAAGACAGAAAGATTCCTCCATTGTGCCTTGCAATCTTAGAAGCAGCGGATATCCCTTCCTGTTGTTCCTTAGCTTGCCTTTGCAGCTCCAGCAACTGTGACATGTCTGAGTCCAGAGGCTCGTTATCTGACTTGAGCTCAGCAACATTCTGGCCTCCAGCAATCCTCGGAGTGCCGGGGACTTGGGAAGTCCCTGCCTCTGCTTGCTGTGGCTCAGAAAGTGCTCAATGGATTGTGATCTTGAGGCTACTCTAAAGCTATGTCCCACCGGGGCGTGTGTCTCTGCGCTGGTGGATGGTGTGGGTGAGCCCTGTGATGGGACTTCAGGGAGGGTGCCTCCAGATTCCTCTTCAGAGTTTTCTTTGGGACTTGATTGGAGGCCCTGGGTCATGGACTCTGTCAGCTGTTTGGCAGATGTGCCTGCGAAAGCTAGAGGAGATAATTAGTGCATGGCAGTGGCATGTGAAGGAGGACACATCACCCACAACATTGTTGTCTGATGGATGTTGCACTGCTGGATCTTCGCCTGGTTGAGCAGCGCCGACCTCACTATCAGCACAGGACCGGTTCCGGTCATTGCCTGCCAGCTGGATGGTTCTGTTTTCAAATTCTGTCAGAACTTTGAATTCTGGCATCTCTCCACTTGTCTGCGACCTCCCTCCTGTTGTGTGTCAGTTTGTCCTGCATGAAAAATGATGGAGAGAGTGTATCAAGACCCCTGCCGCACCAGATGATAAGAATGCCTGGGCTGTGTGGGTAGTGAGTAGTCCCATGGATGGGATGAGGACAATGACAGTGAGTGTGAAAGAGTGAATGGTGATGTCCCTTGCACTGGTAGTGAGTGAGGGTCCTGTGGATGTGTGATGGGTTTGTGAGTGTGTGAGTTGGGAGTGATGAGAAGAGTGACTTACCCTGGCGGAAAGGAAGAGATCATTCATCTTTTTGTGGCACTGGGTGGCTGTCCTCCTCTGCAGGGTGCTCGTGCTGATCACCGCTGCCACCACCTCCCAAGCTGGGTTGGTGACTTTGCTGCCCATTCTGCAGCCAGAGCAGGGATAGGGCACATCCCGACGGGCCTCCATGGCATCCAGCAATCACTTGAGGGACTCTTAGTTGAAGTGGCGGATTGCAGTTTTTTTGCCTTTGCTGGCCATGTCTCCTGGACAGTGGTGGTGAGCTGCTGGCGATGAGCGCTTTGCTGACGGCTGGCATGATACAACAAGGGGTGATAGCAAGCGGTGAATGAGAGCCCTGCCGCCATGGAAATGGTGTGTTTCCTGGGAATGTATAAATAATGAGGTGGGCTCAGGAAGATACAGCGTAAAAACCCATCATTTTCGTTGGCGGGTAGGACTGCATTTTACCTGCCTGCTATCACATTTAGTGCAACTCTGGGAAAATTCCATCCATCATTTAGATATTTCAAGTCCTCTTTCAAGTGTTTTACTTCTTGTGAGTGAGACTCCAGAGTTCTCATCAGTTGTTGTTTTTCATTAGCAAATTCATCTTTCATACATGAAAGTGGTTCTCTAAACTGATCAGTTTTTCTGTAATTGCACTTCTGCTAATTGTTTGAGACTCCTCATGCTCCTTTATGAGAACTTTTATTTTCACTTGGGTATGCTGCAGAAGTGGTAGAGAAGTCTTTTTCTGACAGTTGAATTGGAGCTGCAAGTTTTCTACATTTTGTTGCTCCTGTACACAATAATTGTCCATCATTTCCTTTTCCTCCTGCAGTCTTTCACTTTGCAGTTCAACCTCTGCATACTTCCTCATCACTTTTCCACCCACTCATCTTTTTCACGCATAGCATTAACAAATTTGCTTTCCATTTCTTCATATATATCTTTGGAGATGTAATGTCTTTCCAAATGTGCAACCATTTTCTTCAGCTGTGCAGTCTCTTTCTTTTATCTCTTGGCTTCGTCCTGGAATATAGAACACTGCTGAGTCTTCTTTGCCAACTGGTTCTTCAGTTCATTCAGAGTGACATTAAATTAATTTTGCTTCTCTTCATAATCTTCCATAACTTTGACCTGAGGGACGCTTGATGCATGTAAAGGTCCTTCAACAGGTTTTTCTTTTCTTTGCAAAGCTCAGTTGCTTCATCTTGAGTTTTCTTGTAATTCAACAGTCTTCTCCATTGTGTTCTGCTGTTCTTCCATTCTGCTGTTCAAGGCAGTCTTCATTTCTCCATGCTGCTGAACGGTTATATACTCCTTTTACATTGGATCTTGAAGGACGATTAGCTAATCGTTCAACTGTTTATTTTCTTGTTGATCTCTTGCCAACTCCCTCTGTGCTTTACTGCATTGCTCCGTTGCTACCGATAGTTCTAACGCAGCTTTTCCTGAACTGGTATTCAGCATCTTTTTTAACCTCTCATGTTTTTCCAGTGGCGCATATTGATTCTTCAAAGAGTCTTTCAAGGCAGCAATTTCCTTGAGTACCTTCCTTGCCTGCTGCTGTGCCTGGCTGTATTTCAGGTTGAGTTCTTCCAACTCCCTCTTCGATTTGCCAACAATGAAAATCAGAGTTGTTATTTCCACCTTGTGTTTTTCTGGAGATGCATACAGAGTCTGCACATGAATCAGATTTTCGCTTACCTTCTCAACATTTAACCTTCCTGTTTCTTTCAAAGCC
Source organism: Carcharodon carcharias (assembly GCF_017639515.1). Taxonomy (NCBI): domain Eukaryota; kingdom Metazoa; phylum Chordata; class Chondrichthyes; order Lamniformes; family Lamnidae; genus Carcharodon; species Carcharodon carcharias. The sequence continues at coordinate 116,410,587 of NC_054467.1, forward strand.
CGTTGTACCCTTATGATACCTCAAAAATTTGTTTAGATCTTGAACTGTTTTGTTCATTGAAAATTTAGTTTACCATGCGTTTTCATACTCAGCTTGAATTTTAAGTCTTCCAGTTCAGCTTTGATATGAACATTTTCCTATCTTATTTCTGTCTTTTCTTTCTCCACCTGCAGCAGAGCTTTGTCCTTGTCCTTCATTTTGGTTTCACTGTTAGCCAGGTCTGTCTCCAGCAAAATCTTAGCTTGTGTCAGTTCTATAACCATGCTATTCATGGCTTCAGTATCTGCTCACAGCTTGGAACGCTCTATGACTCTCCCTTCAATCAGAGCCAGTTGGCTCAGCACTTCCACCTGCTGTTGCAGTTTGGGTAATGTGTCGGCCTTTTCAAAATAATCTATGTTTAATCCTTCTCATGGGTTCTCAGCCTCTTCTTTCCTCTGCACTGAACTCTTTCACTTGTGCCCTTCATTGTGCTGATGTGGTTTACCACCTTTGTGTGGTTTGCTTGGATATTGTCTTTAGCCCTTTCATTGCTTTATTGGGGTTGCCCTATCCCTCTTTGTAAGCTCTGCATGCTTCATAACTTGAAGATTAATATAAATCTTAAAGGCTTTTAATATTTCATCAAATGTGGTTGAGGATTCATCTATGCCTTGTATTAGGATTGCTTCATCAGGAAGTTTGCCAAATGACTATAGAAACATATCAATCTTAACTTCCTTTGATTTCCTACCTAATCCTGTTGTACTCCGGTAATTTAATTTTTTTTCTCCATGACGCCGAATTTTACCTCTGGTTTGACCCTTGTATTAGCCCTGGAGGGATTGATTCATTAACCATGGTTGCATTTTGGCTCAGGGGAGGACAGCTTTAAATGCTTTTGCACTTTTAGAGATGTTGCTGCAGTAACCATTTTTTAAATGCTTCTTCCAGTGCTTGTCGGGTTTTGGCAGACTCCTGCAGTGATTGCAGATCCGATCTCAAAGGGATCGATTTTCTGCAGCAATTCTTTAAGTCACAGATTTGGGCCCGTTAGAATGTTTTTGGTGCATTTTAGGGCAATTAAAAAGTGATTCCTGACTTTGCCTGACTTTTTAAAACCTAATTTTTTTTCAACGAGCTCAGCCACCATGTGTATGGTGCTGATTCTGAACTCGGGCTGGCTGCAGTGATTAACGAGATTGACTGGTCTGACTTATTAATGGCCTGAAAACTTCTAAAGGCTATTGGTAACACATAACTGTATACATATGTATGAAGTATAGGTCAGACTAAGAGCTATCTCCATGCTGACTTCTACACAAGTTTCTCCATACAACTCTGTCTCCTATCATGTGACTCTCTATATCATACTATTGGCGGCACTGTTCTCTAGTCCCACATTAGCCCTTGCTATACTGAACACCTTATTCTACAGTCTACATGTGAACAGTACTGGCCAGAACAACGAGCATCACCATACCACATGAAGCAAGTAGATGTACAGATACAGACAGGTATGATGCTACCCGAGTACAGTTGGGAGTTGAAGAGAGGTGGGCAGTTGTAGGACAGAGGGCTGAAATGGTGCCTGCCTTCCCTCGGTTAGATTGGGACATTTCCTTTGTTATCTTGGTGGGCCTGCTCTTTAACTGTGGCTGTTGCAGAACTTGAAGATCCTAGGCAGTTGCTTGGCTCATTACACTCAATGCACATGGCAGCAGAAACTGGTATGGATAGGATGAACCCAGTTGACATGACAGCTTCAATTGTTTGGTGAATGTTTACAAATAACCATAAGGGAAATGATAAAAATAACTCATACTTGCTCACGTTACTGTGCTGATATGCCCACCAGTGGTATAGAGAAGCAAAACCAGCATTGGTTACCACTGATGTCATGCCTATTCTACTCTTTAGGTCCCATCTTTACATTCTAAGCCACTTTGAGGCCATATCTCAGGGAGTTCTTGAGCTAACTCAGGAAATCTGACTAGTTTTACCCTGATAGGCAACCTGAAGTCCCCAATGTTAAAGGAAACTAAACCTGAAAGGAACAATCACATTAGGACTGCTGCCCATCTGTTCCTTGCCAGAATAAAGTTACTGTGGCCTTTAATGCTCAGCACATGAAGGACAGGGTATCACTCCAAGATCAGCCACTCAGTAACTTGAATGCCTTGGTTGCTTCCTTACTAGTGCAGGGTGCCTGCCCTGAATATTTGACTGACCACTCCACAGAGTTTGGGACATAGTTACTAGCTGACCAAACTAGCATGAAGAAAACCTGCCTTGTTGCACTCCGCTGCTTGTAAGGAATTTTGGAAGCTCCAGGCTCAGAACTTAGTATTTATTTATATTCCTGTCTATACAATTTGAGGTCTTATGGTGCAGTAGGTTGCATCCCTACCTCTGAGTCAGAAGCTTTGGGTTTGAGTCCCACTCAAAGACTTGATGGTCATAGAATATATGTTCATAACATGGCAAACAGATTGATTGTCAGCCTGCAAATTCTTTCGACGTGCCTACAGCAGGCGGTAAGAGCAGGAGAGACTCCTATTCAGCCATGCTTAATGCAGAGTGGTGCCCTCAAGTTATAGCCTCTAGCTTCAGACTAGTGATCTGTTCCAGGAGAAACATGCTATAGAAAACAAACATAAGCATGTGCTTTGTCTGCCTCTTGTGTCTCTAAGTCTGTACAATTCTGCCTTAGTTTCTTTTGAATTGTTGAACAAAACTTTAACAATCCTTCACTGAAAATTGTTTTGCTAATTTTCATGAACACATTTTAAGATGGGAGCAAGTCTCAGTAGGGTAAGTATTCCAGTGCTGACAACATTCAGCTGAAAATGGCCAGAAAAATGCAGTGGTGATTATTTGTAATGGTCTGGTCAATTGATGTAATTATTCATAAATTCTTATGAGCTTTAGCCTTATGTAGGAGCAAGCCGAGCGAAAGGGGATAGGCTAGGTAATTAGGCTTTATATGAAATTTAAAGACTACAAGCTAAGTGGCGGCTCAGGGAGGTTAAATTCTTGCCGCCTTTGGAAAAGCATAAAGGGCATTTCAAATATTGGCAGCCTTTGCTGAGGTTGTAGCGGGGAGAGAAAGCTAAACAAAATTAAATGAAAGGAAACCCTATGTGGAAGCGTAAAATGGAGTTCCAGCTCCAAACCCTTGTTTCAAGGCTTGAGAAGTGGATATTATGACACATTAAGTCAGTGCGAATAATATTGTTCTGTTTGTTATTCTAAGGTAACCTCCCCATGGGACATCAGTCCAACATTCTTGTAATGAGTCTGAAAGCTTAAAAGTAAAGGCCAAAACCACAAAGCCAATGGCAGTGCCATACATTTGATAGCAGATTAGCAAATGGCATGTGGCACAATTCTATCACTGCTGTCCTGGTGAATCAGCTACTACACACACAGAATTCATTGAATAAATCCAGGTAATTGCATCTCTATCCATGTTTGCGGATGGGAGTATTAAGCTGGCTAGGTACAGTCATCATGTTGTGCGAATTCACTCACCAAACTTCATTATTATTCCTTCTCATCTTCTTCCAAAATACAAAAGAAAAATTACTGTTCAAATTTCGAAGGCAGTGTCAGAACTGGTGAGACAAAGCTAAGTGGGCAAAAAAAAAATGAATAGCAAGACTGTAAGTTACAACAGAATACACTTATAAAGCATCCTTCAAAAAATATAATAAAAACAGAAAATGCTGGAAAAACTCAGCAGGTCTGACAGCATCTGTGGAAAGAGGACTAGAGTTAATGATTCAAGTCCATATGACTCTTCTTCAGTGCTAAATAGAAGTAGAAATGTGATGAAATTTATACTGTTTATGGAGGGTTGAGCAGGCAAAGTGGGATAGAAGGTCAGCGATAGGTGAAGGCTAAGGAGAGATTGAAAAAGATGTCATGGATACAAGAAAAAAGGAGTGTTAATGGTATAGGTAAGAACTAAAGAAGGTGCTGATAGTGACATAAATGTAAGAAAGCAGAATATGTGACTAGCAGAACAAGGGTCAGCACTCTGTGAAAGAACAACATAGAACAAGTAACATATGGCCCTTTTGGTGATGGGGTGGGGGAGTGGCGGTGGTTGGGGAAAAGGGATAAAAAAGGGATAAAACAATTAATAAATGAATAAAATAACAATAAATAAATAAAAAATAAAAATAAAGTTTTAAAAAGATTTAAAAAGGGGTGAAGATAGAGGAGAAAGCTCATGGTCTGAAGTTGTTGAACTCAATGTTAAGTCCAGACGGCTGTAAAGTGCCTAATCGGAAGATGAGGTGCTGTTCCTCCAGTTTGCATTGGGCTTCACTGGAACATTGCAGCAGGCCAAGGACGGACATGTAGGCATGAGAACAGGATGGTGTGTTGAAATGACAAGCGACAGAAAGGTCTGGGTCATGCTTGTGGACAGACTGGAGGTGTTCAGCAAAGCGATCACCCAGTCTGCGTTTGGTCTCCCCAATGTAGAGGAGACCACATTGGGAGCAGCGAATGCAGTAGACCAAATTGAAGGAGGTGCAAGTGAAGCATTGCTTTACCTGAAAGGAGAGTTTGGACCCTTGGATGGTGAGGAGGGAGGAGGTAAAGGGGCAGGTGTTGCACCTTTTGCGATTGCATGGGTAGGTGCTGAGGGAAGGCAATGAGATGTTGGGAGTGATGGAGGAGTGGACCTGGGTGTCCCGGAGGGAATGATCCCTATGGAATGCTGAAAGGGACCGGGGGGGGCGGGGTGGCTGTGAGGGGAACATGTGTTTGGTGGTGGCATTATGTTGGAGTTGGCAGAAATGGCCAAGGATGATCCTTTGAATGCCGAGGTTGGTGGAGTGAAAAGTGAGGACGAGAGGGACCCTATCGTGGTTCTGGGAGGGAGGGGATGTTGTGAGGGCAGAGGCGCGGGAGTACGGCTGACGGCCCTGTCAACCACAGTGGGGGGTAAACCTCGGTTAAGGAAGACATGTCAGAAGCGCCATTTTGGAAAGTGGCATCATCGGAACAGATGTGAGGGAGGCAAAAGAACTGAGAGAATGAGATGGAGCCCTTATAGGAAGCAGGGTGTGAGGAGCTGTAGTCGAGGTAGCTGTGGGAGTCGGTGGGCTTGTAATGAATATTGGTGGACAGTCTATTACCAGAAATGGAGACAGACCGGTCAAGGAAGGGAAGGGAAGTGTTGGAGATGGACCATGTGAAGGTGATAGAGGGGTGGAAATTGGAAGGAAAATTGATAAATTTTTCCAGTTCCAGACGAAAACATGAAGCGGCACCAATACAGTCATCGATATACCAAAAAAAGTTGTGGGAGGGGGCCTGAGTAGGACTGGAACATGGAATGTTCCACATACCCCATAAAGAGACAGGCATAACTTGGGCCCATGCGGGTACCCACAGCCACACCTTTTATTTGGAGGATGTGAGACAAGTTTAAGGAGAAATTGTTCAGCGAGAGAACAAGTTCAGCCAGATGGAGGATGGACGGAAAATATAGTTTGTCTTTCTCTGCCCCTTTAAATATAACTTCCAGTTCCAACAGCTTTCCTGCAACCGTCGATATCTATTTCATATGTGCATTTGGTGACTGAGGTCATATCTGGGATCCCACAGGAAATAATGTGGGCATCTTCTCTTAAAGATAATATTGAAATTAAGCTGTGCTAGGGACTTTATGCTCTAGTGATGGCACTAACTGCAATTAAATGTCATGCATTGTAGGACTAAAGATCTGATATAACTGATCTCTGCCAAATTATGCACTCCATTATATCCCTTTGTTGTGTCTTTTTCTGGGCATAATAAAGTTCAAAATTCTGACCAATAGAGGTACAACCAGACAAACCCAGCTGGTTATTTGTAGATGCCTGCTTTCTTGTTAAAATCAGTACATACAGAAAAAAATTCTCCCCAAGTGAGATAATTAGAACTCATCAGCAGCTGCAGTTAAACTGTAGTTGCTCTACTTCCTATTGTAACTATGTGAGACTAAGGATGTCACCAGCACAGCAAGGCCAGTTCAACACAGTGAGAAATGCTTTCAGAAATGTCTGTACAACCTTATGCTTATTTAAACCAAGGATATAAACATTCATTATCAGTAAACTGATAAACAAGGCTCTGTCTTTTTTTGAATTTCTCTTAAGAATATTATGTTGCTAAACACCAGTTGGAATGGCTATTACACCAGCTGCTCCTAAGGCATTGTCAAAGGTCCATTCAAGTCACAGAACTCCAGGGAGCAATAGATACACTAACTCACTGTACATTTCTTATTCCACATTTCTTAAGTATTAGCCACAACAACAGCAGAGGTATAATTTGCTTCATCGTCTGCTATTTGTAGATAGAGTGGTCAAAATGGTGAACACAGGCAAATATTTCCTATTATGGTATGAAGTCAAAAATCTCCTGGTTGTGATTCCTGTGGTTATACCAGGATTGTACCTGCCAGTGGCTCTAGCACTGACCCTGCTGGAATTTGCTAGGTCAGTGGCAGGGCACCTAATTGCCACCTAACAGGAAAATGCAACTGCCAGTTTCGATGCACTTCCAACACTCACCAGTCCATGACAATGAATTTTCAGCTGAAATAAGCAAATTGTGAAAATTGTTAATTGATTATAAATATGCTGGTGTTCCACTGGATAATTTGTACACTGTGGCTCGAATTTTGGGGAGGCGGAAGGGAGCCAAACCTTAGCCAAAACAGAAAGGCCAGGATTTCCCAGTTGGCGAGTTGGGGCCGGGGCCCACTCAACGACGCGTAAAATGACGTGGGTTGACATTGGGCGGAACTCCCAACGTCACCCCGCCTCATCTCAATTTTCAGGTCGGCGGGGGCTCAGCCGATTCAGCTGTGCACCCGCTGACCTGTCAATGGCCTATTGAGGCCATTAGTAAAACAACTTAGATAATTGACAGGGCTGCCCATCCAACCTTAAGGTTGGCAGGCAGGCCGGGAGCCCTGGCGGGCTTCAGAGAAAGCATGGAACCTCATCCGTGGGCAGGATGAGGTTTCATGTAGGCTTTTAAAAATTTAATAAAAGTTTAACTAAAAGTGATGGACATCTCCCAAATCATGTGACAGCGAGTCATTTGTCAATGAGAGAGTTTTTGTATTATAGTGAATTTTGTAACAGATGCTTAGAACTTTATTTTGTTTTCCCTCAGCATGGCTCCTGAGGTCTTGCCATGGTGGATACTGTAGTGTAAGGGTCTGGCACATTTAGGGTTAATGTGGGGCTGGGTACAGTATTGCCCACACAATGATATAAGAGAGACACATGACACAGACCTAAGGCCAGTCAAGAGTTGGACAGAACCCTGTGTACTAGCAAGCATGGAGACAGCTCCTAGCTTGTACCCTTTACGGCATATTTATAAATAGTTCTGAGAGTCAATAAAGACTTACAATTAACCTATGTATGACTACAAAGACTTCTTCAGACTGACCGAATTGTAACCACAACCCGACAACAGGTACTGGATGAGTTGGCATGGAGAATGTAAAGGCAAAGAGTGCTGGGTGGGAGGATATGGTTGGCTTGTTAGCACTAAGTTGGCAAAGGGGCTATAAAGGGTGATGGGGGCTTGGGTGGAAGGGCACAGGTAAGCATGGAGTGTTCGAGGGGCCATGGGGCATGGGTAGAGGGTCATAGCTTGGCAAGGAGTATATGAGGAACTATGAAGGGTGGATAGAGGGGCACAGGTTGGCAAGGAGGGTACATGCAGCCATGGGAAGGGTGGCTGAGGGGGCATGAGGTGGCATGGGAAGTGTGTGGGGGATGAAGAGGTGTGAGGAGTGAGGGCTAGAAGGCCTTATTGTTTTCATTATAACTGGAACCAAGTTCCAGAGTACCGAGGCAAGTGTTTTAAACAGCCTGCCTCAGCACTCAGCAGCCACTGTGGCTGCTTCAACACTATTTCTGGATGCAGCGGGCTCCAGAACGCACCTGCGACCCCCTCCCCTCAACCAACTCCTTTCCCCTGAATGAATATCCTTGGCTTGATGCACCCAACTCAGGAGTGAAAATTCAAAAATAATGGTGTCGCTGTTTTTTCAATTGCTTACAATCTCACCAAGCTTTTGCCTCCTATATATCTGCCAACTGTTTACATGGATGTAAGAAAACAAAATCAAATTATAATGAAAGAACGAAACATGAAAACACCACTAGGTTCATCAGTTCCACTCCTTACTACCATACACTGGTGTAATCTCAATACAACATACATTACCTCCTGAGGGAGATGCACAATGGCAGGTAAAACTTCTGAGGTGGCAAGTAAAATTTCTGAAATTTCTTCCTGACCATCAAGAATCATAAGGGGGTGCCCTGTGTGCATCGTGTACACCTGCCCCCAACCACCCCCCACAAGATGTTGCCTCCCCTTTTGTTCCTCCCTCTCTGGCCTCCTAAACCTGCACCCCCTTCACCCCCTTCCCTAGGCTACCTGATCCTTCTCCGTCCAAACGCCAGACTTAACTCTGTCTGATAGCCATGTCCTTGTCATCCCTGGGCCTACCTGCAGTCCCAGCAGCACCCCAATCCTGCTACTGATTTCTGGCACATATGAGACTGCTAGAGGTGCCGACCAATCAGATTGGCAGGTAGCTCCTGAGGGTGGGACTTCTTCCCTCTAAGGGGTGCAAGTTCGGCCATTCAGTGGGAAGAAGATTAGGTCCAGCGATTTGTAAATTACTTTCCTTCTGGTTGGTGAGCAACCGCCACCATGCCCCCGCCCCTCCCCATAAAACCCAGCCCCATATCTCTGACCCTTCAAAAGTTCTTGATAATATTTTATCAGTCCTTTTTCGAATGAAATTTTGTTGAATTCTGTAAGCTTCTCTCATTACTTAACGGTCCCAGATTCATCTATGCTATATTTTCTTTGAAACCTCTCCAGTGCACCACTGTTCATTTGAGGGTAGCACTTAATATTCCAAATGTAGGCTTACTAATGATTATACAGGATTAGAAAGCTTACTTTAACTACGTTAAAAAAAATGAATGTTTGCATTCGTACAGTGACTATTTTTATTATATCTGGATTACCATGCTATATAGGTTTGCTTTGAAATAAAAACCTGAAACATTTTGTTGTAGGATATTAGTAGAGCAGCTCAATAAATTGAATAGGAAATGCAAGCTTTTTTCATCCAAAGCTTCAAATAGTTTCCATAAGCTCTTTTTACATTTAGTTTCTTTTGACATCCTTGCCATAAAGCTTTTGCTTTCCTGTGGTGCAGGCCCAGATGCAGCCTCATTAAAGGTATCAATTAGTTACCAACATGGTTGCATGACTAACAATAAATTCTATGATTTGTTTCTTTCAATCATTTGGTAACTATTATCAAAAATGCATTTTTAACAAAAAATTGCACCACTACTTCCATTCAACATTATACCTAAATGCATTGGTAACTAGGGAGATTTTTCTAATTTCCCCACACCTGTGGTGATTTGTTTTTTGTTTTAATATGTTAATATATTTTTAAACATGGTATAAATACAGCAAGTCATTTTGAGGATCAATCAAAATCTTCACAGAATATTGGTAAACATTGGAATCCTTGAAGATCTTTAATGTACACAATTATTCCACAAATTTAAAGAACATAAATGTTTGAGGATAATATACCTAATAAAAATATTGCATCTATCTAGATAATTTCAAAGAATCATGTACCTTCTACCTTGTAGGAGACAACTTTGTCATTATAAGGAGAATTAAAAAAACTATTATATTGATGAAGATTTTATGATATTTCAAAAATTATATACAAGGATTAGTAAATCATAGCCTCTGTTCTCCTTGAAGTGCATCTCTTCTAACTAAACAGATATGTTAATAATAAAATGAAATGCATATTGCAAGTAAAAAGTTCATGAATTATACTTATTTCTGTACATCCATCCATAATATCAAAATTCATTCTTTGCAGCACTGAAATATCTTGAAAAAAGAATCTTAATGTTGGCACATAACTGACAGACATTTTATTGATGCTACTTCTGAAAATTGTGAACAATGTTAGCAGCATTATGTTGTTAAGCCATTTTAACTGAGATTAGTAAGCGCCTGAATTTCTTGGGAGTTCCACTGATCTTCCACAAACGCTCTGATGTGAAACTAACGGAATCCTCAGGAAAACACCAAAGATGTCAGCAGCTTTGCCTTTCTCTTTGTAAATTATGAGTTGTGATGCAAAGGACAAGGCTTGTGCACTGAAAGTACCTGCTGCTTAGGCTCAGCCTGATATAACAATGGAGGCTAGTGCACTAAATGAGCGAAGATGTACTGACTTTCACAAAGACACATGAGTGCATTTTTGGCTCAAGTTTGTAAAAGAAACAGAGCTGCAGGATTCCTTGCATCACAATCCTGACTGACACAGAGTTTGTGAGGTCGGTGGGAGGGCACCTCATTTACATGGGGGAGATCTTTCTTATCGTGTCCACGTACAGTCTATACATGGCCCAGCCAGAACTGGATACATTTTTGCACCTTGTTGTTGAATTCGGCAAGACCTGCAGTGCAGGGTTCCTCTAGCGACAGGCATTGGGGAGATGAGTGCAAGCAACACTTAAGGCACATCTCTAGTACCCAGCTGTTCATTACTTTTGGAGTCTTTAAGACTTCCCCCACCACAAAGGACGTGGATATTTAGGTCCCACTGCACCCACCCCCACCCCGCCCCCCCGCCCCAACCCAATACATGGCCATCTGTGTAAAGGGGCCAATTTATAAAATAATTGCAAGTAACGGCCCTTGTGTGAATGAAGAAAAACCTTAATAATTTTGGAATGCAGATTACCAGATGGAGATCTGATTTTTGCGGTACTCCAGCAATTTTGAGTGAACTGTTGTATACAGTGGCCTTGGTGTTCCATTATAGTTTACAGTGTGGTTTAGGATTGATGCTCTTACCATGTATTACGACACCATTATTACTTTGGTTCTATTGCAATTAAAGCTGATTGGACAACATGATGTTCAGGCAATGTGCATCGACTTCGAAAGAAAAAACATTCTTATAATCCAGGAACCTTTTCGTGGTTGTCAGTGTTCTATTCAGGGCATATCTGTGCATAATAAGTCTGTTGAAGTTCTGCCATCATAATCTTACTTATGTCCTATCAGAGACAGTGGGGTTTATTTTCTTCTCCTCTGCTAAACAGCAACAGTGTGATAGTGTGATTTTTTATTCATTCACAGGAGGTGAGCCAGCATTTATTGCCCATCCTTAGTTGCTCATGAGAAGGTGGTGGTAAGCTGCCTTCTTGAACTGCTGCAGTCCATGTGGTGTAAGTACACCCACTATGCTGTTAGGAAGCAAGTTCCAGGATTTTGACCCAGCAACAGTGAAGGAACGGCGATATATTTCCAAGTCAGTATAGTGAGTGACTTGGAAGGGAACTTCCAGGTGGTGGTGTTCCCATCTATCTGCTGCCCTTGTCCTTCTAGATGGTAATGATCATCAGTTTGGAAGTTGCTGCTGAAGGAGTGTTGGTGAATTCCTGCAGTGTATCTTGTAGGTGGTACACACTGCTGCTAGTGTGCGTCGGTGGTGGAGGGAGTGAATGCTTGTGGATGTGGTGCCAATCAAGTGGGCTGCTTTGTCCTGGATAGTGTCAAGCTTCTTGAGTGTTGTGGGAGATGCATTCATCCAGGCAAGTGGGGAGTATTCCATCATGCTCCTGACTTGTGCCTTGTGGATGGTGGACAGGTTTGGAGAGTCAGGAGGTGAGTTACTCGTCGCAGGATTCCTAGCCTCTGACCTGCTCTTGTAGCCGCAGTATTTATATGGATGGTCCAGTTCAGTTCCTGGTCAATGGTAACCCCTAGAATGTTGATAGTAGGGGATTCAGTGATGCTAATGCCATTGAACATCAAGGGGCGATGGTTGGATTCTCTGTTGTTGGAGATGGCTATTGCCTGACGCTTTTGCAGAGCGAATGTTACTTGCCACTTGTCAGGCCTGGATATTGCCCAGGTCTTGCTGCACTTGGACATGGACTGCTAGAATAGTAGCCCAGCATTATCAACCTGTTGTTGCTGACAGCCAGTCTCCTTCATTTTAGTTACAGGCCAGGCACCCACCGAAAACAGACAGGAGCATTATTAGCTCGTGTAAATTGAGGTCCTAAGACAATAATGGATATGAAAAGCCAGCTGTTTCTGTGAATTGAAAGTCCACCCCTCAGCCATCATTCAAGATGAAATTGGATATGTGCTCAAGGAGAAGGGAATTAAAGGATACGGGAACAGGACAGGCCAATATGACTAGAACTATTTACTTACATGGTAGATGCCATTTTACCCCTACCCATCCACAATGATGCCAACCTCACAGCCACCCAGAAGCAACAGAATTGTATTCGACCACAATTTGTAACCTCATGGTCCTCATATACCTTAATCTACCATTACCATCGAACCAGGGGATCAACCATGGGTCAATGATGAGTGCAGGAGAACATGCCAGGAGCAGTACCAGGCATACCTAAAAATGAAGTGCCAACCTGGTGAAGCAACACAAAGGACTACATGCCTGCCAAACTGCAGGAGCAGCATGCTAAACACGGAGCTAAGCGCTCCCACAGCCAATGAGTCAGATCAAAGACCTGCAGTCCTGCCATGTCCAGTTGTTTATGGTGGTGGACTATTAAACAACTCACTGGAGGAGAACGCTCCACAAATACCTGCATCCTCAATGATTGGGCAGCCCAGCACATCAAGGCAAAAGATAAGGCTGAAAGATTTGCAAACATCTTCAGCCAGAACTACCAAGTGGATGATCCATCTCGTCCTCCTCCTGAGGTCCCCAGCTGCCAGTCTTCAGTCAGTTCAATTCACTCCATGTGATATCAAGAAATCACTGAAGACACTGGATTACTGCAACAGCTATGAGTCCTGACAACATTCCAACAGCAGTACAGAAGATTTGTGCTCCAGAACTAGCCGTGCCCCGAGCCAAGCTGTCCCAGCACAATGATAGCAGTGGCATCTACCCACCAGTGTGGAAAATTGCCCAGATATGACCTGTCCACAAAAAGCAGGACTGATCCGATCAAACCACTTACTGCTACATTAGTCCACGCTTGCTCATCAGCGAAGTGATGTAAGGTGTCATCAATAGTCCTATCAAGTGGCACTTACACAGCAAAAACCTGCTCATCAGTGCTCAGTTTGGGTTCCACAGTGCTATTTGGTGTCTGACCTCATTACAACTTTAGTCTAAACATGGATAAAAGAGCTGAACTCAAGAGATGAAGTGAGAATTACTGCCCTTGACATCAAGGCAGCATTTGACTGAATGTGGCATCAAGGAGACCGAGCAAAAAATTGAAATAAATGGAAATCGAGGGAAAACTTCACTGGTTGGATCCATACCTAGCACAGAAGGAAGATGGCTGTGGTTGTTGAAGGTCAATAGTCTCAGTTTCAGGACATCACTGCAGGAGTTCCTCAGGGGAGTGTCCTAGCCCCAACCATCTTCAGCTGCTTCATCAATGACGTTCCATCATATAAGGTCATAAGTGGGAATGTTCACTTATGATTGCACAATGTTCAATACCATTCAAAAGTTCTCAGATACTGAAGCAGTCCGTGTCCATATGCAGTCAGACCTGGAGAACATCCAGGCTTGGGCTGATAAGTGACAAGTAACATTCACGCTGCACAAGTGCCAGGCAATGACCATCTCCAACAAGAGAGAATCTAACCATCTCCCCTTTACTTCAGAGTCATTAACATCACTGGATCCTCCACTATTAACATTTTGGGGGTTACCATTGACCAGAAACTGAACTGGACCAGCCAAATAAATACTGTGCAGGTCAGAGGCTTGGAATCCTGCAATGAGTAACATACATCCTGACTCCCTAAAGCTCATCCACCATCTACAAGGCATAAGTCAGGAATGTGATGGAATACTCTCCACTTGCCTTGATGAATGTTGCTCCAACGACACTCGAGAAGCTCAACACCATCCAGGTCAAAGCAACCTGCTAGATTGGCACCTCATTCACCATCTGAAACATTCACCTCCTTCACCACCAACACATTGTGACAGCATCGTGTACCATATAAAAGATGCACGGGGCAACTTGCCAAGGCTCCTTCGACAGCAAACCCATTACTTCTACTACCTAGGAGAACAAGGGCAACCAATGCATGGAAACACCACCACCTGCAAGTTCCCATCCATCCACACACCATCCTGACTTGGAACTATATCGCCATCCCTTCACTGGCCGGGATTTTCCATACCCATCTGCGCCAGGCATGTTTGGTGGTTTGAGTGGACAATATTGTGCAATCTGTTTCATGATGGCGTGAAAACAGTTTGCGATTGTCCGCTCAGCCCACCATTGGTTTGCTGCGTTTGCTGCCATTGGACATTGGTAACTGCATTGTAATATATTTGCATATCATTATAAAGCCGGACTCATCCGCCCATGTTGACGGGAAAACATGCAGATGTGTTTCACGACAGCACATAAGCGACATCCACCTGGTGGGCTGCACTTCGTTCGGGACTTCAAGGTTTGTTTGCCTACCTTGCTTAGGTCAGCACTCGCAGTCATCAGCACCAGGCTTCACCGACAGTACCACATCACTTTTAGGGAGGCTCACAGGTAGGTCTCTACCTACCAGATCAGCCATATATGGGTGGCTTTTCAATGGCCGCAGGGTAAGATTTTGCTTGAGGAAGGGAGAGAAGTGGCCTCAGGCAAGGGAAGGGGCTGCAGGACGAGGGCTGTACTGGGAAGGAGGGTATCCCATGGTGTGTGTGGGGACACCTGGTGATCTGTGCAAGTGGCCCCAAGATGGTGAGGGCTGAGGAGGCAGTATCCAGAGGAGATGAGGCCAGATGGACATGTGAGGGTGTGTGTGAGAATGAGTGCTGATGTCCCTTGAGCTGGCAGTGAGTGAGATGCCAGTGAATGTGTGATGCGCTTGAGTGTGTGAGTTTTGGGTGATGGGATGGTTGCCTTATCCTGGCTGCATGGATGAGATCATTCTACTTCTTCTGTCCAGCACTGGCACTGACCACTGCTGCCATCACCTGTCATGCTGGATTGGTGATGCCGCTGCCCGTCCTGTGGCCAGAGTGAGGGTAGAGGACATCATGATGCGCCTCCATGGCGTCCATAAGGCATTCCAGTGACACGTTATTAAACCTGGGGGCTGCAGTCTTTTTTGCCTTTCATGGATATCCTCCCTGCAGTAGTCGTGGGCTGGAAGAACTGAGATGTGTGCGCGCAGCTGGACTTTAAACATGGCGCCCGGCATGATGAAGCATCGAGATGATGGCATGACAGGTAAATGAAAGCCCACCCGTCATGGAAACGGTTTGTTTCCCAGGAATGTGTTTGGAATGATACGGCATGAACATCATTTTACTCACCCGCTACTGCACTTAGTGCAAATCTGGGACGATTCGACCCACTGTTGCTGGGACAAAATCCTGGAACATGCTTCCTAACAGCACTCTGGGTGTACCTGCAAAAGAGGACTGCAGTGGTTCAAGAAGGCTCATCACCACATTCTCAAGAGTAATAATGGATGAGCAAAAAAGCTGGCCTTGCCAGTGACATTCACATCCCATGAAAGAATTTAAAAAATCTGTCCAGCAACAAGATTCCTGAGGTGCTGCCCCATGGGACTGCCAATTGCTTTGTGGATCATGAACCTGTCTCAGGATGTCAGCATTCATACTTCCATTGCTGTCCTTGTTGTCTGTCAGCGAGGGGACCCAGACTGCTGCTGCCTATGCTGAGGTCATGCTCTCCAGAGCCAGCTCTTCAAGGCTCAGAGCTGCTCGAGGTCATTCTGCAAGACTATCTGCAGTCTCCCCCAATGAAATTCAGCAGCCTTCCACCTCCCCTGCTGTAGCCACTGGGGTAGCCTGCATAAGGGCACAAGCAAAGCCAACTAATAAGATACGGATTATGAGAATGCACAAGTGTCAATAATTCAGTTTTGTGGGAATTATTGGATGTTTTGTTGGAAAAAGTTGTTATGGAAAGGTTTTTTTTTTCTGTTGGCTGTTACTGCAAGAGCTTGGCCAAGAGGACACTGTGAAGGGACATTGCAGGTAGATTGAAAGGTCAGATATTGTGAAACGGTGGTGGTGATGGGATGACATTCTAAAGGGATTCAGAATTTCAGTTGGTGTTCACAGTCAGCCTGTCTGGAATGAAAAGGTCCTGGCTGATTCCTCACTGCCTCTTTTTCCTCCTCCTCACCTTCCTCCTCTTCTTCTATTTCCTCCTGAGGTAGTCTTGATATGTGTAGTTGCAAGGGCTGCACCCTTATAATAGCAAAGTTGCAGAGGGCGCTGCAGATCAGCACAAATTTGGAGAGATGCTCTGGCGAGTCACATAGGACTTTCCTTGACTGTCTAGTTAGCTCAAATGTTGCTTGATAATGCTGATGGCTTGCTCCACAACATTCCTGGTGGCAGAATGGTTCTCTTTAGAGGCAAGATTTCCTTGTGTGGTTGAGTGGCAGCGTGGACTCAAGAGCCATGTACAGCGGATATCTCTTGTGTCTAAGAAGCCTGCCTCTGGTTCTTCATAATGGCCTAAAGATAGCGGGAAGGGCTGAAAGCATCAGGACGAAAGGATTGTTATTGTTTTCATGATTGTAGGAATTCACAGACATGATAGTTTGGGCATGGTCACCCACTAACTACATGTTAACGGATTGTAACCCTTTGTGATTCAAGAACTTCTCCCGATTTATTTGCGGGTCCTGCAGAGCCACATGTGCAGATGATGGCTCCCTGCACCGTTTGGAATCCTGCTACCTTGGCAAAACCTCTAGCCAAAGAGAAACCAATGAAGTCTCCCCTCCTGGTGTACAGGGTGTCAGTGACTTCTCGGATGCTCCCACCTAGAATTGTCCAGTTACGTAGAAGTTTAGAGAGATGGGGACATTGAAGGCTACCTGTTAAAAGAAGTGGTGCAGTTTTCTGACTTCCTCTTTGATGAATCACAAGCACCTCAGGCATTGTTCCTGGCTGAGTTGGAGTTGGAAGAACTGCTCCCTTGGTAGGTGTGACCTTCTGTAGAGAGCCCTCCCCCTTCTCTTTCTGCACACAGGCTCCCCTCTCTGCAGCCTGAGCTCCACCTCCCTGTCCTGTTGTAGATATTGAGGGACCAAGAGCCTCCATAACTAGCAACATTTCTGTTGGCGGGTCACAAAACCCCTCTGGCTTCCCCGTCAGGATACAGAAACTCCCCCTTCCAAACTCAGCAAGTCACTTAAACTCCTACAAATACACACAACAGCACTTCCACAAACTTTGCAAGAGAAAAAGCACCTCACCTGCAAGTTGTGTGGCTAGAACCTTTAAATTAGATAGTTGAACCCATTTTCAGCTGTGAGCAATTATGAGGCTGTTCACTAGACATGCGCGGTCCAAGTTTGCAGAACATTGCGTCAAATCAGGCTGAGAAGATGTTTGTCACAATCTGCCAAGTGTCGAACAGTGTGGCACATACACCACACATCCATCCTAGAGCTCTTACCAGCACGGGGCACCATGTGGACTGCACCAGAAGTGGCTGCTGCACCCACCATTTTGAGGACCCCAGTTTCCGTGGCGTCAGCTCCAATGTTGCTCTGGAGCTGAATTCTGCAACTTTAATGCCTTCGAAACTCTACAGAGAAATGTAAAAGCAAAATACTGCAGACGCTGGAAATCAAAAATAAAAAGGAAAATGCTGGAAATACTTAGCAGGCCAGGCAGCACCTTTGAAAAGAAACAACATAATGCATCTTAGTCAATCCAACCAATTTCTTCAATTGGTGCTGGGTTGCACACAGTAGTGCAGAAATTTAGTGTATTGATTGCTATAAAAATTAAGCATTCTTGTCTAAGTTTAAATTTGGTATTGATTCTTTAAATTCTGACTTAAAATTCACCTTCTGTATCAGAAAGTGTATCCCACTTTAACTCAAAACAATGTTTTGAAGATTAGTCAGGTAGGTCTCCGGCCAGTATGCTTGAGGGAAGAGCTGAGTAATTGAATTCAAGTGCAAACATACTGATGGAAATTTTAAATCTGCCCCCCATAGGTGGCAGACAGTGAAAAACCCACTCCATCCTGACTTTTCAGGAGGGACACAAAAATAACTCCCAGTTCAAACTATCTTAAGTATCCAGATAGGCTCAAGGAGCTGGATCTCTCTTCTTTAGGGAAGTCTAGAGTTAGGGGTGATTTAATCAAGGTGTCTAAGATGATGAAGGATCTAGGCTGTGCATGTGTCGATGAATTCTGTTAGGGATGATCAAGGGTCAATCTTATAAAGTACATAATGGCAGAACTAGGTTAGATATTAGGAGATGATTCTTTTCTCAGAGATGGGGGACTTACGCAGCAGGCCACCAATTCATGCAGTGAACATTGATCTGCTGAATTCATCCATGTGAAAGCTGGATCTGTTTCTGACTGCATGAAGATAACCTTACACAAGAGTTGAATACCATATAATATTGATTAGGATCAGGATGGTTTCTGGAACTAGTTTGGATTGCCTAAGGAATGGTCAGAGAGGATTTTTCCAGATTTGGACAAAAAATATGGCTGGAGTTTTATCAGATTTCTTGCCTTGCCCAGGAAATCACTCTGAGTGGGGTGGTCTGCATGTATTGTGATGCACTAGACATCACAACTGTATGCAGTTGCTGGGAGGACCATTTGGACTTTAACTGTATGTCTGTTTGTATATTCATAATTACCATAGCATTACTGCAATATACAACTGGACATTTAGGGGTTGGGTTACGTAGGCAGTGAGGTAGAGTTTCAGGCAGTCGGTGTTTCCCTGCAAGCTTTGGAGGTTTAACTCTGTTTGTTTGCCTCTTCTGTTGACAGACTCCTCACTCAAAAGTCAGCTTGATAACAGGCTTGACTTCCAGTTGGGTGAAGAGCATCGAAGCTGCAGGCTGCAGGACCAGATAGGTCTGATCCATCACTCCAAGGATTTGATGGTCTCATAACAGATTCTAGTGGAGGTGGGGGATGATCCTTATGGGGGATGCAAGAATCTGATCAATCTTTGTTTCAGGGATTGACTGATGAAGGGAGAAAGCACACTTGCTCCTCTTAGCCCACAAGCAAAGGTAAAGGCACTTACCTTCTCCTCAAAGCTCTCTTCAGCTTGCTTCAGCTGCTGGGTTTCCCAAGGCAGTGAAGCCTGGCTGCCCAATTTAAAAGCTGCAAAGCAGGTTGAGTCAGAGGCTGCCAGCCAGTTTCATCAACATTTTTAAAATGTCAACCTGCTTCCTTGCAATGGATTGGCTGCCCCTCAATCCCTTGATTCACCTCAGTAAAACCCAGAAGTTGGCAGGTTGAAGCAAGGTCTCTAACTCATTTATAACTTTTCCCGATTTAACACCTCACCTTCACCCAATTCCATGCACTTGCTGTTATGACCAGGTGGGAAGGAATGAACTGGTTCCCCTTTAGTCAACCTGTTGGTGACAGCAAAGGTTTAAGCGATTTTTTCATGAGGATATGCCTTTCCAAACTTAAATGTAACTAACTATTTAAGCTGTGAGCAATAAGGAGTCAGTAAAATAAACTTTTCTTGGGTTAAAGAAAGAGCAAATTTATTAATCACTAAACCAGAGAAAAAATAATAAAAATGCAACGTCAGGCACATTGAGCCCTCATGCAGTCATTCTGGTCCACACACACACACACACACACACACACAGACATACACACACTGGCATCAGAGATAAGGAAAGATATTGTCCAATAAAAAAAGTTAAAAGAATATATAGTTAAGCGTCCTTTGATTGTCCTTGAGGCGTGGATTTTTAAACGTTGTGGCTGATTTGGATTAGCTGGTTTTGTGGATGCGGTCAGATGTAGAAGATGTTGCAATTATTACAAGATCTCAATTCACTAATAAATTTCTAGTAATGTTGGCTTCTGAAGCAGGTAATTCATTGTTCCAAAAGAGGGAGAGGGAGAGAGCCCAGCTTTCAGTCTGTTTCCACTGCTGAAAACTTGCTTGCAATCTCTCTCTCCACTGGTTGCAGCCTGGTTAAAATACTTCACCAAATGTGTATCTTCAAAGGGTCTCGGGTGGGTCTGTCTATGGCAGCCATTGTTTCAATATCCAGCATTGCATTTTAATGGCTCTTCCTTAGACAGTGATGAGCTTCGATGGAGTTCTGAATTATAGCTGATGTCTCTCCCTTCAGACTCCCCTGAGGGTGATTTGTTTGTTTTTCATCTTCACCTTGGAAGTTGGCCTTGTGACTTTAAGTATCTTGTTCTGTCTCATTTCGATTGCAAAATTTCTAGTCAGTTGAAAGTTGAAAAATCATATTTTCAAAAATAAAGGGGCATGGCCTCGTGCTACTATCCCATGTTAAAATTGTCCCCAGACTTTTGTCCAACAGACTTATGTGATGGTATGTTTAAGAGAAGCACTGATGCTTCTCTTTAAATAATATCTACACTACTTGCCAATTGTATGAGGAAAGCATACACAATATATAACAGGATTTTGTTTGCCAGAACATAAAGCTAAATTAAAGTAAACCACTAAATGCCATTGCGTTTGCATAACCAACTTAGCATCTAATTTTGTGAGCTTTGTGCTTGACATTGCTGAATAGTTCATTTTGCAATAAATGATAAAAAACTCATTGCATATTTCATATTTATTACTTTGGAAATATGTTTCCTTGATCAGACACTTTTTTAGTAACTACAAAGCCACTACAAAGAGGATGTGATCTGGCTCAGATGGTCATATCACAGCAATATTGATGTTTATGTGGTGAAGAGTAATTTGCTAATCCACTGACATATTGATGTTTCAAAAAATTTGACAGGGGTTTGGTTTCATGCTGACAGCAAAATCTTTCAAGGTGCAGTCAATCTTCATATTCTGCTGGTTAACATTCACATTTTTGTGAGGGTTGCTTTTGCTTTTCAAAAGACACTCCCCTAAAAATGCATAAATGTAATAAGTAATTGTGTAGTCATTCTTTTTTCTGATTCAGTCATTCAGTACTATGTGTGTAGTATCTGAAGTCAAGATAGAAGAGACAATTAGTTTTCCTAATTGAAATTAAGTGATGCTGATGCAAAATTTAAAGTTTCAGAGAAAGATTTGCTGGGAAGTAAATAATTAGATTTACAAAGGGATAAAATACTGAAGATCTAGAAAAGTCATATTTTCTGGTAGTTTAGTTGAGGAAAATGTGCATCCATATTCCCTAATGGATGAATAATGTATATGCACGAAATTCCTGGTGGTATGTGTAATTAATCCAGTTTATGGTGGTGTAATGATCAAAATACATTCGTTTTAGACTTCATAAAGGTCAAAATATTGAACACCACTGTGACTAACCTTTGGGTGGGATTTTCCGGCCCCACCCACTGTCAGGATCATCTAGTCCCGCCGAAAGTCAATGGACTTTTGGTTGGGCTGCCGCATCCCCTTAGTCTCTAGGATTAAAGGCTGAGCATTCAGACTGGGAATAACGGCAGGATTTTACATGTTTCAAGAGCATCTTTGAACACTGTCCTATTTAGATACTGGATTCAAATCGATTGTAATATTGTTTTCATAAAAATCAATCAATCTTAAAGATACAATTACAGTCATAGAAAGGACTCTTTATTTGATGACCGCCATCTTAAAAGATTGCAGTCCATTTGGTATAGGTACATCCACAGTGTTGCTAGGGAGGGAGTTCCAAGATTTTGACCCTGTAACAATGAAAAAACAGCAATAAATTTCCAAGTCAGGATGACATCTGAATTGGAGGGAACCTGCAGGTTTGGTGTCTCAATGCATCAGCGACCATTGATCTTCTAGGTGATAGAATTTGAGGTTTGGAGGTGTGCTTGAAGAAGACATGGCGAATTGCTGCAGTGGATCCTGTAGATAGTATACATTGCAGCCATGTTGCACTTAGGGTGGAAAGAATGGATTGTTATTTTATCCATTTATGGGATGTGGACATCGTTGACTAGTCTAGCATTTATTGTCTATGCCTAATTGCCCTTGAGAAGGTGGTGGTGAGCTGCATTCTTGAAACGCTACAGTCCCTGTGGTGTAGATTCACCCGCAGTGCTGTTAGGAAGGGCGTTCTAGGATTTTGACCCAGCAACAGTGAAGGAACGGCGATATATTTCCAAGTTAGGATTGTGAGTGGCTTGGAGGGGAACTTTCAGGTGGTGGTGTTCTCATGTGTCTGCTTCCCTTGTCCTTCTAGATGGTAATGTTTGTGGGTTTGGAACGTGCTGCCTTAGGAGCCTTGGTGAATTCCTGCAGTGCATCTTGTAGATGGTACACACTGCTACTACTGTGCATCAGTGGTGAAGGGAGTGAATGTTTGTGGATGTGGAGCCAATCAAGTGGGATGCTTTGTCTGTAGTGTCAAGCTTCTTGAATGTTGTTGGAACTGCACTCATCCAGGCGAGTGGAGAGCATTCCATTACACTCCTGACTTGTGCCTTCTGAATCGTGGACGGACTTTGGGGAGTTAGGAGGTGAGTACATGCTGCAGGATTCCTAGCCTCTGACCTGCTCTTGTAGCCACAGTATATATATGGCTAGTCCAGTTCAGTTTCTGGTCAATGGTAACCCCTAGGATGTTGATAGTGGGGGATTCAGTGAAAGTAATTCTTTTGAATGTCAAGGGGCAATGGTTAGCTTCTCTCTTGTTGGAGATGGTCAATGCCTGGCACGTGAATATTACTTGCCACTTGTCAGCCCAAGCCTGGATATTGTCCAGGTCTTGCTGCATTTGGGCATGGACTGCTTCAGTGTCTGAGGAGTCGTGAATGGTGCTGAACATTGTGCAATCATCAGTGAACATCTTCACTTCTGACCTTATGATGGAAGGAAGGTCATTGTTGAAGCAGCAACCAAGATAATTGGGCCCTGGGCCTGAGGAACTCTTGCAGCAATGTCCTGGAGCTGAGATGACTGACTGCCAACAACCACAACCATCTTCTTTTGTGCTAGGTATGACTCCAATCAGTGGAGAGTTTTCTCCCTGATTCCCATTGGCTCCAGTTTTACTAAGGCTTCTTGATGCCGCACTTGGTCAAATGTGGCCTTGATGTCAAGGGCAGTCACTCTCACCCCATTTCTGGAGTTCAGCTCTTTTGTCCACGTTTCAACCAAGGCTGTAATGAGGTCAGGAGCTGAGTGACCCTGGCTGAACCCAAACTGAGCATCAATGAGCAGGTTATTGCTAAGCAAGTGCCACTTGATAACACTGTTGATGACCCCTTCCATTACTTTACTGCTGATGGAGAGTGGACTGATTGGGTGGTAATTGGCTGGGTCCACTTTGTCCTGCTTTTTGTGTACAGGACATACCTGGGCAATTTTCCACATTGCCGGGTAATTGCCAGTGTTGTAGTTGTACTGGAACAGCTTGGCTAGGGGCACAAAAAGATCTGGAGCACAAGTCTTCAGTACTATTGCCAGAATATTGTTGGGGCCCATAGCCTTTGTAGTATCCAGTGATTTCAGCTGTTTCTTGATGTCATGTGGAATGAATCAAATTGGCTGAAGACTGGCATCTGTGATGCTGGGGACCTCTGGAGAAGGCTGAGATAGATCATCCACTCAGCACTTCATTCTGAAGTTTGTTGCGAATGCTTCAGCCTTATGTTTTACACTTATATGCTGGGATCCTCCATCATTGAGGATGATAATATTTGTGGAGCCTCCTGCTCCAGTGAGTTGTTTAATTGTCCACCACCATTCATGACTTGATGTGGCAGGATTGCAGAGCTTAGATCTGACCTGTGGTTGTGGACTTGCTTAGCTCCATCTATCACTTGCTGCTTATGCTGTTTGGCACACAAGTAGTCCTGTGTTGTAGCTTCACCAGGGTGACACCTCATTTTTAGATATGCATGGTGCTGCTCCTGGCATGCCCTCCTGCACTCTTCATTGAACCAGGGTTGATCCCTGGCTTGGTGGTAATGGTAGAGTTCAGGATTTGCCGGGCCATGAGGATACAGATTGTGGTTGAGTACAATTCTGCTGCTGCTGATGGTCCACAGTTCCTCATGGTTGCCCATTCTTGAGTTGTTAGATCTTTTCGAAATCTATCTCACTTAGCACAGTGCTTGTGCCACAGAACATGATGGAGAGTATCCTCAGTGTGAAGACAGGACTTCGCCTGTACAAGGACTGTGCTGTGGTCACTCCTACTGATACTATTATGAACAGATGCATCTGCGGCAGACAGGTTGGTGAGGATGAGGTCAAGTATGTTTCTCCTTCTTGTTGGTTCCCTCACCACTGCTGCAGATGCAGTCTAGCAGCTATGTCCTTTAGGACTCGGCCTGCCGGATATGTGGTGGTGCTACTGAGCCACTCTTGGTGATGGACGTTGAAGTCCCCCATCCAGAGTACATTCTGCGCTTTTGTCACTCTCAGTGCTTCCTCCAAGTGGTGTTCAACATGAAAGAGCACTGATTCATCAGCTGAGAGGTGGGTGGTGGTGGGGGGGGGGGGGGGGGGGGGGGGGGGGGGGGAAGGGGGATTGGTGGGGTGGGGGGGCTGCCAGTAGGCAGGGTGTAGTAGTGGTAACTGGTAATCAGCAGGTTTCCCAGCCCATGTTTGACCTGATGCCATGAAACTTCATTGGGGTTGGAGCCGGTGTTGAGGGCTCCCAGGGCAAGGTGGTTAATTGGGTAATAGTCAAGTGGACTACTTTGTCCTAGATGGTGCTGAGCTTCTTCAATGTTGTTGGAGCTGCACTCATCCTGGAAAGCACAGAGTACTACATCACACCCCTTTATGTGCCTTGCAGATGGTTGAAGTCTTTGGGGAGTCAGGAGGTGAGTTAGTTGTTGCAGAATACCCATCCTCTGACTTACTCTTATGTTGCTTGTCCAGTTAAGTTTCTGGCCAAAGGTGAACCCAGGATGTTGATAGTAGGTGATTCAGCAATAGTAATGTAGTTGAAAGTCAAGGGGAGTTGGTTAGACTCTCTCCTGTTTGAGATGGTCATTGCCTGGCATTTGTGAGCCACGAATGTTACTTGCCACCAAGCAACTGAAGTGTGAATGTTGCCCAGGTCATGCTGCATGCGTGCTAGACTGCTTCATATTCTGGAGCACACGTCTTTAGGACTGCAACTCAATCATCGATTTTCTCAGTAATTGCATTGAGAAGATGATATTTGCAAAAGCTTGCCACTTACCTGGACACATTTGCCCTGATATTTACAGGAGTGGGTTGCATGAGCTGGGGTGTGGAGGGGTCAGGGGCAGGGCAGTTTTGATCTTGCTGTGGGGTTATATCTCCATTGCACATGTTTTATTCTCCAGCAGGTTCGCCACTTGGAAACCAGCCTGATTGACAGGCTTGGCTTCCTGTTGAATGAGGAACATTCTGCAGGTCAGAGGTAGTTGAGAACCTGCAGCTGTTGGTGTTAAAGTGGCAGGGGTGGGGCATGGGTTGGGTCAGATCTTGAGGAGGACAGTTTGATCCATGATCCCAGGGGAGGAGTAAGATCTCTGATCCTGGTGGGCAGGAGGTACTCATTCACAGAGGTCTTCGGATTAGGAGAGGGTCAGATGATGGACAGGGAACAATGTAAGCTTGGTGGCCCACAAGCAGTGCCGTAAAGGCATTTACATCTTTCACAACATAGCTCTTGCCTCCCTTCAGCTGCTGGGTTTCCCAATACCTGGGTAACCCAGTACACCAAGGCTAAGCCTGAAAGACAGGTTAAATATGAATATTAAATAAATATTGATGACTGTATCAGTGCTGCTTGCTGCTTCCGGACCTGGAAAACTTCATCAACCATGCCTCCAATTTCCACCCTTCTCTCCCCTTCACATGGTCCACCTGTGACTCTTCCCTTCCCTTCCTCTATTTTTCCGCCTCCATTTCTGGGGATAGGCTATCAATAAATATTCACAATTAGGCTATAGACTCCCACAGCTACCTCAACCGCACTTTCTCACACTCTGCTTCCTGTAAGGATTCCTTTCCATTGTCCTAGTTTTTGCATCTTCGTCGCATCTGTTCTGCCTGCAGGAAGCAGGGCTGATGCTGAATGAGAAACGTGAGTTCTCCAAGGCATCAATTTGATTCCTGGGAAGCATTGTCAGCAATAAAGGCATCACAGCAGAACCAAGAAAATTAAAGCTATTAGCAACTTCCCTATCCCATCCTTGATTCTGGACCCCAGAGATTCCTGGGGATGGTGAAACAGCCGACAAAATTCTTACCAAATCTGGCTCAGATCACAGAACCTTTGAGACATCTGCTTAAGAAAAACCAGTTGTGGTGCTGGGACACAGATCAAGAGCAAGCATTCACTTCCATCAAAGTGATGCTGCTCTCAACCAACATTCTGGCCCACTATGACCCATCCCTGCTCATAACCATAGCAGGGGATGCTTTATCCATAGGCCTTGGAGCAATCCTATTTCAAGAGCAACTGGATGGAAGTTGCCAGCTAGTATACTACACTTCCTGAGGATTGTTGGACACAGAGATGATGTACGCCTTCATCAAAAAGGAAGTCTTTGCACTCACGTGGGCATGCAAGAAATTTTTAGAAATTGAAACTGACCATAAGCCACTGGTCTCATTGCTAGATGAGAAGGAACTAAAGAAGATGCCTCCCAGAATCCAGAGATTCCGTCTACACCTCATAAGGTTCGCCTACGAGATGGTATACATCCAGGGTAAAAACCAAATAATGGCAGACACAATATCCAGCACAATGGTGGATATTCCCACAAAACAGGATGCCAATCTGATTGAGGAGCTTGAAGCATACTCCCAATTGACAAGAAGACACCTGTTGGTGACTGCAAGTAAATTCCAATAGGTTTGCCAGGAATGAATGTGAGATGTGGACTCTGCCTGCATCCACCATTACTGCCAACAAAGATGGTCACAACAGAGACCAAGCGGTGGCTACATAAAGCTTGGTTCAAACAACAAAACACTTTATGGTCATAGACAATCTCTTGGTCTACAATGAGCAGTTGGTCAAACCAGTTTCCTTTCAGCCGGAGATCCTCCAAAGAATACAACAGGGCAACCTGGGCATCACCAGGTGCAGGTCATGGGCCCAACCTGCTGTCTGGTGACCAGGCATTTCCAGGGTAATTGAGGACATGATAGTGAACTGTCAGCTGTGTGCACTGCATAAGTAGGACCAAAGGGAGGCCCTTATCCCCACAATTTCCCTACCAGGCCACAGCAAATTGTTCCTTATTGTGGTGGATTACTTTACCAGATGGGTTGAGGTGAAACAACGGTACATGACAACCAGATGCAGTAGTCAAAACACTGAAAAAGATGTTACATAAGCCAAGGCATCCCGGACGAGATTGTGTCCGATAACGGCCCACAATTTTCAAAAGAGTACTTCGCCCAATTTGCCATCACATCCGGCTTTCACCGCTGCACCAGCTCCCCAAGATATTCACAGTCAAACCAAGAGGATGACGGAGGGGTCCGCACTATAAAAACCCTCCTAAAAAAGAATGAAGGCTTCCAAAAGGCACTTTTAACATACAGGTCCACCCCATTACAATGCAGCCTAGCCCAATCCAAACTCCTGAAGGGCAGAAAACTCTGCACATGACTCCTGGCCCTGCTAAAGAAACTAATACCAGGGTTGGTAGCCAAGGATAACCTGGACATCCAAGACAGAGAGCAGTCCTACAGACAGAAGCAGGCTTTCGCCGACGGCAAGGGGTACCGTACCAAACATCTGCCTTAACTGCAAAAGGATGACAAGGTCTGGATTAAAGATCTTGAGGGAGAAGGTACTATCATACGGAAAGACAATGACCAATCCTGGTTATACCTGGTTGGCACCATAGAGGGTATGGTAAGGAGAAATAGGAGGAGCTTCTTCATCATCCCTCAAAGGGTCTCTCTCACCATGCAGTGGAAAGAAATTAGGAAGACACCCAGATGCCAGAACAACCTCCAATTCAACAAAGTTTACCTGCAGCGACAGAATCTACCATGCCTTCAACAGTACTGAGAACAAGATATGGAAGGGTTACAAGGTCTCCAGACTGCCTGAACCTATGAACTCAGAGACTTGAGAGGGGTAGATGGGGTAGTAGTAATGATGCAAATAAATGTGGGAAACTGGGATAATTTGTAAATAAATTGAGTAAGACTTGGGGGAGGTTTAGCATGAGGGTCTGGCACATAAAGGGTTAAGGTGGGACTGAGTACAAGTACCTGCCAAACAATGATATAAGAAAACACCTGACTCACACCTAGGAGTCAGTGTAGTGTTGCACAGAGACATGTGTAGAAGAATTCATGGAGACAGCTCCTGGCTTGGACCTTTACTGTACCTGTATGTAGGTAATAAATACCTACTGTTGAACTACCTAAGACTACTAATACCTTAATAAGACCTACAAAACTGGACCCAACACCTTACACCAGTCTACTTGGTTTTTAAAGATATGTGGGCTACTTGTCACCTGAGATTAATGTTATGAAAAACTGGGTCAGACAAATGATTGTCATCTCTTGTCAGTGACAACTATCATATGTAGTGCAGGGTTGGGATGGAATGGTTACGTAAATGATTTCAAGGCCTTATAAAACTCATCAGTGGGCTTTGTAACTATGACTGATAGCAGCTGCAATGTATTATTTAGATGAATTAAATAAATTGTTTGACTGTCACAGAAATTAGCTTAGCATTTGCAGTAAACTAGAAATCAAAAGCTGTAACCATTTTCTTTTTAACCTTAAGCTACAATTAAATACCTTAACAATATTGTAGGTGGTGCTTAAAGAGGGGAATAATACTTTGAAGAAGTACTTTCCACTTAAAAAAGTATATCCTCAAGTAAGGCTGTGAGGGATATTTGTTAAAAATATTTTTCTTCATTAAGGAATTATCCTGTTTTACTACTAAATAATTTACTTTGCAACTTATTGAAAACCTCTTGTGCCATGTCACTGGAAATAGTCCACCCTGTCTGACATTGATGTGGGTTATGCCAGAATGATTTTTGGCAGTTTTCAAGATAGACTTGAGTGCCTCAAAAGGCATTTGAACTGAAGGTAGAGGAGATAGTGGGCAAAGAAGACAGGCAACAATGTGGGGATGTTGATTTTATGGTATAAACGCATGGGAGAATAGCTTAGCACACCTGCTTGATGACTACTAAAGTAGAGAAGGTGCTGTATGGGATGGTTGTGAGGAGATTTCCCCTCTGTTCCACTCCACAGCATCAATCGCATGAGTCAGCACTAGATTATGCCAGCTAAAAGATACAGCCAAATATCAGGCTGTAGCTGATCATTACTGCCACTAGATTTGCTGGGGTCTATGTTGAAAGGTAGTTACAGGTGCCCTTGCAACAGATGGCAAGGACAGCATTTGCTCTCTGACAGCTCTCCCTGGTCATTTAAAGGCAGGCTATTATATTGTTATATTATCCCAAAATGATTAAGGAACTACATTGTCATGCACGTTTATACATGTATATCAAGAATGCTATATCGCTCACTACAGCGCTACAACCAGTGTACCAAACATTGTATTGTTCTCCCATTCACATGAAGGGATCTGAAAAAAATACACTCTATGTAAGTTCTATTATTTTGTGCCAAAAAGCGTGATTATTTTACACTTCTGAGAATCGCACAACAACTAACATGGTGGCAGCAGGTGTTTGTGAGTAAAATGCAATCATATACTAAATAAGAGCTGAATTAAGGGAGGCGGTATTGTCACTGGACTGGTAATTCAGAGAGCTAGGGTAATGCTCTGTGGACCTGGGTTTCAATCCCACTACGGCAGATGGTGGAATTTAAATTCAATAAAAAACTGGAATTAAAAGTCTAATGATAACCATGAAACCAATGTTGAGTGCCATAAAAACCCATCTGGTTCACTAATGTCCTTTAGGGAAGGAAATCTGCTGTCCTTACCTGACCTGGCCTACATGTGACTCCAGACCCACAGCAATGTGGTCAACTCTTAAATGTCCTGTGAAAAAGGGCAATTGGGGATGGGCAATAAATGCTGGCCTAGCCAGCAATGCCCACATCCCATGAACAATAAAAAAAATTAGATTGAAAACAAATTAACCTAAATTAATGCTGGGGAAATAGAAAAACTGGGTTGAGTGTTTTGGACCACCTACAGGTGGGAAAATAGACAGGTGGACTTGTAAATTAGGGTGAAGTGCATTCGGTGGCCTGCCCATCCGCCATGATTTATTAGGTGACGGGGGACTTGTTGGTTGTGCCACCCACCTATAACTGATGCCAATTAAAGGCTTCATCCTGCCACCACTCCAATTTAATGGGTGGCTCAACAGACCTGAGCCCAATGTTTAGCCAGGCAGGTTTAATCCTGCAGGCTGCTGGTCAGTGAGAGAAGGGGGCACCTCCTTTCCAGGTCCCCTGTGCCAATCGGAGGCACCCCACATTTTGCCTTTCCGCATCCACTATCATCCCTTTCGCTTTCCAACATGCACCCCACACCCCCTCCCGGGGTCAGTGGCCATCAATCTTGGTGTGGTGCAGAACTGCTGACCTCTGATTTACCAGTAACTCTATGGGGTGGACTTCCTTCTCAAGACAGATGGTAGACTCAGCTCACACTAATTAAATGCCGGTTGCCTGAAAAAATAATGTGGTGCAAGCTATCCAAGCAGATGTGGGTTTTCCCCCGAAATTTACTTTGGGGCACATGGAGCCTGCCCTTTGCATATAATCCTGTCCACTGAATGAATCATGAAAATGAAATGGCTGCCACCTCAAAGAGCCAGCCCATAATGAATTATGAGGCCAATGATGTTGTAGAGGCTTTTGAGATGTTTAAATCAAAAGTGCACATGGACATTCAGTAGTTTTCTAAAAGGCACTAGCAACAAGGAAAGGGTCAGCTATGTCCTTTGTGGACAGAAAGAAAGGGTTAGGTCTTTTCAATAGCTGGGAAATGAGTGAGAATGGCAATAAAACCCAGACAAAATCTTTGAGGAATTCAGCATACACCTCCAGCCAAAGTCAAACCATCAAGACCAACCAATATGAATTTCAAAGCTTAAGGCAGGGACCAAGTGAGCCTGTTGACAGTTTCTTAATGAAATTGAGAAACCTAACCAGCAATATCAATTCAAGAAAACAGGTGAAAGGCTGCTAGGTCAGCTCATTTGGGCTCTGTGCACCCTGACATAGAAAAAACTCTGATTGGAAAAGATACGCTCACACTATCACAGGCTGCCAGAGCACAAGAAGCCATGAGGAGACAGATGAAGACACTGACTATGCAAATGGTTAGTCTTCAGTTCAGTCAAGGAAAAGACGGCAGGATTGGTGCAGTAAAACAGAACTAAAAGAATGCACACCAGACAGAGAAAAATATGTGCAAGAGCTGTAGGTGACCACATGAGTCCATAAACAGGAGATGTCCCACATGTGGATCAAAATGCAGACCTTGTGGAAAGCCTAATCACTGAAAAAAGATGCGCAAAACAAAGAATGAAGATGGTAAAGGAGTTACCAGAGGCGGGGCAACAGAGCAACTGAGAAAGAAAAGAAATAAACCAACCATACCCTTGAAGATGGTGATGAGTTTGAGCACACAAAAGACATAGGACCAGGCACCTAGATGAAACGTCTAGATGTGACACTTCCCAGAAAAAAGAAATTCACACAACCATTCGGTTCAGGAAGAAGGTGAGAAATAAAATCACAACCATAAATCTGAAACTCAAGCTTGATATGGGAGCACAGAGTAACATCATTCCACTTAGACTATACCAGAAAATCTTTCCTGAAAATTTGAAAGATAGTCACTACCCAAAGAAAGATACTTTGAAACAAAGTAACATCATGCTGGTGGTAGATAGTGGAATTGAGATTCAACAGCTAGGAACGACCCAAATCAGAGGGATACACAAAGGAAAGGATGTTAACTGTATGTTTTATGTCACCGAAACAGATAATCCTGCAATCCTGGGGTTGAGCAATTATGAAGAGCCGCAGCTTATTTCAGTAAACCATGAGATGAAGAAGGTGTCACCAAGGGCTAAAGGCGGTACATCCATTGAAAATTGCCCTCCAGTCAGAAGCGAGACAGATCTGGTCCGAACGTATCCAGAGTATTTTAATGAGGCAGTTGGATGCTTTGAAGATGTTGATTATCACATCATCATTGATCGAGAGTAAACCTCAATAGTTCATCTCCACATCAAGCACCAACAGAGCTAAAAGGATAGCTTGAAAGAGACCTCCAAGAGGTGAAGAAAATAAATAATTTCCAGAGTCAGAGTCTACAGATTGACTAAATGAGTGGGTAGCCACGAATTTACTCGAATCCCAAAGATCTTAATCAAGCAATAAAGAGGAATCACCATCCTACTCCAGCACTGGAAGAGATCACGTCAACACTGGCAGGGGCAAAAGTTTCAGCAAGTTTAATGCCAAAAATGGCAACTGAAACATGAAGCTTGATGAGGAATCTTCACTGTTGACGACTTTCAACAAACTCTTTGGATGGTACAAATTCGTGTCTATCTTCTGACCTTAAAGTGAGCCAGAATGTGTTCCAGCAAAAAGTAGACGAGATATACAGAGTAAGTAAAGGAACCATCGGCATGGCTGATGATTTTCCGATCTATGGTGCAGATGAAAACGCTCATGACTACCATCTCTATGAAGCCATGTAGGGAACCAGGGAAGCTGGGATCAAGCCAAATGCAGACAAATGCATTGTTAGGTAACAAAATGCCAATTCTTTGGAATGGTGCACACACTTGATGGAGTCAAGCCCGGAAAAAGAAGTCACAGCTATCTCTGAGATGGAAGCTCCAGGAAACAAGAAAGAGCTGAGAAGTTTCCTTGGCTTGATCCAGTACATGAATTCTTTAATATCTCTCATGTCAGTGGACATAGCAAGCCTATGAAAGCTGGTGAGAGAAGGTGGAGAATGCTAGTGGTCAGAGTCATATGAGACGAGTTTCAGCAAACTCAAAGAATTGTTATGGAGGGAGCCAAGTCTGTCATACTACAACAGAGAGAAACCAGTTTCTCTGCAAACATACTATTCTACAAAAGGACTGGAAACAACCCTGGTACAAGCTCTAACATCAGCTAAGACCAGATATGTAAACATAAAAAGAGAACTTTTGGTAGTCGTTTTTGGATGTGAGAAATTCTATACCTATTCCTATGAGAGGAAGTCTATAGTAGAGAGCAATCATTGTCTGCTAGAGCAGACCTACAAGACAAATGTGTGTAAGGCACCAGCAAGATTGCTGAGGTTACTCCAGAGGCTTTAATTTTACCCTGAAATATAATTCGGAAAGGGAAATGGTGTCACTAAATGGTCCATTCCATTTATTGGCACATGAGAAACACAAGATCTAGGTATAAAAATCCATCATCTACTGAACATTATGCCACAGAAACTGAGTAAGAGGTGAGACCAGCAGAGGCAAAGAGTTACAGATGCTCACTCAGCAAGTGACCGGGAGATGGCCTGATAAGGTGCAACAAACTCAGCCAGCAATACCGCAGTAAAGGTCAATCAGAGATGACATCTCACTAGAAGATGGTGTCCTGCTGGCTGGATGCCAAGAGAACTTGTCCAAAAGATATATGAAGGCCACATGGCAATGGGGAAGTGTAAGTTTAGAGCCAGATCAGCTGTGTAATGGATAGACATCTACAAAGACATTGAAAGTATTGTACCAACATGCAGTGTATGCCAGAAGTATAGAAATACACAGCAGAAAGAGGAGATGATAGCAAATGAAGTACCAACCAGAAAACTGTGGGAGCCAACTTATTCACAGACAACCAAGAATGGTATCTTATTGTAATAGGCTATTGCTCAAAGTTCCCATTCATCAGAAAGGTAAAAGATTTCAGAGTTATAACAATCACCACAGCAGTATGAATTCTGCTTCCTAAACAAGGGATTGCTGAAAATATGATGTTTGATAATGGAACCCAATTCACCTCCAGGCAGTTTAATGAGTTTGCTGAACAGTATGGGTTTAACATCATCACCTTAGACAGCACCTTCCAAACTCACGACCGCTACCATCTAGAAGGACAAGGGCAGCAGATGGATGGGAACGTCACCACCTGGAAGTTCTCCTCCAAGCCACTCACCACCCTGACTTGGAAATATATCGTCGTTCCTTCACTGTCGCTGGGTCAAAATCCTGGAACTCCTTCCCTAACAGCACTGCTGGTGTACCTACACCACATGGACTGCAGCGGTTTAAGAAGGCAGCTCACCACCACCTTCTCAAGGGCAATTAGGGATGGGCAATAAATGCTGACCTAGCCAATGATGCCCACATCCCATGAATGAATAAAAAAATCCTTATCACTTACATTGCCCAAGGGGGCACAGCTTCATAGAAAGATACTTTCAGGTGATAAAGTGCTGAGAGACAAAGGAAGACCCAAACTTGCCTTATTGTTACTCTGAGCTACAACTCTCAAGGCTGACATGAAATTCCCTGCAGAGCTACCATATGGCATAAAGTGGAAAACAGTTCCGTCAAGCAAGATATTTCCTCCTGGTCATGTGAAAGATATAAGAAAACACTTTAACGAGCATGCCAAATCCTAGCCAGAGTTGTTGTGGTGGGTTAGTGCAGAATATGACCAGTGCAGGCTGAGATCCTTGCAAACACATCAAATTGTGTGATCCCCAATAGGAAAGAAATTCATTTGTTAAGAATGTTGGCAGAAAAGAAAACATTTTTATTACCATAAAGACTCACGAGAATCTAAGAGAAGAATTTAATTGTGGTGGGGGGAGCAGGATGTGAGGGGAAATTAAAAGTAATAAAATTAGAAACCTCACCCCAACCCGCCTACTTCTGTTTTAGTGGGGTTGGGGCTGGCGGGGTGGGGGCGGTGGCGGAGGTAACTCACCTACTCTCTTGAAGCAAACCCTGAAATTAAACTTTTTAATGAGACTGCAATGCCTTATATTTAACTCTGTTTTAAATTTAATGTTAGCCCCATAAGCTTATACATAAACCACCTTGCGATCGGCTGAGCACCCCTCCCCTTTGATGGAAATGGTGTTGAACATCCTCCTGATGCCTGCTCCCATCCCAGAGCCTGCTTTGCTCTCAATGTCCTCTCCCCTCTTGATGTTTTATCCCCTTCTGATATCTGCTCTCCTACCAGTGTTGGCTCCTCTACCGATATCCACTCCTCGCTCCCTGATGTCCATTCTGTATTATTAGGGTTTATAAGGGTTAATGTGTGGGACTGTGTAAATAGTACCTCCCATAATGATGAGTTGAGAGAACACATGACTAGGAGAGTGAGGGGGAGGAATGTTTATGGCTTGAGCAGTGGAACACCTAGTCATGGATAGCTATACATAGTTCAGCTGTATAAAATAAACCAGTTGTTGTTCGAACATACCAATGCCCCCAGTATTCATTCCGAAGCTAAACTAACCAACATACAACACATTCCCCTCCTGGTGTCAGCTTCCTTTCCTATATCCTAACCCCATATGCAACTCTACCTGCTTGCCAGCTTCTCAATCTGGTTGCCTGTTCCCAGGAAACAGAGAAAAATGAGTCTTCAGGAAATTCGTATACTTGGGTCTTCTGGCTCCTCAATCGCCCTCCATCTTCCACTTCCTTCCCACTTCTCAGTTATAATCAGGGCCTATAAGCATTAGTTGGGGGGCGGGGGGGGAGGGGGGGTGGCGGGGAAAGGTAATGCAAAATAGTAAAGATAGCTAAAATACACTTATTTTCATGTTCTTTTCATAACCTTCACTGCATCATAACTAACCTGGACACCCATTTCAAATAGGTGTTTTATGTTTGGCATCCCAGCTGCCATTTCTTACTGTTCTGATGAGCTTGACTTACATCCCACAAATTAATATCTAAGTGAGGTGCCTGTCTATTTGGTCCCGTCTACATGAAAGTTTATTGAGGTACAAACTTGGTGCATTTTTGGGAGGGTGAAATTTCCACCTATTTTCTCATGCTAGCTGCCAAAATTCTTCCAAAAATTGGGAATCATCATTAGAAAATCTGAGCTGATCTCTGGATCCATCTTCAGTCAGTTGTCATTTGGATGGGAAGGAATCTACATCTCTTCTTGTCCTGGATTCTACTAATATTCAAACTGCTTTTTCTCATAAGAGCATAGTGAATGTCTACTTTGAAGTAAAAGATGTTCTTAAAGGAACTTTTTTGTTACATGAAAAAGTTATATTTCAGAATGAAAATATTTCTTCTAGACAA
This sequence comes from Carcharodon carcharias, assembly GCF_017639515.1. NCBI lineage: Eukaryota > Metazoa > Chordata > Chondrichthyes > Lamniformes > Lamnidae > Carcharodon > Carcharodon carcharias. The sequence goes on from NC_054467.1 coordinate 116,446,871, forward strand.
GTGGTCTTAAAACTCATGCCATTTTAAAATCAATTAAAAAATGCCAGTATGTACATGACAGGCCAAATGGCCTCCTTCTATGCTGTAAGCATTCTGTGATTCTATCATTCTATCTCCAATAAAGTGGCAGAAAGAAGAGTTTCAATCAACTACAAAAGGGGATATTAATTCACCACAGCACAGAATGAATGATAGTGAATTGGCAACCAGCTTTGCACTCTGCCCTATTTCCTTTCCCATTAACTTCAAAAAAGAATGTTTTTAAGCAAGGAAGTTTGAATGTAGTTTTATCAGCGGAGTTAAGATGGTCGGGCTAATCGGCACACTTTACTCAGTTTGTTGTTCCAAAACTGCCAGGAAATGGGTGGTAACTGAAAGAAAACCTAACCCCAAACTTAACCAGTAGACTAAAGATATAAGTTTATTCCACTGTCCACTGTGCACATAATTAACTTTAGCATATTGCTCCATAGTGTGCTGTATAATTGAACAAATTCTAAATCCACACCAACAAGCTGAAGTAAATTTAATTTAAACCTTTTGAAAATTAATTTCAATGTGTGGCAGTTGCAGTACCTGTGCACTGTGTAATATTGATGGGTGTGGAGGCATCATACACAGGAGCTAATGAATTTTGCATAAATTAATGTACCGCTCTATGTAAATTAAACCTCCTTCGTACTACACCACAGGATCAAAAGCTATTGCTGACATTAGCAGACAAATGTTTAATATGTTCATATGCAATTCCTTGTAAAGGTCAAGACATGCTCTAAGTTTCGGCACAAAAAACATTATAATAATTTTAAAAATCAGGGAATGAGAATGCTCTATTCAGCCCATCAAGCCTGATCCGTCCACAGATACTGATCTATCATGAACCCAATTCCACCCATTTACAACTGGGAAGGCGAATAAACAGCATGCTGAAGGCTTACAAACTACATATGAACAGGGGTCAAAATGGAGGGAAAAAGGAAACAGGCAAGAGAAAAATAAATATCAACCAATTAGAAAAATATTACAGCTACATAAAATATTAGTTTATATTATAAAAAATACATATTGTAATGGTTATCTTCATTACAACCTAAGCTAATAACTGTAAATGAGTAGATAATACTTTGTGAATAATTACAAGCATGTGAATGCAATGTCACAATAATTCTGCTCATTACATTAAACATGTGTCACATTAAAAGAATGAAGTGAGAGCAATAATATTGCAGTAATTTCTTTAATGTTTTGGCATGATTTACATACTGAAATTATGCCACAGTGCTCTATTTACAGATTCACTGATGTGTGGAAGGAGATAAAACTGGAAGGATATTCCAAGAGGTGGTACTCTGTATCAGGGTAACCTCAGCCACTGGAGATATGGATATTTGCTGAAAAGCCTTGCAGGCAAGCTTTCAAATGGTACATGAGAGCTCTGAATAGGTCTTGAAGCAAAGTAAGACATGCTGCTAGTTTTATATTAGTGTGGTGAACAATTGGCTCAATGGCTAATCTAGTCTAGTTCCAGCCAAACTGCATAATATTAAGCCTGATGACTATCTTAATTTGTATGTCTGCATGTTCCCAGGTTGAATAGTGGTATAAGTGTTGTAAATATCTTAGTGTTGTAAATACATGCCTTTTCTAGCAGCCCCTGAAATAATGTTAGAGGTGTAGCTAACATGTCTTTTGGTTTGTTTGGGTCCTCAAGTTGCACAATGTGCCCCCCAAAAGGTCTTGTTTGGAGAATCCAGCGACAGAGGAAGTGTGTTCCTCCCACCCATTCGGTTTCACAGTGTGGATTCTAATCATAGTCTTCAGTGATGATATTGGATCCTTTTCACTCCAAAATTTGATACCCAGTAATGCCATGTCACTGAGATGTGTTTTGCTAAAGGATGGATGCAGTAGAGCTGAAAGAAGACAAGCAAGCTGTGAATAGTAATTATATTGGTCCACTAATTTCTTGAGACTGTATGTGCACTGAAAAAGTGTTGGAGACAGCAGTGAAGGCATAATTATGTAGCTCAAATGAAGCCAAGAAATTTGCAAGTAGGGCTATCTTTCAATGGTTTAATAACTTTCAACATTTCTGATGGCAAGCTGACGAGGTCAACTGCCATGAGCAGTACTTACAAACTGCTTATGTGATAGAAAGACATAATTTGCTCTGCGTATTTGCTTTAGCAAGTGGGGCAGAATTTTCAGTTTGACGTGCAGGGGGTGGGCCCCGCATGTCTGCGCGTAAAATGACACACAGTGATGTCGGGCGAGCGTCCCAATATCACCACACGCCATTGTGATATCTCACTGGGCGGAAGCGCAATGAAGTCCAACGCACGCCCGCCATTAATTAGCGGGCCAGTTAAGGCCCTTTAGTCTTCAAATTGACGCCAATTTTTAGGCGCCCATGCAATCTTTGGGTCGGCTGCCCAATCGCTGGGACTGGCATCTGAGACAGCCTGCTGGCTCTGCTGTCCTGTTGGCCTCGATGACCTTGGCGGTTGTCCTCTGGCCCGTGGAGCCTCTGCTGGGCCTGCCTGGGAGGGATCTGCCAGGTCCACAGCTGCCATCTCCCCAGTCGTCGCAGTCTCACCAGATGATACGGTCACTGAGAGAGGGGTGGAGGAGCTGGTGCCCTCATCCAGAGCGCCCTGAGAGGAGCCCGCAGAGACGACAGGCAGATGCTGTGCCGACGTGAGGTCACCTTGGACCTCCCTGCTCACCGTGGATGGATGGACAACGAGCTGGGAAGCTTGATGCCTACACCATCTCTCACAATGAGCAGCTGAGTTCATTGCCGATGTGAGGACTTGCTGGTTTGAGTGCATCCCCAGAAAGCCCTGGCGGGTCTCCTGGAGGACAATTTCCATGAGAGTCACCATTCTCTCCCTGGAGGATGCATGGCGCTTGGACGTGTGGCTCATTGCTTTGGCAAGTGTCCGTGTAGACTCCTCCACCACGGAGACCATGCCAAACTTAGCTTCATGTATCTCCCCCAGATGGTCCCGCACACCCGGTCGCATTTCCTGCTGCTGCTATATCGCGGACGACTCCAGAGGCACATCATCAGGTACTGACTGAGCATGTGCCTGGTCCCCTGCAGTCTTCCGACTGCTGGCACCATCGGCACTCTCTGTCTCTGCCAGCTCCTCCAGAGACTGAAGTGCCCTCTCCACGGTGCCCCGGGACACTAGCTGATGTTCCAATGCCCACTGAGGTGCAAGTATCTGCACTGGTGCCTGCCTCACAGAAATAGTGTGACGCTGGTGACTTGAGGGCCCTCAGGTATGAGAGGGGGCATCTGCAACTCCTCCTGTCGGCCGTGCTCCGATGATGTTGAAAGGAACAACAAGGACAGTGGATCAGTTAGCGTGCACACAGTGACACACTTCATCCCTGTCCCCCTGGCTTATTATGCGCTCAACCTTCCAGAACCAATGGACATGAACATTGGTGGGGTGGTAACTAGTGAGGAGGATAGCCATACATTACAGAAGGATATAAATGGGCTGGTCAGATGGGCTGATGAATACCAAATGGAATTTAATCTGGATAAGTGTAAGGTGATGTACTTGGGTGGGACAAACAATGCACGGGAATACACGATGAATGGTAGGACCCTGGGAAGTAATGAGGCTCAGAAGGACTTTGTTGTGCATGTCGACTGATTCCTTAATGAGCGGGACAGGTACATAAGGTGTTTAAAAAGGCATATGGCATACTTGCCTTTATTAGCCGAGGCATAGAATATAGGAGCAGGGGGTAATGTTCGAATTGTAGAAAATGCTGCTTAGGCCACAGCTACAGTAATGCATGCAGTTCTGAAATGTACATTATGGGAGGAATGTGATTGCACTAATGAGAGTGCAGAGGATGTTTACCAGGATGTTGCCTGGCCTGGAGAGTTTCAGTTATGAGGAGAGATTGCAAAGACTGGGGTTATTTCCCCTGGAGCAGAGGAGATTTTGGTGGGACATGGTTGAGGTGTATAAACTTATGAGGGGCATAAATAGGATAGACAGAAAGGAACTTTTCCTCTTGGTGGAGGGGTCAATAACCAGGGGGCATAGATTTAAGGTAAGGGGCAGGAGGTTTAGAGGGGATGTGATGAGTAACTTTTGCACACAGAGTGTGTTGGGAAGCTGCAACCCACTGCCTGAAAGGGTTGTAGATGCAGAAACTCTCATAACATGTAATAAGTATTTGGATGTGCACTTGCGATGCCATGGCATACAAGGCTATGGGCCTAGTGCTGAAAAATGGGATCAGAATAGTTAGGTACACGTTTGACCCACGCATCCTCGATGGGCCGAAGGGCCTTTTTCTGTGCTGCACACCTCTGACTATCACTCTGTGACCGAGCAATGTTGCAACAATAACGAATTTTACAATCATCAGTGCTATGGATTTTGGGAGGACATTGCGGCTCTCACTGTTGACCTTAAATACCTGGCCATGCCACCCCAGCCTCACCGACACCAGTTGACCTGAGTACCTTTGAAGGGTAGTCACCATTGTAACTTAGGAAGTCCAGAAGCCAATTTGCACACAGCAAGCTTCCACAAACATCATTCACTCAGTACCGCACTGAGGTATCAACATAGATTATATACTCAGATATTGGGAGTGGAGCTTCTGATCTCCCCGCTACTGCTGATCATTCACACAAAGATAGTGTGCTTGCTCCCAAGCCCCCCCAATGGCCCCTTTGACACATGCTGCGTACATCACTTTAGGAAACACAGGGTATTTGCTCCCATAGCAAGGATGCACAACCACATGCAGCGTAGAGGGCAGCAAATGGTTCTTTGCCACAACATCTTGAGGCTTCCCTTCCACCATCTCATCACCGTGAACAGGACATGTATTGGAGTTCTGAGTATGCGCCTAGCTGCATCTCCTGCAGGTTGCGCCCAGACTAGACACGTGCAACTAAGAGCAACACATGGTGAAGGAGAGAACTCATCACCGCATGAACCAATCAGGCTGTTGTAAGCATGGGCACTATCTGCTTGCCCACCCAGTGAAGGAAAAATGCCCAAATGATTCAATGCAGTCATGACAGAGACTTGTTGGGGGGTGGGTGGGGGGGGAGGCGAGGCCCTCAAATGATAAGGCTACCTGCTGGGTTAAATGCCCAATGCCAACATGGTGCTCACCCTGCCAAAGTGAAACAAATCATTGAAGTGGTTTCGGCTGCATCCAGGTGCGCCGCACCACATCGCGGGGGCTCACCACCTCCTCCGCCACCTCCTCCCAGGCACATTTGGTCATGTGTGGGGGGGCCTCCTCCCATCCTGGGGGACCAACACCTCTCGCTATGCTGCCACCTCCTCAAGGAGGGCAGCAAGGCATTCATCTGAAAAACGAGGTGTGCACTGCCGCCCATCCCCGCCCCCCTCTGAGTCAGAAGCTCCACTCCCAATAGCTGAGTATATAATCTATGGTGATACCTCAGTGTGGTACGGAGTGAATGATGTTTGTGGAAGCTTGCTGTGTACAAATTGGCTGCTGGGCCTCCTAAGGTACAATGGTGACTACCCTTCAAAGGTACTTCATTGGCTGCAAAACACTAATGGAATACATTAAAATATACAGTAATTTTCTTTTCTCACTGATTAGGTTTGAATAAACTCAATTAACTTCTGGTCGGCTGTCTAGCAAGTGATCAGCTGGGGGTCTGAGATTCAATCACCTTACTTCATAGCATCCAGACAAGACTGCTGAAAAACCAATATAGTTAGCACCTTCATTTACCTGATAAGAATTGCAGACCCTCGTTTTTTAAGGACATACCCCACTTACCTGTCTTTATGAATTTAGGCATGAATGGCAATAACCACGCTTTAGGTAACCCACATTACACACTGGACTATTGCTAGAATTTAAATAGCTAGAACTGTGCAGCTTACCAGCACAGGGCACTGGAATTCTTCATGCTGCTTGTCCAGCTAAGACCATCCTAGTAGGGCATTGGTTTGCAGGATTATTTGGAGCTGACTGGGAAGCATTCTTGATGATGCTGATAGGTCCCATCACTGAATAAAGCTGATTGATTGCCTATTAGATACGGCAGCATAGTGGTTAGGTTAGTGGACTAGTTAATCCAGAGCTGTGAGTTCAAATCCCAGTTTGGCAGTGGGGGGTATTTAAATCCAGTTATTTGGAATAAAGAAAGCACCAGAAATAGGTAATTATGTAACTTACAGATCCTTATGAAGGGGAAAAACCTATTTGATCTTGTTCTCACAAATCTACCAGTACAGATGCATCTGTCCATGATAGTGTTGATGAAATGAGTGACAACTGCACAGTGCCTGTGGAGATGAAGCCCTGTTCTCATGATGGAGGCACCTTCCATCACTGACATCATGCTCAATGGAACAGATCTAGCAGCTCAAATCTAGGTATCCATTGTGGTTGGGCTATCAGCAACAGCAAGATTGTATTCCACCACAATTTGTAACCTCATGGCTTGGTACGTTCCTCACTGTGCCATTGTCATCAAACCAGGTAACCAACCCTGACTCCATTATGGATGTAGTCGAGCAGGCTTGTGCAGCCTTCTCATGTAGGGGCCACGTTTCAATTTTTTTCTGGCTCAAGGGACTGATGAGCAAATTTCGGAATGATAAGATTTGGCACAACATGAATTTCAAAAAGTAAAGCTGTGTATGAAAATAAACAACTTGCTGAGCAAAACAAAAATAATGTCAAAGCAATAAATTGATCATTTAAAAAATGAGTAATAAATAAAGATGATCGTTAGAGTGTGAGAGTCCCAAGCCCCCCACATTACTTGTACAAGCTAGGGAGCCATGCTGTTTCGATGGTGGGTGGGATCTGATTCGCCTGCCATGCCATCACCTCACCACTTCATCAGGCACCACATTTAAGGTACAGTCACGTTCAGTGCTTCCAGCCCAGGACTGCAGCTAAGAAGACATGGCCCCAAAAGGCAAGAAGTCTGCAGCCCTTGAGTGTCTTTTAACGTTGTGGAGGCCCACTGTGGCAGGAGGGCACCTACATTACCAGTCTGGCTTGGCAGGCAATGGCAGTGGTGATCAGTGCCAATGCTGCACAGAAGATGTTGGCCATTCAGTGCAGAAAGAGGATGAATGATCTCATCCATGCCACCAGGGTAAGGCAACCATCTCATCACTCTAAACTCACACACTCAAGCCCATCACACATTCACTCGCATCTCACTCACTGCTCAGCTCAAGGGACGTCACCACCCATTCTCACACACATAACCTCACAAGTCCACTTTGGCTTCATCTCCTCTGGAGACTGCCTCCTCAGCCATCATTCTCTTTTGGCCACTTGCACAGATCAACATGTGCCCCCCACATGCACCCTGGGATACCCTCCTTCCCCAGTACAGTCCTTGCCCTGCAGCCTCTTCCCTTGCCTGAGGCCACTTCTCCCCCTTCCCCAAGCAAACACTAGCCCTGTGGACATTGAAAAGCCACCCACGTTTGGCTGGTCTGGTAGGTAGAGACCTGCCGTGAGCCCCCTTAAAAATGATGTGGTGCTGCCTGTGAAGCCTGGCTGATGACTGTGAGTATTGACCGAAGCAAGGTAGGCAAACAAACCTTGAAGTCCTGAGCAAAGTGCAGCCCACCAAGTGCATGCCTTATATATGCTGTTGTGAAACACGTCAGCATGTTTTCCTGCCAACGTGGGTGGACGATCCAGTAAGGGGGTGGGGGGTAGGAATGAGTCTGGCAGGCTGGCCTTATAATGATATGCTGATGTATTACAATGAGGTTCCTGACGCCCGATGGTAGGGAACACTGCCCGCCATTGACGGGCTGAGCGGACGATTGCAAACTGGTTTCATGTCATCATGAAACCGATATTTGGCCTTCTCGCTATACTGTCCGCTCACGCCACCGAACATGCCCACACGAACAGGCACAGAAACTCCCGGCCATGTTCTCTCATACATTCTCTCTCACATTTAGACACTCAGTAAGTATTTGATACACACACACTCACTTTCTCTTACACTCACTCTCTCACACATAGGCCTGAATTTTACCTTTGGTGGGTGCACATCATCGGCGGGCCCGGGAGTGGTTAGGAAACAGGCCCCTGGCCACGAATGGCCCCTGGCCGTTCTGAAAAGCTCAGCATTGCTGGGGTGGGTGCAGGAAGAGGGCTGGAGATGATGGTTCCGCGGGTGTGGGTGAGCGCTGTGAGAAAACCCCCTGAAGGCAGACAGCTGCCTCAGGGAGCTACAGACCTGCAAATGATCAAATAAAGGCTTAAAAAGCTGATAAAAATGTCCATGCATCACAATCAATCACCTGAAAATATAGCTGATAAAAATGCTGTGTACAGATATTTATTTTAATTTTATTTCATAACGGAACCCTCATTCCACCCTTGGATGAGGTTTGATGAAAAATGCAAAGGCCGCCTGGCTGAATCGCCTGTCTGCCAACTGTAAGGTTGAACAGGACAGAAAAAAAATCAGAGACGATTGTGCCATTTATCACTCTCACACACAAACACTCAATCTCTCTCTCTCTCTCTCATAAACACTCACTAACTCTGCTGGGCCTCTGTTCTGCACCTACCTCCCCCTCCATTTCTCTAACTTCCAATAGGTCCAGCTCTCGGCCCCGCTCCAGCTCCAGGCCCCAATCCAGCTCTGGGCCCAGACCCCTCTCTAGCCCCCGGCCCCACTCCCTTTCCTGGCCCTGGCCCCACTCCAGCTCAGGGCCCCACTCCATCTCTGGGACACGGTCCTGCTCCTTCTCTGGGCCCTGGCCCCTCTCCAGCTCCAGGCCCTGCCCCCATTGCTGGGCCATATAGAGAGGCGTAGATGGTCAGGTTCCTGATGAGGACCTGTTGGACAAGCTTGTAGTACAGCATGCCAGGTGTAACTACAAACAAGGTATGAAGTTACAACATAGGATTCCATGAGTGAAAAGCAGCTGAAGCAGCAAAGACAGTGCTAAACAATCCCAAAATCAAACCAAAACCAGATCAAAGTTCTAATGAAAGCTCATCAATCTGAATGGTAGCATCTCTCTCCACAGACGCTGTCTGACCTGCTGAGTATTTCCAGCATTTTCTGTTTAAATTCCAAATCAGAGCTTGCCACAATACAGACTGCAACAATTCAAGAAGGCAGCTCACCAACAACTTCTCACCCAAGGCAATAAATACTGTCCTTGCCAGTGAAGCCCACATCCCATGTATGAATAAAATGGGTAAAAAAAACTTGCTCTCCGAAGACTCTTGGGTCTGCCTGGCTTAGCTATTCAATTATCAAGTCCACCTCGGTTCTGGGTATGCCATGTTGTTAATTTAATCTTAAAGGGACACCACATCTTCTGCTTTCTAGGAGCATAGTTATTAATTGGTTGCCAAGCAACTTTCTTTAGGTCAGTAGATTCCCTCGTGGATGGCGCAACTATACTACCCCAGGTACTGACTACATCCCATCTCCCAAAAACCCCCGACTACCCACTACCACACCACCCACTGCCCGACTATCCTTCCTATCCCTCTACACTCCCGACTACCCGCCCACACCTGGCAACCCGTGTGACTGCATTTCCCAACCCCCATCTACCCCCCACCCATTGCTTCCCCTGGACTAGCCTCCCGTCTTCCCAAATTTTCTCCCCGCCCTGACTAACTTCTCGATCCTTTGACTCCAACCCCACCCAAGGACCACCCTAGCCAACCCCCGAATAATGCTTCTCACATTCTACTCTCTGCAAACTTAAGTTAATTCAAAGCTTTGCTTCCTTTTTCTAACTTGCACCAAGTTCTGCTTACCTATCACATGTGCTTGCTGATCTATATTGGCTCCTGGTTAATCAATATCTCGATTTTAAAATTCTCATTCTCATTTTCAAATCCCTCCGAGGCCAAGGCCTTTCCGATCTATGTAACCTCGACACTGACTATCAACTCCTTCATGGTTGGGTCCACAAGTGTACGAATGGAGTTGGCCTCCACTTCTATGCTGGAAATGTTGGGCTTCAAGCTGTGTCAAGTTGGTGCTGAACTGCCCCATGTTCCTTGATAGCGACAAAAGTTTGTCTGACAGGCCTGTTAATGCACCAAGCATTTCTGCCTCCCAGCAGACATTTCCGGTAGGATTGAAATCCTCAACTGAATCCTCTGCAGTGAAACACGATGCGTGACCTTACCCCTGCAAGCTGGCACCTATGCTTTCCCGATCCCCGGCCCTGGCTGCGGGCCACTCATGTCTGGTGTCTCACCATGTGCTGATTCCAGTAAACTAGGGCTCTAAGTTAAGCACAGTGGAAGCACATGCTTTTTTGTCTGAGCTGGTGGTGCCAGCGTGAGAGTAAGAGACTGTTTTTCTTCTTCACTTTCTTCCTGCCCTTCCAGCTCCTTCTCTTTCACCACTGCCTGCCCAAGTGCCATTTCTTGGATATCGGAAAGGAGAAAGGCACCACGGTAGGGTTGGGGTGAGGGAAATGGGGGAAAGAGGTGCATGTTTAAATCTTCAGCATGTAACTCAGAAGAGATTGTGGGATAAGGGGAAAATGGGGTGTGACGAGGAATGTTAGGTATGAGCATACTGACACCTTCAATGCTTTCAACACCACTGCTGACCATGACCTCAGTCATGGCCACTCCAATGAGGCAAGGACATGCTGGCATACCTGTCCACTGCTGGTTAGCTCTTGCTGCCTCCAGATCTATGCCACCTTGTCCTGAAAAAGGGTGGTCAGTGTGGTGCAATCTCTTTGGGTGATGTTGCTGTTGTGGTTGCAAAGCTGGCAGTGCATGAAAGCTGTGACATGTGGGTGTGAGGCTTGCTGCAGTGTTAAGTGTACGTACGTGAAGTAATGCATATGAATGTGAAGTATGGTTCGTGGCTCATAGAGATTGTTGGTAGGTGAGCGATGGGGGTCTGATGCATTGCACAGCATGTCAGGCTAATGGAGCAGTTGGTGGGTTATGGCTTTTGAAGTTGCCTTCACTGACCATGACCACTTGTGGGAGGTCATTGAACTTCTTGCAAAATTGCATCCAGCTCCTTGGGCACAGGTCCTGGCATTGACTGCCATAGTTATCTGGAGCCACTGCCTTCTGAGAGTTTGTCTGGGGATGCCTCCAGGCCCCCTGCCAATTTTTCCTCCTCTACCTCCTTAACCAAAGCATCAAACAGCATCAGAATACCTTGGAAACTATGCTCTCCTACGTTGTGCCATGATTTCTCTGTTCTCCTTGATCACACTTGCTTCTGTAACCAACTTCAGCACCAGCTCCAGCCAGAGAGCACCTCCAATTTTAAGAAATGCAATCCGACTTTAGTGCAGGCTAGTTTTAAGTGGTGCTGACCTCTTATTATTATACGCCCCCTGCTGGGGTATGCAGCCACTCAGCAACATATTTAGCGCTTGGCTGCACGCTACAACCATTTAAATGAGCAGACAGCATTAAGTTTGCATGTTGCCTGCATTGGAAGCAACAGGCGCAGGAGAATTGTGATCCCTGGATCCGTTTTTGGGTCTTATTGATTCTCACAGCCATCACTTAAAGGCAAACTTGTGTTAAAATTCTTTATTTGTCTTCTTGTAGGTCCTGAACTGACATACGACAATAGCCTTTTGAGGGTTAATTGATTTTTAGAATGAGATTCCTGACATGTAATATAACATGTTTCCTGTTTTATTTTTACTGCAAGGTCCTGCACCAGGAGAACGCATTGACAATAAATTTTGATGTTCTAATATTAAAAAATTCCATTTGTAAACATTTTAATAATCCATATTCACATTTGACCATCTTTTTCTTCCTTTCTTTTGATTTTCATGCTGCGTTGAAGCTCTAAGGAAACTTGTCAGTTTCAATCAATCTCAAGGCACTGCTCCACCAGTTTTACACATTTTCTTCAGTTAAACCTAATATCATTGATCAATCCCTTTAAAATCCTTTAACTTGCATTTTTTTGTCAGCACACAGACATTGCAAGCAATCAAAAATGTGAGCATTGGATCAACGATCAAAGGTAGTGGACCATTATCTACTCCTATTTTCTTGTAAGTCAGAGTTATTTAACTGTCAGCCTTTTCAGCTTTTGGCAATATTAATGATAGATATAATACAATTTATTTTTCAAAGGTAGCTCAGACTCAGACAGAAGTAAATTGATGTAACCTTTATGGAGGCAATAGAACTTCACGCATGTCAGTCTTAATATGTATCAAAATCTCAATATAAGAAAAATTGACAGTGAAGTACAATCTTCAAATATTTTTGACACATTAATTGTTAGTTATTTAAAGATGTTATTTTATATGACACTCACAATAGTCTTTATACAACTGAACAGGAAACAATGCATTAATGGTTTTATTTTGCAAGGTATAATTATGTTTTTGTAAGCGATTGCGTGCAAAATGATATACGTATTCATTTAGAAAATTGGTATATTGAATTTTCATTGAAATTCAGATTAAAATTATGATGTGAGTCTGGAGCTACATGTGTACATTCTCCACATTTTTATCAGTCATGGTTATAAGGAAAATTGTTTTGATTTTACAGCTGAATAAGAAAAATGATTCTACTTTCAATAATTTTCTCTAGTGCAAAATGACACCTTTTCCATATTTTGCTTCCTGTCCAATGGTCATTTCAGATGGCTCATGTTTTTAAGTGAAACCTTATAGTTTGAAATTGACACAAAAATCACTCACATTGAGGCACTGGGTCGATTTTTTTTTCGTACATCTCTAATTATATACACTGAAAAATGGACTGAGTATTATTACCCACTTCTGTAGCAGAGGAGGAATTATCTTCCCAAATTATGCAAATTAATATTTGACTAGGCATCCTAGGAAGATTCCTTATTCACAATGTAATTAAGTATCTTCTTAATGCTAAATATTTTAGAAGATGTAATGATTTTATATATATTATGCATCATCTGGATGTTTAAAATCAGCTTAATGCTTAAATATGTTATCTAAATTTTTTAAAAAGCTAAAATGTTTGCTTCAACAAAAACAAAAATTGCTGGAAAAACTCAGCAGGTTTAGCAGCATCTGTGGAGACAGAAACAGAGTTAACGTTGCTCTGAAGAAGGGTCATATGGACTTGAAATGTTAACCCTGTTTCTCTCTCCACAGATGCTGTTAGACCTGCTGGGTTTTTCCAGCATTTTCTGTTTTTGATTCAGATTTCCAGCATCCACAGTATTTTGCTTTTATAAAATGTTTTGTTGTCAGGCATTGTTGATTCAATTGTAAGGATGGCTCATTTTGTCTGTCAATAACCTTGGTAGAAACGGGTGAGATTTTAACTCACTAAAAACCCATTCACTTACACAGAGTTAAAATCAGGCCCAAAACCTCACATAAAACTCACAAAATAAAAAAAAAGACAAGGCACAGTAGAACATAGGCCTTGCCCCCAACAAAACATTGTCACTGGTGTTGTCCCTTCATGCAACCCTTCTTGCTCAGAGCTGTTAACCTTTTCCAGTTGTGAAAGCAAAAAAATACTACAAAGTCCACCACAGATTCTGATTTCAGCTTCTGGCAGCAACATCCAATGCATTGCACTATTGCTTTTTATCATATTGGATAATTTCCAAAATAATCCAGTCTTAATGTATGGGGTCAATTGTTAAATGTTTCTTCTGTTGTTTCAATGTTAATCACTTGGGTCTGGGCTTCCAAATGCTGGTAGTGGTGAGAACAGGAGTTTGGGTGCAAATTGAAAACTGCATTCCTGGACAATGGTACTGGACCCCGATGCCTCCAGAACGCGATGTATCTTTCAAAGGGAGGGTGAGTGGGAGCCAGGAACTCACTCACCTCTGAGTAACTGCTGGTTGCACTCATTAATGAGCTCATTAACAGGTCTCAGAGGAGCAGTTTTAAATTTTCAGTTGGGAGGTACAGGGAACACACAGTGTGTGGGACATATCAGGGTGCATCTATTATGAACACAGTGGGATCCATGAAGGTTAATGGATACAGTGGTCATCATAATTAAAAAAGGGGAAATAAAGGTCAGCTGCTCAACAAAGTTTCTATATCTGGTGCTGAGAGGCTTGTATTTGTGATCATTGAGTGGTGAGGTTGCTGAGAGGAATGTGAAGCAGCTCACATCACTTGGGCAGCAAAGGTTGGCAGAGAAAGCCTGGTGAAGAAACAAACAACAGCTGAGGGAGTTGAGATCGGAGTAGGATACTCTGACGCTGAACAGAGTATCGAGAAGGAATTTCAGCAGAGGCAACCTCCTGGTCAGGACGAGGCCAAAGGAGCACAACGAGGGGATGCAAGGGGAAGTAGGTGCTACAAGTGTAACACCCACAAGTCAGCTACCTGAAAATGATAGAGTGCCAGTGCCTTAGGAGATTCTGCCTCTCCAGGTAGATGGTCCCGGACATTTGTGCTCTAGTACTTAATGACAGAGGCCTCACAGCCCCCATGGAAACCTGCAGCCTTCAAAGTCACTGTCACCCTGAATTCCTATGCATCCAGGCAGTTCCAGGGATCAACTGCAGATCTGGGTGGCATATTGCAGTCAGCAGCTCAACACACCATCAGGCAGATCATGGATGCCCTATTCCGGAGGACAGAGAACCGCATTTTGAGACAGATCGGCCAGCGTTGAGGGCATTGCGGTTTGCTGCTATTGATGGATTCCTTCAGGTCCAGGGAGTAATTGATTGTATTCGCGTAGTCATTAAAGCACTGACAGACCAGCCAGATTTGTGAACAGAAAACATCGAATGCCCAGTTGGCCTTTGACCATAGGAACCACATCTTGCAGATCTGCTTCTGGTTCCAGGCAGCTTTCTTGATTAGTTCATTGTGCAAGGGTCCAAGGTACTGCACCTCTTCAGGACAACATCCATGGGAGGCTTCACTTCCACTTCATGGGCGGCTGCTGGCGAATAAGATTATCCTCTGAGGAGGTGGCTCCTCACACCCACTCGGTATCCAGACACAGATGCAGAGAGAAGCTACAGCTAAAGCCATCTCCTAACACAAACCCACATGGAACAGACCATTGGCATGTTGAAGATGCGGTTCCATTGTCTTGACCAGTTGGGTGGTGCCCCCCAGTACAAGCAAGGTCTCTTATTGTAGTCATCTACTGCATCTGCACAACATGACAATACAAAGAGGACTGGAGTTGGATGAAGAGGAGGGCCTGGAACAGCACTTTTCCTCAGCGGAGAGCAGGGAGGAGAAAGAAATAAGAGGAATTAGGGGGAGCTGCCAAGGAGCCCATTGCCCAGGCATTTGAGGAAGACCACCGTGGCCCATCCAGGCCTCATGACAATCGGTAGGCTGGCATGGCCGCAAGCACCACACTAATTCAGCAATGCTTCACTTGGGCAGTTCTCAGGCCTATTACAGGTGACTCTGTAACTCAAAGTTCCATTAGAAAGAGAAATAATCCAGCAAACACACACATCTGAGTAACCCCATTGCTATCAAAATACATTGAGACTGGGTCTCCACCACCACCAAATGTCCCACCTCAGAGGACACAGAACCATGCCAAACCCAATAAATCATCCCTCTTAACCCTCATCTCACATTTGACATCAAAAACAACGGTCTGATTGATTTCATAATTAACTGCTTTGTGGTGTACACTTTGCAGCTGATGATGAGATGGATGCAGCCTGCTCCATTGTATCTGCAAAGAGCTGAGATGCCTGTGGCTTCCATCTGTGCTGTAGAGGTGCTCATGGGGCTCCTCTACAGGCTGCAGTGCCTAAATCATTGCAGGACAGCCTCTGTCACAGAGCCTTGTGGCATGGATGGACCCCGAGTCAGAGACTGAGGAGTAGAGAGATGATATTGGTACCCCCTGAGGAGTGGCACCCTCATCAGCCTCTTCAAATGTCTGAGACCTTTTATGGCGCCCATTCATGCTGGTTGAGCCCACCAGCCGTCCCGGCATCAGAGAACCTTGAGGCCAACTGTGAATTCCTGCCCATGCCAACACTGGTCCTCTGCAAACCCTCTTGCATCTTCTCTTCAGAGAATGGCTTAGCCCAGTCATGGCTGTCATTTGCCTTTTCAAAAGGCCTTATGTTGGGATGTAATTGGCATCCACTCCAAACATCTCTGCGCCATCAGCAACGTTGAGCAGTCAATGCTACATCGAGTCTCACTGTTTCTGTGCATGTCATCACACTGCTCCTGCACCCTCACAGAATCATGCTGCATATGGCTTTCTAAGAGGTTGGTCTCTCTTTCTCAATGGAGGAACTCGTGCTCAAATCCCTGAGTCATCACAATGCATATGCACTGCATGGCCTCCTCTGTTAATTTCCCATGGCTCCTCAATGCCTCAGTGACCTCTACCATTTGGGAACTCATCTGCCTCTGATGCTCCAGAAAGATTTGCCTCATTTGTGACACCCAAGACCCAGCATAGCTGTGTCTGTTCTCCATCCTCTGAGGAGGCACTGACTCTGCTTCACTCTCCTCCAGCTTACTAGTGATGTGCTGCTCACCAGTGCTCCCTGTTTTAAGCTAGATTTTGGCCCCATGGAGCTGAGTGAGTCACAGAATTATAGAATTACTGAAATGAGCAATTCACCAAGTGTTACTCCTTGCCTTCTCCTCGTAGCCCTGCACATTCTTACTTTTCAGATAACAGTCTAATTCCCTTTTGAATACCTTGATTGAACCTGCCTCCACCACACTCTCAGGCAGTACACTCCATACTCCAATCACTCACTGCATGAAAAAGTTTTTCCTCATTTTGCTTTTGTTCCTTTTGCAAATTACTTTGAATCATTAAATCTGTGCCTATGATCCTTTCACGAGTGGGAACAGTTTCTCTCTATCTACTCTGTCCAGACCCCTCATGATTTTGAGTACGTCTATCAAATCTCCTCTCACCCTTCTTTTCTCCAAGGAAACAATCCCAACTTCTCCCATGTATCTTCATAACTGAAGTTCCTTATCCTTGGAACCATTCTCATGACTCTTTTCTGCACTCTCTCCAATGCCATCACATCTTTCCTAACTCCAGCAGGGGATGAACTAGTGTTTGACATAATCTCCTTGCTCAATATAGCCTCCTTGCTCTTGTGCTCCCCGATTAGTAAAGCTGAGGACGCTTCATTAACCCACTCTCGCCCTGCCTTGCCACCTTCAATGACTTATGCACATATACATCCAGGTCCCCCTGCCCCTGCACCCCCTTTAGAGTTGTACCCTTTGCTTTATATTACCCTCCATGTTCTTCCTACCAAAGTGAATTGCGTCACATTTCTGTGCATTGAACTTCATCTGCCACTTGTTCGCCCATTCCACCAACTTGTCTCTGTCCTTTTGAAGTTCTGCACCATCCTCCTCACAGTTTATAATGCTTCCAAGTTTTGTACCATCCACAAACTTTGAAATTGTACCCTGTACACCAAAGTCTAGGTCAGCAATAAAAAATCAGGAAAAGCAAGGACCCCAATATTGACCCCTGGGGAACTCCACTACAAACCTCCTCTACCCTGAAAAGCATATAGCCTCTGTTTCCTGTCACTCAGCCAATTTTTTATCCATGGTGCTACTGTCCCTTTTATTCCATGAGCTATAACTTTGCTCACAAGTCTGTTGTGCAACACTGTATCAAATGCCTTTTGGAAGTCCATGTATATCACATCAACAGCATTACCCTCATCAATCCTCTCTGTTAACTCTTCAAAAAACTCCAGAAAATTAGTTAAGTTCAATCTTTCCTTGGCAAATCTGTGCTGGCTTTCCTTAATTAATTGTCATTCGTCTATGTGACTATTCATTTTGTCTTGAATTATTGTTTCTGGAAGTTTCCCCACTGCCAGAGCTACTGGCTGGTAGTTGCTGGATTAAACTCACTGGCATGTGGTTGTTGGAACTGTTGTGTCTGCACTGGTGCAGAGGTATAATGTGATGGTGCAGGCTGTGTAGAGACTCTCTCCATCGAGGAGGTTGACAATGACTGTGCAAGAATACTCAGCGCCCCCTCCACTGCAGGCCCTGTGGGAAACACAAAAGGATGGTGATGAGAATTGGGGCTAACTCAACAGGTGTCTCAACACAAGCAGCTCCATAGATGACAGCAGTTGTATAGCGATAGTGCGCATTGGGCAGGAGTGACCTCCATGCCCTTCAATAAATATCAGATGACCCTGCTCTTTACAGTCTCCAGTCTCACCATTGCCTTCGGCAGCTGCGATGGCACCCTCCAGAACTGCCTCCTCCACCGGTGTCAAGTTGTGAAGGTCTACCACATCCCCACCCATTTGAGACATCTCACAACTAGTGTGAGCTCTCTTTTTCTGCAGGATAGGGAGAGAATGATATATGAGTAGCCTAGCCTCCCTCACCTTTTCCAGCATAATAGTGATGCTTCTTATCAATTGTGCCCCATATATGAGGGTGGCTGCCTTTTCAGTGGTGCAACTGACCAATGTTAGGAAGAGCTATCGGCACAAATATTGCTCAGCTTGTGTGCATGTTGTTGCATACAGAATTACAGGCCTGTCGCTTGGGTGTCACTTGCCACTTCCTTTCCAGATTTTACCAGGCCATTGAATCTTTTATGACATTAGGCCCATTTCCTCCTGGTCACTCCTCTAGTGCTGTCTTCTGCAGCCACCTCTGCCTAGGTCCTTTTTGTGTCTCTGGGTGGATTGCTTCTGCTGGCTGCTGAGAAAATTATCTCTTGCCTCTCAGGGCGGCTTCGATCAATGCCTCAAAAGAGCCATCAGGGAACCTTGAGGCTGACCTTGAATCTCTGCCCATGCCAACGTTAGTCCTCTGCAAACCCTCTTGTACCATCTCCTCAGAGAACGGCTTAACTCAGTCATGGCTACCACTTGCTTTTTCAAAGGGCCATTGGTTCCTATGTCCTGCCTCCAGACCACTCCTGGTGTTGCTAATTGAGTATCAAACTCACCCCTGGGCCAATTCAGCACTTTGAATTTAAAAATCACAATGCATCACAGTTGCTGATGCAACACGGGCTTGGGACTCGGAAATGTTCCAGGATTCGGGCTCTCGAACCCAGATTGAATGTCCAGCCCTTGGTGTCAGCTTAATTAATCAATTTGACAAAGGATAGAAATCCAGTTGAAGTGTTTGTGAGAGACAGTCTGAAGCTTCTTTAGAAGACTAAAGAAAAATTCTTCCTTTTCCCAATAATTTCAGAGGATTCCACATAAATGTTGGCCTTAGGTTGGATTAATTGTTTCAATCGTTGTCACATCTGCTATTGTGTAGTTCAAACTAATGGCACATTCTGCCACACCATTGGTTACTCACAACAAATCCTGTTCACCCCTGTGCTCGCTAACCTACATTGACTCTCAGTTAAGCAATGCCACACTTTTAAAATTCTCATTTTGTTTTCAAATCCCTCCATGGCCTCACCCCTCCCTATCTCTGTAATCTTCTCGAACCCTTCAATCCTCTGAGATATCTGCATTCCCCTAATCCAGGTATCTTGAGTACTCCTGGGGCTGAATAAAATGGGGGGGATGGACAGCTCGCATCCCCAGAAGCAAAGTTGGCATGCAACTGACCCATTCCATGCTGGCCTACCCTGCAGCCATTATGAACTACAGGTGGGCTTAACAAGTCCAGTGTGGGACTTCTGCCCCTCACTGGGGAGGAAGCCCCACCCTCCTGACAGCCAATCCGATTGGCTGGCAGCTTCATCAGTCCCGGCGGTGCCAAGAATGCATTAGTGGGTGCTGCCAGGACTGCAAAAAGAGGAGGAAGAAGGTCCATGGATCCCCAAAGTTGGTAAGATTGGGGTCTTGGGCAGGGAGGATTTTGGCAGGTCAGGGAGGAGTGCGGGGTTGGGGGTTGGAGGGCGGGCAGCGTTCTTGGGTTTAAGGCTGCAGGGGCATAAAGCTGGTTTTATCAGTAACTTACAAAAATTATTTAGTAGGATATGAAAATTTGATGGCGTAAGTGCAACTCTGCGAAATGGGACCCATGACTCATAAAAAGTGAAATGTTGTTTTCCTGTAGAGAAATATCAATTTCTTCTTAACGTCGGTCTCGCCCACATTGGCCTGCAGGAGAAACTTGCCAAATTGTATCTATTATACTTGTTGATTAATCTTATACGTTACTGCAATTTGAACTGGTAACTTCAGCAAGTTCCAACTGTTACAGGTAACATGAAAACATATTTTTTGGGCAATTAGAATAGCATTATAAGGAGGAAGTAAACTACGGAACTGCAAAGCAGAACGATGGAATCAATCGAAAAATGCAGTCTTAGGCTGCTCACTCATGTTTTGCAAGTACACAGACAGCCTTGACCTAAAGTAATAGAAGCAAGTTTGTCCATGGAACACAGAAATTAAATCAGAAACAGAAATGACACATCTGATTGGAGATGAGGGGCTTTCCCAAATGAGAGAGGGGAAAGTGAAAATCAGTACAATCTGCATTGTTTTCATACACCTCATGATAAGATACCTGGGAACAGGCCACCTCCTTAACCTCTCAGTTAGTTAACAGTGGGCACATCTAAGGAAGCCAGGAGAATTATAATAGGCAATCAGCAGCAAAGAAAGTGTGCTCATTGCTGACCTTGAAGAAAGCCTCCCTGAGAAATCTAACAATCTCGGTGGCAAGAATTTTAATTTTCTTGTGGTGTAGTTGATTGTAGCGTTCAGCCAATCACATTACCAAATTCTCACAGACAGCTAACTGGGAAATTAAAAGCACTAAAATCAAATCACTGTTAAAAAAATTTACATCGAGAAAAATAAAAATTGAGACATTTAGATGAAAGAAGCTGAAACATTCTGAAAATTTTATTTTAAACAAGTTTTTAAAAATCTATTAACTAATCATAATGGATGCACTTAACAACACTCCACAAATATAAAATTATTTATTCAGGGCCAGATCTATTGTTAAGCAAATTATTACTCAAGTTGCTATTAAAAACCCAGTTTTACATAATTGAGCAAGGTATAATGTTTTAAGGGGTTTCTAGCAACAATGTGAGAGCGGAAAAGGGGAAGTTCTGTCAGAGATTTCAATGATTGCTGGCTCTGGGGATGGGACGGGCCTGTGGTGGAGCAGTGAATGACAAACCACAAATTCAGGATTTCCACATTAGCCTGGGCCTCTGGATTACTAATCCAGAAACATTACCAAAATTCTGAAGTTGTGGTCAGTTTCATTGGGATAATGATGACAAATGCTGACAGTGCACTGACAAACCTCCTGTAGATGCCATTAGGAAACAAACATGATAAGTTATCACAACTCAACAGTTACAGGTGAATTAAATTATGATGTCAATTCCTTTTGCTGTATCCAATCTATTATTTAAAAGTGAAAGCTGTAATAAGGAGAGAACTCCCAAAGAGTGAAATACTTACCTTCCATATGTTTTGCAACATTATTTTTCTATGTTGCTTCTTGTTTACTTTAATTGAAAATTCCTAGTTGAAATACTCTTGCTGCTAATCCTGCAGCTTTGTATTAAAAATAAGAAGACATCTCCTGAATGTTCTGTAAATAAACAAACTACACTGAAATGAGTAGTAATCAGTACATGCACTGTCTGAAGGATCTCCCTTGTTTATGCTCCTAAAGTGCATCCTCTTGACTGAAATGTCATTTTTCTGAGCTCTGAGGGAGAATCCTTCAAATACAGATTTCTCTGAGAATACAGGCATTTTAAAACATAAGAACTCAAACATTTGATGTAGCTGCCAACCTTTTTAAATTTTAGTCCTTTTATGGTCCCTTTGCAAAGAATAGAACAGGTTCCTGGGCAATTTTCTCCTTGTGCTCAAGGTTGCTCTGTTTCATTCATTGTACAGAATGTAGTGTACTGCTGTACTGAATTTTGGGAGTAATTATAAGGGACTAGAGACCATCTCTCTGTAATGACCACAATTCCTAAAATCCATGAATGATTCCGACCCAAACTTGTATTAGGACCCCACCTGCCAGTTGAGACCTCTTGGTTAATCCTCATTTTAACTGTTCAAAATCAGGCTCATCGAAACGATACCAGCAATTTAAAAATAACCATAGAAGAAAGAGATTACTCATGGAATGAAAATATCCGATTGCCCATTTTTTTTACATATCTTTAGTTAGCTAGACTTTTAAATATCTTGCTGAGTATTGCCAATTATTAACAATAATAGAAAGTAAGCTTGCAACCTATAAATATACAATTCAAAATAACACATTTACTATTCATCATTAACATGTAAGTGACCTTTTTAACCACACCTCATGTCCTAGGTTAAAACTGTGGGAATCTGCAAAAGAATTAGTAATTTGCAATGGGACAAAGGCAGGAAATGGAGACAGACATAGTTAATCTTGCATAGCATTGCACATGGGGAAATAAAACCAAGTGTAGTCTTCAGGTAATATAGGATTAGAGAGTGAGAATAATTGGACAGAGTGCGCAGATGTAATTCTCAGATCAATTTTGTAGTCTAATGCCTTGTCCTTGTTTTCATTTCCTATTATATATTTCTATGTTCATAGTGCACTGCCTGAGAGGGTGATGGAGGCAGATTCAATCTTGGAGGGATACAGGGATTCACCAGCATTGCCAAGCTTCAGGCTGTACCACATCAGCATGTGAGATGGCAGTGTGGGCTGGTTGGCTGAAAGGCAACAAGGGTGCTGGCAGAGTGGCAGTGCTTGAAGGATGAATGCTATCACCCTGAGAGAGGGTAACAGGCTTGTGCACTACAAAGCCTCTGCCACTCCCGTGCCGTGGCACCTCAGTAGTGCTAGCAATGAATTGGAGGACGAATTCCTTGACTGCTGTGACACCTACATGGCCCTTTGAACATAATATCTGGAATTGTAATGGCAGCAGCCTGAGCCCTGGCAGTAAGCTGAGCTTGCATGAATCCAGTCTGCTATATCTACAGTGAAGCCCAACGCAAACTGGAGGAACAACACCTAATCTTCAGACTAGGCACTTTACAGCCTTCTGGACTGAATATTGAATTCAACAACTTTAGTTCTTGAGCTCCCTCCTCCATCCCCACCCCCTTTCTGTTTCCCCCTTCCTTTTGTTTTTTTTTCTAATAAATTAGATACATTTTTCTTTTCCCACCTATTTCCATTATTTTAAAATATTTTTAAATCTTTTATGCTCTCCCCACCCCCACTAGAGCTATACCTTGAGTGCCCTACCATCCATTCTTAATTAGCACATTCGTTTAGATAATATCACCAACTTTAACACCTATGTGTTCTTTTGTTCTATTGTTGTTGACATCTTTTGATGATCTGCTTCTATCACTGCTTGTTTGTCCCTACAACCACACCAACCCCCTCCACTTCTCTCTCACTCTCTCTCTCCACACCCCCCCCGCACCCCGCACCCCCCCCCCCCCCCCCACACACACACACACACACACACACACACACCTTAAACCAGCTTATATTTCAACTATTTCTTGGACTCGAACTCAAGTTCTGTCGAAGGGTCATGAGGACTTGAAACGTCAACTCTTTTCTTCTCTGCCGATGCTGCCAGACCTGCTGAGTTTTTCCAGGTAATTCTGTTTTTGTTTTGCTATATCTACATGTTGGTGGCTTCTGCTTGTACTGCAATGGCAGCTGAGACATCAACCATCAGATGCTATATCATGGTTGGGTCCATAAGTGTCTTCGTGGATTTGGCCACCACTTTCTCCCTCTGGAAAGGATGGGCTCCAGACTCTGTGCAAAGCCCTGTGCCAAGTTGGTGTTTCACTCCATGCTTTTGATATAGACAACAGGGTTTCTGCCAGCCTAGCCAATGCAGCAAGCATTGTCTTGTGCATAACCATTGACATTCATCTGTGTGCTAACTCATTGAAGTCCTTATCTGAGTCCCCCGCAGCAGCACTCCTGTGCAAAGGGTGAGCTGGGACACCCTTTTCCTCTGGCTTGGCTGCAACCCATTCATGCCCGGGATCTCACCACATGCAGATCCCACCTCCAAACTACCCTCTAAAGTAAATGCCATATCAGTATCTGAGCTGGTGGATACAAATATGGGAGTGACTGATGGTGTTTCCTATTCATCACTGTCTTCCTGCTCTTCCACATCCTTCTTTTGCATAACTGCCTGGCCAGGTTGGAGCTCTTAGGTATCTGAAAGTCATTGCGAAAGTGAGTTTAACTTGGGAAAGACACTAGAATATCCCAATATGGCAGAGAGGAGTTATATGCATGAGGGTTTGGTGAGGTCCCCTGGTGATCAGCAGATAGATGACATCTTTGGTCTTCAGCACCACCTGCAACAAGGCCTTCAGTGCAACAACGCTGTCATATTGTGACATTCTTGTGTCTTCCCAGGTTTAACTAATTTTTACAATGGCTCCCTATACCTGGTCCAGCCAGAAGTGCAACTTTCTTTTAAGAGATGCAGGCTGGCTTTAACCATGCCAGCCTCTCACAATTTTGCACCCTGCTAAGGTGTGCAGTGAACCAATAGCTCGCTTAGCGCTGGCTGCATGCGACAATCATTTAAATGAGCAGGCAGCACAAAGTTTGCGTTCTGCTGCATCAGGAGCAACAGTGTGGGTTAATCATGCATTGTGATCCCTGCACCTTCTTTTGGACCTTATTGTATTTCACATTTTCATTCAAAATGTGAACATAGGTATTTACAGAAGAAAAAGCTGACATAAAGTATGTGAAAATGAATTTCTTTTTCACACACATATATTTTTTGTCCGAGGCCCAACAAACTTCAACTGCTTCATCAATGATCTTCCCTTCATTATAAGGTCAGAAATGGGGATGTTCGCTGATGATTGCACAATGTTCAGTACCATTCGCGACTCCTCAGATACTGAAGCAGTCCATGTCCAAATGCAGCAAGACTTGGACAATATCCAGGCTTGGGCTGACAAGTGGCAAGTAACATTCATGCCACACATGTGCCAGGCAATGACCACCTCCAACAATAGAGAATCTAACCATCTCGCTTTGACATTTAATGGCATTACCATCACTGAATCCCCCACTATCAACATCTTGAGGGTTACCATTGACCAGAAACTGAACTGGACCAGCCAAATAAATACTTTGGCAACAAGAACAGGTCAGAGGCTGGCAATTCTGTGGTTAGTAAATCACCTCCTGACTCCCCAAAGCCTGTCCACCATTTACAACCCAGAAGTATCCACTTGCCTGGATGAGTGTCGCTCCAACAACACTCAGGGAGCTTGACACCATCCAGGACAAAGCAGCAGCAGTGGGTATCCTTCCACCGCTTTCCGTTCCTCCCAAAACGGGAAAAAAAGTGTTCGAAGATACACTAAAAAAAACCTTCTCCAGTGCAATTAGGGATGGATAATAAGTGCTGGCCTAGCCAGTGATGCCTATACCCTGAGAAAGAATAAATTGAAACAAATACCAATTCCATTTAAATCTTAAAGGGATAAGCATACTGAATGTACTTTCATAACAATTCTTTATCAAAAAAGCTTGTGTCCTACCATTGTATGCTATTGTAATACTACAGATAATTTGAATGAATTGCCAATAAATTCACATTTTGCTGATTCTAACTTTGCACTAATACTATTGTCAACAAACCTGGCAGGTTTATGCATCACAAAAAACAGCTGACAATGTTTCTTACTTCCAACTATATTCAGGTCACTTATCACAATAGTGATAGAGTTAATTATTTTTGATAATGGAAGAAGATGCTTCCTATGTATATATATTTCCTCTCCTATAGAAACAGATCTCTGTTAGTTGGTTAAGGAATAGCACAATTTAAAAAAATTTTCAGGTAAGGCAAAGTTACCTTACACCGTTTGTAACTAGCATGATGGACTGTAATAACTTTATTAGCCCCTCACCCAACCGTTAGCACATAAATAAAAATGGAGTCTGTTTCAGGCAATTAAATATGGAAACAGTGCACTGTTTAAAGGAACCAAGGCTGGCATTAAGTGCTCACTGAAACATTTTTTCTACAGAGTCTCATTTATTTAGGGACGAAAAACATTATCTTCAACATTGTATTGTTGCTCCTGACATCTGGACATATTTAATCATAAAATCTATCTCTGCCATTGTCAGTTGTGAAACAAATGTTTTTACAGCTAATAGGTACTTTCACATGTCAAGTTACAAATCTGGCAGTTTAGAAAGTAAGTTCAGTGTGTCAGCAAAGCTGTAGATCACTAATGACTTGGATTCAGTTTGACTGTTCTCTTTTTTGCACTCTGTGGGATGTCAGAATATTTAATTCATGATGTTAAAAAGATCCTTAAATGTCAGA
Organism: Carcharodon carcharias; assembly: GCF_017639515.1. Lineage (NCBI taxonomy): Eukaryota > Metazoa > Chordata > Chondrichthyes > Lamniformes > Lamnidae > Carcharodon > Carcharodon carcharias. Next base: position 116,473,142 of record NC_054467.1, read on the forward strand.
ATAATTATGTCACAGCAGGCATTTAAAACACTGGAAAATGTCATCTGACTGAGTGCATTCCATGCTCTTTGTTATTTTAGAAAACTAATGAGTGACTGACATATATAGGGGTCATACTGCAAATTACAGCTGTGACTAAAGATGTATCATTTGCATGTTCCAAACTTCATAACACCCATCTTGCTTTAACTAGATCAGTTGTCCATGCACTGCATTGTATCCCACACCTTTAAAAATTCTCATTACTTTAAAACAAGACAGCATTCATCAATATTTTTATAAATATTTCTTCTTTCATGAATCCTCTATTGCTGCAATGGATCATTATCTAACAGCATTGTTGTATATTTGACCTTCCAGGTTCTTTCATAAGATGAAATATATGTTGTTTTTGAATTTCAAACTAATTATGCAGAGGATTTTGAGGTGATGTAGAATGCTGGTAGTCAAGGAAACAAGGTCAGAGAGATCGTCCTTTTGGATTCACAATACAACACAGTCCATTCTGTAGCAATTTTTCTAACAGTAAATAATAAAATTTCTCCTCCAGGTTTAATTTCTAAATCTGAATTTTAAGACTGTAAATGTGACATGGATATTGCAATGGATAAGTAGGACATGGGTTGGTAGTGTGATTACTTATAGGGTGACTTTGCAATCTCATTTGTATATTTTGAGGAATGTTGAAGAGTAATTAAAGTACAGCTCCAGATGGAGGAAAGGAAAATATGATGGCAGGACATCCAGGCTGCTCTTTTGTTTATTCTCAGGACATGTGCGTCATTGGTAAGGATATTATTCATTGCCTAGTGGCCTTCTCCTGCTTGATATAATTGAGTAATTAACTAGGCTAGTTAAGAGTTAATCACATTGGTGTGGGACTGGAGTCAGAATTTTTAAAAAATTCTTATTTCACAGGATGTGGCATTGCTGGTTAGGCCAGTGTTTATTGGTCCTCCCTAATTGCCCTTGAGAAGGTGGTGTTGGGCCAGTATTAATGAGAAATGGGATTAAGGGTGGTAGGTTTGCTACTCTAAAAGACATGAGTGAACCATTTGGCTTTTTACAACAACTGGCCACTTATACCGCCATCAGCTTTTAAGATTCCAGATTTAGTTCTAAGCTGAATTCAAATTCTCAACCTACTATGGTGGGATTTGTAAATACAAACATACGAATGAGCCTGCTCCACCATTCAATAAGTTCATGGCTGATCTGACTGTGGCCTCAACACCACTTTCCTGCCTATCCCCTATATCCTTTGACTCCTTTGTCAATCAATAATCTATCTACCTCTGTCTTTAAAATATTCAATGACCCTGCCTCTACCGCTCTCTGGGGAAGAGAGTTCCATAGACTCATGGCCCTTTGAGAGAAAAAAATTCTCCTCATCTCCATCTTAAATGGGAGACCCCTTATTTTTAAACTGTGTCTCTTAATTCTAGTCTTTCCCACCAGGAGAAGCATCTTCTCAGCATCCAGTCTGTTGATTCCCCTCAGGACCTTATATGTTTCAGTAGGATCATCTCTCATTCTTCTAAATTTCAATGGAAACAGACCATACCTGTCCAACATTTCCTCAAAAGACAAGTCCATCATCCCAGGAATCAGTCAAATGAACCTTTTCCGAACTGCTTCTAATGCACTTATGTCCTTCCTTAAGTAAAGCGGCTATAAACTGTATACAGTACTCTAGATGTCACAGAAATCACAGAATTGTTATGGCACAGGAGGAGGCCATTTGGCACATCATACTGTCCGAATGAGCAACTCACTGCATTGGCTGTCTGAACGAGTAACTCACCTAGTTCCATTTTCCCGCCTTCTCCCTGCAACCCTGCACATTTTTCCTTTTCAGATAACAATCTAATTTCCTTTTGAATGCTTCAGTTGAATCTGTCTCCACCACATCCTCAGGCAGAGCATTCTGGACCCTAAGCACTCACTGTATGAAAAGATTTTTCCTCATTTCACTTTTGCTTCTTTTACTTATTGCTTTATGTGCCAGGTCACCCAGATCTCTCTGTACCTCAGTTTTGCAATCTCTCCCCATTTAGATAATATTTTGCCTTTCTATTCTTCCTGGCAAAGTGGACAAATTTATATTTTCCCACATCATACTCTATCGGCCAAATTTTTGTCCACTCACTTCACCTATCTCTATCGCTTTACAGACTCCTTATGTCCTCCTCATAACTTAGTTTTCTATCTATCTTTGTGTCAACAGCAAATTTAACAACCATATATTCGGTTCCATCATCCACGTGATTGGCTGAGTTTTTCTGTGACCGCTGGCGCTGGGTGTGTTTGGCGGCATGAGTGGACAATATGTCGAGAAGGCAAAAAAATCAGTTTAACAACGTTGTTAAACCAATTTGTGATTGCCCGCTCAGCATGTTGATGGTGGGCTGCGTTCCTGATGTCAGGAACATCAGCGTATCGTTATAAGGCCAGCCCGCTGGACTCAGCACCGCCCCCCGCCCCCCACCCCCGCTGGATCGTCCACCCACGTCGGCAGGAAAACATGCCGACGTGTTTCACAACAGCATATATAAGCCATGCACCTGGCAGGGTGCACTTCACTTGGGACTTCAAGGTTTGTTTGTCTACCTGGCTTCGGTCAATACTCACAGTCATCAGCGCCAGGCTTCACACACAGCATCACATCACTTTTAGAGGGACTCACAGGCAGGTCTCTACCTGCCAGATCAGTTATATGTGGGTGGCTTTTCAATGGCTGCAGGGCTAGGGTTTGCTTGGGGAAGGGAGAGAAGTGGCCTCGGGCAAGGGAAGAGGCTGCAGGATGAGAGCTGTGCTGGGGAAGGAGGGTAGCCCAGGGTATGTGTTGGGGCACCTGTTGATCTGTGCAAGTGGCCTCAAGAGGGTGAGGGCTGAGGATGCAGTCTCCAGAGGAGATGAGGCCACATGGAGATGTTGAGGGTATGTGTGTGAGAATGGGTGGTGATGTCCCTTGAGCTGGCAGTGAGTGAGATGCCAGTGAATGTGTGATGGGCTTGAGTGTGTGAGTTTAGAGTGATGAGATGGTTGCCATACCCTGGCTGCACAGATGAGATCATTCATCTTCTTTCTGCATTAGATGGCCAACCTCCTCTATGCAGCATTGGCACTGATCACCACTGCCATTGCCTACCAAGCCGGAGTAGTAATGTAGCAGCCCCTCCTGCGGCCAGAGCAGGGGTAGAGAACATCACAGCAGGCCTCCATGGCATCCAAAAGGCGCTCAAGGGCTGCAGTCTTCTTGCCTTTCGGGACCATGTCTTCTTTGCAGTAGTCCTGAGCTGGAAGCACTGAATGCATCTGTACTTTAAATGTGGTGCATGGCGTGATGAAGCGGTGAGGGGATGGTGTGGTAGGCCAATCGGCACCTGCCCGCCATGGAAATGGTGGGTATTCTGGGAATGCATAATTAATGCAGTGGGTTTGGGACAATACAGTGTGAAAATCTGTGATTGCAGCCGGCTGGTAAAACATTGTTTTCCCGACACAAACCTGGGATGATTCCGTCCAGTAATATAGATTGTAAATATTTGAGGCCCCAGCTCTGATCCCTGTGGCACTCTACTTGTTACATCTTGCCAACCCAAAAATGGCTTATTTATGCCAACTCTCTGGCCTGAATTTTTCACTCATCAGGCATGTCCGATCGGCGGGTCCAGGAGTAGATGGGAAACAGGCCCCTGACCACGATTGGCCGCCAACCATGATTTCACGATGGTTTACCAATTAATGGCCTGCCAGCATGAAACGTGAGCTGAGGAAGGCTCAGCGCTGCCAGTGGGGGCTGGGAGAGGGTGGGCGCCGACATCACCGGGGGTGCTGGTTAGGGCTTCCTGAAAGCAGACAGCTGCCCATGGATCTGCAGACCTCCACAGAATAAACAAAACAACAAAAATGCCGCAAAATACGTCCATGCAGCACGACTGAGCACCTGAAAGCATACCTCAGAAAAAAAAATCCCCAGAAATCTCTTTTCAATTTTAATTTCCCCACGGAGATTTCATCCCGCCCTGGATCGAGGTTTGAGCAAAAATGTAAAGGCCGCCTGGCCGATTGGCCCGTCCACCAACTGTAAAAGTGGATGGGCCACGAAAAATCTTTCAATTGCCTCCTTAATGGCTTAATTGCCCGTTTAATTGTTGGAAGCGAGTGAGATATTGCGTGAGCGCGCGATGATCTCGGGATGTTCGTGCTGTTTCGTGGCCAGATGGGTCGGCCGTGGATATAAAATCCTGGCCTCTGTTTCCTGTTAGCTAACCAATCCTCTATCCGTGCTCATATATTACCCCTGCACCATGAGCTCTTATTTTGTGCAATAATCTTTGATGTGGCACCTTGTCAAATTCTTCCTGGAAATATTAGCACACTACATCCACAGGTTCTTCCCCTTTATCCACATTACTTGTTACTTCCTTATAGAACACTAATAAATTAGTCAAACACAATTTCCCTTTCACAAAACCATGTTGACTCTGCCTGATTGCGTTGAGATTTTTTAAGTGTCCTGCTATAACCCACTTAATAATAGATTCCAGCATTTTCCCCATGACAGATGTTAGGCTAACTGGCCTGTAGTCTCCTGGGGCAGAATTTTGAGTTTGACGGGCAGCCGCGGTTGGTGGATCTGGGATCATCCAGGAAATGGGCCGCCACCCGCAATTGGTCTCCAAACGCAATTATACAATGAAGGGCCAATTATGGCCTGCCCAGCGTGAAGTCCCCCCCCCCCCCCACCACCGGTTGGGAAGGGTCGAGTGGGGACAGGAGCCCGTCAGCTGCTGAGTCCAATGTTGACTTGGTAGTCGGTTTAAAAATGGCACAGGCAACTCCTGGAAAGCTGCCACGAAAGAAAACCTGTTCTGCATTAACAATCTTAGTGATGGAGTCGGGTGCGGCTGGAGATGTCAGATGGGAGGGCAGGTCAGGAGGGCACTCAGCCCCCCCCGCTTTTCAGATGAGTGCCTCATGGTCCTCCTGGTTGAGATGGCTGCCAGGAGGGACACCCTTGTCCCCAGAGATGGGAGGAGGAGACCACTGCACCTCTCAAAGAGAGCTTGGGAGGAGGTTGCAGCGCTGGTTAGCAGCCATGACGTGGTGCAGTGCACATGGGTGCAGTGCTGGAAGAGGTTTAATGACCTGCTGCGCTCAGGAAGGGTGAGTACCCTGTTGGCATGGGTCAGTGTGCAGAATTGTTAAGGTCCGGTCGCCCCCCCCCACCCCCCGTGGGCCTCAGGGATGCTACAGCCTGAGTGCCAACTGTCAATGACGCCAATGATGGCCAAGAGGGTGAGACCTGATTGCTTGGACTGAGTGCCTTGCAGCTCGATGGCCACAACTCGGATGTGCCCTGCAAGGTGCTCCTCAGCTGGGGTTGGCCAGGCTGTAATGGCGCTGCAGGTAGAAATGGACTAATCAATGCTCCTCTGTCCTTTCAGGAGAAGACGAGCCATAGCTAATCAAAGAGAGATCGCGGACAGGCGGAGACCCACCCAACCTGCTGCTGCTGACCAGGCTCGAGCAGGATACCCTTGACCTGGAGAGCCGGCACTCTCCACATGCAACCGGGCGTGGAGAGGCGGGGGTGCCAGACGAAGGTAAAAGCGCAGTGCACAGAGGTGAGAGTTTCAGATTTTGCGACCATTCTAATGTAGTCTCTTCATTGATGGGAGTCTTGAACCTAATATCGCCATTGATCATTGAAAGACGGTGGGACCATGATGCAAATCTCCATTGTCTCACCAGGGCACCTGCCATGCACAGTGACAGTGTGAGGACTTTAACTAATGACATGTCCTTGTTCTCCCTTTCAGATTCACCAGCACGCACTTGCTCTCTGGACCCTGAAGGGCCACACCTGACGTCAAAGGACCATCGGGCTTCATTTGCACCTGCGTCACACCCGCTCTCTGAACCAGCACTAACGCAGATACCAGCACCTCGGTGGGCACTAGAATGTCGATGCATATTGGTGAGGGCACTTCACACTTGCTTGAGGTGCAGGTGAAGGCGGAATGTGTCCAGGGCACCGGCAGCAAGAGGGCTGCTGGAGACCAGGATGACGCTCAGGTGAAGACAGATTATGGGCCTCTGGAGTCGTCCATTAGGTGGCAGATGGCTGGATGTCCGGCGAGATGTGCGGTAGAATCTGGTAGAGATCCATGAAGGTCTGCGTGCCATGATCTCTGTTGTGGAGGAATCCATGTGGAGCATGAGCACTGCATTGACCCTCATGGCCAAGTGCACCACCTCCTCCATTGAGAGAGTGGCGACTGTCATGGAGAGGCAGCTCCAAGGACAGGATCAGGTGTTCCTGGGGTTGTGCTCGGACCTGCAAGCCCTCACACAGGCAATGACCTCAACTGGTCAGTGCCAGTGTGGGAGATGGATGAGGCACCCAGTATCCCAGCTAGGTGCCTGTCCAACAATGGTGAACAGGGAGGCCCAGAGAGGCCTCACATTGGCACACGAGCTACTTTAAACTCTGTGGGCTCCTCTTAGGGTGCTCTAGGTGACGGCAGCAGCTCCTCCACCAGTGACCATCACATCTGATGAGACTGCGGTGACTGGGGAGATACCAGCCGTGGCACTGGCCGCTCCCTCCCAGGCAGGGCCAGCACAGGCCCCACTGGCCAGAGGATGACTGCCAAGGTCATCAAGGCCAACAAGACAGCAGGGTCAGCAGCTGTCTCCAATGCTGACACCAAGACATAGCACTCGGAAACATAAGTTAAAGGCACCATCAGCACAAGAGAGACAGTTCATGGGTGATTTTCTGTTCAGTTATGTTTGGTTTATATGTCTGCACCAGTAATAGTCATGTCAGTGTGATTTGAATGTGACAATACATTAACTTTGTTCTGATGGCCTGAGTATGCTTCACCTTTTTTCTTTCTGGTGCAGGGTACGCCAGTATGTAATGCTGAACATGTGTAGCTGGATACTTTATTGAGTGGACTTTGGTGCATTTGAAAGGATCATTTCAGACATTCAGGATGAAGGTGGCAGCCCTGGCATGAGGTGGAAGCAGATCTTTGGTAGTGTCCCTGCCTCCCTTCAGGTTACTGAGATCTGCCTCCACACCCTCAGTGTTCTCCTCACCGTGCTCCTTTTCTGACTCACTACTGGATGCATCATCTGTGGCCTGTGGAGCTGCTTCAAGATCCTCTCCCTCCAGTGGGTCCCCCCCTTGCCAGAGCCAGATTGTGAAAAGTGCAGCATGCAACCGCTATCAGTGACATCTGCGCTGGAAGGTATTGTAGTGCTCCGCATGAATGGTCCAGACATTGAAAGTGCATCTTGAGAAGACTTATGGCCCTTTCTAATACCGGCCTTGTGGGGGCATGACTCCTATTGTAACGCTGCTCTGCCTCTGTTCCTTGGTGGCAGAGAGACAACATAAGCTACCTTTTCAATGGATAACCCTTGTCACCCAATAGGCATACTTTCAGTCAGGCTGGAGCACTGAAGATCCTCAGCACCCAGGAGTGTCTCAGGATGTAGACGTCGTGGGAGCTGCCTGGGTACCTTGCACAGACTTGTAGAATCAGCATCCTGTGGTCACACACTATCTGCACGTTTATGGAGTGGAAGCCCTTCCTGTTGACGAAGGCACCGGGCTCACCTGCTGGCGCCTTGATGGCCACATGTGTACAGTCTATAGCACGCTGGACATGGGGGAAGCCAGCAATGGCCACAAAGCCTGTGGCTCGCTCAGCCTGGCTGGCCTCGTCCGTATGGTGAAGAATAAAGATCAGTGCCCACCTGAACAGAACTTCTGTCACCAGCTTCATGTAACTGTGGACAGCTGATTGGGACACTCCACATAGATCCTCCACTGACCCCTGGAAAGAGCCGGAGGCATAAATTTGAGGGCCACTGTGACCTTCAGAGCCACTGGCATGGGGTGTCCATCCGCACAGTCAGAGCTGATCTAAGGCCCAATCCTCTAACAAATGGAGGTCACGGTTTCCCTTGAGAGGCGGAGCCTCCTTTGGCATTGCACCTCAGATGTATTGAGGTAGCTGCAGATAGCCTGTAAACCCTGGCAGCAGGATAGTGGTGTCTTCTGCACCCCCTTCCGCCTTGGACTATCAGCTGGCCCTGTGCCCCTTGTGCCTGCGCTTTTCCTCCCACAGGTCCCTCACCTGGAGGCTGCATTGGGATACTTGGTCTCCTTTCCCTTCTGCCCCTCTCTTCCTCCTCAGAGGAGGTGCCTCCAGCGGAAACCACAATCCCCATTACCAGGGTAACAGAAGGCTGTCTGATACCTGGAAAGGTCTACATGGTCTGAATCCTTCAGCGGCCTTAGAGATACCAAGGAGCCCTGAAATGAAGCCTGGAAATGCTAAGAATGAAGCTCCAAACAGAGATGAAGCTGCCAAATTACATAACTGCTAGACTGTTCTGCGGCAGGTGGTGAGAACTGATAAGAGGGAAAAAAATGCTTGACGTCATCCTCACCAACCTGCCTGCCACAGATGCATCTGTCCATGACAGTATCGGTAGGAATGACCATCAAACGGTCCTTTTGGAGACAAAGTCCCACCTTCACATTGAGGAAAACCTCCGTTGTGTTGTGTGGCTCTACCACCATGCTAAATGGGATACGTTTTGAACAGATGTAGCAACTCAAAACTGGGCATGCATGAGGCGCTGTGGGCCATCAGCAGCAGCAGAATTGTACTTGAATATAATCTGTAACCTCATAGCCCGGCATATCCCCCACTCTACCATTACCATCAAGCCAAGGGATCAACCCTGGTTCAATGAAGAGTGCAGGAGGGCATGCCAGGAGCAGCACCAGACATACCCAAAAATGAGGTGTCAACCTGGTGAAGCTATAACACAGGACTACTTGCATGCCAAACAGCATAAGCAGCAAGTGATGGACAGAGCTAAGTGATCCCACAACCAATGGATCAGATCTAAGCTCTGCAGTCCTGCCACATCCAGTCGTGAATGGTGGTGGACAATTAAACAACTCACTGGAGGAGGCGGCTCCACCAATATCCCCATCCTCAATGATGGAGGAGCCCAGCACATCATTGCAAAAGATAAGGCTGAAGCATTTGCAACAATCTTCAGCCAGAAATGCCGAGTGGATGATCCATCTCGGCCTCCTCCAGCAGTCCCCAGCATCTTCAGCCAATTCAATTCACGCCACGTGACATCAAGAAACGGCTGAAGGCACGGGATACTGCAAAGGCTATGGGCCCTGACATTATTCCGGCAATAGTATTGAAGACTTGTGCTCCAGAACTTGCTAAGCTGTTCCAGTAGAGTTACAACACTAGCATCTACCCAGCTATGTGGAAAATTACCCAGGTATGTCCTGTACACGAAAAGCAGGACAAATCCAACCTGGCCAATTACTGCACTATTAGTCTACTCTCCATCATCAGTAAAGTAATGGATGGAGTCTTCAACAGTGCAATCAAGCGGCACTTACATAGCAATAACCTGCTCACTGACGCTCAGTTTGGGTTCCACCAGGGCCACTCAGCTCCTGACCTCATTACAGCCATGGTTCAAACATGGACAAAAGAGCTGAACTCCAGAGCTGAGGTGAGAGTGACTGCCCTTGTCATCAAGGCAGCATTTGACAGAGTGTGGCATTATGGAGCCTGAGCAAAACTAAAGTTAATGGGAATCAGGGGGAAAAGTCTCCACTGGTTTGAGTCATACCTAGCACAAAGGCAGATGGTTGTGGTTGTTGGAGGTCAGTCTTCTCAGCTGCAGGACGTCACTGCATGAGTTCCTCAGGGTAGTGTCCTCAGCCCAACCATCTTCAGCTGCTTCATCAATGACCTTCCTTTCATCATAAGGTCAGAAGTGGGGATGTTTGCTGATGTTTGCACAATGTTCAGCACCATTCGCAACTCCTCAGATACTGAAACAGCCCATGTCCAAATACAACAAGACCTGGACAATATCCAGGCTTGGGCTGACAAGTGGCAAGTAACATTCGTGCCACACAAGTGCCAGGCAATGACCATCTCCAACAAGAGAGAATCCAACCATTGCCCCTTGATGTTCAATGACACTGAATCTCCCACCATCAACATCCTGGGGGTTACCATTGACCAGAAACTGAACTGCACTAGCCATATAAATACAAGAGCAGGTCAGAGGCTAGGAATTGTGCGATAAGTAACCCACCTTCTGTCTCCCCAAAGCCTGTCTACCATCTAGAAGGCACAAATCAGGAGTGTGATGGAATACTCCCCACTTGCCTGGATGAGTGCAGCTCCCACAACTCTCAAGAAGCTTGACACCGTCCAGGACAAAGCAGCCCACTTGATTGGCACCACATCCACAAACATCCCCTCCCTCTACCACCAATGCACAGCAGCAGCAGGGTGTAGCATCTACAAGATGCACTGCAGGAACTCAACAAAGCTCCTTTGACAGCACCTTCCAAACCCATGACCACTACCATCTAGAAGGACAAGAGGAGCAGATAGATGGGAACACCACCACCTGGAATTTCCCCTCCAAGTAAATCACCATCCTGACTTGGAAATATATCACCGTTCCTTCACTGTCGCTGGGTCAAAATCCTGGAACTCCCTCCCTAACAGCACTGTCAGTGTATCTACACCACATGAACTGCAGCAGTTCAAGAAGGCAGCTCACCACCACCTTCGCAGGGGCAACTAGGGATGGGCAATAAATGCTGGTCCTGCCAGTGAAGCTCACATGCCCTGAATGAATTAAAAATAAAAGTACCAATAAGCAACCAGCAGCAAACTACTCTCCAAAATTCCTCACTGCTAACACCGGCAATGCTGCTGACCCTTTTTATCCCCCCACCCACCCCACAACCTTGGATGAGGTTTAGCAAATTGTCGGCTGGCTGCTTACCCATTTTGCCTGTGTGGCGAGTATGAAATCACTTAGGCAACGTAATATCCAGCTTAATTGCTTTTTGAATGGCCTTAACAGGCCTTGTAATTGATGATGGGTGTGACTCAGACTCCTGTGCTCGCCCGCCGACTAAAATATCGTGCGTGGGCGTGATGATGTCGGGACCCTCACCATATGTAATCATGTGTCATTTTACTCTCGAGTGTGTCAGGTGTGCACCCACCCCCTCAGTGAAAAATTCTGCCCCTGCTTCCTGGCTCCCTCCTTTCTTGAATACAAGGGTTACATTTATTATTTTTCAATCTGATGGGACCACAATCTAGCAAATTTTGGAAGATCAAAACCAATGCATTTACTATCTCAGCAGCCACTTCTTTTAAGACCCTAGGTGAAATCCATCAGGACCTGGGGACTTGTCAGCTTATAGCTCCAATAACCTATTCAGTACTCTTTCCACTGGTGATTGTAATTGCTTTCAGTTCCTCTCTCTATTTCACCTCTTGATTTGCAATCAATTCTGGGGTGCTACTTGTATCCTCTAAAGTGAAGACAGACAGAAAATACTGCCCAATTCAACTACCACTCCCTTATTTTCTATTATTAATTCCCCAGACTTAATTTATTGAGGAACAATGTTCACTTTACTTATTCTTTTATTTTTTGAATACTTGTAGAAACTCTTACTATCTGTTTTTATATTTCCAGCAAGCTTTATCTTGTACTTTAATTTCTGCCTCATTACTTTTGTCATTCTTTGCTTTTTTTTAATATTCTGTCCAATCTTCTAACCTGCCATTAATCTTTGTGAAATTGAATATTTTTTCTTTCAATTTAATGCCATCTTTAACAGATGGTGCATCCTTCCTAGAGTCTTTCTTTCTGCTGAGTGTTATGAAATATCTCCTTAAATGTCTGCCACTGCATCTCTACTGACCTATCTCTTAAGTTAACTGCCCAGTTTACATCAGCCAGTGCTGTCTGCATATCCTCATAATTGTCCTTATTTAAGTTTAAAACACGAGTCTTAGACCCACTCTTCTCTTTCTTAAATTGTGGAAGTCACACCACTTAGGATAGGGTTTTCTGGATTTGGTCAGTGGCCAGGGACAGGAGGTTGTGACTACGGGTGAAGCAGGTAAGGGGACTCAGAGGGCAGGAGTGCAGGATTGTGAGCCTGTGCAATTGTCCTACAAGTCTGAGGTTCTCTCAGCTTGTTTGGATGACAGTAGGAACTGCAGGGTGGATGAGCAAACTGATTGTGGTACAGGAAGCCATCCAAGTTGAGGGACCTAAAAGGAATGTAGTGGTAGTAGGTGACAGGATAGTAAGGTGGATTGACACTGTTCTCTGTAGCAAAGAACGAGAGTCCAAAAGGCTTTACTGCCTGCCAGGTTCCAGGGTTCAGAGCATCTGCTGAGGGCTGGAGAGGAACTTGCAGTGGAAGGGGGAGGATCCAGTGGTCATGGTCCATGTAGGTAGCAATGGCAAATGCAGGATGAGGAAGGGGGCTCTGCATAGTCAGTATAACGAGCCAAGCACCAAATTAAGAAGCAGAACCTCAAAGGTAATAATTTCTGGATTATTTCCTGAGCCACGTGCAAATTGGCATAGGACAAATAAAATTAGAGAAGTGAATGCGTGGTTCAAAAATGGGTATGGGAGAGGTGGGCTCCAGTTATCGGGCACTAGCACCCCCAGTATTGGGAAAAGTGGGATCTATACTGTTGGGATGGTCAGCACCTGAAATGTGCAGGGGCTGGTGTCCTCACGAGCCTCATAACTAGGGAAGTAGAGAAAGTTTTAAACTGAATAGTAGGGGCAAGATATGGTAAGCCAAAGAGTAGAGACAAGGCAAGAGAGAAAGGTATTAATATGGGAAATGATAAACATGATGTGACAGGAAGCGACAGAGTATATTTCAGAGTCAATCAGCAGATAATGCTAGACACTACAAAAATGATAAAAGAACAAAACTAAAGGCCCTGTATCTAAATGCATGTAGCATTCTAAACAAAACAGATAAATTGATAGTGCAAATAGAAATAAATAAATACGATTTGATAGCCATTATAGAGACATGACTACAGGATGGACATAAACTGGGACCTGAATATTAAATGATATGTGACATTTAGGAAGGACAGGAAGTTAGGAAAAGGTGGAGGGGTGGGTCTTTTAATTAATGATGATATTAGCACATTAGCACAATATTGAGATAAAAACAAAAAACTGCGGATGCTGGAAATCCAAAACAAAAACAGAATTACCTGGAAAAACTCAGCAGGTCTGGCAGCATTGGCGGAGAAGAAAAGAGTTGACGTTTCGAGTCCTCATGACCCTCCAGCAGAACTAGGTGAATCCAAGGAGGGGGGTGAAATATAAGCTGGTTTAAGATGGGGTGGGATGGGTGGTTGTGGGGGGTTGGATGGGGGGAGAGAAGTCGAGGGGGGTGGTGTGGTTGTAGGGACAAGCAAGCAGTGATAGGAGCAGATAATCATTCTAGGCCTTTCAGTGTGCAGCTGAGCTAACTGAGTGAAAACTTGGAGATTGATGAGAGGGGAGTTTTAAGTATTAATTTTGTTCTTAAATTTTGCTCTGAAAATCTAATCTAGCCTGTTATTAGCAGTAACTGGAAAGTATTTTCTTTCTTGCAGTTCAGACAGGGTAAACTCACTATTAGCTATAGGAGCTGAGTAATAAATTAGCTAACTGGTTGAATCTGGTTAATGTAGGTGCAGTTCAGTTTACTATAAATTCAGGATTCTTTAGTGCAGCCTTGGCAAACTGAGTGCAGCTGAGTTAACTGAGTGAAGACTTGGAGTTTGTGAGAGGGAAGTTCAGTGAAAGAGGAGAAGGAATTGTTCATTTCCTTTTTCTATCTTTCTCACCCCATTGAATTTGGTTCTTGGCCTACTACAGGGAAAGGGGCTAGCTGTTTGGTGAGTAACTGGTAAGTGGTTAAGTTCTATTCTATCCCTAAGTTTTGAAATAGTACACAAATTGGTGGTAAAATTAACAACATATAAAAAGAAGTAACAAAAATAAGTAATTAATATGATTATTTAAAATGCACTAAAAATGGCAAGACAGGTGATCTGTCAGGGCTGCAGCATATGGGATTTCCTGGGCAAACATGTCTACAGTAAGTGTTTGTGGCTCGAGGAACTTCCGGTCCGAGTCATTGAGCTGGAGGCTGAGCTGCAGACTCTGCAACACATAAGGGAGGGGGAAAGTTACCTGGATGCTTTATGCCAGGAGGCAGTCACATCACTTTTGATTGGGTCTTCTGATTTGATCAGTGGTCAGGGACAGGAGGGTATTACTGCAAGTGAAGCAGGTAAGAGGACCCAGAGGGCAGGAGTGTAGGAATGTGAGCCTCTGCAATTGCCTAATAGGCTGGAGGTTCTCTCAGCTTGTTTGGCTGAGAGCAGGGGCTGCAGAGTGGATGGGCAAACTGACCATGGTACTGTAGTACAGGAAGCCAACCAAGTGGGGAGGAGCAAAAAAGAGAATAGTGGCAATAGGGGACAGTAAAGTGAGGGGGTTTGACACTGTTCTCTGTAGCAAAGAGCGAGAGTCCAGCCGACCTTATTGCCTCCCCTGTGCCAGGGTTCAGGACATCTGCTCATGGCTGGAGAGAAACTTGCAGTGGGAGGGGGAGGATCCAGTGGTCATGGCCCATGTAGATACCAACGACATAGGCAGGATGAGGAAGTAGGCTCTGCATTATCAATATGATGAGCGAGACATCAAATTAAGAAGCAAAACCTCAAAGATAATAATTTCTGCAAATTGGCATAGGACAAATAAGATTAGAGAAATTAATGTGTGGCTCAAAGACTGTTGTGGATACCAGTTCATGGTGCACTGGCACCAGTATTGAGGAAAGTGGGATCTGTACCATTGGGATGGTCAATACCTGAACTGTGTCAGGGCTGGTGTCCTTGTGAGCTGCCTAACTAGGGAAGTAGAGAGGATTTGAAACTGAAAAGTGGGAGCAGGGGGATCAAATTTTGGAAGATGTGGTAAACCAAAGAGTAGAGACAGGGCAAGAGAGAAAGGTGTTAATATGGGAGATGATAAAGAGACTGTGATAGGAAGGGATAGAGAGTACAATTCTATGAGTAAATCAGCAAATAAGGTTAGATGTTACAAAAATAATAAAAGGACAAAATTAAAGGCTCTGCTACATAAATACACATAGCATTCGAAACAAAACAGATGAGTGCAAATAGAAATAAATAAGTATGATCTGATTGCCATTACAGAGACATGGCTAAAGGATGACATTTAAGTGACACTTAGGAAGAACAGGAAGTTAGGAAAAGGTGGAGGGGTAGCTCTGTTAATTAATAATGATATTAGCGTATTAGAGAGGGATGACCTAAGTTCAGGAAACCAGGATGTAGAAGCGGTTTGAGTTGAGATGAGGAATGATAAAGGCAAGAAGTCTCTCGTGGGAGTGGTGTACAGGCCCCATACTTTTAACTATACATTAGGACAAAGTATAAAATAAGAGATAACGGGAATTTGCCAGAAATGTACAGCAATAATTATAGGGGATTTTAATCTATATATATAGGCTGGAAAAATCAGATGGGAAAAAGGTAGCCTAGATAAGGATTTCATAGCATGTTTTCAGGATAGTTTATTAGAACAACATGTTCTGTAGCCAGCCAGAGAGCAGGCTATACTACATCTGGCATTGAGCAATGAGACAGGATTAATTGATAACCTCATAGTGAAGGAATCCCTAGGTACCAGCGATCATAATATGACTGAATTTTACATTCATTTTGAGGGAGAAACTAGTATTTTAAACTTAAATAAGGACAATTATTAGGGCATGAAAGCAGGGCTAGCTAAAGTGAACTGGCAAATGAGGTTAAGGGATAGGTCAATAGAGGTTCAGTGGCAGACATTTAAAGGGATATTTCAGGATACATAGAATAGATACATTCCATTGAGAAAGAAAAATTCCAAGGGGAAGATCTACATCTGTGGTTAATTTAAAAAGTTAAAGACAGTATCAAATTAAAGAAAAAGCATATAATTACACAAAGACAGGTGGCAGGTCAGAAGATTGGTAAGACTATAAACAACAGCAAAGAATGACAAGAAGATTAATAAGGAGGGAAAAATTATAGTATGAGAGAAAGCTAGCTAGAAATATAAAGACAGATATTAGAACTTGTATAGATATTTAAATTAGAAAATAGTTAACAAAGTGAGCATTGTTCCTATAGAAAGTGCATCTGGGGAATTGATAACAGAAAGTAGGGAGATGTGGGTGAATTAAACAGGTAATTTGCTTCAGTCTTCACTGTAGAGGAGACAAGTAACATCCCGGAAATAGCTGTAAATCAGGAAATGGAAGGGAGGGAGGAAATCAGGAAAGTTACAATCACCAGGGAATTGGTATTAATCAAATTGTTGGGGCTGCGGGCTGACAAATCCCCAGGTCTGGATGGATTTCATCCTAAGGTCTTGAAAGAAGTAACTAGCGAGATAATTGTTGCATTGATTTTAATTTTCCAAAATTCCCTAGATTTGAGGAAGGTTCCATTAGTTTGGAAAATAGCAAATGTAACTCCTTTATTCAAAAAGGGAGGGAGATAGAAAGCAGGAAACTATAGTTAGCCTAACATCTGTCACAGGGAAAATGTTAGAAGCTAATATTAAAGATGTTAAGGCAGGGCACTTCAAAAAATTCAAGGCAATCAGGCAGAGTCAACATGGTTTTGTGAGAAGCAAATCATGTTTAACCAATTTATTGGAGTTCTTTGAAGGAGTGATATGTTCTGTGGATAAAGGGGAACTGGTGGATGTACTATACTTAGATTTCCAGAAGGCATTGTTGCTAATTAGGCTAGAGGATTGATCAATAGATAAGCAGTGGCAGACATTTAAGGGGATATTTCAGAGTATTCAGAATAAGTACATTCTTACTTTCAAGAAAAATTCTAAGGGGAGGACCCATCCGTGGTTTACTAAAGAAGTTAAAGAAAGCATCAAACTTAAGGAAAAAGCATACAACTCAGCAAAGATGAGTGACTGGACAGATGATTGGACAGAATATAAAGAATGGCAGAGAATGACTAAAAGGTTAATCAGGAGAAAGAAATTAGAGTATGAGAGGAAGCTAGCTAGAAATGGAAAAAATGGATAGCAAGAGTTTCTACAAGCATTTAAAGAGGAAAAGAATAAGTAAAGTGAGTGTTGGTCCCCTAGAGAGTGAGAGTGGGGAGTTAATAGTAGGTAATAAGGAAATGGCAGATGAAATGAACAAATATTTTGCGACTGTGTTCACTATAGAAGATACAAAAAACATTCCTGTAATAGCTGCAAATCAGGAGGTGAACGGGAGAAAGGAACTTGGTGAAATTGAAATCACTAGGGAAATGGTACTGAGCAAATTGATGGAGTTGCAGGCTGTCAAATCTTTGGGTCCAGATGGACTACATCCAAGGGTCTTAAAGGAGATGGCTAATGAGGTAGTTGATGCTCTATGTTAATTTTCTAAAATTCACTAGATTCTGGAAAGGTTCCATCAGATTGGAAAGCAGCCAATATAACCTCTTTATTCAAGAAGGAAAGGAGGCAGAAAACAGGAAACTATAGGCCAGTTAGCTTGGCATTTGTCGTGAGCAAGTTATTAGAATTGATCATTAAGGAGGTTATAGCTGGGCACTTAGAAGAGCTCAAGGCAATAGGGAAATGTCAGCATGGTTTTGTGAAAGGAAAATCATGTTTAACCAATTTATTGGAGTTTTTTGAAGAAGTAACATGCCTGGTGGTTAAAGGGGAGCCTGTAGATGTACTGTACTTAGATTTCCAGAAGGCATTTGATAAGGTGTCACATCAAAGGTTATTACAGAAAATAAAAGCACATGGTGTAGTGGTTAACATATCAGCATGGATAGAAGTTTGGCTGGCTGGCAGAGAGCGGAGAGTATGCATTTATGGATTGGCAGGATGTGACGAGTAGAGTCCCACAGGGGTCTGTACTGGGGCCTCAACCTTTTATGATTTACATCAATGACTTAGATGAGGGGAGTGAAGACATGGTAGCTAAGTTTGCAGATGACACAAAGATAGGTAGGAAAGTAAATTGTGAAGAGGACATAAGGAGGCTACAAATTGACATAGATAGTATAATTGACTGGCTAAAGATCTGACAAATGGAGTATAATGTGGGCAAATGTGAAATTGTCCATTTTTGCAGGAAAAATAATAAAAAAATCTTATTATCTAAATTGTGAGAGATTGCAGAGCTCTGAGATTCAGAGGAATCTGGGTGTCCTAGTGCATGAATCACAAAAGGTAGTGTGCAGTTACAGCAAGTAATTAGGAAAGCTAATAGAAAGTTATCATTTATTGTGAGGGGAATTAATTATAAAAGTAGGAAGGTTATGCTTCAGTTGTACAGGGCATTGGTGAGACCACATCTGGAGTATTGTGTACAGTACTGGTCTACTTATTTAATGAAAGATATAAATGCATTAGAAATAGTTCAGAGATGGTTTACTAGTCTAATACCAGGAATGGGCAGGTTGCCTTATGAGGAAAGGCTGGACAGTTTAGGCTTGTATCCACTGGAATTTGGAAGAGTAAGAGGCCAATTAATTGGAACCTTTAAAATCCTGCGGGGTCTTGACAGGGTGGATGTGGAGAGGACGTTTCCTCTTGTGGGAGAATCTGGAGCTAGGGGTCTGTGGTAAAGTGAGATACCCTGTCCCTTTAAGAGAATGCCAGTGTACTGATCATGTGACAGCATTGACAAATCACTGCACAGCGTGGGCAGCTAGGAACTTTAAGTCTAGCTCTGGAGGTTTATGAGTGAGCAAGTATGATCTGGTGCTTTGCCCTATGTCTCCATAAACCATCACTGTTCATTCTTACATCAGTCTCTCCCTGCTATTGATTGCAAGCAGCAATTGATGAGAACATAAGAAGGCATGCAGTTAGAGTTCGGTTGACCAGCAAACTCATTTACCCAAGATATAAAAATGGTGATGAGAATAAAGAACAAAAGAAAATAAATTTCAAGATGGGTGAGCAAAGCATTGGAAAGAGCATCTGTACTTAACTTGTGAAATAGGAGACAGCTGGCAATCAGAGCAGAAAGCAGTGCTACATTTTAAAATAAAAAAACCCTGTAGAATTGTGATTGTGGGGATCCTGCCAAAGCTCAAAGAGCATGAAACCCACCAGAGAAAAGCTGACAGCCGCAGAGACGGAGTTAAAAAAAAACGGTGACTGCTCTTATAGTGGCAATACATTTAAAGGGGTAAATATATGTAAAATGGTTATGGACACAAAATTATAAGAGATCCCAGAGAGAGGGTGACTTTGCAGTAAGCCAAACACCTAAATTCATCATTACTGGAAAGCTTATCAGAAGTGCAGTCCCCTTGCAGTTGTTCACGATGCTGCAGTTCGGGTGTATCGATCCATTCGACTGCATTCCAGATGATTGGTCTCAGTATGTCGAACGCCTAGTGTTCTTTTTTAATGCTAATAACATCACGGGGGGAGGAGAAGAAGAGGGCAATTCTTTTGTCTTCATGAGGGAGAAAAACGTACGGACTGATCCGCAGCCTTCTGTCACCTGGCATCCCAGACTCGAAGACTTTTGACGAGTTAATAAAAATTGTACAGAGCCACCTGAGACCAAAGCCCTCGGTTACTATGTAGCACTTCAAGTTCAATTCAAGGGACAGGCTTCCAGAGGAGACAATATGGCCATTTTAAAGGCATTAACTGAACATCGCGAATTTGGAATGTCCATTAGTGATATGTTGAGAGACCGGCTGATATGCAGGATTGGAGATGATATGATCCAAAGGTGTTTACTAGTCAAGCCTAGTCTAGACTTCAATAAGGCATTAGAATTAGCTACCATGATGGAGAGCGTGGTTAGAAATTCCAAAGCTATAAAAGATACACAAAATGGCGCTGTCCATCTGGTCGAGCAGGACAATCTGGTAACAAATGGCGCGAAAACTTCGGACTCCAACAAAAAGCGGGAAATGCTCTCTAGCTCCAGACCATTGATAAACAACGGTACTGCAGTGAAAACCCACAAAATGAATGAGAGAAATATATCCAGGCCTCTAGCGAGCGAACGACAACTCAAACAAGTTGAGTGCTTTTTCTGCTACCACTATGGCCACATAAGGCAGAAGGAAAAATGCCTCATGGCAGATCCAGAGGAAATAGAATCATCCATTCATTATATAACCTCAAAGTGGGTAGAACTGAGACAATCCAAGTCGTCATTACAGTTAACGGACAATCCATTAAGATGGAAGTTGATACAGGAGCATCGATGTCCATCATTGGAGAACATACATTTAGATATCTGAGTAAAGGAATCCATCCTTTGAAGTTAGAAGTTTCGAACACAAAGCTGAGGTTATACAAGGGTGAAGAAATAAATGTGAAAGGGATATGTCAAGTTAAGGTGCAGTTGCAGAAAATTTACCCCTATTTGTAATGTCAGGCTCCTCAGAAGGAAGTGGTTGGGAGAGATAAACCTTGAGGGCTCACCAAGTTCCCAATTCGAAACCAGAAGTGTTCCTGCAAGGAAAAAAATCAGGATGTAAAGACATAAACAGAGAAGTCCGTAGAAGTGTTACACTGGGACAGAGTTCAAGCTGAAGTCAGCATCCTTCGAAAGGAAATGGAAAATCTATTAAAGGATTTGCGTGCACTACAAAATTCAATCGGCTACCAATTTGAGCCACGATAAAGATATGAAAAAGAAAAGGAAGAGTGAAGCCTGTTTCTGGCTGAGTTAAGGAATGAATTAGTGGAGAAAGCGCAATGATATTTGACTTTCCAGGAAACTATTAATGAGAATAGGAAAGAATTGGAAGAGCTGAAGCAGCAGCTGCAGAAAAGACCCGAAGTTTTAAGCGAGAAGGCCCTGAATCCTCAGAAGAGCTGTTGGAAAACACAACTACTGAGATCATTCACGTTCAGCTCACGTCTGAGTCCAGTCCAGCCAACAGTGAAATTAAAGACAAGACAGAGATACGGGTCAGTGCTACCAAGAAAAGAACATGCAGAAAGAAAAAGAGAAATTATTGACAATTCTTGGAAAGATAAACAAAATTTTTTTTTTCTTTTCCTCTTTTCTCCTCACACATTATGTAGCTCATCACTATATTGCTTTGTGCTTGTTGCTCTTTATCTATTTCAGCTTGGAAAGGAGGGGCAACAGGAGTGAATGTGTCTGCACCCAGAAGATGGTGAAATCATCCACTGAGGGACATAGTGGGCAACTGCCCCTGAAAAGGTGTCGGAAACACCAGCAAGGTTGTTGAACTGAGACGCTCAACCCGTCAAAGGATGCCTTCTGAGAGACTTGACCAGTAAATAGTTATTGTGTAAATAGTTAGTGTTTTAAGCTTTCTAGCTGTCCTTTTAAGTAAAGGGGGAGGGATGTGGTAAAGTGAGCTATCGTGTCCCTTTAAGGGAATGCAGGTGTACTGACCATGTGACAGCACTGACGAATCACTGTACAGCACGGGCAACTGGGAACTGTAAGTCTAGTTCTGGAAATTTCTGAGTGAGCACATATAATCTGGTACTCTGCGCTATGTCTCAATAAACCATCACTGTTTATTCTTACATCAGTCTCTCCCCATTATTGATTGCAAGCAGGAATTGATGAGAACATAGGAAGGCATGCAGTTAGAATTTGGTTGATCAACGAACTCATTTACCCAAGACATAAAAGAGTCACTGTTTAAAAACAAGGGATCACTCATTCAAGACAGAGATAAGGAGAATTTTTTTTCTCTCGGAAGGTTGTGAGTCTTTGAAACTCTTTTCTCCATTAGATGGTGGAAGCAGAGTCTTTGAATATTTTTAAGGCAGAGCTAGATAGATTCTTGGTAAGCAAGGGGGTGAAAGGTTATTGGTGGTAGGCAGGAATGTAGGGTTGAGGTTACATTCAGATCAGCTAAGATCTTATTGAATGGCGGAGCAGGCTCGAGGGGTCAAGTGGCCTACTCCTGCTCCTAATTCGTATGTTCATATGTTTCACTGCATATTACATCTGAGTGGGATGCAGAAATAACCTCTTAATATTTTTTTAGTGAGCATTACTTCTGTAGCAGCATAATAAAATTCTGGTGCACTGATGCAAAACTATGTATATAACACATCACTAAATGAATTTCCTGGCATGAAAAGCAACCAAATGGTGTTTGGTGTGATCAAATGACATAATGCTCATCTTGTCCTGGAAATGAAGCTCCCTCCATCAATTAGGAATAACACAAGAGCCATGATATAGGGAGGGAAATCGCTAGAGATCTTGGGAAGAATCATCCCAGAATTGCACTAAGTGCAGTACTGGACGTGAAAAAAACATTTTACCTGTCAGCCGCAATGGTGGGTTTTCACACCATAACATCTGCTTCCACTTTGTTAACTATGCAGCCATAGGAAACATGCCATCTCGCTGGCAGGCAGCCTCTGAATCGCCCGCCATGCTGTTACCTCACCGATTCCTCACTCTGGGTGCCATATCTAAACTGTAGCCGTGCACACAATTCTCAATGCTTGCAGCCCAGGACTGCTCCAGTGAAGACATGGCCCTGAAAGCCAAGAAGAGTTCAGTGACCAGTCACTGGAATGCCTTTCGGAGGCCCGCCGTGATGTCCGCCCCTGCTCTGGCCACAGGAGATTCAGCGTCTCACCACTCCGGCTTGGTAGCTGGTGGCAGTGCTGATCAGTGCCAATACTGCATGGAAGAGGTTGGCCATCCAATGCAGAAAGAGGATGAATGATCTCATCCATGCCGCCAGGGTAAGGCAATTATCACTCTAAACTCACACACTCAAACCCATCACACATTCACTGGCATCTCACTCACTGCCAGCTCAAGAGACATAAACACCCATTCTCACACACATATCCTCACATCCCCATCTGGCCTCATCTTCTCTGGAGACTGCGTCCTCCGCCCTCACCATCTTGAGGCCACTTGCACAGATCAACATATGTCACCACACACTGATAAAAGCAAAAAACTACGGATGCTGGAAATCTGAAATAAAAATAGAAAATTCTGAAAAAACTCAGCAGATCTGACAGCATCTGTGGAGCGAGAAACAGAGTTAATGTTTCGAGTCTGTGTGACTCTCCTTCATACCAGGTCTGGTGTGTAGGGACCTGTCTGTGAGCCCTCCTAAACATGCTGCCTGTGAAGCCTGGCGCTGATGACCATGAGTGTTGCCTGAAGCAAGGTAGGCAAACAAATCTCGAAGTCTCAGGGGAAGTGCATCTTGCCTGGTGCACGTCACTTGTATACAGTTGTGAAACATATTAGCGTCCAATCACGCCGACATGCCTGTTTGATCCAGCCTGGCAGGATGATTCTGATGAGCAGGGCTTATAATGAGCTGCTAAAGTATTGAAATTGTGTTCCCAATGATTGGCGGTGGGAAACATAGCCCGCCATTGACAGGTGGAGTGGACGATCGCAAACTGGCTTCATGATGGTGTAAAACCAATTTTTGGCCTTCTTGCCATATTGCCCGCTCACGCCCACCATGATGCCCACCCCCAATGGGACTGGATGGTTCTGCCCCTTGCCTCTAATTTATAGGGCTGTATTTTATACTAGCAGGTTTGAATCTGGTTGTGGGGTAAGGGAGTGGGTGGTATGTAAAATCCAGCCCACATGCTTCCTGCCATTCCTTTGTCTGCAAATTTGTAGTTAAGTAATATTTGGTGAACAGACATAATTAGTGATTTGCTACTTCATGCATCTATTTGGATCTTGTAATTCTACCCATCATGTCTGCTCCCTTAATTGCACAGTTAACATAAGTTTTCAACAAATTCCCAGTAATAATATGCAGTTTCTATAACTGCATGTCTTGAGTACAATAGAAACAGAAAGGACCTTGAGCAAGGTTTGTGGCTTTGGAGGATGTTTGTGAATAAAGCTCTTTGTGCCTTCGGTCAGCTGCTAATCTGAGTGCCAGTGTAACATTAGACTTTCATTCCACCAGGATAGGAATGATAAACTTAGGAAAATGAAACAAGTACACATTTCATAATTTTAAAGTTTTGTATCCAAGTAATATTATGTTTTCTAAGGTTCTTGTTTCAAGAACTTAATAATGAATTCTCTTCAAATAAGAAGAAGGATCATGCTAGGCCTTGTGGTTTTAAAGGAGTAAGCTATGATTTGTTGAGAAATATTACTAAGTTGTTAGAGTTAATTCCAAAGTTTGAGTAATACCTGATCCCTATTGTGATAATTTTAACTTAAAATTTGGTGTGTATATAAATTGAAATTTCATAGTCACAAGTTATTTTTTTGTCAAATTATCAATAAAAAGAAAAAAAACAATTCCATGGTGTTTATCTCTCAGTATTTTTTGAAGGTTGAAATAGATAATAAAATTGTTAATAGCAGATGTCCACTGTTCCTTGATTCGGTACAATGCTTTAATATGATTCATTAAACTTGCCTGTGTGATTGTTTGAGATATTTAAACAGGAGCACATTTCCATAATGAGGGTGTTCTGCTTGCCTGTTCAAAGCATCAGGTTCATATGGAAACACAGCAGGAAAGAGCCAAGTTGGAAGAGTTAATTGATTCCTGTTATTTCAACTTGGTTTTCACATGGTTTCCGCCAGGTGGGAGCAGTTAAAGTCAAGAGCCATGCGGTCCCCATCACTTTGTATGGATGAGTTTGTGTGAACCCGATTTGCCCATGAAACACAATGTACATTATAATGTCCGAAGAAAGTTTATTTTCTCTCTTTTTCCCTGCAACGGGAAAATCACAGGTCCTCAACCTCCAGGTTCTTCATTGGTCACGGAAATGATGTTAGTGAAAAGATTTCACCTCTGCGGCAGTGGCTAAAGGGGAAAGTGGGGGGGGGAGGGGGGGCGGTGGTGTGTAAATTGGGTAGCCTCGTTATCAGGCATGAGGACTGCAAAATGCGATTAACTAGAATGTATGTGATGCAGGCAGCAGGCAAGCTTCACCCTGTCTGCTAATTATAATGATTGTGGCATGCAGCCAGTGCTAATTGAGCTGTGGATTGACTGCATGCCTCATCAAAGGCCCAAGTTCATGCAAGGCTTGCGCCACTTAAAGTGAACCTGCACTACTATAACCTCTTCAAGGTGAGGTGCATTCTGGCTGCAGAAGAGGATAAAGCTGATTGGAAAAGATTTGAAGGACTGGAGGAAGGAACAGAAACTAGCCAGCGAAAGTGCTCCAGAGAAGATCCCCCTGGGAGCTAGGAGACCCTGCAGACAAGTACAGAGAAGGCGGTGAGAAGGGTTGGCTGTGGCCTGAGGACATGAATTTAGCACAGAAAGAAGTTTAATGACTGCACATGAATGGACAAGGTAAGTGAATGCATCCTCATATGTCATATCCTACCAATGCACTATTAACCTTATACAGTACTCCATTTACCATAACCGCCTCACTCACCAACTCCAGTCACTTTCAACCATGACTCAAATCTCATATTCATATGCCTCACCTCAGCCTCACAACTTTTTTTTTATTTATTCAAGAGATGTGGGTGTCACTGGCTAGGCCACCATTTATTGCCCCTTCCTAAATGCCCTTGAAAAGGTGGTGGTGAGCTGTCTTCTTGAACTGCTGTAGCCCCTGTGGTGCAATTATACCCACAATGCTGTTAGGAAGGGAGTTCCAGGATTTTGACCAAGCAACAGTGAAGTCAGGCTGGTGAGTGGTTTGGAGGGATGTTCCAGGTGGTGGTGTTCCCATGTGTCTGCTGCCCTTGTCTTTCTAGATGGTAGCAGTCATGGGTTTGGAAGGTGCTGCCTAAGGAGCCTTGGTGAATTCCTGCAGTGCATCGTGCAGATGCTACACACTGCTGCTACTGTTCTTCAGTGATGGAGGGAGAGAATGTTTGTGAAAGGGGTGCCAATCAAGCAGGTTGCTTTGTCCTGGATGGTGTCAAGCTTCTTGAGTGTTGTTGGAGCTACATTCATCCAGGCAACTGGAGAGTATTCCATCTCACTCCTGACTTGTGCCTTGTAGATGGTTGGCAGACTTTGGGGGATCAGGAGGTGAGTTACTCAATGGCAGGATTCCGAGTCTATGATCTGCTCTTATAGCCACAGTACTTATATGGCTAGTCCAGTTCAGTTTCTGGTCAATGGTAACCCCCAGGGTGTTGATAATGTGGTTGATAATTCAGTGATGGTAATGCCATTGAACGTAAAGGGGCAATAGTTAGATTTTCTCTTGGAGATGGTCATTGCTTGGCATTTGTGTGGCATGACTGTTACTTGCCACTTGTCAGCACGAGCCTGGATATTGTCCATATCTTGCTGCATTTGGACATGGACTACTTCAGTATCTGAGGAGTCGCGAATGGTGCTGAACATTGTGCAATCATCAGCGAACATCCCCACTTCTGACCTTTTGATAAAAGGAAGGTCTTGGTGAAGCAGCTGATGATGGTTAGGCCTAGGACACCACCCTAAGGACCTCCTGCAGTGATGTACTAGAGCTGAGATGACTGACCTCCAACAACCACAACCAATTTCTTTTGTGCTAGGTATGACTCCAACCAGTGGAGAGTTTTCCCCGATTCCCATTGGCTTCAGTTTTGCTAAGGCCCCTTAATGCCACATTTGGTCAAATGTTGACTTGATGTCAAGAGCAGTAATTCTCACCTCACCACTGGAGTTCAGCTCTTTGATCCATGTTTGAACAAAGGCATAATGGGATCATGAGCTGAGTGGCCCTGGCAGAACCCCTTACTGAGCATCAGTGAATAGGTTATTGTTAAGCAAGTGCCACTTGATAGCACTGCTGATGATCCCTTCCATTACTTTGATGATGGAGAGTAGACTGATGGGACGGTAATTGGCTGGGTTGGATTTGTCCTGCTTTTTATGGACAGGACATACCCGGGCAATTTTCCAAATAGCCGGGTAGATGCCATTGTTGTAGCTGTACTGGAATAGCTTGGCCAGGGGCTAGGCAAGTTCTGGAGCAGAAATCTTCAATATTATAGCCGGAATATTGTCAGGGCCCATGGCCTTTGCAGTATTCAGTGCCTTCAGCCGTTTCTTGATATCACGTGGAATGAATTGAATTGGCTGAAGACTGGCACTTGTGATGCTGGGGACCTCTGGAGGAGGCCGAGATGGATCATCCAATCGGCATTTTTGGCTGAAGATTGTAGCAAATGCTTCAATCTTATCTTTTGCATTGATGTGCTGGGCTCTCCCATCATTAAGGATGGGGGTATTTGTGGAGCCTCCTCCTCCAGTGAGTTTTTTAATTGTCCATCACTGTTCAAGACTGGATGTGGCAGGACTGCAGAGCTTAGATCTGATCCGTTGATTGTGGACTTGCTTAGCTCTGTCTATCACTTGCTGCTTATGCTGTTTGGCACACACATAGTCCTGTGTTAAAGCTTCACCAGGTTGACACCTCAATTTTACATATGCCTGGTGCTGCTCCTGGCATGTCCTCCTGCACTCTTCATTGAACCAGGGTTGATCCCCTGGCTTGGTGGTAATGGCAGAGAGGGGGATATGCTGGGCCATGAGATTACAGATTGTGTTTGAGTACAATTCTGCTGCTGATGGTCATCTCATGGTTGCCCAGTCTTGAGTTGCTACAGCTTTTCAAAATCTATCTCATTTAGCACGGTGGTAGTGCCATACAACACGATGAAGGGTATCCTCAATGTGAAGACGGGACTTCGTCTCCACAAGGGCTGTGTGGTGGTCGCTCCTACTGATACTGTCATGGACAGATGCATCAGTGTCAGGCAGGTTAGTGAGGATGAGGTCAAGTGTGTTTTTCCACCTTGTTGGTTCCCTCACCACCTGCTGCAGGCCCAGTCTAGCAGCTATGTCCTTTAGGACTCAGCCAGCTCAGTCAGTAGTTGTGCTACCATCCCACTCTGGTGATGGACATTGAAGTCTCCCACCCAGAGTAGATTCTGCACCCTTGCCACTCTCAGTGCTTCATCTAAGTGGCTTTTAACATGGAGGAGTACTGCTTCATTGGCTGTGGGTGGGTGGCAGGAAGTTTCCTCGCCCATGTTTGACCTGGTGCCATGAGACATCATAGGGTCCGGAGTCAATGTTGAGGACTCCCAGGACAACTCCCTCCCGACTGTATACCACTGTGCCGCCACCCCAGCTGGGTTTGTGCTGCAGTGGGACAGGACATACCCAGGAATGGTGATGATGGTGTAAGATGTGATTCTGTGAGTATGTCAGGCTGTTGCTTGACTAGTCTGTGAGGCAGCTTTCCCAATTTTGGCACACGTCCCCAGATGTTATTAAGGAGGACTTTGCAGGGTCGACCGGGCTGGGTTTGCTGTTGTCGTTTCCTGTGCCTAGGTCAATGCCAGGAGGTCCGTCCATTTTCATTTGACTTTTCAGAGGGCAGTTAAGCGTCAACCACATTGCTGTGGGTCTAGAGTTATGTGTAGGCCAGACCAGGCAAGGACAGCAGATTTCCTTCCCTAAAGGACATTAATGAACCAGATGGGTTCTTAAAACAATCGACAATAGTTTCATTATCTAATGACATCATCAGGCTTTTGAATCCAGATTTTTATTAAATTCAAATTCCACCATCTGCTGTGATGGGATTCAAACTCGGGTCCCTGGGGAATTACCTTGGGTCTCCAGCAACAATACCACTCCACCACCACCTCCCCCACTGCTAGAAGCCACACATGCATCTCTCACAGCTTTCACACATTGCCAAGTATTCAACTGTGGCTGGCTCATAACCAAACGCATTGCACCACACTTCTCTCTCTTTTGCAGAAGAAGGTGGCCCATGGTAGGCGACAGCAGTAGCTAACCAGCAGGGAGCAGAGATGGCTGCTGACCCTAATGAAATGGTGCTAGGGATTGAGTGGCCATTAATGAGGCAGAGACCAGATTCATGGCTGAAGCCATTGAGAATAACGGAGTGTTCCTGACTAAGGCACTTTTTAAAATCCCACTTCACCCTCATCCCAAAGAACTGTTATGTACAAACTTCAGGCAGTGTAACCATGTACCTCCTGCTTTCCCCTCCTTTCCTCACCCTATCCCTGTTCTTGTGCACTTACACTTTCAAATACTCAGGAACTACTGCCTGATTAGCCTGCGGTGTGGGGGTCTGAAGGCCTAGAGAAGACAAGGAACACCATCACTTGATCTGATACTCGTAACCACCAGACCAGATACTGGCAGTGCACATACTTTAGGCAGTAGCCCAGAGAACGGATCTGCACATGTTGGGGTGGATTTTACCAGCCCTGTAGGAGTGGGCTGGAAGGTGGGGTGGCTCTCTAAAATGGTGAGGAAAACCAGGGTGGAAGTGGTGGCTAACTCCAGGAGAACACTTGCGGACTCAACCATGTTGAAGTGTCTGATCGTCTACAGTACAAGAAGCCACCCAATGACTGAATGTTGTAATGGAAGCTTAGACTTCAGTCATGCAATCTCAGCTTGCTGCTGTGAAAGCTCAGACTGCTGCCAAGATGGCTGTAGATACCAGTTTTCAAAGATGCTTTCAGGATCTCACAGCAGTCTATCAATATGTCTTCCAATAGATAACTAGGATTGCTGAGATGCCTTCTTGCAAGAGTGGCAGTGTCTCTGTGGAGCACAAACCTTCTTTTCTATCTCATGTCAGCATTCATCTCCTGACACCACCAATGCTTTTTAAAAATTCATTTACAGGATGTGGATGTTGCTGGCTGGGCCAGCATTTATTGCCCATCCCTAATTACCCTTGCTGTTGTCTGTCAGCCAGCCAGCCCAGACTGCTGCCGCCATGCTTAGGTGGCACAGTCTGAAGCCAGGACCTTCAAGGTCCAGAGCTGCTTGAGGTCATCCTTCAAGGCTATTTGCAGTCTCCGCCACTGAAAGTCAGCAACCTTCCCCCAGCCATACTGCAGCCACTGGAACACTGTGTAGAAGCACTAGCACAGATAAATGCACAGACAAGACAGGCAATACAGGGATGTAAAAGGGTGATTAATTGAGTATTATACAAAGTATTGGATATTTTGTTGAATAAACTTGGTTTGAAATGGTAGCTTTGTGATGGTTTTTATTTCAGCATTGAGGCCCAGAAGATGTGGTGATGGTCAGTCACAGAGGGAAGATAAGGTTTGACACGACTGAACAATGGGGACCTGGGATTTTATTCTGGGGAATCAGAGTTGAACGATGCATTCAAGGACAGCCTGTTCAGAATCTGGATATACCGGCTGCCTCCTCCCTTCCTCTTCCCACCTCCTCCACCTCTTCCTCCTCCTGTTGTGGTATTCCCCACATCCATGATGGTAAGGGCTATGCCCTCATGATGGTCAGGTTGTGGAGGATGCAGCAGAATGCCAGGAATTGCAATACAGACTTCTGTGAGTACTGGACAGTTCCTCCACAACGGTCGAGGCAGTAGAACCATTGCTTCAGGACCCCAGTTGTCTGCTTGATGACCTTGTGGCAGCGCGACTTTCTTTGTATGAACCCTGACCGTGTAGTTGGATGTAGAGCGGATAGCCATCATTGCTGAGCAGCCATCTTCTGGTTCGACACAGTGGCTGAAAGATTCCTGGAACAGTGGATTGGGGCAGGATGAACACAATGTGACTGCTGCCAGAATAATGGAAATTTACGAGTATGATTTGATGGGCATGATTAAAAATCAACTGTGCATTGAATGAATGTTAACCTTTTTTGTTTTGGTACATCTCACCATTAAGATGGGGTACCTGCAAAGCCATGTGTGCGCAGCTGATGACAGCCTGCTCCACCCAGAAACACATTATCCTGGCAAAGCCACATGCATGCTGCTCCTGCTTCTCTCTGTTCATTCAGAACACAATGGAGACCCCTGTCCTGGCATAAAGAGCCTTTGTCACATCCTAGGTGCAGTGATGGACGTGAACTGCAAGATGTTAACTACCATGCCTATTCCAGCCTGGAAGGATCCATTCGTGAAAAATTCAGGACTACGGCTACATTCATGGCCAGAGACAGTGCTAACCTCACCCTCCTCTAAGACTGCAGGTCTGGCTCCAAGGGGTGGCACAGTTCTGTCACAACTTCCTTGGTGAATGACAGCCACTGAACACACTGCTCCTGGCCTAGGTAAACATAAAAGTGCTCCTGTAAGATTCTAGATGGATAAAGGTCTCCTGATCTTTCCCAAGGGGTGACGGGAGCAAGTGGTGTGGTCCTTTAGTAACAGCCAATGCCTTCCTCAAATGCAGCACTACTTCTCACAGACTTTACCAACTGTGAGCATGTCCTCAAAACACCCAGTAGCTCCACAAACTCAGCAAGAGTCAGTAGAAAAGAGCACTGATTGTTCTGCTGAACATGTTCAGCTGTCTGGGTTTAAGGGAGGGCATTAGCCAAAGCGGTGTGGTCAGAAATGGCAGGTTGGACTTCACAACAGTGTTAGAATCTGATGTCACGATCTACCTACTCTGTATTCTGCCAGCGCACACATGTAATGTTCACACTAACATCTTCATCAATATGGTGTTCAGGATGAGGTGCGTCAGGAGTGTGTGAAAGTGGCACAAATACATTTTTTCTTTTAAACTCATAGTGCCAAAACTGCTGATACTACCAAGTCAAATTTTGCAACAGTTATGTCTGGATAAAAAAATGTGCAAATGCCACATTTGTAAGAAGACGCTGTAACAGGTGTTAGTTTTGCTTCACTTGCTCTTTCCATGTCTGTTATGAATACCTTTCCCCAACCATGCCCCTCTGATGCAGGCAGAAATTCCAGCCCAAATAAGAACCTGGGAAACTTGCGGGTAAGCTGGGACATGATGTATCTGGGTCTCAGTCCAATTTTCAATCTTTCCAGGAGTAAACTATGGATTTTCAACTTCTTCTTAACTCGCTATCAAATACTAGAAAATGAGTTTGGAAATGTTCCTGTTTTATGTGGGGCCATTACAATGACACTTTCGCGCTCGGCGAGTGAGCGTGGTCGGCAGGTCTGGGTGCAGCCATGAAATGGCCCGCCACCCGCAATCGGCTCCCGACTGCAATAGCACATTGGCAGGCCAATTAAGGGATGTCAGACGAAGGTGAGAGTGCAGTGCACAGAGGTGAGAGTTTTGGATTGTGCAAACGTCCTTGTGTGGTCTCCTCATTCATGGGAGCATCAAAGCTGGATTCCCCATCGATCATTGAAAGATGATGGCACTGTGATGCAGATCCGCATGGTCTCACTAAGGTGCCTGGCACGCACAGTGACAGTGGGATGACTTTAACTAATGACATGTCCTTGTTCTCCCTTAGGTTTGCCACCATGCACCCAATCGCAGGACCCCCGAGAGCCACCTCAATGCCAGAGGACCACCAGGCTCCAGATGCACCTGCGTCACATCCACTTTCTGAACCAGGCACCAGCGCAGATACCAGTGCCTTAGTGAGTGTTAGATCTTCAGCTAATATGTCGGTGCACAGCAATGAGGGCACTTCGCACTCGCTTTAGGTGCAGGTGGAGGCAGAGAGTGTACAGGACAATGGCAGTCAGACGACTGCTGGAGACCAGGATGATGCTCAGTCAAAGGCTGATGATGGGCCTCTGGAGTTGTCCATTAGGTGGCAGCTGCTGGATGTCCAGCAGGTTGTGCGGGAGGATCTGGCGGAGATCCATGAGGGTATGCATTTCATGGCCCCCGTTGTGGGGGAGTCCATGCAGAGCCTGAGCACTGCATTGACCCTCCTGACCGAGCACACTGCCTCCCCCATTGAGAGAGTGGAGACTCTCATAGACAGCCAGCTCCAGGAACAGAATCAGGTGTTCCTGGGGTTGCCCTCGGACCTGCAAGCCCTCGCATAGGCACAGACCTCAGGTGGTCAGTGTCAGTGTGGGAGATGGGTGAGGCACCCAGTATCCCATCTAGGTGCCCATCCATCAATAGTGAGCAGGGAGGTCATGTTGGCGCATGAGCTGCTTGTCGTCTCTGCGGGCTCCTCTCAGGACACTCTGGATGAAGGTAGTAGCACCGCTGCTCCTCTGCTAGTGACCGTGGCATCTGATGAGGTTACGGTGACTTGGGATATGCCAACTATGGACAGTTGATTGGGAGACTCCACAAAGATCCCCCAGTGACCCCTGGAAATAACCGGAGGCATAGGAGTTGAGGGTCCTTGTGAACTTTAGAGCCACTGGCATAGGGTGTCCACCCACACAGACAGAGCTGATCTCAGGCCTAATCATCTGGCAAATGGGTGTCACTGTCTCCTTTGAAAGGCAGAGCCTCCTTCAGCATTGCACCTTGGACATATTGAGGTAGTTGCATCGCCGTCTATATACCCGGGTAGCATGTTCTGCGACCCCTTCTGCCTTGCACTACCTGCTGGCTCTGCACCCCTTGTGCCTCCACCTCTCCTCCCACAAGTCGCTTCCCTGGAAGCTGCATTGGGACACCTGGCTTCCTCTCCCTTCTGCCCCTCTCTTCCTCCTCAGAGGAGGTGCCACCAGCGGAGACCACAAGCCCCATTACCAGGGTAACAGAAGGCTGTCTGATACCTGGAAGGATCCACACTGTCTGAATCCTCTGGGGCCTTGGAGACATCAATGAGTCCTGAAATGAAGCTTAGAAATGCTAACAATGAAGCCCAAAACAGAGGTGAAGCTGCCACATACCAATAAGTCACAAGCAGCAAACTATCTACCAAACTCCTCACTACTCACATTGGCAATGCTGCTGACCCTTTTTATCCTGCCCATGGATGAGGTTTTTGAAATTGTTGGCTGGTCGCCTGCCCATTTTATCTGTGCGACAAGTGTGAGATCGCACGGGCAACAAAAAATTTGGCGGCAATTGACTTTTTAATAGTCCTAACTGGCCTCTTAATTAATGGCAGGCGTGGCTCTGGCACCCAGCGCACCCGCCAACCGAAATATTGCACGAGTGCACAATGACATCGGGATGCTCACCCGACGTCATCACGTGCTATTTTACGCTTGAGTGTGTCAGGCGTGCACTTGCATGCCGAGCTTAAAATTCTGCCCTGTATTTCTGGGGTAAACTAAGTGAAAAACTGGGTAGGTAAGTGCAAACCTCATTGACGTCAGTTCTGAATTCCTAATCTGATTCTGGTATGTTGGCAGCAAGAGCCTCCAGGGATCCCAGTGCAGTAAAATAATATAGCTGTGTGATACCAGCACAGGGTAAATGCAAGACCTGCTTGCAGCATTTTAGGAACCCTCATATCATTTATCCTAATTCATCAGATTAGAGCCCAATGCTAGTCACATTGTCTATGTATGAATACATATACACTTAACACTTCAAATAAATAGCATTAGAAAGATGTGACTTAACAGGGTGATCTAGAATATTAATTGTTCAATAGTGAAGGAAAAGAAAGCAAGCCCATGCAACAGCATGAGAATCACTTTAAAGAAACAGTGCGCACCATTATGACGAATTAGATTGATCTTCCTTTCCCATTTTAAGAGTGTTCCAGCCACTTTCCACATTACTTACACTTGATTTCTCTTGACAAAACCATTGCGTTTTTATTCCTGAACTCAATTCAGATGATTCTTTATATACTAACACTTCAATAGTTGGTCTCTGTTCCTGTGCCCTTGAACCCTGCCAAGCTAACATCTCTTAATTTGATATTTGAATGAAGAAAGGTTTTAAAATGAAACAAATTGTTAAAATCTGGATAACATTTATAGTTTTTAGAGCTCTGTACTGCAGCTAAAGTAAGCAATGAAGATAGATAATTAACTAAATATCGATTTCCTTAATAAAATGTAATTATTTTACCACTGGCTTATCCACCATTACTAGCATGATAGGTATCCTGAAAATCATTAGCCCCACGCTACGGCCATAAATGGGACAGGTTCTGTTGATCCCCGCTCCTAATAATATCTAAGATCAGCATTTTAAAAAAATGCTTTCATGGCATACAGACATCACTGCTAAGGCCAGCATTTATTGCCATCCCTAATTGCCACTGAACTGAGTTGATTGCTAGGCCATTGCATAGGGCAGTTAAGGGTCAACCACATTGCTATGGGTCTGGAGTCCCCACAAAATTAACCTGGCCCTCTGAATTGTTAGCCCAGTGACATTACTACTACACTCCTGTCGCCCCCGATGTGTTTGGGCTCTTTATCACCATATCTTCAGCGGGCACCATCATCATTGTTGATGCATAATAAAATAAAAGCAAAGCACTTCTGATACTGGAGATCTCCCCTTCATACCCTGGAACTTTACCGTCAGAAGAGTCATATTGGACTCAAAATGTTAACTCTGTTTCTCTCTCCACAGGTGCTGGTGGGCCTGCTGAGTTCTTTCAGAACTTTCTGTTAACATTGTTGATGCATCTTGACATCCTGCTAGTGGGGGTGCGTGGGGAGTGAGGGAGGAAAGAAGGGATGGTGAGGATATGTAACATAACTAACTGTGAGGGCATTGGTGGGCCGGAGACTTTGTAAGAAGATTTACTGGGGACTAATCTACCATACGACACTCATTTCATCTTTAGTTCTTCATCCAATCCTAATTGCTCCACCCATCCATGGACAGGTGGTGGGAAGCCCTTAGGCCTGTCACTCCAAACAACTTTCCCTCCTACCTCCTCCTTTCCTAGTTTCCTCAAAGATATTTTGTTTGCACTCCTTTATGCCTGCTATCAGTCACACACTCCGAGAGAGAATTCTAGTGCCTTGATTTTAATGTTTTTACTTCATAGCAGGATCCATGAGTTCTAAATCTGCCAGCTTTTCATTCAAAGGTATCTGTCACTACTCAACACTCCTCATGCTCCCTCATTCTCTGTGCATGTCCTGTGCTAATTCCTTATCCTTAGTAACTTGATCCTGTTAAGAGATCCAACTTACCTTCCCATCGGGTGGGAAGTCGGGAACCCCATGTCCCGACAGGTCTTGGTGGTTTCTACGCAGGCACGTGCCAGGAGCAGAGTGCGCATGCACAGCACAGCATTTGGAGTTCTCAGGGCGACTGCATGAAAAGGAAGCATTACGAAAAGTGAATCAGGTGACCCAGGAGTGGGGCAATACCACAGAGAAGAGTCCCAGGCAGGGGACAGGGAGAGGAGACAGGAATGGTTCCAGTTAAAAGAGAGATCAACAGAGAAAGAGGCCCCAAGCAGAAAAAGGTCTGTGGTTGGCAGACATTAAGGACTCGCGAGAAGCCTTGGAGAGAATTCCAAGGTGAGATCTTCGAAAGAGAAGACTGGAATCCCTCATGAGAGAGACAGAGGGTGGAATTGTCCCAGATTTGCACTGAATGCAGTAGTGGGCGGGAAAAAGGATGTTTTACCCGTCAGCCACAATGGTAGCTTTTCACGCAGTATTGTCCCATTTCTGCCTCATCAATTATGCAGCCACACGAAACATACCATCTTGCTTGCGGGTGGCTTCCGATTTGCCCACCACACTGTTACCTCACCGCTTTCTCACACAGGGCACCACATTTAAACTGCAGCTGCTTCTCAATGTTTGCAGCCCTGGAGGGCACCGGTGAAGACATGGTACCAAAAGCCAAGAAGAGTTCAGCCCCCAATTCAGTGACACATCCTAGGGACATCTTCTGGACACTGTGGAGGCCTGCCATGATGTCCTCTACCCCGGCTCTGGCAGCAGGACGCCCAACAGTCTCACCACTCCAGCTTGGAAGGCGGAAGCAGAGGTGGTCAGTGCCAATGCTGAATACAAGAGGTTAGCCATACAGTGGGGAAAACAGATGGATGATCTCATCCTTGCCACCAGGGTAAGGCAACTATCTCATCACTCTAAACTCACACACTCACAAGGCCATCACACATTCACTGGCATCTCACTCACTGCCAGCTCAAGGAATATCACCACTCACTCTCCCACAAAAGCCCCTCACATCATCATCTAGCCTCATCTTCTCTGGACACTGTCTCTTTAGCCCTCACCATCTTGAGGCCACTTGCACCGACCAACATGTGCTCCCACACGTACCCTGAGAGACCCCAGCTTCCCCAGTATACCTGCGGCCTCTTCCCTTGCCTGAGGCCACTTCTCCCCCTTCCCCAAGAAAGCCCTAGCCCTGCAGCCATTGTAAAGCCACCCCGCCTTACGGCTGGTCTGCTAGGTAGAGACCTGCCTGTGAGCCCCTCTAAAAGTGATGTGGTGCTGCTTGTGAAGCCTGGTGCTGATGATCGCGAGTGCTGCCCAAATCATGGTAGACAAACAAACCTCGAAGTCCTGAGTGAAGTGCAGCTCGCCAGGTGCACATCGCTTATGTACTGTTGTGAAACATGTCGGCATGCAATCACACTGACGTGATTGGATGATACAGTGTAGGGGCATGATTCTGGTGAGAAGGGCTAAAATTAGATGCAAATGTATTAAATTGATGTTCCCAATGTGTGGGGACAGGAAACGCAGCCGGCCATTGATTGACAGAGCGGACGATTGCAAACTGCATTCATGACGTAGTAAAACCAATTTTTGGCCTTCTCGCCATATTGTCCGCTCATGCTCGCCATTACGCCAGATGCCAACAGGGGCGGAAAATTCTGGACAGAGATTCAGTGAGATTGGTTGACTCACAGTATTTACTGACGCCTGGGTGGGTTGCTGACAAAGCCATGGTGTAAGAAATTGGGGTCTTAAATAAGCGGGTATTTTCTAGATTTTATGAGATCCGCTAAACAACATTGATTCTCTCCCTGGAAAGAGGATGTTGACTTTCCTAAGCTGATAGAATGGCATCTTCTAAACCCCCTTATCTATGCAAGTGTTTAGAAAGGGCCAGGATATGACCCACAGCAAGATGTAAATTAAAAAGCTGACCTCGAGCAGGGTGAAACACAATGGGGGTGGTAACCACCCTTACATTTTGAGTACCTGTCCTGTATCTATTGGTCAGGAAAGTTAGATAGATGATTGACACTGGATAAGCTACCAGCCCCCCAAAAATGCTATAGTGGTGTCATAGGGTGGTAGGGGCTGAGGTGCTGGGGCTAAGGTCAAGCAGAGGTGCTAGAGAGGTCCTGTTGAGGGATTGTATACTGCTTGGGTGTTGGGGAGGTTACAGTGCTCATCGGTAACTACCTTCTTAAGATGGATGAGGAGGAAGATGGTGAGATCAATACATTCTGTGCCAACTACTTGTCTGCTGTCTGGAACCAGTAACCACAACTGTCATGGGTTGTATACTTCTTCTGTCTAATTCGTTAATGTATCATATCTAAACTGTTGTTTCTTCACAAATTCAATAAGCCATCTTAAAATTACTTACGACTAGTTGCCTGCCTATTTAGGTATCTGTGGTCCCGAACACTGAAATCTTACAATTGGTGTCAGAAGTGGAATGCATGTCAGTCGAGAGTGGCATTAGCAACTTATGCAGGAATGTGCAACAAAATGCCTCAACTAGATTAAGTAATTTTTTTGCTCTTGGAATGTGTGAGTGACAAAAAAAAGTAAGTACAGTAGTGACTTTCTGAACCAATGTCCTGTTGTTTGAGGAAGTTTGCAGATCACCCTTCAGAATGGTACAAAAGCACTTTCAGGGCTTTGAGGTGAATTACTGGACTCCGGATAGATAAACAAATGAAATCTTCTGGGCCTATCCTTGAGAAAAGCCGTTAAGAGCCACAAGGTACAAAAAAACTAATACAGTACCACAAATGATACAAATGTTTAGGCTTCATAGTTCTCTTTTGAAACAATTGTAACAAGCAGCTCTTCCTCAGTATTCCAGTCTCTAACTTCTGTTGTTCACTGTGTACCATACATTGTACTTTCAAACTGGGATTCCCAGATTTTGGGGTATCTTGGTGATCCCAAGTGGTTGTGAGGGCAGCTAGGTTGAACATAAAAAAATGTAATTTTTCTTCTTCAGGATGTCCCTAATCCCACATCACAGACAATGAAATGATTTTGAAGTGTTGTCACTTTTGTTACGTAGTCAAATGTGGCAATTTACCCACGACAAGGTTTATTGAGGGATACAAGTTAGTTCAGGATATCGGGAGAACTTTGCTCTTCTCCACATTGTGCCATAGGGTTGTTTACCCGCAACTGAGCAGGCAGAAGTGATGACCCCTTTGAAAGATGATACCTCCGACAATGTCCCTCAGTACTGCATTGAAGTGCCAGTGTAACTTATTTGTGTAAGTTCTAGTGTGGGACATGAATGTATAACTTTGTGATTCAAAGATGGGAGTGCTGATCCAATCCAGTATTTTTGGGTTTTTTTTGACTTGCTAGCATAACATTTCTATTACTTTGGGCATGAAATTTAGATTTGTTGCGACAGTGGAAACAATGCTATGGAAGCCAGTTGCCCTCTTAGGGGGTGTGGGCTATGCTGCCAGTGACTTCTGCTGCAGTGGCACACATATCCCCGTAAGGGTTGGAAGTTCCTGAACTCGTCCCAAGAGCTGATGTGATAGCCAAATGCCAAAATTGGACCAGGCATGTCCATTGGACAAATTTACTTGTCACTGACTCAGCAGCACTAGCATTATTTAAAGCGCCAGGCACCCGACTTGCAGATCAGGTCATTTTGAATAACTCCTGCTATGGCAAAGCCTCTGGAAGTACTCTCTGGTATTTTTGAAAGCGTTGTGGTGAGTTCCTTGATTTGGCAGAGAATATTGCTGCATCCTTATAGGGATGGAAGAGGATTTTGTGACATGTCCACACAAAAGCTGCATCAGGTATGATGGTTATAGTGACAGTGCCCCTGAATTTGTGGGAAAATATGGTGATGGAGCAGAGACTTAAACTCTGCGTGATGCCCTCTGCCAAGATTAGTTGGATACCTCCATGCTCCTTGATAGTGACAAGAGGCTGTAGAGCAGGCCAGTCAAAGCACCCAGCTTTTCAGTGTGCATACCCATCAGCATTCTCCCATATGCTGTCCATTTCAGGTCTTTGTCTGAGTTCCCTGCAGCAGAACTTATCTTTGACTTTGCTGAACTGGTACACAAACCATTCTTTATCCCTGGCCTGGCTGCAGGCCACTTGCTTGATGACTCACCATGTGTTGATCCCAATTCTATACTAGCCTCCATGGTGTGTTTGGTACCAAAGTCCAAGCTGGTGGCTGAGTGGGATAGGGCCTCTTCATTGCTGCCATGTTGCTGATATCTCTGCTCCCTGTGGTTGAATAGACAGCAGTTCCAAAGGGGAAGTTTGGGGTGAAGGAAAGAGGACAGTGAGGTGGAACACAAGAGGTCCATAGTGATACCAGCTGGAGCTCCTCACCATGCCAGATAGTAGGATGAGGGCGAGCTGAGAGTTGAGAAGGGAAAAAAGGCAGGAATATATGATCAATCTGAATGCTCTCAGAGATACCAGATAATGCAGACTCTGATTCAGCTGACTCCATGATGCAGAGCACCATCTTTCCTACAGGGCTCAGGAATGATTGGTTCTCCTTCCTTCTATTGTGTACAATCTTGTCCTGCAAGAGGGAGGGCAGAATGGCGGTGATTGTGTAGCACTGTGCTTGGTTGATGTGCGAGCCATAGCTGAATAGCTGGAGACATACATGGGGTGCAAGAAGTGGGTGTGAGGCTGGTAGGTGTGTGAGAGTGAGGTGGAGTATCTAAATGTTGTTCCTGAGTCCTGAGTGCCAGGGGCTGGTACAGGGTGAGTGATGGGGGTGTGATGCATTGATCAGTGTGAGAGGGCAATGTGTGGTGGGTAGGAGGTGTCATGTGAAGATGCATTCACTGACCTTGACCACCCATGTGAGGTCATTAGATTTCTCGTAGCACTGCTGCCAGACTCTTGGCTCCAGATGCTGGGTATTGGCCTCCCTGGAAACTTGCTCCCAATCTCTTCTGAGGGTGGTCCTTGAAGATCTTCTTGTCCCCTTCAGGCCCCTGATGCCTCTTGTCCTTTCCACACCCATCACTAAGGCCTCCAATGATAGATCCTTGACCTCAGAGCCCTTCCTCTGCCCTGATATTACATTTCCCTTGTTTAGAATGGCAACAATACTACTCAGCAGCAGCATCATGTAATTCAACGCAGCTCTCCTTTAAGAGGGATAGATTGCATTTAAGAATTGAAGATTAGTTACAGCACATGCTATTGGCATATGTTGCTTGGTTCCTGGCTGAGTGCAGAGAAAACCAGTAACATGACAGACGCTTGGCGCTATGCTACAATCAGATAAATGAGGTGGCAGTGCCAAATTTTCATGCTGCTCACTTCCACTAGAGCTAGCATGGGCAGGTTGCAAATCGCAACCCCTGTACCTGAATAACAGTGCGGATCAATTTTTAGTCCATAGACGATTCAAAAAATTAGGCCATTCTTGTTGATCATTTTGTGAGATAGCTGAAATTGCCTAATCAAATTTAGAACAGGATGTACTTGTTTGTGTGTCAACACTTTCAAAAGTGTGTAGTTCATCTTAGGAATATAGAAATATCTGAAAAGCATTGTTATGAATATTAGTTGCCTTGTTACTGTATGGGACAGATTTCTTCTTCTTTTGCTTGGGTGCAATGAATACAGGAAAATTAGGTGGGAGGATTGAGCATGTAAGGGTGCCCCCTGGTTTTACCATTCATATAAATTTTGAAGTGGAAAATGGGATTGGTCCTAAGAGAGGTGTGCGCTCCCCAGCTCCTAAATTCCCTTTAGCTGCCATACCCAGGCAATCCAATTATCCCAGGTGCATTAAACTAGCAAATAAAAGAAAAGAGATGAATGAATCAAACCATTCGATAAAGGCCTTCTTTCTACAGGAACTGAAACTCTCATGCCCAAAATATGGTATTAAACAACATTTTTCCAAAATTGAATAAATATATTTACACAATAATTCTATTAAATATATCCACATGATTGTCTTTGTATCTTTTCAATTTCTTCAGTAGGAGTTTTATTTTAGGGCCTCGTTTGAAATATTCCCCACAGTTTCCACTCTTCCTGCAATTTCCTGGTTGCTGTAATCTGCGCATACACAGAGATCAGAATTTCCTGCACTGAGATGGCTTTCCTGATATGCATCAGGCTGCAACCAGATTTCTGCATCTCTTTTACCATTTTTTGTTTGAAAACCAACTTGACAATTGATCTTAGCTGTTTTATTCAGGTCACGTTTCATATTCAAACTATTATCAAGTCTTTTCTTTGGAGAGACAACTTATGCACTAGCACCTGCCATTTTGTGAAAAAGTGGTGATTGATTTCTTTGTTCTATGAAAATCTGATGACAAGCTAAGTTATTAACTTTAAAACTTCTATTTCAGGAAATTTCTGAAAAGAATGAACAATTTGACTATTCAGAGCAGGCCACAGATGAGTTGGAAATTAAGTTTGGAATCTATTTTCAACAAGGAGAAAAGGACTGATCACACTTACGGTGCTTCCTGTTGATATTTGGAAATTACTGTTTACAAAAATGTTAATAGAATTCTCAATACAAATGCCTAGCTGTGTCTTTGCTCAGTGTATAAATATTTCACTTAGTTTTTTTTTCAAGCTCTGTGGTTTGAAGATTTCAAATTAAGGGAGAAATTTTAACTCCTGAGTGGAAAGCTGGCTATATGGGTGGCAGCTGCTGCGAGAGGCACAGTCCATTTTAATGCTTGGTCTTATGAATATAGATGCCATGAGCTGCCCACCTGAAACATCCAGTGACAATTCATTGGATTTGGCAACCAGACATTGAATGGCTCAGGGCAGCCCTGGCTTGCCCTCAGGTTGCTGGATGGAGAGGGTTTGGGGCTTTTGGACAGTCATATGTTCATGGAGGGGTGGAGAGATGCCTGAGTTGGTAAAGGCTGAAACATTCTTTATCGGTCCTGTAGGAGTTAATTTGGCTGGACCTTCCCTCAGTAAGCCCTTAAAATGGAGTTGGGGTCCTATTGAAGTGATTAGACTCCAATTTGTACATATTTATGGGATGATCTCTATTACCCAGGATGACACCATCATAGGAAAGGCCACAATAAAAGGGGCTTATCACCTGAAACAGGTGGGAAACTTTGGACACAGAGAGTTTCAAAATGGAGCTGGCTGCATCTCTGACTTTAATGGAGCAGTAAGACTACTGACCCCATTTTGAGGTCGTTATGGCCTGTTAACATCAGGTGAAAGCCATGGATATTAATCCCATAGAGAGCAAAATGTGAAATCTGTTAATATTTGAGACATATAAAAGACTGCCCAATGCTCACCTGCTAAACTCTAGATGCTACACACCAGGTGTCATACATTAGATGTCACACTTTCTAATAGGTCCTTGTTATGGTATGCAGTTATGATATTACCAATTTTTAGAAAAACTGTTTGAAAGGTCACAATTTGTATACCTTGGACTGAGTTTAAAGACTGTTTCCAAAATGGACGCCATGGGTCACTTGGCTTTCTCCTCATGGATTTGGGCTGGAATCCCTTTGGCCAGACAAAGAGGAGACATCCTCAGACACATACATTTAAAAGTCGATGAGTGTTCCAAAGGACTAAACAGAAACTCACTGAATTGATGGCTTTTCCTCCAAACATAAAGATACTAACTAATAAGCCACTGTAAGGTGTGAATAACCTTGACTCTTTCAATCACTATTGGGGTGAAGGAGACTTCGGATAGCTGTAATGGCATTATCACTTGCCTTATACGGAAAGTAACTCAGCGTTCTTGTACAGGTCACATGATAATGGCAGCCATCTTGCCTTATCTGCAAAAATCATTGAAAAGAGCAGGAAGCAGACAGATCCACAGAAAACCATCTTGAAGAAGCTTCAACCCAGGGAGAGACACAGAAAGGCATCTAAAAACAGCTACTAGTCTGTTGTAAAGTAACTGGGCAGCTCAAAGTGCCACAACTGCAGAACGGAAGTAACAAACCTTCTCTCCTCCCAGTAAACCTGGTTCCACCTACTAAGTTCATCTGTTAAAGAAACCTCTTTAATTCAATTCAACAATGGAAGTTGTTGCAGCTGCAGAGACAACTCTACAACCTCAAGACCTTTACTTCAAACAACCTGAGATCTCAACTTCAAAACGTATCAGGCTTGCACTGAATATGGACTAAACTTGATTAACATTTATGAGTATTGTTTTATCTTCATTTGTAATTAAACTTTGTGTGTGTGTATGTGTCAGTAACTTTGGGGGGAATTTTCCATTCTGGAGACTAAGTCCGGCGGTGGGTGGGAAAGTCAGCATGACTCCCACTGGGCGGTGAGGCTTATTTTAATGCCTGATTTTCTGCTTTTCATCTAATTAATTATGCATCAACAAGGACCTTCCGAATCTTGTGGTGGGATGGGCAGGGATTTGTCCTTCCACTGTTACCTCATGTGGTCAAATCCTGGTGCCATATTTAATCAGCATCAGTACAAACATTTACTGCAGGCCAGGTGTGGGCAGAATGTCTGCAATACCATGGTGACCAATCCCAACAAACACTTGGATCCACTCTTCAGCGAGGCCTCCCTGGGGATTCTCCTCCAAGCTGTCCAGGAAAGGTGGGAAGTCCTCTTTATTCAGGATGGGAGCAGGAGGTCCTCAAATCTAACTATATTGGCCTGGGAGGAGGTTGCCAGGGAGGTCAGCATCCATAACAGTCAAAAAAAAGGATCACCATGGTTACCCTGCAATGCAGAAAATGAATGAAAGATCTGATGCACTCCGCTAGGGTAAGTGAAACTTCTACTCAACTCCAAACTCACACTCTCATAAGGGCATCAGGTAGTCTAAGGGTTAGAGTTCACAGGGATGTCACACATGACCAACAGATGGGACATCAGCACTGAATGTTTGCCAGCCACTTTAAGATCAGCATATCATGTAAGATCTTGCACAAATGGTATCTTAATCCCTTTGGGGAGGGCTTAGCACACATAACAGTCATGCATGTTTCTAACTGCACTTTCATCCATAGTGCAGGACAAGACCACCCACAACCAATGGGAGAGAGCAGAGACTGGAGGGGCGACTCCAGGAGTTAGGACACTCTCCCCCCATGAGGAGCAAGCAGCAGAGCTCACTGGTAAGGACCAAGATCGCACCTGCACAGAAGCCGAGATCAGCCTCCCTCAACAAGCCAGTGAGGAAACATC
The DNA here is from genome assembly GCF_017639515.1 of Carcharodon carcharias. Taxonomy (NCBI): domain Eukaryota; kingdom Metazoa; phylum Chordata; class Chondrichthyes; order Lamniformes; family Lamnidae; genus Carcharodon; species Carcharodon carcharias. The sequence continues at coordinate 116,518,118 of NC_054467.1, forward strand.
CAATATACATTGGCCACATGTGGACAATGGCTCTGAGTGACATATAGTGTAGGAGCTTGCCTAGTCAATCACTGATTATCTCTTCTTTCTATTCCAGCCACCAGCAAGATAAGGCGGAGAAAGGTGCCTCAATCTCAGCCCCAGACCCTGTGGCACCTCAGATGAGCAGGCAGAGGAAGCATCAGATGAAGATCCATCACTGCATTCAACTGCATCCTCTCCCAGTGAAAATACACATGCCTTGGTGGGTCCTAGTTCTAGAGCCAGCTCAGGGTCATAATCTGGTGATCTCCTCATGGACATGTGTCCACAGCAGGCAGAGGCAGTGACAGCTGATGTGTCTGACATTCGGAGGACGGCTGGAGATCAGGCCCCTGCAGAGTTCAAGTCTGATGGTGAACCTGTCTTCAGGGGATACCCCTTATCACTGAGGATCCAACTCTCTAAGTGCCAAGCTCCCTCAAATATCTCTGGTACCTGGGAGTGACTCAAAATGTACGAGTTGTGTGATCTCCCTGGGTACCTGGCACAAACATGTTGGATTTGCTTTCTGTGATCACAGATTAACTGGAAGTCCAGAGAGTGAAATCCTTTTCTATTAATGAATCTCACAGGCTGCAGCCAGGGAGCTCTGAAAGCCAAATGTGTGCAGTCGATGGTGCCCTGTATGGGAAGCCTGAGATTGCAGTGAATCCATAGCACTGTTGGCACTGTCTTTTGTTCATCTCCATGTAGGAAATCTGTCTTCTGTAGACCCTTGGTTATGCCAAACATCTTCATGGATTTGTTCCCTCCTCATCAGCATCTGGGACTTCCTGGAATCTCACTGGCTCTTGTTCCTCAGGGTAATGGGTCTTCCCTGAGCTGTGCCAGTCGGTGATGAGTCCTTCTTCTCCTCATTCTAATCCAAGATTTGAAGGAGACACCCCTCCTTGTATCTGTGAATGAAAACAATTGAACAATCAATAGTAGTTCCCATGAAATGGTCTCCCTCCAGATACAAGGCAGGAGTGAAGTCTCAATCTGTACAAGGCATACGAAGGTCACCCCTTGCAGGCTGATATCCTGGAGGACAACATGTGGTTGGGTTTTCCCCTCCGACTGTACATTCACAATGAGGGTCTTAATTAAGTTTAAAAGGCCTTGAGTCCTATGACCCACAACTGGCTTTCTGGTGGCTGTCCTCCAGTGGCCTGGACAATAACTATCAATACCCAATACTGGCACTTATGTCATTACTGTGAGCATGGTGCCTTAAATGCCATGACTGGGAAAATGGAGGCTCGGTGGGTCCATATGTCCCTGTAAGGATCTCATGCCAATGAAGACCATATGCACCGCAGCAGCTAAACTGAGTGGATTCTGATCTGAATTTGCACTATTAGTAAAGGAGCCAAGCTCATTCATTGTGCATTAGACCCTCGAGTCCAGCACTCAGCTGAGCCATGCTCTCCATGTTTTGAGCAGGACAGTTGAGACAATTTTGAGACTCCTCCCTGACCGATCTTTTTTTAGCTTGCTTCTTGAACTCCATCATTGTAAGGTGAGCTCAATAATGGTGCTGCTGACCTTCATCTTGGAGAGCAGATTCCAACTTCCCACTATCACCCACCAAAACTGTCCCATCCTCCTCCATACTCACTAATTCCCCTTCCTCCTATCACTATCCAACCTGCCCCTGTTACTCTTGAGCCCATCATTGTCCATGTTGATATTCCTGTCCTGCCCACCCCGAACACTTTAATGTTGATGTCCCATGCTCTTTGTCCACTTAACCCTTTCCCTTCTCAAGGCCACATGCACCCTGACTTTCCGGGACCCGGCCCCCTCCACTGCCCCTGCCCCATGAGACCTTAAAATATGCCCCCATGACTTTTCAGTTACTGACTTACAGGATCCAGTTGACTCCTCTGAACATTACTGTTCCCTCTGCCTCACAATACCATGACTCGAACTACCAGGACCAAATACCTCAGGTGACTGACCATACCCGGCACACCATACTGTGCATGACTGTCACTGCCCAGAGAGGCCTTCCTCTGCCCAAGACCAGGACCAAGACATGTGTGACTTGCAGAGCCCTCTAACATGGCCCATACAGCCTCAGCTCAATCTCTTAAGTATGCCCCAACTGTATGGCCGCAGGCCCAGGACAGTCTTGACCTCTTCCTTGGACAGTCTTCTGCCCCTTGACCCAGGATAGTCTTTCACTACTCCACTCTGTTCCTTAACCACCCACTAGTCCTGGCTCTGATCTCTTGCTCCCCTCCCATGTTCCACACCACCGCGCCCTTCCTAGGCCCTGCCTTGGTCTCCTCCCTCCTTCCTGTGTCCCACACCCAACCTTTCCATTCCTGCCTCCGTACCCCCCCTCCATGCCTCCCATGCCTATGCCATGGTCAAGCTTGTGATACAGGCACCCATAGTCTCACAGCAACACTCATAAAGGAAGTGGACAGTGGCATCTACTGACCTGCAAGTTGTTGAAGTGAAACTTGCCAGGTGTGTGCCACTTATATACTGTCAGGAAACAGATCATTCTAATTATCCACCTGCAGGGCACTTAATTTGGAGGGGGAATGTAATTCCGGTGAGTTGGCCTTTTAATGAGATGCAAATAAATGCAAATGTGGCGCCTGACATAGATCAGTGGGAAGCTTGACCAGTATTTAACCTGCCATCAAAACTGGGAGAACAATATTACCCGCTGGTGGGTAACTGATTTTTCACATCATGCCAAATTTGCTGCTCCAGCCCACCACGATTCCCCTTGCTGATGGGAGTGGAAAATGCTGCCCTTTATCTTTTCTGAGGTAACATCCAGAGCAATACAGTGAAATAAACTAACCTTTACTTTTTAAATATAAAGGCTTTGTGGCTGGTGTGTTTCAAATTGGAGTACTCACTCCATGGGTAAGAAAATACAATGCACATACAGATACGTTGTTCATGGATGACTTTGGGGAAACACTTTTTAAAGTGTCCATGACATTCTTCAAAAAGATGTGAACGAAATCTAGACATTGGCTGGGAGCATGAAATTTTCAAGTTTTTTCAGCCACCCTATGATTGACCGTAGCAGTTTACAAAAGTTACAATTACCTGGATTTGCCTCTTTAGAGGACTAGCCAAGTCAATACCTATGGCAAATAAAATTTAATGAAAAGTTATGAGGCTCATAGGCTGTGATTTTCCAGCCCCATTGGCATTGGGAGTCATGGTGGATGGGGAGACAATACTACAAGAAGGCCGAAAATCAGTTTTACGCTATTGTGAAAGCAGATTGCAATCATAAGCTCCACCCATCAATGGCAGGCTACCTTACCTGTCGCCGCACTTTGGGAACATCATTTTAATATATTTGCATCTAATTATATGTACTGCTCACCAGAATCATCCCCCTACGTCAAAATTACCACCCATGTCGGTGTGACTTCAGAACAGTGTGCTTCACAACTGCCTTTTAAAGATGTGCAACTGGCAACCTGAGCTTCAAGGGAGGTGAGTGCACACAATCTTGCACAGCGCTCATGAGCATCACCCATAGGACATCAAAGAAGAGACATCACGCATTCGTGGGTGAAGCCAGACCATCACTTTTGTCTGAAGGTTACACACTCCACAGGGAGTAGGCCCTGGACTGAGGGCACCTGCTTTTATGTTGTGCAGGAACCAAGGTTTCACATCTGAGTGACATGAACACTGCTCATCAGAATAAGGAGCCATAGGCAGGGAGACATTCTTGGGAGTTTATTTACAATTGTGAACATTAGGTGCTAGTAATTAACACACATGCCAAGGCTGTGCAACTATATCTTCTTCACAGCACAACGCTCCTGATCTATGGACACCCGGTGCGGAAGGGGGTCGGGAAGGAGGAGGACCTCCTCGTGAACCTGCTCCTGGGCTTGGCCAAGTTGGCCATTAACAGGTCCACGCAGCGGGCGATCGACGGGGGAGTCCCGCCCGATTGTTTATCCCTCTTCCGTGGCTACGTTCGCGGCCGGATGTCCCTGGAGAGGGAGCACGCGGTGTCTGTTGGCACTCTCGAGGCCTTCCATGCCCAGTGGGCACCGCGGGGACTGGGGTGTTTTGTTGACCCCTTTAATCACATTTTGATTTAAAGTTTGTAAGTTTCCTTTAAACTTTGATCTTGGTTTTACAGCTGACTTGAATTAGGGACTGTGCCTGATTTATCCCAATTTTGTTAATTTGGTTTTATTGGTTTTAATTCAAAAGAGTTACATCTTCTTCACAGCACAACGCTCCTGATCTATGGACACCCGGTGCGGAAGGGAGTCGGGACGGAGGAGGACCTCCTCGTGAACCTGCTCTTGGGCCTGGCCAATTTGGTTATTAACAGGTCCAGAGGGCGGGCGATCGACGGGGGAGTCCCGCATGATTGTTTGTCCCTCTTCCGTGGCTACGTTTGCAGCCGGGTGTCCTTGGAGAGGGAGCACGTGGTGTCTGATGGTGCACTCGAGGCCTTCCGTGCTCTGTGGGCACCACAGGGACTGGGGTGCTTTATTGACCCCTTTAATCACATTTTGGTTTAAAGTTTGTAAGTTTCCTTTAAACTTTGTTCTTGGTTTTACAGCTGACCTGAATTAGGGGCTGTGCCTGATTTATCCTAATTTTGTTAATTTAGTTTAATTGTTTTGACTCTATAAGAGTTACATCCTCTTCACCTTCCTAACCCTGCTGCTACATCTTGGTACTCCCCTGACATCCATAGCAGAGGCAGAGGAAGTGAGAGGAGTTGAAGGAGAAATTGTTCAGTGTGAGAACAAGTTTAGCTAGATGGAGGAAAGTAGTGGTGGATGGGGATTGTTCGGGCCTCTGTTCGAGGAAGAAGCTAAGGGCCCTCAGACCATCCTGGTGGGGGATGGAGGTGTAGAGGGATTGGACGTCCATGGTGAAGAGGAAGCGGTTGGGGCCAGGGAACTGGAAATTGTTGATGTGATGTAAGGTGTCAGAAGGATCATGGATGTGGGTGGGAAGGGACTGGACAAGGGGAGAGAGAAGGGAGTCAAGATAACGAGAAATGAGTTCTGTGGGGCAGGAGCAAGCTGACATGATCGGTCTACTGGGACAGTTCTGTTTGTGGATTTTGGGTAGGAGGTAGAAGCGGGCCGTCCGAGGTTGGGCGACTATCAGGTTGGAATCTGTGGGAGCAAGATCCCCAGAGGAGATGAGGTCAGTGACAGTCCTGGAAACAATGGCTTGATGTTTAGTGGTGGGGTCATGGTCCAGGGAGAGGTAGGAAGAAGTGTCTGTGAGTTGACACTCAGCCTCTGCGAGGTAGAGGTCAGTGCGCCAGACAACAACAGCACTACCCTTATCAGCGGGTTTGATGACGATGTCAGGGTTGGACCTGAGAGAATGGAGTGCAGTAAGTTTAATTAAGAAGATAATTAGTGTATGGCCAGGACTACGGAACAGGGAAATTCACTCACAGCATCTGATGGATGTTGCACTGCTGGATTCCACTTGTTTGAGCACCACTGACCTCACCGTCAGCACAGGAATGGTCCAGATCGTTGCTGGCCAGCTGGATGGGTCTATTTTCAAAGTCTGTGAGGACTTTGATGTTAGGCATTACTCCCCCAGTCTGCAACCTTTCCCTCTTGCACTGCATGAATACAGATGAAGAGAGTGTAAGCAGGATGCCTGCTAGGCCAGATGAGAAGGATGCCTGGCATATGTGGGTGGTGAGTGGTGCCATGAATGGGATGAGAACATGATCTGCAGGGCAGATGAAGGTGTGTGTGAGAAAGTGAACAGTGATGTACCTAGAACTGGCAGTGAGTGAGATCCCTGTGGATGTGTGATGGGTTTGTGAGTGTGTGAGTTGAGAGTGAAGAGAAGAGTGATTTTCCCTGGCTCAACAGTGGAGATCATTTATCCTCTTTCGGCACTGGGTGGCTGTCCTCTTTTGCAGAATGTTGGTGCTGACCACAGCTGCCACTGCCTCCCATGCTGGATTGGTGACTTTGCTGACTGGTCTTTGCCAGACCGGGGCTTCCACTGCATCCAGTAGGTGCCCAAAGGAGGAGTTACTAAATTTGGGGGCATCAAGTTTCCTCCCTTTGGCAGCCACGACTTTGCAGCAGCACCCCTTAGAGACTTCTAACCCAGTGCAGGGGTGACCTTTAAATATGGCACATGGATTAATGAAGGCTTGAGGTGATGGCAGGTTGGGTGCATCCGAGGCCACCCCACCAGCGGTCTGGCGTGCTTCCCAGGAATGAATTATTAATGAGGTGGGGCATGCTGGGAATGGGACAATATGACGTGAAAACCCGTCATTGCTGCCGTTAGGTAAAACACCCTTTCTTCCACCCCCTACCGCACTTTTTCCAAATCTGGGACGATTCTGCCCATAATGTTAGTGTCCAGCATAGAACACAGGAATAGTGCACATAGCTCTGGGTATCAAATTCCAGGAAGGGGATCACAATTCTTGAAAACGTGCAGCAAAGGGACAACCACTTAATACTTGTAGCTCAAAGATGTTTGATATCAAGTAGAGGCTTCAAAAGCCAGAATTGCGTATACCAGAGAAGAGAGGAGATTTTATTAAGTTATTCAAGTCCCTGAAGAGTATCAACAGATTGAATGTTGCGAAACTATTTACCATGATCCTGAGAATAATAATGAGGGGATGGGGACTGAAGCTCAAGAAGTGAATGGACAGTTCACATCAGAGAGTGCTGAATGTTTGGAAAGGCTTGTTGGGGAGATAGGTGAGAATGAAACCATTTTAAGGGGATGTCGGACAGGGTTTTGGTGAAACAAAATCAATTGAGGGCTTTAGGTAATAAACTATGGCCAGGATTTTACGGCCCTGCCGTGACGTGTCTCCCCCCGATGGATGTGGCGAGCCATTTAAATCTCAATTCAGTTCGGGCGGGAGGGCCATAAAATCCTGGCCTATGTTCTGGAGTTGGTCAAATGGACCAACCGACTCGATGCTGCACTAAACCCACTTAGCCAGGATTTCCAACAGGTGCCTTGGGTGATTGACTTCTCTGATTTCCCTTCTTTCCACTCAGCATTTCACATGATGGTATGACTGCCCCAACATCAATACCTCCAGTCCCAATCACTATCCTCCCTCCCATTGGTCTCCCTTCTCTTTGTACCTATCTGAAGCCTGCTGCCCAAAGTCATACGAACATAGGAACAAGGAGCAAATTGCCTGGAGATGCCCAACATGTGCCTGCAGAGCACTGGGCGAATTTAAGTGAGTCCTAAGGCCCAATGTTAAGTGTGCCAAGGCTCTTCCTGTCCTGGAACTGGGATCATTCCCTGTGCTCAGTTTGGGCCAGTCTGTTGATGTGAACCAGTTGCTGGCCTCTAACCTTTGTAAGGATTCATAGCATGCAACGTAATATTGGTTACATTTATCTATCTCTGTTATCAGTTGTAGCTGGAATAATGTCAAAAATCTTGAGAAAAGTTGAAAAGAAACAAATCCTCAGTGTCTGTGAAACAATCCACTTTGAGCACCATAGTACAAACATACTAAATTACAAATGACTACTTAATACACAAATATCATAATGCATGGATATCACAAATCAGGCCATTCAGTCACTCTTTCTCTATTCTAATTTGAAAAGAAAAGTACATTTTTTTTTGCCTAAATAATGGTTTGACCGGCTTTTGCTACCTTGGGCAAAACATGTAATATATGAGACCTTAACTTCAGAATGAATGAAAGGCAATGATATGGAAATTTGTGCAGTTGTGATTCTTTGATTTCCTTATGTGAATTGTGCTATGTGTTGAGACAGCAGACATAAAACTAGTTAGCTGAACCTCTGGGCTGGTTGTGGGGGGGGCGGGGGCGGTTGGGGCGGGGTGGGTCAGTGTTTCAAAGGACAGGAGCTGTATGTTGGCCTGGGTTAATACATACGCTGATCTTGCTGAACATATTTTGGGCCACTCTATTTTGCAGTATAGGGAAGACTGCTCATGCATTAGCCAGTGCGGCACTCAGGTGAAGCTTTCCTTTATGAGATGCTGACATGTGACTCATTTCAACTTGGGATCATTTGTGGTGGATAGGGTGTGAGATAGCTGGGAATCCCCACGGAGAGTCAAACATAAACCCTGGGCCATGTTAATTCTCAGGTCTCATTAGCATCTGGAAGAATTGTCTCACACCTGTAAGCAATGAGAGTGATGTCAGGTGGGAGCAGGAATTTGGGTCAGAGGGAACCATCACCCTCACAATGTTAGTGCTGTGGGAGGGATTTGTAAGGAGATGCCAACACTAGGATGGAGAGGTGAAGCCGGGTCTTAGAAAGGTCAATGTTTCCGTGTGAGGCCCGAGGAGCATTCTTGCTCCTCCTAGACCACAAAGAATCATCAGAAAAGTTGAATAAAAAGTTAAATCAAAGCACTTACCTTGACCTATTCTGGTCAGTGCTGACTTCTGCCAGGTCTGGCTATCAGGTTTGGCCCTGTGTTGGCCTGCTGGATTCCTCAGTTAAGATGGTACATGATGTCAATGATTCATTGGGCTGTGGCTCAGTCCCACACCTGGGGAAGACAACACATTGATGAAATTAGTAAAAATGGCGGCTGAAAATGCATCAGTAATATGACAGGTATCCCCAAGCCACCAATGTAACGACCTGCCCAATCAGTTTATACCAGGTGGACCAGGTTAAAATGCAGGCTCGTATCTTGAAGGGATTTTTTTACTGGTTGATCATTATTTTAAGTCACTCACAGGATGTGGGCTTTACTTGAATGTCTGGTGTTTATTGCCTGTTTCTAGCATAACTGAGTGACTTGTTGGGCCAATTCAGAGGCCAAGTAAAAATTAACCATATTGGTTTGGGACTGGAGTCATACAGGGCAGACTGGATAAGGACAGCGGAATTCCTTCCCTAAAGGATATGAGTGATCTAGCTGGGATTTTATCAACAGGCTGTTAGTTTTCTGATCTTTATCTTATCTACTTTGCCTGTACTCTTAAGCTTCTCTGGATGGGATATTATAAGGCATGTGGCAGACTACAATAACCTTGGTGATCTTGGTGAGGCTGTATTGCAAGATACTGCTGAAATACCCAGGCACCTAAAATGCAGTTGCAAATCATATTTGGTACATTTAATGATGGTCCTGGTTGCTTGGGCCTCAATGTATCCTTGCTCCACTACAATGTTAATGGAACTAAGTCTCAATAGGGTGCAGTGGTTTCCTAGTGTTATGGACTTGATTTTTCCAGACATGTTTCTCACCTAACTTTATTTACAGGTTGCAGCAGCAGTTACATGCTTCCATTAGGCTCCACAACTAGAAGAGGAACTCCCAATCTAAGGTTTCCCCCTGCTTAGAGTTGATTCGTTCACACTGTCACATGATATTATACAACACAGTAAGACTTAAAGCTACAGTCACTACTTTCCTTAAAGCTACAATTACTACACCTAGAAATCATAGTTGTTGTTTATCTCCTCCCTGAAATAATACATGAATACATCAATACAGGAAAAAAATGTTTTGAGATGAAGGTATTATGATTGTAACTTGGGAAATAGATACTGACCTGTGTAGAATGATAGAAGTTTACAGCAAAGAAGGAACCTCATTCCTGTGCTAGGCCTTTGCAAGAACCATCCAAAATGAATTTCTCTGTTCTGCTTTCTTCCTAGAGCATTGTAGCTTCCTCAGCTTCAAATATTTATTCAGCTTTCCCTTAAAAGGAACAATGGTCATGCCTCAACCCAGTCTCTGCGGCAAAGCAAGTGATGCTCCAGCGATCCAACCAACATAAAAACTTCTTTCTGTGCTCTTTTAATAACGATCTTAAATTAATGACCCCTGCTGCTGGTGATTCTTTGGATTCTGGATTGCATATGGGGTTTTAATAACTACACGTGTGCAATCATTGGAAAATCAGAAAGGTGTTAAAAGCCATCTTTATTCTGCTGTGGTAGATCTGGGCATGGTGGGGGAAACTGACGTAGATGGCTGACTGACAGAATCAGGTAACTTCTAATGTTGAACTTTTTACTTTTAGGGGATTGAAGAAAAATTAAGGACAGAGGTGACCTTAGCTGCTGCTGCCAGGCCTACAGGGATGCTAGAGCTTTCCTGCAGGTTGCAAATGTGCATCACTGCACCTCTAAGTAGCTGTAGCCTTTACAAGAACTGTCCCTCTGACACATCAAGGTAGGGTTGATGTTGATGAGAGAGAGATAATGCTGAATGTGGACGACTCATGCTCAATGGGACAGCTTCCACCCTATGCTGCATGATGAAGGATGACAGCAACATATAACACAGTGCTTAATATAAAAGAAATACACTCACCCTAATAAAGGTCAAGCAATGGAAATGTTAGCTGTAAAATACTGGCCATTTTGTTGAACTGGATATACTACATATCAAGGGTAAGATATAGTATATAAAATTACAGGACTAATACTTCAGAAATTTAAACTGCTCCTGCTTCTCTCGTGCCAAATCCTTTTGAAAGAAAGATCTGTGTGAAAGACGGACCTATGTCCCATGTACACGATAAGATGAAAAAGGATGCAGGCAGTGCAGGGAATGCAGTCACATCAACGATAATACAAGGTAAAGATAAACAACATCATTAATAGTTATAGGAAATGAAAATAAAAGCAGGTGCAAGTTATAGCCAATCAATCTCACATTGATTGTACCCCGCAATGTTATTGTGAGATATTAGTTATTAGCTCGTACGGGCCTCTCACAAATTCTCACAAATTTTCTGCTATGGCAAGCAGCAAGCAACAAGGAACTTCAATTGCTACTGTACATGTGATCTGAATCTTCCCCATGCTCAATGACTCTCTTTCAGGCAGGATTTCATAACTAGAGGTCGAAATGGATGAAGGCGGCATAAGATTGGACATAAACCCACTGTGATAATGTACATTTAGGCATTTGTTTATTCCGGGATTTCATGACCATTGTCCATGTGAAGCCTTCTCTGCAGATGTACATTATGGGAATTGGGGCAAAGAGGGAAATGGGCCAGGCAAAATTGACTGTGCAATGATCCAAATTCCTGATGCCTACTGGGTGGAATTTTCCTTCCTCACTGGTGTCGGGCATGCTCGGTGGCATGGGCAGACAATATAATGAGAAGGCCAAAAATCAGTTTCATGACCTGGTGAAACCAGTTTGTGATTGTCCGCTCAGTCTGTCAATGGTGGGCCACATTTCACACCATTGGACATTGGGAACCCCATTGTAATACATCTGCATATCATTAGAAAGCTAGCCCACCGGACTCATCCCCCCATGTTGGATCGTCCGCCCACATCAGTGTGATTGCAAACCAACATTCACCTGGCGACCTGCACTTTGTTTGGGACTTCAAGGTTTGTTTGCCTGCCTTGCTTTGGGCAGCACTTGTGGTTATCAGCACCAGGCTTCACAGGCAGTACCACTGCATTTTTAGGGGGCTCACAGGTAGGTCTCTAACTACCAGACCAGCCATAAGGCTTTATACAGCTGCAGGGCAGGGCTATTTGGGGAAGGGGGAGAATTGGCATCAGGCAAGGGAAGAGGCTGCCCTCACATTTCACACAGCCCCCACCTAATCCCCATGGCTCCTCATACCCTATGTCAACTCAATGCCAACTCATGCACCTACCCAGCCACCCCCTCCCCAATTGGTCTTCATACCCCCTAGGTGAACTTAATGCCAGCTTACCCAGTATCCACCATGGGTAGACCTCAGGAGCCATGTGGCAATGAAAAGAAAATAAGCTTCTAAAAATCTAATAGCTCTCCCACTATACAGACTTGATAGTGTAAAGAACTCCCATTCATGAAAGCTTCAAAGCTTTTAAATCTCCTCAAGTGGTTATTCTTTTATAAAAACAAAGTCTTTTGTTCATACCTCCAATCCTTTAAAAGCCTCTTTAAGTTATCAATCAAACTATGAACTCAGAATTCCCTACTAAGGTAATTGTAGCTTTTGAAACTCAGCTAAGCTTTCACAATTAGTAACCCTTAGAGAAATATTAACATTCACCAGCTGATCTATCAATCAAAGCAGTCCAGCAGATTTTTTTTTTAACAATCACTGACTGCTACAGTCTTTTTTTTACAGTTTAAAGAAGTTTAAACAAACTTTGAATCATGAAGGTTAAACAGACTTTGTCTATCCTTCAATTTTATGACTCCCATATTGCGGTCAAGGCCCTTGCAACAGCAAAAATGAAACCTGTTTGAACTCAGCACTAAGTTCAAATGGCCATGCTGAGTTTATGATTCCCTTCTGCATGAATCATGCCCTTCCCCTTTTCCTCTACTGGCGAAAATGGGATCTGTTGGAAATGGGGCTGGGATTTCCACATCTGGTTCTGCTCAACATTTTTAAAGATCTTCTTGACTCTGTAAAAATCTGGCCCAACATGCTAAATTTAATACACCACAACTTCCTCACATAATTCTAAGTTTTTTTCCTAAATTGATTAATATATTGAAATTAATTATATATTAAATCAGAGATGACTAGTAATAATTAGAAACAACCTATATTAATTACATATTGATGGGATGTTAAATACTTAGGAACAGGTAAGTAATTTAACTTGAGAGTTATATCAAATGTTTTGGTATCTATCTTCATAACTGAAGTAAATGAAGGCAAAATGCACATATTTTATTTTAAACTAATTAAACAATACATTGCATATAGGATGGCCAATACAAAAAATGATCCACATCTTCATTGAACTAAATCAATTTGCTATGGCACTTAGAACACTTAAGAGGAACATAAATGTACTAGAAATTTGCTTAAATTAAATTCCACTATTATAAAGTTCTTAAGATGTTTTAAATTTTAAATTACAGTTTATGAGGAAGTGGAAAACTTTATCACAAGGGTCCAATGAGGTCAAGCCAAGTCTTATATTTAAGAAGGAATTCAATAAACACTTCACAGAGAATCACAGAATCAGAGAATTGTTAGAGTGCAGAAGGAGGCCATTTGGCCCATCATGTTTGCTCCAGCTTCCAAATGAGCATTATGACTTAGTGCCATTCTCTTGCCTTTTCCCTGTACCCTTGCACATTGTTTCTATTCAAATAATTATCTATTGCCCTCTTGAATGCCTCGATTGAACCTGCCTCCACCACACTTCCAGATGGTGCATCCCAGACCCGAACCACTCGCTGTGTGAAAAAGTTTTTCCTCACGTCACATTTGTTTCTTTTGCAAATCATTTTAAATCTGTGCCCTCTCTTCTTTGATCCATTTACAAATGGGAACAGTTTCTCCCTATCTACTCTATCCAACCCTCTCATGATTTTGAATACCTCCGTCAAATCTCCTCTTAACCTTCTCTCCAATGTGTCTTCATGACTGAAGTTTCTTGTCTCTGGAACCATTCTTGTAAACCTCTTCTGCACACTTTCCAATGTGTTCACATCCTTCCTATAGTTTGGTACCCAGAGCTGTACATAATACTCCAGCTGAGGTCTAACTAGTGATTTATATAAGGTCAGCATAACTTCCTTGCTCTTTTACTATTATGCCCCTATTAATAAAGCCCATGATACTGTATGCTTTATTAACTGCTCTCTCCACCTATCCTGCAACCTTCAATGATCTATGCACATACACACAGAGGTCCCTCTGCTCCTGCACCCCCTTAAGAATTGTATTCCTTATTTGATATTGTCTCTCCATGTTCTTCCTACTAAAATGAATCACCTCACACTTCTCCGCATTGAACTTCATCTGCCACCTATCTGCCCACTCCACCAACATGCCTATGCCCTTTTGAAGTTTTTACAATGCTTCCAAGTTTTGTATCACCGACAAATTTTGAAATTGTTCCCTGCATACCAAGATCTAGATCATTAATATATATCAGGAGAAACAGGGATCCCAAAATCAGCCCTGGGGAACTCCACTACAAACCTTGCTCCAGCCTGAAAAATATCCATTGACCAATACTCTCTGTTTCCTATTACTCAGCCAATTTTGTATCCACATTGCAACTGTCCCTATGAGCTATAACTTTTCTCACAAGTCTGTTCTGTGGGTACTGTATCAAATGCCTTTTGAAAGTCCATGTACACCGCATCAACATCATTACCCTCATCAACCCTCTCTGTCACCCCTTCAAAAAACTCAGCAAGATGGTTAAACATCCCCTTTAGGAATCCATGCTGGCTTTTCCTAATCAACCCGCATTTTTCCATGTGACCACTAATTCTATCCCGAATAATTGTTTCTAGAAGCTTCCCCACCACTGAAGTTAAACTGACTGGTCTGTAAATGCTGGGCTTATCCTTATAACCTTTTTTGAACCAGGGTGTAATGTTTGCAATTCTCCAATCCTCTGGCACCTCCCCTGAGTCTAGAGAAAATGGAACATTTATAGTCAGTATCCCTACAATTTCCACTCTCACTTCCTTCAATATCCTTGGATGCATCTCATCCAGTCCCTGAGCCTTGTCAACTTTAAGTATCGACAGTTCATCTAACACTTGCTCCTTATCAATCTTGAACACTTCTAGTGACAGAGTTTCCTTCTCAGTCACCGCGACCTTGGTAGCATCTGCTTCCTTGGTAAAGAAAGATACAAAGTATTCATTTAGCTTGAAGAGGAAAAATGCTGTACATTATATGAACTTCTCTCTCTCACTCAATCTGTCCTGCCACCATCAATGATTTAGGCTCATATGCACCCAGGTCCCTCTGCTTCTGCACCCCTTTTAGAATTATATCATTTATTTTATATTGCCTCTCCATGTCCTTCCTACCAAAATTAATCATTTCACACTTCCTGCCTTGAATTTCATCTGCCACTTGTCTGCCCATTCCACCAACATGCCTATGTCCTTTTGAAATTCTACATTATCTTCCTCACAGTTCACAATTCTTCCAAGTTTTGTATCATCTGCAAATTTTTAAATTTTTTACTGTACACAAGGTCTATTTCATTAGCATATATCAGGAAGAGCAAGGGTCCCAACACTGATCCCTGGGGAACTTCACTACAAACATTCCTCCAGTCCGGAAAACATCCATTAGCCACTACTTTATGTTTCCTGTCACTCAACCAATTTCATGAGAATTTAAAAATTGATGCATTGTTCATCCAAGAGCCAATGTATGTCTGTGAGTGCAGAGGTGATGAGTGAATGGTGTTTGGTGCAAGTGAGGACATGGGCTGAAGGGATTTGGATGACCTCAAGTTTACAGAGGAGAGAATATGGTAGGCTGACAATGTTTTGCATTAAAATAGTCAAACCTAGAGGTAACAAAGGATGGATAAGGCTTCCAGCAGCAGTTGAGGTAAGGCAGTGACAAAGTTGGTGATGTTGCGAAGCTGAAAATAGTTGGTCTTAGTGATAGTGCAGAGAAATGGGATTAAAATAGATCCAATGTGGAGCTGGCACCAGTACAATGGCCAGAACCTTTTCGTCGGCGAGTTGGAGGTGGGGCCCGCTCACTGACGTGGGATGACATCGGGAGGAACCCCCGATGTAATCCCGCCTCATTTAAATATTCAGGAAGGTGGGCAGACAGTGCGATCAGCTGTCCACTTGCTGACTTCACAATGGCCAATTGAGGCCATTAACAGGATCATTAAGCTATTTAAGTCCCTGCCGGTCCAACCTTAAGGTGGGGTGAGGTTTCATGTCTGTTTTAAAAAACTTTAATAAACTTTATATGATATTTATTAACATGTGCCATCTCGTGTGACATTGTCACATGAGGGGGACATGTTAATAATATTTTTATTGTTCTATTTTTTAAGTTTATAAAACTTTCAGCACTGTCCCTAAGTGAGAAAGCACTCAAGTAGGAAAGAGCGCACTTTGACAGTTAGGGAATCCCTCCCCTCCCGCACAGGAAGCACAAAGTGCTTCCCGTCAGGCAGGCCGCTGGGTGGATCTTAATTGACCCGCCCACTCAAAATGGCAGCGGGGCCCATTTTGGTGGCAGCGATCAGCTGCCCACCCGCCGCCGAGATGGTGGGGCCCCACCCGCCCATCAAGGGCAAAATTCTGCCTAATGAGTCAAATAAGTTTAATTTTAAAGAGGGTGCAGGAGCAGAGAGACCTCGGTGTTTATGTGCATAAATCATGGAAGGTGGCAGGGCAGGCTGAGAGTGTGGTTAATAAAGCAAACAGTATCTGAGACTTTATTAATAGGGCATAGGGTACAAAAGCAAGGGGGTTATGTTAAACTTGTATAAAACACTAGTTTGGTTACAACCGGTTCTGGACGCTGCACTTTAGGAAGGATGTGAAGTTATTTGTAAAGGATGCTGGAAAGATTCACAAGAATGGTCCCAGGGATGAGGAAATTCAGTTATGTAGAAAGATTGGAGAAGTTGGGACTATTTTCTTTGGAGAAGGGAAGGCTCAGAGGAGATTTGACAGAAGTATTCAAAATCATGAAGGGTCTGGACAGAGTAGATAGGGAATAACTGTTCCCATTGATGGAAGGATCAAGAACAAGAGGGCACAGATTTTAAATAGCTGGCAAAAGAAGCAATGGTGACATGAGGAAAAACTGTTTCAGGCAGCAAGTGGTTGGGATCATGAATGCACTGTCTGAGAGTGTGGCGGGGGAGGTTCAATTCAGGCACTCAAGAGAGAATTGGATTATTATCTGGGAAGTCTTGTGGCTCAATGGCTAGCACCCCTGCCTCTGGACCATAAGCTGTCTCAAGTCCCACTGTGGGAATTGTTGGCCAAGGAAGGTGCATTCATAATGGTGCCAAACAGGTTGGTTCTCAACTTTCCAGTACACCTATGGCAGCCGGTAGGAGTGGGAGAGCCTCCTGGTCAGCAGTGCAACAACCTCCCCACGTTATAAAGGCTCCACACTCAGGTTCTTGCCATGGGATGTACTCCATGGCAAGTGCCCTCCCTGTTTTGAGGAACTAACAGAGAGAGGATTATATAGAAAGGAAGAATGTGCAGGGCTGTGTGGAGAAGGCAGGGGAATGATCCTAAGTAAATTGGTCCTTTGGAGAACTAGCTCCTTTGGAGACACAACGAGCTGAAAGGCCTTCTACTCTGCTGTTGTCATTCTGTCATTCTGTGGGTTTTTCCTGCACTAAAGTTCCTTTTTTACAGTATAACTATATCGGATAACTTTAGGAAACTGTCTACAGGCAAGGAGCATCAACTGCTGGAAGCACACACTGAGTACTTAGCATGTTCTTATTCAGAACAAAAAGAAAAAATTGTATGCCATTTGTATTTTTGAGCAGCAATATGAATGGGTGGTGTAACTATTCTGATAATGTAAATTTGTCCATTCCTCTACTAATGTACACTTTCACAAACATCTGAAGCTCACTAATGCATCTTTTAAAGATTCTGAGGAAAGATTTTGTCAAAAAATGTCAATTTGTTTTAATCTCCGATTGTTATCCAGTGACCCCTGCAGGAAAATATGTGTGTGGACTTTGGGTGTATACAGGATTAAAGTAGCTTGATGATGCCTGGCTTGATTGAATAGCCATGGCCACTCACTATAAATAAAGAACAGCCACCTGAGTGAGATGTCAGTGAGTTCTTGGTACCTATAGAACTGTATTCCAGCTGAGCAGAGGCAAGGAGAAAATGTAAATTAATATAAAATTCTATTCAGAGCATCCATTAATACAATTACGTAAAAATATAAACCATCATCGTTCTTTTTAAAAGCAGTCTCTTCAGATTTATGAATTATTATAAATTATAGTTTAAAGCATGGTTTAGTGGGCTAAGGGAACAGCACTGAAAGGTTGCCAAATCAAGATTAACGCCCTGTCAAAGATATTGTGGATATTTCCTCCCCTATATTATGGAAACAATGGCCAGAATCTTCCGTTCTGGAGTTTACGTTTGGTGGTGGGCAGGGAGGTGGGAATGATTTCAGCTGGGAAAGGGCGGGATGGCTGCCCATGCACGATTGTGCACTTTTCAGCTCATTACATATGCAACCGTGAGGATCTCACCAAATCTCACAGTGGGACCAGGCAGGAAGTTGCCGTACCCCCCATTACCTCATTGGGTCGAAGGTATATTTAAGGGGCAGCTGAACAGCCATTCACTTACTGCAAGCCAGGAGCTCCAGATTCTGCCGAGACCAGGATGTCACAGACCAGACAACATGTGGCACCAAGGGACAGCGAAGCCTCCTTGCAGGTTCTCCACCAGACCATACAGGGAAGGTGGGTGGTCGCTGTTTCCCAGGGATGGCAGCAGGTGACCCTCCTGTCTGGGCGGATATGGCAACGGAAGTTAGCGCCCGTGGGGCTCACCGAAGAACCGCTCAGTAGTGCAGGAAGACAGTGAATGATCTGCTGTGTTCTGCCAGGGTAAGTGGCACCATTTACTCACTGAAAACTGACACTTATAAGGGCATCAGGCAGTGTAAGCGTGTGAGTGCACAGGGATGTCAGACAGGAGTTTGGATTGCAGCACTCAGCAGCAGATGGGACGTATGCATTGAATGTGTGCCAGCCACTTCATGCTCTCAATCTTCTTTCGATTGCAGGACATCCTGCTTGTTAACCACTTACTGGGGAGCACTCAGGAGCTGCCATAGGCATGCATGGTCCTAAACAGCTCATGCACCCATTGACATGAGACTCAATCCTCTGTCTGTCTGCAGTTCAAAAATGGCCACAATAAGAGGTAGCGGGCCAAGACCGGAGGTAGCATTCTGGACATTTGAGTCCTCGTTCCTTTCGAGGAGGAGGCTGCCAATCTAGCGGGGAGGACCAGGACGGTGCCTGTGCTGAAGGCGAGATAGGACACCCCAGGAAGCCATTGAGGATGCCTCCAGTCTGCAGTTGTCAGATGCCCCCACAGAGTAACACATTGCTTTAATTAAGGAGCCTGCTTAGGCTTCGACTAAATCTTTCTTTTCTCCATTCCTGGTACCAGCAAGAAAGGGAGACCAGCCACAGCTCCATCGCCAAACCCACCTCTGAGGAGGATACCTCAGAGCATACACCATCACAGTGTTCACCTGCACCCTTCACTGGCACATAAACATTCAACTTGGTGGGTCCAACTTCTAGACCAGGCTCAAGGCAGCCATCTCATCACTCTAAACTCACACACTCTAGCCCATCACATGTTCACTGGCATCTCACTCACTGCCAGCTCAAGGGACGTCACCATTCATTCTCACACAAACCCTCACATCTCCATCTGGCCTCATCTTCCCTGGAGACTGCCTCCTCAGCCCTCACCATCTTGAGTCCACTTGCACAGGTGTCCCCACACATGACCTGGGATACCCTCCTTCCCCAGTACAGCTCTCGTCCTGCAGCCTCTTCCCTTGCCTGAGGCCACTTCTTCCCCTTCCCCAAGCAAGCCCTAGCCCTGCAGCCATTGAAAAGCCACCCACATATGGCTGGTCTGGTAGATAAAGACCTGCCCATGAGCCCCCCTAAAAGTGATGTGGTGCTGTCTGTGAAGCCTGACGCTGATGACTGCAAGTGCTGACCGAAGAAAGGTAGGCGAACAAATACTGAAGTCCCGAACGAAGTGCAATCTGCCAGGTGCATGCCTTGTATATGCTGTTGTAAAACACATTGACCTGTTTTCCCGCTGACATGGTTGGATGATCCAGCGGAGTGGGCCGATTCCTGTGGGCTGGCTTTATAATGATATGCTGATGTATTACAATGAGGTTCCTGATGTCCGATGGCAGGAAACACTATCCGCCAATGACGGGCAGTGCAGATGATTGCAAACTGGTTTCACAACGTTGTGAAACAGATTTCTGGCTTTCTCGCCATAATGTCTGCTCACGCCATCGAACATGCCCAGTGGTGCCGGGCATAGAGAATCCTAGCCGTAGTATAGAAAAAGAAAGATGAAGAAGTTTTGAAGTCACACAGGTGCCATGGTTGTACAACCATTGTATATACTTTTGGCACTTGTAAATATATATTCACTTGCATACTTTGGAAGCATACTGGATTCCACTTGCTGCTAGTTGGTTCAATGGTTGCAGGCACTCAAGGGTGTGGAATTTGGGCCCCCACTGGAGTCTGATAATGAACTCCTATAAGAACATAAGAACATAAGAAATGGGAGCATGAGTAGGCCATTCGGCCCCTCAAGCCTGCCCTGCCATTCAATAAGATCATGGCTGATCCTCCCTGGGTAGGTGAATATAGATGCAGTCCT
Source organism: Carcharodon carcharias (assembly GCF_017639515.1). Taxonomy (NCBI): domain Eukaryota; kingdom Metazoa; phylum Chordata; class Chondrichthyes; order Lamniformes; family Lamnidae; genus Carcharodon; species Carcharodon carcharias. Next base: position 116,538,287 of record NC_054467.1, read on the forward strand.
CTCACATGATCAACATAGTGATTACTCAATAATCCAACATGTGCATGATTAAGCACTGGCCATCAGTTATGAGTGGGCACCCTGGGCATGCATCATACAATCCATTACTAACAGCTCACCATGTTCTGACCTATGAAAATTATGTCTGCACAAAGTGTTCAGCAAGATCATTACAACTTCTGTTGCTGCTGCCCTGAAGTAACATGTGGGTGGATGCAAGGAATCCTCAAGGGGAGTTAAACACACTATGTGAGTGGCAAGGAGCACTGTAGATGCAGTTCTAGGGTTGAAAAAGTGAAGCTCTACATTTTCTTCTTAACTGTGGAAAATCAGGGGATTCCCGACATGTTTGGAGAAAGCTGTGGTAGGCATGTCCAATCGTTACTGGCCATCTTTGGTGGTTTGTCATTTTGAGCTAACATGCAGATGAAGGCTGCAAGTAAGGAGGCAATGGGCAACTTAGCCTTGAATGAAAAATGGATTGAGTGTAGGATTAAAGAGGTATGTATGCAGTTGACTAAAGCCTTTGTGAGACATCATATGGAGATTTGTTTGGCCTGCTTGTCTCCTTATCAAGGGTTGCAGTAGGCCTCGCGTAAAGGGTTTGCAACCAAAGTGCATCAGTGAGCAGGTTACTGCAGAGAAAGAATTGCTTGATAGCACTTTCGATGACTCCTCCATCACTTTTCTGATATTCACAACACCCTGACCCTCTTCATCACTATCCTCTTTTTCATCCTCTATCTCAGACCTCCTTGTCTCCCACTGCCAAGACATCCCCCCTTCGTAGCACGAGGTTGTGCAAGACGCAGCAGACAATGATGATCCAGGATACTTTCCGTGGTGAGTATTGGAGAGCCCCGCCTGAGCGGTCCGAACCTCTGAGCCTCATCTTTAAGAGGCCTGTCATCTGCTCAATTGTGGACCTTGTTTTGGCATGTGCAGCATTGTAGCTCTCTTCAGCAGCATTGTGCAAATGGTGAACTGACATCATCAGCCACGTATTCTGGGGATATCCCTTGTCCCTCCTTGGGAAGTGAGCACAAACATACAGTATTTTTCTTCTGTGATCACATATCGGCTGTATGTTCAAAGAGTGGAAACCTTTCCTATGGATGAATGTGACTGGCTGTTGCCAGGGAGCTCTCAAGGTCACACGTGTGCAGCCAATGGCAGCCTGCACTTGTGAAAAACCATATATCGCTGCAAATACCACCACGCTGGCAGCCTGGCATTCAGCATCCATGTGGAACTGGATCTGTGTCAATCTGCGCCTGTCCCTCCTCCTCCTCATCTGGATGAGACCTGGTAGAAAAGCAGGGTTGTGTGGATCCTGTGAACAAATTGCAGGATTCAATCTACAAAGCATATTCTCTTCAGATCTGCCTCCATCTCAGAGCCACTTCGCCTACACACGGTATCCTCACCCAACACCTTTCAGGTGAAGGACATCTTGGAGAACCAGAGATGAGTGTTCCTCCTGTTCATACATGACTGTGCATTGCTCTTTGGCTGCGGTGATGACAGCCATGTGCGTGAACCCTCCCTCAGAAACTATTCAGCTTGCCTGCATTATCCTTGAGACGCTATACACATACCATTGCCTTGGCAGCATAGAAAGACTTACCACATTAGCTCATGTCAGTCATGACCATTCAGCCTGGAGGATGGAGTTTTGGAGTTGGAAGTTTGCTGCCATCCACCAGCTGTGCCCCTTGGAGGAATTCCACCTCCCTCCTTCCTTTCAATCCTGCCCCTGAGTGCAGTGGATGGCAAATCGCACAGACTGAATGGCGGCTCCAGACCTTGCTGCGATATTGATGTAATGAAACCTGTGAGTCAAGGAGAAAACCTGCTGCCATAGAGAGGAGAGCACAGCTGAGCATGGTTCTCACCCAGTTGCTTCATAATAATTAGGGTATCCCATTAGTTAACCAATTATGTTCAGCATGAACTCCACCAGCTTGAAAAAAACCATCCTCCCACTTAGAGGGATCGCAATTTCAGAGCGATAGCATTGCGTAGCTAAGAATCCCAAAATAATGCACATCACATTTGAGACTCGCTCCCAGCATCTTCTACCCTGCCCATCACTCTTGACTCACCAAATATAACCATTCCTCTCCACTTTGTCATCCTTGAACCTCCCCCTGTTAGCCTTGCACCGAAACCCATCACACTTCACATGCCTTGTCTCCCCTCTGAGATTACCACCGTTAGCATCCCCATGCCCACTCTGACCCTGACCCCCCTGTAATCTGAGCCAACTGTTTTGTCCATTTCTGTGACCCGCATGAAACCTTCAGCTACCTATTATCCTAGACCTATCACCTTACTGCACTCCACTTCCAAGTCTGACTGCGACTGTTCCCGGTACTTTCATGTCAACCCCCAGGACCCCACTATAAACAGCACCGATTCCACCATCTGGGACCATCTCCATCCCACCATCCCTGCCCAGAATACCACCCTCATGCAACCACAGGACCCTCAGACCCAAGATGCAAGGCTCTTCCCTCCATCCCATGTCCCGGAAAACTCGCAATCCCTTGCTGTCCCCCTCCCTGCTCTGGACAGTTTGTCTTCCTTCTCCAGGCAGCCTGCCTCCCTTCCACTCTTGGTCTCCGTCTCAAGTCCAGCCTCCGCTCCACCCTACCCCACTCAGTCTCCGTCCTGTGTCCAGCCTTCGCACACCTTGGCCCTTGACACCCAATTTGAGTTAAGAGGCTGAGATTTGTGATGGTCCCCAAAGAGGCCAAAGCAGCATCTACTCACTTCAAAGTTATGGAAGAAGTCAAGCTCACCAGGTGCATGCCACTTGGGAAAATTCCAAGATATTCTATAAGTAAATCAATGGGAAGAGAATAACCAGGGAAAGAGTAGGGCCCATAAGGGACCAAGGGGGCAATCTATGGGTGGAGCCAGAGGACATCGGTAGAGTGTTGAATGAATACTTCACATCTGTCTTCACCCAAGAGAATGAGGATGAAGGTATGGAACACAGGGAGAGAGACTGCAAGGTTCTTGAGCAAATTGATATAGGGAGTGACAAGGTATTGGAGATGTTGGCAGGCTTAAAAATGGACAAATCTCCAGGTCCGGATGATTTGTGTCCCAGACTGCTGAGGGAGGCAAGGAGGAGATCACAGGAGCTCTGACCCAAATTTTTAATTCCTCTCTGGCCATGGGGAAGCTACCAGAGGACTGGAGGACAGCTAATGTTGTTCTGCTATTTCAGAAGGGTTGTAGAGATATGCCAGGGAACAACACGCCAGTGAGTCTTACGTCAGTGGTAGGGAAACGATTGGAGAAAATTCTGAAGGAGATAATCTATCTACATTTGGAGAGGCAAGGTTTGATCAGGGATAGTCAGCATGCCTTTGTCAGAGGGAGGTCATGCCTAACAAATTTGATTGAATTGTTTGAGGAGGTGACCAGGTGTGTAGATGAGGGTAGTGCAGTTGATGTAGTTTATATGGATTTCAGCAAAGCCTTTGACAAGGTCCCACATGGGAGACCTATAAATAAGGCAAATTCACATGGGATACAGGGTAATTTGATAAGGTGGATTCAAAATTGGCTTAGTTGTAGGAGACAGAGGGTAATGACAGAAGGATGCTTTAGTGACTGGAAGCCAGTGTCCAGTGGCGTACCACAGGGATCTGTGCTGGGTCCCCAATTAGTTGTCATTTATATAAATGACATAGGTGACTATGTGGGGGGTAGGGTTAGTAAGTTTGCGGATGACACAAAGATTGGCTGGGTGGTTAATAGCGAGGTTGAGTGTCTTGGGCTACAGGAAGACATAGACAGGATGGTCAAAGGGGCAGGTAAGTGGCAGATAGAATTTAACCCTGAAAAGTGTGAGGTGATACACTTTGGAAGAAGTAATTTGACAAGGAAGTATTCAATAAATGACATGACACTGGGAAGTTCTGAGGAACGAAGGGACCTTGGCGTGTGTGTCCATAGATCTCTGAAGGCGGAGGGGCATGTTAGTGAGGTGGTGAAAAAGGCATATGGGACACTTGCCTTTATCAATCGAGGCATAGATTACAAAAGTAGGGAGGTCATGTTGGAGTTGTATAGTTGATGAGGCCACAGCTGGAGTACTCTATGCAGTTCTGATAGCCAAATTATAGGAAGGATGTGATTGCACTGGAGGGAGTGCAGAGGAGATTCATCAGGATTTTGCCTGGGATGAAACATTTAAGTTATGAAGAGAGGTTGGATAGACCTGGGTTGTTCTTGTTGCAGCAGAGAAGATTGAGGGGGCGACCTGATCGAGGTGTACAAGATTATGAGGGGCATGGACAGGGTGGATAGGGAGCAGCTGTTCTCCTTAGTTGAAGAGTCAGTCACGAGGAGACACAAGTTCAAGGTGAGGGGCAGGAGGTTTAGTGGGGATGTGATGGAAAAGCTTTTTACCCAGAGGGTGGTGACGGTCTGGAATGCGCTGCTTCACATCCTTTAAAAAGTACCTGGATGAACACATCATAACTTGACACATCATAACATTCAAGGCTATGGGCCAGTTGCTGGTAAATGGGATTAGTTAGGTAGGTCAGGTGTTTCTCATATGTTGGTGCAGACCTGATGGGCCGAAGGGCCTCTTCTGCACTGTTTGATTTTGTGATTCTGTGATATACAGTCATAAACGTGAATGTTCTAATTTCTTGCTGTTGGGGACTTTGATTTGGAGGGGGAACTTAATTCTGGTGAGGTGGCCTTTTAATGAGCATGCATGACTTGCTAATGCATGTAAAAGGGTTTCCCCACATTGTTCATTGGGAAGCTAGACTCACCTTTAAAGTCCCAAAAACATAACTGCTAAATTCACACCACTGTTGGGAAATTGATTTTTGGATTCACACCAAATTAAGACATACCAAGCTTCCCACTGTGGGCGGAACTGGAAGATTCTGCCCAATATCTTTCCCGATGTGATTGCAGAGAAGTACTCTCAGTTTGTTGAGTTTTTACTTTAGAAGTGTTTTGGCACTCGACTGGAAGTTCTATCACTGCTGCAATTGGAAGACTTTTACTTCTTTTTCCCGCTATCTGCAAATCAGTTATTAAGTGAATAGCACAAAGGGAAAAGCTCTCCACTTCACTATATACTTAACTCAAAGAACTAGAAAAACAATCCTTAAGACACAGCAAAAAGCAGGATTAAGGTGTTTTTTCCCCCATGTAAACTAGTAACGTGTTGTTCACCTCAAACACATGTTCCTGGTAATAGCAGGGACGGGTGGAGACCTAGATGCTTTACTGCCTTGTATTTTATTCTTTTCTGATGAGGTGTTGTGAGATAACCACATTTGAGGTTCTAGTGCCCACCAAATAATGGTGCCAGGAATTCTGTAAAGTACCAGGAAAATAAAACAAAACTTGTGGGTTGTAGATTTTTAACTAATTGTCAGTGCATAAAACTGCCATTTTTGCGGTTAAAATTATACTGTTTCTATTGTGGGCAGCTGATTCGCATTACTGGGCCTCAAACTGAAAATGAACCCTGCAACACTTTTCATCTAATTTGAACAATGTTTTTGACTTATTTTTGGCTGTTAGTAATTTCCACTCATCCACCAATTAAAACCTTGAACTTAATTCCATGCTTTCCATTTAGATGTCTATTTATTGCTTTCCTTTTCTTTCCAAAGTACATCTGTAACTTATTTGTATTGTGCAAACTAAATTGAACATAAGTTACTCAATCAAGTTTTCAGAAACAAGATTTTCTTGTCTTAAGTAAAATAAAAACAGAAAATCCTGGAAATACTCAGGAGGTCAGGCGGCACCTGTGAAGAGAGAAACAGAGTTAATGCACCAAATTTTCAGTGACTTGGATTGATTCCAGAGGCCGATAAAATTGGTGGGCAGAACCTGGATGCAGAAGTCCATCTCCATTCCTGGCAGGTCTCATTTTTGCAGGTAAGGGAAGGAGGTGGGGCATGAATCAAACAGGCACAAAACTTGATCTCAGCAAGGCCAATTGAAATTAGTGCTGAGTTCAAACTGACCCAATTTTGGCTGTTCTAAGGGTCTTAACCTGCAGTGTTTGAGTCACAAATTGATGGAGGAGATGTAAGTGCTTTTGAAGGGCAGATAAGTTTTGTTAAGTGTCATTATCTGAAGTTATTTAAATCACTAGCCCTTTAAACATGAGAAAAAACTAAACTGCAGCTGTCAGTTAGAGTTATAAAGCAAACACGTGCCACTGGAGTGCATTGACTGACTGGCCATCTGGCATGCATTAGAAAGAACCATTACTATCTGTTCCTGCAGTTTTAATAAATTCCATTATAGATTTTTTCCCAGAGCCATAATGAATGTTTGGCTGAGTTTCAAAAGCTCCAACACCTTTCATCTCAGCAGAGGAGCTAAGTTCACATTTTGATTTACGGTTTTAAGATTAAACGTCCATGATGTAGTTATTGATTAGAAGTTTGTTTGTTCTTATAACAGATTAACCAATTGAGGGGATTTAAAATCTTTGAATGGGTTTCATGAATGAGATGTTTTTCTGTATCATATGTATGAATGAGAGCTCTCTTAAAGTGTTAAAAGTGTTTTTCATCTTCCCATGTTTCCTGAGGTCTGCCCAGAGTGGATACTGAGTGAGTGGCTGGCACATTGCCCTGGGGTGGTTGCAGACAAGACCATGGGATCAAGGGGGACAGAAGAGGTAGTTGAGCACTGGCGAGACTGTGCAGGGGAGATTGATTAACATGCATGAGACTACCAACGCAGCCCCATGAAAGGCTCTAGAGTCCGAAAATGCCAGATCAGATCCCACCCCACGGACACCCGCTGCACAGCCAGGAACACAGACCACTAACCTGCTAAGGCTGACACATGTGCATATGTGCAGACATAAAGCCTACAGAGACAGAAGAAATGTGGGACAAAACACTTCCTAAGAATGCCTGACCTGGGTTGAGGGATGAAAAGCTAAATTACAGGATGGTCCTGGAAAGTCTGGAATAGTTGGTCACCCTGAGTATATGGTTGTATTGGGGGGTGGGGGTTTGAAGTTGCATTGCAGGTTGGGTATGTGGGTATGAAGGGGATGAGGGGTGAAGACTAGAGGGTCTAACAGTTGTTAATAAACTTGGTTGAAGTCTCAAAGAACCAAAGAGGCCCTTCTAACCAGACCACCTCAGCACTTGTCCACCTCCGTGGCTGTGCCTGAAAAGCCTCCAGAGGTTGGCAGGCCCAGCCTCCGCCCCCTTCCCCACACCTGGAGCAAAAATCATGTCTACAGGCTTGTTTCCATGGAGACAGGTCTACTGATCAAACTTTCTGCCTCCATGGCGAAACTCCTGCCCACCTTTTCAGGTTGATGACCTTTCTTCAGAACTGGGGAAAGTTAGTAACATAATAGGATTTGAGCAAGTGAAAGAGAGGGTGGTGGGAAAAAGAACAAAATGGGAGGTCTGTACTAGGAGAGATAAAATGGCAAAAGAGTTGGTGGTGCAAGGTGAAAGGGAGTGGCAATGGGGCAAAATAAGAAACAAAAGAAGAGTCTAGAGGAGGTGTGAATGGCAGAACAATGAACAGCTGCTGTCTGAAAGCAGAAACAAGAGAAAAATGAGTGTAAAATTAAAACCTGTAAAGAAAAAGGAAACAAAATATGGCAGAGGTTACGGTCTCAAATTTTTGAACTCAAGTGTTGACTCTGGAAGGCTGTAATGTGAAATAAAAACAGAAAATGCTGGAAATACTAAGCAGATCTGGCAGTATCTGTGGAGAGAAATGCAGTTAACTTTTCACTTTGATGACCTTTCATCAGAGCAGAAGGCTATAATATGCCTAATCGAAAGTAGTAATTTTCAATGCTGGAAAGGCTTTATGTCTGCGCATGTCTGTCTTCAGGGCACTTTCTTGAAGTGCTCACCCAGGCCCGTGGTGATGTCGTTGTTGCCTTCTTCCTACCCCCACACATGGGGGCCAATCGTGGTTGGATGACCGTTTCCGGACTGCTCCCAGGCCCGATGATCGCATGCGCCCGATGAGGGAAAAATTTAGGCCCATGGTACCTATGATCAGAATTTGACCCTTGGCTGGTGTCTCTGCTCCCCCACTGTAAATCTTAAGGGTGAGCCCGCCCCTGCCTTGGCAGCATGCCCAGCAGTTATTTAACTGCTCATGGGCTGTTAGGTGGCTTGAGATGGACCTTATGCCCCTTCTGAGGAGGACGTTGTGCCTCCTAGAGTTGCTGGACAGTCAAATGGCTGACAGCTCTCTGGTTCCAATAGCATCACTGGGAGTGGTGGTCATTACTGGGATTGCATCCAGTCCTCATTGGCAATCGTTGCTGGAGCTGGATCCCAAGATAAATGGGGAAGGGAGAGGTATTGCCGGGACCAGGGTGGCAGACCCCAGTGATGGGGGTGAAGAGATTGGGGCCATGGTGGACAGGCCACTGGGGGAGGGAAAGTGCGGGTATAGGAAGAACTTGTGAGAAGCCTCAAATGGGCCCAAAGGGGGCCTGTAAAAGAGGTAGTGTCCTCCCTTGCCTGCCACCATCCAGTGAAAACTTTCAGGTTTCATACTTGGCACCACCTGCTGCCTGTCATGGGAATAATTGCAGCTGGAGTGGGGATGGGTGGATAGGCACCAGGAATGGCACCCATGGCATTGCACCAAATTTTACATCCTGTGCCCACCTGTCAACCCACCCCAGGGGAGGCGGGGGGTATAAAATCCAGCCATATGTGTATTGTGACACTATGGGTGGAATCATCTCAGATATGCACAAAGTGCAGTGACTGTCGGGAAAACAGTTGCTTTACCTGCAGGCTGCAATGGTGGGTTTTTGCGCCATATCATCCCATCCCCACCTCATTAATTATGCAGCCACAGGAAACACACCACCTTGCTAGCGGGTGGCCTCTGACTTGTCCACCACATTATTACCTTGCCACTTCCTCACGCAAGGGCCACAATTAAACTGCAGTCGCGTGCACACTTCTCAATGTTTGCAGCCCAGGACATGGTGAAGATGTGGCCCTGAAAGCCAAGGAAAGTGTAGGCCCCCGATTTAGTGATGCACCCCTGGGACGCCTTCTGGATGCCGTGGAGGCCCGCTGCGATGTCCTCTACCCCTGATCCGGCTGCAGGATGCCCATCAGCCTCAATACTCTGGCTTGGGAGGTGGTCAGTGCCAATACTGCACATAAGAGGCCTGGCAGAAAACTGATGAATGATCTCATTTGTGCTGCCAGGGTAAGGCAACCATCTCATCACAGTAAACTCACACACTCACAAGCCCATCACACATTCACTGGCATCTCATTCACTGGCATCTCATTCACTGGCAGCTCAAGGGACATCACCATTCACTCTCTCGCACACACCCTCCATCTGGCCTCATCTCTTGAGGCCACTTGCACAGGTCAACATATGCCCTCACATATACCCTTGGATACCCCTCTTCCCCAAGCCCTGCAGCCTCTTCCCTTGCCTGAGGCCACTTCTCCCCCTTCCCCAAGCAAGCCCCAGCCCTGCAGCCGTTGAAAAGCCACTCCCGCCTTACAGCTAGTCTGAAGGGTAGAGACCAGCCCACGAGCTCCCCTAAAAGTGATGTGGTGCTGCCTGCGAAGCCTGGCGCTGATGACTGTGAGTGCTGCCCAAAGCAAGGTGGGCAAACAAATCTCGAAGTATCAAGTGAAGTGCAGCTCGCCAGGTGGAGTGGCAATCACAGTCGGATTGCCACATCACTCCTTTTTACTTACCTTAGGTGAGAGCTGCACCCGACCTTCCACTTAGGCCTTCTCAGGAATGTGCAGCATACTGACTCCTGGGAGTCTTCAGTGCAGGGCAGCAGTGTTGGGGGAAGTGAAGCCAGGTCCCCTTTTTACAGCACTAGCTGCTGTAAGGCAAATTAGTTTAAAGGTCCCCGCCACTTTGAGAAGCCAGGGAGAAGATGAGTGTTTAAGGTAAGTGGGTAGGATGCTGGGGATTAGAGTTAGGGGGGGGGGGTGGGGCGGGGGGGAGGGGGGTGTAGGATGTGTTGTGGGGGTTGAGTAGGGGATAGTGGGAGGGGGTGAGGGTAGTTGGCGAGATTAGGGGTAGTTGGAGGGGTTGCGGATGGTAGTTGGAGGGTAGGTGTGGTAGTTGGGGGATGAGGGTTAGTCAGAGGTTCAGTTGGGGAGGTGGAGGGTGTAGTGTGGGGCTGGGGTGTTCAGTACTATGGTCACCGAGGAGTTAGAAGTGGTTTTAATGCTTCTAACTTTTACTAGGTAACTATTCTGCTAAGAGCATGGGAATTTTAAATCAGAGTATAGGATGGTTCCCAGTGCAGGGAATTTGAACTTCCTGGGCAATTGCCATGTAGTCCTTCATGGGGATTTCGAGGGGTCCCCCATTGTATCTTCTGGGGTACCTCTTGGTTACGACCCCTCCGAGGTTGGAATTTCTGGGCCATTGTTGTAAATTTTGGCACTAAATTCAAATATAGTACAAGTTGCTTAGTGACTTTGCTAGAAGTATTCGATTTTCACTTTCCTTTTAAAGCTGTTGATTAATCACATGAGGCCCACCTATTGAAAGCCAGCAAAATTTTCAGAAACTTTGTTCCATTTCCTCCTGAACTACGTCAATGCTTTGCTTTTTAACAAGTGTAATATTGTCTGAAGCCTTGCAGACAGTTACCTTATCTTACAAGCCAATAGAGAACAGCACTGTCTAAGAACTTAGGGAAATGCCATAACATTTAATATGCTGAGAGATTTTAGGGAACAGAGTAATCAGATATTTTTTGAATCCTACCTTAGCCTTTCTTCCTTTTTCCCCTTAATGATATATTCACCAGAAAAATCCCACATTGACCTTATGTCCTGCTTAGTCATATAACTTAATAAAATATACATCTTGTCACTTTCTGCAATATATACTTGACTTATTAGATTTAGTTCCTCCAGTCCCATGGGACAATGGGCAGCAAGACTTGGCCACTGGTGCCCATCTATCGCAATCTCTTTCATTCCAGTCCAGGTGGTGTCCTGTTCTTGGAGGTCCTTCTTAAATGTACTTCACCAGATCTCCTTTGGCCGGTCCCGTCTTCTTCTTCCATCTGGTGGTGTCCATTCTACTGTCATTCTGGTGGGCCATATGTCCTGGAGGCGAAATATGTGGCCTGCCAGCCTCAGTCGTCTCTCCTTCACGATGTCCCGCAGCACCTCTGAGCAGTCCTCTTCTTTGCAGCACTTCTTTGTTGGTGATGCTGTTTCTTCATGTGATGCCCAGGATCTTCCATAGGCAGCGCTAATGAAAGATGCCCGACTTACGTGATACCTTAGCTGTTCTTTTTTGTGTCTCTCTGGCATAGATTGTGGTTGGTACTGCTATGGACATGTGCAGCTTCATGGCTGTGTGGATAGTGCTGGATGCCCACACTGTGTGGAGTCATTGAAAGACTGATGCTGCTTTGCTGATTCTTGTGTGGACGTCGATCTCTACATCACCCTCCCTGGAGATGCTGCTTCTAAGGTAGGGGAAGTAGTCGATGTCCTCGATGTTCTGTTGCCCGATGCTGATGGGACATACACTAGAATAAGCAGATTAAACACATGTGAACATAGCATAGATTATTTTGGGAACATAGCAACAGGAGTAGGCCATTCAGCCCCTTAAGCCTGTTCTTCTATTCAATTAGATTGAATTCTGAATTCAATCTCTATACCCTGTTTATTACCAGGACATAACTTTTTCTAATCTTGCTGTGTAACCAAGGGCTGCATCTTCCGGTTGGCAAGCGGGAGGCGGGGTGTAAAATGACGCGGATGACATCGGGCGGGCATTCTGACATCATTTACATTTTCAGGTCGGTGGGCGTGCAGCGTAGTTGGCTGCGCACCCGCCAACCTGTCAACGGCCTATTAAGGCCGTTAAAAAAGTAATTGGAATCATTAATGGTCCTGCCTGTCCAACCTTAAGGCTGGCGGGTAGGCCGGGAGCTCTGGCGGGCTTCTGAATAAACATGAAACCTCATCCATGGGTGGGATGAGGTTTCATGAGGGATTTAAAAATTTTAGAATATTTTAAAATAAAAGTTATGGACATGTCCCACCTCATGTGACAGGGGCACATGAGGGGACATGGCAGCAAAATTTTTCTTATCTTTATTTAATATTTCAAACCTGCGCCGATCTCCCTTTGCCTCAGGGAGATGAGTGCGCGTGTGAAAGAGCGCACTCCCAGCTCAGGGAACCCCCCCACCACCACGACCTTAATTGGCCTGCTCTATGTAAAATGGTGGCACACCCCCAATCGGGGGTGCCGACCAGAAACCTGCCCGCCCACGCCCACTCCTGCACATCCCCCCCGACGGGGGGGGCGAAATATTGCCCCCAGCCAATGTAACTTGAAATAAAAACAGGACATTTTCAAAATACTCAGGCAGCATCTGTGGTGAGAAACAAAGTTAACGGTGGAGTTTAAGGCGAGTTTGGAGGCAGGGTGGAATTTAACAAATGGGAGGGTGTAGGGTGGGGACCCCACCGCCTTCCTGCCTCTGCCCTGATTAAGTCTGGGATGGGAGGTTCCATTGATGGTGGGAAATCCTGTTGTGTTTGTTTGCGGACTCCCAATGGGCGTTCAAAGGCAGTCAGTGAATGATCAAGGGACCTGGCATTGGGAAGAAAGCCCCCCTTCCTCCCTCCCTTGACTCCCACCCTGCGACTCCCATTCACTCACTTATAGCCGGGGTCCCTCACTGATGCTGGGATTCTGGTGGGTGCATTGCTAGAAGCCGCCACTGCTCCCACTGCTGCTACCTGTAATTGGACAGCTGCTGGCCTCTGATTGGCAGCTCTTGTGGGGCAGGATGTCCAGCCTCAGGGTCCTTCATCCTGGGAAGGCCCACTGCTGCCCATTTAAGTGCCTGATTAGCAAAGCGGATCTCTTGTCTCTTCAGCCAGTGGGCGAGACCCCCATCTCCTGGATTAAATAACACCAAAAGTTTCAGATCAATGACCTTTCATCAGAACCATTCTGATGAAGAGTCATTGATCTGACTCCGTAACTCTGTTTCTTTCTGCATTTGCTGCCTGACCTGCTGAGTGTTTTCAGCATTTTCTGTTTTTATTTCAGATTTCCAATATCTGCAGTATTTTGAATGGTACAAAGTAAATGAGTTTCCTTGTGTCCATTTGTGTGTATGTTTTGGCTGCTGCTCCAGGCCTGAATCCTTTACTTCTATTTCCCCCCTTTTCTTCCCCTTTTTGTATTTTTTTTCTTTACCCTTTCTAACCTCTCCCTCCTGTCATCACTTCTCTACTCTGAGGTACTCTTTCCTTCTAATTCCCTACCACAACTCTTCAACAGCCCTTGAGGTTTCTACTCCCCTGCCACAGTCCAGGCTTGACTCATATTTGGATAAACCTCCAAGCATACCTTGGGTCTGTCTCTCTACTCCTCTGACACCTTCTCTTCCTTTTGAGCATCTCATCTTGTTCCACCCCTCTTACCTCTCATTTAACATCCTCTACCACCCACCAAGGTATCAAGCGAAGTTTCTCACTCAGTTTTCTTCATTGCTCTCCTCCTTCAACCTCTGCACTGAGCAATTTCTCATCCACTGTGATTTAAATCTCCATCTGAATTCATCATCCTTGCTATCCTCTGAGTTCACAAACTCTTATCCACCCTAAAGTCTTCCTCCACATAAACCCCTCAACCCATATTCATGGCCACCCGCTTGATCTTATCGCATCAAGTAGCCTCTCTACTCCCCATGGTGTCTATTGCTAATACCTCTGATCACTTCTCTCCACTCACATCCCCAATGTCCCTCGCAACTCCACCCACTTCTTTTTCATCTCTAGAAAAAAGCCTTATTGCAATTTACTTACAGTTGCAATTCAAATGCCCAACTTTGGCTTTGCATTCACCATGTTATTTCTGCTCAATCACATCCTCCCCTCCACTTTTGATGCCTTTGGCCCCATTAAAACCATTAGTTCCCTAACCCTGGTTATGGTTCCTGGGAGAGCCCCCATCCATGTTTCCAGTAGTCCAAATGATGCAGACTTAAATGTTTATGGCATACAATTGGTTTAACCATTCATCGCCAGTTCTGGCTGGACCACATAAAGCACAATAGCTTCCTGTTCTCCTCTGCCAAAACTGTTCATGATTTCAGCATCATCCCAGAATGTAAAGATAACCCCCAGCTTCTTTTCTCTACTGCAAACTGTCTTGTAAACCTCTCTCCCTGTGTCCCCACCCCTGATCACCTCCAACAACAAGTGTGAGGAATTCATACACTTCTTTAACACAAATACTAAAGCCATCCGATTATCTTCTGCTGCTAATTCCCTCCCTTTCCCTAGCCCACTGGCCCAAACTTGGCCTAAGACTCCTCCCTTAGCCTTGAACTCATATCTTTCTCTAGTTTCTCTCTTATCTCTCCTCACGCACTCTCCAAGCTCATCTTGTCCATAAGACCCACATCTTGCTCCCACAATACACCAAACAGCTGGTGGCCCCCATTTTAGCTGATATTGTTAACAGTTCTCTCTCTTCAGGTATTATTGCCCTCCCCTTCAAATCTGTCGTCATCACCCCTCTCCTCAAAATCCTATCATTGTTCCTCCACCTTTGCAAACAACCATCCCATCTCCGACCTTCCTTTCCTCTCCAAGGTCCTCGAATATCTTGTCGCTTTGCAAATCTGTGACCATCTTTCCCAGAATTCCATATTTTAATCTGTCCAGTCAGGTTTCTGCCTGTTCCACAGTACTGAGCTCTTAACAAAGTCACAAATGACAATCTATCTGACCGTGACTATGGTAAACTAACCCTTCTCATCTTTCTCGATCTGTCTGCAGCATTTGACATGGCTGATCATATTATCCACCCCAGTGCATCTCCTTTGTCACCCTTCTGCATAGGAGTACACTCGCCTGGTCACATTCTTTTCTACCCAGCCGTAGCCAAAGGGTAACCTGCTACTATGCATCTCTGGTGTCATCCAAGGACCTATCCATGGCTCCCTCCTACTTCTCAATTATGTATTGTCCCTCAGGGACATCATCTGAAAAGGTGGGATTGAGAAGAACACTTCTATTCCTCTCATGCTCAACAGCCAGATACCATAAGTATATTTTTAAAACTTTTTTTGTTGGATGTGACCTAACAGGTTCTCCTTATAAGGAACATAGGTACCAGTCACTTCTGGATAAACCGATCGTTCAGTGAAGGCCTTAAACACATGTTAAGTCTCTTATTTGTATATGCTGTATGGCCAGACATCTAAGCCCTAATGTTATAAATAAGAATCTAGACTTATTTATTTTGTAGAAAAAACGAATGTAGAAAAATGGATATAACCGTGTAGGGAATATTTAAAGCCTAAAAAATGGTTGAAATTAACTGCAGCTCATTTTCCCTTTTATATAGCAGCTTGTACATAGCAGATTAAACAAATCCTGAAAATTTAGTTTTGTTGAAAAACCCCAGGCATTCAATATGTTTCCTTTCCAGTTCTAATAATTGAGAGAGCTGACTGGCCATCACTTTCTGTTATCATCTGAAATGTCACTGTTAGTTGGAGGCCAGTGAACAGAATGTTATGGATGTATTGGGGAATGCATGTGTGAAGTTCAGTCTTTACAGCACTCAGCATAGGAAATGAAGCATTTATACTACTGCTAAAGGAATATGTTTTTCATGCTTGCAGTTATTGGCATGGAATCGGCTGCTTCTCTGTGGAATAATTCTGGCTGAGCTGAAGCATTTAAAATGAGCTTAGATTCTTCAAGTTATGCACAAATACTGGGGCCATTTGATTACCATAGGAGTTTTAAGAACAACTATGGAATTAACTACAGAACTTTAGATTAGCAAATCACCTAGCAAGAACTAAGAATCACAACATTTTCAGGTATGTTGTCCTTCAAAATGTTATTTCATCTGTAGTAATGATAAAGCATCAGCCAATAATAATCCATTCCTAATAATGTTTCTTTACAATTTTCAAGCTGTTAAAAATCTTCTCTGTTGGTCAGTACTGCAGCTCTGGAGTTCATAATATTCATACAAAAAGGCTGAAGGCCAGCATAAAAAGGTGCATTTCTGAACAGGTCATGAAAGTCCTGGTAAACATTGTGAAGGAACTTCTGGCAAAAGAGGCAGAGGGGAGATGAGAATTTTTTTTTAACATGGTGAGTTGTTGTGATCAGCAATGTCCTGGACAAGCTAGGCTTGTAACCGTTTGAGTCTGGAAGCGTAAGAGGCAACTTGTTTGAAACATATAAGATCCTGAGAAGACGGTGGATGTGGAAAGGATGTTTTTACTCGTGTGAGAATTTAGAACCAGGGGGTCACTGTTTAAAAATAAGGGTCACCCATTTAAGACAAAGATGAGGAGAAACTTTTTCTCTCAGAGGGTCATGAGTCTTTGGAACTCTTTTCCTCAAAAAACAGTGGAGGCAGAATCTTTGAATATTTTTAAAACAGAGGTAGGTAGATTTTTGATAAGCAAGGGGGCGAAAGATTATTGGGGGTAGGCAGGAATGTGGAGTTGAGGTTAAAATCAGATCAGCCATGATCTTATTGAATGGAGGAGTAGGCTTGAAGGCCAAAGTGGCCTACTCCTGTTCCTAATTTGTATATTCGTATGTCTGTTCTGAAAAGGTGGTGGAAGCAGATTCAATAGTAACTTTCAAAATGGAATTTGATATATCCTTGAAAGGGAAAAAATTGCAGGACTATGGGGAAAAATGGAGAGAGGGACTAATTGGGTAGTTCTTTCAAAGAGCCAACACATTCCAGATCACAATAACTCACTTATAAAAATAATATTCTCATCTACCCTCTGTTTCTGGAGTAGTTTAACAACTTGGGGGTGAATTTTATGTTTTCAAATGACCTGAAAGTGTGCAGTTTGCCTAATCCCATCCCTGCCTTTTAAAGACGGCAAATAAAGCAGCTTGTGGCCAATTAGTGGCTGCCTAGCAGGAAGCCGGCCAACTAGGTAAGGGAAGGATGGGCAGCTCGCCCTGTCAGGAAGATATAATAATGCACATAATGTTATTGGAATTTATTGTAAAATAGAGTCTGTGTCTATGTGTCTGTATGTGTCTCTGTGTGTATGTGAGACTCAATTGGATTAGGGGCAACTAGTCTGGGTGCTTTGATGTAAGAAGAGAAGTTAGGCTTGAAATGGGGAAGTTTTAGAATGTGAAATGTAAAGGGGGCAATTTGCATTTTTGAACAAATTAGTGTAGCTTGAATTCAAAAGTGGGGGTGTAATCTATACATAGCCAGCAGAAGTAGTAAGAGATAGTGTATTTATTTATTTTTCTCAAAGATTACTGGTAAAACTTAGTGCTATGAGAGATTTTTATTATCAGGAAGATAAAGTCCAAAGACATAGTGAAACAATGGGCATTTGTATTCAAAGGGGAAAATATGTATAAAGGAGTATTGGCAGTGTGTAAGTTTAAGCAGTCTAAGATTCAACACGTGTGAAATGCCTTCAGCCTGTATGTACCAAACTGCTGCCTCCAGGGACTGAAGTTAAGAGAACTCACTTTGAATTTGGCTGTTCAGGGTATCGCTTACTTTGCTTGGGTCTTTTAAAAATATGTGTCTTACAGTTGCCTTAACAAAAGTATAACTGGGAGTCAGATTAAGTAAGGAATTTGGAAGATATAATAGTAATTTGTAGATCTATCGCCAGAATTTTACGACAGCAGGATTTTACGTTCCCACTGAAGTTAATGGGGCTCATAATGGCTCACTGCATTTTACTGCCCAGTCCCTGCAAAAATGGGGCCATAAAATTCTGCCCTATATATGTATTTAAAGTAACCTATTTTATTAATAAATGTTTACTTTAGTTTTGTAAACACCTATAAGATTTGGTGGTCTTATTATTACTGAGTTCAAGGCACGCATCTCAAAATTTATACAAATTGCAAAACAAGTTGTGGCAGTTGCTTTAAGTTTCCCTTTTGGGTTTGAAAAACTCAGCATTTACCATCGGCTGTGCCATAACAGCCCAATCAGGGCTCGAGGGCAGGACATCTGGTAACTTCCTCTTTAAGGCACCCTGACAAGCGTTGGTGGTAGCCACACAGCAATTATGGGTCTGGAGGCATATATTAGGATCAAGAAGACGTAAAAATCCATTGAACTATTGGAGCAGCAGCAGGTAAGAGTTTGTTTTTAAATTTTAGTGACTATTGTGCCAGCATTCAGGACCCTTGCCAGGGAGGAAAGAATATTTGAGCACATTTGTTCCATTCCCCTTATGAATAACAAGTGTTTAGGAAAAGATTCAAATCCTACCCTTTAACTTTCTTGGTTTCTCCACAGAGCTGTAAGTTGACCATATTGCAGGGAGAATAGAGGGACCAGCTATTGAGGGGCCCAGACCAAGGACAGCCCACAGTTTGATGATAACTTCCTGAGGCTGTGAGTGATCAGCAGGAGGGATGGGAAGAGAAGACCCCTAGCTCCCCCATCAGCCAAAGTAAAGATGCCTGGACAGTGGCAGCAGCTGTGGGGTCACCCACAAGTTATAGCTGCATTGCTGTAAAAGACTCAATTACTTGTTATGAACTGCCAGGATCAGTGTGTAACCATTTTGCAAATGGACCTTTATGGAAGGGTGCGAGGGTGTGATGTGTGTCAAGTGTGGGATTGTCTAGGGTGCATAAAGCAGCATGAAGCAGACATGTCACTCTGCATGGCAATGGGGGCCTCTGGGTTGGGGTCCTTATGAGCTGCAACACCGTTAGTTAGCAAGGGTCATTGAAAGTTGTTGGCCACCAGCAAAGAATGTGTTGGGCACACAGTTTAAAACATAAGTTTTCCACAGCAGATTCATTACAATGTTTGCAGGAGAGAAAGTCACATAAAGCTCGAGAGAGGGCCAGGACCAGAGGTGGTCAACCTAGGCTGGCAATTTTCACCCTTATAGGGGAGAAGATGCTGGAGCCGGCAGTGAACCAGTGGAATCGCACCGTTGGGTGAGGTGAGATTGAAGGACGGCCCCAGGGTGATGAGATTCCAAGGCTGCGTTGATCCCTCCTGTAAAGATAGCGCTGAAGAGGGTGGGTAGGTGGTGGGGAAGTAGCATTGGACTTTGAAGGCTTGCAGAATTTAGGAAGGAATTTGTGTCCTAATGTTGGAAGGACTGAGGTTTAAACCCTAGCTACCATCTTCTAATGGTGCCAGGATCTGTTTTTAGGAAGAGTGTCTCTCTCTGTCTCTGAAGTCATCTCAAATGATGATGGTGCCCTTCATACTCCTTGTTTGTAGCCCCCACAGGTGAAACACTGGCAGCTGCTCAGAGTTATCTTCAGAGGAGGCTTCAGAGGTTATGGTGTCACAGCCTTGCTCCTCACTTAACACCAGTACAGATACACACACCTCAGTGAGTATACATGAGTCAGCTCAAAGGGATGCACACACTGATGCACGCACATCACAGTCTCAAGACCAGCTGTTGGAGATTGAGATGGAACATGGACTGCAGCGGCAAGGGCAATTAAGGATGGGCAATAAATGCTGGCCTAGCCAGTGATGTCCACGTCCTTGAGTGATTAAAAAAAAAACAGGCCTCTGGCACTTGGAGGAATGTTGCAGGTGACCTAGGTGCTGAGCCCCAAGCTGATGAAGATCCTCCGGAGTCGTCTGTCAGGCAGCAGATGCTGGACGTCCAGTGCGAGGTATGTGGAGATGTGGTAGAGATTCCAGAGGGGTTGAGCACATGGCACATACAGTGGAGGAGTCCATCCAGATCATGAGTGCTGCGATCACCCATTCTTCAGAATGTGTGGCTTCCTCCATCAAGAGACTGGCGACTGTCATGGAGGGCCAAACCCAACAGCTCATTGAGGTGATACTGGCTACATGTTCTGACCTGCATTCCATTGCCTTGTATCTGAGCTCAGGTGCCCAGATTCAAGGCTATTGAACAGATGTTATGGAAGTATTTTGGGAATTTTGGAAAATTAACTCGACTAACTCAGCAGCTACTTCTTTTAAGACCTTAGAATGAAATCCTTCTGGACCTGGGGGCTTGCCAGTTTTTTGTTCTGATAATTTTCTCAGTACTCCATCCATGGTGATTGTTATTGTTTTAAGCTCCTCCTCTTTCACTCCTTGATGCACACTTATTTCTGGGATGCTACTTGTATCCTCTACAGTAAAGGCAGATGCAAAATATCTGTTCAATTCATCCGCCATTTCCTTATTTTCCATTTTTAATTCCCCAGACTCAAATTCTAGAGGACCAATGTTCACTTTACTTATTCCTTTTCCTTTTAAATGCCTGTAGAAACTCTTACTGCAGCTATGCAGGACATTGGTGAGACCACACCTGGGCCTGAATCTTCTGGTCAGCGTGCAAGGGCAGGCCCCACTTGCCGACGCATAAAATGATGCGCAGTCCTGACATCACTGCATGTCATTCCAATCCTTAGTGCGGCGGGCGCGTAGCCGACTCCATTGCGGGTCCGCCGAATTGTCAGAGGCCCATTAAGGCCATTAATTAACTGATTAAACTGCTTCTCAGGGCTGTCCGTCCAACGTTAAGGTTGGTGGGCAGGTGAAGAGCCCAGGCAGCCTTTGCATTTTTCATGGAGCCTCATCCATGGGCTGGATGAGGTTTCATGAAGGTTTTAAAACTTTAATAAATAATTTTAATAAAGTTCATAGACATGTCCCAGCTCATGTGACACTGTCACATGAGGGGACATGTCCAATTAATATTTTCAAAACTTTTTTCAGGTTTTCACAATGCAATAAATCTCCCTGAGGCAGTTGGGTGGGCCTTAATTGGCCCGCCCGCATAAAATGGTGGCGCGCAGCCAATCGTGGATGGCGATCGGCTGCCCGTCCACTTGTGCCCGCTCCTGGCCAGCCCGTATGACGGCGAGAAAATTCTCCCCATGGCGTGTGCAGTTTTAGTCTCCTTACTGAAGAAAGCATATACTTGCCATCGAGGGAGTGCAGCGAAGGTTCACCAGGCTGATTCCTGGGACAGCAGGATTGCCGTATGAGGAAAGATTGGGCCAACTAGGCCTATATTCACTGGAGTTTAGAAGAATGAGAGGGGTTCTCATTGAAATGTATAAAATTCTGACAGGGCTGGATAAACTAGATGCAGGGATGATGTTTCCTCTGGCTGGGGGCTCTAGAACAAGCGGTCACAATATCAGGATACGGGGTAGACCACTTAGGACTGAGATGAGGAGAAACTTCTTCACTTAGAGGGTGGTGAACCTGTGGAATTCTCTACCACAGAGGGCTGTGGAGGGCATGTCACTGAACATATTTAAGAATGAAATTGATGGATTTCCAGACTCTAAAGGACTCAAGGGGAATGGGGAGAGAGTAGGAGTATGGTATTGAGACAGCAGATCAGCCATGATCATATTGAATGATGGAGCAGGCTCAAAGGGCCTGCTAACCTACTCCCGCTTCTATTTTCTATGTTTCTATGTTTACTATCCGTTTTTATATTTCTAGCTAGCTTTCTCTTGACTCTAATTTCTCCTTCCTTACTACCTTAGCCTATCTTTGCCATTTTTAAAATATTCTGTCCAATCTCCTAACCTGAAAAGTGCTGCCTCAGGAGACTTGGTGAATGCCTGCAGTGCATCTTGTAGATGGTACACACTGCTACCTTGTGTGTCGATGGTGGAGGGAGTGAACGTTTGTGGATGTGGTGCCAATCAAGTGGGTTGCTTTGTCCTGGATGGTGTCAAGCTTCTTGAGTGTTGTTGGAGCTGCACTCATTCCATCACACTCCTGATTTGTGCCTTGTAGATGGTGGACAGGCTTTGGGGAGTCAGGAGGTCAGTCACTTGGCACAGGATTCCTAGCCTCTGACCTGCCTTTGTAGCCATAGTATTTCTATGGCTAGTCCAGTTCAGTTTCTGGTCAATGGTTGCCTCCAGGATGTTGATAGTGGGGGGTTCAGCGAAGGTAATGCCATTGATGGTTAAATTTTCTCTTGTTGGTGATGGTCATTGCCTGGCACTTGTGTGGCTCGAATGTTACTTGCCACTTGTCAGCCCAAGCCTAGTCTCAGGTCTTGCTGCTTTTGGACATGGACTGCTTTGGTATCTGAGTTGTCGCCAATGGTGCTGCACATTGTGCAATCATTAGCAAACATCGCTGCTTCTGATGTTATAATGGAAGGAAGGTCATTGATGAAGCCACTGAAGGTGGGTGGGCCTTGGACACTACCCTGAGGAACTCCTGCAGTGATGTCCTGGCACTGAGATGATTGACCACCAACAACCACAATCATCTTCCATTGTGCTAAGCATGACTCCAACCAGAAGAGAGTTTTACCCCTGATTCCCATTGACTTCAGTTTATGCCACACTTGGTTAAATGCTGCCTTGATATCAAGGGCAGTCACTCTTATCTCATGTCGGGAGTTCAGCTCTTTTGTCCATGTTACAACCAAGGCTTTAATGAGGTCAAGAGCTGGGTAGCCCTGTCAGAACCCATACTGAGCCTCAGTCAGCAGGTTATTGCTAAGCAAGTGCTGCTTGATAGCACTGTTGATGACCCCTTCCATCACTTAATTGATGATCAAGAGTAAAATGATGGGGCAGTAATTGGCCGGGTTGGATTTGTCCTGCTTTTTGTTTACAGGACATACCTGGGCAATTTTCCACATTGCCGGGTAGATCTCTGTGTTGTAGTTGTACTGGAGCAGCTTGGCTAAGGGTGCGGCAAGTTCTGTAGCACAAGTCTTCAGTACTATTGCTGGAATATTGTCAGGCCCCATAGCCTTTGCAGTATCCAGTGCCTTCAGCCGTTTCTTGATATCACGTGGAGTGAATTGAATTGGTTGTAGACTGGCACCTGTGATGCTGGGGACCTCCGGAGGAGGTTGAGATGGATCATCCACTCAGCACTTTTGACTGAAGATTGTTACACCAGCTTCAGCTTTATCTTTTGAACTGATGTGCTGGGCTCCTCCATCATAGAGGATGGGGATATTTGTAGCGTCTCCTCCTCTAGTGAGTTGTTTAATTGTCCACCACCATTCACAACTGGATGTGGCAGGACTGCAGAGCTTAGGTCTGATCTTTTGGTTGTAGAATCGCTTAGCTCTCTCTATCACTTGCTGCTTAAGATGTTTGGCACGCAAGTGGTCCTGTGTTGTAGCATCACCAGGTTGACATCTCATTTTTAGGTATGCCTGGTGCTGCTTCTGGCATGCCCTCCTGCACTCTTCATTGACCCAGGGTTGATCCTCTGGCTTGATGGTAATGGTAGAATGGGGGATATGCCGGGCCATGAGGTAACAGATTTTGTTTGAGTACAATTCTGCTGCTGCTGACGGCCCACAGCGCCTCATGATTGCCCAGTCTTGAGATGCTAGATCTGTTTGAAATCTATTCCATTTAGCATGGTGATAATGCCACACAACACAATGGAGGGTATCCTCAATGTGAAGACAGGACTTTGCCTCCACAAGGACTGTGTGTTGGTCACTCCTACCGATACTGTCATGGACAGGTGCATCTGTGACTAGTCTGTGAGACAGCTCTCCCAGTCTTGGCACTAGCCCCCAGATGTTAGCAAGGAGGACTTTGCTGGGTCGACAAGGCTGAATTTGCTGTTATAGTTTCTGGTGCCTGGGTCAGTGCCGGATGGTCAGTCTGGATTCATTCCTTTTAGATTTTTTAGCAATTTTGATATAACTGAACGGCTTGCTAGGGCATTTCAGAGGGTATTTAAGAGTCAACTATATTGCTGTGGGTCTGGAGTTATGTGTAGGCCAGACCAGGTAAAGAATGCGGATTTCCTTCCGTAAAGGACATTAGTGAATCAGATGGGTTTTTATGACAATTGACAATAGTTTTATGATCGTCATTAGACTTTTAATTCTAGATTTTTATTGAATTCAGATTTCACCATCTGACGTGGTGGGATTTGAATCCAGATCAGCAGAGCATTACCCTGAATCTCTGGACCACTAGTTCAGTGGCAACTGTATAGTCCTGCGGATGAACTTCGGGTACGGGTGATAGGAGAGAACAGTCATAGCAAGACGGGGGAGTGAGATGCGGTAGGTGAAGGTCTGATGCGGGGGTGATTACGGAGGGCGACTAAACAGGTGGCTGGATAACTGGAGGGGGCAGGGGCAGGGTGGTCATGGGGATGGTAATGGGTGCTGCCTCTGATGGGAGGTCAGGCATGTGGAGGTGGTTCGTTATAGGGTCTAAGGTAATGGAATGGAGGGAGATTAAAGGGTGACAGAGCGGGGAGGAATGGTGATATTAAGTTCGTCAAGGGTGATGGGGGGATGTTGTTGGGTGACGGGGGAGGGTAGAAGGTGACGCACCCCATTTTTCAAACGTGACCTTGGCCACATAGTCAGTCAGTCAGTGAGACCCCTCGAAGTGGGAGGAGGGTCTTCTCGGGTGGATGAAGTTCAAGATCAGCATAAATGGCCGACTAAGGGGGCACCTTAATAATTACAAGGTAACTGAATGTCCATGCCCAGTTGTGTTCTCCTCTCAATGGTGAAGACCATGCAGAAGTAGGTTTGTTCCCGACTCACAGGTCTCATAACATTAAGATCCCAGCAAGGTATAGAGCTGCGATTTGCCGTCAGCTGCAGTCAGAGGCAGGGATGAATGTAGGAAGGGAGGTGAAATGCCTCCAAGGGGCACAGCTGGTGGATGGCAGCTAGCTCACGACTGCAAACCTCCATCCTCCCGGTGAATGGTTATGGTTTTAAACACTCATGTGGTTGGTCTTTCTTTGCTGCCAAGGCAATGGTCTCTCTATAGAGCCTCGAGGGTAGTGGAGGTAAGTGGAATAGTGTCAATGTGAGGCTTCTGGCACAAGGCTGTCATCACCCTGGACAAAGAGCAATGTCTATTTGCGCAGTAATGTATGAATGGGAAGAACACCCATCCTTGGTCCTCCAGGATGTCCTTCACCTGGAAAGGGTGGGTTGGGGACGCCATGTCTAGACGGAGGCCAGACAAAGGGCTTAGCAATGGTTTGGTGGCTTTGAAATTGAGGGAAATCTATAAAGAATATGCTCAGTGAAGTTACTCAATGCATTCACAGATCCACTGAGGTACAGATGATGCAGACTGCAGGCAAGTCTGTCTTGGTAATGGCTCTTATCCAGATATGGAGTAGGGTGGTCTATCAGAGGTTGGTACAGAGCCAGGAGGAGCAAGGGCCTGAGCAGTGAGAGGCAGCCGGGCCTCTGGAAGGTCAAGATGCTGGTGAACATGGTCCACTGCAATGGTGAGCATTGTCCCAGCCATGGGTGTGTCGCAGGAGGTGTCCTTATCTAGAGGTGAGTGAAAGGCAATGCTAGAGGTGCTTTCATATTGCTCACATCGGCCAGATTCTTCAGCACGAACTGCAGCCGCAAGGACTCTGAAGGAGTAACACTGAGCTCCTGGTCTGCAGTGAGTGAATGGCTGTCCAGGTGCCCTTTATATATGGGGCCAGGACCTTAGCCCCTGTGATTTAATGGTGGGGCGGGCGACTTCCTGCTCACCCCGCTACAAGATTTTCCGAGCTCCTCAAAGATACATAATTAATGAGCTGAACAACGGAAGACCGCACGTGTTCAGCTGTCTCGCCACCCAGCGGGAATCACTCTGACTTTCCCGTCTGCCACTGGACTTCGGCTCTGGAATGGAAGGTTCCAACCAGAGGCTGTATTGGTTTTGATCTTCTATAATTCGTTAGGTTCTAGAACAATCACCCTGGGTTGGAAAGTAGAAAACATAACTCCCACTATTAATGAAATGAGTTAATGGGAAAACATAGAACTATAGGCCAGTTCCCTGAGGCCAATTGTAGGGAAAATGCTAGGATCTATTATTAGGGATGTGTTAACAAGGCATTTAGGAAATCATAATATGATTGGACAGAGCCAATATGGAACAATGAAAGGGAAACTGTGTTTGACAAATCTATTTTGAGTTTTTTGAGGTTGCTATGAAATTGGTTAAGGAAAAACCATTGAACGCAGCACATCCGTATTTTTTTAAAAAAGCATTTGATAAGATGTCACACAAAAGGTTATTACACAAAATTAGGACTCATGAGATTGGGAGTTATGCATTAGTTTGGATTGATGCTTGGTTAGTAGACAGAAAATAGATTAGGAATTGCAGGCCATTTTCAGGTTGGAATACTGTAACTGGTTTTGGGTCTTGGCCATTTATAATCCATATTAATGATTTATTCAAGGGGATTGAATGTAATGATGTTAAATAAATAATGGGAAACATTAACAGAAAGAATTTAAAATGTTTAACAAAATTACATTCCATCAAAAGCAACTCACTCAATATGTCTGCGGTGCAATGCCGAAGGAGGCTCCGCCTCTTCAGGGAGGCCGTGGCCTCCATTTGCCAGATGATTGGGCCTGAGATCAGCTCCAACTGTGTGGCGGAAACCCATGCTGGTGGATCTGAAGGTCACAGTGGCCCTCAATTTCTATGCCTCCGGCTCTTTCCAGGGGTCAGTGGGTGATTTGTGTGGAGTCTCCCAATCAGCTGTCCACAGTTGCATCAAGCTGGTGACAGAAGCTCTGTTCGGGCAATGACATTTATTCATTTCCGAAAGGATGAGGCCAGCCAGGCTGAGTGAGCCAGAGGCTTTGCAGCAATTGCTGGGTTCCCCCGCAACCAGGGTGCCATCGACTGCACACATATGGCCATCAAGGCACCAGCAGGTTAGCCAGGTGCCTTTGTCAACAGGAAGGGATTTCATGTGATGAACATGCCGATAGTGTGTGACCACAGGATGCAGATTCTGCAAATCTGTGCAAGGTACCTTGGCAGCTCCCATGATGCTTACATCCTCAGACATTGCCAGGTGCCGAGGCTCTTCATGCACCTCTCCACCACCCAAGAACAGAGGGACAGCATTGTTATAACAGGAGCCATGCCTCCACAAGGGTGGTGATAGACAGGACCATAGGTTTTCTGAATATGCATTTCTGATGCCTGGACCATTCAGGGAGTGCACTGCAATATGCCCCCAGTATGGGTGTCACTGACAGTGGTTGCATGCTGTGCTTTCCACAATCTGGCACTGGCAAAGGGGGACCCACTGGAGGAAGAGGATCTTGACACAGTTCTATAGGCCACAGATAATGAATCCAGTAGTGAGTCAGAAGAGGAACAGGGTGAGGAGAACACTGAGGGCGTGGAGGCAGACCTCTGGATCCTTCACGGATGCAGGGACAGCAGGGAGGCTTGATCCAACACTCCTTCAGCTAGGCTACCAAAGTTCTGCTTCCACCTCATGCCAGCACTGCCGCTTACATCCAGGACGTCTGAAAAGACCCTTTCATTTGGTCCCAAAGTCCACTCAGTGTCTGAGCAATAAAGTTTAGAGCCACTCACATCCAGCATTACACACTGACATACCCTGCACCAGAAAATACAAAGGTGAATTATATTCAGGCCATTAAGAAAAAAAACAAAATTTATATCATTTTGACATTCACATCAAATGAACAGAAATATATATGCTGTTAAAGGCCACAACAGTAACCATATTAACAAAACATGGTAAAACAGAAGATCACTGTGACCTGTCCTGCTGTGCTCATGGTGCCTTTAACTTACGTTTGCGAGTGCTATGCCTAGGTGCTCCCCCGCTTGCCGGTACTGGCATTGGAGACAGCCTGCTGATTCTAATGTCTTGTTGGCCTCGATGACCTTGGGGGTCATCCTCTGGCCAGTGGAGCCTGTCTTGGCCCCACCTGGGACAGTGCGGCCAGTGCCATGGCTGGCATCTCCCCAGTCATTGCAGCCTCATCAGATGCCACGGTCACTGGTGCAGGGGTGGAGGAGCTGTTGCCATCATCCAGAGTGCCCTGAGAGGAGCCCATAAAGATGACAGGCAGTTTCTGTGCCAAGGTAAGGTTGCACTGGACCTCCTTGCTCGCCATTGATGGATGGGCACCTAGCTGGGATACTGGGTGCCTCATCCGTCTCCCACACTGGTACTGACCACTTGAGGTCAGTGCCTGTGTGAGGGCTTGCAGGTTCGACTGCAACCCCAGGAACCCCTGATTCTGTCCTTGGAGCTGCCTCTCCATGAGGGCCACCACTGTCTCAATGGAGGAGGCAGTGCACTCGACCATGATGGTCAACGCAGTGCTCATGCTCCACATGGACCCCTCCATAATAGAGACCATGGCACCCATACCCTCATGGATCTCCACCAGGTCCTCCTGCACATCCAGCATCTGCCACCTAATGGATGACTCCAGAGGCTCATCATCTGCCTTCAGTTCAGCATGCTCCAGGTCTCCAGCAGTCCTCTGACTGCTGGCACACTGGGCACTCTCTGCCTCTGCCTCTTCCTCAAGTGAGTGTGAATCGCCCTCACAGCTGTGTACTGTCTTTCTAGCCGACGATCTAATGCTCACTGAGATGCTGGTATCTGCGCTGGTGCCTGGTTCAGAGAGGGGGCGTGACACAGGTGCATTTAAAGCCTGTGGTCCTCTGGCGTCAAGGATGGCTCTTCGGGGTCCTGTGTTCGAGTGTGTGCTGGTGAACCTAAGGGAGAAGAACAACATGTCATTAGTTTAAGTCATCGCACTGTCACTGCGCATGCCAAGCGCTCTCGTGACCCAATGGAGATCTGCATCATGGTGCTATCGTTATTCACTGATCAATGGGGTCTCCAGGTTTGAGGCTCCATTAATGATGAGATTACACAAGAATGTTTGCACAAACCCACACTCTCACCTCTGGGCATTGCCCTCTTACTTTTGGCAGAGACCCCTGCCTCTCTGCGACCGGCTGACCGAGGCGGGTGGCAGCATTCCAGCTCCAATACATCCATTTCGTACTTCATCAAGATTAGGAGGTTTGGGGGGCCTCCACCTGTCTTTGACCTCTTGATGCTGTTATGGCTCATCTTCTCCTGAAAGGACAGAGGAGCACTAATTAGTCCACTCTCTAGCTGCAGCGCCATTGCAGTCTGGCTAACCCCACTTGAGGAGCACTTTGCAGGGCACATCTGAGTTGTGGCCCTCGAGCCAAAAGGCACTCAGTCCAAGCAGCCAGGGCTCAATGCCTTGGCCAGCTCCAGCATTATTGACAGTTGGCGCTCCGACTTTAACATCCCTGAGCTCCATGGCGGACAGCCAGACCTTAACACTTCTCCACTCTGATCCATGCGACCTTTTTTCTCAAACTTGCCGAGCGCAGCACATTGTTGAACATTTTGCGGCACTGCACCCATGTGTGCCGCACAACGTTGTGGCTGCTGATCTGCGCTGCCGTCTCCTCCCAGGCTTTTTTGTTCTGGTGCAGTGGCCTCCTCCTGCCATCTCTTGGTACGAGAGTGTCACTGCTGACACCAACCTCTGAGACAAGGGCCACGAAAAACAGTGCAGTCGAGTGCCTACCCGACTTGCCCTCCCGCCTGGCATGTCCTGATGTTGGTGAAGCTATTGTTCCAGTCTTCGGACCAACTCTAAAGATTCTGCCCTAGCAGCCTTCAGGGAGCTGCCTTTGCCGGTTTTTAAGTGCCCATCGGGTTATCATTGGACCTGGTGCCCAGCAGGCCCCTGCTACAGCGCAGCTCTTTCGGACCATTCAGAAGACATGTTTCAAGCTGAGTGGACCTCAATTCTTTTTTTTCTGGGCGTCACTGGCCAGGCCAGCACTTATTGCCCATCCCTAATTGCCCTTGTTCAGACAGCATATTTTTAAGAGTCAACCACAGTACTGTGGGTCTGGAGCCACATGTAGGCCAGACCAGGTGAGGACAGCAGATTTCCTTCCCTAAAGAACATTAGTGAACTAGATGAGTTTTTATGACACTCGACAATGGTTTCATGGTCATCATTAGATTTTAATTCCAGATATTTATTGAATTCAACTTCTACCATCTGCCATGGTGGGATTTGAATCTGGGTCTCCAGAGCATTACCCTGTCACTGGGATTACCAGTCCAGTGACAATAGCACTATGCCACCACCTCCCAAAATTGGCCTTCCAGCATGAAATCGCGTATGCAACATGACCACAGCTGAGAGTGGATTCCACATCCACTTACTCTCCCACCGACTTGGCATGCACGCCAAGTCTGAAATTCAGGCCATGCGGAGATATAAAATTATCCATTTTGGTAGCAAAAAATAGAAAAACAGAATTTTTTCAAAGAACAAGAGACTGGAAAAGGTTCTCTTAAATGCCCTCTGAAATGGCCTAGCAAGTCACTCAGTTGTACCAAACCACTAAAAAGTCAATACAAAGGAATAAAATTGGACAGACCACTCGGCACCAACCTAGGGACCAGAAATGACAACGGCAAACCCAGCCCTGTTGACCCTGCAAAGTCCTGCTTACCAACATCTGGGGGTTTTTGCCAAAATTGGGAGAGCTGTCTCACAGACTAGTCAAGCAAAAGCCTGACATAGTCATCCTCATGGAATCATACCTTACAGATAATGTCCCAGACTCCACCATCATCATCCTTGGATATGTCCTGTCCCACCGCCAGGACAGACCCAGCAGAGGTGGCAGCACAGTGGTATACAGTCAGGAAGGAGTTGCCCTGGGAGTCCTTAACATCAGCTCCAGACCCCGTGAAGTCTCATGGCATCAGGTCAAACATGGGCAAGGAAACCTCCTGCTGATTACCATGTATTGCCCCTGTCAGTTGATGAATCAGTTACACTCTATGTTGAACACCACTTGGAGGGAGCACTGAGGGTGGCAAGGGTGCAGAATGTACTTGGGTGGGGACTTCAATGTCCATCATCAAGAGTGGCTCGGTAGTACCACCATAGACCAAGCTGGCCGAACCCTAAAGGACATAGCTGCTAGACTGGATATGTGGCAGGTGGTGACGGAACCAACAAAAGGGAAAAACATTCTTGACCTCATCCTTACCAAGCTGCCTGCCGCAGATGCATCTGTCCATGACAGGTTTGGCAGGAGTAACCACCGCACAGTCCTTGTGGAGACAACGTCCCGTCTTCACATTGAGTATACCCTACCACCCTGCTAAATGGGTCTAGCAACTCAAGACTGGGCATCCATGCGGTGCTGTGGACCATCAGCAGCAGCAGAATTGTACTTAACCACAATCTGTAACCTCATAGCCCAGCATATCCCCTATGATTATACCATTACCACCAAGCCAGGGAATCAACCCTGGTTCAATGAAGAGTGCAGGAGGGCATGCCAGGAGTAACACCAGGCATACCTAAAAATGAGGTATCAACCTGGTGAAGCTATAACACGGGACTACTTGCGTGCCAAATACTATAGGGAGCAAGTATTAGACAGAGCTAAGTGATTTCACAACCAACAGTTCAGAGCTAAGCTCTGCAATCCTGTCACATCTATTTGTGAATGGTGGTGGACAATTAAAAAACTCACTGGAGGAGGAGGCTCCACAAATATCCCCATCCTCAATGATGGAGGAGCCCAGCATAACAGTGCAAAAGATAAGTCTGAAGCATTTGCAACAATCTTCAGCCAGAAGGGCCAAGTGGATGATCCATCTCGGCCTCCTCCAGAGATCCCCAGCATAACAGATGCCAGTCTTCAGCCAACTCCATTCACTCTACGTGATATCAAGAAATGGCTGAAGGCACTGGATATTGCAAAGCTTGTGGGCCCTGACAATATTCCAGCAATAATACTGAAGACTTGTACTCCAGAACTTGCCGTGCCTCTAGCCAAGCTGTTTCAGTATAACTACAACACTTGCATCGTCCCGGCAATGTGCAAAATTGCTCAGCTATGTCCTGTACAGAAAGAGCAGGAAAATCCAACCTGGCCAATTACTGCCTCGTCTTGATTATCAGTAAAGTGATGGAAGAGATCATCAACAGTGCTACCAAGCAGCACTTGCTTAGCAATAACCTGCTCACTGATGCTCAGTTTGGGTTCTGCCAGGGCCACTCAGCTCCTGACCTCATTATAGCCTTGGTTCAAACATGAACAAAAGAGCTGAACTCCAGAGGTCAGTTGAGACTGACTGCCCTTGACATCAAGGCAACTTGACTGAGTGTGGCATCAAGGAGCCCCAGCAAAACTGGAGTCAATGGGAATCAGGAGGAAAACTCCCTGCTGGTTGGAGTCATACCTAGCACAAAGGAAGATGGTGGTGGTTGTTGGATGTCAGTAATCTCAGCTCCAGGACGTCACTGCAGGAGTTCCTCAAGGTAGTGTTCATGGCCCAACTGTCTTCAGCTGCTTCGTCAATGGCCTTCCTTCCATCATAAGTTCAGAAGTGGGGATGTTCGCTGATGATTGCACAATGTTCAGCACCGTGCGCAACTCCTCAGATGCTGAAGCAGTCCATGTCCAACTGCAGCAAGACCTGGGCAATATCCAGACTTCGGCTGCTAAGTGGCAAATAACATTCACGCCACACAAGTGCCAAATAATGATCATCTCCAACAAGAGAGAATCTAACCATTGCCCCTTGACGTTCAATGGCATTACCAACTGCCCCTTGACGTTCAATGGCATTACCATCACTGAATCCCCACTATCAACATTCTAGTGGTTACCATTGACCAGAAACTGAACTGGGCTAGCCTTATAAATAATTTGGCTAGAAGAACAGGTTAGAGGGTAGGAACCTTTCAACAAGTAATCCACCTCATGACTCCCCAAAGCCTGTCCACCAGCTACAAGGCAAAATCAGGAGTGTGATGGAATACTCCCCACTTGCCTGGATGAGTGCAGCTCCCACAACACTCAAAATGCTTAATACCATCCAGGACAAAGCAGCCCGCTTGATTGGCACCCCATCCACAGACATTCACTCCCTCCCCCACAGACGCACAATAGAAGCAGTGTGTATCATCTACCAGATGCACTGCAGGAATTCACCAAGGCTCCTTCGACAGCACCTTCCAAACACATGACCACTACCATCTAGAAGGACAAGGGCAGCAGACAGATGGGAATACCACCACCTGGAAGTTCTCCTCCAAGTCAATCGCCATTCTGACTTGGAAATATATCGCTGTTCCTTCACTGTCGCTGGGTCAAAATCCTGGAACTCCCTCCTTAACAGCACTGTGGGTGTACCTACACAACATCGAACAGTATGGGTTTAACATTATCACCTTAGACAGCACCTTCCAAACTCATAACCGCTACCATCTAGAAGGGCAGCAGATAGATGGGAACGTCACCACTGGAAGTTCTCCTCCGAGCCATTCACCATTCTGACTTGGAAATATATCGCTGTTTCTTCACTGTCGCTGGGTCAAAATCCTGGAACTTCCTTCCTAACAGTACTGTGGGTGTACCTACAGCACATGGACTGCAGTGGTTCAAGAAGGCAGCTTCTCAAGGACATCTAGAGATGGGCAATAAATGCTGGCCCAGCCAGCGAAGCCCACATCTTGTGAATTAATAAAAAAATGGCATGAGTGGATCAAATAGATGAATGGCCCATTTTTGCTCCTATTTCTAATGTTCTTCATTTTGATCATTTTCTACATCCTTAAGGTTTACAAATGAGAAAATTTAAAACTGACACCTTGGCAGAGATATACATTGCAGCTAGAAAGACATCCGGAGAGGCATTTGCAGTAAAATTATTAATTATAAATTACTTTCCAGTATCACAATTCCTTGAAAATCGAACTGACAGTCTTTTTAATACATAACTAGTTGCATTTCACATGGCAACATGTTGCTCCAGATGGATGGGATTTCTCATCTCACCCATGTGTCTCCTTATGTCGTACACATATCTTGTGCTGGAGAAGTGATTGAATGAACGACAAGATCAAAATGAGTGATAGAGCTATTGATTTCTTATTATGTAAGTTGAAGCCTTTGCTACATGAACAACCTATTTTCCTTGAATGCAAAAGATATTTGAAGCACCATAAAAGGGCAGCGGATTGAGTGAAGCTAAGTGAAGTTCACATCAACAAAAGTTGCATTGCTAGCTGCTCAGCTGATAAGAACCAATACCTTAAATTGTAAAGCAATAAGAATCTGAATAGCCTGTGGTGCAAGTTAGTTCCAGAAGGTTCACAGAATAGAAAGTGTTTAATTACTATGAAATAGAAAGATTCATATCTTCATGATAAAATCTCTCAAGAAAGAAGGGAACATTGTTATGTACGCATCAATACAGGTTACAAGCTCATGCAACAAATGCACAAATCTTTGTAACCCATTCCATCCCAGCATGTCTAGAAATTTCTATTAACTGCTGACATAGAGCAGAAGCACTTGACAAGAAGACAGATGAAAACAATTAAAGTTTGGACAGATAAGCACATTTTCCAGGGTGGATTATTTAAAATTAAGAATGATTGGATGGGAATGCAAATGTATGTTACAGATTCAAATCTGCTGAAGTGCAGCCCAAGGTGGAGCTGCTTCTGATTTCTTCTCCTTCCTGCTAACTAGATGCTTCATCCCAGGGCCTGAGTTCTCAAGCAAAACTGATAACTTGCTATCTGGGAAAAAAAATCTAAATGTAAATGCCAGTCAAAGATCAACTTCAAACTCAATCTTCCAGTCAGTGGCACAACACACTGACATGCTGGATCACCTGTGTTTTGAATGCTAATATAATGAAATATTATTTTGGCACTGTTCCTATGGCAATTACATCAAAAGATCAACCCCTTTGAAAAGAAACTAAATCCAAACTTTTTCAGTTGCATCTTGTTTCTCAGACAGTTGCCTCATGGTTCTTTTACCAGTAAAAAAAGATGCTTCTAAAATTTTCAATGAAAGCCCTCATTATCTGCTTAGGCCAGTTCTCCATGGTTTATTTGCAACAAGATCTGTTGTAGTAGCTTTTCAACTTGTTGCCCAGCCATAAAACTAGATTTGCAGATCTGTTGCCGGTTGTTATAGAAACCATCCAGTTTTCTTTCTGTTGAAATTAGGTGATTTTTGTAATGGCCGTCTGATTCAAACTGACAGTTTTACACCAGGGCAGCATGTCGAAAATCTACCACATTGAGCCACTGATGGCATTGAACTTCAACCCTGACTGTCCTGCTCTTTTCGTTGGGAAGGATGCTTTGCAGTAAGTATGCAAAGTGGAAAGAATTATTTTCCACCATATAAACTTGGTTGTTGTTGAATTGAGTGAAGGGCTTCTTCATTGCTTGCTTGCAAATATGTTACTGTTTAATTCCTGAACATTAAATTGCTGGAATGTAACACTTTTATAATATGTAAATGTACAAGGATCTGTAAACTTTGAAGTGAGAAATGAATACTGACCAGCTGGCATTTTCTGGACCTACATTACTTCGGAATGAGTCCTGAATTGAAGTAGAAACCAAATTAATCCGTACTGGGTGATTTTGGACGTCCTCAAGAATTTTAGGCCATCTTGAAGAAAATCAAATTACTATCACAAGCCAACTGCAGTAAAATGTTTCCCAATTAATATTAGGATCGCTTTTTGAGGCATCACTTTGTTAAACTTCACAAGAATTTCAAAACTGGAGGGCTAAATATCTTCACTTACCTCTAAATATCATGACTGTGTATAATTTCTTACTTTCTGTTCTTTAAGAAAACAAGAGAGAATCACATGAATATCAATGAAATTAGTTTTAAGAGTAACAACAGCAGAATAATGATGGGCTGGGAATTACAACAAATTAAAATATGTATCAAAAATGTACACATTGGCTGCATAAATCTTTTGGGTTTAGTCTGCAAGATCATTGATAATGAGAGGACAAAGAAGAAATTATTAGATTTAGAGGTATGTGAGGTCCAGATCAATGCGCTTTATAATAGGATACTTTCAAAAAAATATCGCTTCCATCTTTGGCCACAAAGCACCTGAGGCAAATGTATTCAAATTATGAATGGTTGAGTTCACAATGGGATAGCAAGTATTGAAGAAAAGAAACCTGATACTGAAAACCAAAGTAAAATGAAATGTAAGATATCAAGTGAAAGCTAGTGATTGATAAAACTGTGACATTATTTTCAGGTTTGCTTGTTTGCATTTGAACGTAATTTGGACTTTGACTTATGAGCATGTTTCAGTTAAACAAAAGAGCATTTGAACAAAATGCCAAAGTAACACTACAAAATAAAACAAACTTAAATTCCGCTGAGGACTAATATGAAAGGAAACTGAAGCTTTCATGCATTCCAAAAATTGCAATCTACAAGTGATCTTAAAAAACAGTTAAAACAGGTCATTGGAATAATGTACTCTTAACCACAGTAGAATTACACACCAAGTCTACATTGGGCATTCTATGTCAGAAATACTTTTGCTATAAATCTAATTTTATCAGTGTACCATTCAGGTCACACTAACTTTGGGGCAGAGCCCCTTTGTTCTCATTGATATAGTCAGGACACATTATGTCACTTGTACTGGAGTTTCCTATCAACGGAGTTACTATTTTGAAACATTTAAAAAATGATGCATAAAGCCCCTCCTGGTCACTTTCAAATGGTGCCTAATTTTTGGAAGCTCTTTGTATATTGGAATGAAGACATTTAAATAATATCTCACAGGAAACAAGTGCATCACTAAGTCTGCAAACAAAGTAATGCAATGGTATTAACATTCAGCAACAATGGAGTCAATTGTTACCTGCTGTGTGTTTTTTTAACTTGTTCATGGAATTTGGGCATTGCAGCAAGGCCTGCATTTGTTGCCCATCCCTAACTGCCCTTGAAAAGCTGATGGGG
Organism: Carcharodon carcharias; assembly: GCF_017639515.1. NCBI lineage: Eukaryota > Metazoa > Chordata > Chondrichthyes > Lamniformes > Lamnidae > Carcharodon > Carcharodon carcharias. The sequence continues at coordinate 116,574,958 of NC_054467.1, forward strand.
AGCCACCTTCTTGAACTGTTGCAGTCTGTATGGTGTAGGCACATCCAGAGTGGTGTTAGGGAGGGAGTTCCAGGATTCTGACCCAACAACAGCGAGGGAGCAGCGATATATTTCCAAAGCCTGAAACTTTGTGACCTGCGGACTATGGCAGCAGTCCCTCTTGGGCTGCAACATGTCTTAGAAATGGAGCACAGAAAGAAGAAAGGGCAAAGTGCAAGGATTTGCTAGGTTGGTGGGATTCCCAAAGGTGCAGGACATAATCACTGCATGCATCTTGTTCGGTGGGCCCTGCACGTAACTGCAAAGGCCAGCATTCTAGTAAAGCCCTGCTAGTGTGTGACCAGAAAATCTCTCAGGGAATAACTGCTGTCTTGGCAGCAGCTATGACATTTTTACCCTGTAGCAGCCAGTCATACCCGTCATCTTTACACCAACATGAAGAACAAGAGGCTGATGGCTGCTATATATATATATATATATATATATATGAGCTATATGAGTTATGTGTTATGAATACCTTCCACCTTTCAGCCATGTAAGTACAGCAGGCTTATAATGAGAGTTATGCAGCAATGAGAACCTCATTGAGAAAATCATAAGTGTCCTGAAACAATGGTTCTGCTGCCTGGACTGCTCAGGGGAAAACCCTCCTGTATTCACCAGAGCATGTGTCCAACCTTGTTGTGTGTGCTGCATTTTCCACAACCTCACTGTCATGGGGGAACAGCTCTTGCCACCAAGCTTTTAGAGACCATTTCAGAAGGAGGAGGAGATGGTGAAGGAGAAAGGGGAGAAGGAGAAAGAGGAGTCAGGGAGGAGGTATCTGAGATCCCTTTGCTCTTGCTGAGCTCTCTGATTGGGCTCTGGGATTCTGGTTTCCCTAAGATATCATCCCAACATCACAGTTGCTCCATAATTCCACACCTTTCCACTCCTCTGCTACAGACCATCACACTGTACTCTTGGCAAAAGTGTTGAAATAAAAGCCACCAAGAAAAGAAATTCCATAACAATTTTATCCAACAACCTTTCCATTAATACATGGATAACTGAAATATGCAACCTTGTGCATTTCCTTCGGGCAAAAGAAAAATATGGCAGATGCTGGAAACCTGAAATAAAAACAGAAAATGTGGGAAATACTCAGCAACTCCGGCAGCATTTGTTAATTGACAGAGCTGCTCAGGACTTCCACTATTTTCTGTTTTTGTTGTATTCCCTTAGTGCCTGCCTGACAGGTGCCTTTGCTTGTCCTAGTGCTCCTGTGCAATGTTTCCCATGCAGTGGCTGCAGCATGACTGGTGGAGGTCTGCTGACTTTCACTGAGGTCACCTGCAGATGGCCTTGTAGGACTACCTCGAGCAGTTCTGAATCTTATGGGCACAACTTTGGACTGCAACAGCTTGGCATAGATTGCAGCAGTCTGATTTGATGGAGTAGTGATGGTGGTAATGGAATGCTATCAGAGTGGGAGAGGACAGCAGGTTCTTGCACCATGGAGCCAGTGACACTTCCCCAGGGCAGTAGCTCAGCAATCCTCATGATCTGTTGCAGGACAGTTAGCAGGGCTGCTGCGAGAACCTTCAACCCCTCTGAGCATTGGTATATACAGGCAAGATGAGCCTGCATGCCAACAAGCATGGATCTTGTGACCTCCGTCTGAAATTCCACTGAAGCACTGAGACATTGTGTGGCTTTTGCCTGTGCTACAATGGATGCTGAGTTATCGGCCACCAGATGCTGCATCATGAGTGGGTCTCAAGTGCTTTCATGCATTTGGCTACCACTCCTATGCTGTAAATGATGTGTGCCAAGCTCTGCAAAAAGCCAGGTGCCAAGTTAGAGCTGGACTCCACATACTCATTGACAGTGACAAAAGACTGCCTGGCAAGCCTGGCAATGCACCAAGCATCTCAGATTGCATGCCCATTAGCATTCTCTAGTTGGCTGCCTATTGAAGTCTTCATTTCAGTCTCTTGCAGCTGAACTCATCTGTGACCTTGCCCTCTGGTGAGTTGGCACATGAATTACACTTTCCTGCTGGGCTGGCTGCAGCCCAGTTCTGCCTGATGACTCACCATGTGCAAATATCAACTCTTCACTACCTTCTAACATATACACAGTGCTAGTATCTGAGCTGGTGGCTGCCAGCGTCAGATCAAGGGAGAATGCTTTTTAATCAGAAGCCAGGAGTAGCTGTCATCTTTTCCACTTGGCTGTAGTTGCTGGCCTACTATCAAATCTTAGGCATCTGAGAGAAATGCAGGAGAGTGTTGGGGTGAGATAGGATGGGTTGGGTGGAAAGCAAGAAGTTCATGGTCATAACATCTCAGCTTGCACTTCATCCAGATAGCAGGATGAGGATGAGGTGGAAGTTGAGAAAGGGCATAAGGCAGGGATATACCATTATCCTGAAGGTTCTCAGTGATGTCTGATGCAGCAGCATCAGTCAAAGCCGGCCCCATGATGAGGAGCATCATCTCTTTGAGATGGCTCAGGAGTTGCATGCCTGCCTGTGCCCCTGCAGATCTGCACTGTTCCCTCTGGAAATTGGCCATCTTGTCCTGCAAGTGAGGGGGTAGAATTTCAGTGAGTGTGCAGTGCTCCTCATAGCTCAATAGCTGGAGCTATGTGGAGGCTGAGAGGGGCAGTTGTGAGTCTGGCAGCATTAATGTGAGTGTGAAGTGGAGCAGCTGAATGTTAAACCAGAGTCCTGACTGCTGATTGGTCAGTGGCGGGGCTGTGGTTATTGAACAGATGGGGAGGCTGGTGAATCGATGTCATGGGAAAATGCATTCACTGACCTTGGTCACTCATGTGAGTTCATTAAATTTCTTCCAGCACTGCTGCCAGGTCTTCAGGGCCAGACTCAGGGGTTTGACCTGCCTTGCCACTTTCTTCTATTTCCTTCTCAGGACATGCCTTTGGCGCTTTTTGGCACCCTGCAGAAACATTGCATCTCTCCTTCTTTCCATCTCCTGTATTAATGCCTCCAGCACTGTACCCAAGAAACTGGGAGCCTTCTCTCTTTCCTGTTGCTCCATTTTCTGTGCTTTTGCTTCTATTCAAACCTGCAGCAACTACTGTACAATGCATGCAGCACCCCTTTAAGAGACATGCACACTACTGGGCCCCTTCCTGAGTATGTGGCCAGCCAGCAATGCATTGTGTGCTGGGCTTCATGCTGAAATCATTTAGATGAGGAGACAGCACAAGGCAACAGGACCAGGTCCAACACATTTTGGTCATCACCAGAACTGGTTCGACAAAAACGGTGCTTAAATATGTGACCTCCTGGAACAAACCCAAGCAGCCTAAATTGCCTGGTAGAGTAACTCAAGGTCGCAAGTCACGAAGGCAGCATTCCAACAGCTCAAGGCTGATATGTAAAGACAAATCTGGAAGATAAAGGACATGCGGTCAGAAGAGAAAGCCCAAGACATCCAACAATATGCTGATCATTATTTCATGTTTAAAGACAGCAGTGCTTCTCAGTGCTTTTTCATCGTAGATCTTTATTGAACTGATCTCAAATTGGCAGCCTCCAGAGGGACTACCTTGACTATGGTAAGTCAGGTAGGACATGTAGAACTGGTTGCTTTTCAAATCCAAACATCCCTCATTTCATACCGAACAAAAAACAAATTTGCATACATGATCATGTTTAACTGTGAGTTACCCAAGTTACCCACTATACACCCACTGTTCTCATGCATTAACAACTGTTTGTTCTACTAGTCAGTTTCTGCTGGGTTGATGACTTCCAGATCATGTTGGTAGGTCCTCTTGTTTTTTCATGGCTACATATTGAGCCTTTCAGGGTTGCAACTTCTTTACATGCCTTTTCTGCCTGCTGTTTTGCTAGCTGTATATCTGGTTGAGTATTTTCAACTCCCACTTTGTTTTGCCAACTGTGGAATTGAGGGTCTTTATTTCCTCCTGGTACCTTTGTCGTCTCTGAAATTTGTTTGTTCAGATCTTGCACAGCTTGGTTCTTTGAAGACTTAAGTTTATCGTGCGTTTTCAATGTTATATGCTCAGCTTGAATCTTGCACTTCAAATCTTCCCGTTCAGCTCTGATGTGAAAATTTTCCTGTAGAAGTGCTTCATTTACCTTCAGCTCATGCATTTCATTGCATTGATGTGGTCGGCAATCACCTTGTGGTTTACTTGAATATTGTCTCCCTCTCTCTGGAGTCTTTTGTTTCCTTCTCTTTGGGGTCTTTTGCTACCCTTCTCTGTTGGCACATTAAGGATTATTAGTCCAAGTTTTAGACTTGTTTCAGCTGAGATGAGCGGCTGTTGTATCCTATCCATTATCTGGAACTCTAGATATTCCTTCTTGCCATTGCATTGGCGTCTCAGACTCATTTGTCCTCTTGGTATGAGTATTATGCCCTAATATAGCCTCAGCCTTACTTATTTTTGGATTGCCATGTTGGGCTACTTCACACAGGGATGTGAAGGTCATTATGTTGCATGATGCGCCGACGTCTATCTGACACCTCTTGTTCACTTGATACTCTCTTCCTGCGGTCATCATTATAACAGTCGTGAACCATTTATCCACTGTCGACTTGATAGAAGCAACCTGTTGGATTTTGTATAGTTCTTCATCAGACACTTCTGCTGATATCTCTCCAGTGGCCATCTGTATAGGTTGTTTTGCTTCATTCTTGTAAAACACTTGTGCTTGAAATGATTCTGCTTCTTGCAGTTAAAACACTGCTTTCCCCACGCTGGGAAATCCTTCTTTTCCTTAGAATGACATTGACTCCAGTATTTGCATCCTGCCCTTTGTCTGTGATTACTTTGCCCTTTCGGCCTTGAACGTATCTCAGCATAATGTATTGCCTTGTCTGCTCTGGGATACATGTGCTAGTTTTTGGCTTTGTCATTTTAATGGAAAAACTGCCAATTCTTTCACATATCACCTTTTATTTTGACAGGAGCTGGGAGGGGGATGTTTACAGCAGCCATGTTAACTCTGTCAGTGGGTGTAATTTTCCGTGCCCGCTGGCATCGGGTGTGATCATTGGCGTGATTGGACAGTATGGCACGAGTGGTTTCACGACAACATGATATCAGTTTGTGATTGCTCACTCAGCCTGCTGACAGCGGGCCACATTTCCCATCATCGGATCTGGGAACCGCATTGTCATACACCAGCATATCATTATCAGGCCAGCCTGCCGGAATCGTCCCATGTTGGCAGGAAAGCAAGCTGATGTGTTTCACAACAGCACATAGGCGATGTGCACTTGGCAGCCTGCACTTTGAGGGGTACTTGGAGGTGAGTACACAGTAGCATCGTGCAGCGCTCACCAGGGTCACCTGTTGGACTTCAAGCTTGAGTGGCGCTGGGGGGTTGGGGTTAAAGGCAACCCTGCCTTTGAGGTGACTTGTGAGGGGGTGGGCAAGCGGAGCCCTGCCATTGAGGTGACTTGTGGAGGGCCTGCTGTTGAATATAGTGCACAAGAAATTGGGGTGGGGAGTAGAGTGGGTGAGTGAAGTGGCCACGCTTTAGGGAAACCTGTATAAAGTGACCATTCCTCTACAACTCAGATAGTTCAGGCATAGACACATTTACATGATCTCAGTTTCATACCCTTACGTCCTCATGTCAATGAATTTTGGGCTCGGCACGATGCTGAACTCTTCTTCCACTGCCTTCGTCCCCGTGCTCACTTCTTTGGGCAGGAGTCCTCCCCTGTTCCATGGATCCTTTCAACTGCCTCCAGTATTCTCCCTCCACCTATACCCCTTCCTCTGGCCTCTAATCTGCTCTCGATCTTTTCATTGAGAACTGTCGGTGTGACATCGGCTGTCTCAATTTCTCTGCTCCTCTCACCCACTCTAACCTGTCTCTTTCTGAACTTGCCGCACTCCATTCTCTCAGGTCCAACCCTGACTTTGTTATCAAACCTGCCAACAATGGTGGTGCTGTTGTTGTATGGCACGATTCCTCTGATGCCTTACATCATATCAACAATTTCCAGTTCCCTGGCCCCAACCACCTCCTCTTCACCATGGACGTGCAATCCCTCTACACCTCCATCCACCACCAGGACGGTCTGAGGGCTCTCCGCTTCTTCCTTGAACAGAGGCCTGAACAATCGCCATCCAACACTACTCTCTTCCGTCTGGCTGAACTTGTTCTCTCATTGAAGAATTTCTCCTTATACTTGTCTCACTTCCTCCAAATAAAAGGTGTGGCTATGGGTATCTGCATGGGTCCCAGTTATGCCTGTCTCTTTATAGGGTATGTGGAACATACCTTGTTCCAGTCCTACTCAGGCCCCCTCCCACAACTCTTTTATCGATACATTGATGACTGTTTCGGTGCCACTTCATGCTCACATCTGGACCTGGAAATTTTTTTTATCAATTTTGCTTCCAATTTCCACCCCTCTATCATCTTCACATGGTCCATCTCTGACACTTCCCTTTCCTAATGTGACCTCTCTGTCTCCATTTCTGGTGATAGACTGTCCACCAATATTCATTACAAACTCACCAACTCCCACAGCTACCTTGACTACAGCTCCTCACACCCCTTTTCCTGTAGGAATCCATCCCATTCTCTCAGTTCCTTTGCCTCTCTTGCATCTGTTCCTATGATGCCACTTTCCAAAACGGCACTTCAGACATGTCTTCCTTCTTCCTTAACTGAGGTTTTCCCCACACTGAGGTCCCTCAGGGAGATGTCCGACCCATCTCCCGTGCCTCTGCCCTCGCACCTTCATCTCCCTCCCAGAGCAATGATAGGTCCCTCCTGTCCTCACTTTTCACCCCACCAGACTCCGCATTCAAAGGACCATCCATGGCCATTTCCGTCAACTCCAGCATGAACCCACCACCAAACACATCTTCCCTTCACCACCCACCCCACCCCCACCAACCGCACCCCCCACCAACGCCCCCCCCGCCCTCCCTCCCACCACCCCCTCTATCGGCATTCCGCAGGAACTATTCCCTCCAGGACACTCTGGTCCACTCCTCCATCACCCCCACACCTCAACCCCCTCCCATGGCACCTTCCCATGCAATAGCAGAAGGTGCAACACCTGCCCCTTTACCTCCTCTCTCCTTACCATCCAAGGGCCCAAACACTCCTTTCAGGTGAAGCAATGCTTCACTTGCACCTCCTTCAATTTAGTCTACTGCATTCGCTGCTCCCATTGTGGTCTCCTCTACATTGGAGAGACCAAACGCTCACTGGGTGATAGCTTTGCGGAACACCTCTGGTCTGTCCGCAAGCATGACCCAGACCTTCCTGTCCCTTGTCATTTCAACACACCACCCTGCTCTCATGCCCACATGTCCGTCCTTGGCCTGCTGCAATGTTCCAGTGAAGCCCAATGCAAATTGGAGGAACAGCACCTCATCTTCCAATTAGGCACTTTACAGCCTTCCGGACTTAACATTGAGTTTAACAACTTCAGACCATGAACTCTCTCCTCCATCCTCATCCCCTTTTTTTAATCCCCTTTTTTCTTCATTCATTTTTTTATCTACTTATTTTTATTTTTATTAATTAATCCATGGTTTTATCCCCTTTTTACCGTCCTTCTATCCTATTTTCTATCCTTTTTTCCATCACCACTGTCCCCTCCCCCCACCCCATCCCCTACAGGGCCATCTGTTACTTGTTCTATGTTGTTCTTTCACAGAGTGTTGACCCTTCTTCTGCTTTCTTACCTTTATGCCACCATCAGCACCTCCTTTAGCCCTTACCACTACCATTAACACTCCCTTTGTCCTTTAGTTCATGACATCTTTGTCAATTCCTCCTTTGTTCCCACTTATTGGTGGTCTTCTATCCAGCTTCCTCTGCTCTACCCCCCTTAAACAGTATAAATTTCATCACATTTTTACTTCTCTTTAGCTCTGAAGAAGAGTCATATAGATTCGAAACTCTGTTTCTCTCTCCACAGACGCTGCCAGACCTGTTGAATTTTTTCAGCATTTTCTGTTTTTGTTTCAGATTTCTAGCCTCCGCAGTATTTTGCTTTTGTTATATTGATATGACTGGAGTTGGGCTTCTCATGTATCTGCCCACTCAAGCAATGTAGAGGCATCAAAGTGCCACCAAGTGCTCCAAAGCTTTTCATGCCCCCACCATGCCCCCCTCCCCACCCAGCACAGACTGTAAAGCCATGACCATTTCAGTGGATGCCAGAACAGTTGGACCATTGCATACATTGTACAATCTCCTTGCTAAAGCTGGCTGTGGAGCAGTCACTGCTTGATGTGCTCACAGCCCCTTGCAATGTCAGCACCCAGGTTTGGACCAGTCTCCCCCATGGTTCAAGCTAACAGGACAGCCTTGCAGCACGGGTTAGGAGAATGTCTGCGCCTGAGCTGAGAGCACAGCATGCAGTGCAGTGGGCAAAGCTGCTGCCAATCGGTCGGGTGGACTGGGGTTTCAGGCAGCCATGCAGTGCACTAATCTGTGGCCATTCAAGTGGTGGCCAGCACTCTCTGGGATGTGTTAAGGGGCCTTCACACTTAACCAGGACAGGTTCTTAGTACACCCATGCTAACCCATGTGCCCCTCTCTTTTACCCTGCAGGAGGAGCACATCAGAATCATGGAGCCTGGTGAACTAGCTGTATGTCTGATGGCCTACAAAGATGGTGGAGGAGAGAGCATTTGAGGTGCCTCGCTATGCAGAGGCAGGAGCAGCAACCTCAGGAAGAAGGGGTGGCTGGGGCTCCCGCACATGCTGCCCAAGACCCACAGCGAGCCATCGCTGGTGCCTAGCGACACCCAGGGTCTATAGATAGCGCCTTTCATTCCTGCAGATGACTGAGAACCAGTGTGGCTGGAGACTGCGCATGTCTAGAGAGCTGGTCAGTCACATCTGCCAGCTGCTGCAGGACTTGGTGCCAAGGGGACATGGAGGGCATCCACTGCCAGTGGCTGTGAAAGTGACCGCGGCGCTCAATTTCTATGCCAGTGGCTCCTTTCAGGGCTCCACAGGTGACCTCTGAGGGATATCAGAAGCCACCACAAATGCATCCATGAGGTCATGGATGCCATCATTGCGAGGACACACAGCTTTACGCATTTTGCCTGGGACAGGACTGCCAGGAAGCAAGAGCAATTGGATTCGCCCAGTTCTTGGGTTTCCCACAGCTGGAGGGTGTGACTGGCTGCACTTACGTGGTGCTCAGATCTCCATCACAACACACAGTGAACTATATCAACCATGAGGAGTTCCATTCACTGAATATGTAGCTAGTGTGCGACCATCAGAAATGCATCCTGCAGGTGTGCGCACAGTTTCCAGGGAGTGTGCATGACGCCAATAGCCTCAGTTGCAGATCCCTGGAGTCTTTCAGGCTCCACAGAAGCTGTAGGGTTGGCTCCTCGGGGACAAGGGCTACCCTCAGAGGACGTGGCTGGTGATGCGGCGGCCTCAGACTGTAGCAGAGTGAAGGTATATCGAGGCTCATGCTGCAACTCGCAACTTGGTGGAGCAAACCATCAGGATGCTGAAGATGAGGTTCTGGTGCCTGGACCAGTCTGGTGGAGCCCTGCAATACTGTCCACAGAGGGTATCACGCATGATCATTGTCTGCTGTGCCCTTTACAACCTGGCGCTGTTACGGGGAGACGAGCTGGCTGAGGAGGAGATGGAGGAGCTGCATGTCTCCTCTGATGAGGAGGACACCGACGGGGATGAGAGTGAGGAGATCCTCGGAGGCGATGATGATGGGGATGAGGCCATTGCACTGGCTAGACGAGGCAGGCACACTCAGGAGGCCCTCATAGCTGCTAGATTTGTGGAGGATGATGATCACATGCAGTGAGGGGACCCCATAAATCCTCACATTGCATCTGTGAATTTTTGACTCCAGCCTGGCTTATCGCAGTGCAAATATCCTCGGGGAGAATGTTCCTGCCATGGAGATGCAGCAGAGGCCCTAATAGTTGTTCGATTGCAGGAGGATGATGATGACATGCAGTGAGGACACTCCATAGATCTTCACACAACCTCTGGGAATGTCTGACTCCTGTCTGGCCGAGGGCAGCTCACTTGCGCTCTGTGATCAGGGCCATCTCAGAGAAGCAGCCATGAAACTTTAGACGCATCTGATCCTTTGTCTGCTTTCAGCATTCTAGCCCTTCAGGAGCTGGGGCACAGCATCACTGGTCACAGATGCTTAAGGGATGGGGGCCAGCCCCACCTTGAAGGTGCTGAGAGCACACAGAGAGAATGAGAGAACTCTGTGGCGCCTGCCCACTACATTCTGGCAGCAATGACCAGCACTGCCGAGGTGCAGGCATCAATAATGTTTCCAGGGAGTGTGAGGCTGGACCATCCAGGGAGTGTGAGGCTGGTCTGAAGGCTGCACAGAGCACAGGGATGAAGCCCTGGACTGAGACACCTGCCTTTATCTTGCGCAAAAAAGGTTTCACATCTGTGTGACAAGAACACTGCTCATCAGAACAAGGAGCCACAGGCAGGGAGATATTCTTGGGAATTTATTGACAATAGTGAATATTATGTACAAGTGATTAAAACTCGTGCGCAGGCTGCGCAACTAATTCCCCTTAAATTTCCTAACCCTGCCGCTACATCTTGCTGCGTCCTGGACATCCACAGCAGAGGTGGAGGCAGCGATGCCCTGTTTATGATGACCCTGGTGGGTGTCCTCTGGAGGGCTGAGACATGGGGGCCCCCGGTCTGCTTTCGGGGCCCTGCTGTGTGGCAGTGGCACCCTCCTCATTCTGTAGAGCTGGAGCTGCTGAGGTCTCAGGAAGAGGGGAGTTAGATGGGCTGGACACTCTCAGAGTTACCTGGATGGATGGGCCCAGAGTGTAGCTAGAATGAGATTGAGTTGCCCGCCATCCATCTTGCGTACGCACCGTTGGAGGCCATCAATGACATCAGCAATGGAGTTGAGCCCGTGCAGTAGTGCAGGAGCAAAGTCCTGGACCAAGGTCTCCATGGTAGCCACCATCCTTCCAGTGTTGACCTCGGTGCAGTGGCATGCTAGTGTTATCACCCCAGCCTGAAGATGGACAGACTCCTCCATTGTGCCTTGCAATCTGGGGAGTGCAGCGGATATCTCTTCCTGATGTTCCTGAGGTTGCCTTTGCAGTTCCAGCAACTTGATATGACCGAGTCCAGACGCTAGTCATCTGACTTGAACTCTGCAAATTCCTGGCCTCCAGCAGTCGGCCGAGTGCCAGACACCAGGGAGGTCCATACCACCGCCTGTTGTGGATCAGACTGTGCGATGTGCTCACTAGATTGTGACCCTGTAGCTATTCTAAAGCTAAGTCCCACCGAGGTGTGTGCCTCTGCGCTGGTGGAGGGTGTGGGTGAGTACTTTGGTGGGACTTCAGGGAGGGTGCCTCCAGATTCCTCTTCAGAGGTTTCTTCAGGGCTTTGTTGGAGGCTCTGGGTGATGGGCTGCATCGGTTGTTTCGCAGATGTGCCTGCAGAAGTAAGGAGAGATAATAAGTGCGTGACAGTGGCCTGGGAAAGAGGACACATCACCTACAGCATGGTTGTCTGATAGAAGTTGCACTGCTGGGTCCTCACTTGGTAGAGCAGCGCCGACCTCACCGTCAGCACAGGAAAGATCCTTGCTGGCCAGCAGGATAGCTCTGTTTTCAAAGTCCGTGAGGACCTTGATTTTGGGCATTCTGCCACCGGTCAGCAACCTCTCCCTCTTTGTGCCAGCTTGTCCTGCATGAATAGAGCTGGAGAGAGTGTAAGCAAGACACCTGCCAGGCCAGATGATAAGTATGCCTGGCAGATGTGGTTGGAGAGTGGTCCCATGTATAAGATGAGGACAATAACGGCGAGTGTGAGAGAGTGAATGATGATGTCCCTTGAACTGCCAGAGAGTGAGATCACTGTGAATGTGTGAGTTGAAAGTGAGGAGAAGAGTGACTTATCCTGGTGGATCATTCATCCTCTTCCAACACTAGGTGGCTGCCCTCTTTAGAAGGGTGTTGGCACTGACCACCGCTGCCACTGCCTCCCAAGCTGGATTAGTGAAAAGATGATTAACGATGGAAGGGCAGTGGATGTTATATACATGGATTTCAGTAAGGCCTTTGACAAGGTCCCTCATGGCAGACTGAAGGTAAATACACACGGGTTCAGAGGTGAGCTGGCAAGATGGATACAGAATTGGCTTGGTCATAGAAGACAGAGGGTAGCAGTGGAAGGGTGCTTTTCTGAATGGAGAGCTGTGACTAGTGGAGTTCCGCTGGGATCAGTGCTGGGACCTTTGCTGTTTGTAGTATACATAAATGATTTGGAGAAATATGTAACTGGGCTAATTAGTAACTTTGCAAACGACACTAAGGTTGGAGGAGTTGCAGATAGTGAAGAGGATTGTCAAAGGATACAACGGGATATAGATCGGTTGGAGACTTGGGCGGAGAAATGGCAGATGGAGTTTAATCCGGACAAATGCGAGGTAATGCATTTTGGAAGGTCTAATACAGGCAGGAATTATACAGTAAATGGCAGAACCCTTAAGTGCATCGACGGGCAGAGGGATCTGGGTGTACAGGTCCACAGGTCACTGAAAGTGGCAACGCAGGTGGATAAGGTAGTCAGGAAAGCATTTGGCATGCTTGCCTTCATTGGCAGAGATATTGAGTGTAACAGCTGGGAAGTCATGCTGCAGCTGTATAGACTCTTGGTTAGGCCACACTTGGAATATTGCGTGCAATTCTGGTCGCCACATTACCAGAAGGATATGGAGGCATTGGAGAGGGTGCAGAGGAGGTTTACCAGGATGCTGCCTGGTCTGGAGGTTATTAGCTATGAGGAGAGGTTGGAGAAACTCGGATTATTCTCACTAGAGCGACGAAGATTGAGGGGCGACTTGACAGAAGTTTACAAAATTATGAGTGGCATGGACAGAGTAGATAGTCAGAAGCTTTTTCCAGGGTGGAAGAGTCAATTACTAGGGGACATAGATTTAAGGTGAGAGGAGAAAACTATAGAGGAGATGTGCGGGCAAGATTTTTACGCAGAGGGTAGTGAGTGTCTGGAATTCGCTGCCAGAGGAGGTGGTGGAAGCAGTTACGATAGTGGTATTAAAGAGGCAGCTTGATAAATACATGAATAGGATGGGAATAGAGGGATACGGACCCCGGAAGTGCAAAATGTTTTTGTTGACTGGCAATATGACCGGCGCAGGTTTGGAGGGCTGAAGGGCCTGTTCCTGTGCTGTACTTTTTTTTGTTCTTTGTTCTTTGTAATGCTGTTGCTGCCAATCTTGTGGCCAGAGCAGGGATAGAGGACATCCCGGCGGGACTCCACAGCATTGAAACGGCACTCGAGGGACGCGTCACTGAACTTGGAAGCTGCAGTCTTCTTTAGTTTCAGGGCCATGTATTCCATGCAGCAGTGGTGATCTGGAAGCACCGAGATGTGTGTGCACGGCTGGACTTTAAATATGGCACATGGCGTGTTGCAGTGTGAGGTGATGGTGGGTGGGCGGATGGGCAAATGAGAGCTCGCTTGCCATGGAAATGTGTTTTCTGGCAGTGTATACATAACATGGTGGGTATGGGATGATATGGCATGAAAACATGTCATCATGGCTGGCTGGTAAAATGTGGTTTTACCCACCTGCTAACGTACTTAATGCAAATCTGGGAAAATTCCGCCCAGTATCTTACTTGCAGCCTTCAGTTTGTTTGCTTTTCCTTGTCCTTTTTGAGCAGCCTTTAGCAGATCTGAACATTCTGTGTGCCTGGGTTCTTGTGTCTTCTGTCTTCTCTGCAGCATTTTTTAGGATTTCAAATCTCTATTTTAGATCCACTTCCTGACACTGGGTTTCGTGTTTAAGGACAGCAGTGCTTCTCAGTGCTTTCTCATTGTAGGTCTTTATTGAACTGATCTCAAAATGGCAGCCTCCATAGAGACTGCTTCATGGCATACCCACATGACTATGGCAAGCCAGATAGGACATATAGAACCGATTGCATTTCAAACCTAAACAAGCATCATGACATGCAAAACTTTTTTAGGCCATCTATGGACCATGGCCAAATGGACAAAATGCCCTTCACTCACAGGATGCTGTCTCTCTTATTAAGGGTGACAATGCCATCCGTCAATGCTGGAAAGAGCATTTTGAACAACTCCTCCACCTTGAATCCACAGTGGCAGCTGATACACTCTAGGCTGTCCCCCCAGTACCCTGTGTAGAATCCATGGCTGAACCACTATCGATGGGAGGGAAGCTGCAAAAAGCAATCACACAGATGAAAAACAACAAAGCCTATGGCCCCAATGGCACTCCAGCTGAGGTCTTCAAAGCTGGTGGGCTTTTGCTCACATCAAGACGCCATGCACTCAACTATGAAACTCGGCCTATCCTTGAATGTTGCCCAAACAAAACTCACATCAACCCAGAATAAAAGCAAAATATTGCAGATGCTGAAGATCTGAAATAAAAATAGAAAATGCTAGGAAAAACTCAGCTGGCCTGCTAGCACCTGTGGAGAGAGAAACAGAGTTAATGTTCCGAGTTCGTATGAGTTTTCTTCAGAGCTGAAGTGATGTAGAAATGTGATGGGTTTTATACTGTTTAAGAGGGGGTGAAGCAGGTGGAGTAAAATAAAAGGTCAGGGATAGTTGCGAGCTCAGGAGAGGTTTGACAAAGATATCATGAACACAAGACAAGGTGAGTGTTAATGGTGATGTTAAAGACTAAAGAAGGTGTTCATAGTGGCAGAAAGGTAAGATAACAGAAAGTGTTAATAGCAGAACAAGGGTCTGGGGTCTGTGAAAGCAAAACATAAAATCAAGTGAAAAATGGCCCTGGGAGTGGGGGCGGAAGAGGTGGTTGGGGGAAAAAATACATTGAAAACGTGGTCAAGTTAGAGGATAGCCTTCATGGCCTGAAATTGTTGAACTCAATGTTATGTCCGGAAGGCTGTAAAGTGCCTAATTAGAAGATGAAGTATTGTTCCTTGGCCTGCTGCAATGTTCTAGTGAATACCAACGCAAACTGAAGGAACAACACCTCATCTTCACTGCTCAAGGAAGTCATAGATATTTATATATTCTTAAATATATTCAATGAAGTCCTAATCTTCACATTGAGGAAACTCTCCATCATGTTGTGTGGCACTGCCACTGTGCTAAATGGAATAGATTTTAAAAAGATCTAGCAGCACAAAATTGTGTATCCATGAGGCACTGTGGGCCATCAGCAGCAGCAGAATTGTATACAACCACAATTTGTAACCTCATGGCAATCATATCCCTTACTCTACCATTACCATAAAGCTGGTGAATCAATCTTGGTTCAATGAAGAGTGCAGGAGGGCATGTCAGGAGCAGCACCAGGCATACCTAAAAATGAGGTGTCACCCATGTGAAGCTACAACACAGGACTGCATGCGTGCCAAACAGCATAAGCAGTGAGTGATAGGCAGAACAAAGTTTCGACCAACGGTCGAAGATCTAAGCTCTGCAGTCCTGCCTCATTCAGTCGTGAATGGTGGCAGACAATTAAGCAACTAACAAGAGGAGGAGGTTCTGAGAATATCCCTTTCCTCAATGATGGAGGAGCTCAGCACATCAATGCAAAAGATAAATACTTGCAAGCATGTTCAGCTAGAAGTACGAGGTTGATGATCCATCTCGGCCTCTTCCTGAGGTCCCCGACATCACAAATGCCAGTTTACAGCCAATTAATTCACTCCACGTGATGTCAAGAAATGGCTGAAGGCACTAGATTCTGCAAATGCTACTGGCCATGAGAATATTCCGGTAAATGTGCTGAAGGCTTGTGCTCTAGAACTTGCCACATCCCTGGCCAAGCTGTTCAAGTATAGCTACAACACTGGCATCTTCCTGGCAATGGAGGAAAAATCCAACCCAGGCACTTACCGCCCCATCAGTCTACTCTCGATCATCAGCAAAGTGATGGAAAGTGTCGTCAACAGTGCGGTCAAGTGGGGCTTACACAGCAATAACCTACTCAGTTAAGCTAAGTTTGGGTTCCGCCAGTGCCTCTCAGCTCCTGACCTCATTACAGCCTTGGTTCAAACATGGACACAAGAGCTAAACTCCAGGGGTGAAGTGAGAATGACTGCCCTTGACATCAAGGCAGCATTTGACCAAGCGTGGCATCAAAGAGCCCTAGCAAAACTGGTGTCAATGGGAATCGGGGGAAAGCTCTCCTCTGGTTGGAATCATACCTAGCACAAAGGAAGATGGTTGTGGTTATTGGAGTTCAATCATCTCAGTTCCAGGACATCACTGCAGAAGTTCCTTAGGGTAGTGTCTTAAGCCCAACTGTCTTTAGCTGCTTCATCAATGACCTTCCCTCTATCTTAGGGTCAGAGGTGGTGATATTCGCTGATGATTCCACAAAGCTCAGCACCATTCGAGATTCCTCAGATACTGATGCAGTCTGTGTCCAAATGCAGCAAGACCTGGACAATATTCAGGCTTGGGCTGATAAGTGTCAAGTAACATTTGCACTATACAAGTGCCAGGCAATGACCATCTCCCACAGGTAGAATCTAACTATCTTCCCTTGACACTCAAAGGCATTACCTTTGCTGAATTCCCCAGTATCAACATCCTGGGGATTACCATTGACCATAAACTGAACTGGACTAGCCATATAAATACTGTGGCTACAAGAGAGGTCAGAAGCTGCGAATTTTGCAGCAAGTAACTCATCTCCTGACTCCCCAAAGCCTCTCTACCATCTACAAGGCACAAGTTAGGAGTGTGACGGAATATTCCCCACTTGGATGAATGCAGCCTCAACAACACTCCAGAATCTCAACACTATCCAGGGCAAAACAGTCCCCTTGATTGGCACCCCCTTCAACATGCACTCCCTCCATCACAAATGCACAGTGGCAGCATTATGTACCATCTACAAGATGCACTGCAGCAATTCAACAAGGATCCTTCGCCAGCTTCTTTCAAATCTGTGACCTTTGTCAACTAGAATGAAAAAGGCTGTAGATCCATAGGTACACCATCACTTTCAAGTTTCCCTTCAAGCCACACACCATCCTGACTTGGAACTATATCACTGTATTGGGTCAAGATCCTGGAACTCCCTCCCTAACAGCACTGTGGGTGTACAGGGACTGCAGAGGTTCAAGCAGGCTGCTCACCACCGCCTTCTCAAGGGCAATTAGGGATGGGCAATAAATCCTGGCCTAGCCAGTGATGCCTGCCATGAACAAATATATAATAGAAAAAAAATGATGGAGCATCCATAATTCTCTGAGGCAGAGAATTCCATAGATTCACAATGCTTTGAGTGAAGTAGTTTCTCCTCAACTCAGTTATAAATGATTGACCCCTTACCCCCACATCCCATGAAAGAATTTTTAAAAATTCTAAATTTAAAATTTTGCACTATCCAGAATGAAGAACTGAAGGTTGCAAGCATTGTTGGACTTAAATCAAACATATTTTACAAAAGAAATAATTATACTCTTGATTTTCTATTTCTCCTAATATCTCGTGCATACATGTGGAACCACTATATAAGGCATAATGCAAGTATTCCAGGAGGCAAAATCAAACATGTTTAACAAAGGAAGTCATTTAAGAAATACTAGGCTTGACACGGATGGTAATAGATGCCTTAAGCATTCACAGTGTTTTTGGCAAGTGAGAAACTTTCTCATTAGGATAGTCTGGGGTTTCTCTATTCCTGGTGCTATTCTGTGCATTTTGTCTCAGCTTGCCCACTATTCCGCATGGTCTTTTTATAGGTTTCAGTTCAACCTCAGTACAGCTTCTCATTCATTTCACTGCTATAAGCCAATTCTGAAGTACTTTTTCCTTCAGAGGTCAAACCTCAGGAGTCTCTTTATTTGTTGCTTAGCAAGACTTCAAATAGAGAAAATAAAGCGGTTAATGCTCACTGTGCATTAATATGCATAACTATTTAAATACATATAGGCAACGGTCCAAAGTCATAGGAGATGACTGTGATTCCAGTGTTAGTTTCACCTTATGTCAGGGATACAGGACGGCATAAAGTTAATTTGGATTCAAACTCAGTGACCGGCTTTGTGCAAATGTTTTGGTATTTCTTGCTAATGTCATAGAAAAGCAACCTCCATCTTTAACATAGATAAAAAGGAGTTGAATTTTACAGGGTGCCGTGTTCTCTGCCCCTCCCTGACTAAAGCGTCAGTCAGGAACCCGCCCATAAAAAAACTGGCTGCTCCGCATCCATTTTATGCTCGACCGGGCGTTAACTGGATCAGGGCGAGACTTCTGCTCCCATCTGAGAAGGAAGTCCTGCTGTAGATATCTCTCAGCCAATCTGATTGGCCACAGTTCTGTATTCCCAGCAGCACCAGCTCTGAGTGGTGGCCACTGCTCGAGCAACAGCCATTCTCTGAAGAACAGAACGTTATGGAAGCCAGACTTAAGATAAATTTGAGATATCGGCGGGGTCTCACTGGCCCCAATGAGGGAGGTGAGGAGGTGGGAGGGCTGAGTTTGAGAGGCTAGGGAAGGTTGAAGGTTATGGGGGGAGGGCATGACTTTGGGGAGAATGAGTCCAATAGACACTGGGGAAGCTATTGCCAAAGGAGTCCCCTGCCTTTCCTGCCACTACCTTGCCCAGTAAAACCTGCTGGGCTATCTGCTTGGGCTGGGCCTCCCTCTATGGCAGATAAAATAGCAGTGGGGGCAGGATGAGGCCCTTAAGTGGCCATTAATTGGCTACTTAAGGGCCTCAATAGGCCCAAGGGCAAGCGGATTGCCTGACGCAACCACAGCCCTCTGTAAAATGGGAGACAGGTCGGGGCAGGTGGGGAGGCAGTGGGAAGGGGACAAGCAGGCCATGTGTTGCATTTTAAAGGACCCCCACCTTCAAACATGCTGGCAGAGGGCTGTTAAATCCAGCTCAATGTGTTTTATTAGAGGAAATTTGTTTTTAGAAACACAGATGCTGGACCATGGTGGGACAGTCATTAAAGTCACCAAAAACTTGTAAAGATTATTTTTCTCTTTCTTTGGATGTGGTCATCACTGGCAAGGCCAGCATCTGTTGCCCATCCCTAGTTGCCCTTGAGAGCAGTTAACAGTCTATGGGTCCAGGGACACATGTAGGTCAGACCAGGTAAGAATAGCAGGTTTCCCTCCCTAAAGGGTATTATTGAATCAAAATGACAACTGATGATAGTTTAATGGTCACCATTACTGAGACTAGGAGGAGAATTTTCTCCCTGTTGGGGGGTGCTGGGCAGGAGCGGGCGTGGGTGGGCACGCAGCCGATCGCTGCCCGCGATTGGCTGCTCACTGCCATTTTACATGGGCAGGCCAATTAAGGCCTGCCCAGCATGATGCGCACCCAGAAGCAATGAGCACTCCCTGTGTGGGCGGTGGGAGGAGGGAGTCAAAAAACTCAGGGAGAGTCAGAAGAGCGCAGAAATCTCACAGAGCTGCCTCAGGGAGATTAAGTTGGTAATGAAAAATTGAAATAAAGAAAAAAAAATATTCAATCATGTCCCCTCATGTGACAGTTTCACATGAGCTGGGACATGTCAATGAATTTTAATAAAAATCTTTATTACATTTAAAACCCTTCATGAACCCCATCCCGCCTGTGGATAAGGTTCCATGAAAAATGCGAAGGCCGCCTGGGCTCTTCGTCTGCCCGCCAACCTTAAGATTGGATGGGCAGCCCTGTTAACTATTTTAATTGCTATTTAAATGGCCTTAATAGGCCTTTGACAGTTCAGCGGGCACGCAGTCGACTCTGATGCGTGCCTGCCGAACTCAAGATCATGAATGATGTGCGATGCCGTCGGGACGCATGCCCAACATCACCGCGCGTCTTTACGTTTCGATGACTGGGCCCTGCCCACGCACGCCAACCAGAAGATTCAGGCCTATCTTTCAAAACCAGGATTTAAAAAAAAAATTGCACTTAAACTCCACCAATTGCCATGGTGGGATTTAAGCCCATGCCCCCAAAACATTAAGGTAGAGTGCTGGGTTATTAATCCAGTGACTTTACCACTACACCACAGAATCCCCAATGTGGACCTTTAAAGGCTTTTCAAAGTGTAAAGAGAAAAGAAGTGGCGCAGTTTAGGGAGAAAAGTCAGTGGAATGGGGATGAGGTAGTTGAAGGCTCTGGCACTGCATCTCCACTGAAGGGCAAAGGAGCAAAGGAACATAAAAAGAATGAAGAGTCAGTGAATCTAATGGTGCAGGAGAGGGTATAAGCAGGAAAGGCGGTTGCAAATGTATAACTTAAAGAGGGCACAGAGGGAAAGGGTTTCAAGATAAGGATGCCAATTTTAAATTCAATGCACTGGGAGGAAGTGAGTCACTGTAAGTCAATGATCAGGAGTGGAAGTGGTGGTCTAATGGGCAAGGGAGCAGCTGAGATTTGGATGAGTTGTAGTTAAAAGACTCAGGGTGATGAGAAGCCAACAGGTTGAGTTGGCAAGTGCCAAAAGTGTGGGGAAAGGTTTCAGCAGCTATGGCCGTGAGGTAAGGGCAGAGGTGGATGATGCTATGGAGGTGGGAGTAAGCAGTCCTGGTGATGGATAGGCTTTGGGTTTTGAAATCTGGATCAAACAGTACACCAAGATTTTACACAGACTAATGCAGCCTGAGCAAGTGACTAGATCTGTGGTTCTCAAAGCTTTTAACCACTGGCAGTATTCTTGCCTCTGATTTGGGACCTTTATAGACTAATTATAGACTAGTTAATAGAGACTGATAGGTCTGATTAGTCAGTAACTCCATTATCATTGTATAATGCAAAATGGGGATTGTAGAAGGCTAATTTGATAGTTCTTGGCTTTTTCAGAATAATAATTCCTGTATTCCTATGGAGAGGAAAGTGGAATCAATATACTATATAGTAAGAAAATCAATTTCTTAATTTTTGGAAATTTTCACTCATCCATGAATTAATGTCAGTCAGGTGACCTGATAATGCAAAGGTGGCCATGGGTGGAAAGAGGTGATGTAGTATTAAAGCTGGGTATTGTCATTTTGGATATGGAAGCTGATCCTGTTGTTGCCATAGAAATCATCGAGCTGTAGCATGTAGATGAGGAGGTGGTCAGTGTCGGGGGCAGGGGGTTTGCGTGGGGAAATAGGGGAAATAAAATTAAAGGGGAGAGATGCACTGGCTGCTTGGGATAGGAGTGGAACTACAAGTACCAGTTTCATGGAACTGGGAACAGTGAACACTGTGGAAAGGTCAAGGAGGACAAAGGTGATAGTGCACCAAGGATGATCATAGAAGATGCCATTTGTGACTTGAATCAGGGTGGTCTTGGTGCTGTAAGCTAAGTTAATGAAAGGATTCAAACACAGAGTTTTGGGAGCTATGGAAGAGTCCAGGGACATAACTCAGTATGTCTAAATTAATTATTTTCAGACTCATGAGAAATGACAAAAAAATGCAAAAGTAGGGCTAACAAATGCTGGAAAGTATATCAAATTTTAAAAGCCCATGAAAAATAACCGGTCCACAGTATTCCATAAACTACTGTGACAATAGAAATGCAGCCTAAGTGTTTCATTTGATGTGGTTTAAATTAGAAATTGGTGCAAAAACAAGTGGGAACAATACAATTTTTACCAAAGGGAATATACATGGGAAGAATTGCTGCAGAAATATGGGGCAGAATTTTACGTTGATCGTGTGGGCGCACACCCAACCTGATCGGACGTGAAATTGCATGAGATGATGTCGGGTGAGCATCCCATGCAATATTTTGGTCGGTCGTCACGGGTGGGTGTCAGAGCTGCAGCTGCAATCAATTATGAGGCCAGTTAAGGCCATTAAAAAGGCAATTGCCCATGATTTCACGTTGCCCATGCGATTTCGCTCTCGTCGGGCAAAACGTGCAGGTGGGCAGCCGACATTTTGCAAAACCTCTTCCAAGGGTGGGATAAAAAGGATCAGCAGTATTTCCAGTGCGAGTAGTGAGGAGTTTTGGTGATAGTTTGCCACTGGTTGCTTATTTATACTTGGCAGCTTCATCTCTGTTTGGGGCTTCATTGTTAGCATTTTCAGGCTTCATTTCAGGACTCATTGGTGTCTCCAAGGCCCCCAGAGGATTCAAACCATGTGGACCCTTCCAGGTATCAGACAGCCTTCCCTTATCCTGGTAATGGGAATTGTAGTCTCCACTGGAGGCATCTCCTCTGAGGAGGAAGAGAGGGACAGAAGGGAGAGGAGGCTAGGTGTCCCAGTGAAACTTCCAGGGGAGGGACCTGTGGGAGGAGAGTTGCAGGCACAAATGGCTCAGGACCAGCAGGTACTCCAAGGCGGAAGGGGCCACAGAAGATGCTGTTCCCCTGCTGCCAGGGTTTACAGGCAGCAATGCAGCTACCTCAATACGTCTGAGGTGCAATGCCAAAGGAGGCTCCTCCTCTCCAGGGAGACTATGACCTCCATTTGTCAGATGATTGGGCCTGAGATCACCTCCAACTATGTGGGTGGACACCCCATGCCAGTGGCTCTGAAGGTCACAGTGGCTCTCAACTTCTATGCCTACGACTGTTTCCAGAGGTCAGTGGGCAATCTGTGTGGAGCGTCCCAATCAGCTGACCAGAGTTGCATCAAGCTGGTGACAGAAGCTCTGTTCAGGCAGGTCATGACATTTATTCATTTCTGTACGGACGAGGCCATCAGGCTGAGCAAGCCAGAAGCTGTGCAGTGATTGCTGGGTTTCGCTGCATCCAGGATGCTATAGACTGCACAGATGTGGCCATCAAGTCAACAGCAGGTGAGCCCGGTGCCTTTGTCAACAGGCAGGGATTCCACTCCATGAACGTGCAGATAGTGTGTGACCACAGGATGCCGATTCTACAAGTCTGTGCAAGGTACCCAGGCAGCTCCCATGACTCCCAGGTGCCGAGGCTCTTCAGTGCTCCAGCCCGGCTGGATGGATGGCTGCTGGGTGACAAGGGCTATCTGTTGAAAAGGTGGTTTATGATGCTGCTCCACCACCCAAGGACAGAGGTAGAGATGTGTTATAACAGGAGTCGTGCCTCCACAAGGGCGGTGATAGAGAGCACCATAGGTCTTCTCAAGATGTGCTTCCGATGCCTGGACCATTTACAGGGTGCACTGCAATAACCCCCAGAGCGGATGTCACTGTTCGTGGTCACTCGCCACAATCTGACACTGGCAAGGGGGGACCCACTGGAGGGAGAGGATCTTGATACAACTCGATTGGCCATAGAGGATGCATCCAGTAGTGAGTCAGAATAGGACCACGGTGAGGAGAACGCTGAGGGCATGGATGCTGACCTCGGTAACCTTCAGGGAGGCAGGGACACCAGGGACACCTTGATCCAACGTTCCTTCAGCTAGGCCACAAAAAACTGCTCCCACCTCATGCCCAGGCTGCCGACTCCATCCAGAATGTCTGAAATGTCCCTGTCATGTGAACCCAAAGTCCACTCAGTGCCTGTGTAATAAAGTTTAGAGCCACCCATGTCCAGCATTACATACTGACATATCCTGCACCAAAAATAAAAAGTGAAGCATACTCAGACCATCACAACACAAGCAAGTTTAATGTAATTGTCACATTCAAATCACCTTGACATGATCATTGCTGGTGTTGATGTCCACACAAGTAGACATATAAACCAAACATAACTGAACAGAAGATCACTTGTGAACTGTCCCTCTTGTGCTCATGGTGCCTTTAAATTATGTTTGCGAGTGCTGAGTCTAGGTTCTCCCCACTCACTGGCACCAGCATTGTACACAGCCTGCTGACCCTGCTGTCTTGTTGGCCTTGATGACCTTGGCAGTCATCCTCTGGCCAGAGGAGCCTGTGCTGGCCCCGCCTGGGGGGGGCATGGGCACTGTCAGAGCTGGGATCTCCCCAGTCGTTGCAGCCTCATTAGATGCCATGGTCACTGGCGGAGTGCGGAGGAGCTGCTGCCATCATCCAGAGCACCCGGAGAAGAACCCGCAGAGACGGCAAGCAGGTCGTGGGCCAACATGAGGTTGCTCTGGACCTCCCTGCTCACTATTGATGGGCGGGTACCTAGTTGGGATACTGGGTACCTCAGCCATCTCCCACACTGGCACTGACCACTTGAGGTCATTACCTGTGTGAGAGCTTGCAGGCCCAAGCACAACCCCAGGAAACCCTGATTCTGTACCCGGAGCTGCCTCTCCATGAGAGTCGCCACTCTCTCAATGGAGGAGGCAGTGCGCTCAGCCATGAGGGTCAACACAGTGCTCATGCTCTGCATGGATTCCTCTACAATGGAGGCCATGGCATGCAGACCCTCATGGACCTCCTGCCCATCCTGCTGGGCGTCCAGCATCTGCCACGTAACAGATGACTCCAGGGGCTCATCATCTGCCTTCGACTGAGCATCGTCCTGGTCCCCAGCAGTCCTCCAACTCGCGGCACCCTGGGCATTCTCTGCCTCTGCCTGCTCCTCAAATGAGTGTGAAGTGCCCTCACCAATGTGCACTGACATTCTAGCTGCTGATCTAATATCCACCGAGGTGCTGGTATCTGCGCCGGTGCCTGGTTCAGTGAGCGGGTGTGGCGCAAGTGAAAATGAAGCCCGGTGGTCCCCTGACGTCAGGGGTGGCCTTTGGAGGTCCAGAGAGCGAGTGTGTGCTGCCGTATCTAAGAGAGAACAAGGACATGTCACTGTGCTTGCCAGGCACACTGGTGAGACAATAGAGATCTACATCATGGTGCCATCATCTTTCAGTGATCAATGGGGACTCCAGGTTTGAGGCTCACGTCAATGAAGAGACTACACTAGAATGGTTGCACAATCCAAAACTCACACTGCGCGCTTATCTTCATCTGACACCCCCGCCTCTCCACAACCAGTTGCATGGGGAACATGCTGCTTTTCAGCTCAAGGGCATCCTGCTCAAACCTGGTCAGCAGCAGCAGGCTGGGCAGGTGTCCGCCTGTCCGTGACCTCTCCAGTTGGTTATAGCTCATCTTCTCCTGAAAGGACAGAGGAGCCTTGATTAGTCCACTGTCTACCTGCAGCACCATTGCAGCCTGGCCAACCCCACCAGAGAACTCTTTGCAGGGCACACCTGTGTTGTGGCCCTCGAGCTGCAAGGCAGTCAGTCCAAGCAGTCAGGGCTCACCCCCTTGGCCAGCTCTGACGTCATCGACAGTTGGCGCTTAGACTGTAACACTCTTCAGCTCCACGGGGGGACAGCCAGCCCTTAACACTTCTCCACATTGAACATGGTACCCACCCTTCCTGAGCACAATGCACACTGCATGCGTCTTCACCAGCAGCCTTCAATGGGCTGCCTGTCCTGTTTTTAAGCTGCCTGACAGGTCGCCATTGGACCTGGCCACGTCCACACCCAGTCCTTCCCAACCATTGGGAAACCGCATTTCACACTAGCTGGGCCTTAATTAGCCAGCCAGCATGAAATTGCGGTTGTGGGCCGATTGCGGGCGATGGCCCATTTCCTGGCTGACCCCGTGCCCGCCGATCGCACCTGCCCACCAACCTGAAAATTCAGGCCATGGTGGTCATAATAATCCTGCAGTTAAACATCATCACACTTGATCTTAATGGTTTTCCAACAGACGTTAAAGGGAACTGGCAGAAATTATTTTTTAAAAATCAAACGTTACAAAAAACATATCTTTAAGAATTTCCTGCCGAATTCCTACTATCTTTATTTTGTCTAATACCTTGTTACAAAAGAAGTTTTGTACTCTATTTTTGTTTAAGCTCTGAAATTCAAGGAGCTGTTGACTAAGCCACTGCAACATTGAGTCATCTCTGGTGTAGTATGACAGCAACAAATTTACACGATAGATGACTCAGCATGTATATGTACATTGTTACAAATATGAAATTTGTGAGATTGTTATGTTTTGGGAGAATCCCAAAATTTGGGATGAGTAGAGGAATTAAGAGGGTCATGTGACTTGTTCTGATTTTTAAAAAAATTCTTTCACAGGATATGGGCTTCTCCAGCAAGACCATGGCATTTATTGCCCACTCCTAATTGCCATTGAGAAGGTAATGGTGAACTGCGTTCTTGAACTGCTGCAGTTCATGTGGTGTAGGCACATCCACAGTGCTGTTAGGAAGGGAGTTCCAGGATTTTGATGCAGCGACAGTGATAAGAACGGCAATAAAGATCCAAGTGAGGATGGTGTGTGGTTTGGAGGGGAACTTGCAGGTGTTGGTGTTCCCGTGCAACTGCTGCCCTTGTCTTTCTAGGTGGTAGAAGTTGTAGATTTGGGAGATACTGTTGAAGGAGCCTTGGTGAGTTGCTGCAGGGAGTGGTGAAGGGATTGAAAATTAAATTGGTGGATGGGTGTCCATCAAGCAGATTGCTTTGTCCTCGATGGTGTCAAGCTGCTTGAGTATTGTGGGAGCTGTACTCATCCAGGCAAATGGGGAGTATTCCATCACACTCCCGAATGGTGCCTTATAGATGGTGGACAGGCTTTTGGAGGGCAGATGGTGAGTTACTCGCCGAAGGATTCCCAGCCTCTGATCTGCTCTAGTAAACACATATTTATATGGCTGCTCCAGGTCACTTTCTGGTCGATAGTAACCCCCAGGATCATGATAGTGGGGGATTCAACGATGGGAATGCCGTTGAATGTCAAGGGGAGATGGTTACATTCTTTCTTGTTGGAGATGGTCATTGCACTTATGAGGTGTAAATTTTACCTGCCACTTACCAGCCCAAGCATAGAACGATAGAATTGTTACAATACAGATGAAGGTCATTTGGCTGTGTCTGTGCTGGCTCTCCTAAGGAGCAAATCACATACTGCCACTCCCCAATTTTCTCCCTACACCCCTGCACATTCTTCCCTTTCAGATATTTAGAAAATGTAGAAAATATAGAAAAAATTATGGCATAGAAGGAGGCTACTTTGCCCATTGTGCCTGTTCCGGTCCCAAAAAAATTCCCAGTCTAATCCCATTTCTCAGCTCTTGTTCTGAAGCCCTAGGTGTTATGGGTCTTTAAGTGCCTATCCAGGCACCTTTCAAATGAGTTGACAGTTTCTGCCTCTACGATCCTGTTAGGTAGGGAGTTCCAGATCCCCACAACCCTCTGGGTGAAAAGATTTTTCCTTGCCTCCTCTATAATCCTTCTACTAATCTCTTTGTATCAATGTCTCCTAGTCACTGACCTCTCTGCTAAGGGAAATCATTCTTTCCCATCCACACTATCTAGGCCCCTCGCAACTTTGTATACTTCAATCAAGTCTCCCCTCAGCCTTCTGTATTCCAAGGAAAACAACCCCAACGTATCCAATTTTTCCTCATAGCTGCAATTTTCCAATCCTGGTAACATCCTTGTAAATCTCTTCTGTATCCTCTCCAGTGCAATTATGTCCTTTCTGTAATGCGGTGACCAGACCTGCAGGCAGTACTGAAGTGGTAACTAGCTAGTGTTTTATATAGTTCCAGCATAACCTCCCTGCTCTTATATTCTATGCCTCAACTAATAAAGGAAAGTATTCCACATGCATTCTTAACCACCTTATCGACCTGTCCTGCTACTGTCAGGGATCTGTGAACATTCACTCCAAGGTTCCTCACTTTCTCTACACCTATCAGCATCCTCCCATTAATTGTGTATTCCTTTGCCTTGTTTGGCCTCCCCAAAAGGATCATCTCAAACTTCTTCAGGTTGAAACAGTCACTCTCACGTCCCCTACCAAGTTCAGCTCTTTTGTCCATGTTTGGACCAAGGCTGTAATGAGGTCAGGAACTGAGTGGCACCCATAGAATCCAAACTGAGCATCAGAGAAAGTTATTGCTGTATGAGTGCTACTAGATAGCACTGTCGATGATACCTTCCATCACTTTGCTGCCTGATAACAAGCTTGGGTAGCTTGGTTGTTAAAGGTTAAGGGGAGGTACCAGGTTGTCTTACAGGGAAGAAGGTATGAGGTATTCCCACCTGTTAACAATGACCAGGACAGCTATTCTGATGGCGGATAGAATGTTTGTCTCCAAGTCACAAGGATGTGTTAGAAATGTCAAGTTTTGTAAATGGTTATATTTTAAACTGTCTATTTAATTTAAAAGTGGCATGGAGTTAGAGGTTTAGAAGATAGCTAATCAGCATTTCTACCTGACTACAAGGCCTGTGTGATTCATGTTGTCATGGTGATAGTCTTTGAGAAGGCAAGAGTCTATAGCAAGTAATTGTAGGTTTCTTAAGAAATCCATGAACCTCATACACAAGCCACTCTGCAAGAATCTGAGCAAGACAGAGAGAGAGAAAACAGAAAGAAAGAGGCTGCTAGTCCTCAATTTTAAACAGAAAAAATGCTGGGCCGGTCAGTTACCATGCGGAACATGGTAGGAGATTGAGTTCAGATTGAAAAGAACAAGTTTGTGAAGATTTAAATGAGACTGGAAGATTCACCTAGCTTGGCTAGAGGGAAGAGTCTCAAAGTCGTCCATCACCATGGAGGTCAGTTCTGGGGTTAGGAGTTGCCCAGCTGAGAAAGGAAAAGAAAGGAAGCAAGCCTGCTGGAGCTGAGAATAACATAAAAAAAGTTCCTGCAGCCTTTGAAAATCATAGCCACAATCCATGCCTTGATCCTAACTGGGCCTTAACTCTTCCAGTTGGCTGGTCAGTACACTTAGTTGATGCTTTGCCATGCCAGGGATGCAGAAGCACCCTGCTATCATGTCCATGCCCTGCGCAACCATAGTCTTTCTGATGTCATTGGGCTTGATTGTGGTAGGCAGAAGTGTTTTAAATAATGACACCTTTGCAAGCCACTCAGAGAATACAACTCATGCAATGTTAGGTGTTCTGACTTGTTTCGAAATTCAGAAGATCATTGCACATGCGTGGTGTTATGATCCCCATGGAGACTGGTGGTAATGGTAGACTGAGGGATATGCTGGGCCATGAGATTACATATTGTGGTTGAATACAACCCTGCTTTGCCAATGGCCTACAGTGCTTCATGGATGCCCAGTTTTGAGTTACTATATTTGTTCTTCCTCATCTCACTTAGCAATGTGGTAATTCTGAACATGGACTCGACTGATATATTTTAATGAGTAGAAAATTCTGCTGGGCTGCTGCCTGTGCCAGAATTCCTGAGAAAGGGGGAAATTCTGTGCCAAATTCATAAAATTTCCCGTTCTTTGTTTCTTTCACTGCAAAGTTTTAATGGAATTTGGGGATGCGTGATTGGAATGTTAGGGTCAACTTAAGAAGGTTGTCATCATCAGCTGTGCAGAACACAGCCTTTTTTTCAATTTGTGTTAACAATCAGTAAACCTTATACAAAAATGGAACAGGAGACCATTAGCTGAAAAAATAGTTTATTTTCTACACTGCTAATGACCACTGTGCTATGATTTCTCACCAGTCTTATTCATGTCACTCGTATTCAAAATGTGTACTTTAACAAATGGTTTCATGCCCCATGCCACTCATCAAATCTGCGCTAACTCTTCCTGGAAGTCAGCCATAAGAACAGATGCTTGAAATGGAGAGATGAATAGAAATCTGAAGTGATGCCACTTCAGGTTGAGTTAAAGATTGGTAAAATCATCCTTGAATAAATGAATCATTGCCTGGTTATCAAATTAAAGAAAAAAAGACTTGCATTTATATAGTGTCTTTCACAACCCCAGGATGTCCCAAAGCCAATGAAGTACATTTAGAGCATCAATATAAAAGATTTAATATTAAACCCACACAAATCTGTTCCAAAAAGCTCAAAAATTCTTATATGTTTGATATTTCCAGAATAAACTTCAATAAATGGTTATTCAAATATAAATTGTAATAAAATTATAATAGTATAAATACCATGAAGATGATTAACACCAAGGGATGCCAACCTATCCATCCAGCTCATCTTTCCATAGAAACTTATGGGAACAAATTTTCCTCTTCAGCACTTGGGTGTAAAGCACATTATAGAAAATCAGCTGGTGAGGAGTGCTCACCTGTAACAGAGCCCACCCAATTTTCTGTCCATTCCTTTAAATGGAGGATTTTCTAGTATTCAGTCAGAAGTACAAATGTCTAAGTATCACAATCATGCATAAGACTTTTTTATTTTGTCATGCTTTTTCACACTCAGAATTGAAGCCCTTACTAGTTCACCTGGAGTATCTGAGAAATTGAGGAACATAAGGGAAAATTTCCAAGAAACTGCACATTCCAGCCCAATGAGGCTCTGTCTATTCCTTTTAATAGGCAGGAAGTCAGAAACATAGGTATGCAAAAATCTAATATTAAGAGTAAATCTTTAATTATTTTTTCCCTCTGGTACTCTACCTAAATGCTATTTTAATATGTGACCCTGGGGAGTTAGGTGTAATATTTCTGCAGGCTGATGGAAGAGCCATGGAGACGCTAGAAAAACAGTGCAATAGTTTATATTAAATGCTAATTTATAACTGAAATAGTTACTTAATATACTGTGCAATTTAATATATTGTTGCTGAGTTTTAACCAGCAAAATGAGAATCAGGTTGGGGAAAATAATTATTTTGGGGAACAGAATAATGGATATTCCAAATGGTAATAACAAGACGTGGAGGAGTCCAACTTTGATATTGAAATGAGGCCTAGGATGTAAAATGGCTTGGATTTCATGCCAATTAAATAATGGGGACTTTGCACCTACTCTGCCCTGCCTGCCCGTTTCACATCTCAAGTTAATATTGAGGTAAGGAACAAATTTCCCCCTCAGAATTGGGAACTGAGAGGTGGAGCATTTCTCGACATTGTGTTCCTGATATCTGAAAGTCATTCCCAAGGAAGTGTGGGTCAATTTGGATCCATTGCCTCCTGAAACATGCTTGTGGTGGCAAAGGAAGTGGACAGATGCCAAGGTGACAGGTTAGAAGGCCCGTCTCGGGTCACTGAGATATTTCAGTCCTGTTCCTGGTTGTTAGGGTCCCTAACCCTCATCCTTCACCCCCTCACCTGGCCATCTCCATACTCCTATGCCTATTCCATACACTCCATGCATCCTCTATTCCCCTTCCACATTGCCATGCCCAATAATTTGATTGACAGGTCAGCCATCTGTTCAGCCAAGTCAGACATTTGCTCAATAAAATTTAAAGGTGTAAATGTATTCATCTCTATAAACTTTGTTGACACAGCTGCGAGATGGAATCTCATTATGAATGCCTGGCTGAGCTCTAAGATCCACTAATGGATTCAGCCCTGTAGCGATTGTTTATTTAGCTGTCAAGGATACTGTTAGCTTTAACAAAAACAGAATTACCTGGAAAAACTCAGCAGGTCTGGCAGCATCGGCGGAGAAGAACAGAGTTGACGTTTCGAGTCCTCGTGACCCTTTGTTTTGGATTTCCAGCATCCACAGTTTTTTGTTTTTATACTGTTAGCTTTGTTTGATTGACAATTTTATAAGTTTACTTTAGGTTTATCTTTCCTTAAAAGCACATTTTGAATGTCTGTTGTTTATTTAGGTAGGTTTACAGGTGTTAAGATGATTAAAGGTTTTTTCAATGAGAGTTTGAGGGGCTGGGTTTGACTGGAAGCGTTATGAGCTTGTAAAATGACATTTTTTTCATGGGTATTTTGAATGGTTGATCATTTATTTTGACAGTTTCATGAACATTTCAAAGACTTGCCAGTATTATTAAATAGCTAAACTAAAAGCAAAATACTGGGTGGTAGAAATCTGAAATAAAAACAAAGAATGATGAAAATACTCAGCAGGTCTGGCAGCATCTGTGGAGAGAGAAACAGAGTTAAGTTTTGAGGCAGCAGCATAGTGGGTTGCCACTGGACTAGTAATCCAGAGATCCAGGGTATAGCTCTGGGGACCCCGGTTTGAATCCCACCACAGCAGATGGTGGAATTAGAATTCAGTAAAAACCTGGAATTGATTTGAAAGTCTTATGATGACCGTGAAATCACTGTCAATTGTCATGAAAACCCATTTGGTTCACTAATGTCCTTTAGAGAAGGAAATCTGCTGTCCTCTCCTAGCCTGGCCTACATTTGACTCCAGGCCCACAGCAATGTGGCCTACCCTTAAATGCCCTCTGAAATCACCTTCTCAAGGGCAGTTAGGGATGAGTAATAAATGCTGGCCCAGCCAGCGATGCCCACATCACATGAATGAAAAAAGTCAAATATTATTCTGTTTCTCTCCTCACAGATGCTGCCAGACCTGCTGAATGTTTCTAGCACTTAATGTTTTCATTAGTGAAAGTTTGCTTGAAAGGCTTGGCAGATATCAGGATTTCAAATCTGTGTAAAAATCGAATGACAAGGTCCCCTACACACATTAATGTCTGGTTCTTAATAATGTTGAATGCAGAAGATCATTTTCTCCTCTGGAGAAAGTACTCTAATGCATCTGAAAACTTACACAGTGCTGGTCAATCTAATGGCCACTTATCTTTTAAGGATAGAGCCCTATGATCAATCACTGCAGTAAAAACATATTTAATTTTTCAAATAACATCTAATTTTTACAGTTGAAGTTGGCAAGGCCCTTAAAGTTTCCTCTCAAAACATTAATGACTCCACGGCAGGCTTCTCCCAGAGTTTACAAAGTGACTTGCCTGGAATGGCTCACAAAGCCTTCAGGAACCTATCCACTTGAGAAAAATACTAACGTCAGAGAAAATGATGTTTTGAGCAGGCATTTAAATGGTGATCCTAATGTCACTTTAATTGTGTGTTGGGTCACAACCCATCATATTTCTTGCCTGGGAGGAATAGCCTCAAAGGTTTGAAATTGCAGCCCTGTGGTCTCTTGATACGGGCTTGCCCAGTGTCGGGAGGGGAGAATCTGGCCACTAGTCTCAGTGGGATGAATTTGTAGAAGCAACCAGTTGCATTTCCATCAGTGGACTGGGAGAACAACATTATTCAGCTTGCATTGCAGTGTATTGATAATGCAAAAATCAGAAAAATAGGCAGTGCATGTACCACATCCATAAGCTATGATTTAAATTTAAAATCTTTATATTAAAAAGCAACTTAAAAGAAATACATGAAAGATGAGTGGTGTGCTGTGTGAACATTAAAAGATTTTTGCAGTACAAAATGTGAGTGTAAATAGAAACCATCAACAACTGCAGTTTTCAACAATGACTTACATTATCACAGTAAAACTCTAAATAGTGGTTGGATTGGCAGTTAACAGTGCATTCACAACAGAAGTTTAATGTTGCAACATGCTTTCCCCTTTGCACAGATACTAAACTTTTGCCATAAATTAGGTGTCAATGCATGAATGGACTTCAAAATGAGAGAGTTTCAAAATGTTTTGAAGCAGAACCTCTTCACACCGACACCCTAAGTAATTACAATGCTGCACCATTGGCCTCACACTTTGGGGCTGGTGAGGCAGGGCGTGTGTTTCCTTAGAGATTTATTTGGCTTACCTGGTCAGAGACAAATATATTACAGTGAGTAGGATCTTTTCCTGCAGAAAATGGCTAGATGGCATCTTCTAGTGGGTTTACAGTAATTTGTACTGACAACATTTGTGAAAATATCTACTGATTGTAAAGCTTCACCTTCTTGTATAAGCAAGGTAGTGTGAAAACAGAGTTTAACTTAGGCACTTGGCATCTATGGAAACGTAATGACTTCTTTGTTTTTAGTCAATATGCACCACCATCTTTCTCATTTCCTAGAGATATGGGGGGGAATCTTACAAGGCTTCTGGAGGCAAAATTAGACAAAAATGTACTGGGCCAGTTTGCAGACATGTTTCCTGCCTTTGGCTGCCTTTCTCAGGGGCAGGTTGAGTGTGATGCAGACCACCCATCCTGCAGGGTGGGGAGCCAATTAAGGTTGTTTAAGACATAATCAACTGCAAATTTTCAAGGGCTATGGCTTTTTACCAGTGACGCATGAGATCCCTGCAGTGTCTGCAGTTTGTCAACTAACAGGAGGTGTGTACACAGTGGAAAGTTGGAGTGACATGGCAATAAAATGAATTCTGCCCATTAAAGGTGAAAATCTGCAAGCCTGAGGTCAATTGCACCAGAGGTTTGTGATTGCATTATTATCCCTCATAGATGGCGTTAGGAACTAGAGGTAGTTTAAGTAAGTTATATTTGTATTTGTGGGCATTAGGAATGAGCTTTAGCTTTAACTGTAAGATTAATTTGTGTTTCTATATTGGTGTATTAAGAAAGGGGGGTGCTTGAGTTTTGGTTTCAGTTTAAAAGATGCATGCATTCTAATGAGGTTTTATGACCCTTGAAGGGAAGTTAAAATAAACACAAGGTAGGAAAAACTGTGCTGTTGCCTAGCAACAGAGGTCCAGCGAGAGGGACACACAGAGACAGGGAAAAACGGAAAAGTAGTTTCAGTCAGTTGGAACCAGGAGCCAGGAGGAGCTGAACAGGAGAGGGAACTTCTGAAAGCAGATTTCCAATAAAAACAGAAGAAAGTCTCAGAAACCAGGCAGTGGAAAATAAAAGGAAGTTGCAAGAGGACCTTCTAGTCAAAGGAAAAGAACAGGAATCTGGATAAGGTCCTGTTCAGTAGAAGTGAAAACAAGGAACAGAGAGGAAGGCTCCAAGCTTAAGAGAAGAAAGCTGCAGGATGCAGACTTAAAGCAAAATAGGCTTGTGAGAAGCTAGAAGATCCAAGGAGACAGCTGAAGGACTTTACTATGGACATTTGAAGCAGTGGTGTTCTGTTGGCATGGCCGAGGTCCTGAGAAAGAGTGCATGGAAGGCGAAGCTTGAATGCACGTGGTGATCCAGGGGAGAGGAACATCAGAAGGAGAGTTAGAAACCTTGGAAGTGGACCCTTGTGGAACGTGTCCAAGAGAAAATGTCATTTGGGAGAAGATTCCAAAGCGAGTTCTTTGAGAGTGGAGATTGAAAACCCTCATGTGAAAGACGGAGTTCAGTGAGACTGGTTGGCTCACAGTATGACAAGCGTCTAAGGGGAGTTGATAACTGATCCATAGCATCTGTTTAGTGTGGCATCTGTCGCTTGGTTTCAGAGTATGGTGTGTCTGACCATAGGTTGCCTATTGGTTTACATGGATTACGTAGCTACTGTGAACATTAGAGTATAAGATGGCAACTGTAACTTGCGTTATCCTTACGAATCTGTATATATCTGTAAAGGTATAGTTGTAGATGAAGGAGTATTGTAATATAGTTCATCTTTTCTTGTTTAATAAATGTTTCATACTTATGTTAAAAGTTTAGCAGCTGACTCTGTTCAGTAGCCACCCTCCATGTTTCTAAACAAAAAATAAAAGTTAGGGTCTAACGAGCCGGGTTCCACCCTAGGATCTGATTTGTCCAATGGCAGCAATGAATATGGCTGGTGGTTCAAAAATGGATGCTGTTTCCTCTTGACCTTCCATGTCTCTGTTTCATTCCTCCTTCTCTCGTCCCACTCACTTCAGCAGAACTCTCATTGCAGACACAGTGAAGGTTGCTGGCCAGCCCCTGCAAAATTGTGTACGCTGAATTACCCTTCCATATCCTCAACCTTGTCACTGTCCCTCATTGGACAGTGATCCTGGTGGTGCCCTCTTAATTGGACACCTCCTGGAAGATTGGGCAGGCAGTCCTGTTGCTGCAGTGCTTGGATTCGTGATCCGAAAGTGATCCTCACTTCAAATGAAAAGCTAAGTTGGGAAAGTTCAGCTCATTACTTGCTCCTGAGATATGGTACAGTGAGTGTTGGTACCCTTTCATTATCAAACAAAACAAAGGGCATAATCTTAAAATTTGAGTTAAGCTGTTCAGGAGAAAAATCAGGAAGCACTTTTGCACACTAGTGGGTTTTGATGAATATTGCAATTTACATTCCAAAGGACACTTGGGGGAGAATTTCATGGGTCCTGTAAGAGTGCGAAACATGGTCTGCACCCCACATGCTGAATTAGGCTGGAACTAAAATTTTGATTTCCTGATGGTAGGTTGATATGCAGAAATTAGGTTAGTGACCTTGGTTGTGGTATGTCGGGCCACATGCTGTCCAATGGCGGGTTCCCACTTGTAATACATTTGCATGCTATGAATGCTTATTAGTGTAAAACTTTAAAAAAATTATGTCCTACTTTCAAGATAAAGTCAGCGGCGCACAAGAATTCAATTGAATTCAATTTCAAATCAATTTCACTTTATTATCCATACGGAAACTCATACAGAAATTCATATCAGGAACCTTTGCTTGTTCATTAAGAAATAATTATACATAAATGAATGATAACAATAAAAGAAATAAAATTACCCTATCAGGGAGATCTAATTTAATTAAATATGTATGAAAACTATTCCAATGCACAAAAATAATCAGTAAGTGAGTCCCACCCCTGAGTGCATATCTTCATCCATACATCAAACTCCTGTTAAAAGTTCTTATAGAGAAGGACACAAACGAGTTCAGGTTCTGATTGGTCTGGTATCTGAGGGATTGTAGCCTTTTCCTTGAATCTGGTAGTAATACAGAAACAAACATTGTTCGTGACATTCTTTACTTTCGTTAAAATTCTTTGAAAGCAGATTTCATCAAAAAGGATCTGCTCATCAAATACCTTTCCTGCCTGGTTCATAAATCTCTGTAACCTCAAAGAGTCTGCTTTCCATAGACAACAGTACCAGACAAGACATCCGAAAAGGATAGCACTTTCAACTTTGGCTGTATAGAAGAGTTTGACGATTGTAGGATTTACTCGAAAGGATTTTAATTTTCTGAGGCATTTGTTATGACCTTTAGCCAGGCCCCCAAGTTGTTGGTGAGAGCTGGTTAGGGACCAATAACATTTTGTTAAAGTAGACGAAGTTTGAGATTTAAGACACTTGCTCTGTAAATAAAGCCACAAGATTCTATGGGTTTTGAACAAACGAAAATAAATTTTACTGTACAAATTCAGAAAGATACAACAATTTACAATATCTATCTTATACTCTAACAGTCAGGGTGAGTATGAGGTACGTATGAATTAATGGGCAAACTGTGGCTGAACACCACACCACAATAAATGCCAAATGCTACCAAAACAGATTCCATGTGTTTCTCAACAACCCACCAGATGTCCATAACGCTGTTTCTCAACCAATCTCACTGAAACTTTGTCTTTCTCTCTCTCGCTCTCTCTCTCTCTCTCTCGGGTTTCCAATCTTTACCTTCGAAGATCTGATCTTGGAATTCTCTCCAAAAGTCGCTCCAACTCAGATGGCTGCAACAACAGCCCACCTCGCAGGGTTTCAATCTCATCTCCTGAGATTCTGTCCCCCTGGATTCCCGAGGTACACTCAAATATCAACTTACAAGCACAATTTCAGCTCTTTGGCTACACTGAGTAGAATACTACTGTTCCAAAGGGGTATCTTTGCCAAGACGACCTGCAGAACACAGTCGCCAACCTTAGGTTGCCTTATCGGATCTTTTCCTGAGCCTACTTCACTTAAAGGCTGCTTCTTGCAGCCCTTTCTCTAATTGGGCCCTGTTTCTCTGCTCCTCTCTTTTTCTTATCTTAACTGGGACTTTTTCCAAGCCCCTGTCTCTGTCCCTCACCTGGGACTCTTCTTCTTGGTACCTCTCCCTGTCCACACTCTTCTGTCCCTCTCTTTGGGACACCTGGTGGCTGTGGTGCTCTGTATCCAGTCATCTGAGCAAGGTCTTTGTGCCCTTTTTTTTTCTCTATGTGTAGGTGTGTGGGACCAGTTCTGGGCCTGAAGAACGTAAAGATGTAGAACTGCGCATACGCAGCCTGCACTGAATCTGCATGTGTGTGGAAAGTCTCAGGTTCATCGAGACTTGGAGTTCCCAAACTCTGCACTCAACAAGGTGAGTT
Organism: Carcharodon carcharias; assembly: GCF_017639515.1. Classification (NCBI taxonomy): domain Eukaryota; kingdom Metazoa; phylum Chordata; class Chondrichthyes; order Lamniformes; family Lamnidae; genus Carcharodon; species Carcharodon carcharias. The sequence goes on from NC_054467.1 coordinate 116,612,734, forward strand.
TGGGTTTCTTAACATAGTATAATTGAGTATGTCCCTTGGCCACCACACCTGTACATTGTTCCCTCCAATTCAACTCATCATCTACTTTGATACCCAGATATTCACAATTAGTAACTATTTCAATGTCGTGAATCTTCACAGGAACAATACCATTAACTGCTTCTTCCTCAGGTCTATAGCTAATTCTTTTGTCTTGTTTTCATTCAGCCTAAGAGAATTGTTATCATACCATTTTACAAACTTCTCCACTGAGTCCCTATAGTTTCTTTCATTATTATGAGATCCACAAGTCATTAGCATACCTCAGGATTGTTATGTTGTCGTACTCTGATTGACAATCATTCTTCTAGAGGATGAGAAGTAAAGGTTCTGAGGCGATCCAGTATTCATTAGCATGGCTCCAAGTAAATCCCAGAAATCTGCACTTCTTGAGTCCTGTTGTGAAGGAAATCACTGATCCAAAGTAGGATTAACATCGAGGTTTTTCAATAAGCTTGAATAGTTGCATGGTATTAAAAGCTGAAGAGAATTCAACAACGGCAGCCTGAGCATAGTTGCCCAATCAATCTGTTTGCTGTTGGATCAGATGGACCAAGGTCAAAACAACATCATCCACTGACTTATGAGGTTGATAGGCAAAGTAACTGATCAATATGTGGAACAAGGGGATCTAAAAGATGCTTTGACAATGTGCTCAAAGCACTTCATGACAATCGATGTAAGAGCAACTGGTCGGTAATCTTCCAGCTCAGCTTAGCAACTAGGATGATGATGGCTGATTTCCAATGTGTGTCAAGCCATTTCTGAAAGACCAGAGAGAAAGGAATTGCCAACTGATGAGCACATTCCTTAAGAATTTTGCCGCGGATCTAAGCTACGTCGCATGGCTTCAATGGGTTCACTCTCTTGAATTGCTTCTCCACCTCCCATTTGATGATAGTAACACAAGATCCTTCCAGTTCACACAATGAAGCCCACTGCAGAACCACATGTTCCTTGAATTCATCGTTTTCAAATTGGTTAAAAAACCTGTTGAATTAATTTGCAACATCACAAGGATTAACTGCAGAAAAAAATCAGGCCATTTCTCTCTTTAGAACCTTGTGGCATCCTGTTCACATTTATTTAAAGATAGAATGCAAGAGCTAGCTTTGTGCAGTTGTGTCTGAAGTTAGCGATTTTCCTTATATAACTCTGCAGCATAAAGGCAGGGGACAGGAGAATGGCATCTTGCATGGAGGCTCAGGGTTGGCAAGGGTGAGTCACTAGTAAGAGGGAGGTGTTGAGTGAGGACAGGGGCATGGAGGAGTGTCTTGTTTTTTTGCCGGTTCCTATGTGACTTAACGTGCCAGTGGCTTACCCGGGAGGCATGTGCAGCAGGGAGCTTTTCAGTGGTGTAACCTGCTATCAGTTGATAATGCAGCAGGTACACACAGGCTATAAAAGAGCTTCCTGGTTAAATAGAGAGGCTCATCATGGCCACAACTGGCAAAAAAACAAGAGAGAGGTGGTGGAACTTACTTCTTGTTCCCCCATCAGAAATGGTGTGCCATGGTTAAAACTCGGCCCTCAGAGTCCATTTTTGGCTTATTTTGTTTGTGACTTGAATATATCATCAAAATTAATTGTTAACCGGCTGCCAAAGCTTAAAAAGGAAAAAACACACACCAGGATCATATTTGAAATAAAAACAAAAGATGCTGCAAATACTTAGCAGCTCAGGCAGCAGCTGTGGAGGGAAATGGCATTAACATTTTCGGTTGATGACCTTTCACCGGAAGATTTCCAGCATTCACAGTATTTTGCTTTTGTAGGATCATATTTGAAATGTTTTAGAATCTTATTTCAATAAAGTAACCTAATACAAAAATAATTACCATGCCTTCTTGTTCTTCGACATTTGCAGTCAGGCTGAATTTTAGAGTCAGAATGCAGTATTCCATTTCTCCTCCTACAATAAAATAACTGAAATTGTTTTTAAATTCTTGATATAGTAGGAGGAATTGTTCACTTTCACAGTGAGGATCTAGCGCTTTAAATTAAGATCAGGCTTCAACATTTGGAAGATAGAAATATAGTTCATAAGAGTTTGCCTGTGAAATGTGTGGAACCTGTATATTCCTAATTATTCTAATTCACATTTATTCAGTGTGGATTGATCAATAGCAGATACTGCTAATGATACTGAAAGTGATTGGTAGGACAGTACTGGTGGTGGAAGTTTTACTGTCAATGTGTACTTTTTTAGTTATGTGATTGCAGTAAATTTCAGTTTGTCTGCAGGTATTCTGTGGCACAAAAGAGGAGTTGTGTGTTGAGTCATTTTGACATTAGAGATCTCACATACACGGAAACCTATGCATTATGCATAGGTATTGGAAAGAACGAAATATACATCATACTTGGGTGCTGTCTGACATGAGTGGGCCCCATGCAAAAGTTTGGTTTGAGGCTCATATATTTTTCTAGTTAATCATACAAAATATTATCTTCTCAATCTGGAGTCAGATCCGTTGCCTGAGCTTTGTCAGCTGTTTATTTTTCAATCTTTTCAAATTAGAGAAAACAGACCATTGGATGGGCTAAAAGAGAAGAGAACATAGAAGTAAGAGCAAAATGAATGACAGCTCAGTCACACGCTGCTATCTTTAGCATTTATATCCTACTATTAAACTTCAGAGACTGCCATTCTGAACCGCTATTCAGCAGCTAGGAATTGTGACTGTTATTTCAAAGAATGCAGATTTACTTGGACATTTTATGTGTAAATATTAGTTAACAAGTTGGAGGAGACATGAAGTATACTGGAGCAACTGTTTGAGGCTTCCACAAGCTTCCAAGGATGGATTCTAGGTGACTGGAGCTACCTGACGACCTTTGGCTGATGATGTCAGTCAGAAATCCTGGAACTCCAGCCAAGGAGCACGACAGTAAATCCCATGGTTCCACAAGGGCTACAATTCAGCAGGCCAGTGGACTGTTAAAAATGAGGTTTCACTGCCTGGACAGCTCTGGCAGAGCTCTCCAATATATGCCTCAAAGGGTCTCAAGTGGTCTACTGCACCCTGCACAATCTCACACAATAGACGGGGGAGGACTTACCAGCAACAGACACAGAGAAACCATACTCCTCATCAGAGCAGGATGATGTGGAGGATGAATCAGAGCAGAAAGGCCTGCATGTTGGAGTTTCAGCATCAGATACTGTGGCCATGGAGCCACGTGCCAGGGAGGCTCATGAGTGCCTCAATCTGAACAGGCTTCAGCCGGTATAATGTCTTTGAAAACCAATGGGCTCTAGGCCTTGCACTCACATGACTTTTGCACTCCTGACATCAAATCACCAAGCAAACAAGCCACTCCACCCTCACCACTACAACTCTGAGATGTCAATACGCCCCTTCACCCATACAGGATTGTCACTTACATTGCAAGTGATCACCCTGCTAATCAAAATACTATAAAGGCAAAATACTGCGGATGCTGGAAATCTGAAACAAAAACAAAAAATGCTGGAAAAACTCAGCAGGTCTGACAGCATCTGTGGAGAGAAAGATAGAGTTAACGTTTCGAGTCCATACGGCTCTTCTTCAGAGCATTTGTGTGTTGTTCAGTGTTGTTGTAACCCTGCTAACCAAGTCTCACCTACAATACCATTCACCACACATCAATAAAGTGAACAAGACCATTTAATTGAAAGCTATTTATTTATAGCTTTTATTTATTTATAGCTGGATTAACTTGTAACAGGGTGCACAGCCTGGTCGAGAACTGAAGAAACACATCGTAAGCTGAGTGTTGGCGGCACTCAGACTTGAAACTGGGAGAACAAAGTTGTGAAAAGAACTCTCCAAAATGCTATCAATTGATTCTTATTTGGTAATGAAATAGACTTTGTAATGCACGTTAGAGTATGAGATTGAATGTGCACATACAATGAACAGCATTTGCCATGCCAATTTGTTATCAAATTACATTGCTATTCTCTGGATGTGATTGGTAATTTCACCATAATGATGAAAATATCATAACATCTGTTAAATATTATTTATTGAATATGGTGGATTTTGAGACCACCCAGAACCTAGTAACAAGACGTAGGCTGGGATTTTGTCGGGCAGATTGGGATCTCATCCATCAGCCAGAGAAGTGGGGAGGAACCGCCGTCAGTTCCATGGGGAGGCCTGGCGGAATCCTTCAGGCACTTAATTGGCTGCTGTTGGGCCTTTCCCACAATTGAGGTCCCCAAATACAGAAGTTCTGCCTTATCTGGATGGAGGCCTCGGGCAACTGGCGGAGCCTGGAAGAGTTGGAGGCGTCCCGCAACAGTGTACCCAACAACATCACGTGGACTAGAGGATGGGTGGAGCATCAGTCAGGCAGACCCTCAAATGGCTGAAGCATCCAGGACTTGGATTATGGAGCAGCAGGTGGTCGGCTGCATGAGGAATGTGAGCACAGCGATAATCTGTGTTAGTGGGTGCTGGGACAAGAAGATGGCGGGGAGAGGAATGAAGACCTGGGGCAGGTGTGGAGGCCTAGAGGGGGGATGCGTGAGTTGGGAGTGTTGGGGCAAGAGTTAGATGCTGCGGGCATCTTGGAATGGGCGCAGTGGTGTCTGGTGCATGAACATGGGAAAGGCGATGGTGGAATGAGGGTGTTTAGTGTGAGGTGGGGGAAGTGCAGGTGACTGAGAGGAGCATGGGGGGGAGGAGTTCAGAGGGAGGGGTGTATGGTGTCAACTCCTGAGTCCTGGAGGGAAAACTGAAGGAATTGGTGCTATGAAAGGGTGGTAATGGTCAAAGGAGGCAGCGGAATCTGGTAGGGTGGGAGGGTGATAATTCGGCGATGTTGGGTGAAGAGGAGGCGAGGGTTGTTTGAGGGTTGACGAAAGGACACATGAATTTTGGGGCAGGGAAGGATTAGGGTGGGCATTTCAACAGTGACAGGGGTGGGCTCCTTGAAGAGAGGGCATATGTTTGTGAACCTTTTTGGGATGGAGGGTAAAGGGGGAGGGGATTCAAGGGTGACTGTGCAGAGGTTCACGGTGAAACCAGGAGGGTCAATGGTTATGGGAGAGGGTGTGGGTAACAGGGGGAGGGTAAAAAGTATTTGACTGGGTATCGAAGCATACCATGGCTGCTCAGATCCTTGAGGTGGAGAAATGGAGATGCTGGATGGGAGATGGGTGATTGTGTGAGTGGAGCTGCAGTCAGCTCAACTGGACAGCAGAAGTTTGTAGTCCTTACAATGCAAAGGGGTTTGAACCAATGAGCATGTGAAGGGCAGAGGATCAGCTTGCGTGAAAGGCTTCTCACACATGGCTCACAAGAGCTCTGGCAAAGACCTTTGCCTTGTTGGGCAAGCATGCTCTGGGGGGCATAGACCTGGACTGTGGCATCCCCTTGAAAAGTGGGGCAGGGGGGTGCTGAGCGTGCACAGACTTAATGACTAAGAATCACAATGAAACCACATCAGGCCTCATTAAAGTGCAAATATAGTCTATTAACAAAAGTATATCAACATTGAACAATGAAAGTACATCCATGTGACCACATGTGAAATCAGAACTTCTTAATTTTTCATTGCCTGCGGCTACATCTAGGTGCTACCCTGACATCCATAGCGGGGGTGGAGGCAGCCTGCTGACCACTCTGCCCTGTTCTCCTTGATGACTTTTGCAGATGTCCTCTGTGTCCTTGAGACCTGTAGGGCTCTGGCTTACTTTGGGTCTGCTGCTCTGGTGCAGCCGCACCCTCTGCGGTCATAAGCCGAATCTGCTGGGGCCACAGACAAAGAGGAAGGGCCGCACATTCTCAGAGAGTCCTGAGTGTAGGGCCCAGGGGCATCTGCTGCCACTCTTCTTCCCTTTGAGTGTCCGAGAGCCCCTCCCCTACCCTTTGAAGAGAAGGGGCACTTGGATGGAGATACACTATCCCCCTCTCTCGCACTGTGATGGATGCGCATCTCTGGCAGAATCTGGACATTCTGCTGGACAAGGGCCTTCATGGCATCTGCCACCTTCCCATGGAGACCTCAATGCTCGCACATATCGGTATCACTTTATCAGACAGCAAGTGGACTCTACAGTGGCCTCTTACCCAGCAGTCCTCCTGGTGCCAGTGATCTTGGCTGACCCTGCCTCCTCCTGCTATGGAAACGTGTCCATGTGCTGTCCACCAGAATGTGAGGCCCTGCCTGAACTAGTTCACCTACCCACTGAGGTGTGTGTTTCTGGGTTGGTGGAGCGTGGAGGTGACTGCTGGGGTGTCTCTACAGGCACAATCTCATTGTCACCCTCATCATGCTCCCTCCTCTATGTGCTGGAGCTGGTGATGGAGCCAAGTTTGGGGTCTGGCATCTACCTTTTCTTACTGACCCCTGCATTGGCGAGAGAGTGAGTGACTGCATGGGCTGCCTCCCACATGGCGCCAGGCTTCTAGCTGGAGACATTAAGCATTGTTCCTTATCGGATGGAGGCCTAACCCACCATCTCCACGTGCCCAGTCTCAACATTCCCTTGTCAGCTCTGCAGCCTGCTCTTCATGTGGTATGAGCTGCCTGAGTTGAGCCATGTCCCCTCCCGTCCCCTCTCTCTCAAGATTGTTGTGCGCCAACTTGTCTTGCACAAGAGAGAGGGATGGTTTGAGAACGCTTGGGAACATGTGGCATTCACATGCTGCCAGTGGACAGCAGCAACCCGTCGGCTACTGTATACCATGCAAAAGGTGCACTGCAGCTAGTCCACTAGGGTTCTTTGTCACCGCCAGAGCAGTGAGTTCATGCAGATAGAAGGATAAGGCTAGAGGAGGCATAGCATCAGCTGTGTTTGCTGATGCCATCTATGCCAGACCATACCCCCATCCTTTCCACAATATGAGCTCTCTGTGTGGCAGGGTCAATGACCTGCAATCACCTCTCTACCTGCAGACTACATAGGCAGCAGTATGGCTATGAAGCATCAGTGCATCACGTTAAGAAGCTCTTTATGCATGGGCAGCACAAATGGTGGCCTGGCCACTGAGGCCCATGTCCCAGCTCCCATTCTGTGAGGTGATTTTGAGCAATAGAGTGTTCACTTACCCTGGCAGCACGGATGAGATCATTCGTTCTTTTCCTGCACTGCAGGGCTGACCTCTGGTGTATACTGTTGGCACATGGCACCCTGGTGACTGCCTCCCATGCAGGGTTAGTGAGTCAGGTGGGCTTCCTCCTTCCATCCCTGGGGTAGAGGATGTCCCTCCTGTCCTCCACTGCATTCAGCAGTACTTCCAGGGATGGATCATTAAATCTGGTGCTGGTGCTGCTTGGGGTCTCTGAGCCATTTTCCTGGACCGTAGTTTAGAGTGGGATAAAGCAGCAGCTGTCCGGGTGCCTTTTAAATATGGCACCCGGATATGACAGCAGGGCATGTGACTTCCTGCTCGCCCCACACAAACAAGGCTGGGAAAGCCCGGGCATCATAATTAATGACCCCAGTATTGTGCGACTCGGCCCAATTTCCCGCTCGGTTCCCCGGTGGGAAATACTCTGGCCACTGCCCTGGGACTTAGGCCCGGAGCAGAAAATCCCGGCCACAGTGGCTGCCAGCAGGTCATGGTATCCCAGAATTCCTCATTTGCTGAGTTCTCACCATGGCCTAGTAACTAAAGGCATTAAAGGACAAAGAGCATCTGGCTTAATCTCCATTTGCTGCTGATTTAGAAGATCTCAGTTGGACATTACACCATTTTTCCTGATTCTATCCAGTAACCAGGTAGAAAGCGTGTGTATGGATCAGATTCAGCTGTGACACCCGCCCTCCTAGTTTAAAATCACAAAGAAAGGCCAGTTAGGTGAAGAATCAGAGAGCTGCCAGCATTCACGGAAATAGCAAAAATCTGGAGTGCACTGAGGGAAAATGCGAAATGGAGTTATACATACAGGATCTATCTTGGAGACAGTGACAGTAATTTGCAAGTGTTCTTGTGCTGATGTAAATGATCATAACTAAGATACCTGCAAATCATAGATCTGTCATGCTTGTGAAGGAGCTGTCACAACTCACTGTGTCCCCTCTCAACGCATATCCTCTATGATACCACAAGAGATCTGTCTTGTTGGCAGCCTGTGTGAATTTCAGTGATATGATCATTGGTATTATACTGCATAAAATATACCAACTAGTTATATTTTGGGCATCCATATTGCAACTTTACAAGTTTTGCCTTATCCCTCCCACTTGCTCATTGATAGTCCAGTAATAATCCAGTTCTTCACTTTTTCAACAAATTAAATTTATGAGCAGGAGCTGGGGATTGTGAGGATGCTGGGGAATAACTCATTAGAAACTGACTTCTGGTTAACAACAGAAAAATCATTTCCATGACAACTATTAAGTGGCTTTAGTGTTATCAGCTGAATATCTGAACTTAATTTGTATAGGATGGGGGGGAGGGGTGTGGAGTTGTAATCCCAAGTCGAGCCAAGAATAATCTCTTTACCTAGACAAAACATCATCAGAAATACAAACATTCATTTTACATCTTCACAAGATTCACATGTTGTCAGTTTTATATTGTACAATATATGGGAGCTAGCGAAGAGGAAAAGGACTTTCAGCTAATGGCTGAAGTCTTTGACCCATTCAGCATGTCTCAAAGAAAATGAAATAGGCAAAATTAGACCCACTGGTTAATACTAACAATTATTTAGAGGCTGGAGACTGAAAAACATATCAAAGCAAACCAGCATGCAGAAAGCACAATTCTTCTTGAGCAAGAAAAAAATGATTTTTTAAAAATAAATGATTTGGTATATCATAAAAGAGTTGATAATCAAAGTCAAACACATGAACAAACAATATCACTGAAAATTTATTTTCTTTTTTATGTGTCTTAAATCACAAACATTTTAAAAACTGCATATAATAATACTCTGTACTTTGTGGATGAAAGGACTGTTAAGATACCTGCTATAAGGAAATAATTCAGAAAACCAATTCTAACTACCAAAGCGTATCATGGTTCCATGCAGCTCTGCCACACCATGAAACTGACCTTGAAACACGCAGTGTAACTGCAACTTAGGGTTTAGATAACATAAATGGAACTTTTCGACATGCCCCATCAATGCTTAGTTACAATTAGAGACAGACTAATATAAATGAGTTCAAGTATACACTTATAGTGTTTTCAGTACCTTTAGGTTCCAATGCTATGTAGTGATTGTAGTTCAGAAACCAAAGTCACTTGATTGACCCAAAAAATAAAAGCCGGAGTTAACAATGCAACAGGAAATAAATTGATGTAACTTCTGTCTCAACTGCCCTCATGTGTGAAACGTACAATATGAAATGTTTAAGTCAGAATGAAAAATTTATGGTGCCTCATAATGTGTCTCATTTGCATTATCAACAACTACCCTACAAATCTTGGTGTCTTTCTGATCTTCAATCATTTAAATGTTTTGACTTGTCTCTGCCGAGGACTTCATTCATTATGTTATGTAACAAAATGCAAAATGTTAAAGGCTTATAGTTACACCTTTAACCTTTAAGAATATGCTTTTGAGCATATGTGTGCCAGTCAGATTGGCATTTCCTCACTCTATTGTTCTTTCTCATGTTTACATAAAAGTGCCTACAAATGCCTAATATATGGAGATGCCACCTGCATGTTTCACTTCTTATGTGTTGTAAACTGATACGTTATTCTTTATCATGGCTTTTATGTTACATGTCTACATTTCATTTGAAAGCACTCCTTTGACTAGCCAACTTCCAATTTGCAGTTACCACATCTAAAGTGATTTAATTACCAATTAAACATAATGACCTTGGAGACTTGAACTCTAACAGTTTAAGCACTCCTAGCAATGCACTGAGGCAGACAATCTGCCATTAAAATATATTAGCATTGGCAATAAGCCAAAACAGTGAAATGAGACTTTGTGTGCAGTAAGTCAAGTGTATCTATCCCTAACACCACCTCCTCCACTGACATCATCCAATCAACTTGAGTTACAGCAATATTCCCTGGACATGCCTCAGCATGCATCTTGTTACTCTTTAGCTTATCTAACTGTCTGGTAAAATTAACTTAGCCCAAGGCATGGTTTCAGGGTCTGTTTTGTACTTTAGGTAATTTTCCTATACATCATTAGAGTTACTAGGCTGGTATTCAGTTTTCAAAGTACACCAGTCAGCGCAAGATGTGTGGACAGGTCAGAGAGAGAAAAATTGCTAAAATATTAAGATGAAATCATCAAGCTATAACACTTATTTGCACATAAAATACAACTAGTCTGGGCATGCATTACATGCTATTTTCTTCCTCTTCCAGAAAGGGCATGCAAACCTTTTAATGTTTGATTTGTTGACCTGGAACGGTCAAAAGTACCAATGGCTTTCAGAAATACCCTTTTATATAGAGTTTTATTCACTTTGGTTTCTACTGAATTTACAGCAGTTTGACATTGAAATGAAACAACACTTTTCTCTCAGAGATTCCAAAGATAGTAATTCATAAGGCCCGTCCTACTTCATCCTTCAAGAAAGACCTGACGTATTCTGCATTGCAGCATCTAAACTTTTCTTAAGTGAATCCAGGGTTTGTGTCCTGTATTCTGAAGTCCATTCTATGTCTTAAACACTCTGTGCGAAGAAATGTTTTCTGAAATTCTTAACATCGTCTTTTATCAGATGAACATGTTTCTTCTCTTGTTCTTCTCTCATAATTTAGTTTGAAATAATGGGCAGAATTTTCCGTGCCCACTGGTGCCAGGCATGCTTGGCAGAGTGAACAGATAATATGGTCAGAAGGCCAAAAATTGATTTCACAACGTTGTGAAACCAGTTTGCGATTGTCCGCTCAGCCCCTCGATGGTGGGCTGCGTTCCCTACTATTGGACATTGGGAACTTCATTGTATTACATCTGCAAATCAATATTAGGCCAGCTGGAATCATCCACCCCACCTCGCTGGATTATCTGTTCATGTCGGCATGATTGCACGCCGGTGCAGAACACGTCTTGACCAGTTTGAGGTGCAGAAGTCGGGGCTTACTGTCAGGGCCTTGCACACATCACGGACATCCGAGGAGCAGAAGGTGCTGGAGCCTGACAGCAACAGCTCAGTGGGGAACACCCATGGCATGTTGTGTGGATTCTCATAGACATGGCTCTGCTGTGAAGCAGCTCATGGAAGGCGGAAAGTCACCATTGAGGGTCTGCTCAAAATGGATAGTGGTCAAGGGGATGGAGAGGAATGTCTAGCTGTGTTTGGGAGAGGAAGATGTACCGGGGGGTGGGAGAGGCAGGCTTAGGATCGACTGGGAGAGGAAGAGGTGTCAGGATAGGGTGAGGTTAGGAGGGGGAAATGAAAATGTCAGGATAGGGTGAGGTTGGGGGGGGAAATGAAGGTGTCGGGGGGGAGGTTGAGAGTGGGAAAGGAGTATAGGGGAGGACAGGAAAAGACGGCAACTGTGGAGGAAGGTGTAAGGGAAGGAGTTCGGAGGGGTGATGGAATGCGGAGAGCAGAGGGAATCCAGGGGGAAGAAGGAGTGCAGAGGCTGGAGGAAAGTCGGGAGAGGGGAGGAAGAAATAAGGTTGCCTGAAGGAGTCAGGAAGGGGGCTGGGCTAAGTGGGGATGGAGTTCGGGGGTGAGGGCCAAGGGATGGATGAGTCTGGGGTGGGCAAGGGACTCCAACGGGGGAAGGGGTCCAGAGTGGGGGAGGTCCAGATCAACGTGCAAGGGAGGGCTTTGATGACTCCTTGACTGTCTCCTGGGGAGCGAACTAAGGATGGGCATGGTACGAAGGAATGGTGAAAATGACTGAGGGCAGAGTGAGGCGTTAGGGTGGGAGGGTGAGGGCTCGACGCTATCGGCAGAAGGGACAGCGAGGGTGGTTGGTGGGGTCTTGGAGACAGGCACTGGAGACCTTGAAGGTGGGAAGTAGGAGGTCGGGGAGATGAATGTGGATGGGGGTGGGATTTTCAGGATAGAAGGGAATGTGCACCCTCACATGGACATCCCTGAAAGAAAAGGGTGTGGCTGGTAGGTCATGGAGGGAGGTGAAAAGTGATGCTGGGGGTTGTCAATGTGATAGGGAAAGGGAATGGTGACTGGGGTTGGGGAAAAGATGGGGGAGCCAACGAAAAAGGGAATCAAGACCATGCTGTCCAAATTGAAAGTGAAACGAGAGTCGTGGTGGGTGAGATTAGGTGCTGCATGGGAGTGTGATCATTGGGTTGGTGGGGATGCAGGTCAGCTCAGATGGAAAGTGAACCCCAGCAGGCAGCAGTCAAAAAGCTCAGGACATTGAGGCAAGTGTGACACGTGCGTAGGAGAGTGCTTGCACGAGGCTCCGAAAGGCCTTGCCTCACACACACTTCTCCCTCCAGAATCACTTGTTGGTCAGTTGCTCCCCCTGTGGTGACAGAGGATGAGGTTGAGGGGATCACAGGCAAAGGGGACTCGGAGGGAAAGGATAGCTTCAGATTTCTAAGTGGATGGCTTGGGGGTGTCCAACTGCCATTCCTCCTCCCTTTGGGTGCCTGGGAGTCCTGGCCTGACTCTTTGAGGGGAAGGAAGGACGTCGAGGTGCCCCATTTCCCTCTCGCATTGCCACCGTAGGAACTCACCCAGGCCTGCACATGTTTCTGTGCTCTGCTGCATTGAGAGTGATGAGAAGAATGAGTTAACCAGGCGGAATGGATGAGACCATTCATCCTGTTGTGGCAGTGGGTGGTTGTCTTCTTTTGCAGGGCATTGGTGCTGATCACCTCTGTCCCCGCCTCCCATGCTGGATTGGTGATACAGCCGCCCCTCTGTGGCCAGAGCAGGGGTAGAGGCCATCATGGCGGGCCACCACAGTGTTCAAAAGGTGTTCAAAGGATGTGTTACTGAACTGGGGGCGACAGCCTTTTTGCCTTTTGGGGTCATCCTGTCTTCCATACTGCAGTCGTGATTTGAAGCACTGAGAGATGAGCACATGGCGGGTTTGGGACGATGCGGCATGAGAAGCCGCCATTGCGGCCAAAGGGTAAAATGTTGTTTTACCCGCCTGCTGCCACACCTATGCAATTCTGGGATGATTCCGTCCAATGTTGTAGATGTTGTAGATCTTTTCCATTGTGGTTACTGACAAAGCTGCAATAGATCACATCCCACCGTCTCCTTTCTAGGTGGAAAAGTCCACCTGAATTTCACGCTTGGCGTGTGCGCGAAGTTGGCGGGCCTGAAAGCAGACGTGAAAAGTGCTTTTGCTTGCGATCGGCCCTCAAACTCAATTACAGGCTGGCTGGCCAGCATGAAACACATGCTGGGAAAGCCTTGGCGCTGCCAAGGGGGCTGGGTGGGGGGTGGTGGGTGCTTCTAGTGAGTTTCCTGAAGGCAGACAGCTGCTGTGGTGCTGCCTCAGGGAGCTGCAGACCTGTACAGATTAAATTACAAGAACAAAATGCACCAAACTGTGTCTATGCAACACATTCAAGCACCTGACAGTGTTACGGCATGGTGGATGGTAAATGTCGAGCTGCTGAAATCCCAGAAGGAAACTTGAGTCTGCTGCCAAAATGGTTTTTGGAATTTGTATCATATGAGAAGCGTTCTGAAATCAGGGAATGATGTCCACGACCACTTTTTTTGTCCCTACAACCACACCACCCCCCTCCACTTCTCTCTCTCTCCCCCCCACCCCCAGCCCACACACCTTAAACCAGCTTATATTTCAACTCTTTCTTGGACTCGAACTCAAGTTCTGTCGAAGGGTCATGAGGACTCGAAACGTCAACTCTTTTCTTCTCCGCCGAAGCTGCCAGACCTGTTGAGTTTTTCCAGGTAATTCTGTTTTTGTTTTGGATTTCCAGCATCCGCAGTTTTTTTTTTTTTATCTCTGTGTTTAATTGACTGCCACTGCTCTTCAAGAATTGCCTACCTCCTTGAAGAAGTTCTATTCTTCTCTGCGACAAGATTTCCGTATCTCTCTTTTGCCTTGCTCACCTTCATTGCTTTCCATTTCCCTCCTGGTGTTTGACAAGGTGTTTACTAAAACCCGCTTTCATAGCCATATCTCCTTTCTCAGTGACTGTCTCCGTCTCCGACTTACCCCACGTGGATTTCAACTGAAATTCCACCCCTCATGTTTCAAACCCACCCAGGATTACAGGTATCTCCGGGACATAAAACGTTTCTTGGACTGCTGTTCCCGTCACATTCTGAGATCCACACTCAGTGCCATACGCCGCCATATGAACACACTCGACCACTCCCTCCAGCAGCACCACCGTACCCTTTTTCAAAGCTGCGCGTGCCCCCAGTTTCATTTTATTCTTCGGCTCATCCGACGCCTCAACAAGAAACTTTTTCTCTTTCTCTCAAGTGCTAAGGAACACAAGCTCCAACAACTCATCGACACCAACACCCATCTAGGACCCTCCACCCCTGCCTGTCCCTCCGTCCCCACCCCATCTTCCAATCCCAGCCCCAGCCGTGTATTCACTATACCCCCTGACCTTCCCCTCTCCGATGCTGTACGTTCAGTGCTTAGCAAAGGACTTAGTTTCATACCCTTACGCCCTCACCTCAATGAATTTCGGGCTCAGCATGATGCTGAACTCTTCTTCCGCCGTCTTCGTCTCCGGGCTCACTTCTTTGGGCAGGAGTCCTCTCCCCATTCAACGGATCCTTTCACCCACCTCCAATATTCTCCCTCCACCTGGACCCCTCCCTCTGGATTCTTACCTTCTCTTGACCTTTTCATTGAGAACTGTCGGCGCGACATTAGTCGTCTCAATTTCTCTGCTCCTCTCACCCATTCTAACCTGTCTCTCTCTGAACTTATTGCACTCCATTCTCTCAGGTCCAACCCTGACATTGTCATCAAACCAGCTGACAAGGGTGGTGCTGTTGTTATCTGGCGCACTGACCTCTACCTCGCGGAGGCTGAGCGTCAACTTGCAGACACTTCCTCCTACCTCTCCCTGAACCATGACCCCACCACTGAACATCAAGCCATTGTTTCCAGGACTGTCACTGACCTCATCTCTTCTGGGGATCTTCCTCCCACAGCTTCCAACCTGATAGTCGCCCAACCTTGGACGGCCCGTTTCTATCTCCTACCCAAAATCCACAAACAGAACTGCCCCTGTAGACCGATCGTCTCAGCTTGCTCCTGCCCCACAGAACTCATTTCTCGTTATCTTGACTCCCTTCTCTCTCCCCTTGTCCAGTCCCTTCCCACCTACATCCGTGATTCCTCTGACACCTTACATCACATCAACAATTTCCAGTTCCCTGGCCCCAACCGCTTCCTCTTCACCATGGATGTCCAATCCCTCTACACCTCCATCCCCCACCAGGATGGTCTGAGGGCCCTTAGCTTCTTCCTCGAACAGAGGCCCGAACAATCCCCATCCACCACTACTCTCCTCCGTCTGGCTGAACTTGTTCTCACACTGAACAATTCCTCCTTCAACTCCTCTCACTTCCTCCAAATAAAAGGTGTGGCTATGGGTACCCGCATGGGCCCCAGCTATGCCTGTCTCTTTATGGGGTATGTGGAACATTCCTTGTTCCAGTCCTACTCCGGCCCCCTTCCACAACTCTTTCTCTGGTACATCGATGATTACTTCGGTGCTGCTTCGTGCTCTCGTCGGGACTTGGAAAAATTTATTAATTTTGCTTCCAATCTCCACCCCTCCATCATTTTCACGTGGTCCATCTCTGACACTTCCCTTCCCTTCCTTGACCTCTCTGTCTCAATCTCTGGTGATAGACTGTCCATTACAAACCCACTGACTCCCACAGCTACCTCGACTACAGCTCCTCACATCCCGCTTCCTGTAAGGACTCCATCCCATTCTCTCAGTTCCTTCGCCTCCGTTGCATCTGTTCTGATGATGCTACCTTCAAAGGCAGTTCCTCTGACATGTCCTCCTTCTTCCTTAACCAAGGTTTTCCACCCACGGTCATTGACAGGGCCCTCAACCGTGTCCGGCCCATCTCCCGCGCATCTGCCCTTACGCCTTCTCCTCCCTCCCAGAAACATGATAAGGTCCCCCTTGTCCTCACTTATCACCCCACCAGCCTCCGCATTCAAAGGATCATCCTCCGCCATTTCTGCCAACTCCAGCATGATGCCCCCACCAAACACATCTTCCCTTCACCCCCCCTATCAGCATTCCGTAGGGATTGCTCCCTCCGGGACACCCTGGTCCACTCCTCCATCACCCCCTACTCCTCAACCCCCTCCTATGGCACCACCCCATGCCCATGCAAAAGATGCAACACCTGCCCCTTCACTTCCTCTCTCCTCACCGTCCAAGGGCCCAAACACTCCTTTCAAGTGAAGCAGCATTTCACTTGCATTTCCCCCAACTTAGTCTACTGCATTCGTTGCTCCCAATGTGGTCTCCTCTACATTGGAGAGACCAAACGTAAACTGGGCAACTGCTTTGCAGAACACCTGCGGTCTGTCCGCAAGAATGACCCAAACCTCCCTGTCGCTTGCCATTTTAACACTCCACCCTGCTCTCTTGCCCACATGTCTGTCCTTGGCTTGCTGCATTGTTCCAAACTGGAGGAACAAAACCTCATCTTCCGACTAGGCACTTTACAGCCTTCCGGACTGAATATTGAATTCAACAACTTTATGTCTTGAGCTCCCTCCTCCATCCCCACTCCCTTTCTGTTTTCCCCTTCCTTTTGTTTTTTTTCCAATAAATTATATAGATTTTTCTTTTCCCACCTATTTCCATTATTTTTAAGTATTTTAAAATATTTTATGCTCTCCCCACCCCCACTAGAGCTATACCTTGAGTGCCCTACCATTCATTCTTAATTAGCACTTTCGTTTAGATAATATCACCAAATTTAACACCTATGTGTTCTTTTGTTCTATTGTTGGTGACATCTTTTAATGATCTGCTTCTATCACTGCTTTGTTTGTCTCTACAACCACACCACCCCCTCCACTTCTCTCTCTCTCTCTCTCTCCCCACCTCCCCCCCGCCACACACACACACACACACACACCTTAAACCAGCTTATATTTCAACTCTTTCTTAGACTCGAACTCAAGTTCTGTCGAAGGGTCATGAGGACTCGAAACGTCAACTCTTTACTTCTCTGCCGATGCTGCCAGACCTGCTGAGTTTTTCCAGGTAATTCTGTTTTTGTTTTGGACTTTTTTTTATTATTCATTCACGGAATATGGGCTTCGCTGACTGGGCAAGCATTTATTGCCCATCCCTACTTGCCCTTGAGAAGGTGGTGATGAGCTGCCTTCTTGAACCGCTCCAGTCCATGTGGTGTAGGTATACCCACAGTGCTGTTAGGAAGGGAGTTCCAGGATTTTGTCCCAGCGACAATGAAGGAATGGTGATGTATTTCCAAGTCAGGATGGTGAATGACTTGGAGAGGAACTACCAGGTGGTGGCTTTCCCATCTATCCGCTGCCCTTGTCCTTCTAGATGGTAGTGCTTGTGGGTGTGGAAGGTGCTGTCTAAGGAGCCTTGGTGAGTTTCTGCAGTGCATCTTGTAGATGGTACACACTACTGCTATCTGCATCGGTGTTGGAGGGAGTGAATGTTTGTGGATGTGGTGCCAATCAAGCAGGTTGCTTTGTCCTGGATGGTGTCAAGCTTCTTGAGTTGTGGAAGCAGTACTCATCCAGGCAAGTGGGGAGTATCCATCACACTCCTGACTTGTGCCTTGTAGATGTTGGACAGGATTTGGAGAGTCAGGAGATGAGATACTCGTCACAGGAATCCTAGCCTCTGATTTGCTGTTGTAGCCACAGTATTTATATGGCTAGTCCAGTTCAGTTTCTGGTCAATGGTAACCCCCAGGATATTGACAGTGGGGAACTCAGTGATGGTAATGCCATTGAACATCAAGGGACAATGGTTAGATTCACTCTTGTTGGAGATGGTCATTGCCTGACACTTGTGTGGCATGAACGTTACTTGCCACTTGTCAGCTCAAGCTTGGATATATTCTAGGTCTTGTTGCATTTGTACATGGAGACATGCACTGCTTCAGTATCTAAGGAGTCACGAATGGGGCTGAACATTGTGCAATCATCAGTGAACATCCTCACTTCTGATCTTATGATGGAAGGAAGGACATTGATGAAGCAGCTGAAGATGGTTGGGCTGAGGACAATACCCTGAAGAACTCCTGCAGTGATGTGCTAGAGCTGAGATGACTGACCTCCAACAACCACAACCATCTTCCTTTGTGTTAGGTATGACTCCAACCAGTGGAGAGTTTTCCCCCTGATCCCAGTTGACTCCACACTCAGTCAAATGCAGCCTTGATATCAAGGGCAGTCACTCTCACCTCACCTACAGAGTTCAGCTCTTTAGTCCTTGTTTGAACCAAGACTGTAATGAGTTCAGGAGCTGAGTGGCCCTGGCAGAACCCAAACTGAGTGTCAGTGAGCAGGTTATTGCTAAGCAAATGCTGCTCGATAGCACTGTTGATGACCCCTTCCATTGCTTTACTGATGATCGAGAGTAGGCTGTTAGGGCGGGAATTGGCTGCATTGGATTTGTGCTGCTTTTGTGTACAGGACATGCCTGGGAAATTTCCACATATCTGGGTAGATTCCAGTGTTGTAGCTGTACAGGAACAGCTTCCCTAGGGCGCTTGTAGCTTGGCAAGGGGGACTTGCGATGATTTGACAATAAACATTTATTAAAAGAATAAAGAAAAACAAATTAAACATAATTATAGTTAAACACATGAATGGCTTCACACAGTAAACAATACTTTAGAATAGTTCCACAAACCTTAATTTAACTAGCCTCAGACCTAACCTTCTCCTTTTCTGTTCAGCAGCTATCCTTGTAGACTTTTGAATCTATAGAAGTCCAGGGATGTTCAACCACACAGTGTCTTTTCCTTGGGGTGTCTTATGAAGCTGACAGCAACTGGTTCTTTCAGCATGGCCTTGTTCACACTGTCTTTGAGGAGTTCTAACCAGCTACCCCGCTGTCTTCTGGGAGATCCAAAGCAGCTACCTCCTCACGTTGGCGTCAGTATTTCCTTAAATGCATGCCTTCTCTTTGATTTGTCTATCTGTCTCAATCAGTCTCTTCAGAAATGCAAAAGCAAAAAACTGCGGATGCTGGAAATCAAAACCAAAAACAAAAATACCTGGAAAAACTCAGCAGGTCTGACAGCATCTGTGAAAAGGAACACAGTTAACGTTTCAAGTCCGCATGACTCTTCAACAGAACTACGTTAACTGTGTTCCTTTCCACAGATGTTGCCAAACCTGCTGAGTTTTTCCAGGTATTTTTGTTTTTGTCTTCAGAAATGCTTTCTCCCCAGAATTGATTGAATTGTTCTTTACTTTAGCTCTTAGACTCGTAAAAACAAACTTACCATATGTTTACCTTATTTTCTTACACATTTTTTCAACCTGCATATATCCCTTTTGAACTAAAACAGCTCAATTCAAAACTATTCCTGTTATTACTTTATGTAAAACTCTGATTGAAGTTCCTTTTGGTTCATTAACATATCAAAACCACCGTCACTGTTCACTTTAGACCCTTGCCATCACTCTAGCTCTTAATCCAATTTCAGCCTGACTCCCAGTACATAAGAAAATATGCCAGGGTTATTACCAGAAGAAAAATATTACAATTTCTTGTTTTTTTGACAACAGAACTCAAAAACATCAGTCCACATATCATATTTTATTACATTTCATCCCAGATATTTCATTCCATCCTTGGATGAGGTTTAGTTAAAAATGGGCTGTCCACCTGCCCATTTTGCCCATGCGATGAGCGTGAAATTGCACAGGCAACGTTAAATCATGGACAATAGGGTTTTTAATGGCCTTAATTGGCCCTTTAGTTGTTGGTGGGTCTGGCTCCGACTCCTGCACGCACGTGCTGAAATCAATATTGACCGTGTGCCCATGTAATTTCGCACAATCTCACATACGTTTGGGCCGGGCGCGCGCCCGCTTGATCAATGTAAGACTCTGGCCTGGATTTCTTTAGTCTTTTCTCATAACTCAGAACTGCTGTGAAGGAATTAGCTTCATGGCTCTGCCAAATTGCATGCATCATTCGAATATCCCCTTTGTGTCTTGATGGCCAGAACTATAGGCACCATAATCAATGTTGATTTCTGCTCTACATTGGTTGGACATTTTGAACATTGAATCTGCGAAGACTCCTGACCTCTTTCAATTTCCTTAAGTACTTAAACACCATTTATGAAGTACATTGTCACCCATGTTTTTTTAATTCATGCACCTTACACTTTCCCATTTAGATTTTATCTGCTATTACTATTCAGTGGTCTTGCTCCCTTATGCAGCAAAGAGCTCAGAATATGCTCTACATACTATAGTAACGTAGTATCATATACCATGCCACTACAATATATAGAGGCATATTCTATAGTGTACATAGGATACACTTTATTCTGTATACACTATAGAACATGGTACCGTATAAAAAGGGGATTGTAGATTTAATTCAATTTTAGTTAATAGACCTGATCTAATTTGGTCTTTTACATTGGTGTGAATAGCTTACCACTCAGGAGACTGCAATGTTGCCCTGCTGCTCCAAATCACCTCTGCCTGTGACCCCATCTACTCCAGCAGGTCAGGCTGAGGAGGGTGCACCTGTCCCAGAGCAGGAGACCTTAGTAGACTGGGAGTCTCCAGGCCTTGGGCCTCCAGAGGATTTGGGCCAAAGTCATCTCAGACAACAGGACATAGCAGTTAACAATCTGCCTCCACCTCTGCTGTGGGATGTTAGGGCTGCACCAAGATATAGTCATAGAGTTAGAAAAATTAGGAAGTGCTGAGAGCACAATAATTACACACATGTTTAGTCACTGTAAATAATATCTGTTTAGAAATATATTTAGCTTTCGTCTCTCAAAATCTCAGGTACTGAATGGCTCTTCGTTGTGATGCAATGTCCCATGTTTTCAAGGGTGCTAGACGCCTCCCCACCTCAATGATCTCCTATCTTGTCCCTCAGTTCCACATAGTCTAGGTCAACCTCATCACAGTCACCTGCCTTTACTTCCATATCCGCAACATTAACAGTAAGAGAGTGATGGTTGGACAATGTACATGTAAGCCTTGCAATTGAGGATCACGTTTTGTCACCTCCTGCAAATTGGTCCTGCTAGTTTAGTGAATATCCTGATGCTATAGCACTGAAGGCTGTTATGTGTGCATGTTGGAAGGATGTTTTGAGAGCCACGTCACAGTCTATTTACACCGCTGCACTTTGCAATGGCCTTCATGTTTTGATTAAAGTATTTATTGTCGTTGAGCACCATAAGCTTTCATGCATCCTTGCAGTGTCATTTTGGTAACACTTTTAAGGATGAACCTTTATTAAGGATGAACCTTTATTAAGGATGAACCTTTATTAGCTCCCACTCCCTCCAGGCATGACGATGAGCAGTGGAAGTTGTTCCCATTCAGTGACATTTGAAATGTCTGCTAGAAGGGAATGAATGTATAATGTCATTATTGTGTGCTCATCCTGAGAGTGCTGGCCAATTAACTCTGAGGATGTTACTTTGATCCTGAACTGCAGCCTGGCACTGCTTTACAGAATCCCAATGTTAGGTTACATAACGCCAATCGATATGGATTTCATGATATGACTGTGCAACCAGTGCCTTAGGCTTTATAGCAATTATTGCCCTTTGTGATATGGACAATATGAAGGGCTGTAATGATACGAAAGAGGTGCTCTGGGGCATCTCCTGAGTGTTCATCAGTATCTATGAGAGGACTAAGTTATCACTGAATGCAGTGTCAAAACTGACTGGGCAATGGATCTCCCAGATACCAAAGCAATGGAGGAGGTAAACCTGGGAGGCTTCCAACCAAGGCAGAGTGATGACTGTTTGTCAAAGACCACAGAATGGTACTGCTGAATCATTCTCAGTGAGTACAATGCTAATGTCACTCGCAGGTTTGTGTCCATGCTGTAGTGCCACAGATTACTGTGCCCTGATGTCCAATGGTATCCTGGGGCTCAATATCATGTGTTATTCATATATGAGTGCTAATGTTTGGAGAGAACGGACAAATGATAACCAACAACGGGTGCTTTCCCTCTTAGAGCTGCCCAGTTAAGCTCCTGTCACACAGGCATGAGTGAATCAATGTGTACAGCAGCAGTTATGCCGCTTGATGGCTGCCATGGCTAGTGACTTCTTCTCTCCATGTTTGAAAGGGCTGCAGTATGTGTAGTTGGTTAGCAGTGGGTGATAGTTGAGTGCTTAAAGGAATTACACAGCAGCCACATGCTCCCTAGGGTAGTGCGCATTCCAAGGATGAGCTCATCATTATAGTTACCCTTCCCCCATTCTCATTTTGAGATTGATGACATTTTGTGAGATGTTAATGATAATAATGAAGGTGTCTTCCCTACATTGAGCATCAGGAGAACTGGGCTTGTTGCAGCCTGTCTTCACCTTATTTCCCCTGGAATCTTGCTGCTATGAAGGCGTCTTTCACTTATTTTTTTTTTATTCGTTCAGGGGACATGGGAGTTGCTGGCATGGCCAGCAGTTATTGCCCATCCCTAATTGCCCTTGTCAAGGGTAAGTCTTCTGTGTTGTGCCTGTGCTATGGCATCCTCATTTGGCTTGTCTGAATCCTCACCCTCATCGAAATCATCTCCTTCAATATCCTCGTCTCCCGAGGAGATGTATAGCTCCTCCATGTCTCCATGTGGCAACTCATCCCCCCTTTGTAGCATAAGGTTGTGCAGGATGTAGCAAAAACGATGATGCAGGGCACCCTCTGTGGGTGAGTACTGGAGAGCCCTGCCTGACCAGTCCAAACATCTGAAATGCATCTTTAAGAGTCTAATAATCCACTCCATTAAGGACCTTGTGGTTTAATGTGCAGCTTTGTACCTCTCCACGGACGCACTCTGTGGACGACAAATGGGCATCATTAGCCACGTCTTCAGGGGAATCCCTTACTACCGATGAGCCAACCCTCTATGTGCCAAGGGCCCTCAAATATCTGTGGCATTTGTGAGTGACTCAAGATGTAAGAGTCATGAGAGCTCCTAGGGTACCCAGCTCAAACATGCATGATCTGCTTTCTGTGATCATAGATTAGCTGGGCTTTTAGAGAATGAAATGCTTTTCTATTTCTGAATTGCACTGGCTGCTGCCAGGGAGCTCTCAAGGCCACATGGCAGTCAATGGCCCCTTACATTTGTGCAAAGCCTGATATCACAGTGGATCCCACAGCTCTGGCAGTCTGGCTTTCTTCATCCATGTGGAACTGCACATAATGGTGAGTTTTATTGAAAAGGGCATCTGTCATCTCCCTTATGCATTTACGTGTAGAACATTGTGAAATTCAGCATAGGTCCCCACTGGAAGGAAGGATCTGCTGGCAAAAAGCTTGAGTGCAGCGATAACCTTGAGAGCAACTGGCATTGGATGATTTCCCAGTTTGCATAGCATGAGATCCTCATGGAGAATGTGGCAGATATGAGTCACCATATCCCTAGACACGTGAAGGCATCTTTTGCTTTGTTTTAATTCATTGGACATGGGCATTGCTGGCTAGGCCAACATTTATTGCCCATCCACCTTGTTCAGTGGACATTTAAGAGTCAACCACATTGCTGTGAGTCTGGAGTCACATGTAGGCCAGACCAGGTAAGGACAGCAGATTTCCTTCCCTAAAGGACATTAGTGAACCAGGTGGGTTTTTATGACAACCATTGTTTCTTGGCCATCATTAGGCTTTTAATTCCAGATTTTTATTAAATTCAAATTTCACCATCTGTTACCACAGATTCAAACCTGGGTCCCCAGAGCATTAGCCTGGATCTCTGGAATACTAGTCCAGTGACAATACCACTATGCCACTGCCTCCCCACTTATCTTGAAGCATAAGCTGCATTTTCTGTAGATCATAGGTCGAGTCAAATGCCTCTGTGGATTTGGTCCTTCCTCATCAGTAGCTGGGTCTTCCTGGGGCCCTGCTGGCTCTTGTTCCTCAGGCCGACATTCTTCCCTGAGCTGTGCCAAAGGGCGGTGGGCCCTTCTTCTTCTCAGTCTCATCTAAGCTATCCAGAAGGCAGCATTGCCTGCCGCCTACATTCTGCACTCCTCCATGTATCTGTGGACGAAAAGATTTGAGACATCATTGCATCTTCCCCTTGAATGCTATCCCTGCATCTCCAAGCCAGGAAGCCAGTGTGAAGTCCTTGGGCAGTGGTCAGCTTAGACGTGGCATCTCCATGCCACCTCTTGCAGCTGAAGCACATTCTGAAAGTTCACAGGTGGGCAGGCATCCCCCTCCAATAAGACTGGGCATTCACAAAGAAAGTTTGTATCAGGATGAATGCACCTATGTGCTGTAACCCTCAGTTAGGCAATTGTCAGCTTGCCTCTATTGGTCTAGGCACTAGCCTAGCCTTGTACTAATATCATGGCTGTAATGTTTATGCCCCATAAGCCATGACCATTAACATGTCAATTTTGAGGCTTGTAGTACACGTGTAGCTTCTGTCCAGCAAGTTTTATTGCTTGATCCACCTTCCCTTTTTATGTTCCTCTGTCTGGAACTGATGTCTAATCAGACCAACTCAAATCTGTCTCCAAAGCTTGAATGCGCAACATTAGTAAAGGTGCAATACTCCTTCAATGGGCATTGGACCCAGGAAAACAGTACTCAGCTGAACTGTGATCTCCATGGGAAGAATTTTACGGTTGGTGAGCGGGTGCGGGGCCTGCTTGCTGACACGTAAAATGATGCAGTGACGTGGGGCGGGCGTCCCATTTGGATTGTCAGTTTGGTGGGCTGCGCACCCGCTGAACTGACAATGATCTATTAAGCCCATTAAGAAATTAATTAAAGTTGTTAAGAGAGCTGCCTGTCCAACCTTAAGGTTGGTGGGCAGGCGAAGAGCCCAGACGGCCTTCACATTTTTGTGAAACCTCATCCACAGGTGGGATGAGGTTTCATGAAGGGTTTATTAATTAAATAAAAACCTTTGAAAAACTTAATAGACATGTCCCAGCTCGTGCGCCAATTTCACATAAGGGGACACGTCCTTAAAAATTTTTTTTCTTCAATTAAATTTTTCATAACTTAAACTAATCTCCTGAGGGACCTCCGTGCCTCAGGGAGATTTCTGCGCTCTTTTGCATGCATGCAAGAAAAAGCGCAGGCCCTGACTCAGGGAATCCCCCCTGCCTGCACAGGGAATGCACAGCGCTCCTGGGTCTGTGCCATGCTGGGTGGGCCTTAATTGGCCCGCCCATGTAAAATGGTGATGTGCACCTGATCTGGGGCGCCAACCGGGTTCTCGCTCGCTCCCACCCACCTCCCCCACAACCCCCCCGACAGGGGGAACATTCAGCCCAATGTCTTTAGCAAATAATTATTTGGGTGCCCCTTCAATTGGCTGAATATTGTAGTCATTGACTCCTCCCACATGCCCTCTGACCCCTCCCCGAGCAATTTTTTTCTAATGCTATTTTTCAACTGCTTCATTCGAAGGTAATATTGAAAATGGTGCTGCTGTGTTTCTTTGGGGAGACCAGCTTCCAACCTTCCCATATCACCCACCAAACTCCTCATAATGTAGATATTCCTGTCCTTCCCCTGAATTCTTTAATCTTGATATCTCCATCCCATTTGTGAACCTGACTGCTCCCCTTCTCAAGGCCATATGTACCCTGACTTTCCTGGGACCTCACCCCCACCACCCCACCCATGAGACCATAAAATATTCAATGACGTTTCAACTCACAGGAGGCAGAGGCCCCCCCCCCCCGACATCAGCCTCATAATACCAAACCTCTAATCCCCAACACCAACTTTTTTAAGAGACTGACTACACCCTGTATGCCATCACTGCCCACTGTGGTGGGATTTGAACCCAGGTCTCCAGAGAATCTGGATTACTAGGCCAGTAATGATACCACTATACCATCACCTCCCCTGCCCTCCCAGGACTGGGACCAAGACATGTATGCCATGCAGAACCCTTTAACATGGCCCACACAGCCCAAGATAGTTTCTTCAATGTGCTTTGACAGCATGGCATCAGTCCCAGGATAGTCTCTTCCTCTTCGTTCAGTCTTATAAATTTTGCCCCAGGTCAGTCTTTCACTGCTTCACTCTACTCTTTTATCTACTGCACCCCCTCCCCCCCCCCCAAGTCATGTCCCCGTTTCTCCCCCTTCTCTCTGATCTTCAGTCATGCCTCTCTCTTGCCCCCTTCCCTCTGGTCTTGCCTCACAGGCACTAGCCTTGGTGCAGATTGAGAGAAACATTGAGATGTCACAGCAATGCTGTTCAGGGCGGGTGAAAGTAGCATTTACATACCTTGAAGTCATTGATGAAGTGAAGATCACCAGGTGCACACCACTTAAGTACAGTTGTGAGATAAACCATTCTAATTATCTGCTGGCAGGGCACTTAATTTGGTGGGAGAACCTAATTCTGGCGAGTTGGCTTTTTAATGAGATTTCGTAAGATGGAGATGAATGAAAATGTGGTTCTCATCATTGATCAGTGGGAAATTCGGCTTACCTTAAGTCCACCATCAAAGTCAGGATTCCAAATTCAAAACTGATTCCAAACTAATTTCCCGCCTCACGCCAAATTTAGTCCTCCCGCCCATGTACAATTCTGGTGGTGGGAGCAGAAAATTTCACCCGTGGTTTTTCTTTTGTCCCTTAATATTTACACGGGAAGGTGTGAAAAGCTGAAACTAGCATTAATAATGCTTAAAGACAAATACAAACTGCTTTGCTTCCCCCAGGTTAGCCACAATTTTTGTTAATTAATTGTTTAAAATTTCATTTTTGTGTTACGGGCGTCATTGGAAAGGCCAGCATTTTATTGCATTTCACTAGTTGCCTTTGAGAAGAAGATGGTGAGCCATCTTCTTGAACTGTTGCAATTCATACGGTGAAGGTGCTCCCAAAGTGCCATTAGGCAAAGAGTTTCAAGTGTTTGAACCAGTGATGTTGAAGGAATGGCAATATATGTTCAAGTTAGAATAGTGTATGACTTGGAGGTGATGTTGCTCCATTTCCCTGCTGCCCTTGTCTTCCTACATGTTGAAGGTTACAGGTTTAGGAGTTGCTCTTGAAGGAATCTTTGCGATTTGCTGCAGTGCATCATGCCAGTGGTAAACACTGCAGCAAGTATACCCCCATGTTATTTTCTCTTCTGCAAGGAAACAAAACAAAAATATATTCTACAGTATAACTGATTTATTATCAAGTCTGCATTCTACAAGATCATTAGACAGGTTCTAATGAAGAAATCTCTTTGATAACATCCTTTTGAAGTATTAACTTAATTATCTTCACATTATATCCAGCTGTCTCATTTATTATTTCACTGACCAGATCTCACCCTGTTCCAGCTGCTGATCACCCTGTGTGTCAAGAAATAACAATTTAAATAATCAGAGGGTCTAGGAAGGGCAATTTTCCCGGCCTGCTTGCACTT
This sequence comes from Carcharodon carcharias, assembly GCF_017639515.1. Taxonomy (NCBI): domain Eukaryota; kingdom Metazoa; phylum Chordata; class Chondrichthyes; order Lamniformes; family Lamnidae; genus Carcharodon; species Carcharodon carcharias. The sequence continues at coordinate 116,640,222 of NC_054467.1, forward strand.
TGCCAGCAGCAGAGCAGTTTGTCCACTGCGTGAGGAAGCCACCAGCTTCATGGATGAAGCCTCCGCCTCTGCCCCACTGGAGCTGGAGGCTCATGCCCCACAGAGGGGGCTGTGAGCAGGGAAGGTCACTGTCATGGAGAAGCCTCCGTGCTTGGTCCCTCTGATTTTAATTTTTTTTACATATGTTTCTGTGGGCACCTCCATGTGAGGCGGCCTCTTGATCCCTGACCTGCCTCAGTGTCATCTACCTCTCCTGGTTTGGTTACTGAGGTTTCAGTGCTGCGAGTTGTGTGATTGGGCTGGCAGCATTGGGAGACTGCATGTCGTTCTTTATTGGACAGTAAGCTTGGAGGTGGCCAGTTCGAGGGATGCCTCCAGGAAAATTGCTGAGCCCGTCCCGCTTCTGGCAAGTACGGGCTCAGGACCCAAATTTGTACTGACATCAAGGTCCTGAAACCCATGGGAAAATCTTGCCCGCATTGTGGGATTGGAGTTACACAGAGGCCAGTCTGGGTAAAAGTGGCAAATTCCATCCGTTGAGGATACATGGGCCAAAATATTGCCATCAGCATCAGGGGATGGGCCCGACACGCTGGCGCGCAAGATGACCCGAGATGACATCGGGCATGTGTCCCGACGTCCTCACGCGTCATTTAGATCTTTCGTTTGGCGGGCGTGTGCCAGAGGTGGTTGCACATCCGCCGAACTGTGAAAGGCCTATTAAGGCTATTAGGAAAATAATTAAGCTAATTAACAGTGCTGCCCATCCAACCTTAAGGTTGGCGGCAGGCAAAGAGACCAAGCGGTCTTCGTGTTATTCAAGAAACCTCATCCATGGGCAGGATGAGATTTCATGAAAGTTTTATTAAATAATTTTCAAAATTTCCCGAAATATAAAAACATGGCACATGAGGGGACATGTTTAGATAACTTTTTATATGCTTTGTTTAAATATTTTAATATCAACTTAATCTCCCTGAGGCAGCCCCGTGCTCCAGGGAGATTGCTGTACTCTTTTGCACGCATGTGTGAAAGAGCGCAGGCCCCAACTCTCCCTCCGTCCCCCGACTGCACAGGTAGCGCTGAGCGCTACCGGCTGTGTGTCACGCTGGGCGGGCATTAATTGGCCTGCCCACATAAAATGGTGGCGCACAGCCGATTGCGGAAGGCTCCACGCCCGCCCTCACCCGCTCCCGCCCAGCCCGCCTGACATAGGTACGTTTCTGGCCATGGCTTACAAGAACTCAGGACGATTTTGGTCACATACTTCCACCTGTTGCAAGTCCATCTATTGCTAAGTTTTTAAAGCCTATTTCATTATTTGCCATTCTGAGGTCTGAACTCACTCTGGGTTAGTACTGTAAACACATTAATCCAATCATATTGACACAGTCAAATGAAAGTACTGTCTAACAGACTGTTCAAAGTTAAACATTTGAACAGTTTAAACAGGATACAATGAGCGATATGAATCATGGGGAGCAATACATATTGATCAGCAAACATGGACCTAATTTGTTGGAATAGATAATTGGATAGTTTATTGTTATGCTCACTGTTGACATAACGTTAAGTGAGAAAAATCAGCCTTAAAAAATTATAACAGGATAGAATGTTGTTCCGGAGATTCAGGATTTTGCTAACGCAATACACTTCTGAGACCCTGGTACCTACTTGGTACAACCCTTTGCTTGTGTTCTGATTCTCTTTAGCCTGAAACACACCCTTTAATTCATTAACTTTGCTTCATTTCTTTTAAGAATCAATAAGTTAATTGTGAGCTTCCTCAATTTTCTAATTAAGCCATCTCCTTGCTATGCAAAGTAAGTATGTTCAAGAATACACTCCCATTCTGTCCATTTGCTTTGTTGCCTATTCTGACTGACCTGTCCTTGCAGATCTTATTGTGGCTCCATTCTGCATAATAAATGTGTGCATGTAAGTTTTGTTTAAAGTTGCAGTACTTTTCCTTTGATGATCAAAAGTTTTTTTAAATCACACCATACAGAGCTTCATACAGTTTTCTGTGAGCATTTATTTCAAAAAAATCATTTTATATTACATTTATTTTGTCAAATAATTGGAATGGCCATTGGCTTCCCTGCAATAGTTAGGCTGGGCTGATGAGCTGAAATAAAAAAAGAGCAATGCACTGAAGCTGGATTTACTCATGTCTTCATTTTATACACACCAAGGGTTTTATGAAAGCTAGTATTTCAAAATAAAATGTAAATAATGTAAGCAGAATTTAAGTTTGTGATCTCAAAGTTGAAGCTATTATGTAAATTTTGAGATGAACTATAACTACAGACATTATAGTCACATGGGGAATGGTTAGCTTTTGGTGATATGGAGGTTACTGGCAATGAGTTCAAATAGTTGACAAAGAAACTTCACATGAAGTGTTATGCAAGATTCCTGAGCATTGTAATCTATTACATTAGTGACAAACTCCTAAATGGATGTTCAACAGAACTAAGTAAAAATAGAAGAGAGGTGAAATATAAGCTTATATTTCACCTCTCTTCTATTTTACTTAGTTATGTTGAAGAATCATACGGACTCAAAACGTTAACTATGTTCCTCTTCGCAGATGCTGCCAGAGCTGCTGAGTTTTTCCAGGTATTTTTATTTTTATTTTTGTTTTGGATTTCCAGCATCTGCAGTTTTTTGCTTTTATCCTAAATGGATGTCTTTTGTTACTTTATTCCAGGTCCCTTTTATTAGTCTCTGAATGTGGGAAGCCAGATCCCTGGTGGTGATTGAGAAGTATGAGGAAAGGATGTATATTGAGCCTGTGATATTCAGACTTCAGGTGTGATGCTATGTGCTGCTTAGAGTCAGAGCCAAGTTGTCAGAATCAAGTTCCTCCTTAAATTTGTGATTTAAAAGAATGCTATGTAACAATTTTTAATATATGAGTAGTATATAATAGGGTAGATTGTAGATTTTTATTGTGGCAATTCAATTGGCTAAATTCTTTTGGGGCAAGTGGAATGCAACAGGGGAGAAAACTTTAATTAAATAAAGGTTTTATGGAAAAGTCTGTCAATAGCAAAAGTTTCATAGAAGTGAAAAAATAACGATCGGTAGGGGAAAACATAGTGATTTAAAGATTGAACCTGTGAGGATGAAGAAAATTAATGTCTGAATGGTCACAGTATAGACAACAGGCACACAATATTACTATAAAAAAAGGCACGTATTTGTCTCTGATTTTAAAGAGAGACATTGCAATAGTATTGCAAACTATGCTAAATGATTAGTGTTTCTAATGTTATGTGCTTATAATGAATGTATCAAATGCAATGACTGTGTTAACATGATTGATGCTTCAGAATTGAGGTTTACTGCAGCCCTGGAATGTTTCACAAATATCTCTTCCAATTACAGGAAGTGTGCTGCTTCTTTTATTCATACATATACCTGACAGTGACACAAACTGCAAACTGCAATAACATATTGAATCTCACAGAGGGAAAATCACTGTTGCTATGCACACTATCTCAGGGGTATAATTATAGATAATAGGCACCCAGGAGAAAGCACAGATGTATCAATTACTCCAATGTAGTCATGTTGTTTTCTTTATGTGTATAGGATGCATTAGATTTATATGCCATTGATTTAGCTTTGACTGAATAACATATAACAAGTTTGTACTGTTGTTTTCACTATCGTTTACCTTAGTGTATAATTTAATTTGAGAAGCAAGTATGCAATTCAAATGCTGCATTCAATAATTATTCAAACAAAATATTCTAGCCTATTTCTGGGAACCAGCAGTTAAAACTCCAGTGGTCTTGTGCCAGAATCTGCTATCAATTTCCCAAAAAGAACTTCAGTTATATTTAGAGCATTAAGTATTTTTAGTTTTTCCAAATATAATCTATCACTTTCAGTATCAAGTAATACTTTCTTTGTGTAATCAGTAGTGCTCTTTATAATCTGAATTTGATTCATCAAAACAATCTCTTAAAATGGGCTTCTTGTTTTTCTGAATATTCTCATGTATCACAGACTTCAATTAGAATAAAAGGTTTCTTTGAGTTTGGGGGATATTTCTTCAGTTATGCTGCATTTCAACAGACTGTAACACTCAAGCACTCCAGGTATAAATTATGATTGCTCTCTGGACAAGTGAAAGGATACCTAACTCTGACCATCACAGATGAAGGCATTTTTAGCAATCCCAGCTAGGGCCACCATTGTCAGACGGGGCGGGGAGGCATGTCTGGGGGCATTGATCCTATTTGGAGTGACCAGTTGACCTTGCTGCATTCAATGAGATTACCTCGTACATATAATTAGAATACTTTCACCGTATGCTTTTCGCAAGGATAGGGAGCATAGTAATTGGTGGAGCAGGATATCAAGTGCAACAAATCATAAAAGTTGCTGTGTCCATTAAGAGCTAGCCTGATTTTTTTTTTGCTGTAGCAAATCTACAAACACAGAAATGAAAGATAACTAAGGGAATGTGACCAGAACTGCCACTTCGATGTAAATATTTTCAACATTCTCCTAGAAGTGTAACAAAGAAGGGGTAGCCTGAGGCTGAGTGGAACCCTGCTCTGCACAATGTGCAGAAAGCATATGTGCATAGGAGGTGGCATAATGTTGTCTACCATATGTATAGACCATAAGATGTAGGAGTAGAAATATTTCATTTGGCCCACTGAGTCTGCTGTGTCATTCAATGAGATCATGGCTGATCTGATAATCCTCAATTCCACTTTCCTGCCTTTTCCTCATAACCTTTGATTCCCTTACTGATTAAAAACCTGTCTATCTCAACCTCGAATATACTTAACAACACACCTCTACAGCCCTCTGTGGTAAAGAATTCCACACATTCACTACCCTCTGGAAGAAGAAATTCCTCTTCTTATCTGATAAAAGCAAAAAACTGTGGATGCTGGAAATCCAAAACAAAAACAAAAATACCTGGAAAAACTCAGCAGGTTTGGCAGCATCTGTGGAAGGGAGCACAGTTAACATTTAGAGTCCGCATGACTCTTCAACAGAACTAAGGAAAAATAGAAAAGGGGTGAAATATAAGCTGGTTTAAGGTGGGGGGGGGGGGTGCGGTTGGGACAAGACAGCTGGATAGAGGGCCAGTGATAGGTGGAGATAACCAAAAGATTTCACAGACAAAAGGACAAAGAGGTGTTGAAGGTGGTGATATTCCTTCACAGTAGAAGATACTAATAGCACACCAAAAATATGAAATAACCAAGGGGCAAAAGCAGGGTGGAGGAAATATATACAATAACTGTCACTAGAGAAAATGTACTAGGGAAACCAATGGGGCTAAAGACCGATAAGCCCTCTGGACCTGATGGGTTTCATCCTAGGATACTAAAGGAAGTAGTTGCAAAGATAGTGGATGCACTGGTAGTAATCTTCCAAGAATCCTTAGACTCTGGAAATAGCCCCAGAGGATTGGAAAACTGCCAATGTAACATTGTAACCTAAAAGAATGTGCTAATTAAGAGTAGAAAGCAAGGTACAGATAGCCCTAGTGGGGGTGGGGTGTGGTGAAGGAATCAAAAAAGGCTAAAAGGTAGGGATAAAACAATGGATGGAAATACATTTAAAAATAATGGAAATAGGTGGGAAAAGAAAAATCTATATAAATTGTTGGAAAAACCACTCATTTAACCTGTCTATATTCCTCTGTAGACGCTTTGTGTCATCCTCACCACTTGCCTTCCCACCTATTTTTGTGTCATCTGCAAATTTGGTGATAGTATATTCATTTCCCTCATCCAAATCATTAACATTTATTGTAAATAATTGCGGCCCCAGCATTGATCCCTGTGGCATTCCACTGTTTACAGGTTGGCTTCCTGAAAATGCCCTTCTTATCCCAACACTCTGCCTCCTATTAGTTAGCCAATCCTCTATCCATGCAAATATACTACCCCCAACACCATGGGATCTTATCTTATTAAGTAGCCTTATATGCGATATCTTATCAAACCCCTTTTGGAGATTCAAATATATTACATCTACTGGTTCCCCTGTATCTATCCTGCTTATTATCTCCTCAAAGAATTTTAATAAATTTGTCAGGCATGATTTCCCCTTCATGAAACCATGCTGACTCTGCTTGATTATATTATGCATTTCTAAATGCTCTGCCATTACATCCTTTATGACAGACTCTAACATTTTCCCAATGATGGATGTTAAGCTAACCGGCCTATTTTTTGTCTTCCTCCCTTTTTGAATAAGGATGTTACATTGGCAGTTTTCCAATCCTCTGGGGCTATTTCCAGAGTATAAGGATTCTTGGAAGATTACTACCAATGCATCCACTATCTTTGCAACTACTTCCTTTAGTATCCTAGGATGAAACCCATCGTGTCCAGAGGGCTTATCGGTCTTTAGCCCCATTGGTTTCCCTAGTACATTTTCTCTAGTGACAGTTATTGTATATATTTCCTCCACCCCACTTTTGCCCCTTGGTTATTTCATATTTTTGGTATGCTATTAGAATCTTCTACTGTGAAGACTGATGCATTTATTCAGCTCCTCTGCCATTTCCTGGTTCCCCATTATTATTTCCCCAACCTCATTCTCTAAGGGGTCTATGCTCACTTTGGTCTCTCTCTTCCATTTTATATATTTAAAGAAACTCTTACTGTCCGTTTCTATATTACTTGCAAGTTTATCCTCAAAGTTTATTTTCTCCCTCTTTGTTTTTTTTTGGTAATCTGTTGATTTTTAAAACTTTCCCAATCCTCTGGTTTACCACTAATCTTTTCCACTTTGTATGTTTTTTATTTCAATTTGATACTATAGTTAACTTGCTTGGCTAACCATGGTTAGTTTACTCTCTTCCTTGAATCCTTCTTCCTCACTGGTATATATCTTTGTTGTGAGTCATGAAGTATTTTCTTTGATGTCTGCCATTGTCCATCAAACATCTTTTCTACTAAACTCCTTTCCCAGTCCACTCCAGCTAACTCTGCCTTCATTCCTTTGTAATTACCCTTATTTAAGTTTAGCACAGTTGTTTCCGAACCAAGTTTCTCGCTCTCAAACTGAATGCTAAATTCTACCATGTTATAGTCACATATAGGCTGGTGGATTAGGAAATAATCTTTGCCCTGAGAACTGACCAGAATTTTTCAATTCTAATTGAGCAGGCGGCCTTAGCATGCATTTTCATAACACAGTACTCTGAACCTGTTGGAGGAGCATGGAAAGAATTGACACAACCTTTCATATCTTTCACACCTGCATTTTTCTGCACATTGTGCAGCAGGTATAATTTTGAGGCTGGCACTCAAATGTTTCTAATGTCACGAACAGCTTTTGCCCTTTGCACTGCTAAATCAAGCTGGCACTGTTTCTTTGTCATGCATTCACACAAGGTGGGATGTGGCTGGCACTGGGGCGTTCTGCTTGATAACAGCTCTATGAATTATGTCACTTGAAAATAGAAGACCACACACAATTGTCATATTGTAGTATAGAACTTGAATATTGCTGACAAAATGATACATGTTGTTGAAGCTTTTCATCTTGCACTCATGAGGACAATTTGCAAGAGTACCAAGTTGTAAAGGGAACAACAATTGATACTGCATGAGAAGAGAGTGCTGATTCATTGGTAATTGGACTCTAATTGGTAGAGGCATTGCCATGCAGAATGCACCAGTTAACTGATAGTTAACTACCAAGCTTTGTTTAAATTCAAACCAAGCAGAATGATTGATTGGTCAAGGCATTGCCCTCATGTTATCTTTAACTGCCATCAATCACTACTACCAATGCTAGTCACCAGAATCATGTAGCCCCTACCAATCTTGTGCTGTGTCAGTGACAAGTTAGACTTGTCTGAAATACATTTGGATATAAGTGACATGCAGCTGTCAGCCCTCACTTTGCTTGTGCCTTCAAGGTAAGTGCAATACTGAAAGCCTGCCTGCAGCAGTGCTGCTCCAGGTTCTCACCAAAGCCAGTGAGACGCTATGCTGGTGGGGTGTAGGCTTGCGCTCTTCACTGTCTTCCTCCATTGTCTGGGAGGGTGTTATGGCAGCAACCCAGAGAGAGACCAGCAATATGACTGGGGGTGCATGGGTGGAGGCAGAAGTAGGGAGGAAGGAGGGAAGGATACATGGAGGGCCAATGGGCAAAGGTGAAGTTGGGGAAGGGGGATTGGGAAACAATGGCAGGTAGAGGGAAGACCGAGGGTGGGAAGCTGGAGCCCAACATGAAAGACAGGAATGCAGACATGGTAGGGGTGGAATGGGAACTGAACTACACAAAATGGGGGGAAGCATGCAGACTCAGGAAAGCAAGGGGTGGGGGGGGTGAGTGTATTAGTTTGGCACAAGAGGATAAGGCTTGCACAATGACTCATGGAATGGAGAGAGGGGATAGGATTGCACATAAGGGAGAGGTTGCACAGAGACTCATGAAAGTGATGGGGAGGAGGGACAATGTGTTGTCAGCAGTCATGAATAGTACAGCAAAGAGAAAGACGGTTATAGTCCCTGGTTTGGGGCCAAGTAGTCAAGTTGCTAGAGTGAAGTCAGTCTTGAGATTTTGTGGGCCATGCTACAGGGCCATGCATGGCTTGCATGTCATACTCCCACTCCAGGGAGGGGCAATGGTTGTGCGCTCAATTGTGATAAGGCACAGTTGGTGTGCAGGGCATGGTCATGGTTTTAATATTGCTGGCCATAGTCATGTCTGTCTTGGTACTGGGCTGCAGATGGGGTGCTCAGGATTAGGGGAGGCATTTGCAGCATGTAAAGGGAGAAAATGTGATGTGGAGGAGGACTATGAAACTTTCATGCCGGGGGATCTCCTCTGTACATGATCATGCACACAGCCTCAAGATGGGGAAGGCTGAGGTCCACAGTGGGCATGGGGACATCAACAGTTATGTGTTCAGGTGGTCGGGTTGGAATATTGACCACAGTAACTATGGGATCCAGGAATATTGGGGGAGGCCGGAGAATAACGGGAGTCATCTCTACTTGCAAACCATGAGGTTCCAGGAAGATTGGAGGGACAATAATAGTCATGGAGGGAGGATCAAATTGGGCCTTGTAATAGTATTTGAGCACTACCATTTGTCAAGCTGAAGTTATGGCACAGTCAGAAATTGAAACTGGAAAAGAATCTGGACAGGGAGGCTTAGTGTCAGTGTGGAAGGAGACCATGACTGCACATGGGGCCTCATTTCATGGGGCAGCCTCAACCTGTTTGCATTCAATACATTGAAATGAAGCCAGAGCTGAGAGAAAACTGGAAGATCTCTTTGAAAAGGTTCAGTTGGGGCCATTGCCATATTTAATGCTCTAAAGAGAGCCTGCAGAAATCATTGGCCTCACAAAACAGTCACTCCATTTCAGTATTAACACACAGGAATGTGAAAATTGGGAATGTGGGTAAAAGTTAAGGAGGCACAACTGTTGCATATCTGCCAGATCATCCATGAAATGCTCTAATGTGCTTTCTCCAATTGGCGTGGATAATGGGCCAAAGGGCATCCAGAGATTACTCATGTGCAAGTTAACTTAACCAGTATGTCAGACCTGAGATTGGAGGAGTGAATTTGGTAAGGTGGCACATGTCATTAATGCATCCAAACCTTTTCCAACCTCTTTGGGATTGAAATATTAAGTGTCAGTGTTCACCGGGCTCTGCGAGCTTGAGTCTCAGCTACAAGGCTGTACCAGCGACAAGGCTAGTGGCGCAGAGGCAGCTCGATGTCATGGCATTTGCTCATGGTTTGCAAGTGGCATCTTTACTATTTTTCTCCGGTATTCATTAATCTGTTATATCGATTATTCCAAAGAGAGGAGCAAATAAGAATGGAGTCTGGGCTCAATGCTGCCTTCTTGAGGTTACTCATGGAATGGAGTAGATGGAGATGGCCCTGGTGCTGCAGAGCACAGCTTCAGGAGGTGGCTTCTCCTCAGTTCTAGGGTCCAGGGCCCAGGCAAGCCCCACAAGAACCAGAGCGTGAGGAGGTTGGACCCATAGCATGGAGGCGACTTGTGCGACCAAGGGTTTACTGCAGAAGACTTTCCTATTTGGAGATGAGCGAGAGACAATGCCATGCATGTCTGCACTTCTCTGGATATCTAATATATCACATCTGCCACGTTCTGAAGGAGGATCTAACATCCTATGGACGTCCCCTGCCAATGCCCCTGAAGTCACTGTCGCGCTCAATTTCTTTGCCTGCGGTTTGTTCCAGGGATCCACATGGAACCTGTGCGGCATTTTGCAGGCCGTAATACATAAGTGCACCACGGAGGTGATGGATGCCCTCTATCGTAAGGCTTATCATTGTGTGAGGTTCACACTTGATGACAGTAGCCAGGCTGCTAGATTTAATGGTTTTGCAGCTATCTCAGGCTTCCTTGGAGTACAACGTTCAATCGATTGCACACGTATGGCTTTGAAGGCTCCATGTCAGCAGCCCCAGATGTTCATTAACTGGAAAGGGTTTTACTTCATCAATGTTTAACTGGTGTGTGGTCATCAGAGCACATAATGTATGTCTGTACCTGGTACCCTGGGAGTTCCCATGACTCATATATCCTGAGTTACTCCCAGGTGCCTCATATATTCGAAGGGCCTCTGAATACAGCGGTGGCTGCTTGGGTATAAGGGGTACCCGCTCAAACAAAGGCTCATGACACCCGTGTGTTGTCCTCGCAGCGCCTTGGAGGGAGGTACAACAAAGCACATAGCTCTACATGACCCATTATCGAGCAAACTATTGGCATCCTGAAGATGCGCTTCCGATGTTTGAACCGCTCAGGTGGGGCTCTGCAACACACTCCTGACAGGGACTCCCACATAGTAGTGGTCTGTTGCACCCCTCGCAACTTGGCTGCCAAAGTGGGAATCCCTTGTCAGAGGGAGACATGGAGGAAGCTGAGAGCTCCTCTGATGATGAAGAGCAGGAAGGACAGGAGCCTGAATTGGGAGATGAGGGTCAGCTTCCACATGATGATGACATTGAAGAAACATGACATGGGAGACATGCGCATGACACATTGATAGCCAGGAGACTCCAGGAGGAGTAAGGTGCAGGCAGCGGGAGATGGCCACATTCCTTCTATCTCTTAATGCCATTCCATTGCACTGAAAGGGATTTACAACCAGTAACATCAACAGCAAGTTCTGCATTCAGAATTGCACCTTTAACCCTCATGATTCACCAGGCCATGATCTTAGAAAGGTCAATGGTGAAGCCTATATGCATTAACTCTAAGAAGTGAAAGTGGACACAACAGCACAAACACTGCATCAAAGAACTTGATGCAGTTATGGCCATTTAATGAGAAACTACAGCGGACAGCGACATGAGCCTGTGGTTGGAGATATCATCATGGCACCAGGTCTTGTGCTTTGGCACTACCACTTAGGAGACACAACTTCAGCTATCCCTTCAGGTTGCTGAGCAGCCCTCACACAAAGTTGTCTTACAAGCAATAAGGGTCACAGACTTACTTAGCACACACATCCAATAAAGATTTTGACACAGCTCCCCAACATCACACAAGGGTCCGATAACTACCTTGAGTGAGGTTAACATCACATGAATGTGAGGCTCACAAAGAGAGGTGGTGACTGAGTAGGGAGGGGGGGTGGCTCACCCTGGCAATAAGAGGACACATATATGAATATGTACAACACCTTTAAATGACCAAACCATTCTCAACGAAATATTTACAAAAGTGCAAGATTTTTACAGTGATTGAACATCCCTGACCCAGAAGTGATGTCAATATTTCTTAATTTTCCTAATGTAACAATACACTTGGGTGCAGGCTCGACATCTGTGGCAGAGGTGGAGGCAGCCTGCTGGCTGCTATGCCCTGTTGTCTGTCTTGACCTTGGCAGATGTCCTCTGGCTCAAGGCTTAGAGGGCCCCAGCCTGATAAGGGTCTCTTGCTCAGAGGCTGATGCACCCTCTTTGGCCTAAGCAGCTGGAGTTGATGGGGTTCACAGTCAAAGGGGATTCTGAGCAGCTGGACACCCTTGGAATGTCCTGTGTGGATGTCCCCAGGGTGTCCAGCTGATGCTCATCCTCACTGTGGGTATCTGAGGGCCCCTCCCTGACTCCTTGTGGAGAAGGGGCACCTGGAGGGAAATTAAGGTGCATCCTCCCTCTCTTGCCTAGCCACAGATGGATCTTACCAATGCCATGGAGCGCAGCTCCGAATGCAAATCTGGCAAAATCTGCTGGACCAAGATCTCCAAGGTGGTTTCCTTCCCATGGTGATCTCGAGGCACTCACATTTGGGGTTACGGCATCAGACAGATGGACTCCTCCATCCTTTGCTCTAGTCTGCTAAGTGACTCTCGTATGTCTGTCAGATTTTCCACTAACTGCTGTTGCATCTCTAGCATTGTCTCAATGGCTGCTGGCAGAGGCTCATCATCTGACTGAGACTCAGCGGGTACCTGATCTCCAGCAGTCCTTCGCAGGCCAGTGAGCTGCGGAGATATGTCAGTGAGATGTTCTCAGAAAATGACTGTGAACCTAGTCTAGAACAATGACCCATGGGGATACACATGTCTTTGTGCTGGAGGAGGGTGCAGCTGAAGGGAGTGCTGGATCTTGTTTGGATGGCTCCTCAGCTTCCTGCTCTGAGGTGGGCTGGTGGCTGGGACTTATGTTGGCCCTACTCCTCTGCCTGGACCTGCTGGTGCCTGTGAGAGAGAGAAGATAGATTTAGTTCATGAACAGGCAGAATACAACATTGCATATCATTCACTGTGAATGTCACTTTGTGATGAACTCATGGAAGGCTCATCCATACTAGGTTGCTGGGAGAAGCTGATCTTGTCTTCCCCACAGGAGTGACCCTTACCTCCCCAGCCAGCTTGGCAGCCTCCTCCACAAATTATCGAGCTATGTGATGTTGGGCGTCCCTCCTCCCATCTGGGATCTCTCCCTCCTATTGTGGGCAAGCTTGGATGGCATGAAGACAAAAGGAAGGAAAGTGATGAGAAAGGATGGAGCTGAGGCTGGGAAACATGCATGCCTGCTGCTACCCAGAAAAGGATGAGGAAGGAGTTTCTGCAGCATGCTAGATGAAATGGTGGTGATGTGAAAGTAAGACCACCTGTGCCGATGTTTCCACTGGTAATGTTGTGTGAGATCCCTGAAGACTGTAGCCCTTTGAGTGCATGATGCCATGTTGAGAGTGTGAGCTTGGAGTGAGCTGAAGGTGAACTTTCCCTGGCAGAGCGGATGAGAGCATTCATCCTCTTCCTGCACTGGATTTCTTTGCAGGTCTGGTTGCCAGCCTTGCTTATTTGGTTAGCTTTTGTCTCCCAGGCCGGGGATGTGAGTCTGATGGGCTTCCTGGAGTCATCCCTCAGATACAGCACATCTTAGTGTTGGCATACTTCGCTTATCAAGTCCTTGAGGGAGTCATCACTAAACCTGGGAACAACCTTCTCTTTGTTTGCAGCAATCCCTATAGGTTTCCTGAAGACTGGGTTGGAGAGAGTGAAAAATGTGTGCTTAGGTGGTGGCTAAATATGGCACCTGGACCTTTGACCCTATTAGGTAATGGCGGCGGATGAATCACTTCCCGACTCGCCATGTGATTTGGAGAGATACTCACCTATACCACTCTGACCAGCAGGAAACTCACTGCGGAACCTGCCAACCACAGCATTTAGTTTCAAAAATGGAAAATTCCCTTTATGTATATAGCCTTATCTTCAAATAAAGAACCCACATTATTGTTTTACCAATCCTTGTTGTATGACTGGTATGTTTATGTCGAGTGGAAGAACGTAACATCCTAAAGCTCTCCTGAAATCAGCAGGGAATACTACACTGGGCCTCCTTTCTCTTTGCACTAATACTGTCAAAGCACACTTTTGTTCTCACAAACAAGGGTTTTGGCTATACTTGCCACTACTTTCTCAAGTATACTACGCAAAGCTGAATCATATATCTTGAAAACCCTTAAACAGGTTACATATTAATTCACTTTCAGTTTTCTTGATGGAGGAGAGAACAAAAAACAGGAGAGAGATTAGTATAACAGGAGAAAGTCCTAGTTCTCTTCAAACAGTGTCTCCAAGGGAAGAGGCAATTATCAACAATTATTGACAGGCTGAAGGCAAGCACCATCAGGAATAGTAAGGCTGGAAGCTAAGCACAGAGTTTTTTTGAACACATTTCATTCTTTTTTCTTTTTTTTAATTTAACTGTCACTACCACAGTCATAGATTCAGTATAGCAAATCGGTACTGTATTATACAGCCACCCATCTGTGAATGATTATTCTGATCACTACTTCCTAATCCATGTGCTTCTCCCCTTTTTCTAGGTCAGATGAAGAAGGCCTTTCGGTCATATGGTCTGAGAGGAAATCTTTCAAGAAGATGACGCTATACTATCTCTTAGCTTTCTAATCAACAGCATAGAAATTAGCATCCTTCATGAATATAGGGTGAGTTTTAGGGGTCTGCACATGGTGATCAGGAACAAGTGTCAAAGTCAGAAAGTTACCTCATAGAAATATGAGAACAACACTCTTGTGCGCACAAATCATGGTAAAAATGTAGAGCTGACTAGCACTTCTTGGAATGATAATGGAAGCGCAAACATGCAATGCTTGCTGCTCCCAGTGTTCATACTCCTTAAAATAAGATGTCTGAAAAGCCAATGAAAAGAAAGAAAAAAAATTTCAGTAACTTTGGTTCTGGAAGACCTAAAACCTTTCTCCCTTCACAGATGCTGTAAGGCCTGCTAAGGGTTTTTAGCACTTTCTGTTATCTTTGGGATGAGATCCCATGGCACTATTTCAGTGAAGAGCAGTAGAAGTATCTGCGGTGTGACTTTAAATTAAGGCCCCGTGGCTCTGGCGGATGTAAAAGATTCGATGGCACTATTTTGAAGAATAGTGCAGGGGAGTTATCTCTAATGTCCTGGCCAATATTTGTCCCTCAATAAACATCACAAAAACAGATTATTTGGTCATTATCTATAGCAATTCTGTGTTTATCACATTGCTGCTTATGGGAGCTTGCTGTAAGCAAATTGGCCACTGCACTGTGACATGTCCAGTCGTCATGGAAAGCGCTAAATAATTGCAATTTGTCTCTTTGTTTTCTTTTCCTTTTTCATATTTCCAGCCTCTGGGGTATTTTGCATTTTGTCAACTAGGAAGGCCTAGGTAAAGGTCAGCAACAAAGCATACTGCAGCATTCTGCACCTTCTAGAGTTGCATTATTTCTTACATTTGAGAGTGAACAAAGTGCATGAAATTTGTTTCATGGGTGTGTTGACCAAAGGCAAATAGATCACAGTGCAGAAGCAGGATGAGGCACAGGACATGGAGGTCTGACAAGTTTAGGATAAACACAGTCTACAACAGATATTACCCAAGGCAGTCAGTGTATCACAACAGTCAGTAAATTGAGCAAGAGGGAGGGAGAAGCCAAACATGGGTCTTTGGTTGATATCCTGAACTTGAGGCTTAGTTTTTTTTTGTGTGTGGGTTTGGGGGGAGGTGGTGCTGGTTTGGCCACGTAATCACATTCAATTGCATGAAAATTACAATACAGGAACAGGCTGTTCAGCCCAACCAGTGCGAGTTGATATTTATCCTCCATTAGGGGAGTAGTAGTCTAAATCCGCCAGTGAGCACTGTTTCCTATTGACAGCACAGGCTTGTAAAACTGCTCCTTATCTCTGTAAACACACAGTCACACAGGATGCCAGATCCATTCTCAATCTATTACAAAAATGTCTTTTCTGAAAAATATATATAAGTGAATTGAAGCATTCCTTTAAATGATAGACCGCAGCAGAAGCAGAGAGAAAAAATATACTTTTGCTTAGGGATAATTGGTAGGTGGAGAGGAACTAACTCAGTTTATTTTTTTACTGTGGACAAGCAGAAGCTTCTTTTGGGCTAATCCGTCTAGTTCTAACCAGTTTGATATGTAAGAGGTTGAAACATTAAGGATTCTTTTTCTGTTCGAGTTTAAAATTGTGTGCGGCTGCACTCAAGAAGGTATTGAGTACGTTAGGATTACTTTTGCTGTTTCACTCTTAGTCTTAATAATGCCTGTGCTGGAATTCTATAAGTGATCTCTTGCTTATGTTATCAAAATCTTTGCATTAATCTGATGTTGCAATTTGAAATTTAGAACTCAAATTCAATTAGTTTGAGTCTGCAAATTGTTCTTTGGAATTTTGCTGCAGCTTAACGGCTTTACAAAAATAAAGTTAAGCCCAATTTTAAACGATAGTGGCTATACATTTCTCACTGCATTCCTGATGTGTTTGTGCCTACTGCCACTTTAACCGCACTAACTGGAGTTGTGGGCAAGGCCCATGCTAGGACCCTTACCCATATTTAATTGTCAAAGTTCAATTGTGTAATTCAGGCCTCAAAATGATTTGAACTCGGGTGTGTGACTATGATGTCCAGTTTCTAGAGTCGCCAGAAAACCCTGGTGAAATACAGGATTGTGACCACAGGGAGGTCAATGAAGTTACCTTATAATAATTTTTTAAGGTTACACTGTGGAGCAGGAGGAGCTGGATTGCTCCCGTGATCAGTGGGGATGCGTTCCCTGCCAACTCTTTGGGTGGAAGGACGGGAAACACTGTCACCTGGAAAATCCTACCTTTGGAATGGTTACAACATAGGAGGAGGCTATTCAGCCCATCATGTCTGTGCTTTCCCTCTTTAACAGCAACTCAGCTCGACCCACTCCTCTGCCCTTTCCCCATTGCACCGTAAATGTTTTCTCTTAAGGTGCTTATCCAATTTTCTTTTAAATGCTTTGATTGAATCTGTCTCCAGCAAACTCTCAGGCAGTACACTCCAGCTCCTTACCACTCGCTGCAATAAATCTTTTCTTCATGCTGCTGATGGATCATTTGCCAATCATTTTAAATCAGTGTCCTCTGGGCAGAAATTTTGTTGGGATGGCTGTTGCTCTGATGGCGGGCTGGAAAGCTGGGGGAAACACGACCTTGGCCATTTCTGGGAGCCCCGACTCGATTCTATAACCATCAGACAATCACCTGCCTTGCATCAGGGCTCCCATCCCTCTAATGGTGGAGATCCCACCTCCAAATGATGCCAGCTAATCGGAGAATCAACAGATCTTCAGTCCCAGCACTGCCACTGGGACTGCAGTGACTGTGCTTGGCTTGGAGCAGCATCATGGAAGCTGCCTTAAAATCAAGATAAGTGGGGTCAGGGTCGCTGGGCCCTGCTTGGCTGACCCCAACGAGGGGGGCAGCTCACCGGTGAAGCCGGGGTTAGAGGGGTAGGGGGAGAGGTGTGGGGGGTGGGGGGGGGATGGTGGAACTGGGGATTGTTTCCATGGGGATGTGCCTTGCTGCCAGTTGCATCCTACATGGGTCATAGGGTGCCCAAGCAGGAAGGAAGCCAATGCCCCTGATTCCACAGAGAGGCCACCAACTTTTTCTGAGTTGTCTCCCCAGTGGGTAGAGGGCCTCCTCCTGTCAATAGAATGCCAGTGGCAGTGGGTAGAGGCCCTAGTGGCCTTAATTAACCACTTGAGAGCCTCAATTTGCTTCTGGATGGGAAGGCCTTCCTCGACCTTCCCCTCTGCCTAGCATTGGGAAAGTGATAGATACCCCACCCTCTGCCTTCCCTCCCAGTTCTTAGGCTCCACCCACTGCCCCCACGCACCAAACCACCACTGCCTTCCTTCTCCATTAAATTCCATCCTTTGATTCTGGATCCTTCTGCCAATGTGAACAGTTTCTCTCTATCCACTCTGTTAACCCCTAGTAATTTTGAACACCTAAATTGGCTTTTGAGTGTGTACCATACGTGAAGTGACTGGAGAAATTAGATCATTATAGAATCTGAGGAAATACTAAGCACTGATTAGCAACATTTCTTACCAAATGGCAACAAAGAGTCACAGTGAATTGGAGACCCCCAAACTGGAAACCAGTTTTAAGCGGCATGTCCCAAAGTACCGTCCTGGGTCCATATTTCTTTCTGCTCTTTCTAAATGACATCTGAGATGGAATATCAAGCCAGACCAGATGCAGATGATTATCTAGTCTATGGAGCTATTACTGAAGTAGAGGATGAAGTCAGCCTTCAGGGAGATCAAAATAATCTCATCAAATGCACCAATATATTGGGAATGAAATTCAACGTGGAGAAATGTACATCCTGCGAATCAACAATACGCAATGCCCATCAGTACCCAATTACACAATGCATGATTCCCCCCTTGAAGTCACGAAAGAAATCTGTTACTTAGGAACACTCATCCAAAATAATTTAAAATGAAATGTACAATGTCTGTATATAGCCTCCAGGGAAGCCAAGGTGCTTGGGTTTGTGAAACAGAACTTCCATCACTCTTCAACGACAGTTAGGGAAATACTGTACCAGCCATTGGTTAGAAAGCACTGCGAGTACGGTGCAGCTACTGCTGAAAACATTACCCTCCTTGAGAAAATTCAACACTGGGTAGCTTGTTTCATCACAAAAAATTACTCACCGTTATTCCAGCTGGTCTTGTTGCTCAGCCGGCAGTCTCCAGAACCGAAGAAAAGCCCATAGGTTTACATGCCTCTACAAAATTTTGAATGAACAATTAAATATTTCCAAGAGGCACATTAAACCCAAAAGTGATCACGTTTAAAGAGTTCATAATCAACAGCTCCAACTGTACAGACCCCAGTGTGCTTCCTTTGCTAACTTCTCTGACAGCAAGATGGTGAATTGAAATGGCAAGCAACGGGAAGGTCGGGGTAATGCTTGCAGACTGAGAGGGGGTGTTCTGCAAAGCGGTCACCCAGTCTGCATTTGGCCTCCCCAATGTAGAGGAGATCACATTGTGAGCAGCAATTCACCATTTTGTTCTTATACTCACATTTCTGTCCTCGGCCTGCTGCAATGTTCCAGTGAAGCCCAACACAATCTGGAGGAACAGCTTCTCATCTTTTGATTAGGCACTTTCCAACATTCTGGACTCAACATTGAGTTCAGCAACTTCAGAACATGAACTCTGTCCCTCATTTTGAGTTTTTCCTGAAGTGCCAGTTAGCACCTTGTTTTCATGTTTTTTCTTTCAGACAGACCAATGCTTTTTTTCTTTACTGCTACCATTGCCATTCCTTTTGCCTTATGTTCCATGAGATCTTTGGTATTTATTCTTCCCCACCCTCTAATCTACCTCTGACCTTCTCTTTTGTTCCACCTGACACCCCCAGCTCCCCAAATTACAAAAGCATAAAACCCATCACAGTTCTACCTCTCTTTAGTTCTGAAGAAGTCATATTGGACTTGAAAGGTTAACTCTGTTTCTCTCTACACAGCTGCTGCCAGACCTGCTGAGTTTTACCAGCTCTTTCTGTTTTTATTACTTAAATTTGTTGGATTGGATAATGAGCTCAATCCTGTCCTTGATTTCTCTGAGCTGTGGATAGTTACCATTCCTCTCTCTTTCACTCCCAACTTCGTATCCTTCGGTGGGATGTGTACCCTCTGAAATTCTTGTTCTAAAATGTCGCCTGATGTGTCAGGTTGCCTTCAGCTTCACCTCAAGCTCTGATAACCTGAGCTCAAGCAATATCAGTTGGAGATGCATCTGCAGATGTTTTTGTTGGAGACAACATTTGCAATTGAAAACTCTCACGTCATATATGAAGCGCACTTCACCATCCCTAGCCATGTTGATATTCTTAATATAACTGTTCATTAAGTTAAAGTGAAGGTTTTACATTTATGTTCTTCATATAACTTAAACTTTAATTAAACTTTTTGGCACCTCCTCCCTCCACACGGAATGGGAGATGACGAGCACTAACTTGGGAATTTGGTGCAGGTCGGAATTCAGGTGCAGAAGAGGAAGGTGATGCTGCTTTTTGCACCTTTTTTCATCCTTCAGTAGGCGATGAGTGTTCAAAGGCATTAATTAGGTGAACAGCTGGGTGATTAGCTGGTGAGTTTTAAGATTGTATCCCTCTAAATGGGGGAGTAATTTAAACCAGTACTAGGGAGATTTAATTATTGCATTGAATTTATAACTTAAGGAGTTAAACTACTTAGTATAACTGCAGATAACAGTTGAGTAATATTTGTAAACTTGAAACCTAATTAGTTAAATAAAATGGAATGGTCCCAGCAGTTTGGAATGTAACACCACTATTCAAGAAAGGAGGGAGAGAGAAAACAGGGAAATACAGGCCAGTTAGCCTGACATTAGTTATCAGGTAAGTTCTAGAATTTATTATTAAAGAAGAAAAGTACAATATGATTCGGACAAATCAGCAAGGTTTTGCAAAACGGAAATCGTCTTGACAAATTTATTAGAGTTTTTTGAGGATGTAACTATTAGGGTAGTTAAAGAGGCATATGATATTCAAGAATAATAGGAAGCTTGGTAAAGGTGGAGGGGTAGCACTGTTAATCAATGATGGCATTGATGCAATAGTTAGAGATGACCTTAATTCAGGAAATCAGGATATAGAATCGGTTTGGATGGAGATGCTTAATAGTAGGGGAAAGAAGTCACTAATGAGAGTGGTATATAGGGCCCCTAACAGTAACCACAGTGTAAGACAAAGTATACAAGAAGAAATATTGGGTGCTTGTCATAAAGGGACAGCCATATCATGGGTGATTTTAATCTACACATAAACTGGAAAAATCAGACTGGCAGTAGTAGCCTGGATGAGGAGTTCATAGAATGCTTTCGATATAGTTTGTTTAGAGCAGCGCATTCTGGGACCAACCAAGCTTGGTATTGTATAATGTGACAGGATTAATTAATGACCTCAGGGTAAAGGCACATCTAAGTAGCAGCAATCACAATATGATTGAATTTTACATCCAATATGAAAGGGAAAAGCAAAAACAGAAACAGAAATACCTGGAAAAACTCAGCCGGTCTGGCTGAAGGGGTCATGAGGACTCAAAACGTCAACTGTGCTCTTCTCCGCCGATGCTGCCAGACCTGCTGAGTTTTTCCAGGTAATTCTGTTTCTGTTTTTGTTTTGGATTTCCAGCATCTGCAGTTTTTTGCTTTCATCTTTTTGTTTTTTGCTTTTCTTTATGAAAGAGAGAAGACTAGTATTTTAAGACTAGTATTTTAAACTTAAATAAGGACAACTATGTGGGCATGAAAGTTGAGCTAGCGAAAGTGAACTGGGATATTAGGCTAGAGGATAGATTAATAGTGAAGCAGTGGCAGACATTTAAGGGAATATTTCAGAATACTCAGAATAAGTATATTCCTACTATAAAGAAAAATTCTAATGGGAGGACCCACCATCCGTGGTTAACTAAAGAAGTTAAGGGAAGCATCAAACTTAAAGAAAGTGCATATACTGCGTGAAGATGAGTGGCAGGTCAGATGATTAGTCAGAATTTGAAGAACAGCAGAGAATGACTAAGAGGTTAATCAGGAGAAAGAAATTAGAGTATGAGAGGAAGATAGCTTGAAATGTAAAACCAGATAGCAAGAGTTTCACAGGTGTTTAAAACGGAAAAGAGTAAATAAAGTGAGTGTTGGTCCTCTGGAAAGTGACCGTGGAGAGTTAATAGTAGATAATAAGGAAATGTTGGATGAAGTGAACAAATGTTTTGCCTTTGTCTTCACTATAGAGGATATAATAAACATTACAGTAACAGCTGTAAATCAGGAGGTGGAGGGGAGAAATGACAATCACTAGGGAAGCGTTACAAACCAAACTGATGGAGCTGTGGGCTGATAAATCCCTAGGTCCAGATGGGTTTCATCTAAGCATCTTAAAAGAGGTGGCTAATGAGGTAGTAAATTCCCTAGTTTCTGGAAAGTTTCCACCAGACTGGAAAGTAGCAAATATAATCTCTGTATTCAAGAAGGGATGGAGGCAGAAAACAGGAAATTATAGTTAGCTTGACGTCTGTTGTGGAGAAGATGTTAAAATTGATCATTAAGGAGGTTATAGCTGGACACTTAGAGAAACTCAAGGTAATCGGTGAGACTAAGTATGGTTTTGTGAAAAGGAAATCATGAGTAACCAATTTGTTGGTGTTCTTTGAAGGAGTAACATGCACGGTAGATAAAAGGGAGCCTGTAGATGCACTGTAATTGGATTTCCAGAAGGCATTTGATATGGTGCCACATCAAATGTTATTGCAGAATATAAAAGCACATGGTGTAGGGGGTGTCATATTAGCATGGATAGAAGATTGGCTGGCCGGCAGAAGGTAGGGAGTATGCATAAATGGGTCTTTTTCTGATTGGCAGGATGTGATGAGGGGTCTGTGCTGGGACCTCAAGATTTTACAATTTAGATCAATGACTTAGATGAGGGGAGTGAAGGCATGGTAGCTAAATTTGCAAATCACACAAAGGTAGGTTGGAAAGTATGTTGTGAAGTGGACATAAGGATGTTGAAGGTGGATATAGATAGGTTGAGTGAGTGGGCAACTATCTGGCAGATAGAATGTAATATAGGAAAATGTGAAGTTGTTCACTTTAGCAGGAAGAATAAAAAACAGAGTATTACTTAAATGGAGAAAACTACAGAATTCTGAGGTGTAGAGGGATCTAAGTGTTCTAGTGCATGAATCACAATAAGTTAGTGTGCAGGTACAGCAAGTAATTAAAAATGCTAATGGAATGCTATCCTTTATTATGAAAGGAATTGAACACATATGTAAGGGTGTTATGCTTCAGTTATACAGGGCATTGGTGAGACTACATCTTGAATATTCTGTACAGTTTTGGTCTCTTTAGTTAAGGAAGGATGTAAGTGCATTGGAGGCGGTTCAGAGGAGGTTTACTAGATTGATCAGTTCTGAAGAAGAATCATACGGACTCGAAACATTAACTCTTTCTTTCGCTCCACAGATGCTGTCAGGTCTGCTGAATTTTTCCAGCAGTTTTTGTTTTTGTTTCAGATTTCCAGCATCCGCAGTATTTTGCCTTTTACTAGATTGATACCTGGAATGAGTGGGTTGTCTTACGAGGAAAGGTTAAACAGACTGGACTTATTTCCACTGGAATTTAGAAGAATGAGGGGTGATTTGACTGAAGTATATAAGACCCTGAACTGTATTGACAAGGTGGATGGGGAAAAGATGCTTCATCTGGTGAGTGAGTCTAGAACTAGTGTTTTAAAATTAGGGATCATCCTTTTAGGACAGAGATGAGGAGAAAGTTTTTCTCTCAGAGGGTTGTACGACTTTGGAATTCTCTGTCTCAGAAGGCGGTGGAGGTGGGGGTTATTGAATAGTTTTAAGGCTGAGGTAGATAGATTCCTGTTAGGCAAGGGAATCAAAAGTTATTGGAGTAGATGGGAATGTGGAATTTGAAACACAGACAGATCAGCCATGATCTTAATGAATGATAGAGCAGGCTTGAGGGGCTGAATGGAATGGCCTACTTCTGCTGCTATTTTGTATGTTTGTATGTAATTCTTTTGCTCCCCAGGACCCTCTGTGAACTAAGTTTCATTCTGAGTCAGAGTTGGAGACTTCTCACAGTTCCACAGTACTTACCCAGGAAATGTTAAACAGATTAAAACTTCGTCTAACTCCTGGGTATCTACAACCCCACCCTGATCTCCCTGGCTACCCCCCCTTGATCCCCTGATTACACGCTGACCCCCCCACCCCCACCCCCACCCGACTACCACCCGACCACCTAATTAGCCCTGGCCTAACCCGACTACTCCCTGACCATCCAATTACTCCCCCACCAGACTTGATTATCCCCGATCACCCAACTCTCCCTCCACCAATCTGACTACACTCCCGATCCAACCTGAGTACCACCCTGACCCGACCTAACTCAACTTAACCTGACTACCCTCAACTGCCCTGACTACCTTCCTGACCTGACTATTCCCCCAACCACCTGACTATCCTCACAGACCCAACTACCACCTTACCCACATTCCACCTCACCAACCGCATATCTACCTACCAGTCATCCACCTACCACCTCACTCACTTAACAGCTCACCCACCTACCACTTCCCCCATCCTACCCAGCTCACCCCCTACCCACTTAACCTCCTTAGCCACCCTACCCTGTTACCTTGGCCACCTATCCACCCTACCACCTACTCATTCACCCGTTTGTCCACTCACCCATTCACTAACATTCACACTGGTCATCTAAACTTACCATAAGCAGCTGGTGAAATAAAAAGGAGGCGTTTCTGTCTTTCTCCCTGAATCTACACCACTTTGACGGAGCTCTCTGAGGGACACTGTGCACCGCATTTTTGGAAAAGCTAGGCTCTGAAGGTTCCAGAAGAAATGTGAAGCAACAAGGGGAATGTTTGAGTGGGGGCAGCAGTCTGACAATGATTGTTGATCCTTGGAAGACCCAGGCCAAAGTTAATCAGAAGGAACCCTTTTTCCCTAGTGATTGCAGTGCTTGTTGACCACAGAGGACTTCACATGGATAGCAGGTCAACATTAAGCATTTTAACAGTTGGAAACAAACTTGCATTAAAACAATCGATAACAATAAATACACTTATGGGTATTTAATTTATATTATTGCAAAACATTTTCAATAACCAAAATGTATTCTCTGTTCATTTGAACAGATGTGCGTCTTTATAGACATCCCCCAATTCCCAGCTGATAAATTTCAGTGGTTGCAGTGAACAAACGCCTCTGCTATTTGTCTGTTATCTTTGATATGTGGACTGAAAGACAAAGTATACTATAGGGATATCAAGCTGCAATCTGCTAAGGGGCAAAAGTGATTACAATGTAGTACCTGCTGTGCGATTATGATTATTCTTCCGAATTTTCCTGTTAGGATGCTGGTTGAACTTAAGAATAATTATAGTCATGTGACAGCTATTTTAGTATAATCATTTTGTTTTCCACAGCTGTTTTTATGTGGTATTAAATCGAAAATAATGGGTGTCTTAGAGTGCACGATTCAAAACCTTGGATTCAGATGAATTCATTAACATCCAACAAAAGTCTTAAAATATGTCGGGGAAGGTTTCCAAGTTGATGCCAAGGCTTAAAAGTGGTGTCATGGATCAGCCGTGGTCACTCAAAATAGAAACTACCTGGCTTTCATTTCTATTGAAATCAATCAAATCTCTAATTTCTTACAGGGCCAGTGAAAAATCATTTATCTTAAATATTGAGGAGAAACTCCTTTGTGTTTGTAGACTTAGCTGAGAGCAGGCAGTGCCGCAGGCCATTACCCACTGACCACTGAAGGACACGCATGAGCTGTGCTGCTACTGGGCTGCCTGCCCCGGTAAAGCAGTGTAAATCTGAGTCTGTGTAGCGCTGCAAGAGGTGGCACAATGTGAACTAAGTCCTCCGCTGTTAATTCTGTTTTTCTCCCTGCAGATATCTGACCTGATGAGTGTTTCCAGCATGTTCTTAAATAAAAAAATCAGTTGGGGCAGGCTTTTTGGGTGGCAGGATTTCCCTCTCCCATCACTAGAAAAGTTAATGGGGAACATATCCCAGCCGATGTCAGCACCCCGCAGCCATTTAGCACTCTGTGGAGCATTAATTGGCTGGAGACAGGACTTCCGCCCCTAACTCAGGAGGAAGATCTGCTTCGTGAGCTGCCAGCCAGTCTGATTGGCCGGGAGCTCTGTTGTTTCAGTAGCACCTCTACGAATGGCGGCTATTGCTGGGACTGATGGCAATCCCCAGATTCTAAGTGCTGGGAGCCTAGGACCAGGTAAGGGTTGGTGTTCTCAGATGGGGACTGAAGGGGTGTAAGTGGGTGGTTGGAAAGGGGGGAAGGGGGTGCCTTGGATGGGGGCGGGGGGGCTGACATGGTGGGGGGGAGTCAGAATCAAAAAAAGGGGCTTATGAGGGAGACACCTCCCTCCCTTTTCCCATCCGAGAGCCAAGCAAGGTACCCTGCTGGGCTTCGCCCCTGTTCCTGACCCCCTTCCACCAGCCTCAAAATTGTTGCCCAGCAGGAAGTGGGCATTAATTGGTCACTTCATGGCCTCAGTTGGGGTGAGGATGGGTTGGCCACCCTATGCCCTGCCTGCCCCCCCGTAACATTTCAGATCACTTGGGTGCAGGGAGGTAAGTGGCAGGAAAGTCACCTGCAGTGGTCTGTAAAGTTCTGCCCTTGGTTTCTATAGTGTATGCTGACCCTCAACATGAGTTTGCACTTGGGCAGCAAGTTGAAAATCTACCCTTTAATGCGAAAAGATAATCCACGTTAATAAATTTAAAAGGCAGGAAGGTTAGATAGCTCCTGGAAATGGGCAGAGGGACCTTGAAGCACAATTGAAATACAGGCAGCATGCCAACTTCATCTTCCTTGCTCTTTATAATGATTTCTGTGTGCAGCCAGTGCCAACTGTGTTATTCACTGGTTGCATCAGCAGAGGCCCAAAACTGAAAATTGCTGGCACCATTCGAAGCCAGCCTGTACCTCTGAAAGGGAAGGTGCATTGTGGTTGGAGCAGGCAGGTGCTGGCCATGTTGCAGGAAGTGAATCTGGCCTGGGAAACAGTGCAGAATGGGACAACATGTGAGAACGTGGGCTCTAAAGTTTTCTGATATGACACTGGGGAAGGAGGAGAGGTGCTCTTTATCCACAGTGAGGTCATGTGCCCTCCAGACATCTTCTCCTCCAGTCAAAAGTCAGAAGAAGATAACCATGGAGATCAATGCGAGAAGACAAGCTGTCAGGGCCTGGATTCAAGGGAAGTGGGCAGTGCTGGCTAGGCCAGCATTTATTGCCTATCTCTAATTGCACTTGAGAAGGAAGTGATAAGCTGCCTCATTGAACCCCTGTAGTCCATACGGTGTAGGCACACCCACAGTGCTGTTATGGGGGGAGTTCCATGGTTTTGATCTAGCGACAGTGAAGGAACAGCAATATTTTCCAAGTCAGGATGGTGACTGCCTTGGAGGTGAACTTCCAGGTGGTGTTCCCATCTATCTGCTGCCCTTGTCCTTCTAGATTGTAGTGGTCATGGGTTTGGAAGGTGCTGTCTAAGGAGCCTTTGTGAGTTTCTGCAGTGCATTTTGTAGATGGTACACCACTGCACGTCGGTGGTGGATGGAGTGAAAGTTTGTGGATGTGGTGCCAATAAAGTGGGCTGCATTGTCCTGGATGGTGTCAAGCTTCTTGAGTGTTGTTGGGCCTGCACTCATCCATGCAAGTAGGGAGTATTCCATCACAGTCCTGACTTGTGTCTTGTAGATGGTGGACAGGCGTTGCGGAGGTGAGTTACTCACCACAGGATTCCTAGTCTCTCTCTTGCTCTTGTAGGCACAGAATTTATATGGCTAGTCGAGTTCAGTTTCTGGTCAATGTAACCCCCCGGATGTTGATAGTGGGGATTCAGCAATGATAATGCCATTGAATGTCAAGGGGAGATGGTTAGATTGTCTCTTGTTGGAGATGGTCATTTCCTGGCACTTGTGTGGCCTGACTGTTACTTGTCACTTGTCAGCCCAAGCCTTGATTTTGTCCAGATTTTGCTGCATTTGGACATGGACTGCTTCAGTATCCGAGGAGTCAAGGATGGCGCTGAGCATTGTGCAATCATCAGTGCACATCCCCACTTCTGACCTTATGATGGAAGGAAGGTCATTGATGAAGCAGCTGAAGATGGTTGGGCCTAGGACACTACCCTGAGGAATTCCTACAGTGATGTTCGGGAACTGAGATGATTGACCTCCATCAACCATAACTATCTTTCTGTGTGCTAACTATGACTCCAAGCAGTGGAGAGTTTTCTCCCCGATTCCCATTGACTCCAGTTTTGGTAGGGCTCCTTGATGCCACACTCGGTCAAATGCAGCCTTGCTGTCAAGAGCAATCACTCACCTCACCTCTGGAGTTTAGCTGTTTTGTCCATGTTTGGACCAAGGGTGAAATGAGGCCTGGAGCTGAGTGGGCTGTGGCGGAACCCAAACTGGGCATCAGTAAGCAGGTTATTGCTAAGCAAGTGCTGCTTGATAGCATTGTTGATGACCCCCTTCTGTCACTTTATTAATGATCAAGAGTAAACTGATGGAGTGGTAAATGGCCAGGTTGGATTTGTCCTTCTCTTTGTTTACAGGACATACCTGGGCAATTTTCCGCATTTCTGGGTAGATGCCTGTGTTGTAGCTATATGGAACACCTTGACTAGGGGCACAACAAGTTCTGGAGAACAAGTACTATTGCTGGAATAGTTTCAGTGCCCATAGTAGCCAGTGCCTTCAGCTGTTTCTTGATATCACATGGAGTGAATCGAATTGGCTGGAGAATGGCATCTGTGATGCTGGGGACATCTAGAGAAGATCGAGATGGATCATCCATTCGGTATTTCTAGCTGAAAATTGTATCAAGTGCTTCAGCCTTATCTTTTGCACTGATGTGCTGGGCTCCTCCATCATTGAGGTTGAGGATATTTATGAAGCCTCCTCCTCCAGTGAGTTGTTTAATTGTCCTCCACCATTCACAACTGCATGCGGCAGGACTACAGAGCTTAGATCTGATCCATTGGTTGTGGAATCCCTTAGCTCTGTCTATCACTTGCTGCCTATGCTGTTTGGCACACAAATATCCTGTGTTGTAGTTTCACCTCATTTTTAGGTGTGCCTGGTGCTGCTCCTGGCATGCCCTCCTGCATTCCTCATTGAACCAGGGTTAATCCCCTGGCTTGGTGATATGGTAGAGTGGGGTATATGCTCGGCCATGAGGTTACAGATTGTGGTTGAATACAGTTCTGCAGCTGCTGGTGGATCATAGCACCTTATGAGTTGCTAGATGTGTTTGAAATTTAGCATGGTGGTAGTGCCACACAACACAATGGAGAATATATCAATATGAAGAGGGGACTTCATCTCCACAAGGACTGTGCAGTGGTCACTCCTACTGATACTGTCATGGACAGATGCATCTGCGGAGGCAGTTTGGTGAGGATGAGGTCAAGTATGTTTTTCCCTCTTGTTGGTTCCCTCACTGCCTGCCACAGACCCAGTCTAGCAGCTATGTCCTTTAGGACTCGGACAGCTCGGTCTGTGGTAGTATTACCAAGCACTCTTGGTGATGGACTTTGAAGTTCCCCAACCAAAGTACATTCTGCACCTTTGTCACCCTCAAGTGGTGTTCAACATGGAGGAGTACTGAATCATCAACTGTGGGGGTATATGGTGATCAGCAGGAAGCTTCCTTGCCCATGTTTAACCTGATGAATTCATGGGTTTCCAGTTGAGTAGTCCTCAGGCAACTCCCTCCCTACTGTATACAACTGCGCCACCACTTCTATTGGATATGTCCTGTCCCACCAGCAGGGATGGTGATGGTGGAGTCTGGGACATTATCTATAATGATTCTGTGAGGTTGTTGCTTGACTAGCCTATGAGGCAGCTCTCTCACTTTTGGCACAAGCCCCCAGATGTTAGTCAGGAGTGCTTTGCAGGATCGACAGAGCTGAGTTTGCTGTTGTTGTTTCCGGTACCTAGATCGATGCCGGGTGGTCCGTACGTTTTCATTCCTTTCAGGCTTTTTAGCGGTTTGATACAACTGGGTGGGCTAGGGATTATTTAACTGTCAACCACATTGCTGTGGCCTGGAGCCACCTGTAGGCCAGACCAGGTAAGATGGCAGATTTCCTTCCCTAAAGGGCATTAGTGAACCACATGGGTTTTTATGACAATCAACAATGGTTTCCTGATCATCATTAGACTTTTAATTCCAGATTTTTACTGAATTTAAGGTCCACCATCTGCCGTGGTGGGATTCAAACCCGGATCCCCAGAGCATTACCCTGGGTCACTAGCCCAACGACAATATCATTACACCACCACCTCACATGATCTCACACGAATGCTTAAGGCCAGCCAATTCATATTTAAATACTATCTCATACCCCCCCAGAGCCTCAGCCACTGCTCAAATCACCATGCCCCATCAATTACCTAGTAATAACCTCTATCGATCATGGCTCATATGCTTCACATTATCCTTACATTCTTAGTACTACTGCAAGCCTCACACCCACAACTCAGTTTGCACACTTGCACACACCCAAACTCATTGACATGCTTCCCTCTCTTTTGCAGGGCAAGATAGAAGCAGCAGGATCTAACCAGAGAGGCAGTCTTCACCTGATTCTCATAGAAGAGATTGTCATGAAGATATTAATGTATATAATTTTATTGGAAATTATTTTTTTAAATAGAGGTTTAGCATGTGGGTGTGCTTAACTGGATTAAAACCAGCTAGTCTGGGTGCTTTGACGTAGAGAAGTTTTGAGATGTAAACAGAGGTAGAGGTACGTTTGCATTTTGTTGAATAGAACATTTAAGAGTGGGAATGAAATCTTGCACCTAGCTAGGAGACACCAAGCAATAAGGGCCTGGTGACACAATGAGAATTTACATTCAAAGAGACGTGCTGGGAATAACAAATAGCAGTTTTGTGTGTGCAGAGCAGAGGCATGTGAAGTCAAAGCCTGTAAGCCTACAACTGTGTCTGCAAAGGAACCAAAGTGAAAGGAATCTCCTTTTGAATTTGTAAGGTGAAAATGCTTTGCCTGGTGTCTGCTTAAAGTCTATGGGTTATTGTTGCCTTCATGGAGGTTAATTTGGGAATTTGTTAAAAGTTATGACAGGAGTAATTTGTAGCCATGTGTATATGTTTAATTTGTTGCAAATTAATAAAAGTCTCATTTAGCTTGATATAAAAACCTCTTGAGAACTGATGGTCTTATTCCTGAATTTAGAGCTGCAACTCAAAATATACCAATTGAAAATATAGGTTATGACAGTTATTTAAAGTATCCCTCTGGGATTTAAAATAATTCAGCCTTTAAAAGCTGCTGTGTCATAACAGAGTTGGTGTTCGCCATCATTAGAACAGCTATCACTGAAGCCATTGCCATTGCCAGGGCCGAATCAATTTAAGATAATGATATCCTCATGCCTAATTCTCCTTCTCACATCCACTTTCTCTTAATCCACAATGTCTTCTGACCTACAAGCTGCAACTGGTATAGGCACGCATCTCTTACTTTCCTCCCCTGCCCGCTCCACAACTGTACCCTTGTGCCTTTTTCATTTCCCAAGAGATATAGCTCGGTCAGACATTGCAGGAACACGATGAAGATAGTGATGATGAAGACACAGCACCATCAGTTGATTTCACATTTGCAGCCACAAATTTAGGTATTGACAAGTCTTAGAGTCAGGATCTGCACCTGGTGAGACACTGGGCATGAGTGAGCTGCAGCTATGGCAGGTGCCAGCTCTCCAGAGAGTCACTAGAGGACTCAGATGAGGACATCATTGGAGCAGTCTAGGCAAGGCTGATGCATATACACCCAAAATACTTTGTGTATTGGGAAGCCTATCAGCAAACATGTGCTCAAGGAGCATGGAGGAGGAGTTTAGCACCAACTGTGATCAGGCCTTTGCTCAGAGGTTGGTGCCCATCATTTCCAGTGTGGAAGTGTTGGCTAACTCCTTTTGTACCTTTGTGGATCTGATCATGATTCAACATCTGATGGCCAATGTCTCAGCTTCCACTGGGATGTAAGCAATAGTCACCCAATGTTTGAATGCTGCATTGGAGCTCAGACTGCTGTCATGTGAGCTCAACTTGCTACCATCATGGCGATGGATTACTGTAGGCAAAGGGGCTTGCAGAGCAAGGGCACAACAGTTCAGATATCTGTCCTCCTGTAGATTGCTAGGATTGTTGAGGTGCTCCATGGTTCACCAACCTGTTGTTCTCTCTCAGGAACATAATGTTCATCCTCCCATCACTGCCACTCCACCAGTCTGCTGCTGCTAATGCTGAGATGATGCAATTCTACCGAGTACTATAAGGCTCCTCCAGAGTGGTTCAGATAGCAGAAGTGTTTTAGCATCCAGTCGTCTGCTCAATCACATCATGTGGCAGCATGGCTTTCATTTATATGTATGCTGTCCATGTATTGTTGAGTTGGGCACAAGAGTCATGAGCCATGAAACCAGTGGATAGCAATGTCACCCTATAGCCACCCATTGCTTTATTGAGCTGGCTCAATGCAGATGGCACAGTGGACTGCCACAGAATGAAAACATTATGACTGCTTCCAGCATGTCAGGTTCTGGCCTATATGATACACTGGATATGGTCATACACCAGGTGGATACTGAGGGAGTGGAATCCCTTCAGGTTGTAGTACATCTTAGAATTGACACATGGCATGCACAAATCAACGTGCGCAGCCAATGATATGGGGAAGTTTGCAAGTCTCGGTGCATCTGCCTCATCACTGACAATAGAGAAGAAAATGTATTTAACTCACTTTAACTACAGGGCTTCAGTGATCTCCTTTTTGCAATATGAATGATAAAGTGCGAGATATTGCAATTAATTTCACAGCCACTGGCAAAACGATCCTTGCATGATTGCAATTTTGGCTGCAGCAAGTTGAACATTAGAATATGGATGGCCGTACTGAAGTGCGGAGGTCTCACCCATTGTTCCTCGCTGATGTTTAGGCATGCTAATTGTTCCTTGAATACCTTAGGTGGATATGACCTTCAATTGAGAGTTCCTCCTTCTTCCAGCAGCTTGTCCTGCTCTGCATGACCTCTGTTCATTCTCCAAGCCTTGCTGCATTCCAAAGGGAATGCCTATTAGTGCACCCAGATCTGGGAGCAATTGGTTTGTGCAGAAAACTTGAAGGCAGCAAAAAGTCCTTCAGCATCTGCCACACTGCTCCCTACAGACCTTTGCAACTCAAAACACTTCTAAAAAGCATGAAACATTTGCAGAATCATAGCAACAGGGAGAAGAAATCACCAACGACTAACCTGTAAGTAGGTGATAACTCCTTTAATTAGCACTTGTGTTTGGTTTGGGGGAGGGGTGCTGCCGGGAGGAGGGAGCTGGAGGTCCTTCCTGTTGTTCAAAGCCTGTTTAGCTTTTCAAGATTAAGAGAAGGCATCAGCTGGAATGCTGATTGACGTAATGCTCTGTCTACTCTGCATGCTTCTGGCAGATGCTAGCTGCATGTATGCTTATGCTTTCATCAAGATGACATCTGCTGCTGTTTGTGCGTGAATCAGATGTGACTTTGGGCCCTGAATGGTATCTGGATGCTACTGCGCCCAATTTTAAATCCAATGTCTTTGTTCGTGAATAGAATGGGTTTTTTGACAGCACCACCCAAACTTGCAAAGTCCACCATCTAGAAGGACAAGGGAAGCAAGTTATGGGAATGCCATCACTTCCAGAATCACTTCCGAGACACAGTCCATTCCAACTTGGACATATATGAACATTCCTTCATCATCGCTGACTTAAAATGCTGGAATTTCTGACATAACAACACTTTGGTAGCTGCTTCATCATGTGTTCAAGAAGAAGGCTCACCACTACCTTCTCAAGGACAACTCAGAATGAACAATATTGTTAGACTTGCTAGTGATGCCCATATCCCAAGAATCAATAAAAACAATCGTATTTAAATGCTACATACCATTGATTCTTAGTGTAGGATTTCATTTCTCTCTGATTCTGAGTACAAAAGGCCAAGAGTCAAGTAAGACTCTGCATTTATTTTCTAACTTTAAAGAGTTTAATCTGTCTCACAAGCATGACAGTTTCTATCAATGAAGTAGTTTTTCTAGTAAGTATAAAAAACATGATCAATTCTTTATCTTGAGATAAAAGTAAGGTACTCCATTATACCGTCTTCATGGGATCATAGGATCGCAGGATAGCTACAGCACAGAAGCAGGCCATTTGGCCTATTGAGTCTGTGCAGCCCTCTGCAAGAGCAATTCACCTAGTCTCACTCCCGACTTTTTCCTGTCGCCCTGAAAACTTTTTCTCTTCAGATAATTATTCAATTCTCTTTTGAAGACTTTGATTGAACCTACCTCCTCCACCACACCCTCAGGCAGAACATTCCAGCTCCCAACCACGTGCTATATAAAATAGCTTTCTTCATGTCACTGTTGCTTCTTTTATCATTCACCTTAAATCACTGTCCACCTGTCCTTGATCCATCTGCCAACTGGAACAGTTTCTCTCTTTCTACTCAGTCCAGATCCTCGTGATTTTGAACACATCTATCAAATCTATCTTAATCTTCTTTTCTCCCAGGACAATTGATCCAGATTCTCCAATCTAGCCATGTAACTGAAGTTCCTCATCCCTGAAACAATTTTTGTGATTTTCTTTTTCCTGTGCCCTCTATAATGGCTTCACATCCTACTTAAAGTGCGGTGTCCAGTACTGGACACAGTACTCCAGTTAAGGTTGAACAAGGGTTTTATACAGGTTTATCATAGCCTCCTTGCTTTTGTACTCTACGCCCCTATTTATAAAGCTCAGGATCCCATATGCTTTATTAACTACTCTCTCAACCCTGCCTGGCATCTTCAGTGATTTGTGCATATCTACCATCAGGTCCCTCTGCTCCTGCACCCTCTTTAGAATTATATCCTTCATTTTATATTGCATCTCCTTGTTCTTCCTACAAACATGAATCACTTCACACTTCTTTGTATTAAATTTCATCTGCCTCATGTCTAACCATTCCACCCGCTTGTCCACATTCTCTTAAAGTTTATCACTATTCTCCTGACAGTTCACAATACTTTCATGTTTTGTGTCATCCACAAATTTTGAAATTGTGCCCTGTCCACCTTCTGTCATTAATATATATATCAAGAAAAGCAGGGGTTCCAACATCAAGCTCTGCGAGCTTCACTGTATACCTTGCTCCAATCCACGAAACAACCTTTCACAATTATTCTTTGTTTCCTGTCACTCAGCCAATTTCATATCCATGTTGCCATTGTCTCTTTTATTCCACGGGCTCTAAATTTGTTGACAACCCTGTTTTGTGGCACTTTATCAAATGCACTTTGGAAGCCCATGTACCCCACATCAACTACATTACCTTGATCAATCCTCTCTGTTACCTCATCAAAAAGCTCAATTAAGTTAGTTGAACAAGATTTCCCTTCAATAAATCCGCACTGGCTTTCCATAATTAATCCACATTTGTCCAAATGACTGTTAATTTTGCCCCAGATTATCATTTTGAAAAGCTTTCCCATCACCAGTGTTAAACTGTCTGCCCTATAGTTGCTGGGATTATCCTTACATCCATTTTTAAACATGGATGTAATATTTGCAATCCTCCAAGTACCAACCCTGATTCTAAAGAGGGCTGCAAGATAATGGCTAGTGCCGCTGCAGTTTCCAGCCTTAGTTCCCAAATGCATCTCATCTAGTCCTGGTGCCTTAACGACGTTAAGAATAGCCAGTGTATCTAATACCTCTTTATCAGGTTTTAGTCATTCAGTGTGTCAACTACTTCCTCTACCACTATGACTTGGGCAGCATCTTCTTCCTTGGTAAATGCAGTTGCAAAATACTCTCACTTAGCACCTCAGCCATGCCTCCCTAATCAGCCCCACTCCTCCTTTTAGCACCCTTTTACTATTTATATACCTGTAGAAGACTTTTGGATTCCCTTTTATGTTAGCTGCCAATCTCTTCACAGACTCTCTCTTTATTTTTTTATTTCCCTTTTCACTTCCTTCTGAACTTTCTATCTTGAGCCTGGTTCTCAATTGTCTTATCCACTTGACATCTATCATAAGCACCCTTTTCCTGCTTCATCTTACTCTCTATCTCATTTGTTAGCCAGGGAGCTCTGAATTTGTTTGTCTTATCTTTCCCCTCTTGGGAATGTACCTTGACTGCACCTCCTCTTTGAAAGCAGCTCACTGTTCCATTACAGTTTTGCTTGCCAATCTTTGATTCCAAGTTACATAAGAACATAAGAAATAGGAATAGCAGTAGGTCATTTGGTCCCTCAAGCCTGCTCCACCATTCAATAATATCACCACTGATCTGATTATGGCTTTAGCTCCACTTTCCTGCTTGCTCCTCATAGCCTTTGACTTCCTTGTGGATCAGAAATTTGTCCTGCTCAACCTTGAATATATGAAATGATCCAGCCTCCACCATTTTCTGTTGCAGTGAATTCTAACGCTTAACAGCCCTCTGAGAGAAGAAATTCCTCCTCATTTATGTCTTACTGAAACAGACACCCCTTACTTTGAGCCTAGGCCAGATCTGTTCACATCCCATTGAAGTTGACCCTCCCCCAATTAATTATTTTTGCTCTCGATTGTTCCTTGTCCTTTTCCGCAGCTAACTTAAGCCTTATGATACTATGATCACTATCCCCTAAATATTCTCCTACTGACAATTGATTCACTTGACCCACCTCATTCCTCAGAATCAGATTCAGCAATGCCTCCTTCCTTGTTGGATTGGAAACATGCTGATATAGAAAACTCTCTTGAACACACACTAAAACGCTTTCTCCTCCCTGCCCTTTACACTATTATAATCTCAATCTATGTAGGATAATTAAAATTCCCCATTATATCTATCCATCCATCCATTTTCACACCACTTCTCCTGGTGAAGGTCACGGTGAAAGTAAGATGAGCAGGGCCTATCAGACTTCCTTTTCCTTAGTCATAGATTCTGTCTCCTCCTGGAGGATTCCCAGGCATTCCAGGCTAGCCGAGAAATGTAATCCCTCCAGCATGTCCTGGGACTGCCTCGAGGTCTCCACCCAGTGGGCTGTGCCTGGTACAGCTCCAGTGGGAGCCTACCAGCGGGCATCCTTATCACATGCCTGAACTATCTCAACTGGCCCCTCTCGATCTGGTGGAGCAGCCACTCTACTCAGAGAATCTCGTGGATTGCTGAACTCCTCACTCTGTCCCGAAGAGTACGCCCAGTAACCCTGCGGAGAAACTCATTTCCGCCACTTGTACCCGCAATCTTATCCTTTCAGTCATTACCCACAGTTCATGACTGTAGTTGGGGATGGGGATGTAGATTGACCAGTAAATTCCATTATAACTACTCTATCGTTCCTGCATCTCTATAATTTCCTTGCAAATGTGTTCCTCCTTAGCTTTCCCACTACCCCTGCAGTTAGTGCCCTATAAGGGGGCTGGTTAGCTCAGTTGGTTAGATGGCTAGCTTGTGGTCCAGAATAAAGTCAACAGCACAGGTTTGATTCCTGTTCCAGCTGTGGTAGGCCGAACACCCACCTCCTTGTCCTGTACCTGAGAGTGGAAGTCAATGGTGAACCAGCACTGAAAAACTGCCAAGGAAACAGCGCAGGATAAAACATCAACTGACAATAAGCCAAGGAGCTGCCTTCAGGCAGAGTACACATGAATGAATGAGTGGCCTAGAGAACACACCTAGCAATCTATTGTGTAATGGTACCTCTTACTATTCCTTAGCTCTAACCAAATATATTCTGTCCTTGATACTTTGAGGTATCCTCTCTATCCAGCACTTTAATATTCTCCTTAATTAGTACTGCTCCCCAAGCCAAGTTCTTTCTTCTATATCTTTCCTGTACACCTTGTAGCTAGTATTATAAACTATCCAATCCTGTCCCTTTTGATCCAGGTCTCTGCTTTCACCACAACATCATATTTTGATGTGGCTATCTGCGACTGCAGCTCATCAGCCTTATTTACCACACTCCACACAGTCACATAAGTTGACAGTAAACCTGATTTAGACCTTACTATATTCCCTTTCACTCCAACCCCACCTAATAGATTACTGTTTCCCAATTTACTGTTATCTGTCTCTCGTAATTCTCTTGGTTTTCCTTTCTAATATTGCTTCTTGATTCTGTTATCCCAAGTTAGCCTGAATCCTCGCCAATTGGACTAACAAGGCAACCTTTTGTTCTGTTCATTCATGGGATGTGGGTGTCACTGGTTAGGCAAGCATTTATTGCCCATTCCTAATTGCCATTGAGAAGGTGGTGGTGAGCTGTCTTCTTGAACTGATGCAGTCCGTGTGGCATAGGTATATCCACAGTGCTGTTAGGGAGGGAGTTCCAGGATTTTGACCCAGTGACAGTGAAGGGACAGTGATATATTTTGAAGTCAGGATGGTGAGTGGCTTGGAGGGGAACATCCAGGCAGTGGAGTTCCTACGTGTCTGCTGCCCTTGTCCTTCTAGATGGTGGTGGTTGTGGGTTTGGAAGGTGCTGTCAAAGGGGCCTTGGTGAATTCCTGCAGTGCACCTTTTAGATGGTACACACTGCTACTACTGTGCGTCGGAGGTGGACGGAGTGAATGTTTGTGGATGGGATGCCAATCAAGCGGGCTGCTTTGTCCTGGATGGTGTCAAGTTTCTTGAGTGTTGTTAGAGCTACACTCATCCAGGCAAGTGGGGAGTATTCCTTCACACTCCTGACTTGTGCCTTGTCGATGGTGGGCAGGCTTTGTGGAGTCAGCAGGTGAGTTACTCACCACAGATTTCCTGGACCTGCTTTTGTAACCACAGTATTTATATTGCTAGTTCCTTGTCTTCATCAGGATCTGAATGGTAAACCCAAGTTTCTATTGGCTTTGTTTACAAGGATATTATGGCTTTTCCATTCCTTATACTTCCTTGGTCTTGATTCTATAAGATCTTGGCTGTGGATCTCTTTCTAATATTATGCCTCCTTTCTGTTGGTCTCATAACCATACTCTCTCCCTGGACTGTTGCAATTTAAAATCTCATACTCTGTGCCTGAAGTTGAATTTATGAGCTTGATTGCATCTGTGTTTAACCCATGATCATCTGAGGTAATGTTAAGTTGTGGTGTTTGTTGTAGAGCTGGAAGTTGTGTTCGAAGCCATCTTCCCATCAACAATCCTGATGGTGAGAACCCTTCTTTTAGCGGTGGTGTTCTGTAATTAAGAAGGGCTAAGTTAATATCTTTGTTCTTTTTCATCAATTCCTTAATTGTTTGAACTCTTCTTTCTACTTCTCAATACGACTGACAATATTTAGGTGAGTTAGTCACATGCATGAATCCATATTCCTGTGCAAAGTTCGTTAGCAATCTGTGGACCATTGTCAGACACTGCAATGTCCGGGGAGCTATGTGTTGTGAAGATTCTCTTCAGTGATTGAATGACTGCCTCCGCTGTGATGCTCTGCAATCTGTTCACCTCAATCATCTGGAGTGGTAATCAATGCCGATGCAAAATACTTCACCTTTAAACTCAAATAAATCCATTCCCGGGTGCTCCCATGGCCTTCATGGAAAAGTGGGGGCTGACAGTGCTTCGCTCTGCTGTTGGGTATTCACTGCACACATAAGGCAATTTGAGATTAGTTCTCCTATAGCACAACTAATGCCTGGCCACCAGAATGACTGCTGGGCTCTCCAGCATTTCACTATCCCCAAGTGACCATGTATTTTTTTTAGAGAATTTCAAGCCAAAGTGTCTTAGGGATGACTATCATTAAAAACTAAAAAATCACCAATGATTGCTAGATGTTTTCACTGTTCCAAGTGCTAGTAAAGTATTGGGTTGTTCGGTGAATAATCTGGCCATCCTCTCTGGCAATACTCTCTAATTTGGATGCAGTTGTCATTATGCTGTTGTGCTTACTTAATCTCTTGTAGTCTATTCTCAGTGGCTGGTAAGTGTTTGGTAATGAGTGAAGTATATGCTTCCAGATGTTCAATGATTTCTTTATCCTTGTATTTTAAGTGTTGACCTATGATTCTCAGTGTAGTCCCTCCTGAACATCGTAACTGGTTGGATGATGGCTGTAATGTGATATATTCAAACCACTTCGCTTCATTAGATAAGACTGAAACATCTGCATCTGTGTCTAATTTAAACTCTGTGGAGTACCCATCCATTCTAGTTTAATGCCCACTAATTACTTTCTGTTTCACTAACTTCCCCTAAGAAGGTTATTTATTTTTCTGTGGCTCTTCCACTTCTTGTATTTGGTTTGGCCTTGCTATTTTCTCTTTTTTCTTGTGGCTACTTGTGTTTTAGGTTGACAGATGACTTTAAAATGTCCTAACTTTCCACCCTGCTCCCCTGACTTGGAAATATATCACCTTTCCTTCACTGTCACTGGGTCAAAATCCTGGAACTCCCTTCCTAACAGCACAATGGGTGTACCTGTACCACATGGATGCAACGGTTCAAGATGGCAGCTCACCACCACCTTCTCAAGGGCAACTAGGGATGGGCAATAAATGCTGGCCTAGCCGGTGAATTCCACATCCTGTGAATGAATAAACAAAGAAATTCTTCCTGCTTTGTGCAGGTGTTTCCTGTCACATTGAGAGTACCTCAAGATGACGGTTGGCGCACTTTTTCCCCGATTTCATTGGCTTTTGTTTTAATGCACTTTCTCTTTTCTGTCTGTCATGTTAAATGGTTTCACTCTTAGTTTCCAAGGGACATAATTTTCCCCATGAACAACCGCTTTATTTTTCTTTCTGAGCTTGGCCTGTTGTGCGATCTGTACTGCCTTAGTGAGAGTTAGATCTCTTGTTTGCAAAATATCTGACCCCACCTACAATGACATTGTGTATTAATTCATCTCTCAGGATCCACTAGTTGCAATTTCCTGCTAGACTGTACAGGTCATTCATGAATGAATCCATGCATTCACCTGGTTTTAATTTCCCCTTATTAAATTTTGCTAATTCAGCGATTAAATTTTTTGAGAAACAGAATTGAATGCCTGGAGGACTTCATCATAAGAGTTTGAAGCCTCATCAACTCCCTGTCTCGCTATTACATCATCAGGAACAGTTCCCACTGCATAGTGTAAAGGACTGACCTGATCCTTTTGTTCCTTTGTGTGAAAACCTGAAGTTGTTTGGTATCTAGAAAATCTCTTTCTCCAGTTATCCCAGTGTTGAGCTTGTTGCAAACCTTCAGAGCTTCGGAATGGTTCTGGGAGTGGCATATAGATTTCATGCTTATCCTAAGCCCAGGATCTGCTGATTCTTCAGTCTGGCTTGTAGATTCTGGTCTGTGCTCACTGCTGTCTGGACCCCGGGCCTATGTCTCAGCTTGCATCTGCTGCACCTGCAATCCTCCAAGTTTTTCTGGTGAATCATCAATCAATTTTCTTTTTATCCATCTTCCAAGGATCTGTAGGTCTGTTAGGTCAGTAGCCTTCACTTGGAGTTTTTCTGTGTCTTTCACTCTCTGTCTGCTGTCACCATGTTTCATTTTGTGTTTGGGATCTACATGCAGTTTTTAGGGTTAGACTTACAGTCTCCCTAAGGAAAGTACTTAAGAGTGTCGTTCATAAAACCATTATTATATATTTACAGCTCCATGTACATTCATACGAATGTGCAAACGTAAGAAATAGGAGCAGAAGTAGGCTACTTAGCCCCTCGAGCCTGCTGTGCCTTTCAATAAGATCATGGCTGATCTGTTTGTGTTTCGAATTCCACATTCCCATCTACCGCCGATAACCTTTGATTCCCTTGCCTAACAAGAATCTATCTACCTCCGTCTTAAAAATATTCAATGCCCCACCTCCACTGCCTTCTGAGGCAGAGTTCCAAAGTTACACAAATCTCTGATAGAAAAAAAAATTCTTCATCTCTGTCCTATAAGGGTGACCCCTAATTTTAAAACAGTGTCCCCTAAGTCTGGACTCACCCACAAGAGGAAACATCCTTTCCACGTCCACTTGTCGATACCATTCAAGATCTTATAAACTTCAGAGAAGTCACCCCTCAATCTTCTAAACTCCAGTAGAAACAAGCCCAGCCTGTCTAACCTTCCCTGATAAGATAACCTGCTCATTCCAAGTATCAATCTAGTGAACCTCCTCTCAGCCACCTCCAATGCATTTGCATCCTGCCTTAAATAAGGAGATCAAAACTGGGCACAGCATTCGAGATGTAGTCTCACTAATGCCCTGTATGGCTGAAGCACAACATCCTTACACTTATGTTCAGTTTCTCTCATAGTAAAGGATAGCATTCCATTAGCCTTCTTAATTACTTGCTGTACCTGCATACTAACTTTTTGTGACTCACGCACTCGGACACCTAGGTCCCTCTGTACCTTGGAATTCTGCAGTCATTCTCCATTTAAGTAATTCTCTGCTTTTTCATTTTTCCTGTCAAAGTGAACAACTTCACATTTTCCCTCATTATACTCCATCTGCCAAATTTTTGCCCTTTCACTCAACCTATCTATATCCATCTGCAACCTCCTTATGTCCTCTTCACAATATACTCTCCTACGTATCTTTGTGTCATCTGCAAATTTAGCTACAATGCCTTGCTCCCATCATCTAAGTCAGTGATACAAATTGTAAAAAGTTGAGGCCCCAGCACAGATCCCTGTGGGACTTCACTCGTTACATCCTGCCAATCAGAACATGACCCATTTATGCCTACTCTCTGCTTCCGGTTAGCTAGCCAAGCTTCAATACCATGAGCTTTATTTTCCACAATAAAATTTGGTGTGGCACCTTCTGGAAATCAAAATACAGTATATCTACAGGCTCCCCTTTATCTATAGCCCATGTTACTCCTTCAAAGAACTCCAATAAATTACATAAACATGGGTTTCCTTTCACAAAACCATGCTGATTCTTCCCAATTACCTTGAATTTTTCTAAATGCCCAGTTATAACCAACTTAATGTTTGATTTTAACATGCTCCCCACAACAAATGTCAAGTTAACTGGCCTAAGGTTTCCTGTTTTCTGCCTCCCTCCCTTCTTGAATAGAGGGTTATATTTGCTACTTTCCAGTCTGATGGAACCTTTCCAGAATCTTGCAAATTTTTGGAAATTTAACACCAACGCATCTACTACCTCATTAGCCACCTCTTGTAAGACCCAAGGATGAAGTCCATCTGGACCTGGAGATTTGTCAGCCCACAGCTCCATCAGTTTGCTCTATACTGCTTCCCTAGTGATTGTAATTTCACCAAGTTGCTCTCTCCCTTTCATTTCCTGATTTACAGCTATTACTGGAATTTATTTTATATATTGTATATTGAAGACAGAAGCAAAATATTTGCTCATTTCAACCACCGTTTTCTTATTATCTATTAACTCCCCATTCTTACATCATAGAAGACCGACAATCACTTTCTTACACTTTTCCTTTTTAAGTATCTGTAGAAACTCCTGCTATCTGTTTTTATATTTCTTGCTATCTTCCTCTCATACTCTAATTTCTTTCTCCTGATTAACCTCTTCGTCATTCTCTGTTGTTCTTTATATTCTGACCAATCATCCAATCTGCCATTCATCCTTACACAGTTATATGTGTTTTCCTTCAGTTTGACATTTTCCTTAATGTCTTAGTTAACCATGGATGCTGGGTCCTCCCCTTAGAATTTTTCTTTATATTAGGAATATACTTATTCTGAGCAATCTATAACATTCCTTTAAATGTCTGCCACCGGTTCTCTATTGATCTATCCCCTAGCCTAGTATCTCAGTTCACTTCATGCCCACATGGTTGCCCTTATTTAAGTTTGAAATACTAATCTCAGACCCATTCTTCTCCTTTTCAAACTGGATAGAAAATTCAATTATATTGTGGTCGCTGCTACCTAGGGATGCCTTTAATCTGATCATTGATTAATCCTGTCACATTACACAATACCAAGTTGAATATAACCTGCTTTCTGGTTGGTTCCAGGACATGCTGCTCTAAGAAACTATCTCAAAAGCATTCTATGAATTCCTCATCCAGGCTTCTACTGCCAATCTGATTTTTCCAATTGATATGTAGATTAACATCATCCATGATTATTGCTGTCCCTCTTTCACAAGCACCCAATATTTCTTCTTGTATA
Organism: Carcharodon carcharias; assembly: GCF_017639515.1. Taxonomy (NCBI): domain Eukaryota; kingdom Metazoa; phylum Chordata; class Chondrichthyes; order Lamniformes; family Lamnidae; genus Carcharodon; species Carcharodon carcharias. Next base: position 116,683,856 of record NC_054467.1, read on the forward strand.
TTTTGTCCTACATTGTGGCTATTATTTTAGGCCTACAGACCACTCCCACTAGTCACTTCTTTCCCCTACTATTCCTCATCTCCACCCAAACTGATTCTACATCCTGATGTCCTGAACTAAGATTATCTCTAACTATTGCACCAGTGCATCATTGATTAATAGTGCTACCCATCCATCTTTACCTAGCTTCCTAAACTTCTTGAATGTCATATACCTCTCAATATTCAGGGCCCAATCCATATCATGCTGTAGCCATGTCTCCGTAATAGTTATTTGATCATATTTATTTACTTCAATGTGCACTATCAATTCATTTACATTGTTAAGAATGCTGCACACATTCTGATACAGAGCATTTAGTCTTGTCTTTTAGCTATCTTTGTAACATCTATTCTTTACTATTGATGAATTATTGGGTTTTTTCTCTCTGTCCCTGCCATTCTCTGAACCTTATTTTCCATATTACTATTTTACTCTCTGCCTTGACTCTACCCCTTGATTTGTTACATCTAGCTTGATCCCTCACCACCCTTGTTTAAAGTCCTCTCAACTTCCCTATTTATGTGGCTTGCAAGAACACTCATCCCAGCATGGTTCATGTGTAGACCGTCCCAACGCTACCGCCATACTTTCCTCAGTACTGGCCAGTGCCCCACAAACTGGAACCCACCAGTCTTTGAGCCTCACATTCATTTCACTTACCTTACTTGTCCTATGCCAATTTGCACGTGGCTCAGGTAATAGTCCAGAGATTATTACCTTTGAGGTTCTGTTTCTTAATTTTGTGTTTAGCTCTTCATACTGACTATGCCGAACCTCTTTCCTTGTCCTTGGTACCTACATGGACCATAATGATTGAATTCCCTCCCTCCCACTGCAAGTTCTTCTCCAGCCCTGAGCAGATGTCCCAAACCCTGGCAATGGGCAGCCAAGACAACTGCCTGGACTCTTGCTCTTTGCTGCAGAGAACAGTGTCAATCCCCTTCACTATACTGTCCCCCACTGCCACTACGTTCCTGCTTGAATGGCTTCCTGTACCATGTGCCATGGCCAGCCTGCTCTTCCATCCTGCAGACATTGCTTTTGGCCACACAGGTAGCAAGCATCTTGTACCTGTTTATTAAGTGCGAAGTCTGAAGCTTCTCCACCACTGTCTGCTCAGTCCCTTTACCTTCCTCAATCACGGTCAAATCTTCTTGTCCCTCACCACTGACCAAAACAGACAACCCTATTATAAGAGGAATGACCGTCTTCTTGAACAAAGTGTTCAGGTATTTCTCACCCTGCCTTATGTTGCACAGTGAATGCAGTTCAGCTTCCAAATCAATAACCCTGATCTGGAATTCCTCTAGCTGCCTACACTTTCTGCAGATGTGTTTGTCATGGATCACCTTGGTGTCCAAAATAACCTACATTCCACAGCTGCAAAGTAACACCTGTCCTGCCATTGTTACTTATATTATTTTGTTAATTTAATTACTTCCTTAATTAACTTACAATAATCCCTACATTTACTACAATTTACATTGTTTATTAAAAATTAATATCACCTACAACTATAAGTTATACGTTTTTAATTTCAAAGGTAAATGTTTTATGTATTTATTTTAATTATTTTATTTTAAACTTTTAGTAATTTTTATTTATATTTACTTATTTTTAAAATTTATTTGAATTAATAAACTCTACTCCTTCCTTTAAGCTTTACTATTGCTATTACAAAACCTTACAGTGAAGCAAACCTTACAATCACCAATAAATTGTACCAGTATTTAAAAGATAAACCAGCAAAACAAGTAAAATACTCACCAACCAATCACTTACCGAGTTCCATATGACATCATACTTGATTTTCTCCAAACCTGATCCCACTGAGACCCACACCAGCACCAGCACCGCCATCAGCAGGCTCTTTCTGATCACCTGGTTCCTCTTGTACTCTCTTTCAATGTGTGTGTGTGTGAATTAATTGGATTAAAGGCAGCTTGCCTGAAAGCTTTGATGTAAACATGATAAACATGGGAGAAGTTTAGAATGTAAGGTGTGAAGGGACATTTGCATTTTTAAATAAACCACACTAGATTGTTTTCAAGGAAGGGGTGAAATGTGTAAACAAGCTAGATGAAGTTTAGAAACAGTGGGCAGAATTTAGCCCTTGTCGGGCAGGCTCGGTGAGGACGGGTGACTGTGGTCTGGAAGCCAACCATCTCCGCAAGCGAGGCCGGAAGGCGATTTCACACTGGCAGGCCAATTATGGCCCACCCAGCATGAAACGTGAGTGGCAGTGCTCAGTGCTGCCTATGTGGGGGGAGGGAGGAAGAGGACTAGCAGGGTCAGCATGAACTTCGCGCATGCACGCAAGTGCACTTTTGTGAATCTCCCTGAGGCACAGAGCTGCCTCAGGAAGATGAAGGGTTTTCAAAAAAAAGTAAAAAAGATTAGAAAAATGTTATAAAACATGAGTAGGGACATGTTATAAGTGAAATTTGAAAAATTCCATTTCGTTATATTTGATGTTGGAAACCTCATCCAGCCCATGGATGAGCTCTCCAAAAAAGTGAAAAGGCGGTCTGGCCTTTTTGCTTGCCCGCAAACCATAAGGTTGGACGGACAGTGAAAAATTTAAGTTAATTGATGCTTTAATAGCCTTAATACGCTTTTTAATTGTTGGTGGGCATGCTGCCAATTCCCGTGCATGTCCGTCGACTGAACTATCATGCGACTGCGTGTTGATGTCAGGACGCTCGCCCGACATCAACACGCGTCATTTCACACTTGCGCAGGTGGGGCGCGTGCTCATCCGCCGTGGTGAAAATTCTGCCCAGTGTGTTTATTTTTCCCAAAGATTACTGGTAAAACTTAGTGCTATGAGATATTTTAATCGTCAGAAAGGTAAGTCCCGGAGACATAGTGAAACAATGGGAATTTGCATTCAAAGGGGAAAATATGTATAAAGGAACGAAGGCTGTGTGTAAGAGTAGGCATTTTAAGATCTCATAAGTGTGAAAAGCCTTCAGCATCTATGCCTCAGGCTGCTATTTTCAAGGAACTGAAGTTAAGAAAACTCACTTTGAATTTGACTGGTTCAGGGCATTGTGTGTCACCTTGCCTGGGTCTTTTAAAATCTATATGTCTTACTATTGCCTTAACGAAAGTGTAACTGGGAGTCAGGTTAAATAGGGGTTTAGAAGTTATTATAGCAGTAATTTGCAGATATATGTATATGTTTAAAATTATTTCTCTTATTAATAAATGTGTAATGTAGTTTTGTAAAAACCTTTAAGAATCGGTGGTCTTATTACTACTGAATTCAAGGCACGCATCTCGAAATTTATACAAGCTGCAAAATAAGTTGTGGCAGTTGTTTCAAATTTCCCTTTGGGATTCGAACAACTCAGCATTTACCATTGGCAGTGCCATAACAGGCTCCTCTTGTGCTGTTTTTGAACTCTCAGCTCCTCTTGCCCTCCTTTTGAACTTTCAGCTCCTCTTACACTTTAAAAAAAATATGTACATCTCAGTCACTCTACACAAGGTTATACTTCTCCTTCCCTCTGGATTGCTGTTACTTGGTCATGTGATAATGCATCACAGTACTTAAATCAGTATCAGGTGCTTCTGATGTTAACCCTTTACATCCCTCTTGACTGGATGTTGCATGTGTTTCTCTTGAAAACCCATGTAGAATTGAGTCCTTTTTATAGTTTTCTTTCAAATTTGATGTTTGATCATCATACATGATATGGGTGCCTTAAGCACCATAGAGTCTCTTATCAGTTTTCAGGCCTTGATTCTTTTTCTTTGCAATAGTGAGCATAGTTTCATCTTATCTATTCGTCAGGATTTATAGCTTATGAAGGTATCATTTAATCTTGTTGTCACATAAGTTTCTCTCTCCAAACATCCTGCGCAATAAGCAGAGACTTGATTTTGGTCAAGTTCAGCCTTCTCTGCTCTTTTACCAAGTATCAAGGGATTCAGTTCTATTATTTTAGCTTTTTTCAAAACAAGTATCAGAAGTCCACATTGAAAGGTCCAAAATCCTTCATTAGGAAGTAGCTAATTAACATTCATTTGTTTTGTTTGTTTTACATTTAGATCTTGTTTGTGAATTCAAAGTTAGTTGAAAAATACATTTGAAATGATTGTGAAGAAGTCAATGGAACTAAGAATCAGGAACAACGCAAAAATAGCTGCTAATTCAATATCACCCATTTTACACTGTCACATAAAATTAAGATTTGCCCCAGATAATCCAAGTTGCAAAAAAAAAGGACTTTTGATGTAATGAGACAATTAATAATCTGGAACTATTTACCATTTTGCGATCTGTTCTTTGAGAAATGGCTGCACTTGGTGATAAAATTCCAATTTCAAATAAGGAGTCATGTCATGCATAGTTTACAAAAATAAGTTGTTATACCAACCAATTTATTTCTAAAATAAAAGCATGATTCATTGCAACTGTAGGTTTGTTTGCTTTACTGGAGATGAGGTCTGAGAACCTGCTTGCTGTTCAATGTTACCGATTGAAATTGTTTCACAGAACAACGGCTGTACATCTAGCACTGTTAGTTACAGTGCAGTGAGTCAATTTTAATGTCATGTACGAAGGCTGTCTTCATGGCTCATGGCCAAGAATCGTGGAAAATATGACGCAACGTCTAAAGGTGTAATCCACGAGTGATTTTGTGGCTTCTAGATTATGGTGTGGTTGGATTTTTGCGGTATGTTTCCAAGTTCCTCTCTTTGTAATCTTATATTCACAGTTTATGCTGTGAAGATACTGTGAGAAGAGAACAATATCGTTACTTTCCTACATGTTGCACTTTCTTCATTGGGTGCCCATGTCTGGAAAGGGACATTTCCAGGGCAATACATGTGAATGCCTAAGGTTGTAACTAGACACATTCCATTGCTGTTACACATAGCTAAACCTTAAGCAGCCTTGAAATTAACTTGTAGTATTGCTATGGTAGGCTGCTGAGCCCAAGCATTACATATCCTCATTGTTAATAAGCACTATTTTCTGTTTTTGTACATTTCAATAAAGTTCATAATTTTCCAAAATAGATATATTGCTTAATTATATAGTTAAACAAATATCACAATTGTATTTAGAGAAATGTTCTGGAAAGGAATTCACTTTCTACAGACTATTTATTTAATCATTAAGCATTTCCTTCTTATGATGCATCTGGGAAACTTATTTATTTATATTTTCAAAGGAGGAATTCTTCAGTTTGGTTAAAAGTTTAAACATCATGGGGCATGAGTGAATTATGAAGAAGCTTAGGAATAAGAAAGGAAAAAGTTTCTTATGCAAAGTGCAACATTTTACCAAAGAAGGTCACTGAGTTGGCCAGTATAAGTTTTCTTTGGCATATTCATTTGCACGAGTGGAGAGGACATTTTCCCACCTGATAGGTGCATTGCTGATCCAGTTGAATTTCCTGTGGTCAGTCTAATACAAGTTATTTGAATGGCTCTGATCTAGTTCTGAGGAGGATAGCATGGCGAAGCTTTGTCAATTCAGTGGCCATGCCATGCAGCTATGCTTAGGTGTAGATGTACCCATGAATATAAATATACCAACAAAAGCATACAGGGGCTGATATTTCAGGGTAGGCATGGTCCTGTTTCAAATCCTGGAGACAAGATCATTCTAATAATAGGTGTGGTTGACCTGCAACCTTAGAGGCATAAAAGAAGCACTATCTTCAAAGAAATTCTGGAAAATGAGAGCGGCACCCTGACACTCTCTGGGCAGGGGGCTTTAATGGACCAAATTTTATAGTTAAAAGAAAAATGTTTTAAATCATGAGAGATGTAAAATGACCTCTGACTGCTATTGCTGTTTTTCACTTTTGTTGGAGATCAAGATCTATCTCCCTGTCCCTCTAATTAGGCGAGAAGAGGAAAAAGTTGGAACGATATCTGACTGTAACTGTGGCAGAAATCACCAGGTCTGTACTGAACTATAAACAGGAAGGGTAAAACAGGGATAGTGAGAGAGAGAGAGAGAGAGAAAGAGAGAGAGAGATGTAATTCACTACAATCATAACACAGCACAAGCAGATAACACACAGTACTGCCATTTGTCTGACAGTGAGAACAGAGGCTGTCAGTGTAATGAACTTGATGTATTGGACAGGTTTCTACTTGAAACAGAGAACTTTATTACAGAGCTCTTTTAGAAGCTACATGCTTGAACCAAGTCCATGACTAGAAAGCTCTGCCCCCGGATTACCCGTGCTTAGGGCTCATTCGTCAGAACAATCAAGTGACACCTAATAGGCAGTAGGAAAGGCTATACTTTCAATCACTACAGTCAGATATTAAACCAAAGTAATACCAGTCTACAATATCAAACTGGAGAAAGTGCACATTGTACAATCCAAAATGACTAGGGAAATGTAATAAAAATCCATCAATTGTAAAAGGCTTTTTAGTATTCTGGGGGTGCTATGTAAATGTACAGCTTCAATTTTTGCAGAAAAATCTTCCTGTGCTACAATGTTTGATTGATGCCCAGCAATCTTCATATCCACATGGAAAGCGCATTTCCAACCCTGTGAAATCTGGTGTCACCCTGGATTAAATATGGATGGCTAACGGTTGGCCTGGACTCAGTCCTCCTGGGGCTCGGTCGGTGGAAAACAGAATATTCATTAAAATTACAGCTCTTAAAAGATTGAGGCTGCCATTTGAAGGGGTGGTGTTCATTATAAGGAGGAACATTGAACAGGAAATGCAAATCATTTGAAGAAAAAGCAATATCAGCTTCCTAGTGTTCAGGTGCTGAAAGTCTGATGATAACGTACAGTGACACACAGGCGTGCAGTGTGTGCTTATGTGAGTAAATACATCAGGCAATTAGTTTCTTCTGGAAGCTTGTTTTCTGAGCTCACCTTTGCAAATGTAAATGCAACTGTGGCTCCAGTTTGCTCTTAATGGGAATGCATTTAAAGCTGTTAACGACCTGTACAGTTCCCACAACTGCTAAATGTCCACTTGGCAAAAGCCACCAAACATACAAATGAGATAGACTTTTGCCTTTACTTCCTGAGCTTTAAACATTGCTTGGAAAATGTTTTAACACAGAAGAAAGTGTAAGCAGGGTTACATGCTGGTATCAGAACCTGCCTGATAGTCCCTCTGCTGAAATGATTGAAGGGTAATCTGGCCGTGTACCTCCTGTCAGGCTTTTCATTCTGTTCTTTGCCCAGACAAAGTTTAATGACCAAGCAATAAAGAAAAAAATTAATCCCTCATGTTTCCAGTCAGGTATCTCCAGGCTAGGGACTTTGGATTCAACCTCTGCAGAAGGATGTACAGCTTCATAAGCGGGACCTATGTGACCCTTCGGGCTTATCATGTAACATTCCTCCCAATATGAACAGGAAGGGCACAGTCTGATCACTGCATTCTGTGAGTCCACTGAAATGGGGACGTGATGGTAAGGATAGGACTTCCCTTACAAAAGGCAGGAACCTCATTCCTCCACAGGTCTGTTCAGCCCTAGCTGGAAGCCTTCTTGTCCTTGTGCCTTGTGATCTATAAGGGAAGACATCTAATTACATAGGATTTTCAACATAAACTCAGGCTATTCAGGCCAACTGGCTTATGCCAGTGTTTAAGCTGAAGATGAGTCTCCTTCCAGCCTGATTCATATATCAGCAATCCTTCAGTTCCTTTCCGCTTCATGTGTTTATCTAACTTTGCCTTAAATACATCTATGCTATTCCACTTGTAGCAGCAAGTTCTACATCCTAACAATTCCCTAGGTAGGAAGTTAAAATACAGCACCTAACACTGCCAAATTTCTGCAGGGCTTTCTCAATCTCCTGCCATATCTTCAGTGAAAGATCAGCAGAAACCCTGGAGTGAAGTTATAAATGCCCATTTATGCTATTTCTTCAGTGATTCTGCTGATTTTCTGCTGAAGTTACACTGAACGGCTGGGAGAAGCCCTAACCACTCCACAGAAATTACTTGCTGCAGATGTCCATGAGTGTTCTTCACTTCATGGCTGATTGCATAGATGAAATCCTTGTAATAACAACCCCACAAATTGATCCCTCTACCCTATCCACTATGTGCCAGAAGCAGGAACACACTCCTTTCTAAAACACCAACAGTCGAGCTCAGTAAGAGCTCTTCTTTCCCAGACTGCATCCCAGAGATCGGGACCTTAGGCCTGACCAACTGTAGATAAAAATGACCTTGGCACCTGGTGAGTGGCTTCTCCCCTTCTCCCAATCCTGCCTGCTCCTGCTCGCCTACGCTCAGTGCACTAGCCAGTGAACTAGGTATTTGATCCCCTGAGCTCGATATCTCTGAGTTGGTGTTTTGTGAATGTGAGGTACAGAAGACAGAATTTAGTTCTCCTGGCGTGTGTCATGATGGTGGACCTGGAAGGCCGAGAGACGATTGGTTTTCAAAGGCATCATGCCTGCTAAAATGTTGAGAATGAAGGGCTCACCAGCCTCCCTTGCCTTTTCTGTTTATGAAAATTGGAGACTGGTACCAGTGAACTCTGACTACCACATGTCTACGGACAATAACCACCTTCACCTGTGGGAAACCAGCAATGGCCCTGAGGTCTGCTGATTTTGTGGTCTGGCTCTCTGGATCGGTACTGAAGTTATTTTTAATGCCACTGCCACTGGGTTCCCTCCAAGTCCAAGGGACAACAACTCATCCTGGAATCAGGCATACAGGTCAGTGGCTGCCTTGCCAGGCATTCTCAGCCATTGTTGACATTGCCTCTCAGACAGCTGCAGGTAGTTGAAGTGGGTGTGGGAGACTCTAAGATGCCTTATTTCTCATCATTGCACTGGCCCCCGGTTGCCTCCATTCTGAACAGCCTCAGCATTTGGCACCGTTCCTTGTTGGCCTTCTTGCCTCTGTTGTACATGACCCAATGCCATCCTTCCTCCTCTGCCTGAGGCTCCAGGAATGTGAGGTGCACGAGAACCATTTTCTCTCCAGAGGTTGAACAGAGGACAGAAGCCAGGCAAAGGTGTATGCTCCACTGGTATCCTGGCCTTCAACAAAAACCTTGTGTCCATCATTTTCGCTGGGGGTGGGGGTTGGCGTGGTGGATGAGATATTTCACAGATCCACGGTTCACAGAGGCAGCAGCACATTTAACCCTCAACTGCCTTGACTCAGAAGCCAATTTCATTGGTACTAGGTTGGCATAGGGTCTATGAAAGGCTATGGCCAGAATTTTCACTTGGTGTGCAGGGGTGGGCCCGACATGCTGATGCCTAAAATAGCATGTGGTGACATCGGGCATGCGTAGCGAGGTCCCTGCCTATCATTCAGATCTTTCGCTTGGCGGGCGCACACTGGAATCGGCTGCATACCTGCCGAACTGTCAAAGAACTGTTAAGGCCATTTAAAAACCAATTGAAATCCATTATCAATGCTGCCTGTCCAACCTTAAGGTTGGTGGCAGGCGAAGAACCCAAGCGGCCTTTGAGTTTTTCAGGAAACTTTATCCACGGGCAGGATGAGATTTCCTGAAGGTTTTATTAAATAAATAAATAATTTTTGCTCAATTCATAAACATGTTCCAGCTCATGTGACACTGTCACATGAGGGGACATGTTAATAATTTTTAACTTTATAAAAAATCTCAATATGTTCTTACTCTCCCTGAGGCACGGAGCTGCCTCAGGGAGATTTCTACGCTCTTCGCCCTGCCCTAACAGGTAGCGCTGAGCGCTATTGGCTGTGCTTCACGCTGGGCAGGCCTTAATTGGCCCACCCACGTAAAATGACAGTGTGGAGCCGATCGCATGCGGCAATCGACTCTGCACCCACCCATGCCCGCTCCCCACCGGCCTGCCCGACATGGGGAAAAATCTCCCCTCTGAGATGAATGGGAGTCATGGGTTGGCATGAGTTGGCATTAAGTTGACATGGAGGATATGATGGGCCATGGGAATGGGTAGAGAGGCATAGGTTGGCATGAAGGATATGAGGGATCATGGGGAGTGGGAATGGGTAGAGAGGCATGGGTCGGCATGGAAGATATGCGAGGCCATGGAAGATGGGTAGAGGGACATGAGATAGCATGAAAAGGGCTTGGAGAGTGTGTGGGGATTAAGGGAATGTGGGAGCTGAGGGTTAGAGAACTGTTTTTCATTTTATTGTTTTTGTTACAACTGGGACAATGTCCCAGAGCACCAATACGAGCCTTTTAACCAGCCCACCTCAGCACCCTGTGGCTGCCTCCACACTGTTTCCGGAAGTGGCTGGCCCTGGTCCATTCACCCAAACCCCAGAATGGAAATCCGACCATTCGGTGAATTTTCTCTTGAGTTGGGTTTGCGGAGTCGGGAAATTTCCCCACTCTGTGTACCTGTCTCGGGAACAAAAATTCGGCTCTTTATGTCTTCTTGGCAACTTACCTCTTTACCAATCTTTGTGTCATCAGCAAACTGAGCTACCGTACATTTGGTCCCTTCATCTAAATCATTGATATAGATTGTAAATATTTGATCCCTATGGCACTCCATTTCCTCCTCTCTCTCTTAAAAAATGGGAAGAAACTGTGCGGTAAAGGCATATTTCTCAGCAGTGCACTGGATTTAACAATACCAAAAACATACCTAATAGTAAAAACGCCTAGACTTCTGACATTTTGGCAATTAAGATTTGAGCACAGCATGTACATTGCTGCTGCAAGACACTAGTACACATTTCTTAAAGAAAGGTTTTGTTTCTCATGGACTTTCACCTTCAAGTCATCTGCCATAGTGGCATTTTGAAACTTAGCCTTTTAGAAAAGGATGGTTCCATCCTGAAACATCTCCATGGGTGTTGGTGATGTCACTTATAGGTTGACCCATTAGATAACATAATTGAAAATCAAAATTCCGCGGATGCTGGAAATCTGTAATAGAAACAGAAAATGCTGGAAAACCTCAGCAGGTCTGGCATCTGTGAAGAAAGAAACAGTAACATTTCGAGTCCATATCACTCTTCTTTAGATAACATAATTAACTCAGTTTGCACTATTCTGCCTCCCTCAAATTTCAAGGCTGAGTACCCTGTAAGGAAATGTCAAAATGTCAAGTGTGGTGGAATATGATTGAGTACCCTGTAGGGTAATGCCGAGTGTGATGGGATAAAATTTGAACATTGATTTGGGCATCTTTATCTAGCATCAGTTGTAGCAGTATTGTAATTATTGCAATTTCTTTCCTGAAACAGATTTATAAGAGAGTTTAGTTTTTATGCTTACATTCCATGATTGCCTTTGCCAAGACGGTTGGCAACCAACTTTTCTCAGGCCTGTAAGCTTGCCAATCTATGCCCAGCAGGTGTGATGGTGCCCTGCTGGCTGTGCCTTTCGATAAATTGATGGAAATGTACTGCCTTTGTTTGTTGTTCAGAGCAGCTTGGATTGAGGACAATAGTGAAGGAAATGATTGCATTTTAAAGTATTTTAGAAACATTTATTCAGAAACTTTCAGGACAAGTGTATGAAAAAGGAAGTGTAACATTTAAATTAAACAATAAAAATTAATTTAAGGTGCCTAATTATTCCAGGCATTTTCTGTCAATCTTAATTTTTAATAGCAATTTAAAAATAACATTCAACTGACAATTATTTTAAATGTTGCTGTTCTTTGCTTGCTATTGTTGTTTTTAATTATTTACTGTTGCTTTTTGTATTGATTCCTCCAGTTCTAATGTCAAAATTGAGTGATGATAATAATGGTTTTTTACACTGGAATGCAGGAATGTATTACAATACATTATATTCTATGGCTGGTTTCACTATCTTTATCCGTCTAGACTTCTTCTAAAAGCAGTGTCATTTTACTGTAAGCAAAGGTTCAATCTCACAATCAACTTTCTATACTTCCAAGATGACTTTAGATACTGGAGTTAACGTTTCGAGCCTGTGGGAAGAATTTTCCCTCCTTCGGGGAGGAAGCGTAGGAGTGGGCGCAGGCAGGTGCGCCTCCAATCAGCGTCCCCGATTGGGGACGCGCCGCCATTTTACATGGGTGGGCCAATTAAGGCCCGCCCAGTGTGACTTTAGCCAGGAAGTGCTATGCGCTCCCTGTGCAGGCGGGGTGGGGGGGTGTGGGGGGGTGGTGTGTGTGGTGCGGTTGGGGGATTCCCTCAGCCGAGAGTGTGTTCTTTCATGCATGCGCACAAAAGAGCGCACTCATCTTCCTGAGGCTAAGTGCAGACTCAGGGAGATCGGCTCCACATTCAAAAATGTTACAGAGACAAATGCAAAATTTCCCTGACATGTCCCCTTATGTGACACTAGGACATGTCCATCCCTCAGTCAAACCTTTATTAAAAATTAAAAAACGCTCATGAAACCTGATCCTGTCCGTGGATGAGGTTTCATGCTTTTTCTGAAGCCCGCTAGGGCTCCCAGCCTGCCCGCCAACCTTAAGATTGGACAGGCAGGTCCATTCATTATGTTGAGTACTTTGTCCATGGCCTCAATAGTCCGTTGATAGGTCGGTGGGCGCACAGCTGATTCGGCTGCGCCCCCGCCGACCTGAAAATTGAAATGGGATGGGGTGATGTTGGGAGTTCTGCCTGACGTCATCCCATGTCATTTTATGCGTCGGCGAGTGGGCCCCGCCCCCTGTTCGCCAACCTAAAGATCCTGCCCTATATGACTCTCCTTCAACTCTAGGGACTTGAAATGTTAACTCTGTTTCTTTCTCCACAGATGCTACAAGACCTGCTGAGGTTTTCCAGATTTTCTGTTTTTATTTCGGATTTACAGCATCGGCACTATTATGCTTTTGTTTTAGGTACTAGACAATGGTATTAAAGACCCACAGCCTTCTGGTACATCACTTGCCACAAAAATGGCCTTCTGCTCACCAAAAACATGGCCATCATTGCAGGAAGGGCAGGTGGGGGCTGAGAAGGATATTCCTTTATATCTTGGATTCATTGTATCCCTAGCTCTCAGAGAGAGCCAGTATTACATTAATGGCAATATGCCTGGTGAGATCATACTGGCCAGACAATGTCTGGAAGTGGGCCACACCTGTAGGATCCAAGGCTGGGATTACATACAAACATACAAATTTGGAGCAGGAGTAGGCCACTCGGCCCCTCAAGCTGTCTCCGCCATTCAATAAGATCATGGCTGATCTGAATGTAACCTCAACCCCACATTCCTGCCTACCCCTGATAACCTTTAGCCCCCTTGTTAATGAAGAATCTATCTAGGTCTGCATTAAAAATATTCAAAGACTCTGCTTCCACCGCCTTTTGAGGAAGAGAGTTCCAAAGACTCACAACATCAGCGAGAAAAAAATTCTCATCTCTGTCTTAAATGACAGACCTCTTATTTTTAAACAGTGACACCTGGTTCTAGATTCTCCCACAAGAGAAAACATCCTCTCCACATCCACCCTGTAAAGACCCCGCAGGGTCTTAAAGGTTTCAATTAAGTCACCTCTTACTCATCTAAACTCCAGTGGATACAAGCCTAATTGTCTATCCTTTCCTCATAAGACAACACACCCATTCCTGCTATTAGTTTAGTAAATCTTCTCTGCTTCTAATGCATTTACATCTTTCTTTAAATAAGGAGACCAGTACTGTGCACAATACTCCAGGTGTGGTCTCACCAATGTCCTGGATTGTGGTTTGGACCCAGAGGGAATAAAACTCTTTTTGGGAAGAGGAAACTTGGCAATTGCACATGGATCTCCTGGCCTTTCCACCATGAAGGGCACATATGCTGGATCCTTAGTGGTTCAGTCACCAGCTGTTGAGAACATCATGGGCAGGATTTTTACCTTGTTGGGTGGGCACGGTGGGTGGGCCCAAGAGTGGACACGAAACTGACCGCCGCCCGCGATTGGGCCCTGACATTGATTTCACGCTGGCTGACCAATTAACAGCCAGCTGATGTGAAACATGCACTGCAACACTGAGCGCTTCTGGGCTGGGAGTGGGAGGAGGGCGAGCGCGGAAGTTTGCACATGTGTGAGGATGTGAGCAATGAAAGCTCCCTGGGGCACGGAGCTGCCTCAGGGAACTGAAGATTTTTGAAATCAAAAATAAAGAATTTACAAATCTTAAAAACATGTCCCCTTATGTGACTCTGTCACAAGAGCAAGGACATGTTATAAATGATATTTCAGAATTTTAATTTTATTTTTAATTCCTGTTGAAAACTTCATCCCTCCCATGGGTGAGGCTTCATAAAAAATCCAAAGGCTGCTTGGCCTTTTCGCCTGCCCGCCAACCATAAGGTTGGACAGGCAGTGAAAAATTGCATTCAATTAATACTTTAATGGCCTTAATAGGCCTGTTAATTGTTGGTGGGTGCACTGCAGGCTCCCGTGTGTGCCCACCGGCCGAAATATCACGCAGGTGCGCGATGACATCGGGATGCTCGCCCAGTGTCATCACACATCATTTTACGATTGAGCTGGTCAGGTGCACGCCCACCCTTTCAGCGAAAAATTCAGCTCCATGTGTTCTCATTGAAAGGAATCTCCCGCCTGACCCTACAACCTTTAGTGGATCAGTGGTAGATGTCCTGAGTTGGCATATTTTGGCACCTATGCCCCCAGGAATCTCAATTTGATTTAGGGCAGTTGACTAAAAGTTTGGTCAGGTTTTAACAAATGTCTTAAAGGGGAGAGGGGGATGGAGAGTAGAGAGGTGGAGAGGATTATAAGGAAGGAAATTCGGCAGCTGAAGGCACTGTCAACAATGGTGGAGCAATTAATATTGGGAGGTCAAAATTAGAGAAGTGCTGATATCTCAGACAGCTGTAGGGCTGTAGGAGTTATGGAGATACAGAGGCATGAGGCCACAGAGGAATTTGAAAATAAGGATGAAAATTTCAAACCTGAGGTGTTGTGAGACCATGTGGCAATGTAGGTCGATGAGCAGAGGGGTGAGGGGTGGATGTGATTTGTTGGAAGTTAAAGCATCGACAGCAGAATTTTAGATGATCTGAAGCTTATAGAGGGTGATAGGTGGGTAGCCAGGAGAGTATTGGAATAGTCAAGTCTGAAGCAAAAGCATAAATGAGGGTTTCAGCAGCTGCAGGCCTCACTTCCTTACATTTTTCTGGGTGCAAGGCCTTGCCAAGGTGTAAGAATGTATCTGTGGTCCATTGGGCCTTGGCTAATGATGCAAATATGGGTGATTTCAGGTGAGGTCAGATACAGCATAGGAATCATCTGATAGTACCTGCAGTTCTGTTTATGGAATAGAATTGGTGAAGGTGTGGAATCTAGTCCTTCACCCCTGTCTTTTGGCCAGTGGATGAAACGTAGCTTGGGAAATCCTGAAGAATGAAGAATTATTCCAAACACCCATATGTCACAAAATGGTTCATATGACATCTCTGGCTGAAAGAACAACACTTGAAATCACAGATTTAACTGTAAGAACAATATAATTTAATCTGCCATGCTGGCTAATTCTTTAATATATGCTTTCTGATGACCCCACATAGAATACAGAGTGTACCTTACAGTATCTTATCAGAGTACCGTATAGTATCTAATATTTAAATCCGCACACACAATCAGCTATCATTGTGACATCCTTCCAATATTAGACCATAAACATATCCATGACTTTTCTGCTTGGTGTCGGTAGCGTAGACTCCATTCATTACTAAACATAATGCAATAAATTTTATGAACATACGAACAAGGAGCGGGAGTAGGCCATTCAGCCCCTCGAGCCTGCTCTGCCATTTAATAAGATCATGGCTAATCTGATAGTAACCTCAAATCTGTATCCCACCCACCCCTGATACCCCATCACCCCCTTGTTTACCAAGAGTCTATCCACCTCTGCCTTAAAAATATTCAAAGACTGCTTCCACCACTTTTATAGGAAGAGAGTTCCAAAGTCTCACGATCCTCTGAGTGAAAATTTTTTGCCTCACCTCTGTTTTAAATGGGCGACCCCTTATTTTTAAACAATGACCCCTAGTTCTAGATTCTTCTACAAGAGGAAACATCTTCTTCACATCCACCCTGTCAAAACCCCTCAGGATCCTTTATGTTTCAAGCAAGTCACCTCTTACTCTTCTAAACTCCAGCAGAAACAAGCCTAGTCTGTCCAACCTTTCCTCATAAGACAACCCACTCATTCCAGGTATTAGTCTGGTAAACCTTCTCTGAATTGCTTCCAATGCATGTACATCCTTCCTTAAATAAGATGTCCAAGACTGTACACAGTACTCCAGATATGGTCTCACTACTGCCCTGTACAACTGAAACATAACCTCCCTACTTTTGTATTCAATTCCCCTTGCAATAAATGATAACATTCTATTAGCTTTCCTAATTATTTGCTGTACTTGCATTCTAGACTTTTGTGATTCATGCACTAGGACACCCAGATCCCTCTGCATCTCAGATTTAACAAATCGTTATTTCCTAATTCACTGAGTAAATCAATTTCTTTGATTATGAATGTCAGATAAGTTCAGCGCATCACAGTCCAATATAACTTCAGCTTTTTGTTCAGTATTCCACTTTCTGGAACTGTTTTTTCTCTTTTCTTGAACTAGAATAAACTGAACTTCTGATTTTCATTTCACTATTTAACTGTGGCATCAATTGTGATAAACACCAGTATGTACTTTGATGCTCCTCAATGAATCATTCCAGTTACATTTTTACATACTTGCAAACACATAGGCACATGCATTGTGTAATAATATGCCGTTTTTCAACTAAAAACTGATTTCCAATTTCAAGTTCTGTCACTAAATCTCACAAAACCTTCATATCACTTTGGCCGTCTCCTTTCGTGCTGTGGTCTGCCTGTTGTCTCAGGAACTCTGGGCATCACGTCAGGGTTAGGAAGTGTCATCATCCCCTCTGGACAATTAACCCTAACCCTAGCCAATGCTTTTCCCTCTGGATAACAAGCTGTCTGCCTGCCATCAGCATTGCTGTCTTGGAGCCCCTATATCAGGTTCATTTGCTGTTGTGACTTTGTCGCCATGATACTTCTTGAAACATGAAAGGCAGAATTTTGCCCTTGATGGACGGGCGGGCCCCACCAGCTCGGCGGCGGGCGGGCAGCCCATTGCCGCCACCAAAATGGGCCCCGCCGCCGTTTTAAGTGGGCGGGTCAATTAAGGCCTGTCCGACGGAAAGCGCTATGTGCTTCCTGTGCGGGCCGTGGGGTGGGGGTGGGGGGGGGGGGGGGGGGTGGGGGGGGTGCGTGGCGGAATTCCCCAACTGTCAGAGTGTGTCTTTGGTGCATGCGCATGAGAGAGCGCACGTCTCCCTGAGGCTAAGTGCTGCCTCAGGGAAATCGCTGACAGTTTTTGAAAGTTTAAAAATAGAAAAATAAAAAAATCATTAACATGTTCCCCTCTTGTGACAATATCACAGAAACTTTATTAAAGTTTTTTAAATGAGGTTTCATGTTTTTTCAGAAGCCCGCCGGGGCTCCTGGCCTGCCCGCCAGCCTTAAGGTTGGACAGGCTTGGCCTTTAATTGAGTTAATTATCCTGTCAATGGTCTCAATTGGCCATTGCCAGGTCGGCGGGTGGACAGCTGATTGTGCTGTACCCCCACCTTCCTGAATATTTAAATGGGGTGGGATGAAGTCGGGGGTTCCTCCCAACATCATCCCACGTCATTTTCGTATCGGCGAGCGGGCCCTGCCCCAGCTCGCCAACGGAAAAATTCTGCCTGAAGAGTTTCTGTCATACAGTGCTCCTTCTAATGACTGCACAGTCACACTGTTTCCCTTCTTGGTGATGGCAGCATATGGCTTGGGGTAATATGGTGCATCCACCTTACTTGGACTCTCCTGTCCCAGCAATACTTCATCATATCACATCAAACTGTCTAGCTCCTTTTCTGTGGTCTGCACAAAACTTTGCAGCACCCTTTTTCTCTGCATCATGATCTTGAATCTTCTGATCAACACTAGCTCTAGGATCTTGGCATATATTTTGCATCCATACAGCAGCTCCGCTGAGCTCTTTCCCATCGTACTGTGTGGAGTTGCTCTATACGTGGCCACATATCACAGCAATGTCTCCTTCCAATGTTGTCCTCAGCCTGAACAATCCTCATCCATTTCTTTAAGCATTGGCTCTGTTGCTCCACTTCCCCATTTGCTCATGGCCATTTAGGGGTTACTCCATGACGGTGAATACCTGTGACTTGCATGTAATCTGTAAAAGTCTCTGCAATGTATTATGGCCCATTGTCTGAATACAGAGTGACTGGGAGACTATGCCTTGCAAATATTTCAGTCACTGCAGACACTGTTTTCTTTACTGTTGAAGGCTTCATCACAACATACTCATAGTAATGGCTGTAGTAGTCAATTACCACTCGTAAGGACTCTCTTGATGGAAGTGGGCCAAGAGGTCAACTGCTACATCCTCCCATGTTCCAGCTGGTAGCAGTGTGCTGCATACTTGTTCTGGTGGATAGAGTTTGCTGACAAGCTGACATCCATGACACGTTTTGACAAACTGCTCCACATCTTTCTCCATCCTTGGCCACCATGCTTTGTTTCATAAGTTTTGCTTCATACCAACCACTCCCAAGTGACCCTCATGAGCTACCATCACCTGTCTAGACCTAAGCTTTTGTTGCACTACAGGTCTGCTGCCCCCGAGGACACATTTCCAAATTGTGCACAGTTCATCTTGTATAGTGGTGTAAGCCTTGACTGGCAATTCTCCCAGTTTCCAACTTGGATTCTTTGTCTGTTGTCATCCAATTCTGGATCTTTGTCTGACTCTCTTTGGACCTCTCTAATTGTCATTTTTCTGGATGTAGCATGAACTGCCACAACCACACAAATGATTCAGCTTCCTTCTCTAGTGAGGATCTGTGTGTTTGATCCTCCCTCAGTAGTCATGACAACAGGTAGGCGATGTTCATCTTTCTTTGTACTTGCGCTGCAGGAGTCTCAAAACCCATCTCTCGATTCTGGCATCTGGTTTGAATCTGAGAGAATAAGCCATCTTGAATGGCTTGTGATCTCTCACTAATTCAAATTCAATGTCGAAAAAGTATGCATGGAATCTTTCACGTGCCCACACCAATACTCGGGTTGCTTTCTCCATCTGAGAATATCTCATTCCCACATCTGTCAGAGACGTGCTCACATAGGCACTGATTCTCAGGCCTTCAGCATGCATTTGTACCAGCACTGCTCCTAATCCTACTGGGCTAGCATCTACTATGACTTTCATTAGTGCATTTGGGTCATAGTATCCCAAGGTTCAAGCACTTGTCAAGCTGTCTTTCAAAACTTTGAAGGCAGCTTTCTGTTCATCATCAAATCTGATCCATTAATTTTTTCTGGTCAACTTCCTCAATGGATCAGGTTAGTGAAGTTTATGATATACATCACACAATAATTCACAAGTCCCAGAAATCTCACCTTGCTGGCATTTTGTGGTTCATGTGTCTCTGCTTTGCTTCTATCTTGTTTTGGTTGAATTGATTCAGCCCCTGGTGAGTTTATGAACATTAGCTCTGTTATGTCCAGCATGTATTTGTCTGCATTTATCGTAAGTCCTGCTGACTGCAATCTAGCCTCAACCCCTTGGCAGGTTCCTCTCTATTAGCTTCATGAATAATGATGAAATCTGAGATATTGGCTGTTTCTGGGATTTTGTATTGATAAATCTCTGGCGCTGCGTTGATGCCAAAATAGTAATCGCATGTATCAGTAAAGTCGACATTGGGTGATAAAATGTTGTCACCTTCCGTGAATCAGATTGAAGCTCCAGCTGGTGGTATCCCTACTTTAAATCTAATTTGGAAAATACCTTGCTTGTTGACAACTCTTGAAAGACTTTGTCCATGGATGGGAGTTGGGTAACGTTCTCTCACTACTGCTTCATTCGCTTGTCGCACATCAACATAGAGTCTGATGTCTAGGTTTAGGCTTGACCACAACAGGTCTCACCCACAGGGTTGGTCCTTCAACTGGCTCAATGATGTCTTGATCAAACAGTTCTTTGATCTTTGCCTCAACTTTCCCTCAGACCAGATGATGTTTTGTGTACAGTAGAGCTACAGGCTTCATGTTCTCGTCAATGATTAATCTCACTTTGTTGTTGTGTAACTTCCCAACTCTTTGAAACACTGGTCTAAACTCCTTTCTAAACTTTGCTTAGGATTTCACAGAATTCATTTTCAATCTGATGTGCAGCATCCCCAAGGCTTGAGCAGTTTCTTTGCTCAGAAGAGGCTCATCATCCTCCTCAATCACTACAAATTCAGCCTGTACATTCTGATCTCCAGCTCTCACATCAGCAATGAAGCATTCAACAGCTTAAAGTGGGATTTTAGATGCAAAGGATAGAACTTTTTGAAATATTTTTGAGATGTACACTTGATTCTCTTTGCCTTCAGTTCCTCCCACAGTGCTCTGTTGGTGACATTACTGTTACTGCCTGAATCTACAATAATGCTCACTTCAATACCATCAACAATCACTCAAACATTCTTGCAGTTGCTCCAGTTGGCAGAAGACCTGCATCCATGATTGTTATTCTTGTCCTCACTGTCTGTATCTTCTTCAACTCATCATGTGCTATTTTAATCTCTCTTCTCTATATGTGGTTTGCCAGGCTTTCCTCTGTACTTCTTGATAAAACGGTCTTTTTCCCAACGATTTCTGCATATCTTTCCCTTGGCAGGGCAGCAGGCATCTTTTCCATAGTGCCCCACATTGCTACATCTGAAACACTCTCTCTCAGACCTATGCTATTTACATTTACACGTACCTGGATTCCATCGTGCCACTTAGGTAACCTCAACTTTTGTTGTGCCACTGGCAGAGGTGGAACCAAGTTTCATGCTGGGAAATTGTCCATCCACTGCTTCCAATGCAGCCGCTATTTTCAAAGTGTCATCCAACATTAAATCACCTCCTCTTTCCAGCATATTAAGCCTCAACTTATCCGACTTGCAATGTTGGACCACCTGATCCATTATCTGGTTATTCAGGTTCATCGCAAAATAAATGCACCCATCCAAAGCCTGCCTCAAAGGTGTTGCAAATTGGGCTACGGGTTCCCATCTTTATGTCTCATCTGGTGGAACACATGCCTTTGGGAATGTGGCATTTGGTGTCATCACATAATGGTCCTTCAAAGCTTTCACTGCACTTTCATAATCCGTCTTTTCTCCTGTGTCATGTAACATCTTGAATGTCTCACTAAAACATCTGCATTGAACAACAATAATGCCCATCACTGTGGTCCAAAAACAGGCTGCAGCTGTCAACATATGCTTCAAAATCCTTCAGATACACTTTCCAATTCACATTGATGGAACTGGCATCACCTGTTCGAACAAACAGCTCAATTTCCTGGACTGCAGACATGTCAGCTCCAGCAAATGTCCTGAAACAATCCTAAATATCTCCATATTTATCCTCTTCGCCAATGTCACATCTCAGGCTGAAAGAACAACACTCAAAGTCACATATTTAACTGCAAGAAAAACATAATTTGATCTGCCATGCTGGCTAACTCCGTAACATGTGCTATCTGGCCTTCAACCCCTCCAGGTGAGGTGGCCCCATATGTAGTAAAGACTGTACCTCACGATATCTTATCCAAATACCATATAGTATCTAATACTCAAGTCCACACAGAACCAGCTATCATCATTACATTCCTACCAGGAATGAATAATCAATAAGATAAAAGCAAAATAATGCGGATACTGGAAATCTGAAACAAAAACAAAAATTGCTGAAAAAACTCAGCAGGTCTGACGGCATCTGTGGAGAGGAAGACAGAGTTAATGTTTCCAGTCCGTATGACTCTTCATCAGAACTAAAGAGAAATAGAAATGTGGTGAAATATAAGCTGTTTAAGGGGGATTGGACAAGTAAAGCTGGATAGAGGGCCAGTGATTGGTAGAGGCAAAGGAGAGATTGCAAAAGATGTCAAAAACTAAAGGTCAAAGGGATGTTGACAGTAGTGATATTAGCTAAAGGATGTGCTAATGGTGACATTAAGGGTAGAAAGCAGGACGAGCAAGTGACTGATGAATAATCAATGTTTTATCAGCAGTGATCAGATTCAAAGAGTGGAATTTTCTGGTAGCAACAAGGTTGTTGAAGATGGGGCAGGAAGTGAGAGACACTTACACTCCATGACGTGATGGCTGGCCATTTAGCTACGCATGGTCAAAGAGCATGGTGAGTCATGTGACGGGGTGGGCGGGAATTCGGCAACCCTGCCATTACCCCACAGGGTTGAAGGTCCAGGTGCCATATCTAAAGGGCACCCAGAGAAGCATTCATTCCCTGCAAGCCAGGAGCATCAGTCTGGCTGTTGTTCTGGGGGTGTTTAGATCAGTGTCAAACCTACTGCTGATACTATCATCAATCATGTCTCAGAGCAGACAACGAGTAGCCCCATGGTTCAACAATGCCTCACTACAGATTCTCCTCCTGGCTGTCCAGAAAAGGCGGGAGGTAATTCCCCAGAGATGGCAGCAGGAGGCTCTCCTGTCTGACCAAGGGACCTAGATGGAGGTGGCAGCCCATGTTAACAGCCATGGAGCCAATACCAGTGTCAAAAGAGGATGAATTATCTGCTGAGCTCCGCAAGGGTGAGTGGCACCATGCAATCACTGCAAAGTGACACTTTTAACTGCATCAAGCAGTGTAAATGTGCGAGTATAGAGGGATGTCAAACAGCAGTTTGGGTTACAGAGCTCAGTAGCAAATGGAACTTGTGAAGTGAATGTGTGGGAGCCACTTCATGCTGTCAATATTGTACCAGTTGCAGGACAATGTGGCTGTCAAACACTTACTGGGGAGGATTCAGGAGCTGTCATAGGCATCCATGCTCATGGTTATGCACCAATTGGGATGACACTCTATCATTCTGTCTGCCTGTAGCAGAAAACCACCACATATATGCAGTTGTAAATCTGAAGGCATGTACTTCATGCTCGGTGATAACTTAATTTGAAAGGTGCACTTAATTCTGGTGAGATTGCATGTTAATGAGCATGCATGACATGCAGATCCATCCAGTAGGGCTGTCAGGAAGCTGATTTTTGGCCTCCACTCAACTAAGCTCCCCCACCACCTTGTGCTTCACAGTCCTGAGAACAGCACAAGGTTCCACTCACAGTGCTGAATTTTAACACCCAAAAATAGTTGGACTGGGGTCAAGTCAGATATTAATATTTTGAAAATCACAACTCTGACTTGTCTGCAACCAGGTTGCTTAGGCAGAAAAAGGAGTGCACAGCTAACTTCACTCCACAAGGTGGGTTGGTGATTTAAGTAATTTAGTAAGGCTGTAGTCTCTTATTTAACCTACTTTGCAGATCTTACAGTGGTTGGCTGGGAGGAAACCCAGCAACTGAAGGGAGATGCATGCAGCTTCGGCGAGAAGGGAAGTGCCTTTGCAGCACTGCTTGTGGGCCAGGAAGAGTAAGAGTGCTTCTCTCTGGCCCCTAAACTTACCCCATAAAAAAATCAAGTGCCCAGTGATCTGAACCCACCGCTGGATTTAGGGATTGGATCCCACAGAAATGGACACTCCTGGAATCAGGAATCGGAACCCCTCCCAGGGTTGTGGTTTGAAAGTATCTGCTCCTGCTGTGCACTTCCATACTGGGAGTATGTCAGGCACAAAAGATCCACTCAATGGAGCTAAAATTCCACAGCATGCAGAGAAACCCTTGATAGAAACTCTGCCCATCATCCCACAATCTATGTAACTCACCCCTGTTAATAACCAGAGCCATATCCTATCAGTCAAACAAACTTTCACAATAGTTAATATATACCTAACAGTCCTCTTGAATGAAGGATGGGTCTTTCTAGTTGTTATGTATATATGAAGCAGGCCAGTATCATCAGATATATATTTAGCAGTTTTCCCTGTGACATATTAAGGAACTCCAGAAATCGTAAATGAAAGGTCAATTTTAGTGGGTAGTCTGCATTTAGTTATTGAAAACCACTGGGGAAGAAATTCAACTTACGCTAGTCTCCAGCATGAAATAGCCAGCCTGATCTCGATTATATCTGAAAATTGCAGCCTGGGGCCTGAACATAATCTGGCCTTGAGCTTCATTTGCTTTGAACTGGTGGGCAGCAGACATCAGTCAGGCATCCTGCTGCAGCTCGGGGCCTGAGGAATTCCAGTCAGCTCCAACACTGAGCCAGTCTAAGTCCTGAGAGAAAACAAAAACACAAAATGCTGGAAAAACTCAGCAGGTTTAACAGCAGCTGTGGAGAGCAAAAAAAGAGTTAATGTTTCTTCACTCTGAAGAAGAGTCATAAGGACTCAAAATGATAACTCTGTTTTTTTTCTCACCACAGATGTTGTAAGACCTGCTGAGTTTTTGCAGCATTTTCTGTTTTTGTTTCAGGTTTCCAGCATCCGCAGCATTTTGCTTTTATCTAAGTCCTGAGAAGGTGGGTTTGGGGACCAGGAAATTAGGTGAGGCAGGGGATGGTGCAGCCCACAGTATGGAGTCATAGAGTCATAGAGGTCTACAACACAGAAAAAGGCCCTTCGGCCCATCAAGTCTGCGCAGGTCAAACAAGTACCTAACTATTCTAATCAAATTTTTGTGGGGCCAAGTGGAACAGCCTTCCTCCTCAAAAATACTGCCGTAGAGCTGGTTAGTTTATTAGCATCAAGGAACAGGAAAAACTGAATGGAGCATGTACAGTGCAAGCTCCACCCATTTATTGACCAATCACTATTAGCATTAGCACGGTGATCTGCATCTGATATTTTTTCTTTAAGAGTTAAGTCTGATAGAGATTAGTTATCATCCTTGCAGTTCAGAATTATTTACTCAAGCTTATTTGATGGTTAACTTTCAAAATATTGCTCATATAAGCAATTGTAGATAGAAATCAGTGGGGTTGAATTTCTATGTAGCTTCTCCCAATCATTCACTGTAATTGCAGTGGAAGATGTATGGGAATCCCAGTGAAATGAAGTAATTACTCCTTACATTATTTCTATGGGGTTTCTGTCGATTTTCCACTGGCTTTACACAAGTGATTGGAACAACTTCAGTGGAAATTCAACCCCATTGTTTTTGTTTCCTGCACCATTAAGTAACCTAAAGTAAGCCTTCAGAAGTTATTCAGTAAAACCCACTACAATGGATGGTTTATGGATCTCTTATTTTTAGCCAATGCCAGTATGATTTGTTAAAGCTACGACTTATCAGTAAAAGAAAAAGTTCTAAGCTGGCAGTATAGAAATTATTGTTGGTGCTATTAGTGGTCGCACAGTTAATACATACGTATGACATTCCTCTCTCCATTATTTCATAGAGACATTAATTCATTTCAAATAAACAGGGCAACAACTGTATTAACTGTGGATGGATTAAAGAGACGTACCAGTTTGGCACAAATAGCCAATGATCATGTTAAGGGTTTGTCCATGAATATCTTCAACAGTAATTTCTAGGGTATGTGGCTGGTGGTCTTTGGGCAGAGTATTTTGCAATAACTTCAACTGCACTAGAAGGGTTAATAGTTGGCACACCACACTGCCAGGAATTGATTATAGGCAAAAAAAGATTGAAACAAAAGATTTCATAAACCTCTTACCTGATGAAAAAGATTATATTGACCCTCTCTTGTCATGAATGTGTGTAAGATATCAGAAATAAATAACATGAGGCTTTCATATTAAAAACATAATAATTATCTAGTGGCCTAAATCTTAGAAATACAAATGTCAGGTGTCAATCGTCTAAGTTTATATGGCATAGCCTGTATTTACAAAGGAGATTGTTCCCTCAACAATCTGTGAGGCCATTTGTGACCCTTGGGTTTATTCATTCTAGCACAGTGATCATTCCCCGCATTCAGTTTCTAGGCCAAAATGTATTTTAAACTCCTTTCAAACGAATTTCATCAAGTTCACCTCAGGCCAGTTTTATTTTAAGACTTGAGTAATAATTTAGTTTTAGGTAGGCAATTTACGTGGTTTACAAAGCTCATTCCTTGAGAGCTGTAGAAAATGCTTCAATGACACTTTGCCTTTTTATTTTTTAAAGGTATTCTTTTATTCCTTCATCAAAATCTGTCATTTGGAAAGAGTGGAAGAGGTTCTTTGACTTATGACAGTCCTTTTCACAGAATCAAGAATTGCTACTATCCTGTTTAACCCTTTATGTAGCTAACTCCTTGTGACCTTGGCTTGACAATACTCCAGGAGGCTGCTTGACAAATAAGCATCCCCGATACCTTGGTATTTAATGATAGAGGATACTTTACTGATGAGGTGTTGGAATGAGCGTTTGTTATTGAGAAGCAGCAGGGTATCAGAGTAAGGATTGCACAGTATCTCCATTGTTCAGTCTTCATAAATTTCAGCTCATCCAAAACCTTGCTAGCCATATCTTATAATTACATTAAATCTAAACCACATCACCTCTATGCTCACTGTCCTACGTTGGTTTCTGGTCTCAATGCCTCAAATTTAAAATTCTCATCCTCATGTCTTGCCCAATCTTTTCAACCTTCCCCTGCCCAACAGTACTTCAAAAATTCTGCGTTCTTCCAGCACAATTGATCTTATTTCTCTCCACTTCTTATATCCCATCATGGCAGTTGTGATTTCAGTTGTTTAGACCCTAAGCTTTGGAATTTCTTCCGTAAGCCTCTATAGCTCTCTTATTTCATTTAAGACCTTCTTTAAAATCCACCTCTTTGGTCAACCTTTTTATACACTTTCTAATATATCCTTCTTTGTCTCAATGTCAATTGTTGGCTGATTATACTTCTGTTAAGCTCTTAGGGATATTTTTATACACTAAAGATGCTATATAAATATAAGTTTTTGTTATTATTATACTTTCTGGAGTGAAACTGTTGTTATCCTAAGAACTATGTATTTCAAATACTAAGCAAAGGCTTTTGACCAACTCTTTGGTGCTCCAAGTTTCAATCCTGGCCTGGACCTCAGTTGGCAACCTCAGTGGGCCAGGAAACATGCCTGGTCCACCCAGGCATACCTGCATCAACCCTATACCTGGTCTCAAAAAATACCAGGGGCTTGGAAATACTGATGCGTAGAGTTCTGCCCCGGCACAGCCCTCACTGTGACAATGGCCTAGTAGATACCTCAGATTTTTGGCCTCAAGATGTTTCTGAGGAGAGAAAACTAATAATTGCTATATTTTTGTCATACAATCCAGGTGGTAATAGGCCATAAAAATTAGACATCAGATTTACAACCTATAATTGACAAAAAGAAGTTATGAAAGTTGTCATGGTACTACTCGAATGAGAATGTTTAGAAGGCATGTTAAGCCCTATTTCCAAAAGATTGTAATCCTTTACACCAATCTTTCCTGATTAGATAAACAACCCTGAACTCTGTGACCTACAAATTGGGCATCTTTAGCCCTGACTGTCAGAGTACATAAGCTAATGTTCAGAAGGTGGTGCCTTCTGAATTAAAATGGTGGGCAACATGGGCACCTCTTGGCTACCTGCCAAAAGAAAAGCTATCAGCACTACCCATCCTTGGCAACACCACTGGCCTAGAAGAAGGCAAAGAGTTAGGGAGATAAAAAAAAAGTCCCAATTGCTCAGACCTGAAAACGCTGCTACCGTCCCCTGCACCACACACCCCCCCAAACCTCCCCAGGTGGAATTCATTTCCCATGGTCATTAGGCTAGTACACCTCTTCCACCTAGTGTAACTGCTTTGGGCAGAGGAAACTATCAATCTAGAAGTCTGTTCCACTTGCCATGCCCTTCTATTAATGAGGTCTTTATTTGGCATGGGCAGACAAGGCATGGAAGATAGTCTATTTTCTGGGCCTTCCACTGTACTCCTGTTTGAACTGTGGAGACCTGCAGAAATGTCGGGCTGCATTTTATGGGGGGAATGGATTCCCTGGGGAGTTGGTGCCATAGTGGCACCGGACTGGTATTCCAGAGACCCAGCATAATGTTCTGGGGACCTGGGTTCAAATCCCACCATGGCAGGTGGTGAAATTTGAATTCAATTAAAAAAAATCTAGAATTAAAAGTCCATTTGACCACCACAAAACCATTCCCAACTGTTCACAAACATCCTTTAGGGAACATCCTACATGCCACAGCAATGTGGTTGACTCTGAACAAGGGCAATTAGGGATGGCAATAAATTCTGTCCTAGCTAGTGACACCCACATCCCAGGACCAAATATAAAAATAATTCTCCTGAACTGAAAAGCCCATGGTCAGCCTGTCCACTTGGAACTTGGCTGTCCCCACAAGATGTTGCGGTGGGAGCAGAATTAATTGGGTCAGAGAGTGGGGCGTTATACAGCCAGTTAAGGGCCTCAGTAGGCCTAAGGACTGGTCGGCTGCCTGATGCCTTCCCTGCCCTATGTAGTATGGGAGACAGGCCACCCGTGGAGTTAGTGTTTCTCTGCTGATAGATCTTATTATGTGCTATTTTGAATCAATCTGCATATGTTGAAAAACCTTTAAACATTTAAAAAAAATTTGTTTAATATAACTCAATGAGCAGAATTTCCCACCCGTTTGCAGGGAAGTTCAGGAGCGGGCGCGCGGACACTGTCAAATGAGTTGGGACATGTCCATCACTTTTAAATTACATTTTTTAAAACCTACATGAAACCTCATCCCACCCGTGGATGAGGTTTCATGCTTTTTCCAGTGCCTGCAAGGGCTCCTGGCCTGCCGGCCAGCTTTAAGGTTGGACGGGCAGGTCCATTAATTACTTTAACGACTTTGTCAATGGCCTCAATTGGACCCGAAAATTGAATTGGGGCGGGGTGATGCTTGCCGATTGGGAAATCCTGGCCAATATGTGGGTTAACAATCTTTGCTTGCAGTAATCATAATTATGCTTCTAGAAATTAATCTTTCAGTTTAATAAGTTATTTTTCTGAAACTTACAATGCTGCTTTAGTGAACTGCAACCTGCCTTGCATCTCTCCTTTAGTCACTGTTATCCAGTGTTTAACATTGGGATCGTGCACAGATCAAGGAGCTGATTTGTGTTTTGAGAGTCCTAAAGTTACGTTAATTTAATTAACTTCCCCTTCAACATCAAGCAGCAATTAACAAAACAGTGAATCTGAATATTGAGCATTATAGGCTCAATGATAACTGGATATTGTTAATATTCAGTTACTGCCTGAGGTACCTTTATGTCTTTAAGTCCAAATATATGTAATTTTAGTTAGTTACTGAATATAATTGTAGCAAGATCATTGCTGTGCTATAAGCTCTAACATAACAGAAATATCTCTGTGCACCTATCAGCTGGTTAATGTGTTCAAGTCAACTTGCGGCATGCATCTTCTTTACAAAATCTCAAACCGAGTTAAATTAAAGGGAAACATCCCTTACTCATCTTGGACACTCAGAAAGCAGAAAATTTGGTTTTCTGCACTCTGACCACTCTATTTGCCCCAGCTGCTTTGTGCCAACAAAAACAGGAAATTGGAGACCAGAAGACAGTGTGATAGAAACATAGGAACTGGAATGGACCATTCAGCCCCTCGAACCTGTACTGCTATTCAATTAGATTACGGCTGATTTGTATCTTAATTCCATCTACTCACTTTTGTTCTGTAATGCTTAATACCCTAACATGACAAAAAATTATTTAAAGACATGGCTGTGAAGCTGGGAGTTGGAGAAGTGAGAACTGGAGACCTGAATAGAATGGAGACTGGGATCAAGTCATGAGTTGGTGGCTGTGCTTCTCTAGGGTAATTCACAATACTGTCCATGAAAATGACTCACATCTAAGAAAGCAACAAAAATATTTATAAGTCTCCTTTAATAGAGGAAAAAAATCCCAGTCTGCTTTATAAAGGTGTAGGAAAGAAGAATGGACCAAAGAGGAAGGTATTTGGAAGTGTGGCCAAAAGCGTGGCAAAGAGTTAGATTTGAAGGGAAGTCTCAAAAGAAGAGAGAGAGGTAGAGAGGCAGTGTGGTTTGGGGAGGGAAATTCAGGGTGTGGGGCCTAGACAGTGGAATGGATGAAGGGAGTAATGCACAAGAGGACAGAGTCCGAGGAATGAACAATTTAGAGGCTTGTGGCACTAAAGAAAGTTATAGAGGTTGGGAAAGTGAGGACCTGGAAGGGTTTAAACACAAGAGTGAGAAGATTATATTTGAGGCATTGGGGAGTTGAGATCCACTGTAGTCAGCAAGGACTGGGGTGATAAGAGTGCAAGACAAAATAAACAAGCTCACATCCCCCTGGGCATCTGTATAAACAAACCCTAAACAGCAGAATCCATTGGTGATTTGGACAGCAGCCAAGCCTTAAAATTAACATTCCCCTGAACAACTGTATAAACAAATCATGAAGAACAGAACGTTTGAAGACAGCTCAGGCATGTGTCAAAGTTTTAAAATAGCCAAACAGATGGCTGAGCTCTTCTTTAAAGAATAATTGAAAGCTCTGACATCTGTCAAAGCTTTGAAATTGCCAAACAGGTGGCTGAGGTGTTTGTAAAAATTTAATGGAAACCATGGGGAGAATGTAAACAATTAGCTCTGGGTCTCACATTGGGCTATGCTTTCCGTATTGTATAATGCAGAATAGCACTTTGTCAATTGAATGAACTATCCTGATGCAGCTGAAGACTGTTCCACTCTTACAATGCTTTATTTTCATTTGCCAGCTTGCCAGTTGTCAGAAGTTAGCAACCTGTCAACCACATTATTTAATGGTCACTTACCTTTTCCAATCACAGCACTGTCGTCACCCATTTCAGCAAACACAAATATAACTCAGGCTACAGCATTTCATGATGATCTATAAAGGTGGTGACATGACTTTTACTCACCTTTTATGACTTGCCACCTTCTATCCATGGTTCACATCTCTTCACACTTCCACTCACCAGTAGAATGGCATCCAAATTGCATTCAATTGTGGAATTTCTGAAATGCCCACTTGCAGAATGGTGCGGGCAACTTCTAAACAGCAGCCTGTGGGGTTCCCAACCTGTGCTATCCTGCATCGCTGAAAACCATGGAGACAGAAATGGGAGCAGGACTTCTGGATCCATGCTCTGGCCATCAGTTTTTCCTCCTACCTAAATCCGTGTGGTGCCAAATCAGGATCGTAAAATCTAACCCATTCGGTCTGAAAGTGAGAAAAGCATTGATGAGGATTTCAGGAGCAGATTAGCTGAAGTTGGAGATGGATCCTTGTGATGGAGAGGATATGGGGTCGGTAGCTTATCTTGAGATTATAAACAGGTGGCTCCGCTGAGACAGTAGCCAGTGAGGGTGGGTTGGTGGGGGGGTTGGTTGTGGGTGGGCACGGGGTAAAGTTATAATGAGGAAATTTTGGCAATGTACACAGATGGTGGCTTCCACTGTTTAGCTGGAAGAAACTAGCTTATTCAAGGCTAGATGTCACACAAGCTGTCTGACAGTACATAGATATTGCCGGTTGACTAGAAATAATGGCACCGGGAGCCATTTGTAGAGTTGCTCTGGCAACCATGGGATAAGTAAGATTAGTCCAAATTGGTGGCAGATCCACTGAGTGGGACAATGGAGGAGAAGTGTTGGAGAGGGTTGGTGTGGCTGACTGCAGAGAAGTTAAGCAGGACAAGAAAGAATAATAGATCATGGGTCACAGTCGCAAAGAATGTAATTTGTAAAATTGGTTGGATCGTTTTGTTCCTCGGGGGCTATAGAGACCTGATTGGAAGGATTCAAAGAAATGTTGCATGAGGTGGATTTGGGCAGTGACATCATGCTGTAGTTGGGGTGATAGTTTGAAGGACAGGATGGGGTCAAGGATTAGATTTTGAGAAGCGGGGTGATGAGACCAGCTTTGAAAGGGAGGGGGACAATACTTGAGACAATGGAGCCATTTACAGTGTCAGCTAGAACGCAGCTCGGGAGGGAGGTTGGATGGTCAGCAGTTACATAGAAATGGACTTGAGTGACAGGAATTGGGACTCATGGCTGAAACGTCATAGGTGGGATGGAAATTAACCTAGAGAGAAACAGAAACGAGGGTTGAGAGCAAAGTTTGGGATGACCTGGGCACACATTGGCTTGGTGGGATAGGAGACAGGGAGAAGCAGAGGCAGCTGAATAATGGTCTTTATTGTAACTCATTCATTCACCTTCCAAATAGTCCTTTATGTGGGTAAATATAGTACATGACTATTACAATACATGCAATTTGTTGGCTTTTAAGCACTTTGAGACATCCTAAAAATGTTAGGTATTATGGAAATTTAAGTTCTTATAGTGCAGGATGTCTTCGCAAGTGTGCAGCTTGATTAACACATAAATTGTCAGGATCAGGGGCGCTTCTTTTCAGTTTTGATCTTGTGAAGCTCAATTTCAATCCTGTAGGGTGTCAATTTTCTACTATAATATATTTTACTTATAGCACACTTTATCTGTGACTCCCAAATGTCGTATTATAAAGTGGGTCTCGTGTAATCAGTTGAATAATTAGTGATATTATGAAAGTCATAATTTACTCAATACTGGAGATGGTGTGACCATGATTACAGATTTCAGTCATGTACGCAAAGGATTAAAGCATTGATAAATTAAACGAGTTATGAATAACAAATTACCAAGATTCATTTTAAATGTTCTTATAAAATCTAGAAACTGCCATTTCACTCTTCACTTGTGCACTATTCTGCAATGATTAATATGTATCCCTTTTCCTTACTCATAATAAATCATGGGCATAATTTTATGTCCTGCGGGCGGGCGTGTGCCCGAACCAATCGGGCATAAAATAACATGTGATGACGTAGGACGAGTGACCTAATGTCATCCTGCACTCGCTCAATATTTCTGTTGGTGAGTGTGAGCAGGCACAGAGCTGGACCAGTCATCAATTAACAGGCAACTTAAGGCCATCAAGAAGGCAAATGATGGCGATTTTACATTGCCCGTGTGATTTCGCGCTCATCGCACAGGCAAAACGGGCAGGCGGGCAGCCAATAATTTCAAAAACTTCATCCATGGATGGGATAAAAAGGGTCAGCAGCATTGCCAGTGTGAGTAGTGAGGAGCTTGGCAGACAGTTTGGTGCTGGTGAATTATTGGTACTTGGCAGTTTCATCTCTGTTCAGGGCTTCAGTGTTAGCATTTCCAGGCTTCATTTTAGGACTCCTTGGTGCCTCCAAAGGCACCTGGAGGATTCAGATCATGTGGATCCATCCAAGTATCAGGCAGCCTTCCGTTACCCTGGTAATGTGGATTGTGAACTCCACTGGTGGCACCTCCTCTGAGGAAGAAGAGAGGGGCAGAAGGGAGAGGAGGCCAAGTGTCCCAGTGCAGCTTCCAGGGGAGGGACCTGTAGGAGGAGAGGCACAGGCACAAGGGTCACAGGGCCAGCAGGTATTCCATGGCCGAAGCGGCTGCAGAAGATGCCACTATCCTGCTACCAGGCTTTACAGGCACAGATGCAGCTTCCTCAATATGCCTGAGGTGTAATGCTGAAGGAGGCTCCGCCTCTCAAGTGAGACAGTGACCTCCATTTGTTAGATGCTCGGGCCTGAGATCAGCTCCGACTGTGTGGGTGGAAACCCCATGCCAGTGGATCTGAAGGTCACAGTGGCCCTCAACATCTAATGCCTCCGGCTCTTTCCAGGGGTCAGTGGGGCATCTGTGTGGAGTCTCACAATCAGCTGTCCACAGTTGCGTCAAGCTGGTGACAAATGCTCTGTTCAGATGTGTTCTGACCTTTATTCTTTACTGTACAGACAAGGTCAGCCAGGTAGAGCGAGCCAGAGGCTTTGCAGCGATTGCTGGGTTTCCCCGCGTTCAGGGTGCAACCGACTGCACACATGTTACCATCAAGGTGTTAGGGGTGAGCCAGGTTCCTTTGTCAACAGGAAGGGATTCCACTCCATGCACGTGCAGAGAAAGTGTGTGATCACAAGATGCAGATTCTGCAAGTCTGTGCAAGGTACCCTGGCAGCATCAATGATGTGTACATCCTGAGACACTCCTAGGTGCTGAGGCTCTTCAGTGCTCCAGCCCAGATGGATGGATGGCTGCTGGGTGACAAGGGCTACCCTTCAAAAGGTGGCTCATGATGCCTCTCCGCCACCCGAGAACAGAGACAGAGAAGCATTACAATCGGAGCCACGCCTCCACAAATGCGGTGATAGAGAGGACCATTGGCCTTTTCAAGATCCGCTTCCAATGCTGGACCATTCAGGGGGAGCACTACAATACCGCCCCCACCACCACCACCCCTCCCCCCCCGTCCCCGCATCTCCCCACCCCCCCACTCCCAGAGCAGGTGTCACTGATAGTGGTTGCAAGCTGCGCTCTCCACAATCTGGCACTGGCAAGAGGGGACCCGCTGGAGGAAGAGAATCTTGCTGCAGCTGCACAGGCCACAGGTAATGAATCCAGTAGTGAGTCAGAAGAGGAGCACAGTGAGGGGAATGCTGTGGGCATAGAGCCAGACATGGGTAACCTCCAGGGAGGCAGGGACACCAGGGACGCCTTGAGGTGTTGGCATAGTGGTATTTTCACTGGACTGGTAATCCAGAGACCCAGGGTCTCTGGGGACCTGGGTTTGAATCCCACCATGGCAGATGTTGGAATTTGAATTCAATAAAAATCTAGAACTAAAGGTTTGATGATGACCATGAAACCATTGCTGATTGTTGTAAAAACCCATCTGGCTCACTAATGTTCTTTAGGGAAGGAAATCTGCCATCCTTACCTGGTCTGGCCTACATGTGACTCCAATTCCACAGCAATGTGGTTAATTCTTAAATGCCCTCTAACCAATATCAAATAGGGATGAGCAATAAATACTGGCCTAGCCAGTGACGCCCTTATCCCATGAACGAACAATAATAAAAAACATCCAACACTCCTTCAGTTAGGCTGCCGAAGATCAGCTTCAACCTCATGGCCGGGCAGCAGCCTCCATCCTGGATGTCTGAAATGACCCTTTCATTTGCTTCAAAGTCCACTCAATGCCTGTGGAATAAAGTTTCGAGCCACCCGTGTCCAGCATTACATACTGGTGTACCCTGCGCCACATTAAATAAAAAGGTGAAGCATACTCAGGTCATTACAACAAAAGAAAATTTGTCTCATGTTCACACTCAAAACAAACTAACAGAACCTTCTCTGGTCTTCAACACCAGGCCAATTAAAGTAAACAAAGCATTGCACAACAGAAGATTACGCGCGACCGGTCCATCTTGTGCTCATGGTGCCTTAAACTTACGTTTGCGAGAGCTACATCTTGATTCTCACCCCTCGCTGGCACCAGCATTGGAGACAGCCTGCTGACCCTGCTGAGTTGTTGGCCTTGATGACCTTGGCAGCTGTCCTCTGGTCAGTGGAGCCTTTGCTGACCCTGCCTGGGAAGGACCGGCCAGTGCCACAGCTGTCATCTCCCCAGTCATTGCAGCCTCATCAAATGCCACGGCTACTGGCAGCAGGGTGGAGGGGCTGCTGCTGTAATCCAGAGCGCCATGAGAGGAGCCCACAGAGACAACAAGCAGCTCTTGTGTCAATGTGCAGTCTGTCTGGACCTCCCTGCTCACCATTGATGGATGGGCACCTAGCTGGGATACTGGGTGCCTCATCCATCTCCCACACTGGCACTGACCACCTGAGGCCATTTCCTGTGTGAGGGCTTGCAGGTCCGAGCGCATCCCCAGGAACACTACATCCTGTCCCTGGAGCTGCATCTCTATGAGAGTTGCCACTCTCTCAATGGAGAAGTTGGTGCGCTTGGCCATGACGGTCACCGCATGCTCTTCATGGGCTCCTCCATAATGGAGACCATGGCACGTATACCCTTATGGACCTTCGCCAGGTCCTCCCGAACAGCTCACTGGACATTCAGCAACTGGACGACTCCAGAGGCTCATCATCAGCCTTTGACTGAGCATCATCCTGGTGCCCAGCAGTCCTCCGACTGCGGTGCCCTTGGCATTCTCTGCCTCTGCTTGGACCTCAAGTGAGTGTGAAGTGCCCTCAGCGTTATACACTGACATTCTAGCCGAGGATCTAATGACCATCGAGGTGCTGGTATCCGTGCTGGTGCCTGGTTTAGAGAGCGGGTGTGACACAAATGCACCTGGAGCCTGGCGGGCCTCTGGCATCAGGTGTGGGTCTTCGGGGGTCCTGCGATTGAGTGCGTGGTGGCAAACCTAAGGGAGAATAGTGACATGTTATTAGTTTAAATCATCACACTGTCACTGTGCATGCCAGGCAGCCTGGTGAGATCATGGAGATCTCCATCATGGTGCCATCATCTTTCAATGACCAATAGGGAATGCAGTTTTGACACTCCCATTAATGATGAGACTACACAAGAATATTTGCATCATCCGAAGCTCTCACCTCTGAGCACTGCATCCTTACCTCCGTCTTACACCCCAGCCTTTCCACGGCCGGTTGACCGTGGCGGCTCTCCAGCTCCAAGGCATCCTGCCCGAATCTGGAAAGGATTAGGAGGTGAGCTGGGCCTTCGCCTATTCGCAACCTTTCAATGTTGTTGTGGGCGGTCTTCTCCTGAAAGGATAGAGAAGCATAGCTGAGTCTCTCTCCACCTGCAGCGCCATTGCAGCCTGGCCAACTCCACCTGAGGAACCCCTTTCAGGGTACGTCCAAATTGTGGCCCCTGATCCGCAAGGCATTCAGTCCAAGCAGCCAGGGCTCACCCCCTTGCCCAGCTCCGGCAAAATTGACAATTAACACTGAGACTCTAACACCCTGAGCTCCATGAGGCATGGGGGCCCAGGCCTTAACACCTAGACACACTAATCCATGCCAACACGGTGCTCACCTTTCCTGAGCACAGCAGGTTGTTAAACTACTTGTGGCACTGGGCCCAGGTGCGCTGCACAATTTCAAGGCTGCTGACCAACACTGCCACCTCCTCCCAAGCTCTTTTCGTTCGGTACGGTGGCCACCCCCTTCCATCCCTGGGGACAAGGGTGTCCCTTCTGGCAGCCATCCCTCCAGGCGGACCATGAGGCACTCATCTGAAAACCGGGGCGGTGGGGGTGGTGGGCAAGTGCCCACCTGATCTGCCCTCCCGCCTGGCATCTGCAGCCGCATTGCTCTCCGTAATTTCTACTTGCCTGCTCACAGCTGGAGTTCTCCTTGTTGCTGGCAGCCTTCCAGGGCCAGACTGTGCCGGCGGTAAACCAGCCGCAGGGTTGCCATTGGACCCGGTGGCCAGCAGACCCCCACCCCCACCTGCCGCTTGCTGACCAGCAAAGATCCGCATTTCACGTTGGGCGGGCGTTAATTGGCCAGCCACTGTGAAATCGTGGGGGTCGGGGGCCGATCGTGGGCGGTGGACAATTTCCCCGCTGCTCCTGGGCCTGCCCACTGCGCCTGCCTGTCGACCTCAAAATTCTACAATATCAAGATAAATAGATTAGAGGACTTCATGGGCTGAAATTATCGCTGAATGGGTAGGTGCATGCCCAACCCGCTTGAGCGTAAAGTGACCCGTGATGATGTCAGGCGAGTTCTCCAATGTCACCGCTCACTCGCCCGAAATTTCAGTTGGCCGGCGCGCGCGGGAGTTGGCAGCGTGCCCGCTGACAATTAACAGGCCTATTAAGCCCATTAAAGTATTAATTGGATCCAATTTTTCATTGCCCGTCCAACCTTATGGTTGGTTGGCGGGCGAATCGGCCAGGCGGCCTTTAGATTTTTTATGAAACCTCATCCACGGGCGGGATGAGATTTTCAACAGGAATTAAAAATAAAAAAAATGTTGAAATGTCATTTATAACATGTCCCTGCTCATGTGACAGAGTCCCAAGAGGGGACAAGTTTTTAATATTTGTAAGTTTTTAAATTTTTGATGTTAATAATCTTCAATTCTCTGAAGCAGCTCCGTGCCTCAGGGAGCTTTCAGTCCGCGCATCCACAGGCATGTGTAAACTTCCACGCTTGCCCTCCTCCTACCCCCTACCACAGCAGCCCTGAGCGCTGAGCGGGCGTTTCATGCTGGCTGGCTGTTAATTGGCCAGCCAGAGTCAAATCGATCTCGGGGCCCGATTGCGGGTGGCAGCTGGCTTCATGGCCTCTCCTGGGCCTGCCCACCATGCCTGCCTGACTCGGTAAAAGTCCTGCACCATGTTTTACCCATATCTGCTGCCAGCTCATTAGCCAAACCGTCAATTGAAAATAAGCGCATGTACTATATCTTTAATATCAGCTGCAGGCACTTAATCCAATTTAATTCCCTCCAGTTTTAGATACCTTAAGATAAAAGGTCCAACAGATAGAGTACGAGACTGGGAATGATCAGCAGCAATAAATGTGGATGAACCCAATGCATTCGAATGATATTCCCCAGTTTGCAAATATAATTGAGGTACATTTAAGCCATTAATTGTAAATGAGCTCTGTAAAAATAGCAGTCAGAGCAATGTCATTTAAATGACACAAAGGGCCAGAACTTCTGTGGAGGGGCAATGACAGTCAGATTGTCACTCCGCTCCCCTGAAGCTGCACCTTTCCATCCGGATTTCTGGTCTGGGCCTGCTGGTCGGTGGGGGGGCCGGGGGGAGGTCAGGTGGTTGGTTTTGGGGGGGATTGTGCCAGGTGGCGGGGCTCTGAAGATCGGAGGGTTTGGGTTGTCAAGGGGAAGGTCAGGTGTGGGGTGTCTGGTTGTTGTGGGAAGTGGGGTTCGGGTGGGGAGGTCAGATGGTCAGGGGGAGAGGGGTTAGATGATCCGGGGTGATCGGGGGTGGTCAGGTGGGAAATGGTGGGTGAGGGGTCAGTGGGTCATTGGGGGTGGGAGTTTGGGAGTGTAGTTGCAGGGTGGGGATGTCAGGGGCTGGAGGTATTCGCGGACGGGTGGGGTCAGGTTTGGGAGCTAGTCAAGGTTCATGTGCTAGAGAGTAGTGAGGAGGTGGGTGGGTCAGGAGTGGGGGTAGTCGGGGGTAGGGCGGTGGTGGTTACTCAGGGCATCAGGGGGTCAGGTTGGTAGTTGGGGTGTTGGGAAGGTAGTTGGGGGAATGGGGGTTGACAGGGTGTCAGGAGGATAGCCGGGAGTGGGTTGGGTGATCAGGGGAATGTGAGGGTAGTTGGGGCTGGGGGTAGTCGGGGCGTTTTGGGTGTTGTCGGGGTTGGTGGACAGGGGGGCAGTTGAGGGGTCCAGATGGGGATCGGGGGTTCAGTACTATAGTTACCCAGGGGTTAGAAGTGGTTTTAATCCTTCTAACATTTTCTGGGCAACTATTCTGCTAAGAGTTTCGGAATCATGCAAAGTTTGATTTAAATCGGAGTATTGCTTTGTTCCTGGTGCAGGGTAATTGCCCATTGGAAGTTTGAGTTTCCCAGGCAATTGCCATACAGCTCTCCCATGGGGACTTTTGGGGGTCCCTCAGCGCTCTTCTGGTGTACCTCCCGGGTACGACCACCCCTCTCCCCACTCCCCCGGAGATCGGAAGTTCTGGCCCAAAGTATTTGTCTATTAATAGTACCAAAAATAATTCCTGCTGTGGTATCTCTCATTCACCATTATTTTGTGAAACTTAAATTGTTACATGTATGTAAACCTCTTGGGCACAACTAGCACAACAAAAAGAAGTGCTTGAATTTCTGCATAGGTTCTTCAGATAATATACCATTGTGTTCTTGAATGTTGATATAGTTGTGCCTCAACTACTAACATTGGAGGCAAACCCAACAGTCTTACAATTGTGTGTGTGAAGAGGTATCCCCTTCCCCCCATTCTAAATCTCTTAAATTTACTCATTTCTCATTCTAGATCCCTCAAACACTGTAAACAGCATGCTTCTATCTACCATGTCCTATTGTCTTATAATTTTAACACTTTTATTCTGTTACTCTGTACTCTCTGGACTCTGTAATCTCTGAAAATAAGCCCTCAATACATCAAGGGTCAGTTACAGCACTGTTGTCAACATCCGCTTAAAGCTGTTTTTCAAGTAAAAAGGCCATTGTTTCAGCTGATGTTTGCTTCTGATCACTAGCACAAATAATCAACTTTGGAGCCCAGAACCTAAAGAAATTCAAGCGTTACAGAGGAACTCTTAAAAATCTTTTTGTTCTTGCACTTCTGGACCTCCACACAGTTGTTGCACTGCAGTGTTAGTTGTGGCTCAGTGGTAGGTTTTGAGCCAGATGGTGGTCTCTTGAACAGCACCTTCCAAACTTGTGACCTCTAAGGACAAGGGCAGCAGGTCCATGGGAACACCACTCATGTTCCCCTCCAAGCCACTCACCATCCTGACTTTTATTTATTTTTATTTATTCAATCACGGGATGGGGGCTTTGCTGGCTGGGCTAGCATTTATTGCCCATTCTTAGTTGCCCTTAAGAAGGTGGTGGTGAGCTGCCTTCTTGAACTGCTGCAGTCCATGTGGTGTGGACAGTGTGTGTGGCTCACCAAGGCTCCTTAGACAGCACCTTCCAAACCCACGACCACCACCATCTAGAGGGATACAGGTAGCAGATAGATGGGAACATCACCACCTGGAAGTTCCCCTCCAAGTCACCCACCATCCTGACTTGGAAATATATCCTTCACTATCCTGGAACTCCCTTCCTAACAGCCATATCCAGCTTCTTGAGTGTTGTAGG
The DNA here is from genome assembly GCF_017639515.1 of Carcharodon carcharias. Taxonomy (NCBI): domain Eukaryota; kingdom Metazoa; phylum Chordata; class Chondrichthyes; order Lamniformes; family Lamnidae; genus Carcharodon; species Carcharodon carcharias. The sequence goes on from NC_054467.1 coordinate 116,724,443, forward strand.
AACTGCACTCATCCAGGCAAGTGGGGAGTATTCCAGCACATTCCTGACTTGTGCCTTGTAGATGGTGGACAGGCTTTGGGGAGTCAGGAGGTGAGTTACTTGTTGCACAATTCCTAGCCTCTGACCTGCTCTTGTAGCCACAGTATTTATATGGCTAGTCCAGTTCAGTTTCTGGTCAATGGTAACCACCAGGATGTTGATAATGGGGGATTCAGTGATGGTAATGCCATTGAACATCAAAGGGTGATGGTTGGATCCTCTCTTGTTGGAGAAAGTCATTGCCTGACACTTGTGTGGTGCGAATGTTACTTGCCACTTGTCAGCCCAAGCCTGGATATTGTCCAGGTCTTGTTGCATTTGGATATCGGCTGCTTGGACCTACATCGCTGTTCCTTCACTGTTGCTGGGTCAAAATCCTGGAACTCCCTTCCTAGCAGCATTGTGGGTGTACCTACACCACAGGGACTGCAGAGGTGCAAGAAGGCAGCTCGCCATCACCTTCTCAAGGGCAATTAGAGATGGGCAATAAAAATGCTGGCCTAGCCAGCAACATCCATGTCCCATACAACAATGAAAAAGATGGGCTTGGGAAATCTCGACTGACATTCCTGTATAGTACTCAGGGAGCGCTGTTCAGATGAAGTGTTATACTGAGGCCCTAACTGCTTTCTCAGGTGAATGTAAAATATCCCATTGTCACTATCCAAAAAAGAATAGGGTGTCCTTATCAATATTTATCCCTCAGCTAACACCTGAAAACAAGCTGTCTTGCTTTTTGTGTAGTATTGCTATGTGCAAATTAGCTGCTGCACCTCCTACATTACAAAAGTGGTTGCACTTCAGTAAGAACTTAGCTGATATGTACTTTGGGGATGTCCTGAGGTTTCTCAATGTTGACTGTAAGGTAGGTTGTAACTCAACTTACTAATGTTTAACACAGTTTACCTCTGCCGTCACTCCTCCATACTTTCAAATAAATTACTTCAAACCAGTACCCATTCTAGAACTTTACATCACATCAACCATTTGTCATGAAATCTCATCTTCTTCTAGTTTGATGCCCATGATATTAAGATATCAAGTAACTTATTGCCTCATTCTCGGACCCTATCAAAAATGCTACCATGTTGTTAATGACACCGAAACAGGCTGTATTTTTTTCTCAGATGTATGTGACTTACTTGTACGTCTATCTGGATTTCTATGAACTCGATAAATGTTTGTCACAGAGGTTTGTGAGATGGATCATGGTCAGAAGTATTTCGGTGGAACAGAAAGGGCCATCTGCATGGTCCTTCCTAATCCAATAACCAGTAAACTACCAGACTGATCTTAATTAATCCAACCTACCATTCCACTGCTACATCACAACAGAGGTTGTGGGAAAGCAGCATCATTCTTTTACTGGAATGGCCATCTGGCTCAGCCACCTTGGGTAATGGCCAGGAGAATCAAATCCAACTGAGGAATCTCAAAATTCTTTGACTCACTCCATTGTTTATTTCTTTTCCTTATGGAAGACTTCCCATACCACAAAATAGACTACTTGATCACTCTCCTACCACTTGATGCGCAAATACTACTGTAATGTGGTACTATGTCAGCCCTCTATCATATTCTGGATAGGTCCACATGACGTGGTATACAGACTAATTAGTTCACTAGTATGGAACATGAAAGCACTGGCATTTTTATAGCATCTTTCAAGAGCTTAGGACATCTGAAAGTGCTCTTTTGCCAAAGAAGTGCTTTTGAAGAGCTGTCGCTGTTGTAATGTGGAAATGCGGCAGTCAATTTGTATGCAGACTGGTTCCACAATCAGCAATAAGGTAATGACCATATAATTTGTTTTTATGATGTTGGTTGAGGGCTAAATATTGGCCAGGATACTGGGGAGAATTCCACAACTCTGCATCAAAATTGTGCCATGGGATCTTTTAAATCCACTTGAGAGGACAGACAAGCTTTAGTTTACCAACTTATCTGAATCGATACCTTTAGCAACTGGTCTCTAAAATCCATAGGGAAAAACTTTACGCTTAGCGGGTGGGCGCCTGACCCGATTAGGCATAAAATAGCGTGAGAAGACATCGGGCGGGCATCCTGACATCATCCCGCATGTGCGCAATCTTCAGGTTGGCGGGAGCACACAGGAGATGGAGCCGCGCCCACCATCAATTAAGAGGCCACTTAAGGCCATTAAAAACACAATTAATCCTGATTTTATGTTGCCCATGTGATTTTGTGCTCATCACACAGGCAAAATGTGCAGACGGGCAGCCCACAGGGTCAGCAACATTGCCATTGTGAGTAGTGAAGAGTTTATAAGATAGTTTGCTGCTGGTTGCTTATTTGAATTTGACACCTCATCTCTGTTCTGAGCTTCATTCTTAGCATTTCTAGCTTCATTTCAGGACTCAATGGTGTCTCCAAGGTCCCTGAAGGATTTTGACTGTGTGGAACTTTCCAGATATCGGACAGCCCTCTGTTACCCTGGTAATGGGGATTGTGGTATCTGCTGTTGGCACTTCCTCTGAGGAGGAAGAGAGGGGCCAAAGGGAGAGGAGGCCAGGTGTCCCATTGCAGCTTCTAGTGGGGGGGGGGGACCTGTGGGAGGAGAGGCACAGGCACAAGGGACTCAGGGGCCAGCAGGAAGTCCAAGGTAGAAGGGGCCACAGAAGACACCACTATCCTGCTGCCAGGATTTACAGGCAGCAATGCAGCTACCTCAATGTGTCCGAGGTGCAATTCCTCTCCAGGGAGACCGTGACCTCCATTTATCAGACGATTGGGCCTGAGATCACCTTCAACTGTGTGGGTAGACGTCCCATGTCAGTGGCTCTGAAGGTCACAGAAGCCCTCAACTTCTATGCATCTGGCTCTTTCCAGGGGTCAGTGGGTGACCTGTGTAGAGTCTCCCAATCAGCTGTCCATAGTTGTGTCAAGCTGGTGACAGAAGCACTGTTCAGGCGGGTACTGACATTTATTGATTTCTGTATGGATGAGGCCAGCCAGACTGAGCGAGCCAGAGGCTTTGCAGTGATTGCTGGATTCCCCTGCATCCAGGGTGCCATCAACATGAGGCCATCAAGGCGCCAGCGGCTGAGCTGGTTGCCTTCGTCAACAGGAAGGGATTCCACACCACGAACATGCAGATAGTGTATGACCACAGGATGCAGATTCTGCAAAGGCTCCACTGGCCAGAGAACAACCACCAAGGTCATCAAGGCCAACAAGACACCAGAGTCAGCAGGCTGTGTACATTGCCGCTGCCAGTGAGCACCAAGACGTAGCACTCGTAAACGTATGTTTAAGCCACCATGAGCACAAGAGGGACTGGTCACTGATGATCTTCTGTTGTGTAATGTTTTCACAGAATCACAGAATCACACAGTGCAGATGAGACCCTTCGGCCCATCGAGTCTGCACTGACACGTGAGAAACACCTGACCTACCTACCTAATCCCATTTACCAACACTTGGCCCATAGCTTTGAATGTTATGATGTGCCAAGTGCTCATCCAGCTACTTTTTAAAGGATGTGAGGCAACCCGCCTCCACCACCCTCCCAGGCAGTGCATTCCAGACCGTCACCACTCTCTGGGTAAAAACATTTTCCCTCACATCCTCCCTAAACCTCCTGCCCCTCAACTTGAACTTGTGTCCCCTCATGACTGACCCTTCAACTAAGGGGAACAGTTGCTCCCTATCCACCCTGTCCATGCCCCTCATAATCTTGTACACCTCAATCAGGTCGCTCCCTCAATCTTCTCTGCTCCAACGAAAACAACCCAAGTCTATCCAACCTCTCTTCAGAACTTAAATGTTTCATCCCAAGCAACATCCTGGTGAATCTCCTCTGTACCCACTCCAGCGCAATCACATCCTTCCTATAATGTGGCGACCAGAACTGCACACAGTACTCCAGCTGTGGCCTCACCAAGGTTCTATACAACTTCAACATGACCTCCCAACTTTTGTAATCTATGTCTTGAATGTTAACTTTTTTGGATTGTCAAAATGAGATAAATTTTGTTTTTCTCCTATTGGCCTGAGAATGCTTTACCTTTGTATTTTTTTTGCAGGGTACGTCAGTGTTTTATGCTGGACATGAGTGGCTCTAAACTTTATTGCACAGGCACTGAGTGAACTTTGGGTTCAAATGAAAGGGGCATTTCAGACATCTGAGATGAAGGCGGCAGCCCTGGCATGAGAGCTTTGGTAGCCTAGCTGAAGGAGCATTGGATCATGTCTCCCTGCTGTCCCTACATCCCTGAAGGGTACAGAGGTCTGCCTCCACACCCTCAGTGTTCTCCTCACCATGCTCCTCTCCTGACTCACTCCTAGGTTCATCCTCTGTGGCCTATGGAGCTGTGTCAAGAGCCTCTTCCTCCAGTGGGTTCCCCCTTGCCAATGCCAGATTGTTGGGAACACAGCATGCAACCACTGTCAGTGACACCTGCTCTGGAGGTTATTGTAGCGCACTCCCTGAACTGTCCAGGCATGGGAAGCACATCTTCAGAAGATCTATGGTCCTCTCTATCATCGCCCTTGTAAAGGCATGGCTCTTATTATAATGCTGCTCTGTCTCTGTTCTGGGGTGGTGGAAAGGCATCATAAGCCACCCTTCCAACACATAGCCCTTTTCACCCTGGCAGCTCCCATGGCGCATACACCCTGAGACACTCCCAGGTGCTGAGGCTCTTCAGTGCTCCAGCCCAAATGGATGGATGGCTGCTGGGTGAAAAGGGCTATCCATTGGAAAGGGGGCTTATAACTCCTCTCCGCTACCCAAGAACAGAGACAGAGCAGCGTTATATTAGGAGCCATGCCTTTAAAAGGGCGGTGAAAGAGAGGATTGTGGATCATCTGAAGATGCGCTTCTGATGCCAGGGAGGTGCTCTGCAATAACCCCCAGAGCGGGTGTCACTGATGGTGGTTGCAAGCTGCGCTCTCCACAATCTGGCACTGGCAAGGGGGAGCCCACTGGAGGAAGAGGATCTTGACGCAGCTCCATAGGCCACAGAGGATGAACCCAGGAGTGAGTCAGAAGAGGAGCATGGTGAGGAGAACACTGAGGGCGTGGAGGCAGACCTCTGTACCCTTCAGGGAGGCAAGGACAGCAGGGAGACTTGATCCAACACTCCTTCAGCTAGGCTGCCAAAGTTCTGCTTCCACCTCATGCCAGCACTGCCGCTTTCATCCAGGATGTCCGAAAAGACCCTTTCATTTGAACCCAAAGTCCACTCAGTGTCTGAGCAATAAAGTTCAGAGCCACTCATGTCCTGCATTACACACTGGCGTAGCCTGCGCCAAAAAATACAAAGGTGAAGCATGCTCAGGCCAATAGGACAAATACAAAATTGATCTCATTTTGACAATCCAAAAAAAATTAACATCACCTTTTCAGATCCCCGGGCCAGAAAACATAAACAAAACATTACACAACAGAAGATCACCCCTGAACAGTTCCTCTTGTGCTCATGGTGCCTTAAACTTACGCTTGCGAGTGCTACATCTTGGTGCTCCACCCTCCCTGGCAGCGGCATTGTACGCAGCTTGCTGACTCTGCTATCTTGTTGGCCTTGATGACCTTGGCGGTTGTCCTTTGGCCAATGGAGCCTCTGCTGGCCCTGCCTGGGAGGGAATGGCCAGTGCCACACATCTCCCCAGTCTCTGCAGCCTCATCAGATGCCACGGTTACTGGCAGAGGGATGGAAGAGCTGCTACCATCATTCAGAGCACCCTGAGATGAGCCCTCATAGACGACAAGCAGCTTGTGTGCCAAAGTGAGGTTGCTCTGGACCTCCCTGCTCACCATTGATGGACGGGCACCTAGCTAGGATACTGGATGCTTCATCCATTTGCCACACTGGCACTGGTCACTGCCTGTGTGAGGGCTTGAAGGTATGATCGCAACTCCAGGAACCCCTGATTCTGTCCCTGGGCAGCCTCTCCATGAGACTCGCCACTCTCACAATGGAGGAGGCAGTGCACTCAGCATGAGGGTCAAGACAGTGCTCAAGTTCTGCAAGGACTCCTCCACAACAGAGACCATGGCACGCATACTCTCATGGATGTCCACCAGACCCTCCTGCCCATCCTACTGGACATCCAGCATCTGCCACCTAATGGACAACTCCAGAGGCTCATCATCTGCCCCTGACTTAGCATCGTCCTGGTCTTCAGCAGCCCTCCAACTGCAGTGCCCTCGGCACTCTGCCTCCGCCTGATGCTCATGCGAGTGTGAAGTGCCCTCACTGCAGTTCTCGGATGTTCTAGTTGAGGATCCAATGCCCACTGAGGTGCTGGTATCTGTGCTGGTGCCTGGTTCAGAGAGTGGGTGTGATGTAGGTGCATATGAAGCCTGGCAGTCCTCTGACCTCAGATGTGGCTCTTCAGGGTCCTGCAATTGAGTCAGTGTTGGCGAATCTAAGGGAGAACAACAACATGTCATTAGTTTAAGCCATCACACTGTCACTGTGCATGCCAGGCACCCTGGTGAGATAGGAGAGATCTGCATCACGGTGCCATCGTCTTTCAATGATCAATGGGGACTCCGGGTTTGAGGCTCCCATCAATGAAGCGACTGCACAAGAATGTTTGCACCATCTGAAACTCTCACTTCTGCGCACTGCGCTCTTACCTTCGTCTGACAGCCCAGCCTCTCCACGGCTAGTTGACCAAGGTGAGTGTCACCTCTCCAGCTCCAAAGCATCCTGCTCTAATCTGGATAGTATTAGGAGGTTTTAGGGGGCCTCCACCTGTCTGTGACCTCTCAATGTTGTTGTGGGCCATCTTCTCCTGAAGGACAGAGGAGCACGGATTAGCCCACTCTCAATCTGCAGCACCATTGCATCCTGGCCAACCCCACATGAGGAGCAGCTTGCAGGGCACATCCAAGTCATGACTCTTGAGTCGCAAGGCACACAGCCCAAGCAGCCAGGGCTCACCCCCTTGGCTGTCTCTGACATTATTGATAGTTGGCACTCGGACCCTAACACCCCTGAGCTCCACGGGGGAGAATGGCCAGACCTTAACACTTCAACACACTGATCCATGCAAACATGGTACTCATCCTTCCCAAGCACATTGTTAAACCTTTTGCAGCACTACATCCATGTGTGCCACACAATGTTGTGGCTGCTGACCTGCACTGCCACCTCCTCACCAGTTCTTTTTGTTAGGGATGGTGGCCTCCTCCTTCCATCTCTGGGGACAATGGCGTCCCTCCTGACAGCGACCCCCTACAGGAGGACCGCGAGGCACCCGCCTGAAAATGGAGGGGGGGCCAAGTGCCCACCCGACCTGTTCCCCTGCCTGGCATCTCCAGTTGCACTTGATGCCATAACATCAGTGTTCACAACGCAGTAGGTACCTTCTTCCCTGGCAGCTTTCAAGGAGCTGCCTGTGCCATTTTTAAGCCAGCCACCATATTGCCATTAGACTCAGTGGCCAACTGGCCTCTACCCCTGCATGGCCTTTCCCGACCATTGGGAGGACGTGTTTCACGCTGGGCAGGCCTTAATTGGCCAGCCAGCGTGAAATTGCGTTTGGGAGCCGATTGCAGGCGACGGCCCGTTTCCTGACCGGCTGCGGGCCTGCCCATTGCACCCGCCCGCCAAGGGTAAAATTCAGGTCATTGTATTATTTCACATTCTGCAATATTCAGTTCAATTTTTCTTATCTTTCCATGTGTTCTGATTGCTACACTCAGCTAAATGATTGACAACCAACATATTCAAGAAAGTTATGAGCTAGAGGTACCTGGATGAGGAAATACGGTAATGCACTGCATGCAGAATATACATCTTGTATTCTTCATTCGTCATGTGCATCTTCAACTATCATTCTACAGGGGTGGGGGCGGGGGAGGGGAAAATCTGTACTAGAAAATATACTTGATTCTCAGAAACTGATGGCATTTTTCAAGTTTTTGTATTGTTCCCAGGTGTTGTACCCTTCTACAGAAAGTGAAACAAATGTGTGCAGTTTCCCTGATGATGTTAATTAACCAACACATCTTGAGTGTTGTTTTCTCTGGACACAGTATTCTGAAATCACCCAGTGCTCTTCACTGTGTATATAAGATGTTGACAGAGCTGTCCCCAGACATTTAATAATCTTATAGTGAGACATAACCTGAGTTCAACCTTTTGCTGCATTAACCTTTGGTGCCTAGGGTGCAATAGTTCCTCTGTGGAGGCAGATTTTCATTTATGAAATGATTGGGCACTTCCTTAATTTATTGTCTCATAATAATATCAAGATTGAAACATATAACATAAATAAAACAGGACATATTATCCTGATATCTGCTGTCCAGAAGTGCCAGTCAGAGATGAGCACAATCATTAGTTCTTATGATAAAATGTAAAACACCGGGCAACAAATATGATTTGATTTACAATGGTATCATATATATTAATCTAAACTTTTTGCACTAAGCTCCACACTGGTTTCTTCCATACTGCCGGAAGGATTATTCACCTACAAGTTCTTAAACATGCTGGTATCTTCTATCTATGTGCTGGTTATTCTGAGAGAGAACTGCTGAAATCCCAGTTCCCTTCCCAACTGTCCACAATCAATAAACCCTTGATAGGAAGATGTGTGTGCTTTTTAATCCCTGAGTAAATGGAAAATGTGAATAACCAGCAGCAACTGTTTTGTGGGTTTAAATAAAGAGGATTTTTTATGCCATCACCCTGAAATCTAAGACCACAGCACTTATACACATGGCCACACACACAAATACAGTCAAAGAAAGTGCAGTTGAAGAGAATAGTGCATTTTTACAGGTTATAAGTGAAAAGAACAGTTCATAATTCATGTAGTTGCCTTGTTCTGCAACACATATGTTGCAAGAAGAAGACAGTATTGTGCCTAGTACAGAGACATCATATTATCAGCTTTCGGTCAATATATTTAAAACTGAACACAAGCAAGCTATTAAAATGGCTGCTACCAATCATGTGACCTTTAGCATTTGACTTACAGACAGTACCAAGTCTCAAGTGAATGCCTAATTAAATATGGACATTCACAGTTTTTTTGAGGAATTCACACATCTCTTTGTTTAAGGATAAGCCAACACAAATAGACTATAGAATTTCCAGATTGCCTGCCTCCTTGCTTCATGCAGGACAAGAGGGAATGTTGAAATTCAATTTGTGGCGGATGGAAGTGAATAGTCATCATCAATCTTCCATTGTATCATGATGGTTTTTCCCACCCAAACTAGACAGGGTGAACCTCAAAGGTATTAAACCACAATTCAGGCTATGAAATCAACATGAACACCACCCCATTTTTTTGAAAAATACTTTGCATTTGTGAAAAGTTATATGGTGAGACAGCCATGTTTTCTTGGTTTACTTAAAGGAACAACTAAACGCTATTTGCAGTTAATATCACTAAACCCATTGAAACCATCAGTTTAGCTAATCTGTGAATCAGGCTCAGAAAAGGCTGTGAGACATCAGGCAGCCAGAGTATGTAACTGGTTCCAGTTTACAGTTCATCTGAGAACCAACCTTCTAGCAAGTCAACTATAGGAAACCTTCCAACCTGCTGGGCATCCTTCACCTTAAAAGACCCTCAATTCAACTTCAAAGCATCAACTTCATTCAAGAAATAAGGCTTGCTACATGGGAGATTGAAGATTGTAAACCAGAGACTCAGATAATTATAATCTGTAAAAGTACATTTCCTTCACCTGTATCTAATCTTTTCGGCTTGACAGGGTGTGTGAGAATGAATGTGTGAGATGTCACATTTTAATTCGGGATAAAGTGTGTGAGATTAAATAACCTATTTTTTAAAACCCTCAAAAGCTTGCTGCTGGATTATTTAATTGGAATACACACTCCAAGAGTAAGAAAAGCCACACCTCATTCATATAAAACATATTGATCATGGACAGTAAAGGAACACATAAATTCTGTCCGTGCCGATGTCTTGACTCTGAAGTCATGTGAAGTCAAGTTTATGTGAATTCAACAGCTGAAGTCATATGTCTAAGTCATTTCAGAATTCTCTCAAAGGGACGGACTTTTGCAAGTCACAAAGTTAGTTATTTGTAGTCTTGTTAACAGGAGGTCAGTTTGCTGTATTGGTTGACCCAAAAAGGAACAGCCTTGGAGGCGGCGTTGTAATGTCCGCAGTTCTTTTAAGGCATGGGTGTAACTGTAAGATAAAAGCAAAAAACTGCGGATGCTGGAAATCAAAAACAAAAATAAAAATACCTGGAAAAACTCAGCAGGTCTGGCAGCATCTGTGGAGAGGAACACAGTTAACATTTCGAGTCCGTATGACTCTTCAACAGAGCTATTCTGTTGAAGGGTCATTCAGACTCGAAACATTAACTGTATTCCTCTCCACAGATGCTGCCAGACCTGCTGAGTTTTTCCAGGTATTTTTATTTTTGTTATGGGTATAACTGTATTTTCTACTGCTGCTGTGCCTTACTTTCTGCAGTCAGCACTTTTTAAAAATTCATTCACGGGATGTTGGCTTCACTGGCTAGGCCAGCATTTATTGCCATCCCTAGTTGCCCTTGAGAAGGTGGTGGTGAGCTGCCTTCTTGAACCACTGCAGTGCATGTGGCGTAGGTACACCCACAGTGCTGTTAGGAAGGGAGTTCCAGGATTTTGACCCAGCGACAGTGAAGGAATGGTGATATATTTCCAAGTCAGAATGGTGAGTGACTTGGAGGGCAACGTCCAGGTGGTGGTGTTACCATGGATCTGCTGCCCTTGTCCTTCTAGGTGGTGGTGGTCGTGAGTGTGGAAGATGCTGTCTAAGGAGCCTTGGTGAATTCCTGCAGTGCATCTTGTAAATGACCTTGCGCATCTTAAAGATTATAAAAGGACAAACATGGCTGTCTTACCATGTGACTCCTCACAATTTGCAGTTCCTTTTACAACTATGATGGGGTTCTTAGGATGATTAGGCACAAGCCACATCCCAGTTCATTGCTTTAAGCCACTCATCCTAAGGTGGGGGGAGGGGAGTGGTGGCTGTGGTTAAGACAATCACGTTCTTTGTTTCAAAATAACCCATTCAATTCAGGAATGCCTGCTGATGGTTTCAGGATGGATGCAGTTGACAACCCTTAGTCTGGAATATATCCTTTTGCACTTTTCAGACAGGGAGGCAGTTTTTGAATATATAAGTCAGGTCATCTGATCTTTGGTGGCCATCTTACAGCACATTGGCTTTTCTTTTTAAAAGTGGCTTATTTCAGTGAGTCCACGTTAAATGAAGTTCATATCTTGAATGTTAGGAATATGATATGTCTTTACTGGGCATAACAAATACCATGCTTAAATTTCTCCACTTAGCTTTCTGTCCCTACCACAGCATTAAAATGCCCCGACCAAAGTAAAAAATGTCTTCCCTTGTGACTATAGTATTTTCCTCTTTGACCTGTCTGCAGCTTTTAACACAGTTCAGCTCAATGGACCGTTCTTGCTTGAGTCCATCTTTATCTTACCAACCAAAGTCAAATCAACCCTGGCAAAGGCTTCTCTTCCCATCCCACTACTGTTACCTCCAGAGTACCCCAAGAAAAAGAATGATTTTCATTTCTCTCTCACCTTTTATGTCTGCCAGACATCCCAAAATGCTTCACAGACACTCGCTCGTCCCCATCATTCTGGTCCTTGGGCCTTGCTTACGGCAGCCATTCCAATCCTTGGGCCAAGCTCGACACAACTGCTGCTCCAGTCTTTGGACCTCGCTCGACATCACAGTCGCTCCAGTCCTCGGGTCTCACTTGGCATCACTGTCGCTCCAGTCCTCGGGCCTCACTTGGCATCACTGTCGCTCCAGTCCTCGGGCCTCACTTGGCATCACTGTCGCTCTAGTCCTCGGGCCTTGCTTGGCACCACTGTCGCTCCAGACAGGGGGCTTGGTTAATGCTGTCATTCCGGTCCTTGGGCCTTGCTTGGCACCACAGTTGCTCCAGTTCTCGGGCCTTGCTTGGCATTGTTGCTGTTCCAGTCCTTGGGCTTCTCTCACTTCCACCACTCACCTTCCCACTGTTTGCTGCTTCTCCATTCACAGGCTGTTTCTCTTTGCATTTGCAGCTGATAGGTTGAGCCATCAGCAGCAAGCATTGGAGAGAAATAGCCTGATTGGGTGAATAGCTCCTTACAGAATCGTCACTTGTACTGAGGGGGGCAACTTTTCTCTGATTGGTCATCGCCATGATTGAATTTTCCAGGTCTTTTCGGGGGCTTTTATGAATGCTGAACATAAACTTATGAATTAACTCCAAGTGCATAATTATTTTATTTCCAGTACATTTGACTCCTTGTGTAATAGAATGAGATATTATAAGCTGTCTGTACAGTACAGTCACTCATATGCAGGAATTGGAAAATTACTTCATGCAACGTACCACATTTTTACTTCTTAACTATGGAAGTATTAACCAGCTCAATATCCACCCCATAATGATAATTTTGAAAAATAATACCAAAGTTGAATATGTGTTCCCTCCCATACACATTGATTATGCTTATGAAAATTTGCCTCGTTGACTCAATGGAACGTGCATGATTCTGAAAAGAAGGAATGTGCAATGGCTTTGCCAGGAGTCAGTCGACTATTGCCTTGGAGACATGATTGGTCAAGACACTTCAATGGGTGTGGGCGGGTCTGACTGGCATGGGCAAGAATAGACAAGACTTTCACCATTGCAAAAGAAAAGAGTTTCTAAAAATCACAGGTGCAGGGGAAAAAGGAGATGTGTTTGTATCCCCACTGGTGATTTGTGCACTGACCCAACGCTAAATAATCTCCACAATGCATGCTTAACATACTGCATCAGCTGGGGCTTAGAAACATCCATGTCACAATATTGTTGATGTCAGCTACTGTCTGAAAATTAGGGCAGAATTGTCCCAGATTTGCATTAAGTACGGTAGCGGGCAGGTAAAACAATGTCGCAATGCTGGTTTCTCACGCCATTTCATCCCGTACCCGCCGCATTAATTATGCATTCCAGGAAAACATATTGTTTCAATGGCGGGTGGACTCCAATTTGCCCACCCACACCGTCACCTCGTTGTTTCTTCACGCCAGGCCCCACATTTAAAGTACAGCTGCGCGCACTCCTTTCAGTGCTTCCAGCCCGGGACTGCTGCAAATAAAACATGGCCCTGAAATGCAAGAAGACTGCAGCCCCCAGGTTTAGTGATGCATCCCTTGAGTGCCTTTTGGATGCTGTGGATGCCCACTGATATCCTCCAGCCCCACTCTGGCCGCAGGAGGGGCAGCAACATTACTATCCAGCTTGGTAGGTGATGCCAGTGGTGATCAGTGCCAATGCTGCATTGAAGAGTTTCGCCATCCAATGCAGATGGAGGATGAATGACCTCATCCGTGCTGCCAGGGTAATGCAACCATCTCATCACTCTAAACTCACACACTCAAGCCCATCACACATTCACTGGCATCTCATTCTCTGCCAGCTCAAGGGGTATCATCGCTCACTCTTTCACACACACCCTCACATCTCCATCTGGCCTCATCTGCTCTGGAGACTGCCTCCTCGGCCCATACCAGCTTGAGCCCAATTGCACTGATGAACTTGTGCCCCCACAAAAACCTCCTTCTTCTGTACAGCCCTCAACCTGCAGCCTCTTCCCTTGCCTGAGGCCACTTCTCCCCCCTCAGCCCTAGCCCTGCAGCCACACAAAGCCAACCCCGCCTTCTGGCTAATCTGGTAGGTAGAAGCCTGGCCGTGAGCCCCCCTAAAAATACTGCAGTGCTGTCTGTGAAGACTGGAACTGGTGACTGTGTGTGCTGCCCGAAGCAAGGTAGGCAAAAAAACCTCGAAGTGCCGAGCAAAGTGCAGCTCACCAGATACACGTCACTTATGTGCAGTTGTGAAATGCATCAGCGTGATTGTGCGCCAACATGGGCAGGCGATCCAGCGTGATGGGATGAGTCTGGTGGGATAACCTCATAATGATATGCAGATGTATTACAATGAGGATCCCGACATCTGATGGTGGGTAATGCAGCCTGCCCTCGATGGGCTGAGCAGACAATCGCAAACTGATTTTACGACATCATGAAAATGACTTTTGGCCTTCTCGCCATATTGTCTGCTCACACCACTGTACACGCCTGATACCAGCAGGCATGGACAATTCCAACCTTAGTCAAATATGGTGATTGTTAGAGAACTTAGAATTTTTCCTCATGAACAATCTCTATGATTGCTTTTGATGTCTGTTGAATGTATCTGAGTGCTTTGAAGGTAATTAAATTATGTTAAATGATGCAAAACATGTTGTTTGAGCACTGTATGATTTCATTTGATGTCAGTTAATTACCAATAATGTCAGTTGATCACTATTTAATTACTTGGCATGTCAAATGGTGGCTAGATGATCAGTTTTGAATACAGATGATCACAAATGAGTGGATATGATGCCCATTGAATGATGTTAAATGGAAAACGATGTCAACATTTTCTGGTTACGTTGGCCTACCATCAGGAGGCTGCTTCCTGTTCAATTCTGGGATCCAGCATCAGCTGAGGTGGTTGGCTGTCCATCGTCAGTAATAACTGGGTGCCACCATCATTTCACTCCATTTGGCCGATTAATGAGTCTAATTGTCTACCTGCTACTGCTGGTAGCATTGACCCCCACCTCCAGCAACATCGCTTTGATGTGGGAATATATTGGTTAGCTGACCTGATGTGCTGTATTCCAACTTTGCTCCTGGTCCTGCTTCTTAACCTACTTCTGCAGGGCTGGGAAAACTCTGCCTGTGGAGTCAGTATATGTATACTGATGACATAGGACTCGACCTAACTCTACTGCCTCTGTGTTTTCAGACTACTTGTTTGATGTACACTCTTGGAAGAGCTAAAATTTTCACCATGTAAACTTTGGGAAGACAGAAGCCAGACATGTCACAAACCCTCACCACCGATTATATCCCTCCCTGGCCATTGCCTCTGGTCAAACTAGACAATTTGTAACCAATTTGACTATCAGCTGGGCTACAGGCCTCATATCTCCCCATCACAAAGGAAGCTTACTGTCCTTCCGTAATATCTCCTATCTCCCTCCATGCCTCAGTGACTGGAACCCTATATCACCTCCAGACTCATCCATTCCAATGCTCTTCCAGCTGGTCTTCTACTCTCCATCCTTCAGAAGTACAGAGGTTATCGACATGCTCACCTTAGTTGGATTTTAATTTGATTATATTGCAGATCTCTTCAGATCATTTCACCTAAGCTCTGTGGATTCAGTTTGAATATTTATGATGTCGGGCTGTCAAACAAACTGAGAAGAACAGCTGAACACGAGCAATAATTCTTTTGTGTGTATAGGCAGGCAACAAACTCAATTTTTGTTTTTTATTTTTTCTAGGTCATAAACAATACTTTTTCCATTTTAGTATAAGTTTGAAAGGAAGGAAAGAGTTTATTTTATTATTTTGCAAGAATAGATTTTTTTTCATTATCAAAAGGCAATGATTCAGCCTTTAGTATGTTTTTCTTTTTGTCACATTTTAACTGCTTTTTCAACAATTTCCAGATATTTTAGTTCTGTGCTTGAGTGAAGGGTTTTGTTTTTCCTATAATTCATTTTTATTGCAGTTGTTTTATAACAGACATTTTTCATTTATGCTTGAATGTTAAAATGTTTTCTTCTCTCTTTCATTGCCAATTATTTGTAACCTTTCATTCCCAGTCTGCTGCACGATGGAACATTTAATCAGTAAAAATGACATTGTTAGCAAGTGCCAGAACACAATGCAAACATTGTTGGCTTGATTTTAACTCCCCCTACCTGGCAGAAACCAGTTGTGGGTTCTGAGGTGGGGTGCAGGAGGGAGGCGATAGCTAAAATGAAGTGGAAGAGCATTCCTCTTTCACCCCAATCTGGCCAGCTACAATTTTAATTTGCACCTCAAACCAGTGGCATGGCTGACCTGTCAAATTTGCACCTGTTTTGGGCAGAAGTTGAACCTCTTTCTTATGTCTGCAAAATTATGTGAGAGGTTTATGCGGGTGTGCATATGCCTGTAGATGGTTGTGCCAATGTGTGCCAAATGCCTGTAGACGAACAATACTTGGATACCACTTTGAATATTTTTCCACATAATATAACATTATGTGACATCTGCAAAAATTTTCATCTGTGAGCTCTTATCTGTAATGCGTGCAAGGAAGTAAAGTAATTCAAGGGAACAGAAACAAATATTTTCTAACTTACGGTACGCTTTGAATTAAACTGTATTTTTGTTCTAGTTTGATGCTGAAGCCCAATTTAGTATCAAATAGCACTTTATTATCTGACTCAAATTACTGCAATCAATTGGCAGAGAATGTAAAAATATCTGATTCTGAGTTGCCACATTCTGGTTACAGGCCCGAATAACCTACGTGAGTAATTTTTGTGACTTTGTGCTCCTGGCAGGAACCCAGACCTACTGAGACCTCGGGCGTGATGGTCCCAGATTTTCACAAAGTGCGGTAGCGGGTGGGAATAAAATCATTTTAGCTGCCAGGTGCAATGGTGGGTTTTTTGTGCTGTATTTTCCCATTCTCAGCGCGCCCCACTTCATTAATAATGCAGTCATGGGAAACACTCTGGATCGCTGACGGTCAAGCTCAGATTTGCCTGTCCCACTGTGACCTCTGTTCTTCCTTGCTCTAGGCACCATATTTAGAGTGCACCAGAGTGCAGCCTACTTCATATCTACAGACCAGGATTGCTCCAGGTGACAGATAACCCTGAAAACAAAGAAGACAGCAATCCCCAAATTTAGTGATACCTCTCTGGGGCACTTGCTGGATGTAATGAAAGGCTGCCGTGATGTCCTCTACCAAGCTCTGGTCACCAATCTGGCCTGCAAGGCAGTGGCAATGGTGCTCAGCGCCACCGGAGCACAAAGCAGGTCAGCCATCTAGTGCAGGAAGAGGATGAATACTCTTATCCGTTCAGCCAGGGTAAGTCAACTACCTCATCAGTCTCAACTCACAAACCCATCACGCACCCACAGGCATCTCATACCTCAAGGGAGAATACCACTAACTCTCACACGCACCCTCACATCTCATCAGGCTCATATCCTCTCGAGATCACGTCCTCATCCTGTCCATGGCTCTGCTCACCATACTAACATTCCACGCAGTGCTATGTATCCTGCTCAAATGCTCTCCATCTGTTTCCATGCTGGAGAGGCTAGCTGACAACAGTAGAGGGATGTTCCAGACAGGGGGTGGAGTGGCCCACGTTAGGTCTCTCACTCACTTTGAGGAGTGTGCCATCGTGCTGATTGGTGAGGATGTGGACCCTGCCTGTGGTGACGGTGAGGTCGGTGGTGAACACCCATCTGAGGATCCTGCACCACATCATCCCTCTCTCAACACAACTGTGAGTGCTCACTCTCCTGCTTTTGACTCTGCTGTCATGTACTAATTATCTCTGCATTGGTTCACAGGGAGCTTTGCCAAGTGACCGACATCCTCAGCCAGACAGTCCCTCAGCTCCACCGAGGACTGCTGGGGAAGAGGCATCTATGAGGTCCGAGTCAGATGATGAGCCTCTGGATTCAGCCTTCTAACTCATCCTGGAGAGTCGGCAGAAAACAGGGGAACATCAAGCAGAGTTCTTGGAAGCCTTCAACAGAGTGGCAACAGAGGAGTGCCTATGCTTGCTCTCTGATGAATAATGCCCACAGGTGCACATATGGAGGTCTGCATGGGAAGGGTGGTGTACGCCTTGGAGACTCTGGTCCAAAAGGATGCAGAAATGCACTCAGACTTGCACTGCATCGAGCTAGCCTTAGGTGTGTTGCTTTGGTGGCAACGTGAGAGGGAAATGAGGCACCTTGATATCTGTCCAGGTGCTCCACCCCTCAAGGAGTCAGGCCGGGGCACTCGGGCACCCAGAGGGAGCAGCAGCTGGACATCCCATGTCATGACACAGCAGTTGGTAAAGGCTAAGTTATTTAAAATCCCAGAGGGAAATTTTAAACAACTGCCACAAGCTATATTTTCAATTGGCATGTTTGAGATGCAGCTCTGAATTCAGAAATGAAACCACCAAGCCTCCAGAGGTTTTTATATAAATTAAATTAAACATTTATTAAACACATACACAATGTCTACAAATCAATACCATAATAACTTTTAAATAAATTCCCAAATTAATCACTCCCAGGTAAATCTTCACCAAGGCAACAATAACCTATAGACTGAAATAGACACCAGGCAAAGCACATTTTATCTTATGAATTCAAAATGAGGTTCCTCTCAATGTAGTTCCTTTCATTTTGTTTCCTTTGCAGACAGTTGTAGGGTTTACAGGTGGCTTAGATCCTCCATGTCTCTGACCCACACACAAAATTATTTTCTGTATATACCTAGCTTTCCCTTTGAATGCAAATTCTCATTGTATCACCAGGCCCTATGAACTCCACCTCTTCTAACAATAAAACCCCTTTCATAGTCCCTATTTTATTAGGAATATAAACATATTGCTTGGTGTCTCCCAGCTAGGTGCAAGATTTCATTTCCAGCCTTTGAATGGTTTATTCAACAAAATGCAAATGTACCCTCTACCTTACTGTTAAACATCTCAAATCTGCTACACATCAAAGCACCCAGGCTAGCTGGCTTTAATCCAATTAAGACACGCACTCACACCCACAGACACAGACCCTACTACAAACCCAATTTACAATAATTTACAATAACATTATACACATTAACATCATCATGACGTCCCCCTCCCTATCGAATAATGAACCATCATAATTCTATAAGATGTCTTCATTTTTTAATAACTCGTCTCATGCTCTCTACTGTAATTATTACACTACAAGTCCTTCATATCAACAGAAATCACTCCAGTTCAGTGTCCAGGTTTTTTTTAAAAAATGACCCAATTTCCTTTCAGCTTCAAACTCTTGTTAATGCATCTGCAAGCAGGTTTTCTCTACCAACAACATGTATAATCTGTAGATTAAATGGTTGTAATAATTGACTCCACCTGAAAAGTTTTGCATTCTTGTCGTGAAATTTCTCCAAAAACTTCAGAGGATTGTAGTTTGTATAAACAATTGTTTCTGAAGAATTGTTGGCAACATAAATTTCAAAATGCAGCAGCACTAACACCAAACCCAAGGGGGAGAAATTTTCCTATGGCGGGCGGGCTGGGCGGGAGTGGGCGGGGACGGGCGCGGATCCAGTTGCTGCCCACAATCGGCTGCGCTCCACCATTTTACGTGGGCGGAGCACTTAAGGCCCGCCCAACGTAATGTGCAGCCAGTAGCGCTTCAGTGTTAGCTGTGCGGGTGGGAGGAGGAGGGAGAGTCGAGGTCTGTGCGTGAAAGAGCGCAGCAATCTCCCTGAGGCACAGAATTTCCTCAGAGAGATTAAGTAGGTAATAAAACTTTTTTAAAAAAATAAAGTAAAAAAGAATTTAAACACGTGCCTTCATGTGACAGTGTCACATGAGCTGGGACATGTTTGTGAAGTTTGCAAAATTTATTTAATTATTTTATAAAACCTTCAGGAAACCTCATCCTGCCCGTTGATGAGGATACCTGAAAAAACGCGAGGGCTTTTTGCTTGCCTGCCAACCTTAGGGTTGGATGGGCAGTGCTGTTAATAAATTAAATTACTTTTTTAATGGCCTTAATAGGCCATTGCCAGTTTGGCGGGCGCGCTGCTGCCTCTAGTGTTCGAATGAAGTAGCGAAATGACACGCAATGACACTGGGATGCACACTCGACGTCATCTTGCATCATTTTACGCATCAGTGTGTTGTGCCCACCCCCGCACGCTGACGGCAATATCATGCGCAAGGTCTCTTTTTCGATCATTGAATATCTTCTCTGTTGTGCATTCAGCTTCTGTGAAAAATACCCTGTTGGTTTTTCAATTCCAGTGTCATCTTCTTGTAACAGTACAGCCCCAATGACTATATCACTTGCATCAACAACCAACTTAAATTGCTTGGCTTAATTGGGCACTGCCAAAACTGGTGTTGCAGTTAATATAGTTTTCAAACTATCAAATGCCTTCTGATACTCCGATATCCATTGAAAATTCTTGTTCTTTTTTAATAGTTCAGTCAGTGGAGCAACGACACGGCTAAAATTTGGTTCAAATTTCCGATAAAACTCACTCAGACCCAGAAATCTCAAAACCTCTCATTTTGTTGTTGGTACTGGGAAATCCACGATAGTCTTGAATTTTGCATCTCTTGGAGCCACCTTACCATGTCCAATAGTGTGGCCTAGATATGTAACTTAAGCTTTTGCTAATTCACTTTTAGCCAAGTTCATCACAAAAGTAGCTTCTTGTATTTGAGAAAATAATTCTTCTAGGTGCTGTAAATGCTTCTCTCACATAGGACTGAAAATTAATAGATCATCAGTATAAACTACGATTGCTTAGACCAACAATTGCTTTGTTTGTCAGTCTTTGAAATGTCGTTGGTGCATTCTTCATACCAAATGGCATGACTTTAAACTGATATAGTCCACTTGGCATTATGATTTCCTTTGCTCTCTCTGACAATGGTACCTGCTAATATCCTTTTAGCAAGTCAATCTTTGTGATAAATTTTGATTGTCCCACTTTCTCAATGCAATCCTCCAACTGTGGTATGGAATATGAATCCGCTTTTGTCACCACACTCACATTTCGATAGTCCACACACAGGGCTGGATTTTCCCAGAATTGCATTACATGTGGTAGCGGGCAGGTAAAATGGAGTCCTACACGCCAACGAAAATGATGAATTTTCATGCAGTATCTTCCCAAGCCCACCTCATTATGTACTCACTCCCACAAAACACGCCGCTTCCATGGTGAGTGGTTCTCACTCGCCCACTCACCATCACCTCACTGCTGCATCATAGCCACCATCTTTAAAATGCAACCGCCAGCAAAGCACTCATCACCACCAGCTCACCACCGCTGCCTGGGAGACATGGATAGCAAAGGAAAAAGACTGCAGCTCCCTGCTTCAACAATGGGTCCCTCGAGCGACTGCTGGATGCCGTGGAGGCCCACTGGGAAGTGCTCTAGCCCTGCTCTGGCCGCAGGATGGGTAGGAATGTCACCAAGTGAGAGTGGTGGTCAGCGCAAATGCCCTGCAGAGTAGGACAGCCACCCAGTGCCACAAAAGGATGAATGATCTCCTCCGTTCTGCCAGGGTAAGTCACTCTTTTCATCACTCCAAACTCACACACTCACAAACCCATCACACACCCACAGGGCTCTCAATCACTGGCAGTTCAAGAGACATCACCATTCACTCTCTCACACACACCGTCATTGTCCTCATCCCTCATCCATGGGACCACTCACCACCCACACAGGCCAGGCATGCTTATCATCTGGTCCAGCAGGACTCCTGATACCATCTCTCCATCTCTATCCATGCAGGACAAACTGGCTCACAACAGCAGACAGGTGGAGGGATGCTGGAGATCAAAGTTCTCGCAGAATTTGAAAACAGTCATCCTGCTGGCCAGTGATGACCGGGGCCAGTCCTGTCCTGATGGTGTGGTCGGCGGTGCTCTACCAAGTGAGGATCCAGCAGTGCAACCTCCATCAGACAACCACACTGTGAGTGATGTGTCCTCTTTCACAGGCCACTGCCATGCATTAATTATTTCTCCTTGCTTCCACAGGCACATCTAGGAAGCAGCAGATGGAATCCATGACACAGAGCCTCCAATCAAGCCCTGAAGAAGCCTCTGAAGAGGAATCTGAAGGCACCCCCCCCCCCCCCCCACCGCCGAAGTCCCGTCACTGCGCTCACCCACACCTTCCACCAGCGCAGACACACACACCTCGGTGGGACCTAGCTTTAGAACAGCCTTGGGACCACAATCTGGTAAGTACATTGCACTTTCTGATCCACAGTAGGTGGAGGCAGGGACTTCCCAGGGTTCCAGCACTCGGAGGACTGCTGGAGGCCAGAGATTTGCTGAGTTTGAGTCAGATGATGAGCCTCTGGACTCGGTCATGTCACAGTTGCTGGAGCTGCAAAGACAAGATTGGGAACACCAGGAAGGGATGGCCACTGCACTCCTCAGATTGCAAGGCACAATGGAGAAGTTCGTTCGTCTTCAGTCTGAGGTGATAGCGCCGGCATTGTAATGCACCAAGGTCAACACTGGTAGGATGGTAGCCACCATGGTCCATCACTGATGCCATAGTTGGCCTCCAACAGTGTGTAAGTCGGAGGGGTGCTGGGCAGTTCGATCTCACTCCAGCTACCCCTTCCACTCACGGAGTCAGCCAGGCGCCCTCAGGCACCCATAGGAAGGACGGTCAGCAGGTGCATGCTCCGGCACCATCCACCTGGGTGTCTCTGGAACTGACCAGCCCATCTGACTCCCCTCTTCCTGTGACCTCCACAGAGCCAACTTCGCAGGCTGAGAAGGGTGCCACTGCCACACAACAGGACCCCAAAAGCAGGATGGGTCCCTCTAAGTCTCAGCCCTCCAGATAACCCCAATTTTAATTTATCTGCCAACCCTGTTAACTTACTTTTGGCTATTTGTTGCAATCCAAACAAGGTTATATCCTCTACTCCCAAACAAGTCTTAGCAATTGACAAAGACATCTTGCAGTCTCACCACTTCTAAAGAACGTCATGAACTCTTGAATTCAAAATGCTTCTCATACTAGTAGCCTTAAGATTCACCAATTCCAACTAATCAAGAAATTACAAATATTATCCTGGATGATCCCCAATTGTCATGACACAGTAGTTGGTAAAGGCTGAGTTATTTAAAATCCCAGAGGGAAACTTTAAACAACTATCATAACCTATATTTTCAATTGGGATTTTTGAGATGCAGTTATGAATGCAGAAATGAAACCACCATACCTTTAGAGGTTTTTATATAACTTAAATTAAACAATTATTAATTTAATAAGGAATTAAACACTTACAAATGTCAATAAATCACTGTCATCATAACTTTTAAACAAATCCCCAAATTAATCACTGCTAGGTAAATCTTCACCAAGACAATAATAACCCCTAGACTATAAACCATAGACCTAACAATAACACAATGGATGTCCAATCCATCTACACCTCCATCCCCTACCGGGATGGTCTGAAGGCTCTCCGCTTCTTCCTTGAACAGAGGCCTGAACAATCCTCATCCACCACCACTCTCCTCCGTTTGGTTGAACTTGTTCTCTCACTGAACAATTTCTCCTTAAACTCGTCTCACTTCCTCCAAATGAAAGGTGTGGCTATGGGCCCTAGTTATGCCTGCCTCATTATGGGATATGTGGAACATTCCTTGTTCCAGTCCTACAACTCTTTCTCCGGTACATCGATGATTGCTTTGGTGCTACTTCATGCTCTCGTCTGGACCTGGAAAAGTTTATTAATTTTACTTCCAATTTCCACCTCTCCATCATTTTCACGTGGTCCATCACTGACACTTCCCTTCCCTTCCTTGACCTCTCTGTCTTAATTTCTGGTGATAGACTGTCCACCAATATCCATTACAAGCCTAATGATTCCCACACCTACCTCGACTACAGCACCTCACACCCTGCTTCCTGTAAGGACTCCATCCCATTCTCTCAGTTCCTTCCCCTTCGTCACATCTGTTCTGATGATGCCACTTTCCAAAACAACGCTTCTGACATGTCTTCCTTCTTCCTCAACCAAGATTTTCCACCCATGGTGTTGACAGGGCCCTCAACCGTGTCTGGCCCATTTCCTGCGCATCCACCTTCACACCATCCTCTCCCTCCCAGAACCATGATAAGGTCCCCCTTGACATCACTGATCACCCCACCAGCCTCAACATTCAAAAGATCATCCTCCACCATTTCCGTCAACTCCAGCATCATGCCACCACCAAACACATCTTCCCTTCATCCCCCCGCCAGCATTCTGTAGGGACCGCTCCTTCTGCGACACCCTGATCCACTTCTCCATCACCCCCTACACCTCAACTCCCTTCCACCACACCTTCCCATGCAATTGCAGAAGGTGCAACACCTGCCTCTTTACTTCCCCCCTCCTCACTATCCAAGGGCCCAAACATTCCTTTCAAGTGCAGCAGCACTTCATTTGCACATCCCTCAATTTAGTCTATTGCATTCGCTGCTCCCAATGCAGTTTCCTCTACATTGGAGAGATCAAATGCAGACTGGGTGACCGCTTTGCGGAACACCTTCGGTCTGTCCACAAGCATGACCCAGACCTTCCTGTCGCTTGCCATTTCAACACACCACCCTGCTCTCATGCCCACATGTCCGTCCTTGGCTTGCTGCAATGTTCCAGTGAAGCTCAATGCAAACTGGAGGAACAGCACCTCCTCTTCCAATTAGGCACTTTACAGCCTTCTGGACTTAACACTGAGTTCAACAACTTCAGACCATCAACTCTCTCCTCCATCCCCATTCCCTTTCCAATCCCCCTTTTTTCTAATAATTTATAAATTTTTAAAATATATTTTTCTTTTCCCACCTATTTCTATCATTATCTTTAAATTTATTTCCATCCATTGTTTTATCTCCAGCTTTTGGCCTATTTCGATCCCTTCCCCCTATCCCACCCCCACTAGGGCTATCTGTCACTTGCTCGTCGTGCTTTAGCACATTCCTTAGATAATATCACCACCGTCAACACCCCTTTGTTCTTTTGTCTATGGCATCTTTGGCAATCTTTTCTTTGCCTCCACCAATCACTGGCCCTCTATCCAGCTCTGCCTGTCCCACCCCCCTCAGACAGCTTATATTTCACCTCATTTCTATTTTTCTTTAGTTCTGATGAAGAGTCATACAGACTCGAAATGTTAACTGTGTTCCTCTCCATAGATGCTGTCAGACCTGCTGAGTTTTTCTGGCTATTTTTGTTTTTGTTTCAGATTTCCAGCATTGGCAGTATTTTACTTTTACCCATAGACTTAAACAGATGCCAGGCAAAGCACATTTTATCTTACGAACTCAAAATGAGGTTCCACTCAATTTAGTTCCTTTCATTTTGTTTCCTTTGCAGACCGTTTTAGGCTTACAGGCAGCTTAGATATTACATACCTCTGACCCACACACAAAACTCTTTTCTGTGTATACCAGGCTTTCCCTTTGAATTTAAATTCTCATTGTATCATCAGGCCCTTTGAACTCCACCTCTTCTAACAATAAACCCTTTTCATAGTACCAATTTTATTAGTAATATAAACATATTGCTTGGTGTCTTCTAGCTAGGTGAAAGATTTCACTCCCAATTTTTGAATGGTTTATTAAACAAAATACCCTCTACCTTACTGTTTAACATCTCAAAACTGCTGCACATCAAAGCACCCAGACTAGCTGGCCTTAATCCAAGTAAGAAACACACACTCACACCCACAGACACAGACCCTACACAAATCCAATATAAAATAATTTACAATAACATTATATATATTAATATCATCATGACACCTGAGTCATCCATTCAGGACTCTCAGAGGCTGTCTGCTCCCTCTGAGTCCCCTTTGCCTGTGACCCCCTCAATCTCATCTTCTGTCACCTCAGAGGGAACAGCTGGCCCACAGGAGGACAGCCAAAGCAAGCCAGAGCTCTTAAGGCCTCGGGTCTCCAAAGGACTCATGCCGAAGTCATCAGAGGCAACAAGGTCAACCATTGCACAGGCTGTCTCTACCCCTGCTGCGGATGTCAGGGCAGCACTTAGTAGAAGAGTTAGGCCTGGAAAAGTTAAGGAATTCTGATGTAAAGTGTTTGCACAGGTGAATACATTTTGTCACTTTATAATCTGAAATATATTCACTTTCACTGAAAAATGTGTAATTTCAGTTCTCTTTCAGCTTTATTGGCAGGCTTTGCGAATCCCCCAGCTGAATCTGCCCACCGCCCCCTCCTCCACTAGCAGTTCAGCTGCACGCAGCTGGACCATGAGTGATTCTGGAAGGAGGCGTCTGTATGTGGCAGTGCCTTTCGGAGCCTTGTACAAGCACATGGTCCCTTCATCCATCATACTCATCTTACTGTCCCGAGCATTTTCAATGCTGTCTGCTGGGGTTCTCTTTCAGTTGTCCAGCTGAGTTGACCTGCATCTCTGCCCACTGATCACACTCCCATGCAGCACCTGTGCCTGTCCACCAAGAGGCTCCACTCATTTTTAATTTTGACAATGATAGTTATAATCAAATTTTTGCTCTACTCCACTGTCCTTTCTCTTCCCCAGTCACCCATGTCCTGTCCCCCGTCACTGTCAAACCCCTGGCATTATGTGCCACCTCCCGCCGTCACTACCAACCCTTGTTCTTCCAGGATGTCCAGGTGAACGTGCACATTCAGTATCTTCCAGAGAATCCCAATCCCATCCATATTGACCTCCGTGACTTCATCCTTCCCACCCCAGAATCCATGTCTGCCTCTGAGTCCCCACCAACTACCCTCACCATCACTTCTACTGCTACCATGTACCCTCACTCTTCCAGCCTTCCAGTTTCTTTTGCCCCCGTCATACACCCCATTTCCCCCTAACACGCCCACCCTCAGTTTGCTCTCCAGGCTGTCATTGACTCTACAGACCCCTCTCTTGCACGTTCACCTGGACAACCCCCACACCTTACTCCCTCCTTAACACTTACTCCCTCCCCCACCCTTACTCCCTCCTCTACCCTTGTTCCCTGGGACACCTTTCTACCCCTGGATTCCTTCCCCACTCTGAACTCCTTCCTCCTTTCTTCTTCTCACCTCCCCCAGACAGCCTCCTTCCCCCTCCGAATTCCTGCCTCCCTCTGTACTCCTTTCCTTTCTCGGAACTCCCCCCTCCTCTTGGATTCCTTCCCCACTCCGACGTCCTTCCCTTATACCTTCCTCCCCCTTTACACCTAAGTCTCCACTTACCACATTTTCCCCCGTTACATCCTCCTTCCCGTACTCCCTCCTCCCCCTTCTTAACCTCACCACCCAACAACTTAGTTTCCCCTCAACCTCACACACCCCCGACCCCTTCGTCCCCTCTCAACCTCATCCAGCCCCACCGACATCTTCGTCCGTCCCTCCCAACCTCACCACCTACCTCGGTACGCCTTCCGATTCCAGTCAACCCTACACCTTGATCTCCCACCCCCCTCCACGGTACACTTTACTCTCTCATTCACAGCTGGACCTTTCTCTCTCCACCTCGCCGATCATCCGTAGCAGCCCATGGTCAAGACAGTGATGTTCCAAAGCAGACACGAGACATCAACGGAGAGCTCCCACCTTCTGTGAGCTGCTTCGCGTTGGAGCCATGTCCATGAGAATCCACCCAGCATGCAGTGCACGTGTTCCTCCAGGGTCTAGTAGCTGTAGCGCTCCAGCATCTTCTGCTCTTTGGATGTCCTGATCTGAGCAAAGCCCTGACTGTAAGTCCCAAATTTGCACTTCTTACTTCTCCAGATGTGTTGTGGGCTGGCGTGTTTTCCAGCTGGTGTAACAGTAAATCTGATTTGGGGGGATGATTCCAGTCGGGCCTTGCTTTGTATCCCATTAGCGGGATGCAAAGTGGGTTCACACCAGCCTCCATTGGGTTTGGTGTTCCACCATGGCGGACACCATTGATGATCCTGCTGTGCTTTCACGCTGGCGTGAAACAAATTTTTGGCCTTCTCACCATATTGTTTCCCCATCACTCCCACCCCTCCACCTCCACCTCCACTTCCACCCCCACCCCCCTCCCCCCACCCCACCCCCACCCCAGCTTGCCCCCACCCCTGCCTGCCATGATGCTTTATGCTAGTGAGGCTGGAAAATTCTGGCCGTCATGTTGGATTTTTGTCAAGGAAGCAGGAAACAGGGGCCGGGTTAATTTTTCAGTCAGAAATCTGCCTCTGGTGGAAAACTGATTAAAGTTAAAACTTTCAGGTGGGAAGCCCTTAATTGGTCTGGAGACGGTTTCTCTGTCCTACTAAGGCCAATGGGGGTGGGAATGGAGGTGGGTCAGATGAGTTGTGCGTCTCAATAATACTCCCCACTGCAGCTATCACCGAGCCTGCTGGTTGTCCTGAAGGTGAGATCTGCTGATTGTTTCAGAGTCTTTCAGAAGGAAGCAAGATGTCACTGAAGAGGCGGAGGCCTGGACTCCAGGTAGGACAGACCCACACTTCATTGATGCCAACCTAGATCTAATGTTGGAGTCTGTCAAGGAGATGAGTGAGGTCCTCTTCCCAGAGGGGACCAGGAGATGGCAGCAGGGTATCTCTCTGTTCAGCATCATCTCCTACTGCCTCCTTTGCTTCTTCCTCTTTGATTTTCTACTCTTCCCTCGATATACTGTCTCTTTCCAGGGCCTCAAAGTCTTCAAGGTCTACATCTCTCTGGATGGCTATGTTATGGAAAGCACAGCAGATCATCACAATGACCGAGACTATTGCAGGAAGGTGTAGCAGGACATCTAATGACCAGCTGGCACTAGTCTCATATCTTCAGATGTCCTATGGTTGTACTGATGAGGTGGCATTGGTTTTATCACCGCTATCTGAGGCTCCTCCAGAGAGGTGAGTATCCATCTCTTCAAGGGATTTCCTTTGTCCCCCAGGGTTTATTCATACACTTTGGGGATTGGAGTGAAGATCTGAGGCAACCTTGACTGGCAGAGGTTCAAGGGGTCACGGCAGTTGCCAAGAGAGTGAGTGCACACGTGGAGGAAGCTCTCGTTTTGGTTACAGACCAGTTGGATGTTGAGGGAGTGGAAGCCCTTCCTTTTGAAGGATCTCACTGACCAGTCGCTGGGTGCCTTGGTGGCCACATCAAGATGTCCCACATCTGGAGAATTCAGCAATCAGGGTAGAATCCAATGCCTGCTGTCCCTGTGAGGCCAGGTCTATCTTGAGATGAATGTACTGTCCAGGTCTGCCAGAGGACATGAGTGACATGTGAGATGCAGTAGTGTGCTGCCATTTGAAAGATGCCATCAAGATTTGCAGTTGACCCTCAGGATGAGCACAAGTGAAGAAGTTCAAGGCCACAGTGACTTTTATGGGTACTGGCAGGGCAAGGTGATCAGTGCTGCAAAGTTTGAGATAAATCACGGTCTCTTGTGGCACTGGGTATTGGTTAACTTCAAGCAGCTCAGCCTTTGGTGGTTGATCCATTGTTCAGGGTTTAGCCTCCATTTTCTTCCTTGCCCTCTTTCCTCTCCTGTGCCCTCCTGCTGATTGGGTGTCCACTTTTCCTGCAGAGGATGTTTCCCCTCATTGCCACAGGGCCCAAAATCTGACTGTTGCTGGCTGCAACCTTCCTTATGGGCCTATGGCTGCCCAATTGTCTGTGGCCATCTTCCCCCCACTCCTCTGCCCCACAATGCCAGGGGTGTGATGACCCTGTTCAAGTGCTGAACGCTTACTCTCCCTGTCACCTGTGCAATACCAAACGCAACCCTTTACCAAATTCTGACACCCTCCTTTGCCCCACTGACCCTCTTAAGGGCTAATGCCCTGGGGCAGCCTTGATTAGCTCCTCACTCTGTACCTGCCCCCCCTTCACCTGATCAGAAACTGACAGCTCCTGAAACCTGCTTATCCCTTTAAAAATTCCACCTTCCCCTTCCAACAAGCTCCTCAGGAGCTTTTTAACTGATTTAATTGGCAATATTACCGAGGAGTGTGGGAGTCTTGTCCCATTCTGCCCATCCTACCCGTCCTGGTGAACATTGCCAGTGCCTGTAACTGACACGCTGCTCAGCGTTGGTCATTTTGGAAGCCCTCTGGTTCTGAACTTGACTTGAGGGAAGGGGATGGGCCTGAAAACCCATGTCTCAGAAATTTGGGTGTATGCTATACATGATTTTATAATATTTAAAATAATTTCCATTCAGTACTTGGAGCATAGAATTGGTAAATTATTCTTTATAGATTAAAATTATTAAGAAAAGGACTAACACATTATATTTGTCATGAACTGCTCCATTATATGTAAAATGATCTGTGCTGAAGTCTTTGCACATGACGTACTTTGACAGTATTGATCCTACACTGAAATGCTACGTTGAACCTACGATGTATGACTTTTTGATTGCCTTCTTATCAGTGTCCCAATCTGAGTTCCATGTTTCTCTTAGACTGAGTGTACTGGGCTCCTTGTTAGACTCGGAAATAATTGGCCTACCAAACAGGAGTTCCTAGGGCCTTTGTCGTTCAGAAGAACATGCAAGAGGTCATAACTGATATAACTTCTCCCACACTGAGAAGAGTTGATTTTAACTTGCTAAAATCAGTGTTAAAGGGCCTCCAAATGGGGGTCAGTAAATGGACTGCCCTGTTAATGGTTTTGATCGTCACACTGACATTTTCTGATGACCAACCACTGTTAAAATCCAATCTCAACTAGGATCCTGATTGCCATTTTAGGATAGAACTGGTCAGAGCAAAATTCTGCAGTCAATTTCACCGGTCATAGTGATGGAGGGGTCCTGGAAATGTATGTTTTAAATTTTTTCTATATGGCCACTTTGATTGCTCCTCTACACTCTGCAATAATAATCAGTGCCATTGCTGTCCTGGCCTTCTCCCCCGCTATCTCTCACATGATTGTGACATCCCCACCCCACCAGAACTTGCTTGCTGCCAATATTGGATTGACCTGAACTAATGGCACCCTGACTATTTCAGTGATCCCACTGGGCTGACGCGCCAAAATGGCACTGCTCCTTTGCCCTCTGGGATGGGTGGGCTCGGAGAATGCTATGCCAGCCTGCTGCTCAAGAATTAAAACCAACGCCAAGGAATCTCTTTACTGGATGTGAAAATGGCTTTTGAGCACTGAGACCTTCAAAGAGAAACTGTGGCTGCAATTCTACATTTTTCAGACACCTGTCTTGTTGAAGAAATGGCAGTAAAGCCTGAAGGCCTAAAATTCAGGGGAAGGAGGTCCTGCTCTTTCAATATGGGAGTAGTGGAGTGGAACTTGCATCCATCCAAATCCATAGTTGCTGAATATCTCACCCCACCCCGACTCAGACCCCGGGCAGTGGGATCACTGAAATAGTCAGGGTGCGTTCCCTGTGCCTATAGGGGCACACCAGTGATGCTCACTTCAAATTGCTGCCAGGAATACCAGAGTGGAGGCCATTCTGATATAATGGCAGACAGCCAACAACAAAAACTTATTTTTACTTCAATTGGAACAAATGGGCAACTGTGGAAGATAATTGATTCCCTCTGGGGACAGTTTTATTTTCCTGGTTACTGTTAGTAAAGCCCTGTAGGACTTAGATGGATGCTCAGCTGGCATGAGTTACCCTAAGGTCCCAGGGCATACTGGTAACATTTCCAGGGCAGTCGGTTAACTTTCCAGATATGCCCTTTGATGGGGATGGGGCACATGGAAAATTTGCTCTGTCTTCCCTCTATCAGAATTTAAAGGGGCACTTTGCTTGCTTGGAATCTTATAGAAACTGAATTCCATTTACAATCGCTGGCTGCGGAAATCTTCTCTTCAACTCTGTCTCAACTCTGGGATGTAGTCCCTCAGTCCATAGAGTTCAAGCTCTCTCTTGGCTGGTCCAATTTCTCAATTTGACATATATTTGGCAGCAGAAATTCCTGGCTCACAAACCAAATTCGATGATGAAAACATCCCATTCTAATTTAGTTCCTTTTGCCTGTAAATAGTTTATTATCTGTGTGAGAATGGATGTTTTAAAAAAATATTTTGGGTTATATTGTGTTATTCTGCAAAGAAGGTATGTAAAGTATGTAAAAAGAAAAAGATTGGACAGTTCTGCTTCCTGATTTGAAAGCGCATTCACCTGAGAGCTGAGGATGCCCTCTTCTTTTTTGTAAACAAATGTAGGTCCCTAGCAGTTTGAAACGAGAGAACAAGGAAATGGTAGAGCAATTAAACAACTACTTTAGTACTGTCTTCATGGAGGAAGATACAAATAATTTCCCAAAAATACTAGGGAACCAAGGGTCAAGTGAGAAGGTGGAATTGAAGGAAATTAGTATTATTAAAATAATAGTCCTGGAGAAATTAATGGAATTGACAGCTCATAAATCCCAAGGGCCCAATAATCTACATCCCAGGATACTAAAGGAGGTGGTCATGGAAATAGTGGATGCGTTGGTTGTTATCTTCCAAAATTCTGTAAATTCTGGAACATTCCCAGCAGTTTGGAGGGTGGCAAATGTAACCCTACTATTTAAAAAAGGAGGGAGGGAGAAACCAGGGAATTAGCGA
The DNA here is from genome assembly GCF_017639515.1 of Carcharodon carcharias. Lineage (NCBI taxonomy): Eukaryota > Metazoa > Chordata > Chondrichthyes > Lamniformes > Lamnidae > Carcharodon > Carcharodon carcharias. Next base: position 116,756,661 of record NC_054467.1, read on the forward strand.
CCAGTTAGCATAACATCAGTAGTAGGGAAAATACAAAGGATGTGATAACAGGACACTTAGAAAATATCAACGGGATTAGACAAAGTCAACATGGATTTATGAAAGGGAAATCATGTTTGACAAACTTACTGGAGTTTTTTGAGGACATAACTAACAGAATAGATAAAGAAGAACCAGTGAATTTTTTGAAAGATTTTGATAAAGTCCTGCATAAAAGGTTAGTGTGTAAAATTAAAGCACACGGGATTGGGGGTAATATATTGACATAGACTGAGAATTAGTTAGCAGACAGGAAACAGAGAGTAGGAATACATAAGCCTTTTTCAAAGTGGCAGGTGATGACTAGTGGGGATCAGTGCTTGGGCCCCAGCTACTCACAATATGTATCAGTGATCTGGAAGAGGGAATCAAATGTAATGTTCCAAGTTTGCTGACAACATGAAACTTGGTGGGAATGTGAGTGATGAGGAGGGTGTTAAGAGGCTTCAAGGTGATTTAAACAGAGTGAGTGGGCAATACATGGCAGATGCAGTATAATGTGGATAAGGGTGAAGTTATCCACTTTGGTAAGAAAAGCAGAATGGCAGGGTATTATTTAAATGGTGATAGATTGGGAAATGTTGATGTACAAAGGGACCTGGATGTCCTTGTACACCAATCACTGAAAGCAAGCATGCAGGTGCAGCAAGCAGTTAAGAAGGCAAATGGTATGTTGGCCTTCATTGTGAGAGGATTTGAGAACAGGAGCAAGGGTGTCCTACTGTAGCTGTACAGGGCCTTGGTGAGGCCACACTTGGAGTACTGTGTGCAGTTTTGGTTTCCTTACCTAAGAAAGGATATATTTGTCATAGAGGGAGTGCAGCGAATGTTCAGCAGACTGATTCCTGGGATGGCAGGATTGTCGTTTGAGGAGAAATTGGGCCGACAAGGCCTCTATTCACTGGAGTTTAGAAGAATGAGAGGAGATCTGGTTGAAACATATAAAATTCTGAAAGGGATGGACCGACTGGATGCAGGGATGATATTTCCTCTGGCTGGGGTGTCTAGAACAAGGCGTCACAGTCTCAGAATATAGGGTAGACCATTCAGGACTGAGATGAGGAGAAACATTTTTACTCGGAAGGTGGTGAACCTGTGGAATTCTCTACCACAGAAGGCTGTGGAGGCCAAGTCGCTGAATATAGTTAAGAAGGAAATCAATAGATTTCTGGACTTTAAAGCCATCAAGGTACATAGGGAAAGCACGGGAGTACAGTGTTATTGAAACATGAGCAAGTTCGAAGGGCCGAATTACCTACCCCTGTTCCTATTTTCTGGGAGTCAGGTTGTTTGGGGATTTGGAAACATGAAAAGGTTAGAGGTGTTAAGTTGAGATACAAGTAAATAGGTTAGATCTAACATTTGCATTTTTAGATAAGTTGGGAGTTTGTTTGAATATCAAAGGGGAATCAGAGGTAACAAGAAAATGTTTGCATCTTGCAGGAGTTCATAGGTAACCAAGTAGTGAGGATATGATATTTTATTGACCCAAAAGCAAAGATAAGACAGAAACATGAAATATCTTATATTTGGAAGGGTTTGAGTTTCAAAGGGGTATGAGAACAATAGAAAGAAGATGAGAGGTGAAAAAGGTATACTAGATTTACCATGGAGAGCAGTTGTGCTGGAGAGAAAACAAGAGATGGCTGGAGATAGCTGGAGCACTGGGCTGGAGGAGGAGGCAGTTGTATCACCCATCAAGTCAAGCCAGAAAAGTCTTGGGCTGCAGCAAGCAGTTTTATTTTGAAGCGAATACCACCACAGAGTGGAAAAGGGAAAGGTCATGTAGTACAATTTTATTGAAGCTACAGCAATTTTCTTTGTGTAATATTAGTGGATTTCATATTTAAACATCTATAAGGAAATGACAACTCATCGACACCAACACCCATCTAGGACCCTCCACCCCTGCCTGTCCCTCTGTCCCCACCCTTTCTTCCAATCCCAACCCCAGCCGTGTATTCACTATACCCCCTGACCTTCCCCTCTCCGATGCTGAACGTTCAGTGCTCAGCAAAGGATTTAGTTTCATACCCTTACACCCTCACCTCAATGAATTTCAGGCTCGGCATGATACTGAACTCTTCTTCTGCCGTCTTCGTCTCCGGGCTCATTTCTTTGGGCAGGAGTCCTCTCCCAGTTCAACGGATCCTTTTACCCATCTCCAATATTCTCCCTCCACCTGGACCCCTCCCTCTGGATTCTTACCTTCTCTCGATCTTTTCATTGAGAACTGTCGGTGCGACATTAGTCGTCTCAATTTCTCTGCTCCTCTCACCCATTCTAACCTGTCTCTCTCTGAACTTACTGCACTCCATTCTCTCAGGTCTAATCCTGACATTGTCATCAAACCTGCTGACAAGGGTGGTGCTGTTGTTTGGCGCACTGACCTCTACCTCGCGGAGGCTGAGTGTCAACTCGCAGACCCTTCCTCCTACCTCTCCCTGGACCATGAACCCACCACTGAACATCAAGCCATTGTTTCCAGGACTGTCACTGACCTCATCTCCTCTGGGGATCTCCCTCCCACAGCTTCCAACCTGATAGTCGCCCAACCTCGGATGGCCCGTTTCTATCTCCTACCCAAAATCCACAAACAGAACTGCCCCGGTAGACCGATCGTCTCAGCTTGCTCCTGCCCCACAGAACTCATTTCTCGTTATCTTGACTCCCTTCTCTCTCCCCTTGTCCAGTCCCTTCCCACCTACATCCGTGATTCCTCTGACACCTTACGTCATATCAACAATTTCCAGTTCCCTGGCCCCAACTGCTTCCTCTTCACCATGGACGTCCAATCCCTCTACACCTCCATCCCCCACCAGGATGGTCTGAGGGCCCTTAGCTTCTTCCTCGAACAGAGGCCCGAACAATCCCCATCCACCACTACTCTCCTCCGTCTGGCTGAACTTGTTCTCACGCTGAACAATTTCTCCTTCAACTCCTCTCACTTCCTCCAAATAAAAGGTGTGGCTATGGGTACCCGCATGGGCCCCAGCTATGCCTGTCTCTTTATGGGGTATGTGGAACATTCCTTGTTGCAGTCCTACTCCGGCCCCCTTCCACAACCCTTTCTCCGGTACATCGATGATTACTTCGGTGCCGCTTCATGCTCTCGTCAGGACTTGGAAAAATTTATTAATTTTGCTTCCAATCTCCACCCCTCCATCATTTTCATGTGGTCCATCTCTGACACTTCCCTTCCCTTCCTTGACTTCTCTGTCTCAATCTCTGCTGATAGACTGTCCACCAATATCCATTACAAACCCACCGACTCCCACAGCTATCTCGACTACAGCTCCTCACACCCTGCTTCCTGTAAGGACTCCATCCCATTCTCTCAGTTCCTTCGCCTCCGTCGCATCTGTTCCAGTGATGCTACATTCAAAAACAGTTCCTCTGACATGTCCTCCTTCTTTCTTAACCGAGGTTTTCCACCCACGGTCGTTGACAGGGCCCTCAACCGTGTCCGGCCCATCTCCCGCGCATCCGCCCTCATGCCTTCTCCTCCCTCCCAGAAACAAGATAGGGTCCCCCTTGTCCTCACTTATCACCCCACCAGCCTCCGCATTCAAAGGATCATCCTCCGCCATTTCCGCCAACTCCAGCATGATGCCCCCACCAAACACATCTACCCTTCACCCTCCTTATCGGCATTCCGTAGGGATCGCTCCCTCCTGGACACCCTGGTCCACTCCTCCATCACCCCCTACTCCTCAACCCCCTCCTATGGCACCACCCCATGCCCACGCAAAAGATGCAACACCTGCCCCTTCACTTCCTCTCTCCTCACCGTCCAAGGACCCAAACACTCCTTTCAACTGAAGCAGCATTTCACTTGCATTTCCCCCAACTTAGTCTACTGCATTCGTTGCTCCCAATGTGGTCTCCTCTACATTGGAGAGACCAAACGTAAACTGGGCGATCGCTTTGCAGAACACCTGCGGTCTGTCCGCAAGAATGACCCAAACCTCCCTGTCGCTTGCCATTTTAACACTCCACCCTGCTCTCTTGCCCACATGTCTGTCCTTGGCTTGCTGCATTGTTCCAGTGAAGGCCAACGTAAACTGGAGGAACAACACCTCATCTTCCGACTAGGCACTTTACAGCCTTCCGGACTGAATATTGAATTCAACAACTTTAGGTCGTGAGCTCCCTCCCCCATCCCCACCCCCTTTCTGTTTCCCCCTTCCCTTTTTTTTTCCAATAAATTATAAAGATTTTCCTTTTCCCACCTATTTCCATTATATAAAAAAAAACCCCACTAGAGCTATACCTTGAGTGCCCTACCATCCATTGTTAATTAGCACATTCGTTTAGATAATATCACCAACTTTAACTTTAACACCTATGTGTTCTATTGTACTATTGTCGTTGACATCTTTTGATGATCTGCTTCTATCACTGCTTGTTTGTCCCTACAACCACACCACCCCCCCCACCTCTCTCTCTCTCTATCTCTCCACCCCCCCACACACACACCTTAAACCAGCTTATATTTCAACTCTTTCTTGGACTCGAACTCAAGTTCTGTCGAAGGGTCATGAGGACTCGAAACATCAACTCTTTTCTTCTCCGCCGATGCTGCCAGACCTGCTGAGTTTTTCCAGGTAATTCTGTTTTTGTAGAAGGAAATGTTGCCTGGAAGGTGTTTACTCATGGATTTGACCAAGTAGAGAGTTTTGGGGGAATGTTTTGCAAACTAACCTTAATTGTGTAACTGCAATTTTGTGTGCTTAAATTTTCTTTTTTTTTTATTAATAAAACTTTTCCTTTTAACTTTTTAAATTCTAAATGTGTTACTGGACTTCTTACTGCTGAGATCAATAGTTTTCTTCTTGGTTTCAGAATACAAAAAAATACAGTTGTGACCCGTAAGCCAGTTTTCCCTCTAGGATTTGGTTTGCGCAGCAATTAACACCAGCTACGGTCTCAACATTTGCCATTACAAAATGGCTGCTGTAGCATGGCCTATTTTAACTTCAGTATAGTAAACAGGTTACTCAAAGTAGCGTGATCATTAATTAGTTTGGTGCCTTACCTGAGAGCCAAATGCTGTACCATTATTCTCAACATTTTGTCATAAGCTTGCAACACAAAAACACCTCAGATCAAGCAATGTTCATTGATGTCATTCAGCTATTTATCTTCATCACACTGCATTTTCAATTTCAAATTTGTGGTTCCTCGTACGAACTTGTGCTGTTGCTGTATGCAAACACCCACAATTGCCAGGAGGGAGGTAAAAATCAAACTGGCCAATAAGATGGTAAAGAGAAAGTTGAATAGAAAAATATGACATTGGGCAGAATCTACTGGCTGGTGTGCAGGTGGCGGAGTCCGTACGCCAGCACTTAAAATGTCTCATGCTGATGTCGCGCGATCATCCCGACATCAGCGTGTGGCATTGCGATATTTCAGTCGGCGGGCATGCTATGCAGCGGGACGCGCACCAGCCATTAATTAAAGGCCTTGTTAAGGCCCTTAACTCTCCAACTGACCAGGATTTTGAGGGGCGCATGCGAATTTCGGCTCGGTGGAAGGGTCCAACGGGCAGGCAGGTAAGTGATTTTTTTACAAACCTCATCTAGTGGTGGGAGGAGGTTTGATATCGGAATTAAAATATTGTAATAAAGTTTTTTTGTATTTCATTAACATGGCCCATCTCATGTGACATTTTCACATGAGGGGGACATATTAATGATTTTTTTATTTTTCTGTTTTTAGAGTTTTACTGCCTTTCAGCAACCTCCTTAAGGCAGCACTTTGCCTCATGGAGATGTGCGCTCTTTCGCGCGCATGCATGAAAGAGCGCACTCTGGCAGTTGGGGAATCCCTTCCCCCCCTACACAGGAAGTGCATAGCGCTTCCCATCAGGCAACACGCTGGGTGGGCCTTAATTGGCCCACCCACTTAAAATGGCGGTGGGGTGCATTTCGGCAGCAGCGATTGGCTGTCCGCCCACCACCGAGCGATGGGGCCCAACCGCCCATCAAGGGCAAAATTTAGCCCATTAAATCTTAAAAAAAAAACTTTCCATCTTTTGAATCATACATAACCAAAAGAAAAGATAAAATATTTGATAATTTTTAAGTCATAACATTCAGAGTGAGGATAAGTCATTCAGCCCATTAAAGCCTGCCCTATTTGGAAGAATTAGGATTATTTTATTATGGATTCCCTCCCTATACCTCCCATCAATCTCTTACTTTAGGAAATATTCATTTCCTCCTCTGACTTCCCCCGAAAAGAAAATCAAGTAGGAATGTTAAATGTCTTCATAAACTGATACGTCTGTTCTTGAACAGGGGATGGATCCAGCTCCTTTTTTAAAGGTGCCAATCACCCTTCCTCGGGAGATTATTCCACATACTGACTATTCTCTGGGAAATAGTAGCCCCGAAGGATAGTTTTTTGCCAGTGAGCTTAGGGGTCACTTCAAAACTCACCAGCTGCACTAGTGAGAAAGCCTGGGGTATTTGTTACTTTGGGGCCTAATGTAATTGTTGTTGATTGTATTCCTCCACTCTCCCCCACGATCCCATGCAGTCACCCACTAAGAGGTTTTTGTGGGGTGCAGAAGAGCATTTCTTTCCTCCAAGCCCCAAAAGGAAAATTTTAAAAATGTAAATTTCTCTTTGCTCCTGATCCATTCCTGTGTATTAACTTGACAGTAACTCTCTGCCATTTCCTGCTCAGGCCTCTTAGTAAAAATTGCAGTGACATCATCAGGACATGACATGTATATGTTAACAAGGGCCCTGCTGGCTTTGGGTGGTTACCCTTGTGGCAGCTGCTTGTGACTCCAGCCAGGCAAAATTGAGCCATTTTAACCAGCCACCCATTCTGTTTCCACTGGGCAGGTAGTTGTAATCCGTTTTTTCTAACCTCTATAGGTTCTTGAGGCTTATGGTTAAGGATTTCATTGAAGAAGACGTTCTTTCTCCAATAAGATGAATGGAATGTGTACATTCCTCCTTGCAGCATATTGACAGCAACACAAGTATATCTGAAGTAAAAGTTAGTAAGTATTGTGGCACAATGTTCTTTAGTCTCAAACGTTTATTCCAACGTTGAAATTAATCTAGGTACTAGAAATTTGTCAGACCATTCCACAAGTATTTACTTCTCTCACTGGGCTGTACCATTTTTGCCATTCTCAAACTGATTTTTTATTTAGGTGAACATCTATAATGCAGGAATTAATATACTAAAAACACTGCAGGCTTCCAGGTATTTGCGCACTAAACTATTTTTGGGATCACAAATAAGTATAGTGACACTATATTACATTAGCAGCTGAATGTGTAAAATGCCCAATTATGCATTCTGACAAGCCTGCAGGGGATTTCCCCCACACTCAGCCACCAGATGCTGAGTTGCACCTGCAGCGATCAGTCCGAGGGAAATAATTTAAATTATTCCCAAGTCATTTGCTGAAGTACATCCATGGCAGCACTGCAGGCTATGTTAAGGGAAGTAACTGCTTGTTCACAGCAAGGTAGTGAGAGAAGCACTCCATTATGCTCTTAGTATATTGCATGACAGCATGCAATTCAAGGCACAATTTATTATAGTTTCAGAGGGAAATTTCATCAGAGCTTATATTGGATATTTTTCATTAATCTCTTGGATTGAGTTAGCCATCAAACATGGGAATAAGCTATTCCTCAGACAGGATGTGATAGAAGTCTTCTATTAGTTAGTTGTGAAAGTTATTTTCACCATTTGAAAAGACTATATGGAGGGTGACAGAGGCCAGCATCTCTCCAGTACTGGCAGCACCGCTGGGCATGGCGGTAACAGCCTGTGCCGCAGTGAGGTTGAGAAGAAGCGCACGGCGCTAGGCCCAGCCGGCAGGTGAGTCTGGGGTCTCGTGGGGGCCAGGCTGGCAGGTCCCGGAGTGAGGAGAACAAGGTACATTGTGTCGGGAGCAGGTTCTAAGAGTTCTGTGTGAGCTCAATTTGACCTGGGGAAGACAGGAATGGCTGAATTTGGGGAAAGTGGGCATCCAGGTTTTCTGAAGGTGCGCTGCAGGTTTTGGTGCAAGAAGTGGAAACAAGGAGAATTGTCCTGTATTTGCAGAGGTCCAGGAGGCTGCCCAGGTGCACAATGAAAAGGCAGTAGGAGCAAATGACCGCAGAGGTCATTTTCAGGCCTCAAGCCCTTATGACCTGGATGCAGTGCTGCAAGAGGTTTAATGACCTCACATAAGTGGTTAAGTCAGTGAATGCATCTTCAACTTCTATATCTCACCTACTGCACCACTAAGCTCAGTCACTGTTCAAATCACAACACCACTATCACCCACCAAGGTGGCAAGGGTTTTTCCCTAATGGTAGCGAGGTTGTGCAGCATATACCACCATGAGCCTTAAGACCACTCTACCCAGCACTGCAAAGCTCCTCCAGAGTGATCCTGGCAACAGAATCATTGTTTCAGCATGCTAATATTTTGCTGTACTGTATTTCATTTGGCAGCATGGGTCTCATTGTATCCATGCTACATCCATGTGCATGGTTGCAAACTGGAGTCATGAGCCATGCTGTCAGCAGATAGCTCTTGTGGTTCAGTAGCCCCCTTTTGGATTGCCATGGTGGCTGAAATATATCTGAAACGGTGGACAGAGTGGAACGATCATGACCACTGCCTGTACACCAGGCATTGACCTGCTGATCGAGTTGCCTATAATCACACTCCAGCTGAATGTTGAAGGAGTGGAATCAACATCAAACCTGTTACCTGGCAGAATTGCCATGCAGTGCATTCAATGGCACCCTGCACCGTGGAGATGCCAGCAATCCTTGCATACCCCTGTGCTTACTCTAGCTGCTTCTCTCTGGCAAGGCAGCAAAGGAACTAAGTCAGCTCTCATTGCCTAGAATGAGCCCTTTTGTACAACAGTGAATGATAAACTTGTGAGATGTTGTGAATATCTCCAGCTCCAGCCTGGAAGAAGCCAGACTTTAAAAAGTTCATCACCATGGTCACATTCACAGCAACTGGCAATACGGGGTCCTTGCCCTGCTTTAAGGTTGGCGTTATGTGTGCAGATATTGTCAGATTTCAGTGAAGGCCTCTTTAGGGAAGTGCAGGCATCTTACACATTGTTCCTTGCTGAGGAGCAGGCAGGAGAATTGCTCCCTGAAAACTCTGGGTGGGTATGGTCTCCAACTGAGGACTCTTCTCCCCTCTCCTGCTCCCTCTTCCAGTAGCTTGTCCTGCTCTGCTCATTCTCCCAGTCATGTTCAATGTCATTAGGCAGACCTACAATTGTATCCATGTCTGGGAGCAGCTGGTTTGTGCAGAATCCTTGAAATCAGCACAAAGGCCTTCAGCACCTGCCACGCCACTCCTTGTAGACTTTTGCAACACAAAACAGCAGTAGAAAGCACCAAAAATATATAAAATGTCAGCAATAGCTAGAAGAAATCAAACAGCAAATAATCTGTAAGTAGTGTATGATCCCTTTAATTGGTGCTGGTGGGGTTTCCTTCTTGGTGCTGAATGCATATTGAGCTGTGTGAGGTTAAGAGACTGAGACAGCTGAAGTATTGAGCTCCAAAATGTCATTGCAGGCCTCAAATTGGTTTTGCGCACTGATTGACACCATGGGCTGAATTCCCTCCCTGTCGGGGGGGGGGTTGTGCGGTGGCGGGTGGGAGCAGGCGTGAACCTGATCAGCGACCCTGATCGGGTCCGCGCCGCCATTTTATATGGATGGGCCAACTAAGGACCGACATCACCGCGTGTCATTTTACGTGTCGGTGAGTGGGCCCAGACCCCGCTTGCCCACCAGAAAATTCTTCCCCATGATCTGCATACTCCAGATGGGTGTTCACAATTCACATGTTAATGCCTGCACCAAGATGGTGCCTGGCCTTGTTTCATATAGAATGTGTACACACCCCGTAGACACCATTTTGAAATGCTAAAGTTTGCCATAGGGTGGAATCGTCCGTGCCTGCTGGCGTTGGGCGTGTTCAGTGGTGTGAGTGGACAATATGGTGAGAAGACCAAAAATCAATTTCACAATGTTATAAAGCCAGTTTGTGATTGTCCGTTCAGCCCATCGATGGTGGGCCGCGTTCCCCGCCATTGGATGTTGGGAACCTCATTGTAATACATCAGCATATCATTATAAGGACATCCTGCCAGGCTCATCCCGTCCCCACTTGATTGTCTACCTATATTGTTGGGAAAACACATCACTGCAGAACACGTCTTGACAACTGTGATGTGCAAAGTTGGGGCATAATGCCAGGGCCTTGCTCAGAAGATGCTGGAGCCTGACAGCAGCAGGACCCTGGAGGAACTTCCATGGCATGCTGGGCAGATCCTCATGGATGCGGCTTCGCTGTGAAGCAGCTCATGTTAGTTGGAAAGACACCGTTGATGCTCAGTATAGATAATGGTTGAGGGAGTGGAAAAGAAAAGTATAGGATTGACTGGGAGAGGCAGAGGTATCGGAGAGTGACGTTGGGAGGGGGGTAATGAAGGTGTCGGTGGGTTGAAGTTGGGAGGGGGTATTGAAGGCGTCAGTGTGGTGAGGTTGGGAGTGGAAGGGAGTATGTGGGAGGAGGACGTAACAGTGAGAAGATGGCAACTGGGGAGGTAGGTGTAAGGAGGTTGGAAGGTTTTAGGGAAGGAGTTCGGAGAGGGCAAGGAGTCCGGGAGGAGGAAGGAGTGCCGAGAGGGAAAGGAGTAAGGGTGGAGGAAGGAGTTGGGAAAAGGGAAGGATTAAAGCTGGAGGAGCAAGCGAGCCTGTCTGATGGAGTCAGGCAGTTGGAAGGAGTAAGGTTGTAGGAAGAAGTGAGGCTGGAGGAAGAGGTAAGACTAGAGGAAGGAGATGGGAGGAGGGAAGGACTTTGGGTGGTAGAAGAAGTAAGGGTGTCTGAGGGAATTAGGAAGGGAAGGAACTAAGCGAGGGTGTTGGTTCATTGGGGGCGGTGGGAGCAGTGGTGGGGAGGAAAGGGTTCTGGGGGTGAAGTGGTCTGGGGGGTGGGGTGATGTCCAGGTGAACATGCAAAGGGTGGGGCGGGTGCTCTGATGCCTCCTGGGGAGTGAACGGAGGGTTGGGCGTGTTATGAGGGAATGGTGAGAATGTCCGGGGGCAGAATGAGGCAGTCGGGTGGGAGGGTGAGGGCTCGACCGTAGCAGTAGAAGGGACGGTGAGGGTGGTTTGTGGAGTCTCGGAGGCAGACACAGAACCTTGGGGTGGGAAGGACGAGGTCAGGGAGGTGAATGCAGATGGGGGTGGGTGGGATTTTCGGGAAGGAAGGGAGCGGGCATGTTCACCTGGACATTCCTGTAGGAGAAGGATTGTGGCTGGTAGGTCATGGAGGGGGCGCTGGAAGGTTTTGCTGGGTCAACTGTGATGGTGGAAAGGAAATGGGTGACTGGGGAAAGGAAAGACAGGGAAGCTGATGAGAAACCGAATCCAGACCATACTGTGCAAATCAAAAGTGAAACAACACTCGTGGTGGGTGAGATTAGGTGCTGCATGGGAGTGTGATCAGTGGGTAGGCGGAGATGCGGGTCAGCTCAGATAGACAACTGAAAGTGACCCCCAGCAGATAGCATTGAAAATGCTCGGGACAGTGAGTTGAGTGTAATACTGCAAGGATTCGTGTGCATGGGTGAGTGCTCGCACGAGGCTCCAAAAGGCCCTGCCAGACACACACCTCTCCCTCCAGAATCACTCATTGGCCAGCTGCTCCCTCTGTGGTGACAGAGGATGAGGTTGAGGGGCTCACAGGCAAAGGGGACTCGGAGAGAGTCCTCTGAGATTCCTGCGTGGATAACCCAGGGGTGTCCAGTTGCCACTCCTCCTCCCCCTGGCCTGACTCCGTGAGGGGAAGGAGCACCTGGAGGTGCCTCATTTGCCTCTCACGTTGCCACTGCAGGAACTCTCTCACGGATTCTGCAATGAAGTGCAGGTCTGCACACATCACAGGAGAGAGAGCATTCACAGTTGTGTTGAGAGAGGGATGATCTGGTGCAGGATCCTCACGGGGGTGTTCACCACCGACCTCACCGTCACCGCAGGATTAGTCCACGTCCTCACCATTCAGCATGATGGTACACTCCTCAAAGCGAGTGAGTGGCCTATTGTGGGCCACTACACCCCTAGTCTGGGACCTCTCCCTACTGTTGTGAGCCAGCTTCTCCTGCATAGAAACAGATGGAGAGAGTGTGAGCAGGACACATGGCACTGCATGGAATGTTTGTGTGGTGAGCGGAGTCATAGATGGGATGAGGACATGAGTTCCAGAGGATTTGACCCTGATGGAGATGTGGAGGTGTGTGTGAGAGTTAGTGGTGTTGTCCCCAGTGGCATGAGATCCCTGTGGATTTGTGAGTGTGTGAGTTGACAGTAATGAGAAGACTGAGTTACTTTGGCAGAACGGATGAGACCATTTATCCTGTAGCAGCACTGGGTGGCTGTCCTTTTTTGTAGGGCATTGGCACTGACCACTGCTGCCACCGCCTCCCATGATGGATTGGTGATGCCACTCTGCAACCAGAGTGGGGTTGGGGACATCATGACAGGCTTTCACGCTGTCCAGAAGTCACTCGAAGGACACTGGGGGCTACAGTCTTTTTGCCTTTTGGGGCCATCCTGTTTTCTATGCAGCAGTCATGGGCTGGAAACACTGAGATGTGCACGCGGCTGAACTATAAATATGGGGCCTGGCGTGATGAAGTGGCGAGGTGATGGTGTGGCAGGGGAATGAAAGATTTTCCCACCTGCTACCACACTTAATGCAAATCTTGGATGATATTGCCCATAGTGTCCAAAAGCAGGTAATGAACCTGGTTTGCGGCTACTATGTATGTCTTCTGATCGTGAACATTTCAGGCCAGGGTAAATCACATTGTTCTTTTTGTGAATAAATTGTAACTTGGGGGGAGATGATGGCATAGTGGTAATGTCACTGGGGTAGTAATCCTGAAGCCCAGGTAGCTGCTCTGGGAGCATGGGTTCAAATCCCACTGTGGCAGCTGGTGGAGTTCAAATTCACTTCATAAAATCTGAAATTGAAAGCTAACTGGTGAGGACATGGACTGTGAACACCCAACTGAAGATCCTACACCACATGATCCCTCTCTTAAAGCAAATGTGAGTGCTCTCGCTCCTGCTTTTGACTGTGCTGACATGCACTAATTATCTCCACTTTGGTTCATAGGGAGCTCTGCCAATTGACCGACACCCTCAGCCAACCAGTCCCTCAGCTCCATCCTTGTTCTCGCCTCCAGCTGAGAGAGCACCTTCTCCATTGAAGAGCTGGAAATAAGCAGCCTAGACGACCCATCACAGAGCTCACCCACACCGTCCACCAGCACAGAGACACACACCTTGGAGGGACCTAGATCGAGAGCAGGCTCGGGTTCACAATCTGGTGCTCCATGGGAAGGATGGCTTATGCCATGGAGACCCTGGTCCAGCAGAGTGCGGAGATGTATGACCCCATTGCAATAGCCAGGGGTGAGTTCCTGCAGTGGTAATGCGAGGGAAATATGGAGCACTTTGACGTCCCTCCAGATGCTCCTTCTCCTCAAGGAGTCAGGCTGCGAGGTCTTCAGGCACCCAAAGGGAGGAGGAGCAGCAGCTGGACACCCCTGGGTTATCCATTCAGCAACCTTAGAGGCTGTTCGCTCCCTCTGAGACCCCTTTGCCTGTAGCCCCCTTAACCGCATCTTCTGTCTCCGCAGAGGGAGCAGCTGGTCCACAGCAAAATAACTAAAGCAAATGGGGCCCCATGGCCTTGGCTCTCCAGACGATACAAGCGAAGACATCAGAGGCAACAGGGCCAATTGTTGCACAGGCTGTCTCCACCCCTGCTGCGGATGTCAGGGCAGCACCTAGAAGACGCAGTAGACCCAGAAAAGTTCAGACGTTTTGATGACAAGTGGTTGCACAATGAACACACTTTGTCACTTTATAATTTGAAAATATATTCACTTTCATTGAATAATGTGTAATGGTGTCTTTCAGTTTCATTGACAGGCTTCACGAGTCCTCCCCTGCATTCCCCCCACCCACTAGCAGTTCAGCTGCACGCAGCCGGACCACGAGTGATTCTGGACGGAGAAGTGAGTATGTGGCAGGACCTTTTGGAGCCTCCTGCAGGCATTCTTTCACGCACACGGAGCCTTCATCCATCACACTTATCTCAATGCCCCGAGCATTTTGAATGCTGCCTGCTGGGGTTCTCTTTCAGTTGTCCATCTGAGCTGACCTGCATCTCCGCCCACCCAATGATCACACTCCCATGCAGCATCTGTGCCCATCCAACATGAGGCTCCACTCACTTTCGATTTGACAGACATGGTAGTCGTGAAGTTTCTGATAAGCTCCCCAGTCCTTTCCCCTCCCCCAATCACCCATGTCCTTTCCCCCATCACTGTTAATCCCCCGGCATCACCTTCCACCTCCCCTCCGTTAACCTACAGCCCTAACCCTTGTCATCCCAAGATGCCCAGGTGAACGTGTACGTTCCCTAATTTCCTGAAAATCCCACCCCCATCCACACTAGCCTCCCTGTCCTCCTCCTTCCCACTTCCAGGGTCCGTGCTTACCTCCGTGTCCCCACCAACCACTCTCACCACACCTTCTACAGGTACTGATGCACCCTTACCCTCCTACCCTACCGGTTCCCTCTGCCCCTTTTCAGACTCATCATTCCCTCCTGCAATGCTCATTCGGAGTTCACTCCCCCGGAGGCGTTCTTTGATTCCACAGACCCCTCCCTTGCATATTCACTTGGACATTCAAACCCCACTTACTCTTTCCTTCTCCCTTACTCCTTCCACCACCGACTCCCTGCTTCACCTTTATTCCTTCCTCCACCCTTACTCCTTACCCCCTCTGGACTCCCTCCTCCCCCAAGACACCTTCCCCCCTCTGAACTCCATCCTCCCCCCCAGACACCTCCCCCCTCCGAACTCCGTCCTCCCCCCGGACCACCTTCCTCCCTCCGAACACCCTCCCTTACACTTTCCTCTCCCCTTACACCTACCTCCCCACTTGCAGCATTATCCTATGTTACACCCTCTTCCCCCGGACACCCTCCCACCCACCCCCTCCAAGACACCCTTGCTATGTGACATGGTTTGGTGATGTCTCCCACCTAGAGCCATGACATAGGAACTTAGGAGCAGGGGCAGGCCATTCGGCCCCTCACACCTGCTCTGCCATTCAATTAGATAATGGCTGATCTACTACTTCCATGCCGTTTTCCCGTACTATCCCGATAAACATTGATATCTTTAACATCCAGAAATCAATCAATCTCTGTCTTGGATATACTCAATGACTGAGCCATCACGGTCCGCTGGGGTAAAGAATTCTAAAGATTCACCATCCTCTGACTAAAGAAATTGCTCCTCATCTCAGTCTTAAATGGCCTACCTCTTATTCCAAGACTGTGTCCCAGGTTCAGACCCCACAGCCAGGGCAAAAATCCTTCCTGCATTTAGCCTGTGGAGCCCTGTACATATTTTATATGCTTCAATGAGATTACCTCTCACTCTCCTAAACTCTAGAGAAGATAGACCTAGTCATCTCAATTTCTGCTCATAGGACAATCCTGCCATCCCAGGGATCAATAAGGTGAACCTTTGTTGCACCAAGTATATCCTTCCTTAGGTACCAAAACTGTGCACAATGCTCCAGGTGCCGTCTCATCAAGGCTCTATACAAGGCCAACATACTATTTGCCTTCCTAATTGCTTGCTGCACCTGCATATTAGCTTTCAGTGACTCATGAGCAAGGACATTCAGGTCTCTTTGAACATATTAACACTTCCCAATCCCTCACCATTTAACAAAAACTCTGTATTTTTGCTTTTCCTACCAAATCTTTTCCTTCAAATTTTTCCACATTATATTCCATCTGCCATGTTCTTACCACTCACTTAGCTTGTCTAAATCCCCTTGAAGTCCCTTTGCATCCTCCTTATAATCCACATTCTCACCTAGTTTTGTGTCATCTGCAAGTTTGGAAATATTATATTTGGTCCCCACATCCAATCATTGATATAGATTGTGAATAGCTGGGGCTCAGGTACTGATCCTTGTGGTACCCACTCTAGTCACATCCTGCTGACCTGAGAATGACCCGTTTATTCCTACTCTCTGTTTTTTGAGCAGTAACCAATTCTCAATCCATACCATTATATTACCTCCAATCCCATGAGCTCTAATTTTGCTTACTAACCTCCTGTGTGGGACCTTATCAAAAGCCATCTGAAAATCCAAATACACCATGTTCCCCTCTATCTACTCTGCTAGTGTCAACCTCAAAAAACTCTAACAGGTTTGTCAAACATGATTTCCCTTTCATAAATCCATATTGACTCTGCCCAATAAGGCCATGATAAGCCAATGGCAGATAATAAGTTTGGGAGTTTTCTGGTCAGCCATGTACAGAAGGCAACAGGAAATCACTACAGTTGGCAATGTCCTTTAAGGGCATGCTACCTGAAAAGAATGAGTGTTTTGGATTGTACTATATCTCTTCCATACTTGATGAAAAAATTCCGTCATATTATGATCACTCTTCCCTAGGGGCTCCATTAACATGAGATTATGAATTAGCCCTTTCTTATTGCACAATACTATATCTAAAATAGCTAGGTCTCCAGTTGGTTCCTCAACATACTGTTTAAAAAAATCATCTTGTGCACATTCCAGGAATTTGTCCTCCACAGCATTAGTGCTAATTATGTTTACCAACTCTATGGGGAGAAGTTTCTCCCCATCAGGGGGGTTGGCTGGGAGCAGGTGCAGGTGGGCGCGCAGCTGATCACCGCCCATGATTGGCCCGCCATTTTATGTGACGCGTACTCGGAAGCGCTGAGCGCTCCCTGTGCGGGTGAAGGGGAAGAGGGAGAATCAAGGCTTGCGGTCTTTTGCATGCATGCACGTGAAAAAGTGCAGAAATCTCCCTGAGGCACGGAGTTGCCTCAGGGAGATTAGTTTGATTTTTAAAAATTTTAACAAAAGAAAAAAAAATTAAGACATTCCCTAATGTGACAGTGTCACATAAGCTGGGGCATGTCTATGAATTTTATTAATAATTTTGATTTAAGTTTAAAACCCTTCATGAACCTCATCCTGCCTGTGGATGGGGTTTCATGATAAATGCAAAGGCCGCCTGGGCTCTTCACCTGCTCACCAACCTCAAGGTTGGATGGGCAGTTCCGTTAATTATTTCAATTGGAATTTAAATGGCATTAATAGGCTCTTCAAAAACAGAATTACCTGGAAAAACTCAGCAGGTCTGGCAGCATCGGCGGAGAAGAAAAGAGTTGACGTTTCGAGTCCTCATGACCCTTCGACAGAACTAAGTAGAAATAGGAAAGGAGTTACTCGTTTCCTATTTCTACTCAGTTCTGTCGAAGGGTCATGAGGACTCGAAACGTCAACTCTTTTCTTCTCCGCCGATGCTGCCAGACCTGCTGAGTTTTTCCAGGTAATTCTGTTTTTGTTTTGCATTTCCAGCATCCGCAGTTTTTTGTTTTTTTTTTAATAGGCTTTTGACAGTTTGGTGGGCACAGCCGACTCTGGTGCTTGCCCACTGAACTGAAGACCTGAATGATGTGCAGTGACGTTAGGACACACACCCGACATCACTGCACGTCATTTTACACTTCGGCGAGCGAGGCCCGCTCCCGCTCGCTGACCCGAAGATTTTGGCCTATGTGTAGATTGAAGTCCCCCATGAATACCGTATTAAGTTTGTTACATCACCTCTAATTTCATGATTTATACCATGCCCTATATTACCACTACTGTTTGGCGGCCTATAAACAACTGCTACCAATGTTTGCTATCCCTTGTTTTTTCTGAGCTTCACCCAAATTTATTTTATATCTTGATGCGATAAAATGTGAAGTGCTCAAAATGTGATGATTCTTAACGTGATTCTTTTTGTTCACCAATACAGGTCATTACCATCCAAGGAACAGGTCACAGCCGTGGAGGAGTCTGAAGACTTCACCTCTGGGGATAAAGAAGCTAATGCCCTGGAGGATGCATCATCACATACCTCAGTGTCCACCTCAAAGAGTACAGTTGCACCCACATGGTCCATGGAGGAGTCGTATGTAGATTTGGGAGCACAATCTGGTGATCAAACCATAGACATGTCCCTGCAGTTAAGGGAGGATGTGGCAGCTGGGTCCCCTGATATTCAGAGGACTGCTGGCGATCAGGCTCCTGCCGATCACTCCATGCTGATTATGAGCATCTGGTCGCAGCAACAAAAGGCCCTTTGGATATACAGCAGAGGCTAGAGGAATTTATGTTGGAGATACCAGGGATTAGGAGCAGCTTTGTGTGGGGTACGGAGGGTCTGCTAAGCATTTGAGCACATGGCTTCATCCATGAAATGGATGGTGACCACCAGGGAGAAGTAGGTCAAGTATTTGATCCATTTGCGCTCTCACCTGCATCCCATTGCTCTAACCATGGGCTCAGTGCAGCAGTGGGTAGGCAAGAGGGGGATGAGGCCCCAGGAGCTCCCTCCAGGAGCCCCTTCCACTCAGGGAGACAGGGAGGAACATTCACGCACCCAGGTGGAGGAGCAGCACATGCCAGCTGCCCCGGTACTTTCATTTTAGGACATCTCAGGGTTAACAGCATCTCCCCATCCCCTCCACCATTGACCCGAACAGCTTCAGAAGGTAAGGCCAAGGGGTTGTCTCTGCACCAGTGCAGTAGCCTGGCACCCTCAAGGCCCCGTGCCTCCAGAGGATGCCCGCCATGGTCATCCAAGGCAATGGGGCATGATGCTCTGCAGATTGCCTCCACCTCAGTTGCTGATGTCAGGGTTGCACCAAGGAATGGTGGCAGAAAAAGTAAATTGAAAAAAGTAAGAGCACTAAGGTAGCATGGGCGATTTTTCCATGTCTGTCTCGATTGTTAGGATACGCACAATATAATTTGTTTTCTGTAATCCTTTGTAATTATTGAGACTTGTTAGTGTCAGATATAATGGTTGTGGCCTGCTCCATGTTTCTCACAACGTGATGGCTAGTGGGGAGATAGGGACATGGACATTATTCCTGAAGGAGATGTGTTGCATTTTTTGTGCACTCTTTATTGAATGTTCATGTGAAGCCCTACTTCTGTGATGACCATTCTGTGGAACATGGCATAAAAAACAGGCACAGCTGGCCCCCACTTTCTATTTACTCTGAAGGATATTGGCCCACTTTACTCTCAGCGGCATAAATGAGACAGGTGAAGTTGCATTCAAAGCACTTCAAAGGCGATGCTGAATCAGAATAATTGGGCAAGGCAGCTGTTATATGGATGTTCACGTACTCCTCAGGTGTTCTTGGTACTAGCATTCACTAGTGAGTGTGTGACAACGCTCTGCTTCCCATTCTATTCCAGGTGGTAGAGGATGCAGGGATTATAGTTTACTCAGCAGGGTTAGGTCTACAACCCAGAAAAGCAATGGAAATCTGGTGATGGAGTGATGGTCATGCTGATGTGTTGTTGTCTGAACCTTGTGCAGATCAGGTTGTCCCTCACTTCCTTTGCATATCTCTCCATGGCCCTGCCATCCATGAAAGGCTCATTTGGATTTAAGGCCTCCTCGTCATGCTCCAACAAATCCTTGTAATCTGAGGAAGGTTGATGTTCCTCATGCTCTTCCCCTTACAACATCTGTCTGCATTGTGGCACCAGGTTGTGCTGCGCACAACAGGCCATTACTATTTGTGATGCCCTCTGGGGTGCATATTGTAAAGCCCCTCCAGGCTGGTCAGGGTAGCGGATTTTAAGAAGCACAATGATGAGCTTGATGAGATTCTTGTGTGCCATTTGCTTTATCCCTTGGGAAGGACTTTATTGAAAACTGTTTCACGCTATTGGATATTCATGGCATGCAAATGTGTTACTAATATGGACCCAACAGGTGGAATGCTCAATACATTGCATCTCAATCCTCTGTTGCAAAATTGAAATTTCGCATCCAGGATAGTTAAATCAACACACACACCTCATTTCCCATCCTTGTAAACTCCATAAAATCTATTCCCCCGCCCCCCACCCTTCCCTTATGTGGCGTGGAGTCAAATTTTGTTATATAATGCTCTCATGAAATGTTGTGGGACATTTTTGCTTTAAAAGCATTATATAAATACAGGTTATTGTTGGAAATGCTAATAATCTTATGAGCTGAGGAACATTAAGTTATGCCGACCCTTGAAAGTTCCAAGGTATTTTTAGATGCTTGAAACACACGCATACATGTCATGCCCTCAAAGTATAACAATAGCTGGATAAATATTCATAATAGACCTTACTTGACCCATGCCCTCTATCATTCCACTGGGTCTTATCCAATATTCTTTAGTGTGAAAAGTAAGAGATAGTTGTATAGCCTACATCTGAAAACATTCTCAATGTGGAATGTTTGCAGACACATGGGTAAAATTAAACATCAGCACAGATCTTTCACTCTCTGGAAGGTCGTACTCTGGAGGTACCCCGGAAGATGTGCCGGGGGGCATCTTGGAAGTGACCACGCAAGGACTGTATGGGAATTACTCAGAAAGTTTCTACTTCCAATGGGCAATTGCTCTCTGTCTGGAACCCTCTGAAATTCTGAGCTAAATTCAGAGACTTCAGATGGTTCCGACTTACTTATCTGAATAATTACCTAGGAAATGTTAGAATGATTAAAACCAGTTCTAACTCCTGGGTAACTATACTAGTAATCCCCTCGACCCCTGGTTCCCACTGGACCCTCTGACTACACCCGCTGGTCCCCCAATTACACTGCCTCCCACCTCCCACAACAAATCCCCACAACTACCCCCCTGACAACCTGACTATACCCCAGCTCCCAACCACCCTACATCCCCACCCCCCACAAGGCAGATGATTGATCCAGCCACAGATTCAGACCTTGGAACAAGCCTGGATTCTATATTGTCACTCCCAGAAACATTCCGAAGTGCTGAAGGCTCGCATCATGCTGATGTATAGGGCCACTTCTGGTTTGCACAGGAAGGAACAAATGGATCAGGTTAGTATTTTACCCTATGCAGTGGGAGCTATTGTCAATGATGCAATCACCAAATAGGGAATTGGTGAGGCTTCAAGCTCTTACAATAAAGTCCTCCAGGCATTCGATTTGTATTTCAACATTCATAAAAATGTAATCATCGAGCAAGCAAAATTTGCTAAGAGGAAACAAAAACCAGGTGAATGCATGGATTCATTCATAAATGCCCTGTACACCGCATGCCATCGTGTAATTTGGGAAGGCGGGCGCTATAAGTTCTGATGCACATCTGCCATCAATTAACGGGGCAGTTAAGGCCCTTAAGGCAACAATTGAATTCGATTTTTCGCAGTCCGTGTGATCATCAGGATGCCACACGGGTGCAACGGGCAGGTGGGTAGGAGACATTTGTATAAACCTCATCCACGGGCAGGATAAGAGGAGTGAGTGGGGTCGTGAATGGTATCTTTCATGTATTTAAATGTGAAAGTAACTTTTACTTGCCTGTGTGAGCAGGAAGACATCAAAACTTATACCAGCTGCTAGGACAGAAGTAATAGCCTTGGTCAGGACTCTACAGTGACGATCATTTTTAGGGCCTGCAGCTTTCAGGAAGCCTTCCCCTAGTCTGGGAATGGGAGCAGTGCTCTTCACTGGAGGCACCTCCTCTGAGGAGGAAGGGAGGGCCAGAAGGGGGAGGAGGCCAGGAGTCCACATTCAGCCTCCAGGGGAGCCACCTTTGGGAGGAGAGGCGCAGCACAAGGAGCGCAGAGCCAATAGGAAGTGCAAGGCGGAAGGGGCCGCAGAAGAGGCCAGGGTATACAGGTGGCGAAGCAGCTACCTCAATATGTCTGAGGCCTAGTGTTGAAGGAGGATCTGTCTCTCAAGGGAGGCAGTGACTTCCATCTGACAGATGATAGGGCCTGAGATCTCCACAAACTGTTTGGGTGGACACCCCATGCCAGTGGCTCTAAGGGTCATACCTGCCCTTAGCTTCTATTTTTCTAGTTCTTTCCAGGGGTCGGTGGGTGAACTTTGCAGTGTCTCCCAATCAGCTGTCCACACTTGTGTCAAGCAGGTGACAGATGCTCTATTCAGGCATGCATTGTCTTTCATCCACTACCGCTGGGACCAGGCAAGCCAGACACAGTGAGCCAGAGGCTTTGCGGCCATTGCTGGCTTCCCCTGTGTCCAGGGTGCAATAGACTGTAACATGTGGCCTTAAAGGTGCCAGCAGGTGAACCCGGTGCCTTTGTCAACAGGAAGGGCTTCCACTCCATGAACGTGCAGATAGTGTGTGATCACAGGATGCTGATTCTGCAAATCTGTGCAAGGTACCCTGGCAGCTCCCATGCTGCCTACATCCTCAGACACTCCCAGCTGCCGGGGGTCTTCAGTGCTCCAGCCTGGGTGGTTGGATGGCTGCTGGGTGACAAGGGCTATCCCTTCAGAAGGTGGCTCATGATACCTCTCCGCCATCCAAGAACAGAGGCTGAGCAGCGGTAAAATAAGAGCCACGTCTCCACAAGGCTGTGGTGGAGAGAACCATTGGTCTTCTCAATATGTGCTTCTGATGTCTGAACCACTCAGGGGGCACACTCGAATACCCCCCAGATCGTGTCTCAGTGATAGTGGTTGCATGCTGCACTCTCGAGCCTGCTGCTCGAAAGCCGTTAGGATAGCCAACTGAGCCTACCCTCCGCCAGTCCGCATTCGTTCAGAGGCATTGTGCACAGTCTTCTCCTGAAAAGGAGAGAGGAGCATTGATTAGTCCAGCCTGTACCTGAATTCCCATCGCATTGCAGCCAGAGTGGGACATTGCAGGACTACAGGATCTTCATCACCCCGCAGCTGCCACACACTCACCCAAACAAGCCAGGGCTGACCCCACCCCAATGCCCAAATCCTGCCTCCTTCACACGTGGCATCACAAGGTGTCACTTTGCTAAGCAAGGAGGTACAAGCACGTGGAGTGCAAAGGCCAGCAGATGGATCCGTGCCTCATCAACTGGCAGCTCCCCTCCCAGCATGTTAGCACCCTGACTTTGATATGCTTCACAGTTCCAGCACTCTACCTAGGTGCAGACCCTTGACTTTCAACCCCATTCTATACTCTGGATGTCAAGGTCACATATGCTACGGATGCAGAACATATTATTGTTCAACCATCTCAGGGTGAACTGGGCATGGGCAATATCTGTTGGCACACCCAGCGAAGGATGCACGCTGTGAGGGATTCAATGTTGTAATTGTACTCAGAGTTGTTGGGGGTGGGTGAGGTTGGGGTTAAAGGGTGACGGCTGCGTTAAGTGACATGAGGCAATGTGGTACTCACCCTTCCTGAGCGCAGGAGATCATTGAATCTTTTACGGCACTGGACCCATGTGCGTCGCACCACATCATTGGAGCTGACACTCTTGGCCACCTCCTCCCACACACGTTTGGCCAGGTGGGGAGGCCTCCATCTCCCGTCCCTCGGAAGAAGGACCTCCTGCCGTGCTGCCACCTCCTCCAGGAGGGCAACTAGGCACTCAATGGAAAATAGAGGAGCACAATGCCCCGCTACCCTACCCTCCAGACTTGCATCAGACACGTTGCCCCTCTGATGTGCTTTGCAAAGGCTGCCAGGCCTTCAGTTAAACAGGCCACAGGGTCACCACTGGACCTGGTGGTCTGAGTGCGCCCACCCGCCACTCCCGCTATCCACAGGAGTCATAAAGTACGCTGGGCGGGCCTTAATTGGCCTGCTTGCGTAAAATGGCGGCATGGACCTGATTGTGGGCAGCGATCAGGTCCACACCCGCCTGTGCCCGCTCCCGCCCACCCACCACGGGGAAAATTCTCTCCATGGCATCCCGGAATTGCAGTGTCAGACAATGGTCCACAGATTGTTAAGGCATTATTCCACAGCTTTGCACAGGAATATGGATTCATGCATGTGACTAGCTCACCTAAATATTGTCAGTCATATTGAGAAGTAGAAAGAGAAGTTCAAACAATTAAGGAATTGATGAAAAAGAACAAAGATATTAACTTAGCCCTTCTTAACTTCAGAATATCACTGCTAAAAAACGGGATCTCGCCATCAGAATTATTGATGGGAAGATGGCTTCGAACACAACTTCCAGCTGTACAACAACACCACAACTTAACATTACCTCAGATGATCATGAGTTAAAAAGCAGTTTCTAAGACACCATCAAGTTCGTAAATTCAATTTCAGGCAGAGTATGAGACTTACAATTACTACAGACTGGGGGAAGAGTGTGCATATGAGACCAACAGAAAGAAGGTAGATGGTGTAATTTGAATTCAATAAAAATCTGGAATTAAAACTCTAATGATGACCATGGAACCATTGTTGATTGTTGTAAAAACCCATCTAATGTGATCTGCTGTGAATAATGTCCTTTAGGGATGGAACTCTGCTGTCCTTACCTGGGCTGGCCTACGTGTGACTCCAGACCCACAGCAATATGGTTGACTCTTAAATGCTTTCTGAACAAGGGTGGGCAATAATGCTTGTGTAGCCAATGACGCCCACATCCCATTAATGAATGAAAAAAAGTAACCGGGAAAACTTGATATCCTTGTAAAGGAAGCCAATAGAAACTTGGGTTTAACATTCAGATCCTGATGGAGATAAGGAACAAGAAACAAGACAAAGCTCACAACCACCCAGGAGAAGGACACACATGCAGATAGTACTTGACCTTAGAATGAGATCAGGACAAGATCAGGGAGATTGGTCAAGATGCCTCAGAAACTAACCCTGTGAAGTCTGAGACTTTGTGGGGAGATGTAGGAGGATGTATATAGTTGAAATAAAGACTTGGGGAGATATAAAATAAACCTTTAACATCAGAAGCACCTGATGCTGATGAAACTACTGATATAATCATGATGCAATGTCATATGACTAAATAACAGAAATCTGGAGGGAAACAGATGTATAACGTTGTGTAGAATTACTGAGATGTTCATAGAGCTGTAAATAAATAATAATGGTTTTACGAACTACAGTCTTAAGTAGTTTTCTTAAGGAAACAGTAAAACCTTGAAAAGCCCTATCTAGACTCCAAACACAAGATGAAACAGTGTTGAAGGAGTTTGATTTAATTTACTGTATAAGGCTATAGTGAGGAAAGGAAGGTAAAGAATGATCATTATTGCTACGAACTACTGGTAATGCAGAAGTGAAATGCTATCACACCCTGTGTGCAAAAATGCTATCAGTAAACTGAAATGTGATTGTGGATCACAGAACATGAATCACTTGTGAGATTAAAAGCACAAACTCGGACTTACATGTGCAGATAAAATAGTCATTTCTGTCTACCTACCTTTGTCAGTGCTATCTGTTAAACCTGACCTATATACTTCCTCAAGGCCAATTTGCCAGATGAAGGGTGATGTTTTGACTTTGAGCAACCAAAGAGACATGTCGCCTGCCAGCCGTACATGTAGCATGCTGTTCAGGACATTCCAACTATTTAAGATGATGATTCGAAATGTGGGCACAGCACGTGCCTCAATTTTTGATATGTGCAGTCAGCACGGCCCCCTCCTGCTCCAATAATGCCAGAACACAATGGGAACCTGTAGGGAGCGGTTCTGAGAGAAGATTGTACTGTCCTGGAAGTCCTCACTGAATGGAACATATTAGCTGCGGGAACATTCTGGAGTAGGCCTGTCTGAAATAGGTAGTCACAGACCCTGAGAAGGTAAGTCCAAGATGCCCAGCATACTGTGTAGGAGGCAAGAATTAAAGGAAAACATTCAGGCAACATATAATGCCAAGGCCTTAGATTAATAATACTGTGCTCTTCATTGTGTATGCCGTACTATTTGCTTTCTTCACAGTTGAAAGGTCTGGAGATCTGTCCTGTGGCTTTTCATTAAAAAAGAACTTGTGTTCTGCCTGGGCCACTCAACTCCTCACTTCAGTACAACCTTGATGCAAACATGGACAAAAGAGCTGAATTCCATCGGTGAAGTGAAAATGACTGCCCTTGACATCAAAGTAGCATTTTACTGAGTGTGGCATCAGGGAACCCTGACAAAATTGAAGTCAATGGGCATGAGGGGAAAACCCCTCCACTGGTTGTGATTGTTGGAGGCCAATCAACTCAGTCCAGGATATCGCTTCAGGAGTTCCTCAAGGTTGTATCCTAGGCCCAACTATCTTCAGCTACTTCAGTGATCTTTCCTCCATCATGAGGTCAGAAGTGGGGGTGTTCACTGGTGATTGCACAGTGTGCAGTTCCATTTGCAGCTCCTCAGATACTGAAGCAGCCTGTGTCCATATGCAGCAAGACTTGGATAACATTCAGGCATGGGCTGATGTGTGGTGCAAATGTTACTTGCCATCTAAGTGCCAGAAAGTGACCACCACCAACAAGAGAGAATCTAACCATCTCCTGTTGACATTCAATGGCATTACCATCACTGAATCCCCAACTATCAACAGCCTGGCTGTTACCATTGGCCAGAAACTGAACTAGACCAGCCATATTAATACTGTGGCTGCAAGAGCAGGTCAAAGGCTGGGAATTCTTTGGTGAGTAATTCATCTCCTGACTCCCCAAAGCCTGCCCACCATCTACAAGGCACAAGTCAGGAGTGTGATGGAATACTCCCCACTTGCCTGGTTGAGCAGTTCTCCAACAACATTCAAGAAGGTTGACACCATCTAGTGATGCCCATGCCCCATGAAAGAATAAGAAAAAACAATGAGCTTTTGTCATTCCTGCACTTCACATGATGGCAGACATTTTTTAAAATTCATTCACGGGATGTGGGCTTCGCTGGCTAGACCAGCATTTATTGCCCATTCCTAGTTGCCCTTGAGAAGATGGTGTGAGCTGCCTTCTTGAACCGCTGCAGTCCATGTGGTGTAGCTACACCCACAGTGCTGTTAGGGAGCAAGTTTCAGGATTTTGACACAGCGACAGTGAAGGAACAGAGATATATTCCCAAATAAGGATGGTGAGTGACTTGGAGAGGAACCTCCATGTGGTGGTGTTCCCATCTATCTGCTTCCCTTGTCCTACTAGGTATCAGTGGTCATGGGTTTGGAAAGTGCTGCTTAAGGAACCTTGGCAAATTCCTGCAGTGCATCTTGTAGATGGTATACACTGCTACCATTGTGCATCGGTTGTGGAGGAAGTGAATGTTTGTGGATGTCGTGCCAATCAAGTGGGCTGCTTTGTCCTGGACGGTATCCAGCTTCTTCATTGTGGGAGCTGCACTCATCTAGGCAAGTGGGCAGTATCCTATGACACCCATAACTTGTGCCTTGTAGATAGTGGACAGGCTAAGAGGAGTCAGGAAGTGAGTTACATATTACCTGCTTCATAGATTAGCAGTGTAGAAGGGGGTTCACTTGATAAAAGGAGCAGTGTTCTTCTTGACCCAGTTCACCAGGCAATCCTTTTGAAGGGATCAAAGAAGCAGTTTGGAGGCACAACCAGTCAGTAGCCACTTGTGAGATCTTGGAAGGTATACAGGTCTCAATTGCAGCAGTCACATGCAATCAAAGTTAGTGAAAAGAAAAAAGAAACATTAAATTAACCAAAGTTTTGCTATGCCATGTTTTATAACCCTGCACATAGTCAAAATTAACCCCAAAGTGTGCAAAAATGGCCTTGGGTATTTGTCTCACCTGCTCTACCTCCCTCTTCATGGGGAGGTGTTTGCTATGAAGTTTTAAGAGACCACATGGTATGTCTTATCTGTAACAAGTGGTTTATTGGTAGACTGATTTCCATGGATGAAAAATTGTGGACAGTGTCCCAGAGATTTTCCAAAATGAAGGCTACCACATTCAAGACCATTTCAGCAGTGTGAGCATTTCAGAACATGTCATTCCTGACCCCTATCAAGTGATGTCCTAATGGAAATTGTGAACTCAATATGTGAGCATTGTAGGGATGTAACTCTGCAACCAGCCATTCCAATATACTTCCCATATTTTCTTTCACATTTTGAAGTCATCCCTGATTTAGTGACCTGATTACTTAGAGGACATCAACCATGTAGATGAGAAGCTGTTGGTGGCAGTAGCAGGCATGTCTTTAGATATACAGGATAGAGCTAAGTGATCCAACAACCAATGGATCAGATCTAAACTCTGCAGTCCTGTCATATCCCGTCGTGAATGGTGGTGGACAATTAAACAAGTAACAGGAGGAAGAGGCTCCTTAAATATCCCCAAACTCAATGATGGGGGAGCCCAGCACATCATTGCAAAAGGCAAGGCTGAAGCATTTGCAATCATCTTCAGCCAGAAGTGCAGAGTGGTTGATCCATCTCAGTCTCCTCCTGATGTCACCAGCAACATAGATGCAGTCTTCAGCCAATTCAATTCACCCCATGTAGTATCATAAACCGACTAAAGACACTAGATACTGCAAAAGTTAAGGGCCCTGACAAAATTCTGGCAATAGTACTGAAGAAGACTTGTGCTCCAGAATCAGCCGTGCCCCTAGCCGAGCTGTTGCACTACAGTTACAATGCTGGTATCTGCCCAGATATGTCTTGTCCACAAAAAGCAGAAGAAATCCAACTGGGCCAATGGCCACCCCATCAGTCTACTCTTGACATCAGCAAAGTGAAGGAAGGTGTTGTTGACAGTGCTATCAAGTGGCACTTACTCAGCAATTACTGACTCACTGACACTTAGTTTGGGTTCAGCCAGGTCCTGACCTCATTACATCCTTGATCCAAATCTGGAAAAAAGAGCTGAACTCCAGAGGTGTGGTGAGAGTGATTGCCCTTGACATCAAGGCAGCATTTGACTGAGTGTGGCATCAAGGAGCCCTAGCAAAACTGGAGTATATGGGAATCGGGGGGAAAACTCTCCGCTGGTTGGAGTCATACCTAGCATAAAGGAAAATGGTTGTGGTTGTTGAAGGTTAGTCATCTCAGCTCCAGGAGATCACTGCACTAGTTCCTTGGGGTAGTGTCTTCAGTCTAACCATCTTCAGCTGCTTCATCAATGACCTTCCTTCCATCATAAGGTCAGAAGTGGGGATTTTCGCTGATGTTTGCGCAATGTTCAGCACCATTCATGACTCCTCAGATACTGAAGCAGTCCATGTCCAAATGCAGCAAGACATAGACAACAATCAATCTTGGGCTGATAAGTGGCAAGTAATATTCATGCAACACAAGTGCCAGGCAATGACCATATCCAACAAGAAAGAATCTAACATTTTCCCTTGATGTTCAATGGCATTACCATCACTGAATCCCCCACTATCAGCCTCCTGGAGGTTACCAATTTAAACAAAAATGTCTTCAGGGGATGGGGGCATCGCTGGCTAGGCCAACATTTGATGCCCATCCCTAATTGCCCTTGAGAACTGAGTAGCTTGCTAGGCCATATCAGAAGGCATTTAAGAGTCAACCACATTGCTGTGGGTCTGGAGTCACATGTAGGCCAGAACAGGTAAGGATGGCAGATTTCCTTCCTTAAAGGGCATTAACAGAAACTGAACTGAACCAGCTATACAAGTACTGTGGCTACAAGAGCAGGCTGGTAATTCTGCAGAGGCTAGAAATTCTGCAGTGAGTAACTCACCTCCTGACTCCCCCAAATCCTGTCCACCATCTACAAGGCACAAGTCAGGAGTATGATGGAATACTCTCCAGTTACCTGGATGAGTGCAGCTCCAACAACACTCAAGAAGCATGACACCATCCGGGACAAAGCAGCCCACTTGATTGGGGCGCCATCCACCACCTTAAGCATTCACACCCACCTCCTCTGACACATAGTGGAGACAGTGTGTGGCATCTACAAGATGCACCGTGGCAACTTGCTAAGGTTCCTTTGACAGTATTTTCCAAAACCGCGGCCTCGACCCGCTAGAAGGACAAGGGCAGCATCACATGGGAACACCACCACCTGGAAGTTCGCTTCCAAGCCACACACCATCCTGACTTGGAAATATATCACCGTTCCTTCACTGTCGCTGGGTCAAAATCTTGGAACTCCCTCCCTAACGGTTCCTAGACCATATGTACTGCAGCAGTTAAAGAAGGTTGCTCATCACGACCTTCTCAAGGGTAACTGGGGATTGGAAATAAGTGCTGGCCTAACCAGCGACGCACACATCCCGTGCACGAATAAGAAAGGCTTTCAGAACTGGGTCAAACCTCCTTTTTATTTCCTCATGCTTTAGATTTGCTTCCATGCTCAAATCTATGTGATAAGGTGAGTCTCATAGAATTCCTAAGTATGCAGTTCATCACTTCATTAGGATTGTTTTACAAAACAGACTTTGGTCATGCCTGAATTTATATAGGTGACTAATGTGCGTTTAATGTATCATCTGGTACTCCTTATCAAAAAAAAAAGTGCATTTTAATTCATTTCCCAAGGTGTATTTTATTTCCTATAATTCATTGCTTTTGATGTTTTGAGATATTTCAACATGATGAGATATACAAACCTAAGCATTACTTATTCAATCATTTTATTCTAAGTTGATAAATTTGTCATCCAGAAATTACTGCCCATGTCTTTTCAAATGCTATTAATTGTTTTTCCAACTGGGTCAGTTGAACATTTCATTATTCATTAACTATTGGAGTATAGCCAGGTTGCTGCCACACCGGCTTGTAAATTCTTTGAGCAGTCTTAAGCATTTGTGTGGCTCCAATGACAAAATGACTTTCCCCTAAAATGCATCATTTTTAGTACTATGGTTCACTTTCCATTTCTTTTTTTATGTGTATTATCAAAATAAACGTATACAAAATAACAAAATTGTGGTAGTTTTCAGTGCAGTTCAGTGGACTTGGCACCAGTTTAGGTTACATCTGCAGTGACTTACCATATTGCTGGCACTGAACACACACTTCTGCTTTCACCTGTTCCTTACAGATGCCATCTCTATGCCTGAAGACGACTATATGTAATCTTGTGCAGCAGTGTCAGTCTTTTATACCTGGCTGCATTAGAAAAACAACTTGAGCGTAAATTTACTGAAAGTTTATGTCCCTTTTTCTGCTATAACTTCAGCAGAGGTACAGTGGAAAGCAGGTGTGTAATAGTGCCCTCTCATGGCCATTTCTGTATGTATGTATGTAAGTCAAACTGCATTAAACCAGTTCAGTTGGGTATGAGAACTCCATGGGTGGAATTTTCTGTGCCCGCTGGCAGCAGGCGTGATAGGTGGCGTGAGCAGACAATTTGGCACGATCGGTTTCACAAAGGCAGGAAGGCAGGTCGTGATTGTCCGCTCAGCCCGTTGTTGGCAGGCTGCATTTCCTGTCTTTGATCGTTGGGAACCTCATTGTAATACATCATCATATCAGCATGGCGTAACAGGCTATCCCGCCAGGCTCATGCACCCCCTCTGGATTGTCTGTCCATGTTGGCAGGAAAGCATGCTGACGGGTTTCACTACAACACAGAGGCGATGTGCACTTGGTGGCCTTCACTTTGGGTGAACTGGAGGTGAGTGCACAGCAACGTTCTGCAGAGTTCGCCATGGTCGCCCGTTGCTTTGCAGGCTTCAGGGGCATCAGGGGGTTGGGGTTAAGAGCCATCCTGCCTCAGAAGTGACTTTTGAAGGTGAGGGAGAGCGGGGGGGCAAGTGCAACCTTCTCGCTGAGGCAACTTGTGGCGGGTGTACGTGGTGGTTAACGGCAGCCCTGCCTCTGAGGTGACTGGTGGCGGTGGGGTTGGGGGGGGTGGTGGGTGGGGTGGGCAAGGGCAGCCCTGACATTGAAGCATTCGGGGTGGGGGGTGGTGGGGGGGTGGGGGGAGGGGGGGGCGGGGGGGAGAGGGGGGGTGGTAGGGTGGGTGAGGGAAGTGGTCACGCATTCGGGAAACCTGTAGAAAGTGACAATTTCTCTGCAACTGAGACAGTTCAGGCGCAGCCACATTGGTATGATTGAAGTTGGGCTCCTAGCTTATCTGCCCACTCAAGCAATGTAGAGGCATCAAAGTGTCATAAAGTTCTCCAGAGCTCCTCATCCCCTCCCCTGTCCCACTCCCTGGCGTAGATTGCACAATTATGAGCACCCCATGCTTCAAGCAGCCATGCAGCGTACTAATCTCTGGCTATCCAAGTGGTGGCCAGCATTCTCTGAGAAGTGATAAAGGGCCATCACACTTAACCAGGACAGGTCCTTAGTACACCCATGCTAACTATGTGCCTTTCTTTTTCACTCTGCAGGAGGGGAAGATCAGTATCATGGAGCCTGGTGAACTAGCTGTATGCCTGATGGCCTACAGAGCGCAAAGAAGACGGAGGAGAGAGTGACTGAGGCACCTGACTGCGCAAAGGCAGGAGCAGCAACCTCAGGAAGAAGGGGCAGCTGGGGCTCCCGCACACACCACCCAGGAGCCACAGTGAGTTGTAGCAGGCCGGAGTCTAGCGACACCCAGGGCCTATAGATGCTGCCTTTCATTCCTGCAGAATGAAGCCAGTGTCACTGAAGACTGCATGTGTCTGGGGAACTGGTCGCTCACATCTGCCACTTACTGCAGGACTTGGCGCCAAGGGGACATGGAGGGCATCCACTGCCAGTGGCTGTGAAAGTGACTGCAGTGCTCAATTTCTATGTCAGTGGCTCCTTTCAGGGCTCTGTGGGATCTCACAATCCTCCACCCACAAATGCATAAAAGAGGTCACAGATGCCATCTTTGCGAGGACACACAGCTTTGTGCATTTCACCCAGGACAAGGACAGCCAGGATGCAAGAGTGATTGGATTCACCCAGATCTCGGGATTCCCACAGGTGGAGGGTATGATTGACTGCACTCATGTGGCGCTCAGGTCTCTGTCACTACACTCAGTGAACTATATCAACCATAAAGGCTTCCGTTCACTGAATGTGCAGCTGGTATGTGACCACCAGAAATGCTTCCTGCAGTTGTGCGCACAGTTTTCAGGGAGTGTGCATGACGCCTACATCTTTAGCTGGTCACAGATCCCTGGAGTCTTCCAGGGTTCACAGAGGCTGCAGGGTTGGCTCTTTGGGGACCAGGGCAGAGGCCGTGGCTGATGACACCCATACGGCGGCCTCAGACTGCAGCAGAGCGACGCTATAATGAGGCTCATGCTGCAACTTGGTGAAGCAGACCATTGGGATGCTGAAAATGTGATTCCGGTGCCTGGACTGGTCTGGTGGAGCCCTGAAATATAGTCTGCAGAGGGTGTCACGCATTGTCGTCGCCTGCTGCACCCTTTACAACCTGGTGCTGCAACAGGGAGACAAGCTAGCTGAGGAGGAGATGGAGGAGTTGCATGTCTCCTCCGATGAGAAGGATGCCGATGGGAATGGGAGTGAGGGGATCCTTGGAGGCGATGATGATAGAGATGAGGCCCTTGCACTGGCTAGATGACGCAGGTGCACTCGGGAGGCCCTCATAGCTGTTAGATTTGTGGAGGATGATGACAACTTACAGAAAGGAGACCGCATATATCCTCACATTGCATTTGTGAATGTTTGACTAAAGTCTGGCTTATGGGCAGCGCGAATACCCTCTGTGAGAATGCCCCTGTCATGGAGACGTGGTGGAGGCCCTAATAATCATTCAATTGCAAAAGGATGATAACGACACGCAGTGAGGACTTTCCATAAATCTTCACATTGCCTCTGGGAATGTCTGACTCATGTCTGGCCGAGGGCAGCTCACTTGTGCTCTGTGATCAGAGTCATAACATAGAGACACAGCCTTGAAACTTTAGAAGCATCTGGTGCTTTGTCTGTTTTCAGCATCCTAGCCCTTCAGGAACTGGAGCACAGCATCACTGGTCACAGATGCTGACGAGGCAGGGGCCAGCCCCACCTTAAAGGTGCTAAGAGAGAATACGAGAACTCTGTGGTGCCTGCCCACTACATTCTGGCAGCAATGACCAGCAACGCCGAGTTGTAGGCATCAGTAATGTTTCCAGGGAGTCTGAGGCTGGACCATCACTTTGGTCTGAAGGCCGCACAGAGCACAGGGAAGAGGCCCTGGATTGAGACACCTGCCTTTATCTTGTGCAGAAAGATTTCACATCTGAGTGACAAGAACACTGCTCATCAGAAAAAGGAGCTATTGGCAGGGAGATATTCTTGGAAGTTTATTGACAATAGTGAACAGTATGTTTAAGTGATTAACATCCGTGCCCAGGCTGTACAACTAATTCTCCTTAACTGTCATATCCCTGCCGCTATGTCTTAGTGCTCCCCAGACATCCACAGCAGAGGTGGAGGCAGCCTGCTGACTGTGATGCCCTGTCTGTATTGACTTTGGTGGGCGACCTCTGGTCGACCAAGACGTGGATGGCTCCAGCCTGCTTTCAGGGTCCTGCTGTGTGGCAGTGCCATCCTCCTTCATCTGTAGAGCTGGAGCTGCTGAGGTCACAGGAAGAGGGGAGTCGGATGGGCCAGATACTTTCGGAGCCACCTGGATGGATGGGCTGGGAGTGTGTAACTGCTGATCCTCCTCCCTATGGGTGCCCGGGGGTCCCAGGATGATTCCTTGAGGAGCAGGGGTAGCTGGAGTGAGATCGAGCTGCACAGCACACCTCTCGTGTACTATGGCCTCAGTGATGGAATTAAACACACGCAGCAGTGCAGGAGCGACGTCCTGGACCAAGGTCTCCATGGTGGTCGCCATCCTATCAGCGTTGTCCTCAGTGCGTTGCAATGCCAGTGCTGTCACCTCAGACTGAAGACGGTTGGACTCCACTATTGTGTCTTGCAATCTGAGGAGTGCAGCGGACATCTCTTCCTGATGTTCCCGATCTTGCCTTTGCAGCTCCAGCAACTGTGGCATGACCAAGTCCAGAGGCTCATCATCTGACTCGGACTCAGCAGATTCCTGGCCTCCAGCAGTCCCCTGAGTACCGAACACCTTGGAGTCCCTGCCTCTGCCTGCTGTGGACCAGGCAGAGCAATGTGCCCTCCAGACTGTGATTCCGAGGCTACTCTAAAGCTAGGTCACACCGAGGTGTGTGTCTGCGCTGGTGGAGGGTGTGGGTGACCACTGTGACGGGACTTCAGGGAGGGTGCCTCCAGATTCCTCTTCAGTCGTTTCCTCGGAGCTTGATTGGAGGCCCTGAGTCATGGATTCTGTCGGCTGTTTGGCAGATGTGCCTGCGAAAGCAAAGGGAGATAATTAGAGCATGGCAGTGGCCTATGAAAGAGGACACATTACCCACAGCATTGTTGTCTGATGGATGTTGCACTGCTGGCTCCTCACTTGGTAGAGCAGTGCCAACCTCACTGGCAGTACAGGACCAGTCCAGATCATGCCCGGCCAGCTGGATGGCTCTGTTTTCAAAGTCTGTGAGGACCTTGATTTCGGGCATTCCACTGCTGGTCTGTGATCTCTTTATCTTGTTGCGTGCCAGCTTGTCCTGCATGGATAGATATAGAGAATGTGTAAGCAGAACCCTTGCTGGGCCAGATGATAAGTATGTTGGGCCTGTATGGGTGGTGAGTGGTCCCATGGATGGGATGAGGACAATGAAGGTGTGTGTGAGAGAGTGAATGGTGATGTCCCTTGAATTGGCAGTGATTGAGGACCCTGTGGATGTGTGAAGTGTTTGTGAGTGTGTGAGTTGAGAGTGTGAGAAGAGTGACTTACCCTGGCAGAATGGAGGAGATCATGCATGCTCTTGTGGCACTGGGTGGCTGTCCTCTTCTGAAGGGCAATGACACTGACCACCAATGCCTCTGGCTCCCAAGCCGGATTGGTCACATTGCTGCCCATCCTGCGGCTGAAGCAGTGGTACACGTCATCCCGGTGGGTTGCCTCCACGGCATCCAAAAGTCGCTCAAGAGACCCGCCATTAAACCAGGGGGCTGCTGAACTTCTTTAGTTTCAGGGCCACGTCTTCCATGTAGCAGTGTGAGCTGGAAGCACTGAGATGTGTGCACGTGGCTGGACTTTGCAGCGTGATGCATTGGCGGGGTGATGGTTGGTGGGCGAATGAGAGCCCACCCACCATGGAAATGGCATGTTCCCCGGGAGTGCATAAATAATGAGGCAAATTTGGGACAATAGAGCACGAAAACCCTCCATCGCGGCTGGCAGGTAAATGTCTTTTTTGCATTTAGTGCAAATTTGGTGAAGTTCCACAACATGTGTCTGCACCAATGTTTTCGCCCTGCCAAGATATAATGATCCGGTGATGAGAGTCGGATTGTGGATTCCCCTAGCCAAACAAATCTGGGTTGGAGAAGCTTCCAGTAAATCAGCAGAAGAACTGTGAGATATTTTTTTCTGCTGAGAAATAGGCTTTAAAACCTGGTCTTAGAAAAGGAGATTGTTTTTGCACCTGGGTAGACTGACCTTCAGAGATGGCTGCATCAACAGATATTATTGGGTAACTGGGAGAGTATAACCATGACCGAGAATCTTTCGGAAATGTTTTTCACTGCTAATGATATCCTTGAAGACCCTGATAATCTAGCTGTTAATCATTCAGTGGCAGAAAGGAAAAGGGTGATATTCTGATGGAAACAGGCCCAGAAGTGTATGAAATGTTCAAGAATTTGGTCACTTCTGCTTTGCCAAAAGACATGCTGTGTCAGACATTTTGCGTAAGTTTGAGCAGCACGACAATTCCAAGCATTTGGAGGTTGCTGAAAGCTATCAGTTTGGAACAAGGAATCAGTTGCCCAGTGAGGACATTGGAGAGTTCATCATGGCTTTGAAAATGCTGTCAATTCATCGTAATTTTGGAGAATTTCAAGAAAGAGCATTCTGGGACAGATTTCTGTGCAGTTTAATAAGTAAACACATTTGCAGTAGATTTTAAAAAAATAATAATTTATGGGATGTGGGTGTTGCTGACTGGGCCAGCATTTATTGCCCATCCCTAATTGCCCTTGAGAAGGTGGTGGTGAGCTGCCTTCTTGAACTGCTGCAGTTCCTGTGGTGTAGGTACACCCACAGCCCTCTTAGAAATTGAGTTCCAGGATTTTGAACCAGTGACAGTGAAGGCTTGGAGGAGAACTTCCAGGTGGTGGTGTTCCTAACTATCTGCTGCCATTGGTCCTTCTAGCTGGTAGTGGTTGTGGGTTTGGAAGGTGCTGTCTAAGGAGCCTTGGTGAATTCCTGCAGTGCATCTTGTAGATGGTACACACTGCTGCTATTGTGCATCAATGGTGGAGGGAGTGAATGTTAATGGATGCGGTGCCAATCAAGTGGGCTGCTTTGTCCTTGATGGTGTCAAGCTTCCTGAATGTTGTGGGAGCTGCACTCATTCAGGTAAGTGGAGAGTATTCAATCACACTCCTGACTTGTGCCTTGTAGATGGTGGACAGGCTTTGGGGAGTCAGGAGGTGAGTTACTCGCCACAGGATTTCCAATCTCTGACCTGCTCTTGTAGCCACAGTATTTATATCGCTAGTCTAGTTCAGTTTCTGGTCAATGGTAACCTCAGGATGTTGATAGTGTGAAATTCAGCAATGGTAATGCCATTGAATATAAAGGGGCAATGGTTAGAATCTCTCTTGTTGGAGATGGTCATTGCCTGGGACTTGTGTGGCGTGAATGTTACTTGCCATTTGTCAGCCCAAGCCTGGATATTGTCCAGGTCTTGCTGCATTTGGACATGGACTGCTTCAGTACCTGAGGAGTCACGAATGGTGCTGAACGTTGTGCCATCATCAGCTTCTGACCTTATGATGGAAGGAAGTCCATTGATGAAGTAGCTGAAGATGGTTGGGCCAAGGACACTATCCTGAGGAACTCCTGCAGTGATGTCCTGGAACTCAGGAGATTGACCTTCAACAACCACAACCATTTTCCTTTGTGCTAGTTATGATTCCAACCAGTGGAGAGTTTTCCCCCTGACTCCCATTGACTCTAGTTTTGCAAGGGCTCCTTGATGCCACATTCGGTCAAATGCTGCCTTGATGTCAAGGGCAGTCACTCTCACCTCACCTTGGGAGTGCAGCAGCTTTGCCCATTTTTGAACCAAGGTTGTAATGAGGTCAGGAGCTGAGTGGCCCTGGCGAAACCAAACTAAGTGTCAGTGAGCAGGTTATTGCTAAGCAAGTGCTGCTTGATAGCACTGTTGATGACCCCTCCCATCACTTTACTGATGATGGAGAGTTGATTGATGGGGCTGTAATTGGCCGGGTTGGATTTGTCCTGCTTTTTGTGTACAAGGACATACCTGGGCAATTTTCCACATAACCGGGTAGATGTCAGTCTTTTGGCTGAACTAGAACAGCTTGGCTAGGGGTATGGCAAGTTCTGGAGCACAAATCTTCAGTACTATTGTGGGAATATTGTCAGCACCCGCAGCCTTTGCAGTATCCAGCGCCTTCAGCTGTTTCTTGATGTCACATGGAACGAATTAATTTGGCTGAAGACTGGCATCTGTGATGTTGGGGATCTCCGGAGGAGGCCGAGATGGATCATCCATTATGTCATCCACTTGGCACTTCTGGCTGAAGAACATTGTGAAGGTTTCAGCCTTGTATTTTGCATGGATGTGCTGAGACATTGTATGTAAGGTATGATTCCGTGAGTATCACTGTATCAGGCTGTTGATTGACCAGACTGTGAGACTGAACATGAACCCATGTCTTGCAGAGCATTAGCCTGGGACTCAGGATTACTTGTCCAGTGACATTACCACATTGCCACCATCCCTGCTTTGTTCAAGGGATACAGGCAAGGCCAGCATTTGTTGCCCATCCCTAATAGCCCTTGAATTGATCAGCTTGCTAGGCCATATCACTGGAAAGTTCAGAGTCAACCACATTGCTGTGGGCATGGAGTCACAGGTACACAGAACAGCAGATATGAACCAGATGGGTTTTTAAAACAATCAATGATAGTTTCATGGCCACCATTAATGAGACTAGCTTTTAATTCTAGATGTTGTTAATTGACTGAATTTAATTGTTACTAGCTGCCACGGTGGGATTTAAGCCCATGTCCCCAGAGCATGAGGCCCTGGATTATGAGTTCACTGATATTACTACCATGCCAGCATCTCTGTCATGTTGCCAGTCACAGCAGGTGACATTGGTAAAACAACTCATAGGGACGCTATATCGGCAAGGGTTTGCAACTATGTCACAAAAGGGTGGCCAATGCAGATACTGGATTTAGAAATCAGGCCATTATTTTATGTGTAAGAGTGAGCTGTCGATTGATAAAAGTTGTGTTATGTGGGGAGCCAGGGTTGTAATTCCTGAAAGATATAGATCACAGTGCTATGTGATCTTAAAGATCGACACTTAGGGATGAGCTTGACAAAGAATCTGGAGAGAAACTATCTTTGTTGGCCAGAGTTAGAAGACGTAGGGCAGAACTTTCCTTGCCCGCTGGTGTCAGATGTGCTCAGTGATGTGAAGAGACAATATGGCGAGAAGGCCAGAAATCAGTCTCATTACATCATGAAGTCAGTCTGCAATCGTCCACCCAGCCTGTTGATGGCGGCCTGTGTTTCCCTACATTGGGCATCAGGAACCCCATTGCTATACACCCGCACATCATTATAAGGCCAGCTCGTCGGAATCACCCCCACCATTGGATCGTCCGCCCATGTCTGCGTCATTATGCTCCAGTGTAGAACACGCCTTGACAAGTGTGACATGCAGAAGATGGGGCTTACTGCCAGGGCCTTCCTCATATCGTTGACACCCGAGGAGCAGACTATCCAGGATCCCAACAGCAACGGGATCATGGAGGAACATCCATAGCATGCTGGGTGGATTCTCTTGGTTATAGCTCTGCTGCAAAGCAGCTCATGGAAGTTGGAAAGTCAGCATTGAGGATCTGATCACAATGGATGATGGTCAAGGGGGTGGAGAGGAAGATCCAGCTGTGTTTGGGAGAGGAAAATGTATCAGAGAGTGAGAGAGAAATGTCTAGGATCAACTGGGAGAGGAAAAGGTATTGGGGATGGGGTGAGGTTGGGAGAAGAGGAAACGAAGGTGTCGGGGGTGAGGTTGGGAGTAGGGGAATGAAGGTGTGGGGCGGGTGAGATTGGGAGTGGGGAAGGAATACGGGGGGAGGAGGGGGTAACGGGTGAGAAGATGGCAACTGGGGATGTAGGTGTAAGGAGGGTGGAAGGTGTAAGGGAAGGAGTCAGCAGGGGGGAGTTCAGGAGGTGGGTGGGGAGGACTAAAGGGGGGGGCAGTCCAGGGGTGGTTGGAGTTCCAAGGGGTGAAGGGATGCAAAGAGGGGATGTCCAGGTGAATATGCGAGGGAGGGGCTCTGATGTGTCCATGACTGCCTCCTGGGAGTGAACCGAGGGAGGATGTAGTTTAAGGGAATGATAAGAATGACCGGGGGCAGAGTGAGGTGGTAGGGTGAGGGTTTGATGGTATCGGTGGAGTGGATGGCGAGGATGGTTAGTGGGAACTCCACGCAGACATGGATCTAGGGAGGGAAGGAGGAAGTTGGGGAGGTTATTGTGGATGGGGGTGGGATTTTCATGAAGGGAGGGAGTGTGCATGTTCACCTAGACATTCCCAAAGGAAAAGGATTGTGGCTGGTCGGTCATGGAGGGGAAGTGGAACGTGATGCCAGGGGGAGGCGAAAGGATGGGGGAGCAAATGGAGAACTGAATCACCACCATGCTGTCTAAATCAAAAGTGAAACGAGAGTCGTGGGGTGCTGCATGGGAGTGTGATCATTGGGTGGGTGGAGATACAGGTCAGTTCAGATGGACAACTGAAAGAGAACCCCAGAGGGCAGCATTGAAAATGATGGGGTCATTGAGGTGAGTGTGATACCGGAAGGATCCATGTGCGTGGGTAAATGCTTGCACGAGGCTCCAAAAGGCCCTGCCACACATACATTTCTCCCTCCAGAATCATTTGTTGGCCATCTGCTCCCTCTGCAGTGATAGAGGACGAGGTTGAGCGGCTCACAGGCAAAGGGGACTCAGACGGAGAGCACAGCCCCTGGGATTCCTGAGAGGATGACCCAAGGGTTTCTGGCTGCTGCTCCTCCTCCCTTTGGGGGCTTTGGGACCCCAGCCTGACTGCTTGAGGGAAAGGAGCACCTGGAGGGAAGTCAAGATACCCCGTAACCCTCTCTCATTGCCACTGCAGGAACTCATCCATGGCTCCTGCGATGGAGTGCAGGTCTGCACACATCCCCACGTTCTGCTGGACCAGGGCCTCCATGGCATCTGCCATCCTTCCCGTGGAGACCTCCATGCACATACCTGTGGGTACCACTTCATCAGAGAGCAGGTGGACACACTCTGTGTGATGTTCCCCGCCTTCTGCTGACTCTCCAGGTTGAGTTGGAAGGCCAAATCCAAAGGATCGTCATCTGACTTGGACCTCACAGATGCCTCTTCCCCAGCAGTCCTCTGAGTGCCAGGAGCTCGGCTAAACCTGCCTCCTCGTGCTGTGGACATATGTCCATGTGGTGATCACCAGATTGTAAACCTGAGCCTGCTCTAGATCTAGGTCCCACCGAGGTGTGTGTCTCTGCGCTGATGCAGGGTGTGAGTAAGCGCTGTGACATGTCTTCGAGGCTGCTTCTTTCCAGCTCTTCAATGGAGGAAGTGTCCCCTTGGCTGGAGATGAGGACCTGGATGGAGCTGAGGGACTGGCTGGCTGAGGGTATTGGTCACTTGGCAGAGCTCCCTGTGAACCAAAGTAGAGATAATTAGTGCTTGTCAGCAGAATCACAAGCAGGAGAGAGAGCACTCACATTTGCATTGAGACAGGGTTGATGTGGTGCAGAATCCTCATGAGAGTCTTTGCCACTAACCTCACTGTTGCCGCAGGCACGGTCCATGTCCTCACCAGTCAGCATGATGGTACATTCCTCAAAGTGAGTGGGGGGCCTAATGTGGGCCACTCCACCCCGGCCTGGGACGTCTCCCTGCTGATGTAAGTGGGCTTCTCCTGCATGAAAGCAGATGGAAAGAATGTGAGCAGGACACGTGGCACTGCGTGGAATGTTGGTGTGGTGGGTGGAGCCATGGATAGGATGAGGTCATGAGCTTGAGAGGGTATGAGCCCGATATAGTTGTAAGGGTGAAACAGTGTAGAGCCAACTAGATTGTGGAAGACTCTCATGAGGATCCTGCACCTGTTCTGTTGAAGGGTCATGAGGACTCGAAACGTCAACTGTGCTATACTCCGCCAATGCTGCCAGACCCGCTGAGTTTTTCCAGGTACTTCTGTTTCTGTTTTTGTTTTAGATTGTGGAAGAGCCTGTACATAGATTTTGTAGGATTTGAAGGGCAATAGCTCTTCATAGATAGCCTTCTAAGTTGGTTTAGGGGTTCCCAATGAATCAAACAACTATCAAAACCTGATATTTAGGAGAAACTGTTTGCAGCTTATGGGTTCCCAGCAGAAATTGTGTCCGACAATAGATCTCAGTTTTGCTGAGAAGAGTTTAATGATGAGAATGAACAGTGTAAAATACACTAGAGTTCCACCATATCATCCTGCCTCAAATGGAGCGGAGGAGCGTGCAGTACAATTTGTTAAGTGTGTTTTTGTTAAGCAAATGCTAGATTAGAAGATTAATTAGAAATTAGAAGAAACATCAGTTGGCTTTGAATCACAAATTGACAAATGTTTTACAGGACCTCTGGGGTTGTAATCTCAGGATTACTCCCTGTGCCACGTGCCAGTGAGGCTAGAAATAGGAAGATAGTACAGCTGAACATGTGGCTGAACAGATGGTGTAGGATGGAGGGTTTCCAATACCTGGATCATTGGGAGATCTTCCGGGGCAGGTGGGACATGTACAAGAAGGATGGGTTGCATCTAAACTGGAGGAGCACCAATATCCTGGCTGCAAGGTTTGCTAGTGTCACTCAGGAGGGTTTAAACTAGTATGGCAGGGGGGTAGGAACCAGAGCAATAGGTCAGCAGATGAAATAAAGGACTGGGAACCAGGTGAATATGACCAGTAGGACTAAGAGGAAGGGCAGGCAGGGAGAAATTCCTGAACTCAGTGGGACTGGGGGTCTGAAATGCATTTGTTTCAATGCGAGAAGTATAACAGGCAAGGCAGATGAACTTAGATCTTCGATTAGTACTTGGGACTATGATGCTCTTGCTATTACAGAGACTTGGTTGAAGGATGGACAGGATTGGCAGATAAATGTTCCAGGATTTAGATGTTTCATGCAGGATAGAGAGGGATGTAGAAGAGGTGGG
Organism: Carcharodon carcharias; assembly: GCF_017639515.1. Lineage (NCBI taxonomy): Eukaryota > Metazoa > Chordata > Chondrichthyes > Lamniformes > Lamnidae > Carcharodon > Carcharodon carcharias. The sequence goes on from NC_054467.1 coordinate 116,799,848, forward strand.
GGAGCTGCACTGCTGGTTAAGGGGAATATCATAGCTGTACGACAGGAGGACACCTCGGTGGGCTCATGCAGCGAGGTAATATGGGTAGAGCTCCAGAATAGGAAGGGTACAGTCACAATGTTGGGGGTTTACTATAGGCCTCCCAATTGCTGGCAGGAGATTGAGGAACAGTTATGTAGGCAGATTTTGGAAAGATGTAAAAGCAATAGAGTTGTTGTGGCGGGTGATTTTAACTTTCCCTATATTGACTGGGAATCACTTAGTGCTAGGGGTTTGGATGGTGCAGAATTTGTAAGATGCATCCAGGAGGGCTTCCTGAGACAATATGTAGATAGTCCAACTAGGGAAGGGGCAATACTGCACCTGGTATTAGGGAATGAACCCGGCCAGGTGGTTTTAGTTTTAGTAGGAGAGCATTTCAGGAAAAGTGACCATAATTCAGTAAGTTTCAAGATACTGGTGGATAAGGATAACAGGAGTCCTCGAGTTAAGGTGCTTAATTGGGGGAAGGCTAATTATAACAATATTAGGCAAGAACTGAGGAATCTAGACTGGAGGAGGATGTTTGAGGGCAAATCAGCAACTGACATGTGGGGGGCTTTCAAACGTCAGTTGATAAGAATTCAGGACTGGCATGTTCCTGCTAGGATGAAGGATAAGCAAGGCAAGTTTCATGAATCTTAGATCATGAAGGATATTGCGAGATTAGTCAAAAAGAAAAGGGAAGCATTCATAAGGGCTAGAAGGCTGAGAATAGATGAAGCCCATAGAGAATATAAAGAAAGTAGGAAGAATCCTAAACAAGGAGTCAGGAGGGCTAAAAGGGGTCATGAAAAGTCACTGCCAACCAGGATTAAGGAAAATCCCAAGGCCTTTTATACATATGTAAAAAGCAAGAGGGTAGCCAGGGAAAGGGTAGGCCCATTCAGGGACAGAGGTGGGAATCTGTGTGTGGAGCCAGAAGAAATGGAAAAGATACTAAATGAATACTTCTCATCAGTATTCACCAAAGAGAAGGACTTAGCGGTCGATTTGTCTAGGGAAGTGTGTGTAGATAGCCTGGATCATATTGAGGAGGAGGTTTTAGGCATCTTGAAGAATATTAAGGTGGGTAAGTCCCAGGCCCAGAGTACTGAGGGAGGCAAGGGAGGAGATTGCTGGGGCCTTGACAGAAATCTTTGTATCCTTACTGGCAATAGGTGAGGTCCCAGAGGATTGGAGAATGGCCAATGTTGTTCCATTGCTTAAGGGATAATCCAGGAAATTACAGACCGGTGAGCCTTACGTCAGTGGTAGGGAAATTATCGGAGAAAATTCTTTGTGACAGGATTTACAACCACTTGGAAGCAAATGGGCGTATTAGTGAGCGGCAGCATGGTTTTGTGAAGGGGAGGTCGTGTCTCACTAACTTGATCGAGTTTTCCGAGGAAGTGACAAAGATGATCGGCGATGGAAGGGCAGTGGATGTTATCTACATGGATTTCAGTAAGGTCTATGACAAGGTCCCTCATGGCAGACCGGTACAGAAAGTAAAGTCGCATGGGATCAGAGGTAAGCTGGCAGGATGGATACAGAATTGTCTTGGTCATAGAAGACAGAGGGAGCAGTGGAAGGGTGCTTCTCTGAATGGAGAGCTGTGACTAATGGAGTTCCGCAGGGATCAGTGCTGGGACCTTTGCTGTTTGTAGTATACATAAATGATTTGGAGGAAAATGTAACTGGGCTAATTAGTAAGTTTGCAGACGACACTAAAGTTGGAGGAGTTGCAGATAGCGAAGAGGATTGTCAAAGGATACAACGGGATATAGATCGGTTGGAGACTTGAGTGGAGAAATGGCAGATGGAGTTTAATCCGGACAAATGCGAGGTAATGCATTTTGGAAGGTCTAATACAGGCAGGAATTATACAGTAAATGGCAGAACCCTTAAGTGCATCGACGGGCAGAGGGATCTGCGTGTATAGGTCCACAGGTCACTGAAAGTGGCAACACAGGTGGATAAGGTGGTCAGGAAGGTCTATGGCATGCTTGCCTACACTGGCAGGGGTATTGAGTATAAAAGCTGGGAAGTCTTGCTGCAGCTGTATAGAACCTTGGTTAGGCCACACTTGGAATATTGCATGCAATTCTGGTCACCACATTACCAGAAGGATATGGAGGTGTTGGAGAGGGTGTTGAGGAGATTTACTATGATGCTGCCTGGTCTGGAGGTTATTAGCTATGAGGAGAGGTTGGAGAAACTCGGATTGTTCTCACCAGAGCGACAGAGATTGAGGGGTGACTTGATAGAAGTTTACAAAATTATAAGTGGCATGGACAGAGTAGATAATCAGAAGCTTTTTCCCAGGGTGGAAGAGTCAATTACTAGGGGACATAGATTTAAGGTGAGAGGAGAAAACTATAAAGAAGATGTGCAGGGCAAGTTTTTTACGCAGAGGGTAGTGAGTGTCTGGAATTCGCTGCCAGAGGAGATGGTAGAAGCAGGTATGAGAGTGGTGTTTAAGAAGCAGCTTGACAAATACACGAATAGGATGGGAATAGAGGGATATGGACCCCCGAAGTGCAAAATGTTTTAGTTGACGGGCAATATGATCGGCGCAGGCTTGGAGGGCCGAAGGGCCTGTTCCTGTGCTGTACTTTTCTTTAACAAAAACAGAATTACCTGGAAAAACTCAGCAGGTCTGGCAGCATCGGTGGAGAAGAAAAGAGTTGACGTTTCGAGTCCTCATGACCCTTCGACAGAACTTGAGTTCGAGTCCAAGAAAAGGTTGAAATATAAGCTGGTTTAAGGTGTGTGTGTGGGGGGCGGAGAGAAAGAGAGGTGGAGGGGGGTGGTGTGGTTGTAGGGACAAACAAGCAGTGATAGAAGCAGATCATCAAAAGATGTCAATGACAATAGTACAATAGAACACATAGTTGTTAAAGTTAAAGTTGGTGATATTATCTAAACGAATGTGCTAATTAAGCATGGATGGTAGGGCACTCAAGGTATAGCTCTAGTGGGGTTTTTTAAAATTTTTTTTTATAATGGAAATAGGTGGGAAAAGGAAAATCTTTATAATTTATTGGAAAAAAAAAGGAAGGGGGAAACAGAAAGGGGGTGGGGATGGGGGAGGGAGCTCATGACCTAAAGTTGTTGAATTCAATATTCAGTCCGGAAGGCTGTAAAGTGCCTAGTCGGAAGCTGAGGTGTTGTTCCTCCAGTTTACGTTGGCCTTCACTGGAACAATGCAGCAAGCCAAGGACAGACATGTGGGCAAGAGAGCAGGGTGGAGTGTTAAAATGGCAAGCGACAGGGAGGTTTGGGTCATTCTTGCGGACAGACCGCAGGTGTTCTGCAAAGCGGTCGCCCAGTTTACGTTTGGTCTCTCCAATGTAGAGGAGACCACATTGGGAGCAACGAATGCAGTAGACTAAGTTGGGGGAAATGCAAGTGAAATGCTGCTTCAGTTGAAAGGAGTGTTTGGGTCCTTGGACGGTGAGGAGAGAGGAAGTGAAGGGGCAGGTGTTGCATCTTTTGCGTGGGCATGGGGTGGTGCCATGGGGGGGGTTGAGGAGTAGGGGGTGATGGAGGAGTGGACCAGGGTGTCCCGGAGGGAGCGATCCCTACGGAATGCCGATAAGGGGGGTGAAGGGAAGATGTGTTTGGTGGTGGCATCATGCTGGAGTTGGCGGAAATGGCGGAGGATGATCCTTTGAATGCGGAGGCTGGTGGGGTGATAAGTGAGGACAAGGGGGACCCTATCATGTTTCTGGGAGGGAGGAGAAGGCGTGAGGGCGGATGCGCGGGAGATGGGCCGGACACGGTTGAGGGCCCTGTCAACGACCATGGGTGGAAAACCTTTTCTTTGTTGTTTGTTCTTTATTTATTGTAATACACCCCACACTACTATTGGCAGAATGCCAGCTGAATTGGTTCTGGGAAGATAGCATAGGATGAGGTTTTCATTGCTGAAGCCACATTTAGCACAGTCAGTAGAAGAGAAACAATCCAGGTAGAAAGAGAATGATGATAGGGATACAGTGAGTGAAACAAGTCTGAAGTTGGACCAGAAGGTTAAGGTGAAAGAATATAATCAGAAGTGATTGAAGTGATTACCAGGAAGAGTTATACAAATATGTGGTCCTCGCACATATTTGGTCAAGATGTTTGGTAGGGGAAAGGTTAGGTTTTTACTTGTAGATCATGCATTACCTTCAGAGGTTCAAGAAGAGGAAGGAAGTTAGCAAGAATCAAATGAGCCTGATGAATTGTATATTTGGGATAAAAACAAAAAGATAAAAACAAAAAACTGCGGATGCTGGAAATCCAAAACAAAAACAGAATTACCTGGAAAAACTCAGCAGGTCTGGCAGCATCGGCGGAGAAGAAAAGAGTTGACGTTTCGAGTCCTCATGACACTTCGACAGATTCTGCCAGACCTGCTGAGTTTTTCCAGGTAATTCTGTTTTTGTTTTGCATATTTGGGATATGAGTAGAATACCAATTGTTACTCCAACACAAGTTGGTGCATGAAACCAGTTCAAACCCTGGTCAGAGACAGCAGACATGTCTGATGTAGTGGAAAATTCAATTGAAGGTCAAGGTCAAAATCAGTCTTTGTTGGAGAAAACTTCTCCTTAGACACAGTCCAAAATGGGCCAAGGTCCTTCCCTAAGTTCTAAAAGTTTCGTCAAGATGGAAGGTATCCTCTTTAAAATACGAAACCAGTAATTGTTAGATTTGTAACTTAACATAAAACAAGAAATGTATATAAGTTGTATGGAATTTTGGACATTGTGTAACTTTTTCATTAAGGAGGGAGGACTATAGTAGCATCCTCTTGTGGCTATTTGTGTATGTATGTATATAAATTAAATCGGATTATACCAGTTCAGTTGGGTACTAGAACTCCATGGGCAGAATGTTGCCCTTGGTGGGTGTGCAGGCCTCACCGGCTCAGCGGCGGGCGACAGCTGACCCCCACTGCTGAAACAGGGCCTGCTGCCATTTTGAGTTGGCGGGCCAATTAAGGCCTGCCCAGCGGCCTTCCTGACAGGAAGTGCTATGTGGCAGGGGTTGGGGGGGGTGGTGGGGGGTAAGAATCCCCAGCTGTCAAAGTGCGCTTGAAAGACCACACTGCTCCCTGAGACTAAGTGCTGTCTCAGGGAGATTAGTGACAGTGCACAAAATTTAAAAAATAGAAAAATAAAAATATTATCAACATGTCCCCCTCATGTGACAATGTAAAGACGACATAGACTTTATTACACTTTTTAAAAATGGACATGAAACCTCACCCTGCCAGTGGATGAGGTTTCATGTATTATTAGGAGGCCGCTGGGGCTCCTGACCTGCCCGCCAACCTTAAGGTTGGACCAGCAGGGTCTTTAATGATTTTAATTAACCCATCAATGGCCTTAATTGGCCATTGACAGGTCAGCGGGCAGACAGCGAAATCAGCTGTCCGCTGGCCTTCCTAAAAATTTAAAGGGACCGGGATGACGTTAGGGGTTCCTCCCGATGTCATTTTCCCCTCAGCGAGCAGGAAAGCAGTGCTTTGCTCTGCCAAAGTATCACAGGATGTAAATTACGAACAAAGGGGAGAAGGCTTATGATAATTTACCTTCTTCTTACCCCTGTCTCCTTTTGTCAGGTGGAATAAGAAGGAATAATTCTGACCATGTTTTCAAGCAGTTTTAAGCTCATTCGTTCACTACTTAACACCGAAAAGGATCTTTATTTACTACATGTACACAGCATGATGCAATAATTCAGGCAATGCTTTTATAAAATTTAATACAAATCATCAAAATATTTCTGCATCTCCCATGATGTTCAGTTAGTGAACTCACTGCATTCAGAGCAGTAAGATCCTAGTTATAATCTTGGATCTAGGTTAAATTACCTGAGTTCACATAATTCACACTGGGTTGTTACCGTGAGATTTTCCTGATTTAGTTATAGAGAAGATCACCCATGGTTCATACTGCTGCTAGTGACCCTTGTTAGAAGTGTATATTTTGTTGGTTTCCATTGAGGATAGGGTCAACTTTAGCTGGATGGCCCTGTTAGTAACTTTTGTTATAACGCGAGCATTGAAAACGTTGGAGCTTTGAGACATCTGATGAACAAGATGGATTATCAAATTACAGACCAAGTAAAGGGGTGAATCAGCTGGAAATGCAAATATTATTTGTATAACATGGTATAAACTGAACACTGGAACAGTAGCTTTCAGAGAGTATACAAGGTGTTGAGTAGCAGTACTTAATTCTTGGATATTCTGAAAATAAATCTCCAATGAAATCTTTCAAGAAGAAAGTATTTAACAGAACTAAAAATCCCAAAAGTCAATATTTTCATCCAGTAAAGCTGTGAAGATTGGAATCTGATACACCGGACTGCCTAAAGAAGGAAATCAACGGAATACTACAGAGCTATAGAGTATCTTGTTTTAACTAAGACCAATTGCAGGTAAGTAGTTAACCTTCAGGTACCCGTAAACATGTATGCTCTTTTTGCTTCTCAGGTAAATAATTATCATAGAGAATCATATAATCATTACAGCACAAATGGAGGCCATTCAGCCCATCGCCTCTATGGCGGCTCTCTGCAAGAACATCTGGTGGATTACCTTTTCCTCCATGGCCCTGAAAATATCTTCTGTTTAGGTAAATATCAAATTCCATTTTGAAAGCTATGATTGACTCTGCTTCCACCTCTCAGGCAGTGGATTCAAGCTCCTATCCAATTGTTGCGTCAAAAGTTTTTCCTCCTATCACTATTGGTTCTTTTGCCTTAAATCGGTTTCTTCTTCTTCTCAAACCTTAACTAATCCACATTTCTCCAAGTGTTGTTAATTTTCTCCTGGATTATCATTTCTGAACCAGTGAGGTTAAACTGACTGGCCTGTATCCTTGCACCCTTTTTTGTACAAGGATGTATAATTTGCAATTCTCCAGTCTCCTGCCACACTCATATATCTAAGGAGGATTGGAAGAATATCTGTTGAGTTTCTTAGGTGCATTTCGAAATGTGAACAGTTTATTAGTAGCATTAACTGTATGATCCAGCTCAGGAGTTTACTTTCTTTCGTGTAGTCTTATAATGTACAAAACTAGAAGAAGTGACATTGCAGTTTATGTTCCGGTTCGTTTACTGCACCAGAACTGAATAATATGGTGACAAACAGCGTCTAATCAAACATCAGCTTGTGTAGGAATCTCTAAGAGATTAAGTTAATTTCCAATGAAACACTTCTTATGTGATATAATTAGCAGAGTTGCTATGCTTAATTGATTTATAAGATGGCAATTCCCCCAGTGCTTATGCACAAGTGAATTGCTTTTGGTCAAACAGCATCATATAATTATGATACAGAGAGAAAAAAAATAGCATTTGATGGAATCTTTGCCAAACAGATGAGATTGTTAAAAATTATTTTCCTGGGGTGGAATTTTGAGGTGGTGGGCAGGCGCGGTTGGCGGAATCAGGAGTGGCTGGGAAATGGCCTACCGTCCGTGATCAACCCCCAATTGCAATAAGGCCTGCCCAGCCAGCGTGACGTGTGGCTTTTCACTGGTCAGGAAGGGCCGATTGGAGGCGGGGACTTGTCAGCTGCCGGGTGACCTGGCGGCTGGTTTAAAAACGGTCCAGGCAGCCCCAGAAAGGCTGCCATGAAATGACATCTGTCCTGCGATGTCTTGATGGAGTCGAGTGCAGCTGGAGACACCAGGCTGGAGGGCAGATCGGGTGGGCACTCGACCCCCTGCTTTTCGGATGAGAGCCTTGCGGCCCTGCTGGAGGAGGTGGCTGCAGGAGGGACACCCTTGTCCCCAGAGATGGGAGGAGAGGGCCATTGCACCTCTCAAAAGAAGGCATGGGAGGGGGTGGCAGCACTGGTTAGCAGCCATGACATGGTGCAGCGCGCGTGGGTGCAGTGCTGGAAGCAGCTCAGTGACCTGCTGTGCTCAGGAAGGGTGAGTACCGTGCTGGTATGGATCAGTGTGCAGAAATTTTAAGGTGTGGCCGTCCCACCGTGCACCTCAGGGGTGTTAGAGTCTGAGTGCCAATTGCCAATGATGCCGGAGCTGGCCGAGGGGGTGAGCTCTGGCTGCTTGGACTGAGTGCCTTGTGGCTGTGAGGTGTTCCTCGGCAGGGATTGGCCAGGCTAAAATGGCACTGTAGGTAGAGAGTGAACTAATCAATGCTCCTTTGTCCTTTCAGGAGAAGACAAGCTATAACTGAGCAGAGGGGGCACGTACAGGTGGAGGCCCACCCAACCTCCTGCTGCTCACCAGGTTCGAGGAGGATGCCTAGGAGCTTGAGAGCTGGCAAGCTCCTCGTGCAACCGAGCGTGGAGAGGCAGGGGTGCCAGACGAAGGTAAAACCGCAGTGCACAGAGGTGAAAGTTTCAGATTGTGCAATCATTCTAGTGCAATCTCTTCATTAATGTGAGCCTTGAACTTGGAGTCCCCATTGATCATTCAAAGACGATGGCAACAGGATGCAGATCTCCGTTGTCTCACCAGGGTGCCTGGCACACACAGTGACAGTGTGATGATTTTAATGAATGACACGTCCTCCTTCTCCTTTAGATTCAGCACACGCTCATTCTCAGGACTTCGAAGGGCCACCCCTGATGCTTCACTTGCACCTGCGTCACACCCACTCTCTGAACCAGGCACTAGTGCAGATACCAGCATCTCGGTGGGCATTAGATCGGCAGCTAAAATGTACATTGGTGAGGGGACTTTACACTCGCTTGAGGTGCAGGCAGAGGCAGAGAGTGCCCAGGGCGCAGGCAGTCAGAGGACTGCTGGGGACCAGGACAATGCTCGGTTGAAGGCTGATGATGAGTCTCTGGAGTCGGCCATTAGGCAGCAGATGCTGGATGTCCAGCAGGTTGTGCGGGAGGATCTGGCAGAGATACATGAGTGTCTGCATGCCATGGTCTCTGTTGTGGAGGAGTCCATGCTGAATGTGAGCACTGCGTTGACCCTGATGGCTGATCGCACTGCCTCCTCCATTGAGAGAGTGGCGACTCTCATCGAGAGGCAGCTCCAGGGACAGAATCAGGGGTTCCTGGTGTTGCACTCTGACCTGCAAGCCCACACACAAGTAATGACTTCAGGTGGTCAGTACCAGTGTGGGAGATGGATGAGGCATCCAGTATCTCAGCTAGGTGCCTGTCCAATAATGGTGAACAGGGAGGTCCAGAGCGATCTAATGTTGGTGCATGAGCTGCTTGTGATCTCTGTGGGCTCTTCTCAAGGTGCTCTGGATGACGGCAGCAGCTCCCCCTGCTCTTCCGCCAGCGACTGTGGCATCTGATGAGCATGTGGCAACTGGGGAGATGCCAGCCAAGGCACTGGCTGCTCCCTTCCTGGCAGAGCCGGTACATGGTTCCACTGGCCAGAGGATGACCACCAAGGTCATCAAGGCCAACAAGACAGCAGGTGCAGCAGGCTGCATACAATGCCGGTGCGAGAAGGTGGGGAGGGGGGTACCAAGACTTAGCACTTGCAAACGTAAGTTAAAGGCACCATAAGCACAAGAGGGACAGGTCACTGGTGATTTTCTGTTCATTTATGTTTGATTTATATGTTTGCTGGGGTGGACATCAACATCAGTAATTGTAATGTCATAATGATTTCAATGCGACAATAACATTAAATTAGCTTTGGTTCTGATGGCCTGAATATGTTTCACATTTTTTCTTTTTGGTGCAGTGTACACCAGTATATAATGCTGGACCTGAGTGGCTGGATACCTTATTGCACAGGCACTGAATAGGGTTTGGGTACAAATGAAGGGGTCATTTCTGACATCCGGGATGGAGTCGACAGCCCTGGCATGAGGTCGAAGCTGATCTTTGGCCGCCTGGAGTAGGGTTGGATCAAGGCGTCCCTGGTGTCCCTGCCTCTCTGGAGGATACTGAGGCCTGCCTCCATGCCTTCAGCATTCTCCTCACTTTGCTCCTCTTCTGACTCACTACTGAGCTCATCACCTGTGGCCTGTGGAGCTGTGTCAAGATCCTCTTCCTCCAGTGGGTCTCCCCTTGCCAGTGCCAGATTGTGGAGAGCGCAGCATGCAACCACTATCAGTGACACCCACTCTGGGGGCTATTGCAATGCTCCCCATGAATGGTCCAGGCATCGGAAGTGCATCTTCAGAAGACCTATGGTCCTCTCTACCACCGCCCTTGTGGAAGCGTGACTCCTGTTATACCACTGCTCTGCCTCTGATCTTTGGAGGTGGAGAGGCATCATGAGACACCTTTTCAATGGATAGCTCTTGTCACCCAATAGCCATACATTCAGTTGGGCTGGAGCACTGAAGAGCCTCAGTACCTGGGAGTGTCTCAGGATGTAAGTGTCATGGGAGCTGCCTGGGTACCTTGTACAGACTTGTAGAATCTGCATCCTGTGATCACACACTATCTGCACGTCAATGGAGTAGAAGCCCTTCCTTTTGACGAAGGCACCGGGCTCACCTGCTGGCGCCTCGATGGCCACATGTGTACAGTCTATTGCACTCTGGACGCGGGGGAAACCAGCAATCGCTGTGAAGCCTCTGGCTCGCGCAGCCTGGCTGACCTCATCTGTACAGTAAAGAATAAATGTCAGTACCCGCCTGAACAGAGCTTCTGTCACCAGCTTGACAGAACTATGGACAGCTGATTGGGACACTCCACACAGATCCCCCATTGACCCCTGGAAAGAGCCGGAGGCATAGAAGTTAAGGGCTACTGTGACCTTCAGAGCCACTGGCATGGTGCGTCCACCCACAAAGTTGGAGCTGATCTCAGGCCCAGTTATCTGACAAATGGAGGTCACAGTCTCCCTGGAGAGGAGGAGCCTCCTTCAGCATTGCACTTTGGACAAATTGAGGTAGCTGCGTCATCGCCTGTAAACCCTGGCAGCAGGATAGTCATAGGGTCATAGAGTCATAGAGGTCTACAGCACAGAAAAAGTCCCTTCAGCCCATCAAATCTGCGCCTGTCAAACAAGTACCTAATTATTCTAATCCCATTTTCCAGCACTAGGCCCATTGCCTTGTGTGCCATGGAATCTCAATTGCACATCCAAACAACTTCTTAAATGTTTTGAGGGTTTCTGCCTCTACCACCCTTTCAGGCAGTGAGTTCCAGATACCCACCACCTTCTGGGTGAAAACATTCTTCCTCACATCCCCTCTAAATTTCCTGCCCCTTACCTTAAATCTATGCCCCCTGATTATTGATCCCTTCACCAAGGGGAGAAGTTCCTTCCCGTCTACCCTATCTATGCCCCTCATAACTTTATACATCTCAATCATGGCCCCCCCTCAATTTCCTCTGCTCCATGGAAAATAACCCCAGTCTATCCAATCTCTCCTTATAACTAAAACTCTCCAGCCCAGGCAACATCCTGGTAAATCTCCTCTGCGCTCTCTCTAGTGCAATCACATCCTTCTTAAAATGCAGATTCCAGAAGTGCATCCAATACTCTAGCTTTGGCCTAACCAGTGTTTTATACAGTTGCAGCATAACCTCCCTGCTCTTATATTCTGTGTGTCAGCTAATAAAGGCAAGTATCCCTTTTGCCTTCTTAACCACCTTTTATACCTGTCCCGCTACCTTAAGGGACCAGTGGACATGCACACCGAGGTCCCTCTGATCCGACAATTCACCATGTATTCCCGTGCCTTGATTGTCCTGCCCGAGTGCATCACCTCACAATTTTCCGGATTAAATTCCACTTGCCACTGATCAGCCCATCTGACCAACCTGTCTATATCCTCCTGTAAGGCTATCCTCCTCACTACTTACCACCCCACCAATTTTCGTGTCATCTGCGAACTTACTCCTACATTCAAGTCTAAATCGTTTATACATACCACAAACAGTAAGGAACCCAACACCGATCCCTGTGGAACCCCACTGGACACAGGCATCCCCCAGTCACAAAAACACCCCTCGACCACCAACCTCTGCTTCCTGCCACTCAGCTAATTCTGGATCCAATTTGTCAAATTGCCTTGGATCCCATAGGCTCTTACCTTCGTTATCAGTCTCCCATGCGGGACATTATCAAAAGCCTTGCTGAAATCCAAGTAGACTACGACAAATGCATTGCCCTCATCTACACTCCTGGCCACCTCTTCAAAAAATTCAGTCAAATTGGTCAGATATGACCTCCCCTTAACAAAGCCATGCTGATTTTCCCTTGATTAATCCCTGCCTCTCCAAGTGTAGATTAATTCTGTCCCTCAGAATTGCTTCCAAAAGATCCCCTACCACTGAGGTTAGGCCAACTGGCCTGTAGTTCCCTGGCTTATCTCTTCCTCCCTTCTTGAATAACAGTACCACATTGGCTGTCCCCAGTCTTCTGGCACCTCCCCTGTGGCCAGAGAGGTATTCAAAATTAATGCCAGCGCCCCTGCTATCTCCTCCCTTGCCTCACTCAACAGCCTGGGATACATTTCATCCGGGCCTGGAGATTTATCTACTTTTAAGCCTGCCAGACCACTTAGAACTTCCTCCCTTTCTATGCTAATTTCTTTAATTATATCACAGTCCTTCTGCCTGATTTCCATACCCACATCATCCCTCTCACTTGTGAACACCAACACAAAGTATTCATTTAGAACCCTACCTATGTATGTGGCGGCTTCTGTGGCCCCTTCCGCCTTGGACTGCCTGCTGGCCCTGCGCCCCTTGTGCCTCTCCTCCCAAAGACTCTCTGCTGGAAGCTGCATTGGAACACCTGGCCTCCTCTCCCTTCTGCCCCTCTCTTCCTCCTCAGGGAAAGTGCCACCAGCGGAGACCACAATCCCCATTACCAGGATAACGGAAGGCTGTCTGATACCTGGAAGGGTCCACATGGTTAAAAACCTCTGGGGGCCTTTGGGACACAAAGGAGTACTGAAATGAAGCCTGGAGAAGCCAATGCTGAATCCCCGAACAGAGATGAAGCTGCCAAGTACCAATAAGTCACCAGCAGCAAACTATGTACCAAACTCCCCACTACTGATGTTGGCAAAGCTGCTCACCCCTTTTATCCACCCGTGGTTGATGTTTTTGAAATTATCGGCTGCCCGCTTGCCCGTTTTGCCTGTGCGATGAGCACAAAATCGCATGGGCAATGAAAAATCGCCATCAGTTGGCTTTTTAATGGCCTCAAGTGGCCTCTTAATTAAAGGTGGGCACGGCTCCAACACCTGCTCACGTCCGCCGACCGAAATATCGCGTGAGTGTGCGATGACATCAGGACTCTCACCTGATGTCATCACACGCTGTTTTACGCCCGATCGGGTTGGATGCATGCCCGCCCGCGGGTCATACAATTCTACCACTGACTATCTTGTGTACAATAATATTATTGAAGCAAAATAATCAAATTTATTTGCAATATAAACATCAGAAATTTAACACATTGAGCAATGGAGCTATATAAAACCGAGGAATGTGTGCTGTTAAGCTTTAACCTGATCAAGTGTCTAAAGTACCCCTATTAATCAGAGCAATGTAACCAATACCTGGTTTTATTTTTAAGTGGCAATTAACATGGAGATATTTTGAGACAAAAGAAAGAATTAATGGCAAATAGTGTCAACACATTATCATTTATTTGTTTGTATAGTAGTTCACAGTGCTATCTTTAGAACACATTTTCAGTTAAGTGCCCATGTTGAAACTATTTAAAAAATGTCAATCTAATGACTCCAAGGTGAAGTTCACACATGGGCCACAAATGTAAACAGCTGCTAAGTTACAGCCATTAATTTGCCCTCCCTTGGCTTTAGTCTCCCTTCCAAAGGGAGACAACAAAGGTTACACTTAGCATGCAAAAAATGTGCTGACCCAGTTATTAAATGAAATTGCTGCTTCTTGTAGCCAGTTGCAGCTGCTTCCTATTTAGCTCGTAGTACTTTCGCTGTAATCTGTTTTGTTGCTCGTTGTGATGTTTTCTGCAGCAAATGTGAACAGTTGATGCATATGTTGTAACATATTTCTGTAAATAGAAATGTACTATTTGGCACACTGAGTATAATTGGAGATGATTGCAAATACCATTTAATCTGCAACATTTATTTAAACTCATGCATATTCCATATCTTGAAAACTTATCTGGGTAGTCTGGAGGTGTTTACGTGGTAGATTTTCAACTAGCTGCTGAGTGTGGAATTAGCCACCAGTTGTAGAAACTGCCTGATCTTCATTTTCATTGGAACCAACAGGATGTCAGTGTATATAACAGCAGCTTTACATATAAGCCACAAGTTGAAAATCAAATTCACCTTCAATACAATGTGGGTGATGCTTAGATTAATCAGTTTTCTGTCTGTTGATTGGAAACATTAGCTGTATTTATAAGTGAGACCTATTCAAATACTGAAGAATAAGTATCTCTCAGTCCCTGCTGTTTTTCAGAGGCTAAAGGCACTGCACAGGAACACAAATTAGAGAAAGATTGACATGAAGCCAACAAAGAGGATATTAGGATGGGTGAATAAAAAAATGGATTAAAGAAGTAGATTTTAAGGAATGTTCTAAATGAGGAGGGAGAGATAAAGGGGTGGGAAGATTTGGGGAGGAAATGCCAAAGCTTGAGGCCCATATCTAGTTTAATTAGTGGCTGCGTTCCGAATCCAGTTAGTGTACTCGAGCAGTTTTAAAAACAAAACTGACTATAGTTTAGATCCTTGTGTCAATCATATTTCGATACACTGTGCAGTCAGTTAAAACTGACTTTTGAACTACAGGCTTATGGAGAGGAGCCAAGATAACTTTTAACAAACATAGAAAGTGTGATTTGTTCAGTTCAATGTTTTGAATCTGACTGTCAATTATTAAAAATCCAAATCAACCACAGCAATGAATGAAAGACTACTTAACTCCTTGGATCTATTCATTAAGTTGAATTATTAGAATGGAATCAAACAGATTGAAAACTTCACAGGAAAAGATTAAATAGACGCTAACTTTCATGATCAGGCAGAATTATATGAAAACCAGGCAGTATGTTATACAAGTTACCTAAAAAAAGAATAGCCTAGTCTTAGAATAAAAAGAGACAATGGTGACAATACTCAGCTGATCAGAGAGAAACAGAGTTAATGTTTCAGACCAGTGATCTTTCTTTCAGCAGGTAGAATAAGGGTAAATATATGACTGCATTATATCACTAATAGATCATTCAATTCTTCATTCTTTCTTTATTAAATTCACTTGATATTGTAAACTAAACACTGAAGTTTGTGTGATGTGATTCTTTATTGTTTCTGAAGACGGAAATGGGATTATTTGGAAGCATACAATCCTGCAGCAACAATTACCAATTGCCAAGCAGGGCTGAGGTATCTTGTGGAAAGCTAGCATAGATACCAAGACTGGGGCAGATACTCTCAAAGGTATTGTGAGGGTTTCACCTATGGGAATGATTTAAGATATGAGGACCAAAATAATCCAAAGTAAGATTTTATAGGCCAAAAGAAAAATACAGCCAAATTCACAGTGCTGAGGTTATTACTGTTGTAATATTGCTTTAAGAGTGATGTTCCTTTAAGAAGCTCAACATGCAGATGAGCCAGGTACCTGGATGTCATCATGTGACTAGAAGCCATGGTTTCTTACTGCTCTGTAGAACCCTAGACGACAGGATGCATCTAGAGGTTTCTCTACTGTTTTTACTGATTTAACTGTAAATAAACCCCACCAGACATCCTCAAGCAAACAAATCTACATACCTCATTTGTGTAATATATAGCTAGCACAAGGATATCGCTACATGCAGTGGTAATTGTTGTCTTTGAAATGAAAAAACAGAAGAGGATGCAAGCTTGAAGACCAAGCGGAGAAACAGCGGGTAAGGTTAAAAAGCACTCTAGAAATTCTCATGGTAAAGAAAACAGATGAAAACAAGCATTGAAAATGGAAGAAACAAGGCTCACTTACTTCACAAACTGTGAGTACCTTTGGGCTGGGCAAGCAGCGAACTGCCTCAGGATCATGCTACTTAAAGTGAAGGGAAGTCAGAACATAGCTGAAGTTACAGAGTTAAATACAAAATGAAAAATAGAAAAGGCACACCAAATACAGTGTTGAAGGCAACTTATAAAGCAAGAGACAGCAGATAGCACTGCAGCAACACTGCTGGGGGCATTTAAAACATTCCTGCACACCAATAGTGTCTGAAAAGGCTAAAGAACAGCAGAAGGGTGGATACCAAAACCCCCTGCATGAGCTGGAATGCCACCAATGTCCTGTCCAAATTTGAACTTTGTAAACAAAGAATGCAGCTATGCTTCATAGACTGAGAAGTTGCAGAAGTGGATACGCAAGCCAAGAAAATACTGATAGCTATTGTTAATGAGGGGTCACACAAAGTCAATACATCTGGTTTATCTGAAGAGGACCGGAAAAATCCCAGAAAGATATGTAAAGTGCTAAAGGATCAGCTTCTGGTAAGAGAAAAATTTAGAATTCATCACCTAGAATTGATGTCCTACAGGCAACAGTCGCAGGAATCATTAGACCAATTCGTCAGCAGATGCCGTAGCAAGGACAACAGATGTGACTTTTCAGAAACCGAATTGTTGAAGCGACTAATGGAGTTGTGATTGTCTCAACACTTATTGCAGTGTTCCAAAAAGACCTGTTTGAGAAAAAGGTCATAGCATTGAGGCGTTGCTGGAAGTTGGCAGGAAGTACAAAGCCATTGTTGGCAGTCAACAGCATCTGCAAGCACTAGGTGCAGCTAACAGTGTAGACACAATAGACAGGTCACAAAAAGCAAGCAAGCTCTGTGGTAATGTGTTTTGTTGCACCCACCATGAAACTGCACTGCATTCCAAGACCTGTGCAAGGTGTGTGGTGCAAAAGGACACTGGGCCTACCTATGCAAGAAATGTGGCTCCAGAGACGCAGCTAGAGGGCACAGTAGGACACAAACAAACAGAAGACAGGCACAGCTGCATGGCTACAGCAGCAAGAGGAGCACCAGTGACCTGCGCAAATGCAAACCCATACACAAAATTCACAGCAAGACAGACTCGACTTGAGACCCAAAGCTTTCAACGAGCGGACAAACAGGCTTTCGACATTATGACTGTAACACATTGTGTGGATGAAGTCAGGCCACTGGAAGCTTTTGCCACTATCAACGTCATATGCCCAAAGAAAGTTGGCAAACTAAACTCATGACCAAGATCTACATGGGAGTTACCGCAAATATCCTATCCGTCCAAAACCTGAAGAACATGTACCTGGATAGTTGGAAATCAATGGTACAACTGACACTTGCTAAACAGACCTTATACAATGGGTCACCAATCCCTTGCACTGGTTTACTAACAATGCAATGCAACTATGGCAATTCGGCATGGAAACCACAAATATTTTACCTAGTAGACATGAGCAGACCAGCAGTGGCAGGGCTACCAGCATTTATGGATTTCAACATTGTGACTATCTACGAGATCACCAAGGTACCAATGGCAGCAGAAGAAACCAAGAACATTCACATTGAGATGGTCCAGGACCTACAACAATTGTACACAGATAAGTTCTATGCCATAGGATACTTCAAAGTTGATACTGTACTTTACCTCAGAGAAGACACAATTCTGTCAATCGACTCTCCCAGAAAGTGCAGCGTTCACGTACAAGAAATGCCTCAGCTGGATGACATCGCATGCAATGGCATCATCCGCCATGTGCTTCATCACACAGACTGGTGTAGTTCACTTATGTGCATTCTAAAGAAGGACAGCACAATCAGAATATGTCTAGAGCCGAGATATCTGAACTTCTCCCTATAGAGATGCCCACACAAGATTTCAACACTGGACGACTTGAATCCCAGGTGCACAGGAGTTAACTTCTTCTCCAAACTGGATGCCAAACATGGATAGTAGCCAGTCTACTTATCTAAGGAACCTCAGGAAGTCACCACCTTCAGAATACTGTTTGGAAGATATTGCTTCCAGACTTGACCTTTCTGCTTATCTGTCAGTCAAGATCTGTTCCAGGAGCATACGGACAGAATCACAGAAAGTGTGGCAGGATACAGATGCATTGTTGATAATATCGCGGCGATCGGCAAAACCAAAGAAGAGTATGGTCAAAATCTTCACTCACTGGCAGTAGCTCGCCATGAGAGGCTTGTCTTCAACAACAGGCAGAGCCAGGTAATTGAGTCAAATCAATTTCTTTGGCTCCATCTCTTCAGGTTGCAGCATCCATCCCAATCCACATAAAGTCAAGGATGTCAGACACATGCCTACCCCACAGGACAAAGAAGTCCTTCAGAGATGCCTTGGATATTTCACCTTCTTGGCAATGTACATTTCAAACTTTTTCAACAAATCATTGTCACTGAGAGAGTTACTGAAGAAAGACATACCATATGTGTGGCAGGAGGACTACCAACATACATTCAAGTCTCTCAAACAATCGTTGCCAGCAGATGCCCTACAGCAAAATGACCCAAGGAAGAAGACAATTCTGGAAGTCGATGCCTCACAGGAAGGACCAGGAGTGGGCATCGTGCAAAAATGGCAAACTGATTGCATTTGATCCAAAGCCTATCTTGAGCACAACCCAATTACTCCAACACAGAGTGTGAGACACTCACTCTGGTGTTTGGGATCTCAAGATTCCACACTTACCTGTTCGGTAAGCAGTTCACTGTAGAAACTGATCACAAGTCACTGGAGATGATCTGGCACAAACCATTGACAAGTGCACCACTTCAACTATAACGGCTCCTCATAAAAGTACAGAGTTATGACTCCTACTATTGCTACAAACCTGGTGCCAAAATGGTCATCTTGGACATGCTGAGCAGATTGCCGAATCTGAACAAGAATGCAGGCATTCCACTGGATCTACAAGTAGACAGCATGGATATTGAGGTGGAGATGTGTTCAAAGTCGATCTATTGCATTTTGGTCAGCGTGATCAACTTCAGTCAGAAACAGCCCCAATGATCTGCATTTTAAAGGCACTGTGGAAAGCTATCACAGAAGAATTGGCCAATACGATAAAAGAGGTGCCAGCCAACCAATGCAAAAACAATGTTTTTGGCCGTACAGGGATAAACCTGGTATCCCAAGAGGCATAATTTTCAAAGGGAAGCAAGTACTTGTGCCTGAAGGTCATCGACAGGACTTGTGGGCATAGAGTAGATGAGATGACTGGCACATGATACGATCTATTGGCCAGGGATTAATGGTGACATCGAGAAGTTAGTGAGGATGTGTGAGGCATGCCAGAGCCAACAGCCACAGCAATGTAAAGAACCTCTAAACCCTCACGAGCTTCCATCATTCCTTGGTCCAAAATTGCCACCATAAGTGGGGATGACTTTTTCTTAGTAGCTTCTCCAAATTTCCAATTATGAGGCAAGCAAGGGACACATCAATGGTGTCCGTGACAGACATATTGGATGCAATATTCAGTCTGTTCAGTGCATCTGATGAAAGCATTTCAGACAATGATCACAATATTCAGGCAGACACTTCAGGGATGTGTGTGCCAAATGGGACAGGAACCATGTGATGTCCTCACCACTACCCCCAATCTAACAGCCTCGCTGAGCAGATGGCCTACACCATCAAATCACTTATCCTGAAATGTAGGACAATGAAACAAGATTTCATGTCGCCATATTATACCTCTGAATGTGGGTCTACTATTGCCAGCAGGGATCGTGTTTGGAAGTCAAATGAGAACGACTTTGCCAAACCATCACCTATCCAAATTCTCTGAGATGCAGGACGCACTTATCGAAACAAGAGAAGATGAAGATGATGCATGATCAGCATACAGGTGCGGAATTACCTCAGCTACAGGTAGGGCAAAAGGTTGGGGTCACACACGCCACAATGGTTACCCACAGAGGTATCCAAAGTGTTCAGTGACCCAGGTCTTATGAAGTCACAACATCCAACAGAGCAACATTGAGGAGGAACAGGAGCTAGCTAAGAGAAATGCACAACATGCCAACTGTGCACAGACAACACAAAAGAACTCACCCAGGTGACGACAATGGGATGGAATACCAGGGCAACAACCAATACACCAATAACACGTCTGCGAATCAAGAACAGCCAAGGGCGAAACCCACATCCCCAGAAGGTTACACTGTAACAAGATCTGGAAGAGTTGTCAAACCTCTGAAATGATATATGGACTCCTAGACTTCCAAACTCAT
This sequence comes from Carcharodon carcharias, assembly GCF_017639515.1. NCBI lineage: Eukaryota > Metazoa > Chordata > Chondrichthyes > Lamniformes > Lamnidae > Carcharodon > Carcharodon carcharias. Next base: position 116,820,031 of record NC_054467.1, read on the forward strand.
AAATTTTACAATCATTATTTCTGTACTCATAAAGTTTACAATCCCTATCTCTGTATAACTAAGTTTATTATTACTTGGTGTTTATGTGTCTCACTTGTAACATACTAGATTTATCTTTGGAAAAAAAGGAATGTTGTGAAATCACTTTAACAGTGATGTCCCTTTAAGAAACTCAATATGCATACAAGCCATCTGCATCATGTGATCAGAAACCATGGTCTCTCTCTGCACTGTAGTACCCAAGACAACAGGATGTGTCTAGAGATTGTTCTACTGTTTGTACTGATTTAGCTGTCAATAACTGCCACCAGAGACCCTTGAGCAAATAGAATCCACCTACCTCAACAAAAACAGAATTACCTGGAAAAACTCAGCAGGTCTGGCAGCATCGGTGGAGAAGAAAAGAGTTGATGTTTTGAGTCCTCATGACCCTTCGACAGAACTGAGTGAATTTTAGGAGAGGGGTGAAATATAAGCTGGTTTAAGGTGGGAGGTGGAGGTGGTGGAGAGAAGTGGGAGAGGGTGGTGTGGTTGTAGGGACAAGCAAGCAGTGATAGGAGCAGATAATCAAAAGATGTCACAGACAAAGGAACAAAGAAGTGTTGAAGTTGGTGATATTATCTAAACGAATGTGCTAATTAAGAATGGATGGCAGGGCACTCAAGGATGGGGTGGAAACAGGGCATACAAGATTTAAAAATAATGGAAATAGTTGCGAAAAGAATAAATTATTGAAAAAAACAAAAGGAAGGGGGAAGAAACGGAAAGGGGTGGGGATGGAGGATGGAGTTCAAGATCTAAAATTGTTGAATTCAATATTCAGTCCGGAAGTCTGTAAAGTGCCTAGTCGGAAGATGAGGTGCTGTTCCTCCAGTTTGTGTTGGGCTTCACTGAAACAATGCAGCAAGCCAAGGACAGACATGTGGGCAAGAGAGCAGGATGGAGTGTTAAAATGGCAAGCGACAGGGAGGTTTGGGTCATTCTTGCAGGTGTTCTGCAAAGCAGTCGTCCAGTTTACGTTTGGTCTCTCCAATGTAGAGGAGACCGCATTGGGAGCAACGAATGCAGTAGACTAAGTTGGGGGAAATGCAAGTGAAATGCTGCTTCTCTTGAAAGGAGTGTTTGGGCCCTTGAACGGTGAGGAAAGAGGAAGTGAAGGGGCAGGTATTGCATCTTTTGCGTGGTCATGGGGAGGCGCCATAGGTAGGGGTTGAGGAAAAGGGGGTGATGGAGGAGTGGACCAGGGTGTCCCGGAGGGAACGATCCCTATGGAATGCCACCCGGGGGGGTGAAAGGAAGACGTGTTCAGTGGTGGCATCATGCTGGAGTTGGCGGAAATGGCGGAGGATGATCCTTTGAATGCGGAGGCTGGTGGGGTGATAAGTGAGGACAAGGGGGACCCTATCATGTTTCTGGAAGGGAGGAGAAGGTGTGAGGGCGGATGCGCGGGAGATGGGCCGGACACGGTTGAGGGCCCTGTCAACGACCGTGGGTGGAAAACCTCGGTTAAGGAAGAAGGAGGACATGTCAGAGGAACTGTTTTTGAAGGTAGCATCATCAGAACAGATGCGACGGAGGCGAAGGAACTGAGAGAATGGGATGGAGTCCTTACAGGAAGCGGGGTGTGAGGAGCTGTAGTCGAGGTAGCTGTGGGAGTCGGTAGGCTTGTAATGGATATTGGTGGACACTCTATCACCAGAAATTGAGACAGAAAGGTCAAGGAAGGGAAGGGAAGTGTCAGAGATGGACCATGTGAAAATGATGGAGCGGTGGAAATTAGAAGCAAAATTAATAAATTTTTCCAAGTCCCGATGAGAGCATGAAGCAGCACCGAAGTAATCATCGATGTACCGGAGAAAGAGTTGTGGGAGGGGGCCGGAATAGGACTGGAACAAGGAATGTTCCACATACCCCATAAAGAGACAGGCATAGCTGGGGCCAATGCAGGTACCCATAGCCACACCTTTTATTTGGAGGAAGTGAGAGGAGTTAAAGGAGAAATTGTTCAGTGTGAGAACAAGTTCAGCCAGACGGAGGAGAGTAGTGGTGGATGGGGATTGATCGGGCCTCTGTTCGAGGAAGAAGCTAAGGGCCCTCAGACCATCCTGGTGGGGGATGGAGGTGTAGAGGGATTGGACGTCCATGGTGAAGAGGAAGCGGTTGGGGCCAGGGAACTGGAAATTGTTGATGTGATGTAAGGTGTCAGAAGGATCATGGATGTGGGTGGGAAGGGACTGGACAAGGGGAGAGAGAAGGGAGTCAAGATAACGAGAAATGAGTTCCGTGGGGCAGGAACAGGCTGACACGATCGGTCTATCAGGACAGTTCTGTTTGTGGATTTTGGGTAGGAGGTAGAAGTGGGCCGTCCAAGGTTGGGCGACTATCAGGTTGGAAGCTGTGGGAGGAAGACCTACAGAGGAGATGAGGTCAGTGACAGTCCTGGAAACAATGGCTTGGTATTCAGTGGTGGGGTCATGGTCCAGGGAGAGGTAGGAGGAAGTGTCTGCGAGTTGACGCTCTGCCTCCGCGAGGTAGAGGTCAGTGCGCCAGCCAACAACAGCATCACGCTTGTCAGCGGGTTTGATGACAATGTTGGGGTTAGACCTGAGAGAACGGAGTGCAGTAAGTTCAGAGAGAGAGACAGATTAGAATGGGTGAGAGGAGCAGAGAAATTGAGACGAGTTATGTCACGCCGACAGTTCTCAATGAAAAGATCAAGAGAAAGTAAGAATCCAGAGGGAGGGGTCCACCTATTTCATTTGTGTTACCTTTAGACAGCACAAGGAGATCACCATAATTACAAGCATTTTTTTTTAAGATGTTAAATTTTCTTGGAATCATACCTACATTTAGCTAGTCACTAACAGGACAGTCGTGGCTATGTTACCGTTCACTCAGGGAGTTCAAGCTGATGTGGCAACATGCCACATCATTATATTATAGTCTGGAGCTATGGATAGAGATGGTAGAAGCACCTCCATTCTTTCCATCACATGGATGATTGACCAGGAATCTCTCCCACTCTTACTGCCTGCCAGTGGTGTGTGTTAGAAGGATCTGCAGGTTAATACTCACCTGTTTGGCCATGTTATGAATGCACCTTCCTTGGTCATCGAATCCTGGGGTGGGACTCAAATCCAGAGCTTCTGGCTCAGATGCAGGGATATCTGAAGACATGGGGAGACAAAATCGCCTTCACCATAGAGAAAGGCAAGGGTTTTTCTAATGTTGATGAGATGCTAAAACATTGAAGGGATGTGTGGATTTTAAGCATGTAATTCATGTTAACACAATTTGACAGCATCAAAGAACACAGCAAACAATCTGTAATAACGATTTTTTAAAAGCTTTTTAAGGAACACTTAGACACTACACTAAATATTAAAAGAACACAAAAATCCAGTGGTGGAGTGTGCAATTACTGTATCAAATATTTGGCTGCCAGCAGAGACCCTGCAATTGCCCTTAAACACAGTCCCGAGTGTGATTTGATGAGGGGTGAACAAACAAAGGTATATGTTGAAAATGGTGTGCTGACACAGAGAAATGCCAATAACGTTGCTGCAAAGAAGCCATTGTAGATGATCATCTTTACCTCCTGGGTGGCAAACATAGGTCATGTTAACCACCCAAGAGATAAAGATGATAATCTATGATGATGAATGGAGATGGATGGAGCAGGATGGAGTACAGAGAGGCAGAACAGGTGAGGAGGATAGCATTAACATTAATCCAAGGTAATTGAGTGGGCTCTTTTATATGCTTGCAATCTTTGTTGTCCAATTTTCCTGTCTGCATCCTTTCCAAGCAATGCTGAACAACCAGGCATTAAAGATGAAATTCCATAACTGAGAACAGCAGGATTACATAACTCACATTGCACACGCCACGATGGAAGAGTGGATATACAGCAATAAGTCATTTCTGAGGGAAAAACCCACCATGGGCTAGATTTGAAGCTGCGCTGCAGGCAAATCTGAAGGTGGGTGGACATTTTAAATCCAGTGGGCAGCCTGTTTGCCACCTATCTGCCCATAGTCGTTTAATTGCAGAACCCACTGGAAGGCTGAGTGGGTAATGGGTTCTTGCCTGTCTGCCTTTCAGCATAGGTGCTAGCTCTTGTAAAGATGTATTGCAGGGAAATAATATTGTTTCAGTTACCTCCTTAAAGGCGTTCCATAAGGCAAAGTGACTGATTTCTGTGATGTCCTCTGATGTTGCCTGCAAGGCTATAATTGTCGGGAGGAATGGTAATTTTCAACCACTGGTAATGCATTGCAGATACAGAAGAACATACAAAATAGGATTATGCCATTTGGTCCTTCAAGCCTGCTCCACTATTCAATAAGATTATGGTTGATCTCCTACCTGAATTGCACAATTCCCCACTCCATCCATATCCCTTAATTCCCTTAGTATCCAAAAATCTATCAACTTCCATCTTGAATTTACTCAATGACTGAGTACCCACAACTTTCTGGGATTGAGGATTCCAAAGGTTCATAAGTGAAGAATATACTTCTAATCTCAGTCTATTCCAAGGCCACATGTTCTAGATTCACCATTCAGGGGAAATATGTTCTCAGCATTAACCCCGTGAAGCCACTTCAGAATGTCATATTTCAATTAGATCAACTCTGATTCTTCTAAACCCCAGCAAATAGGTCACACCTACTCAGTCTCTCCTCATAGGACAATTCCCTCATCCCAGGAGCCAGCCTCGTGAACCTTTGTTATGGTCTCTCTAAGGCAAATATAGCCTTCCTAAGGTAAAGAGGCTAGAATTGCACACAGTACATCACCTATGGCCTCACAATGTCCTGTATAATTGTTGAAAGACTCCTTTACTCTTATAGTTCCATCAGTTTGTAACAAAAGCTAACATACCATTTACCTTTGTAGTAATTATAGATTTGGGAATTGTAGGACTGGTAGCTTTAAGAATAATCCTATGTAAGTCACATGATCTGTGTAAACCAATGTATTAACAGAGCGGGGAACCTTGACAGGAAAGTTTCTTTTTAGTTATGGAGTTTGTTGCACATGTGTAGTTTCTGCTGCTGTCTTGTAAATAAAGTTAAATGTTTCCGCTAAGAAAAGTTGTTTTGAAGATCAACTCCGTAACAAACTGGCGATGAGGATAAATCACACTTGGTGCTGTACCTCACCCAGAGATTGTGTGTATCTAAGTTTGTTAAAAATAAAAGAAGATATACTCATCTGAAATACCACAGTTTGGCAGAAATGATCCCTTTGAGCCAGCCACAGATGATTGGTCTCAATATATAAAACATCTTGCATTCTCCTTTCAAGCAAACAAAATCACAGGGAAGGAAAAGAGGAGAGTGATTCTCCTGAGTATTTATGGGAACAAGACATACAATTTAATTCAAAGCTTGACGGCTCCAGATTCGAAGACTTTCAGTGAATTAGTAGATCTCGTTAAGGGACATTTTTAACCCAAGCCCTCAGTCACAATGCAGAGGTTCAGGTCCCATTCATGGAATAGAGCCCTGGGGGAGACAATTGCTACCTAAGTGGTGAAATTAAAACAACTAATGGGATATTGTGATTTTGATGAAACCCTGAATGGCATGCTCAGAGATCGTTTACTATGTGGCATGCAGGAAGACACTATTCTGTGAAGATTGCTGGCTGAAGTGAATCTTGATTTTAAGAAAGTGTTGGAAATAGCGCTGACGATGGAAAGTGCTGTAAGGGATTCACAAGCAATTCATGGGTTGCAAAATGGAGCCGTTCTCCTAGTCGGGTAGGAACAGTCAGCCGAATGTGGCGCGAAAAGCCGGGGCTCCGCCGCAAAGCAGGAAACTGGAAAATGAGAAGTAACAGCTTAGCAACTAAATTGAAAAATAACTGTAATTGATGTGGAAACAATCAGACTTCTAGCGATTGGCAATTTAAAAAATTAGAATGTCATTTTTGTCACAGAAGTGGACACATAATGAGACAGTACAAAGCAAGATTTAAACAGGCCTCCAAACATCAAATGAAGTCGAATGAAGTCTATAGTGTAAAAGATCCTGAAACAACAAATTCTAACGTTTATTCATTATTCAACATGAAAGTTGGGAAGACAGCTATTTGTTACAGTGCAAGTGAATGGTAAAGCATTCAAAATGAAAGTAGACACGGTGCTTCTACCACTGTAATAGGAGAACACACTTTCAGATATTTAAATAAAGGTGCTCAACATTTAAATTTGGAACAAACACCTGCCAAGTTGAAAACATACACAGACGAAGAAATTCAAGTAAAAAGGTATCACCAAAGCAACTGTTCATTATAGACACCGATCGGCACTGTTACCAGTGATGGTATTAGAAAGTAGAGGACAAGCCTTCTAGGTCGAAATTGGTTGAGAGAAATTAACCTTGATTGGCCAGTGAGATCTCAAAAGGAAACTGGAAGAGTTCCTGTCTTGAAGAAGGTGCAAGGCAAAGTACTTTAGAAAGAGCCTGGAGAGTCCAAGGACCACAACAGGATGTAAAGGGAATGTGTAAGGCCTCAACAGCCTGAAGAAATGAAGACTGCCTTAAACAATGACATGGAAGAACAGCAGAAGAAACCCAAAGAGACTCTGCTGAATGACAGATTGCAAGACGTAGCGAGCGAACTTCACAAAGAAAAGGAAAACCTGTTGACAGACCTTCACACACTACAAGGATCCCTCTGGTCAAAGTTTGTGCCTCTAAAAAATTATGAAGAGAAACAGGAAGAATTTAACACCTCTCTGAACAAGCTGAAGAACCAGTTGGCAGAGAAGTTGCAGCAATGTTCAAGTTTTCAGGAGGAAGCCAACAGATATAAGAAGGAGACAGAAGAACTGAAGAATCAGCTAAATGAAGCTAAAGAGGCTTTGAAAGCAAAAGTCAAAGAACTTTCCAAGATGCGAGTAGACAATGAAGTAATGGGTAGCTCAACTACTGAACTAAGACAAGTTGAGATTGCATCTGAGAGAAGTCTGGCCGACAGTGAAGTCAAAAGGAAGGTGGAGACTAAACTCTGCAGTAAAAAGAAGAAGACGCATAGAAAGAGGGTGTAGAATTACTGATAACTGAGAGGCACCTTCTTGGGACAAAACACAGCATAATACCTCCCAATTTGGGGGGGAACCTTGAGAAAAGTCAAGGGAATCAAAAACTGACTCATGATTTGCATAGTCATGAGTGATAATTTACTGTTGGAGAAGCAGTATATGTCAAGAATTTCAGTGGAGGACCGAAATTGTTACCTGGAAAAGTGAGTTCTGTAACCAGACTATTGTTATATCTCTTGAAAGTAGAGCGCTGGATCACCAGTAAACATGTGGGTCTATAAGAAAAAGAGAAATACCTCAGCAAAATGGTTCTTGTTGAAGTTGCTCAACCAAGGACAGGCACGCTCAATGTCCCTGTCAGAGTCAAAGACACTGAATTGCAAGTGCCTATTGAGGTACCTGATGTTAATGCGGTTCCAGAGAATGTGTTCCCTACAAAAGAATCTGAAGTTGTGGAACTGCAACATTCCACATAGATCAGGAAACAACCTGAAAGACTGAACTTGTAATTTCATGACCTGTGTAATTATTGTACTGTCATGAGATAAATATCTTTGTAAATACAAAATGTACAGAAAAGTTAAAGGGGGAAGAATGTAATAATTATAGTTTTGGGAAATGTAGGACTGTAGCTTTAGGAATAATCCTGTGTTGTAAGATCACATGATCTGTGTAAACCAATCTGTTAACAGCACAGGGAACCTCTGCAGGAGAGTTCCTTTTTTTAGTTTTGGAGTTTGATGCACACGTGTAGTTGCTGCTGCTGCTTTCTTGTAAATAAAGTTAAATGTTTCCACTTAGAGAAGTTGTCTTGAAGATCAACTCTGTAACACCTTTGGAACTCGGTTCCAAAAAAGAGTTATATTGGACTCGAAATGTTAACTCTGTTTCTCTCTCCACAGATACTGCCAGACCTGCTGGGTTTTTCTAGCACATTCTATTTTCATTTCAGATTTCCAGCATCTGCATTATTTTGCTTTTGTTATACCATTTACCTACCTAATTGCTTGCTGTATCTGCATGTTAACTTTCTATGTACTAGGACACCCAGGTCCCTCTGAATGCAGGCGTTTCTCAGTCTCTCACCATTCAAAAAACATTGTTTATTTTCCTGCCAAAGTGAATAACTTCACACTTCGTCACATTGTATTCCAGCTATCATTTTCTTGCCGACTCAAACAATCTATATCCCTTTAAATCTATACCCCTCTGCAGCCACTTTATGTCCTCCTCATCACTCACTTTCTCACCTAACTTCGTCAGCAGACTTGGATACCTTACTCTCAGTCCCCTTATCTAAGTCATTAATATAGACCAGGCTTATCCAACCTCCGGCCTATAGGCCAGATCTGGCTCACCGTACCTCTATGTCAGGCCCACAGAGCCAGTGTTCAAAATGAATGTGGAGTGGAATATTCTGCAAGGAGCTGTTCCTCCAATCACAGGCCATTTCTCACCCATGTTTGCTGCATTTAGGCTCACTAGTCAGCATATCAGCAGCAAATGTGAGAGAGAAACAGCCTGTGATTGGAGGAGCAGGAACAGTGTGCTTCATTCAGCATGAGGCCTGAACACCAGTGGCAGCAGTGGTAAAAGAGAGGCTTTCAGGGAAGGGGATATAGAGAGAGAGAGAGAGAGACAGATTGGAGGGAGGGGAAAGTGAGACAGACTGCTGGTGGAGGGGGCTGGGTGGTGAAACAAGGCCGCCTACAAAAGTCAAGATGGCAGCACGGCATCAGCAGCAAAATCAGGATCTGAGACAGCTGGAGTGTTAGACAGGGCAGAGAAAAAGAGCCTACAGTGATCCTGGACCTCTCCTTGGTGTTTTAGTCATCCAAACCACCTGGGCCTGGTAGACATGAGTGAATGTGCCTGTGTGAGTGAGGGAGAGATAGAGTATATGTGTGCATGAGTGTGAGCGAGAGTGTGTGTGAGACAATGTGTGAGAGAAAGAGTGAGAATGTGTGTGCATGAAAAAGTGTATGAGAGTGAGAATGTGTGTGTGTGAGAGAGAGAGAGAGAGTGTGTGAGAGAGAGTGTGTTTGTGTGAGAGAGAGGGAGAGAGAAAGTGTCTGAGAGAGAGTGAGAGTGTGTGAGAGTGTGTCTAGCTCACTCCAGTCTCAGGGTTCTCATTCACCCTCACCCCCACACACCAACATATACTAAAACCCACTCACACAGTGGGTATGGGTGAGGATGAGTGATTGAGCACCTTAAGACTAGAAGGTAACCGGTCACACACGCTCTCACTCTGTCATGCTCCAATGGTCATCTTTAATAATTACTCAATTTTTCAAATTATCAATTTATTTCTTTGACTTTTTTTGCTCAGCAATTTGTTTATTTTCTTCATGCCTCAACTCTTTTTCAAAGTCATTGGCAGAATTTTCTGCCGGTCGGGCAGGCGGGCCCAACCCAATCGCTGGTGGGTGCGGAGCTGATCCCCACCAGTGAAGCGGGCTGCACCACTATTTTACGTGAGCGAGCCAATTAAGGCTCGCCCAGCGTGGCGTCCGGCGGGAAGCGCTATGAGCTTCCTGTGCGGGCACGGGAAATCTCTAAAAGCGAGAGTGTGCTCTTGCACGCATGTACACAAAAGAGCGCACATCTCCCTGAGGCTAAGTGCTGCCTCAGGGAGATCACTTCCACTGTTAAACTATTAAAAATAGAGAAAAGAAAAATCCATTACATGTTCATAATTTCCATAATAACTTTATTACAATTTTGAAAACCCTGCATGAAATCTCAACCCGCCGCTGGATGAGGTTTCATGTTTTCTCTATTTGCCGCCGGGGCTCCTGGCCTGTCCGCCAACTTTAACATTGGATGGGCAGGTCCTTTAATTGGTTAAATGATCCTGCCAATGACCTCAATTGGCCATTGACAGGTCGGCGGGCTCACAGCTGATTTGGCTGTGCCCCCGCCTTCCTGAAAATTTAAATGGGGCAGGATGACGTCGGGGGTTCTGCCTGACATCATCCCGCATCATTTTACACGTTGGAGAGCGGACCCAGTCCCCTGCTCGCCGACAGCAGAATTCTGCCCCAAGTTTAAAGTTGTGCCAAACCTAATCTTTCCAAACATTGCTCATTGGCCCCTTGAGTGAGAAAAAAATTGAAATGTGGCCCCTCACATGAAAAGCTTGGACAAGCCAAATATTGACTGCAAATAGCTGAAATCCAAATAATGATCCTTGCTGTGCTCCACTAGTAACAGCCTGCCAAATGGAAAATGTCCTGTTTGTTCCTATTCTCTGTTTCTGTCCATTAACCAATCCTCAACCCACGTTAATTTATTCTCTTCAATTCCATGAATTCTAAATTTGTATAAACCTAACAGAACAATTATTGAAAATCCAAATGCACTACATCCACTGGTTCTCCGTTATCCATTCAACTAGTTGGACCCTCAAAAAATTATAACATTTGTCGAACTTGATTTTTCTTTCATTAGCCTGTGTTGACTCTGCCACATCATATTATGATTGTCTAAGTGCCCTGTTGCCACACCCCTAATAATAGCTTCCAGCATTTTGTCTCCTACTGATGTAAGTGAACTGGCCTACAGTTCCCCATTTTCTCTCTTTCTCCTTTAATATATTGGTGTCATGTTTGTGACCTTCCAGTCCTTGGAAATTTTTCTAAAATATAAGGAATTCTGGAAGGTCAAAACCAACACATCCACTATCTCTGCAGCGACCTGTTTTAAACCCCCAGCATGTTGGTCCATGGGATTTGTTGCCACTTGGTCCCATCAATATCTTCAGTGCTATTTCTTTAAGTTCTGCAATCTCACTCAACCCTAGGGCCAGAATTTTTGGCTTGGCGAGTGGGAGCAGGGCCTGCTCGCTGAGGCATAAAATCACATGTGGTGAAGTTGGGTGTGTGTCCCGTCATCACCGCGCATCATTTAGATTTTCAGTTCGTTGAACTGTCAAAGGCAAATTAAGGCGATTTAAATGTCAATTAAAGTAATAAACTAAGCTGCCCATCCAACCTTAAAGGTGGTGGGCAAGCGAAGAGCTCAGGTGGCCATTGCATTTTTCATGGCACCTCATCCATGGGTGGGATGAGGTTTCATGAAGGTTTTATAAATTAAATAAATTTTTTCATTAATGTTCATTGGCATGTTCCAGCTCATGTGACACCCCCCACACTGCCCCCCCCCCCCCGCCGCCCACATAGGGAGCGCACAGGGCTTCCGGGTGTGTGTCACACTGGGCGGGCCTTAATTGGCCTGCCTACGTAAAATAGCAGCACGAACCGAATCGGGGGTACCGATCAGGTCAGTGCCCGCCCCCGCACAACCCCCGTCGACAGGGGGAAATTCTTCCCTTGGTTACCAATTATGTCTGGAATGTTACTTATTTTTTTTGCCATGAAGACAAAGTATTTATTTAATGTCTCTGCCATTTCCTTTTTCCCCATTATAATTTAATTTGTCTCTGCCTCTAATAGTTTGCTTTCGCAAAATCTCTTCCTATTTATATCTATTGAAACATTTGCAATCTATTTGTATGTCTTTTGCTAGTCTATTCTCTTTTCTCTTTCCTTATCAGTTTCTTGGTCCTCCTTTTGGTGCATTCGAAAATCTTCCCAATCCATGCCTTTCTACCTTTTGGCAACATTATAAGCTTCTTCCTTGAATCTAATACTATCTTTAACTCCTTTTATGATGGATTTTTTGTACCTTAAAGGAACAGCTGACCCACTTAAATCCTAGTCCAGCCCCCTGCTCCTTCCACCTCCCACCATCCCCAGGCAATGGATAGGATTTTCTGGCCTTGCCCGCCGCTGGATCATCTGGTCCTGCCGAAAGTCAATGGACTTTTGGCTGGCCTGCTGCATGCCCCTCGCAGGTCCTGTCATGGTGGGGCTGGAAAGTCCCAGACCATGAGTCTGAGCACACTCATGTGCTGCTTTATTGTATGTAATACCTGTTAGCTGGTATTGGAGATGGGTCATATGGACTCGAAACGTTAACTCTGTTTCTCTCTCCACAGATGCTGCTGGACCTGCTGAGTTTTTCCAGCATCTTCTGTTTTTGTTTCAGATTTTCAGCATCTGCAGTATTTTGCTTTTACCTGTTAGCTGGCTGTGTTTTGTTAAACCCAAAGAAAGGAATCCTGTAGTAGCTGTAAAAATTTGAATTTCTGTATTGTGCTCCTCGTTTTTCTGCTGCAGTTGACCTGTTCATGGGGATTTTACAATTTAGGGCTTTTCTATCTACCTTCCCTCAACAATTCAACAACTTTTCCTGTGTTCATATCTTGTCTGTTATTATTCAGAGTTCTAATCTGACCTAGCAGATGCACATGTAGCAAGAATTAACAACACTTTGCTTATAGTAATCCAATTACTGGAATTAGTTACACTACCAGTCTCACGTTAGAATGGTAGATAGTAAATGTGGGCCAGATTTATAGATTATAGGAATATCTGTTTACAAAAAAATAGAAAGAGGAGTTAAGGGAAGTCTTCTGACTTTGTGCTCATTGTGGGGGCGCTTGATCTACTGGGAGTGTATAATTTTCTGTCCATTAATTTAAATGTTTGAAAAATGATGTGTCATGTGCACCTAACTTGCTGGTATGCAGTACTGATTGGCAGGGCTACATGGTAGGGTGGCAATATCAAACAATTTGAAGCGCTGAAGATCAACAAATACTAACAAAATGGAATGAAACTAGAGAAAGTCTCACAATCAGTCAGTTACCCTTCACACAAACATCTTAAAATGAAAAATAAATTTTCTTATATTTGTTAAATGAAGTTATTTTTGGGCACTTTTGTTAATGGCAAACTGTTTTATGTTTTAAAGGAACAGACTGGAATATCTTATATTTTATCTGACTATATCCAGGACTTTAAGGTGGCTGAACTTGAAGAAAGTCCAACCCTTAACCTATTAATTCTTTTGAAGTAGAGATTTTCAAACAAATTTAATGATATTCAAATCAAATATACAATGAACAATGTACTATTCAAAAAATACATTGTATAAATATGGAACTAGACAGGATTCACAGCATATGCCGCAAGAAAGGTTAGAGGCTAGGAATCCTGGGACAGGTAACTCACCTCCTGACTCCCCAAAGCCTGAACAACATCTACAAGGCACAAGTCAGGTGTGTGGTGGAATAATCCCCACTTGCCTGGATGAGTGCAGCTCCCACAACTCTCAAGAAACTTAACACCATCCAGGACAAAGCAGCCTGCTAGATTGGCACCACATCCTCAAACATTCACTCCCTCCACCACTGACGCACAGCAGCAGCAGTGTGTGCCATCTACAAGATGCACTGCAGGAACACACCAAGACACCTTCGACAGTACCTTCCACACCTATGACCACTACCATCTAAAAGGACAAGGGCAGCACATAGATGGGAACACCACCACTTGGAAGCTGCCCTCCAAGTCACTCACCATCCTGACTTGGAAATGTATTGCTGTTCCTTCACTGTAGCTGGGTCAAAATCCTGGAATTCCCTTCCTAAAAGCACTGTTCTTGGGCAAGAAAACCTCTCTATGTTATTGATTTGTCTAATTTCAGCATTAAAATTTATACACTGAATTTTTTTTAATTCTTTCTTGGGATGTAGGCATCCTGGCACTTGTGTGGCACAAATGTTACTTGCCACTTGTCGGTCCAAGACTGGGCATTGGGGAGTTCCAGGAGAGTTGTGGGAGCTGCACTCATCCAGGTGAGTGGAGAGTATTCCATCACATTCCTGTCTTGTGCCTTGTAGATGGTGGACATGCTTTGGTGAGTCAGGAGGTGAGTTACTCATTGCAGGATTCCTAGCCTCTGACCTGCCCTTGTAGCCACAGTACTTATATGGCTAGTCAAGTTCAGTTTCTGGTCAATGGTAACCCCTAAGATGTTTATATTGGGGGATTCAGTGATGGTAACGCCATTGAACATCAAGTGGCAATGGTTAGATTCTCTCTTGTTGGAGATGGTCATTGCCTGACACTTGTGTGGCATGATTGTTATTTGCCACTTGTCAGCCAACATTAATTCTGTTTCTCTGTCTACAGATGCAGCCAGACCTGCTGAGTTTTCCAGCATTTTTTTGTTTTTATTTTATATTAGGGCCAATCCTGTGGCCATGTGTCTTGTAACAGACATCTTTTTTGGTTCAGCAGAAAGTCAATTTTTTAAGCATGGTAAAAGAATAACATTTTGGATTTCTTTTCATGTCATATGAACCCAACAGCTCTTTCACCCTTTGGGAAAAACTGAATTCTATCTTTTTTTTCATGTGGCCTTGCAAAAGAAAACAAAGAATTACAGAGGTATGCAGCCATTCTCTCATTCACACTAGAAAGTCGGACACACAGCTAGCAGGGGCAATGTCACTTTCTTGCTGCATTCCTGAAGTTTAAATTCGAGATAAGGTGTCAGTAGGGACAGTGTCCTCTTTTGTGATGTGGGTAATGTTTAGGTGACCTGGCTACATTCAAATCCTGTCTTGATGAGAAATACTATTTGGAGATTAGAGTTCGGATTTTTTTTTCCTCATTTGGGGTCAGGCATAAACGAAGATATTGATTTCAGAACTTAGTGCCTGTTCAAATCCCAAATGTGTATTGTCTAAAGGGTCTTAGGGTTTTACATGGCGGTTAGAACCCAGTTTGTTAGTAACAGTCAATCTGCTGTGGATTATCTGTTGGGGTAACCTGGGTTTCTCATTCTGTGAATGCAACTACTTGGACTGTAAGGCTGAACATACGAAGTAGGAGCAGAATTATGCCATTTGGCCCCTCAAGCCTGCTCCACCCATCAATAAGATCATGACTGATCTGTGTTTTGATCTGTGTGTTATTTCCATCTATCCCCAGTAACATTTGATTCCCTTGCCTAACAAGAATCTACCTACCTCTGCCTTAAAAATATTCAATGACCCCAATTCCACAGCCTCCTGAGGTAGAGAGCTCCAAAGTCACATAACCTTCAGAGAAAAGTTCTCCTCATCTCTGTCTGATAAGGGCAACCCCTAATTTAAAAACAGTGCCCCCTGGTTCTGGACTCACTGATAAGAGGGAACATCCTTTCCATGTCTACCTTGTGAACAGCATTCAGGATTGTATATACTTCAATCAAGTCACCCCTCACTCTTCTAAACTCCAGTGGAAACAAGCCCAGTCTGTCCAATCATTTCTCATAAGACAACCCAATCATTCCAGGTATCAGCCTAGTACATCTCTGAACCACCTCAATGCATTTACATCCTTTCTTAAATAAGGAGACCAAAACTGCACACAGTATTCAAGATGTGGTGTCATCAATGCCCTGTATAACTGAAGCAAAACATCCTTACTTTTATGTTTAATACCTCTCATAATAAAGGATAGCATTTCATTAGCCTTTTTGATTATGTGCTGTACCTGCATACTAACCTTTTGTGACTCATGTACTAGAACACCTAGATTCCTCTGCACCTTGGAATTCTGCAGCCGTTCGCCACTAAAGTAATACTCTAATTTTTTATCCTTCCTGCCAAAGTGAACAAATTCACATTTTCTCACATTATACTCCATCTTCCAGATTTTTGCCCACTCACTCAATCTATCTATAGTGTTATGGTCCCAGCTGATGTTACAACTGGATGAGCCAGATCCCAGGGTGGAACTCAGCTTAACTTTTATTTTTTGTTCAGAAACGTGGAAAGTAGCTACTGAAAAGCGTCACAGGAGTCAGCTGAATGAACATGTTACAAAAGAATAAATTAGTTATTAAACAAGCAAAGATGAACTATATTACAATACTCCTTCACCCACAAATATACCTTTACAGATATATACAGATTTGTAAGAATAACACAGGTTATAAAAACTATCTTATACTCTGATGTTCACAGTAAGTACAGAGTCCATGGAAACCAATTAGCGACCTGTGGATCTGAATGCAAGCAGTGTACGAAATAAGGTAAATGAGCTTATGGCGCAGATTGAAATTGGCAGGAATGATGTGGTGGGCATCAAGGAGACATGGCTGCAAGGAGATCAGGACTGGTAGCTAAATATCCACGGATGTACATCCTATCGAAAAGATAGGCAGGTTGGCAGAGGGGGTGCGGTTGTTTTGTTAGTAAGAAATGAAATTAAATCGACAGGAAGAAACAACGTAGGGTCAGATGATGTAGAAGCTGTGAGGGTAGAGTTGAGGAACTGCAAAGGTAAAAAAAACCATAATGGGAGTTATGTACAGGCCTCCAAACAGTAGTCAGGATGTGGGGCACAAGATACACCAGGAGATAGAAAAGGCATGTAAGAAAGGCAAGGTTACAGTGATCATGGGGGATTTCATGCAGGTAGACTGGGAAAATCAGGTTGGTAGTGGATCCCAAGAAAAGGAATTTGTAGAATGTCTATGAGATGGCTTTTTGGAGCAGCTTGTGGTGGAGCCCACTAGGGAACAGGCAATTCTAGATTTAGTGATGTGTAATGAGGCAGATTTGATAAGGGAGCTTAAGGTGAAGGAACCCTTAGGAGGAAGTGACCATGATATGATAGAATCTACCCTGCAATTTGAGAGGAAAAAGCTGGAATCAGATGTAACGGTATTACAGTTGAATAAAGGCAACTACAGAGGCATGAGGGAGGAGCTGGCCAGAATTGACTGGGAGATGAGCCTAGCGGGAAAGACAGTGGAACAGCAATGGAAGGAGTTTCTGGGAGTAATTTGGGAGACACAACAAAAATTCATCCCTAGGAAGAAGAAACATAATAAAGGGAGGACGAGGCAACCATGGCTGACAAGGGATGTCAGCGACAGCATAAAAGCTAAAGAGAAAGCATACAATGCAGCGAAGAGCAGTGGGAAATCAGGGGATTGGGAAGCCTACAAAGACCAATAGAGGACAACAAAAAAAGAAATAAGGAGGGAGAAGATTAAATATGAGGGTAAACTAGCCAGTAATATAAAAGCAGATTGCAAGAGTTTTTTTTAGATAAATAAAGGGTAAGAGAGAGGCAAAAGTGGACATTGGGCTGCTGGAAAATGACACTGGAGAAGTAGTAGTGGGGAACAAAGAAATGGCGGAGGAACTGAATAGGTACTTTGCGTCAGTCTTCACGGTGGAAGACACGAGTAGCATCCCCAAAGTTCAAGAGAGTCAGGGGGCAGAGTTGAGGATGGTGGCCATTACCAAGGAGAAGATGCTAGGAAAACTGAAAGGTCTGAAGGTGAATGGATCACCTGGACCAGATGGATTACACTCCAGAGTTCTGAAGGAGATGGCTGAAGAGATAGTGGAGGTGTTAGTGGTGATCTTTCAGGAATCACTGGAGTCAGGGAGGGTCCCAGAGGACTGGAAACTTGCTAATGTAACCCTCCTGTTTAAGAAGGGAGTGAGGCAAAAGACGGGAAATTACAGGCCAATTAGCCTGACCTCGGTCGTTGGTAAGATTATACAATCCATTATTAAGGATGAAATTTCAGAATACTTGGAAGTGCATGGTAAAATAGGACAAAGTCAGCATGGTTTCATCAAGGGAAGATCATGCCTGACAAATCTGTTAGTATTCTTTGAGGAGGTAACGAGTAGATTAGACAAAGGAGAGCCAATGGATGTTATCTACTTGGACTTCCAGAAGGCCTTTGACAAAGTGCCGCACAGGAGGCTGCTCAGTAAGATAAGAGCCCATGGAGTTAGAGGCAAGATACTAGCATGCATAGAAGATTCGCTGTCTGACAGGAGGCAGAGAGTGGGGATAAGGGGGTCCTTCTCAGGATGGCGGCCGGTGACTAGTGGAATTCCACAGGAGTCAGTGTTGGGACCACAACTTTTCACTTTATACATTAATGATCTAGATGAAGGAACTGAGGGCATCCTGGCTAGGTTTGCAGATGAAACAAAGATAGGTGGGGGGATAGTTAGTATTGAGGAGGTGAGGAGGCTGCAGAAGGATTTGGACAGGTTAGGAGAATGGGCAAAGAAGTGGCAGATGGAATACAATGTGGGGAAGTGTGAGGTCATGCACTTTGGTAGGAAGAATAGAGGCATAGACTATTTTCTACATGGGGAGAGAATTCAGAAATCTGTAGTGCAAAGGGACTTGGGAGTCCTAGTCCAGGATCCTCTTAAGGTTAACTTGCAGATTGAGTCGGTAGTTAGGAAGGCAAATGCAATGTTGGCATTTATTTCAAGAGGCCTAGAATATAAAAGCAGGGATGCACTGCTTAGGCTTTATAAGGCTCTGGTCAGACCACATTTAGAATATTGTGAGCAATTTTGGGCTCCTTGTCTCAGGAAGGATGTGTTGGCCCTGGAGACGGTCCAGTGGAGGTTCACGAGAATGATCCCAGGAATGAAAGGCTTAACATATGAGGAACGTTTGAGGATTCTGGGTCTATACTTGATGGAGTTTAGAAGGATGAGGGGGGGATCCGATTGAAATTTACAGAATACTGTAGGGCCTGCAGAGAGTGGACATGGGGAAGATATTTCCATTAGTAGGCGAGACTAGGATTCAAGGTCACAGCCTCAGAGTAAAGGGAAGACCTTTTAGAACAGAGATGAGGAGAAACATCTTTAGCCAGAGAGTGGTGAATCTATGAAATTAATTGCCACAGAAGACTGTGGAGGCCAGGTCATTGATTGTATTTAAGACTGAGTTAGATAGGTTCTTGATTGGTAAGGGGATCAAAGGTTACGGGGAGAAGGCAGGATAATGGGGTTGAGAAACTTATCAGTCATGATTGCATGGTGGAGCGGACCCGATGGGCCGAATGGCCTATTTTCTACTCGTATGTCTTAAGGTCTTATGGTCAGACACACCACACTCTGAAACCAAGTGTCATGTGCCACCTCAAACAGATGATATGGATCTCTCCTCAACTCCGCCCCCCCCCCCCCTGCCGAGACGCTTGTCACACTGTGAGCTGAACAGTCTCATTAAACTCCATCTTCCACAAGAGGGCTTCCAATCTCTACTCTCCAAGACCTTGCCTTGGAATCTTCTTTCAACCTGACACTTTCTCTCAGATGCCTTCTGCAAGGATCCACCTCCAGGGTTTTGAACTCTCCTTCTAATATTTTTCTCCCTGGGCCACCATGTGCATTCAAACTTCCTTCCATACACTATCTCACTGACTCAGCCATCAACAGTATACCACTGCTTCACATGCCCATAGCAAAGAGCTTCAGATCTTCAGCCATCTCTTTGGACCTTCTGGCTTCTCACAAGCCTTTTTATCACTTTAAATCTGCTTCCTGCAGCTTTTCTCCCTTTAAGCTTGAAGGTCGGAGCCTTCCTCTGCTCCGCACTCTTAACTTCACTTAAGGGGACCTTTTCCAGCTTCCTGTCCTTCCTTTGACTAGAAGGTCTGCTTGGGATCTTTCCTGTTCCACTCCCCTGGATTTGGGGACTTCTTCTTTAGCTTAGGGCTTGATATCTGTCCCTTTGCTCCAGTCTTTCTCTGGCAACAGCTGACCTAAAACTGCTTTCAACTGTTCTGCATGTGTGTGTGTGTATGTACAGTTTTGTTTTTACTTTTGTGTTTGCTTTAACTTCTCTTCAACAGTCGTAAAAACTCATTAGAAAAGCAGGTATACAAATAGCTTTAGATCTGCTGTCTCCGCTGAAAATGAAATAGATTCCAGGTTTCACCTTTTAAAGTGAAACTAGAACTCAACTTGACCTTTCCTTAATGCACAAATACAGAAATACAAATAACACTTAAACTTTAAAGCTAAAACTCATCCCTAACACCTACAAATACAAACATAAATTACTTAAATAAACTATCTCTATTTCCTAACAATATCCACCTGCAAACTATGTTTTCTTCACAACATACTTTCCTACTTATCTTTGTGTCATCTGCAAATTTAGCTACCATGCCATCGCTCCCTCATCTAAGTCATTGATGTAAATTGTAAAAAGTTGAGGCCCCAGCACAGACCCCTGTGGAACTCCACTTGCCACAACCTGCCAATCAAAAAAAGACCCATTTTTGCATACTCTCTGTTTTCTGCCAGCCAATCAATCTTCTACCCGTGCTAATATGTTACCCCCTACAGCAAGAAGTTTTATTTTCCGCAAATATTTTCTGAGCTGCTCTTGTCTAGCTTCACTCATCCCTGTCGACCTTTGTAACCTGTGAATTCATTTGCTCAAACTGTTGTCAATCTGATTACTAGGAGATTTGTGGGCTGTAATGTGATTTTGGCCTTTGCAGGGATTCCAGTTTAGTGTCTGGCTTGTGCGGAAGCACAACTGGGGTGTCCCAGTTACTGCTGCAAGGGTTTATTAGTAGGTACTGCAACATATGTTTAATCCTCTCCAGAAACCTGGGCCAGACTTTCTGGACCCAGATGACAGGGATGTTGCCTTATGAAAAGGGCCTCTCCCACATCCACATCAGGTAGAGCTACAGTGGTGCAGCCTGCTTTGTCTTTATAGGTTGTTTTAAATGCAGTGGGCAGCCCTATCAGGTTGCCTTGCAGTTCTGCATTCAAGTGGGTGAATATGGGGTCCAGCCTCATTTGAATTTCTCTGTTGGGTACGGGGATGCTGTTGGTGTTCAATATGGGCTTCACCCGTGTCTCCCTGCAATCCATTCTTACTGCTTCTCTCAAACTCTTTTGTTTCAGGAATGGGTTTTACTTGAAGCTGCTCCATGTCCTCTGGAACATTAGTGCCCTCAGGTAGAGGCTCAGCTCCTGCTGTACTCCCCTGTTGCTCTTCAACTAAGTGAGGTATCACCCTCATGCTTTCTGTTTGGGAACTTCTTTGGTTCCCACGTAAATCTGCCATGAAAACTATCGGCTAAACCAATAATCTGCTCATTAGCTCGTTCCTTTGGCTTGGGAATGGATATTCCCCTAACTTGTTCCATGTTCTCTGGAGCACTTCTGCTCCCAAGTGGATGTTCAGCTCCTGTTGTACTCCCTTGTGACTCTTCAACTGTGTGAAGTGTCTCACTCACCATCTATTTGTCTGCTTGGGAACTCCCTTTGTCCCTATATAAATCTGGAAAGAAGGTTTCTGCAAGCCATACTTCAGGTCATTCTTCAATCTTTACCTTTCTTGTTTGAACAATTCACCTTCCTTCAGGCTGTTCAACTAAGTTGGGCATCTCCTTCACTGTCTCTTTCCCTTCTCTGGGACCTCTCTGGTCACTGTTTAATTTTGGGAACTGTATCTGCCAACTAATTTCTGGGTCATTCTTTGGGGTTTGTTTTAAATTCTCCTGGTCCTTCCTGGAACTGTTTTAACTCCACTGGCCTAACTAGTTAAATTCAGGCAGCTCTCTCTTAGCTACCTCCATTGTTACGGGTTCTATTTCACCCTTTAGGGCTTCTGAACATTCTCCAGCTCTTTGCACTCTTTCAGATTCCTGCTGGCTGTTGCTGGCCTCTTTTATTTCATTAGCTAACACTTTACTGTCAGCCAAATCGTTTCCAAGGAGGAAATCGATCCCTGCTCCTGGTAGCTTGGGGACACAGGTAGCTACAGGGGCTGACACTAGGTCACACTGTGAGTAGGCCTGATGGAGGGGAACAGACATATATCCTCCTCCCACTCCATTGATCAGTGCCTTGGCTTTCAGGGACGACTCAGGTGGGGAATGGGTGGGGTTAGGCTTATATTTCTCTCCAACCTTAATGACTGAGTGGCCCCTGTGTCCCAGAACAGTGCCACAGATTTGGTCACATCCTGGGATGGGTATGGGGACACTGTTCCTGAAATGACCAAACTCTGAAAGCTCTCTGAGAGTTTGTCTGGCTTGGCCACACATAGGGCCATGCCCTCTGAGGGGCAAGTTTCTGCAGTGAGGGTCCCTGCCAGCTCTGCTGCACTACCTACTGGGGCATTCTTCTGGGGTCTACTCTTATAGAGCCCTCTTACGCCCATGGGCTTCACTTTTAACCTCTAGCATTCAGGTCTGGAGTGTCCTATCTTATTATAATAGGAACACACCAGTTGCTGGGAGTTCTCTTTTTGCACTTGAGGACGACTTCTTGCACCTTCCTTTGTACTGTCCTTCCTGGGTAGAGCACCCTTCGTATCCATATTGCCCTTCTTATCTTTCCAATTGGTCATCGGTGTGGTTTGGAAAGGGTGTGCTTGAGTTTCCAGGCCTATGGCGAGGTCATAGCTGTGACAGCTGCATCTCTGGCTGTGAGGATTCTCTGTTCCTCCAAGTGCATCCTTGGTTTGGATGGTAAGCAGTTTTTAAATTCCTCCAGCAACATTAAGTTGCAAAGTCCCTTGTCGGTGAGCTGTATTTTTAAAAAGCAGATCCACTGGTCGAATGCGATTTGCTTCAGCCGCTTGGCCTCAATGTAGGTCTGTGTGGGTTTCTTTCGAGTGTTCGGAAGTGCTGGCAATTTACCTCCGGACTAACTTAGAGGCACGAAGGGTGGCAGCCTTGGTCTGTTCATAATTAGTGGACATGTCAAGTGTCAGCATGGAGTAAGCCTCGTAGGATAGCTGCCCTTGAGATAAAAAAAAGTCCAAATATCTGATGGCCATTTTAGCTGTCCTGCTACTTTCTCAAAAGTGGTAAACAAAAGGGTCCGAGTCACTCTTTTCAAATTTGGGAATGAATCTAGTATACCTATAGGCCTTAGAGATTGGTTCCGGTGTTGGGGAATAGGGGCTGTTACCAGGTGGAGAGAGGTTTTCCTTTGCAGCTTCCAGTTGTCTGGTCTCTCTCGCCATTTGAGCTGCTAAATCCATTTCCAATTTTCAGAGCTGGAGTTCTTCTCTCTCCCTTTCTCTCTCTATTTCCCTCTCCTTTTCTCCCTCTCTCTCTCCTGAAACTTTAGCTGCCTTCTGAGGTTTTCCTGCTTGAGTTTGTCAAGGGGAAGGGTTTGGAGTCAAGGCTGAACTCCTCAACTACCTGCTCTGGTTATAAGTGAGGTCCCAATGCTTGACCAGCAATTGGGTCAGTTCACTTCTTTTGATCAGATTGCGTAGTTTTCAATTGTATCTCCCCATCTACAGCTTTCAGTTGTTCTGTGAAGGTTGCTAATGTTTCGCTGTTTAAGTTTCCTTGCTTTAACCACATCTGTTCATGGAAAGTTGCCATTTTCTTCATGTTAGAGGAAAAAATTTGCTGCAGGAATTTTCTTGTGTTTTAAAAATGTTTCAGGCACTGAATTTCTCTCTCTTAGCTTCCAACTGGTTCCTTTTATATCAGATTCGGCTGGTGTCTCAGATTTGGACCCTAGTCAAATCTTTTGGTCAGATTTTCTTGTTTGATCAACTTTTGATTCACTTGTAATGGGTCTATCCCAGACCTGAGCTCCCAATTTCTCTTATGGACAGGAGAGAGACAGGCAAACTGTACTTATTTCTGCTCACAAGAAGAAGGTTTTTGAATTATTTTAAAGTATGCTCTGGAATGTTTCCCCAAACTCTCGGTTTGTGAGATCCAATTTACTAATAACTCACAGCAAACGCACATTATGATTAACACAGAAGGTTAGTTTATTTCATATTGAAAACCCAGGGGAGGAGTGTTCCCACTCCACTAAACACACACACACACACACACACACACACACACACATACACACACACACAGTAAGGAGGTGATAGAAAAGAGAGTTTTACAACTCTGTACAGAAATGAATCACAGAAATGAATATTGGTTCATGCGATTTCCAGAGCCCGAGAAGTCAAAGTCCAGAGGTTATTTCCTTCACAGTGGAATTCAGTCCTGATGAGTTAGAGACAATGACACGAAAATCCTTGGAACGAATAATGCTGCAACATTATGGACTTTCTGTGCTTGGCGGGCATTTATCAGAGACTTTTAAAATAAAGCAGGCTTCATGGGGCTGAGAGACGGTAACCAGCTGCTTGCTCAGCCAAGCTAGAGCCCTTTCCAGATGATGTTAAAAAAGTGGTTTGCCTGTGAGGCCAAAGATGTAATATTAAAACTGTCCAAAATGCAAAAGGCTTGGGTTATGTGACATGGTCCATTAGTGGTTAATTGCAGCTCAACAATCAGTTTCTGTGCTTCTGGTGAGAACTCCATAGTTCCCACAATGATCCCCTTTTGAAATGGACCAGACAGTCCCAGGTATGAGATGAGTCTGTTAACAGCTCTACAGGCATAACAGTTTTAATCTCTCTCTTTTGTGATAGTTTAGGTTGAAAGAGCTGTTCATCTGTACTACTTCTGCTTTTGTTGATTACAAGGGGTCTGTACAATGAGGTGTGAGGTTTCACAGGCTAAGAGAGGATTTCTTTTGTCTTTTTAATTGCTGTGAGTAGCTCCCAGAACAAAGGACCAATCTGTGGTCATGTGACTTGTAGCAGCCATCTTTCTTCGTTCAGTAGAAAGTCAATTTTTTAAACATGGCAAAAGAATGAAGTTTTGGATTTCTTTTTATGTCACATGGACCCAACACCTTCTTTTAAACACTCTTTAATATTTACCTCTCTGACCAAGATTTTGCTCATCTCCTAATATCTCCTCTTTTGGCTCATTGTCAATTTTTGCCATTACACATCTATGAAGTGCCTTGAGATATTTTGCCCCATTAAAGGGTCTGGTATAGATATGTTGTTATTAGTTTGAATGATTGAAAATCATGGGAGATATTAATTGCAAGTTCACCTAAATTTCTAGTGTGTGTTCCAGATATGCAAAGCTCTGTGCCAGTGCATTATTGATGAAAATTTCCCCCATAAATGAATTTATATGTAAGATCAGGCAATTCAATTTTTCCTGAATAATATATAGAGCTACATCTTTTAAATTATTCTAAACTCTCCTTGATATTTTCAACCTTTTCTCATGTTAAAGAGGAGGAGCCTGCTATACACTGGTCTTTGTTCTTTCAAACATGCCACTCAACGAGTTACTTTAGTCTGGGGCTCGCTTCACTTTTTACTGAAAAGAATACCCTGTTGTAGCTTCACCTGGGCTTGCTTAATAACTAATACAATCACAACAACTTTCACTTCTCTTTCCATTTACCCTGCAACGTTCTTCCTTAATTGGGTCAAATTTTACTTCACATTTCTTTGATATCAGCTTATTCAGATCCTCCAAAGAAACACCTCCTATCCTTTAGCAGGCTATAGAGAAGGTTAATGTAAAGTCAAAATAATCCAAAAATTGTTAATACCACAAAACTGATGCATTTTATACGATCTTTTGAAACCAAGTATATTAAAATATCTAAACGGGCAATATGAATTATTTTGATAAGTTGGTTATATGATGGGTTCTGCAAAGTCCTCTGTTGTGGAGACAAAAGCCCCATGTGCACAAGCATAATTCATTTTAAAATATTATCAGCTATAGTCTCTAACTTATATCCTACAGAAGTGAATCACTGATTCCTTGAAATTTCATTTTGTGCACCCTGCTTTATTTTTCAAAGACAAACTAAAATACCCGAAACCAACCTTCACATAAACAGTTCCAACTTTAAGAAAGTAAATCTTATATTCATTTGTCTTTCTCATATTAAAGGATCTTTGTTCCCATGACATTCTGAAACTCAAGAAAGTGTCTGCTCAGTTTTGGAGGCTGTGTCATTTTTCCAATTTTACTATTGCATCTTTTATTGGTGGAACAAAATCATTATGCAAGATTCCTCATAGCAACCTGTCCACTATGACCCCAAGGGAGTAAAGCAATAAAGAATCCTGCTGATCTAATTGTCACAGTTACTATAGCAACCATTATCCATCACATAAAATAGGATTGAATTTTACACTGATGTTGCCACCTAATTACACAAAAATGTGATCTATGTTTGCATTCAGTTAGTAATCAGATGGACGTGCTTTGTACAGTTCAAACAAAAACGTGCACCAAGTTCTAATATCTCAAATGTTTAAATTCATGATTTATGAATTTCATATCAGTGATGCTTTGATGCATTGTATTAGTAATCTCCATTACTATTCATGCCATAAACAGTTACTTAACTCTGCATTCTCAGTCAGTGCCATCAATCTCTTTGTTCTTGTCTGAATGCACCAGAAATTCTCATGGAATTACTAGTGCATCTGTTGTATTTTACTGATCTGCTGATGCGTCTTCTTAATCATAAACTACCAATGGCTGATTCTTCTCATCAAAATATTCATATAAATGCCTGATGGAAGTCATAGTAATTACGTGAGCACTGATGGTTTCATATATATGATGCAATTTTGTTTCTAGAGGGCAGAAAGGTGAAGGGGTTTCCTTGTGTATTATTGAGTTATTAAATGTGTGAGTTCCACTGATTTATAGACCAGGACATTTTCTTGCTATGTACTGAGGAGTACAGCATTTCCAAAGGCACCATCCTTCAGATAAGATGTTAAACCAAGAGATTGTCAGTTGTTTGCTATACATGATGCTAATTGTTCTCCCCCAGTCAAGACCACCAAAACAAAAAGGTACCGTGGGAACTTGGTGTGCACAAAACGGCTGCCACACTTTCCTGCTTTACAGCACTTCAACAGTAATTAACTTAATGTGAAGCACCTTGTGATGTTTCTCAGCTAAGTTATAAGGACCTACATAATCGTTAAGTCTATTTTTTTTTTAACTGTGCAAAAGATTGAATTACAGTGTTGCCTCAATATATAAAACATAATGGTATCTCTAAAATGATATTGGACTGATTAAATACAGACTAAAAAAAAACCCAACGATGGCCTTTTAGCCAAAATACTTCCAGATTTGTTTAAAATGCTGCATGATTTTTTGTATTTTGTATACAAAAGTCGGCTTTTGTGTATTTCCATCTCTGAAAGCAAAGGACTGCAAAAGCAAAAGAGAATTGTCTGCATCTAGAAAGGAGGAAAATAAATTGATTTATTGAATTTCTCATGAACAATTTATTTTTTTTAAACTGTGGGTGTCTGAGGGAGTGTTACTTGTGCTTATTGTACACACAAGGGAGTAATGCCTTGTATCTTTTATTTGCTCTGAGTGTTCAGCTTTTGTGATTATTTCTGTTAGTAACTTCCTTGCACGAATCAAAGGCAACTGATTTGTTATATTCTGTTCAAGGACTCAGTGGAAAATTAAATGATGACTGAAAGATCTCAGTTTAAAGTGACAAGAGAGCGTTTAAAGTGACAAGAGAGCACATTGCTATTTTCTCTTCCTCCTGATAACAGATGTTTTTTAGCCCAGCTATTATTTTGAGTACCAGTGAGGTTACTGAAATGTTCCCAATGTAAGAAAATTCTTTATCACAGTCTGGGTGGGAGCTGAGGTGGTGGGGAAGTGGATTTAGGTGTGGCAAAATGTTCCGATCAGGCAAGTGTGAGGCCAAGGTGATTTTTAAGTATGGAATATATTTGCATAGGGCCAGTCAACTTCCTGAAGCTGCCTGAAACAGCAATTGACCAATGAGCAGGAATGGGGACTCAAGGAACTTGGGTAAGTTGCTGAGGGAGGGTGGCAGTTGGGGATGACAGGAGATTTGCGACTGGTGGTGGGGGGAGTGGGTGCAGTCCAGGGCAGGGGAAACTTAATCTTTCCCTGTGAAGCCTGGAGGAGTGCTTTTTCCCTCCTTCCTGCCAGCTCAGAAGAGCTGTTAAAATCAGAACCAGTGACAGAAAGCGGGACCTCAGCAGTTAAGTTTTATCAGCAATTTTAACTACCCATCTGCCCAGTTTCCATTCAGTAAAATTTGATGCATCTATGAATTGTTGCATTGCACTAATCTATTGATAAAGGGATCTAAGCATCCTTTAGGATCATGTCACCACTGCTAGGCCAATGACATTATTTAATTGAATCCCTGTGTTAAGACAAAGGACTGTGTTTACTCCAGCTCTTAATTTTGCCTATCATCTTGTGTTACATTTTTAATTCATTTATGGGATGTGGACGTCACTGGCTAGGGCAGCATTTATTTCCCATCTCTAATTGCCATTGTGAAGGTGGTGGTGAGCTGCCTTCTTGAACCACTGCAGTCCTTGTAGTGTATGTACACCCACATTGATATAAGTGTAATGACTCGATGGAGCGGACAGGTTTCAACACAAAACAGATAAACTTTATTACAGGGAGATTTTCAGGCGCTACATGCTTGATTAGGACTCTCGTCAGGAAGTCCCACACCCCCAGATTGCCAACACTTAGAGCTCACTGGTTGGAGCCTCCCAGAACATCACATGACCCCTGATAGACAGCAGGAGAGGCTATACCTTCAGTTACAATAGTAAGGGAGGGAGTTCCAGGATCTTGACACTGTGACAGTGAAGGAACGGCAATATATTTCCAAGTCAGAATAGTGAGTGACTTGGAGGAGAACCTCCAGGTGGTGGTGTTCCCATGTGTCTGTTGCCCTTGTCCTTCTAGATGGTAGTGATTGTGGATTTGTGCCTAAGGAGCCTTGGTGAGCTTCTGCAGTGCATCTTGTAGATGTTACACACTGCTATCACTGTGCGTCGGTGGTGGAGGGGGTGAATGTTTAGGAAGAAGGAGCCAATCAAGCTGGCTGCTTTGTCCTGGATGGTG
Source organism: Carcharodon carcharias (assembly GCF_017639515.1). Lineage (NCBI taxonomy): Eukaryota > Metazoa > Chordata > Chondrichthyes > Lamniformes > Lamnidae > Carcharodon > Carcharodon carcharias. The sequence goes on from NC_054467.1 coordinate 116,848,541, forward strand.
TCAAGCTTCTTCAGTGTTGTTGGAGCTACACTCATCCAGGCAAGCGGAGAGTATTTCGTCACACTCCTGATGTGTGCTGTGTAGATGGTGGACAGGCTTTCGGGAGTCAGGAGGTGAGTTAATTACCACAAGATTCCTAGCCTCTGACCTGCTCTTGTAGTCCAGTTCAGTTTCTGGTCAATGGTAATGCCCAGGATATTGATAGTGGATGACCCAGTGATGATAATGCCATTGAATGTCAAGGGATGTTTAGATTCTCTCTTGTTGGAGATGGTCATTGTCTGGCACTTGTGTGGTGCGAATGTTACTTGCCACTTGTCAGCCCAAGCCTGGATATTGTACAGGTCTTGCTGTATTTGGACTGGGGCTGCTTCAGTATCTGAGGAGTCACAAATGATGTTGAACATTGTGCAATCATCATTGAACATCCCCATTTCTGACCTTATGATGGAAGGAAGGTCATTGATGAGGCAGCTAAAGATGGTTGGGCCGAGGATACTATCCTGAGGAACACCTGCAGAGATGCCCTGGAACTGGGATGATTGACATCCAACAACCACAGCCATCTTCCTTTGTGGTAGGTATGACTCCAACCAGCAGGGAGTTTTCTCTCTGATTCTCATTGACTCCAGTTTTGTTTGGGCTCCTTGATGCCACACTTTGTCAAATGCTGCCTTGATGTCAAGGGCAGTCACTCGCACCTTACCTCTGGAGTTCAGCTCTTTTGTCCATGTTTAAACCATGGCTGTAATGAGATCAGAAGCTGAGTGACCTTGGCGGAATGCAAACTGAGCATAAATAAGCAGGTTATTGCTAAGCAAGTGCTGCTTGATAGCACAGTTGATGACCCCTTCCATTACCTTATTGATGATGGAGAGCTGACAGATGGGGCGGAAATTGGCCTGCTTGGATTCGTACTGCTTTTTGTGTACAGGACATACCTGGGCAATTTTCTACATAGCTGGGTAGATGCCAATGTTGTAGCTGTACTGGAACAGCTTGGCTTGGGACACGGCAAGTTCTGGAGCACAGGTCTTCAGTTCTATTGCCGGAATATTGTCAGGGCCAATAGCGTTTGAAGTATTGAGTGCTTTCAGCTGTTTTTTGATATCACGTGGAGTGAATCGAATTGGCTGAAGACTGGCATCTATGATGGTGGGGATCTCTGGAAGAGACAGAGATGGATCATCCACCCAGCACTTTTGCTGAAGATTGTTGCAAATGCTTCAGCCTTGTCACCCATAGTGCTTTCTCCAAGTGGTGCTGAACATGGAGGAGCACTGATTCAATCAGCTGAGGTTGGGGGGGTGGGGGTTGGGGGGGGGGGGCAGAGTGGGGGCGTTTAGGTGGTGGTAGATGGTAATCAGCAGGAGGTTTCCCTGCCTATGTTGATCTGATGCCATGAGAGTCAATGTTGAGGACTCCCAGGGCAACTCCCTCCCAATTGCATACCAGTGTGTGACCACCTCTGCTCGGTATGTTCTGCCAGTCAGGTTGTTGTTTGACTAGTCTATGAGACAGTACTACCTATTTTGGCACAAGCCCCCAAGGAGTACTTTGCAGGGGCAACAGGGCTGAGTTTGCCATTGTTTCTGGTGCCTAGGTCGATGTCGGGTGGTCTGTCCGGTTTCATTCCTTTTTATTGACTTTTTAGCAGTTTGGTACATCTCAATGGCCATTTCAGAGTCAACCATGGATCCGAAGTCACATTTAGGTTGGAGTAGAGAGGATGGCAAATTTCCTTCCCTAAAGGACATTGGTGAACCAGATAGATTATCATGACAATTGTTTCATGGTCATCAGTAGACTTTTAATTTCAGACTTCTATTGAATTCATGTTTCACTATCTGCCATGGTGGGATTCAAACCCAGGTCCCCTTGGTCTCTGGATTACCAGTCTAGTGACAATACTACTACACCATCACCAATCTTGGCTAAACAATCTGCCACAGCTGAATCAGATGACACTTCATAATACCTTCCATCCTCAAGTTGCTATGGGACTTAATCTTTAATTTTGAGAATTAGAGAATTTTAGCTGAGAATGGGTGTTCTAAGGAAATTATGAATTTGAGATTTTTATTTGTAAACCTTGTGAAATTCTAGTGCCTCCTTCTTAGTCTAATGCTAAGAATATATTTAGCTAGGCTATATGTTTGAATTTGGGTATCTAAGCTTATGCCTCTGCTGATGGATGATGTGCTGAGAACTTATTTGTTTCAAGGCTGATTTATGACTGATTATGAACAACCTTCAAACCCTGAAGTCTCCTAGCCACATGTTCTAAGAGAGGACTGAGACACATGATAAACATGTGCATTCCTTGTAACCATGGACTCAGCTATTCATTCTATTCCAAAATAACAACATGAATTAATCCTCTTGAAGATAATACAGCTGAGATTCCTCACTAAACTATTCTCTCACACAACTGGTAAAGGACAAGTGGGGAATCCATTTGATTTATACAGCTCACATCCCATATAACCTTACGATTCTCTCTTTCATTGAATCAATAGGAAAGGTTCTTTCCTGTCCCAGACACAGGGTGAGATTGGCAACAACAATTTTCATTTATATAGTGCCTTTAATATAGTAAAACAGCTCAACCCACAGCAATGTCACTGAGTCATTGAATCATTTATGTCACTGAAAGAGGTGATTCAACTTATCACCACATGGACTGCAGCGATTCAAGAAGGCAGCTCACCACTACCTTCTCAAGGACAACTAGTGATGGGCAATAAATGCTGGCTCAGCCAGCGAAGCCCACATCCTATGAATGAATAAATTTTTAAAAATGAGTCCATTGCCAGCTCCCTTAGGAGCTTTCCAGTCAGTGCCACTCCCCCACTTAATCCCCGTAGCCCTACAGATTATTTTCCTTCGAATGCCCCTCCAATTTCCTTTTTAAATCATTGAATGTTTCTGCTTTCAACGCCTTTGTGGGCAGTAAGTTCCATTACTATTCTCTGTGTAAAATCATTCCTCCTCACATCCTCTAATTCTCTTTCAGAAAATCATTGTCCCCTAGTCCTTGTACTATCAGCCAATGGGAACAGTTCTTCCTTGATTACCTTATCCAAAACTGTCACAATCTTGTACCCCTCTATCAAATCTCCCCACAATCTCCTTTACTCCAGGGGGAACAACTTCAACCTCAACAACATTTCCAGTTTAACCTTGTAACTAAAATCCAATATCCCTGGAGCCATTTTGGTAAATTTCTTCTGTATCCTCTCAAGAACTGTCATATCCTTCCTAAAGTGTGCTGACCAAGGCCTGAATTTTCATCTCAAGGCAAGTAGTGAGAGTTGGGAAAATTCCCAGCTCGCCCTTTCAGCTTTGGGAAAAAGTGATCTTTATTGCCTGGGAGCAGATGTGGGCTGGTTATTGGGGCAGCTGACCCAGGAAAAAGTTTGCAGGCAGCCGCAGGGGCTGCCAGAGGCCACGGTGGGCTGCTTAAAGGGCCAACCTCGGTGCTGTGCGACTTTATAAAAGTGCCTGAGCTGCCAGTCAAACAATATTTCTCTTGGTGCAGGTTTTCAACAAGAATAATGATGTCTGAGCTCTCAGCTAAACATACATAATGAGGCTTGGCTGAGAGCCAGACAACCATTACTCTTGTTTAAATATCTGTGCCCCAGAAAAACATTGCTTGATTGACAGCTTAGGAAATTTGATCTCTGCAGTCAATTTCACAATGTTTATTTACAGAAGGTTAAATAATTTCAAGGTCTTGTGATTTTTGCCATTGATACTTTAAAGGGTCTGGATGATTGACACTTTTATTGCCTTCAGATTAAGTTTTTTTTAACATAGTAGAAAGTTATGAATGAATTACTTTTTAAAAGTTTTTATTATACATCCCTCTGCCAGTATAGGGTTCATTGGTTCTATATAGTGTATAGTGAGTGTGTCAATGGGCATGGAAGTGTCATAGCTTGGCACAGGGGGTATGAGAGGCCTGGCGGAGTGGGTGGAAGGGCAGAGCTTGCAACTAGGGCTATGAGCAGCCATGGGGGTGGGTGGAGGGGCATAGTTTAGCATAAGGGGCATGAGGAGGACATTTTGAGCTTAGCTTTTAAAGGTCCTCTCTTGCAAACAAGGTTCACAATTTCTCTGAGGTGTTGTGAACTGCAACTGTTGAAAAAACCCAGCAGTCCCACCTTCCAACCTGAAAAATAACCATCTGCCATGACTTGTTGCTTCCTGTCCTTATGCCAGGAACCTGCTGATATGTTATTGGAAGCATGGTTGGCTGTATTCGAAGCTTGAGGGAATATGATCCTCACCCAGTGCAGTGGCTGGTGGGGGTGGTGGCGGGGAGGGTGGAAGATGGAGAGGGTCTTTGGATTCATGGGCTCCAATGTTGGGGAAGAACCTTGGTGGGTTGAGTGGAACACCCTTGTAAAGGTACTTACCTTTTCCCCAAAACTGTCCTAACCTCTCTTGAGCTGTTGGTTTTTGAAGCTTGGGAAACCTGGCTGGCCAGGTTTAAACCTGCAAACCAGGTTAAATGTGAGGATCCAACCTTTTTTGTCATATTTAAATAGCCAATTTGTCTCCTAGGAGTGGGTTGGCTGCCTGTCTCACCTCTCCCTCCATTAACCCTGGAAGTAGGTGGGTTGGAGGCAGGTTGGGAATTGGGTTTGAAATTTAAAAATTTCTATACCTCAACCAAATCAAACCCACTTGTTGCAAGTTTCAAAAAATACCACTCAGATTAATTGCAATGAGGAAGTCCACCTCCTTCAGTTTAAACATTTTTGTAATTTTTAATACAGCTACGAATGAAAATCAAAGAAAATGGCTATATTTAAAGGTAATTTGCCTTTATTCAATTAGAATGACAACATCTTAAATGCAGAAAAATGGCCCAAGTTGCATCAAGGGGGGGAAGAAGGACAGGTACTGAGGGAGTTGGGAAAGGTGATCAAAACCATAGTGGAAGAGATGAGTCTTGAAGAAGGTTTAAAGGTATTTGTCTTGTGGGAATGTCTTTCAAGTGTTCAGTTTGGTGCCCCTGGACAATGATACTAAGTATTACTGGCTTCATCTGGTGTCAAATAGACACATGGAGAATCGTTAAGAAGCATGTTTGAATACTAAATATGAAAATTAATCAGTAATTAGTAATTACAAAGATGCTCATGTGGAAGACAAACACCTCATAAAGAAGTTAGATGAATGGCCTGTTTATGTGTGATCAATGAAATGACCAGGGCATAGGTGCCCTTCCACTGGATCAGCTCAGGATCCAGGCTAGCCTGGAGCTTTGTGTAATTGCACAGGTTAAACAATTTTAATGCTGCCCTTGTAAAGGTGGACAAGTGGAGATGGGGAAGAAGATGGTGCATAGGAGACTAAAGTCATTGGACCTGAGGGCAAGGGAGAGGATGTAAGATCCAAGCTGATTGCAATGGTGGCCTAGACAAGGGAGTGAAAGGGCTTGTACACAAGAGTAGGGATTTTAGATTTTATACATTGTGAAACTACAGCAGGGGTTTTCTGCACATGATTGTAACAGGCATGTTCAGTGGCAAGATCAGAGAATCTTGCTTGAAGGCCCTAGGTGCATGTCCTGGTAATGTAAATCCAGGAAGTGATTCTCCCCTCCTCCCGTCAATGGCAAGCCGTGTTTCCTGCCCTTGAACATTGGGAACTTAATTTGAATGCCCACTGACTCCCACAGCTGCCTCGACTACAGCTCCTCAACCCCGCTTCCTGTAAGGACTCCATCCCATTCTCTTAGTTCCTTCTCCTCTGTCGCATCTGTTCCAATGATGCCACTTTCCAAAACAGTTCTTCTGATGTGTCTTCCTTCTTCCTTAACCGAGGTTTTCCATCTGGTGGTTGACAGGGCCCTCAACCGTGTCCAGCCCATCTCCCGCGCATCCGCTCTCACACCTTTCTTTCCCTCCCAGAACCATGATAGGGTCCCCCTTGTCCTCACTTATCACCCCACCAGCCCCCGCATTCAAAGGATCATCTTCCGTCATTTCCGCCAACCCCAGCATGATACTAACACCAAACACATCTTCCCTTCACCTCCCCTGTGGGGATTCCGTAAGGACCGTTCCCTTCGGGACACCCTGGTCCACTCCTTCATCACCCCCTACACCTTAAACCCCTCCCACAGCACTTTCCCATGCAATTGCAGAAGGTGCAACACCTGCCCCTTTACTTCCCCCCTCCTCACCGTCCAAGGGCCCAAACACTCCTTTCAAGTGAAGCAGCACTTCACTTGCACTGCCCTCAATTTAGTCTACTGCATTCGCTGCTCCCAATGCGGTCTCCTCTACTTTGGAGAGATCAAACGCAGACTGGGTGACCGCTTTGCAGAACACCTTCGGTCTGTCCACAAGCATGACCCAGACCTTCCTGTCGCTTGCCATTTCAACACACCACCCCGCTCTTATGTCCACATGTTCATCCTTGGCCTGCTGCAATACTCCAGTGAAGCTCAATGCAAACTGGAGGAACAGCACATCATCTTCCGATTAGGCACTTTACAGCCTTCCGGACTTAACATTGAGTTCAACAACTTCAGATCATGAACTCTCTCCTCCATCCTCACCCACTTTTCGATCACCTTTTTTCTAATAATTATTATTTTTTAAATATATTTTTCTTTTCCCATCTATTTCTATTATTATTTTTAAATTTATTTCCATCCATTGTTTTATCTTCACCCTTTAGCCTATTTCAAATCCTTAACCCCGCCCCAACCCCACTAGGGTCATCTGTCACTTGCTTGTCCTGCTTTCTACCTTTCATGTCACCATTAGCACATTCCTTAGCTAATATCACCATAGTCAACACCCCTTTGTCCTTTTGTCTATGACATCTTTGGCAATCTCTCCTTTGCCTCCACCAATCACTGGCCCTCTATCCAGCTCCACCTGTTCCACCCCCCTCAGACAGCTTATATTTCATCTCATTTCTATTTCTCTTTAGTTCTGATGAAGAGTCATACAGACTCGAAATGTTAACTGTCTTCCTCTCCACAGAGGCTGTCAAAACGTCAGCAATTTTTGTTTTAGTTTCAGATTTCCAGCATCTGCAGTATTTTGCTTTTATCTTAATTTGAATGCATTTGGACCTTGTTGTTGTGGCCAAATGCCGGAATCACCTTCCCCACACATCAAATTTAAAGCCCGTGCATGTGTGATTTTATGATGGCGTGACTTACAACTGCCTTTAAAAGGCGTGCACCTGGTGCCCTGAACTTCGAGGGGAACATGGAGGTAAGTGCTCACAACTTTGCGTAGTGCTCATGATGATCCCAATGCAAGGAAGTGGCTCTGCGGATTCAGGCGGGATCACAGGCAAGTCTCCAAGGCGGCTTCTTCGTGGCTGGCTGGTGGTGCCAGGGCAAGGGTGACAGAATCTGGGGGAAGGGAACCTCAGGGCAAAGGCTACAATGCCGGGGAGAAGGGAACCTCGGGACAAGGGCTACAGTGCAAGAGGAGGATCAAAGCAGCACTGACTGAAGTTTGAACACAAACACGTGCAATGGGAAGGGGGGAGAAAATGGCCGGGCAAGTGCCAAAACATGTCAAAGATGAGAACTCTCCTGCAGGTGAGAATGTTTATCTTGAGCCCAATTGACATGCTTGGAGTCAGGCTAGTCAAACAATTGTGCCCACTCAAGCAGCACTAATTCCTGACAGTGCCAATGATTGCTCCTCTATTGTTAACCCCTTGTGCACACTTCAAACTGGAATGAGTGCTCTGGTGCTGCGGAACCATTCAGCGACGGGCCAAGCTTGAGGACCCTCCTGGAAAAGGTGGCCATTGAACACTGATGGAGGACTGTGCTCCTGGTCCCTTGCATTATGTTTCAGTTTATATTGAAACGTCAATCTCATGGTCCAAGCAAACAGCGAAGCCTTGGAGTCCAGGTTAGGAAAGTGCCTGTGCCTGAGATGAGAGTTCAGGATGCGGTCGAGAGGCCGAAGCTGTTGCCATTCGGTCATGTGGTGTGAGGCGGTTCTGGGTGTGGGGATGGTGAACAATCATGTGCAGTAAACACTGCGTTAATGGGCCTTTAGAGGCAGCTGCAGGTGATTACTTGACCAAAAGTTGTCCTTACGATAAAATTTCTGACCCTTGCGTTTCTCTCTTTGACACTGGTGTGAGGAGGCCATCAGGACCTTGGCCTGAATTTTGTGTTCCGTGGTTGAGTGTGCTCCCGACGTGAACACATGTGAAATTGAGCGAAATGACTCCAGGCGTGCATCCCAACATCATTGCACATGCGTGAAGTATTGAGTTCGGCAGGCACACATGGGAGAGGGAGCCATGCCCGCTGACAATTAAAGGGCCAAATAAGGCCATTAAAAAGCCTGTTGACCATGATTTTATGTTGCCTGTGCGATTAAACGCTCGTCACATAGGACAAAAGGGCAGGCAGACAGCACGATTTTATTAAACCGTGATCCAAGTGCAGGATAAAATGGGTCTGGAACATTGCCATTGTGAGTTGTGAGGAGTTCTCTGTAGAGACAGCACAAAGCTTGTCCGCCAACATGAAGTCGGTTTGGACCTCGCTGCTTGCCACTGTTGGATGGGCACCTAGCAGAAGTACTAGGTGCCTCATCCATTTCTCACACTGGCAATGACCTCCTGAGGTCATTGACTGTGTGAGAACTTGCAGGTCCGAGCACAACCCCAGAGACCCCTGATTCTGTTCCTGGAGCTGCCTCTCATGAGAGTCACCACTCCCTCAATGGAGGAGGCAGTGTGCTCAGTGCTGAGGGTCAACGCAGTGCTCATGCTCCGCATGGACTCTTCCATGACAGACACCATGGCACGCATACCTCAGGAATCTACACCAGATTCTCCCGCACACCCCGCTGGACATCCAGCATCTGCTGCCTAATGGACGACTCCAGAGGTTCATCATCTGCCTCAAACTCAGCATGGTCCTGATCACCAGCAGTTCTCCGACTGCCAGCTCCCTGAGCACTCCTCTTGCTCCTCATGCGAATGTGCCGTGCCCTCCCCACTGTGCACTGACACTGTAGCTGACAATCTAATGGCCACCAGGGTGCTGGTGCCTGGTGCAGAGAGGGGGGTGTGATGACAAGGGTAGCTCCTCGGTGTCCTGCAATCATTTCCTGGATGGTGATCCTAGGGGCGGAAAACTACATGTCAGTAGTATCATTCATCACACTGTCACTGTGCATGCTAGGTGGGCTGGTGAGACAATAGAGACCTGCATCATGGTGCCATTGTCTTTCAATGAACAATGGGAACTCCAAGTTTTAGGTTTCCATTTCAGATGAGTTAACACAACAACCTTTACACACTCTGACACTCTCGAATCTGTACACCGCACTCTTACCTTGATCAGAGATTCCTGCCTCTCCACGACCCATGGACCAAGTGGGCGTTGGCACTCCATTTCCAGGGCATCTACCTTGTACCTCGTCAGAGTCATCAGGTTTGGGGGGCCCCCACCTGCCTTTGACCTCTTGATGTTGTTGTGGCTTTGCTTCTCCTGAAAGGACAGGGGAGCATTGATCAGTCCACTTTCTACCTGCAGTATCACTGCAGCCTGGCCAACCCCACCTGAGAAACACCTAACAGGGTACATTCAAGTTGTGGCCCTCAACCCGCAAAGCACGCAGGCCAAGCAGCCAGAACTCACCGCCTTGGCCAGCGCCAATATCAGTGACAGCTGGGACTCAGTCTCTAACACCCCTGAGCACCATGGGGGGATGGCCAACTGTTAATACTTCCCCACACAGATCCATGCAAACTCGGTACTCACCCTTGCTGAGCACAGCAGATCATTGAACCTTTTACAACACTGCACACGTGTGCACCCCACAACATCATGACTGCTGATAAAAGCAAAAAACTGCGGATGCTGGAAAGCCAAAACAAAAACAAAAATACCTGGAAAAACTCAGCAGGTCTGGCAGCATTTGTGGAGAGGAACACAGTTAACGTTTCGAGTCCGAATGACCCTTCAACAGAACTAAGTAAAAAAACATCTTTTGGTTATCTCCACCTATCACTGGCTCTACTTGTCCCACCCCCCATTAAACCAGCTTATACTTCACCTCTCTTCTATTTTTACTTAGTTCTGTTGAAGGGTCATTCGGACTCGAAACGTTAACTGTGTTCCTCTCCGCAGATGCTGAGTTTTTCCAGGTATTTTTGTTTTTGTCATGGCTGCTGACCTGAGTTGCCACATCTTCCCATGCCTTCTTGATGAGGTGCAGTGGCCCCCTCTTGCCATCCATGGGTATCAAGATTTCCTGCCTGGCACTGACTTCCTCCACAAGGATTCCCAGGCACTCGTCCAAGAACTTGGACGAGTACCATGGGATTTGCCCTCCCGCCTGATGTGCCCAGCAGGTGCAGATGATAATGCTATTCCACATAAATATTTCTTCCTTGAACCCATGTTCCCTGGCAGCCTGGCGCCCAACAGACTCCTGCCCCCACCTGGCCCTTCCGACCAATGAAAAGATGTGTCTCACGATGGGTGGACCTTAATTGGCCACCCAGCGTGAAATTGCGTTGAAAACGTAATCTCACCCAAGAACGGATTATACATCTGCTTCTGGACCCGCCAACTCTGCGTGCATGCCAAGCGTGAGATTCAGGCCATGGAGCCTGGTGATCTCGCTGTCTGCCTGATTGTTTATAGGCAGGAAAGAAGAAGGAGAAGAATGTGACGGAGGCGCCTGCTCGCCAAAGGGAGGAGCAGAATCCTGAAGACCAAGCGGCGGCACAGCCTCCTCTGAACGCAGAGGATGAACCCCAGAGAGTTGTCGTTCATAGGCGCATCGCTAGACCCAGAGTCTCTAGACAGTGCAAGTGCCATCTGCGGATGAGTGAGAACAAGTGTCGCCGACACCTGCACATGTCAAGGGAACTGGTCACACACATATACCACCTTCTGCAGGATTTGGCACCACGGGGACTCAGAGGGCAGCCACTAGTATTGGCAGTTAAAGTTACCACTGTGCTGAATTTCTACAGCAGTGGCTCCTTCCAGGGCTGCAATGGGGACCTGTGTGTAATTTTGCAAGCCTTCATCCACAAATGTATCCAGGAGATCATGGACATCCTTTTTGCCAAGGCACACAACTTTGTCAGCTTCGACAGAGATCAGGCAAGCCAGGGAGCAAGGGTGCTGGGATTTGCTCAGATTTCTGGATTCCCACAGGTTCAGGATGCCATTGACTGCACTCATGTGGCTCTTAAATCTCCCTGGCAACAAGCAGTCCAGCATGGGAACCTCAAAGGTTTCCACTCTCTCAATGTTCAGCTGGTCTGCGACCATAACAAATGGATCATGCAGGTGTGTGTGAGATGCCCAGGAAGCATCCACGACTCGTACATCCTCAGCAGGTCTCAGATCCCTGACATCTACCAGAGGCTGCAGGGTTGGTTCCTCTGGGACAAGGGCTACCCAGAAAGAATGTAGCTGATGATGTCCTTGTGGCAGCCTCAGACTCCTGGTGAGAGAAAGTACAACAAGGATCATACCACAACTCAGAGTTTGGATGAGCACACCATTGGCACCCTCAAATTGAGGTTCTGGTGCCTGAACAGATCTGGTGATGCAGTGCAGTTCACTTTCCAGAGGGTGTCATGCATTATGGGGCTTGCTTTGTGCTACATAACCTGCAATGAGGGGAGGACCTGGATGATGAGGAGATGCAACAGCTGCATGTCATCTCTGGTGAGGAAGAAGTCGAATGAGATGAAGGTGATGAGATCCTGGAAGGGGAGGATGCAGGCGATGAAGCCATTGCACTGGCCAGACGAGGTAATCGTACTCATGAGGCCCTCATTGCCACAAGATTCCAGGAGGATGATGACGAGATGCAGTGAGGACACTCCTGAGATTTTCACATTGCATCTGGGAACGTCTGACACCTGTCTGGCTGAGGGCAACGCACACACTCGGGTCACATATCATGGAGACGCTGCTGAGATACAGCGAGCTCATGGACTTTAAGACACATTGACCCTTTGACAGGCTTCATCACCTGTTCTTTTCAGCACCACATCTTCACCTGTCAGGAATGGCGACGAGATGATGGGGCAGGCCCGCCTCAAAGGTGCTGAGAGCACACAGAGAACATCATGAACTCGGTGACGCTTGGGTACGAGATTCTTGCAGGAAACACAAGTCACATGGAGGTGCAGGCATCGCCGATCTGGAGAATGACTCTGAAACTGGACTATCACTGCTCAGAAGGTTACACTCTGCACAGGGGAGACTGTGACACTTGCCTTCATTTTGTGCAAGAAACAAGGTTTCACATCTGATTGACACAAACATTTCTCATTATAACAAGGAGCCATAGACAAGGAGACATTCTTGGTCAACATTAAGTAGAAGTGATTAACACCTGTGCCCGCATAATTCAACCATATCATCTTAACCTTCCTAACCCTGTTGCTATGTCTTGTTGCTCCACCGACATCCATAGTGGAGGTGGAGGCAGCCTGCTGACTGCAACACCGTGTTTGTGATGACGTTGATAGATGTCCTCTGGAGGGCTCCAGCCTGCTTTTGGGGTCCTGCTGTGTGGCACTGCCACCCTCCTCGGCCTGTGGAGCTGGAGCTGCTATGGTCACAGGAAGAGGGGATTCAGATGGGCCGGACACTCCTGGAGTCACCTGGGTGGATGGCCCCTGGGTGTGCACCTGCTGATCTTCCTCCCTATGGGTGCCCGAGGGCCCCTGGCTGACTCCTTGAGAGGAAGGGGCAGCTGAAGTGAGTTTGAGATGTCCTGCCCATCTCTCGCATTGGACCTGATGAATGCCAGCAAATGCCTCAATGATGGAGTGCAGCTCCTGCAGCAGCACATAACCAATGGCCTGGACCAAGGTCTCTATGGCGGCCACCATTCTACCAGTGTTGAAAATGGTGCATTGGCATGCCGACGCTATCACCTCAGATTGAAGGCAGATGGGCTCCTCCATCGGCCTTACAGTCTGAGGAGTGCATTGGACATCCATTCCTGATGTTCCCAAGCTTGCCTTTGCAGCTCCAGCAACTGAGGTATGACCAAGTCCAGAGGCTCGTCATCTGGCTCCGACTCAGCAAATTTCTGGCCCCCAGCAGTCCTCCGAATGCCAGCAACCTGAGAAGGCCCTGCCAACACCTGCTGTAAATCAGGCATTGTGATGTGCTCACCAGGTTGTGACCCTGAGGTTACTCTAGAACTAGGTCCCACTGAAATGTGTGTCTCTGCCTGATCTGAGTCTGAGTCAGGTGATGAGCCTTTGGACTCGGTCATACTTCAGTTGCTGGAGCTGCAAAGGCAAGCTCGGGAACATCAGGAAGGGATGTCCACTGCATTCCTCAGATTACAAAGCATGATGGAGGTGATAGCGCTGGCATGCCAACACACCAAGGTCAACACTGGTGGAGGGTATGGGTGAGCGCTGTGACGGATCTTTAATGTTGGTGTCTGCGGATTCCTCTTCCATGGTGTCCTCAGGGCTGGAGTTGAGGACCTGGCTGATGAACCCCGTCAGCTGCTTCCCAGATGTACTTGCAAAAGTTAGGAGAGATAATTAGTGCATGCAGGTGACTGCGGAACAGGGGAACTCATTCACATCATGGTTGTCTGATGGATGTTGCACTGCTGGTTCCTCACTTATTAGAGCAGTGCTAACCTTACCATCAGCACAGGAATGGGCCAGATCATCACCGGTCAGCTGGATGGTTCTGTTTTCAAAGTCTGGGCTTTTCTCCACCAGTCTGCAACCTCTCCCTCTTGCTGTGTGTCAGGTTGTCCTGCATGAATACAGATAGAGGGAGTGTAAACAGGATGCCTGACAGGCCAGATGAGAAGAATGCCTGGCATGCATGGGTGGTAAGCAGTGCCATGGACGGGATGAGGACACGATCCGTAGGGAAGATTGTGTGTGTGTGTGTGTGTGTGTGTGTGTGTGTGTGTGTGTGTGTGTGTGTGTGTGTGTGTGTGTGTGTGTGTGAGAGAGAGTGAATGGTGATGTCCCTTGAACTGGCAGTGAGTAAGATCCCTATGGATGTGTTGTTACCTTAATAGAGATTAGTTTGGGAATTTGTTAAAAACTACAATATTAGTAATTTATAGCCATGTGTACATATATTTTAATCAGTGTAAATTAATAAAATGTTTCAATTAATTTATGTAAAGCCTCAAGAACTAGTTGTTTGATTCTTGAGTTTAGAGTCGTATCTCAAACATAACACTGAAAATTATTGGTTATGACAGTTGTTTAAAGTCCTGGATTTTTAAATAACTCAGCCTTACCAACTGCATCTGTTATAACATCTGGGGGCTGTGATGGGATAAATTATATTTCCAATTCCTCGATTGGTTAGGTATTAGTAAATCATAAAGCTTATGATTGCGACAGGCACTTTGAATTCAGGAGTTGGCGAGGTATTTTAGAAGTGGTGAGACTGTAAGATGGCTTTGACAATTGCTGAGACTTGTCTGGGAATAGAAGAGATAACCCTGAGTGGGATGGAGAGAATAACCAAAAGTAAGTTAACAGAGTTGGCAGATAAGTTACAATTGAGGTTACCTGCAGGAGTGTGGAATTCTGATATAGTTATAAGTATAGCACAGTATCTACGGTTGGAAGTGAAACCTGTCATTAGTGAGTCACAGCTCGAGGTAGTGAGACTTCAGTTGCAAATGAAAAAGCTCGAATTAGAAGCAAAGGACAGAGAAATGGCTTTTAAAAGGGAATTATAAATTGCAAAGATGGATAAGGACAGAGAAAGAGAGAGAGAGAACTCCAACTGAAAATTTTGGCAGTTAGAAAAGAGACTTCAGTAAGTGGGGAAGGATTTGTCTCAAGAGTAGAACCCAGTGGGGATATGTTTAAATTTGTACAAGCTCTTCCAAAATTTGAGGAAACAGATATTGAAGCATTCTTTCTTTCATTTGAGAAGCTAGCTGAACAGATGAAATAGCCACAGGAAAACTGGAAGGTATTATTACTATCTAAGTTATTAGGTAGGGGACTTGAGGTTTATGCTTTGCTTTCAGCAGAAATGTCGGTGAATTATGTTGTGGTAAAAAAGGCTATTTTGAGCGCATATGTGTTGGTTCCTGAAGCATACAGGCAGAAATCTAGGAATATGAGAAAACAGCCTGGGCAAACGTATATTGAGTTCGAAAGAGTAAAGCAAAGTAATTTTGACCGGTGGATACAGGCATTAAAAATAAAGACAGCTTATGCAGCTCTTAGGGAAGTCATTCTTTTGGAAGAATTTGAAGATTCAATCTCTTCAGTAGTGAGAACTCATGTGGAGGAGCAGATGATTGATCCTGCAAGACAAGTAATAGAGATAGCTGATGATTATGAGTTAGTGCATAGAGCTAAATCTTTTTTCTGTCACCCTTTCAAATTGGAAAAGGATGAAGAGTGGGATGGTGAAAGGAAGGTAGGTAGTCAGGGAGAAGAAAGAGCAGCTGGAAGTTCCCAGGAAGGTTTTTCTCAGAACAAAAAGGAAGGTGCCGAAGGTAGAAGCGACATTGAAAATTGAGATGTTTTCATTGTAATAAAGTGGTGCACATGAAATCTGTGTTGGAGGTTGCAGGGGAAATCTGTAGGAATTATTGGGGTACAGAAAAGCTCTGGAAGTAAAAGTACTGTGGGTTCTGAGGTTCAGGCACAGGAGAAACCAACGGTTTGTGTACAGGTGATAATCAATGAAAGGTAAAGAAGTGGAAACGTATTCACAGTTTACTCAAGGGAGCTCTGAGGAGCAGGTTGCAGAAATGTTTAAAGACTTTGTATGTGAAGGGAAAATCTTTCCACATGTACAGGGTGGTGTAGGTAAAGATGTTAAAATATTAAGAGACACAGGGGCGACTCAAACCCCAATGTTGGGAGATAGTGATATTTGTCGTTCGGAGGGAGTGTTGCAGGAGCAGGTAATAATAAGTGGGGTTCATGAAGATGCTAAATCTATTCTGTTGTGGAAGGTAAATTTAAGGAGCAGATAGAAGACGGGTGAAGTTATAGTTGGAGTGGTGGAAAACTGCCCATTGCAGAAGTTCAATTTATTCTGGGTAATGATATAGCTGGATCGCAAATGTGGGTGATGCCTATAGTAGTTGAGCAGCCTGTAGAAGTGTTTTCAACAGAAGTGCTACAGAAGGAACATCCTGGATTGTTTCCTGATTGTGTTATAACAAGATCAAAAGCCTATAGGAAAGAATAAAGTAAACAAGATATGCAGGCAGTTCAAAGGAAAGAAGAAGGTGTCAAAATCCAATTAGCTGGAAATGTATTTGATAACGTTGTTCAGGAAGAAGGAATGCAGTCAGTTCAGTTGAAATGTTCAACTCAAAGAGGTGAGTGGAGTTACTGAAAGATGATTTGCAATTAAAACAGTTATATCTGAAATCTTATTCAGAAACCAAAGCAAAATGTATACCAGTATCTTATTATCTTCGAGGGAATTTATTAATGACAAAATGATGATCGAATTACATCTCAGCAAATGAAAGATGGAGGGAGGTACATCAGATTGGTATCCCATTAAGGTATAGAAATGAGATTCTGAAGATTACTCATGAAATTCCAAAGGGGGGATATTTAGGAATTAGGAAAACACAGGAAAAGATACAGAGGTTTTCTTTTGGCCAGGATTGTATAGGGATGTCGTCAAATTCTGTAGAACCTGTCACATATGTCAAGTAACAGGAAAAGCAGAAGCAGTGATTAAGCATTTGAAGAATCTTTTACCAGGGTCATAGTGATTGTGTAGGACCCCTCCCTAAAACTAAAAGTGGAAATCAGTATTTATTGACAATAATGGATGTGTCTACCAGGTTTTCTGAAGTGATAGCTTTAAGAAATATTACAACTAAGAAGTTTGTGGAGGAGTTAATTAAATTTTTTACAAGATATGGTTTACCTAAAGAAATATAGTCAGATCAGGGATCAAACTTCATGTGACAGCTGTTTAAGGAAGTAATGGACAGTTTGAGGATAAAACAGCTTAAGTCAACAGCTTATCATCTGGAGTCATCAAACTTTAAAAACTATGGTAAGAGCATACTGTCAGGATTATGCACAGGATTGGGATGCAGGAATTGCATTTTTGTTATTTGCTATTAGAGACGCTCCTAATGCATCGAATGGTTTTAGCTCTTTTGAACTGGTTTATGGTCATGAGGTAAGGGGACCACTGAAACTGATTCATGAGAAATTGATGGGTCAAAATTCAGAAACTACTCTCCTGGATTACGTATCAAATTTCAGGGAAAGATTGAACAGAGCATGTGAGTTGGCTAGGGAACATTTAAAGATCTCACAGCAACAGAAGAAAGTGAAGGCAGGTAAGAAGGCTAAAATTTGCAGCTTTGTTTCTGGAGAGAAAGTATTAGTTTTATTACCAGTACTAGGGGATTCATTAAATGCTCATTACAGGAGTGAAGAGAAATTGAGTGAAGTAAATTATTTAACAAATACTCCAGTTAGAAGAAATAAGCAGAGGGTGTGTATGTAAAAAGTACTTTGACAGGGAAGAGGATCAAAAAGAGATATTAGTGATGGTGAATGATGAAAAAGAGGTAGAAGTGCAGGACTCTGAAACTGATTTTCCTCTAATCAAATTGGATAATGAAGGGGTGCTTGAAAATTTAAATGAAATATTGAGTCACCTTCCAAGCAAGTGCCAAAGTGACTTGGAAAAGCTATTGCAGTCACACAAACCTATTTGTGGAAATATGTTGGGAAAGACACACTTAGCTTTACATGTCGTATGTATAGAAATATCATCTTTGATAAGGAAACAACCTGATAAATTAAATCCAGCAAAGTTATCACAAACACAAAAAGAAATTGATTTCATGCTTCAAACTGATATCATTGAGTCTAGTTGCATTGAGTCTATTCGCAGTAACTGGAGTTTGCCTGTTGAACTGGTACTGAAACCGGATGGAACACAATGACTGTGTGTGGACAGTCAAAAAGTGAATGCAGTGACAAAAGCAGATTCATATTCCATACCATGTTTGGAGGATTGCATTGAGAAAGTGCGACAATCAAAACTTATCACAAAGATTGACTTGCTAAAAGAATATTGACAGGTACCATTGTCGGAGAGGGCAAAGGAGATATCAGCTTTGTAACAACAAGTGGACTATATCAGTTTAAAGTAATACCGTTTGGTAAGAAGAATGCACATGCAACATTTCAAAGACTGGTAAACAAAGTAATTGTGGGTCTAAGCAATTGTGCGGTTTATATTGATGATCTAATTGTTTTCAGTCAGAAGCGGGAGGAGCATTTGTAGCATCTGAAACAATTATTTACTCGACCACAAGAAGCTAATTTGGTGACAAACTTGGCTGAACGTGAATTTGTAAAAGTGCAAGGTTAGGCCATACAATTGGACATGGTAAGGTGACTTTGAGAGATGTGAATGTCAAGGCTATTGTGGATTTCCCAGTGCCTACAACAAAACGAGAAGGTTTGAGATTTCTGGGCATGAGTGGGTTTCACTGGAAATTTGTACCAAACTTAAGCTAAGTGGTTGCTTCACTGACTGAACTATTAAGAAAGAACTAGAAGTTTCAATGGACACTGGAGTGTCAGAAGCCATTTGATAGTTTGAAAACTGTTAATTACGACACCAGTTTTGGCACTTCCCAATTATGCCAAACAATTCAAGGTGGCCATTGACGCAAGCGATTTAGGCATTGATGCTGTACTGTTAGCCTGGCAGCGTCCTGTAGGCTGCTGATAATGGCCAATTTGGGGGTACACCATAGGCTGAGCAGGCCAGGCTGGAGGGAAGGCCACGGGACCAGGGCAGGCTGCAGGGTAGGCCACCGGGGTTGGTGGGGGGTTGGCCGTGCACCCCTTTGTTTTTCAGATGAATGCCTTGCTGCCCTCCTTCAGGAGGTGGCAGCATGGCAGGAGGTGTTGGTCCCCCAGGATGGGAGGAGGATGTCCCCCCAACATGACCAAATGTGCCTGGGAGGAGGTGGCGGAGATGCTGAGCCCCCGTGATGTGGTGTGGTGCACCTGGATCCAGCTGTAAGCACTTCAACGATTTGTTGCGCTCTGGCAGGGTGACTACCATGTTGGCATTGGGCACTTAACCCAGCAGGTAGCTTTGAGGCCCCCCCGCCACAAGTCTTACTGTCGTGACTGCATTGAATCATATGGGAGATTTTTCCTTTGCTGGGTGGTCAAGCTGATAGTGCCCATGCTTAGATCAGCCTGAGTGGTTCATGAGGAGATGAGTTCTCCCCTTTACCATGTGTTGCTCTTAGTTGCACGTGACTAGCCTGGGGGCAACCTGCAGGAGATGCAGCTAGGCGCATACTCAGGACTCCAGAACATGTCCTATTCAGGATGATGAGATGGTGGAAGGGAAGCATCAAGATGTCGTGGCAAAGAACCATCTGCTGCCGTCTATGCTGCATGTGGTTGCGCATTCTTGCTATGGGAGCAAATACCGTGTGGTTCTTAAAGTGATGTATGCAGCATATGTCCAAGGGGGTGGGGTTGGGAGCAGGCGTACTATCATTATGTGAGTGACCAGCTGTAGTGGGGAGAGGAGGTACTGGAGGCCTGATATGGCCCACTGTGGTTGGGGTGCGGTGTGCGCGTGCAGAGTCCATGTGTAATTTGCCGTAATGAATGGTGTTCTCTCTTTCTGAGGGGAAGAATGCTCACAATGCCTCGGAGCATGCGAGGACTGGAGGCAGCCAGGCACACCCCCTCATATTAATTCGCTTTGAGCAGGAGGCCCTTGAACTGGAGAGCTGGCGTGCACCCAGGTCAACTGGTGTCAATGAGGCTGTGGTGGAACGGCCAGGTATTTGAGGCCAACAGTGAGATCCGCAATCTCCTCCCAACATCCATAGCACTGATGATTGTAAAATTTGTTATTGTTGCAACATTGCTCAGTCACAGAGTGATAGAGTCAGAGGTGGGCAGCACAGAAAAAGGCCCTTCGGCCCATCAAGTATGCGTGGGTCAAACACATACCTAACTATTCTAATCCCATTTTCTAGCACTAGGCCCATAGTCTTGTATGCCATGGCATCGCAAGTGCACATCCAAACAATTATTACATGTTATGAGGGTTTCTGTGTCTACCACCCTTTCAGGCAGTGCATTCCACATTCCCAACACACTCAAAGAACAAAACAAAGAACAAAGAAAAGTACAGCACAGGAACAGGCCCTTCAGCCCTCCAAGCCTGCGCTGATCATATTGCCGTCAACTAAAACATTTTGCACTTCCGGAGTCCGTATCTCTCTATTCCCATCCTATTCATATATTTGTCCAGCTGCCTCTTAAACATGACTATCATACCTGCTTCCACCACCTCCTTTGGCAGCGAATTCCAGACACTCACTACCCTCTGCGTAAAAAACTTGCCCCGCACATCTCCTCTATAGTTTTCTCCTCTCACCTTAAATCTATGTCCCCAAGTAATCGACTCTTCCACCCTGGGGAAAAAGCTTCCATGTCACTCATAATTTTGTAAACTTCAATCAAGTCGGCCCTCAATTTCCGTCGCTCTAGAGAGAACAATCCGAGTTTCTCCAACCTCTCCTCATAGCTAATAACCTCCAGACCAGGCAGCATCCTGGTAAACCTCCTCTGCGTCCTCTCCAACGCCTCCACATTCTTCTGGTAATGTGGTGACCAGAATTGCACGCAATATTCCAAATGTGGCCTAACCAAGGTTCCATACAGCTGCAGCATGACTTTCCAGCTTTTATACTCAATAGCCCTGCCGATGAAGGCAAGCATGCCATATGCCTTCCTGACTACCTTATCCACCTGCGTTGCCACTTTCAGTGACCTGTGGACCTGTACACCCAGATCTCTCTGCCCGTCGATGCACTTAAGGGTTCTACCATTTACTGTATAATTCCTGCCTGTATTAGACCTTCCAAAATGCATTACCTCACATTTGTCCGCATTAAACACCATCTGCCATTTCTCTGCCCAATTCTCCAAACGATCTATATCTCGTTGTATCCTTTGACAATCCTCTTCACTATCTGCAACTCCTCCAACCTTAGTGTCATCTGCAAACTTACTAATTAGCCCAGTTACATTTTCCTCCAAATCATTTATGTATACTACAAACAGCAAAGGTCCCAGCACTGATCTCTGCGGAACTCCACTAGTCATAGCTCTCCATTCAGAAAAACACCCTTCCACTGCTACCCTTTGTCTTCTATGACCAAGGCAATTCTGTATCCATCCTGCCAGCTCACCTCTGATCCCGTGTGACTTTACCTTTTGTACCAGTATGCCATGAGGGACCTTGTCAAAGGCCTTACTGAAATCCATGTAGATAACATCCACTGCCCTTCCGTCGCCAATCATCTTTGTCACTTCCACGAAAAACTCGATCAAGTTAGTGAGACACGACCACCCCTTCACAAAATCGTGCTGCCTCTCACTAAAAATGCCCATTTGCTTCCAAATGGTAGTAAATCCTGTCATGAAGAATCTTCTCCAATAATTTCCCTACCACTGACGTAAGGCTCACCGGCCTGTAATTTCCTGGATTATCCCTGCTACCCTTCTTAAACAATGGAACAACATTGGCCATTCTCCAGTCCTCTGGGACCTCACCCATAGCCAGTAAGGATACAAAGATTTCTGTCAAGATCCCAGCAATCTCCTCCCTTACCTCCCTCAGTACTCTGGGGTACATCCCATCTGCTCCAGGGGACTTATCCACCTTAATATTCTTCAAGACACTTAACACCTCCTCTTTTTTGATCTCAACATGATCCAGGCTATCTACACACTCTTCCCTAGACAAATCGATCACTAAATCCTTCTCTTTGGTGAATACTGATTAGAAGTATTCAATTAGTATCTCTTCCATTTCTTCTGGCTCCACACACAGATTCCCACCTCTGTCCCTGAGTGGGCCTACCCTTTCCCTGGCTACCCTCTTGCTTTTTACAAATGTATAAAGGCCTTGGGATTTTCCTTAATCCTGGTTGCCAGTGACTTTTCATGACCCCTTTTAGCCCTCCTGACTCCTTGCTTAAGTTTCTTCCTACTTTCTTTGTATTCTCCACGGGCTTCATCTGTTCCCAGCCTTCTAGCCCTTACGAATGCTTCCCTTTTCTTTTTGACTAACCTCATAATATCCAAGGTTCCTGAAACTTGCCATGCTTATCCTTCATCCTAGCAGGAACATGCCAGTCCTGAATTCTTATCAACTGATGTTTGAAAGCCCCCCACACGTCAGTTGTTTATTTGCCCTCAAACATCCACCTCCAGTCTAGATTCCTCAGTTCTTGCCTAATATTGTTATAATTAGCCTTCCCCCAATTAAGCACCTTAACCCAAGGACTCCTGTTATCCTTATCCACCAGTACCTTGAAACTTACTGAATTATGGTCACTTTTCCCGAAATGCTCTCCTACTGAAACTAAAACCACCTGGCCGGATTCATTCCCTAATACCAGGTCCAGTGTTGCCCCTTCCCTAGTTGGACTATCTACATATTGTCTCAGGAAGCCCTCCTGAATGCACCTTACAAATTCTGCACCATCCAAACCCCTAGCACTAAATGATTTCCAGTCAATATAGGGAAAGTTAAAATCACCCACCACAACAACTCTATTGCTTTTACATCTTTCCAAAATCTGCCTACATAACTGTTCCTCAATCTCCCACTGGCAATTGGGAGACCTATAGTAAACCCCCAACATTGTGACTGCACCCTTCCTATTCCGCAGCTCTACCCATATTGCCTCGCTGCATGAGCCCACCGAGGTGTCCTCCTGTCATACAGCTGTGATATTCCCCTTAACCAGCAGTGCAACTCCCCCACCTCTTCTACATCTCTCTCTATCCTGCCTGAAACATCTAAATCTTGGAACATTTAGCTGCTAATCCTGTCCATCCTTCAACCAAGTCTCTTTAATAGCAATAACATTATAGTTCCAAGAACTAATCCAAGCTCTAAGCTCATCTGCCTTGCCTGTTATACTTCTTGCATTGAAATAAATGCATTTCAGACCCCCAGTCCCACTGTGTTCAGGAATTTCTCCCTGCCTGCCCTTCCTCTTAGTCCTACTGGCCATATTCACTGGTTCCCAGACATTTATTTCACCTGCTGACCTATTGCTCTGGCTCCCATCCCCCGCCATACTAGTTTAAACCCTCCCGAGTGACACTAGCAAACCTCGCAGCCAGGATATTGGTGCCCCTCCAGTTTAGATGCAACCCGTCCTTCTTGTATAGGTCCCACCTGCCCCGGAAGAG
The DNA here is from genome assembly GCF_017639515.1 of Carcharodon carcharias. Lineage (NCBI taxonomy): Eukaryota > Metazoa > Chordata > Chondrichthyes > Lamniformes > Lamnidae > Carcharodon > Carcharodon carcharias. Next base: position 116,871,806 of record NC_054467.1, read on the forward strand.
ATCCCACTGATCCAGATATTGGAAACCCTCCCTCCTACACCATCTGTTCAGCTACATGTTCAGCTGCACTATCTTCCTATTTCTAGCCTCACTGGCACGTGGCACAGGGAGAAATCCTGAGATTACAACCCTGGAGGTCCTGTTTTTTAACTTTCTGCCATCTCCCTTAACTCCCGCTGCAGGACTTCGTCACTCTTCCTGCCTATGTCGTTAGTACCAATGTGTACCACAACCTCTGGCTGTTCTCCCTCCCCCTTCAGAATGTCCCGTATCCAATCAGAGACATCCTGGACCGTGGCACCAGGGAGGCAACATACCATCTTGGTGTCTCTTTCACGACCACAGAAGCGCCTATCTGAGCCCCTGACTTTAGAGTCCCCTATGACAATTGCTCTTCTGTGCTTTGACCCCACCTGCTGAACAACAGAGACAGCCGTGGTGTCACTGCTCTGTCTACTGCTGTTGTTTTCCCCTGATAGGCCATCTCCCCCAATAGTATCCAAAATGGTATACCTGTTAGAGAGGGGGACAGCTACATGGGATTTCTGCACTGACTGCCTGCCCCTTCTAGCGATCACCCATCTATCTGTCTGTACCTTGGGTGTGACCACGTCTCCAAAACTCCTGTCTATGACGCTTTCCGCCACCTGAATGCGCCAACCGATCCATGCGATCCGTGAGGAGCTGCAATTGGGTACACTTCCTGCAGATGTAGTTGTCCGGGACTCTGTGTGCAAAAGTTACTCATCACGTCCCCTGTAAACCTCCTGCCCATTACCTTAAATCTATGCCCCCGGTTACTGATCCCTCTGCCAAAGGGATAAGTTCCTTTTTGTCTATCCTATCTATGCCCCTCATAAGTTAATACACCTCAACCATGTCCCCCCTCAATCTCCTCTGCTCCAGGGGAAATAACCCCAGTCTATGCAATCTCTCCTCATAACTAAAACTCTCCAGGCCAGGCAACATCCTGGTAAACATCCTCTGCACTCTCTCTAGTGCAATCACATCCCTCCCATAATGCACATTTCAGAACTGCATGCATTACTGTAGCTGTGGCCTAAGCAGCGTTTTCTACAATTCGAACATTAGCCCCTGCTCCTATATTCTAGGCCTCGGCTAATAACGGTAAGTATGCCATATGCCTTCTTAAACACCTGACGCACCTGTCCTGCTATCTTAAGGGACCAATCAACATGCACACCAAGGTCCCTCTGATCCTTGTTACTTCCCACGGTCCTATCATTCATTATGTATTCCCGTGCCTTGTTTGTCCAGCCCAAGTACATCACCTCACACTTATCCACATTAAATTCCATTTGGCATTCATCAGCCCATCAGACCAGCCCGTCCATATCCTCTTCACTAGTTACTGCTCCACCAATGTTCGTGTTCATTGGTTCTGGAAGCAAGACCACATAATGAGCCAGGGAGAAAGGGATGAAGTTTGTCACTGTGTGCACGCTAACTGATCCACTGTCCTTGTTGTTCCTTTCAGCATCTTCAGAGCACAGCCGGCAGGAGAAGCTGCAGATGTCCCTCTCACACCTGAGGACCCTCAAGTCTCACCAGCGTCACACCATTTCTGCAAGGCAGGCACCAATGCAGATACTAGCACATTGGTGGGCATTGGAACATTGGCTAGTGTCCCGGGGCACAGTGGAGAGGGTACTTCACAATTGCTGGAGGAGCCGGCAGAGACGGAGAGTGCCCATAGCATCAGCAGTCGGAGGACTGCAGGGAACCAGGCACATGTTTAGTCAGTGCCTGATGATTTGCCTCTGGAGTCGTCCGCGTCATAGCAGCTGCAGGAAATGTGGCCGGGTGTGCGGGAACATCTGGGAGTGATACGCGAGACTGTGCTTCGCTTAGTGTCTGTGGTGGAGGAGCCCATATGGAACATCACTGATGCAATGAGCCTCATGGCAGAGCGTCATGCCTCCTCTATGGAGAGAGTGGTGACTCTCATGGACAGCCTCCTCCAGGAGACCCGTCAGGGCTTCCTGGGGATGTGCTCGGACTAGCAAGCCCTCACAGCACTGGCCACAGCTGGTCAGTGCCAGTGTGGGAGATATTCTGGGCATCAAGCTTCCCAGCTTGTTGCCCATCCATCCACGGTGAGAAGGGAGGTCCGAAGCGACCTCACGTCGGCGCAACAACTGCCTGTCATCTCTGTGGGTACCCCTCAGGGCACTCCGGATGAGGGCAGCAGCTCCTCTGCCCCTCTTCCCAGTGACCGTATCATCCGATGAGGCTGCGACGACTGGGGAGATGCCAGCTGTGGAACTGGCAGATCCCTCCCAGGCGGGGCCAGCACAGGCTCCACGGGCCAGAGGACGACCGCGAAGGTTATTGAGGCCAACAGGACAGCAGGGTCAGCAGGCTGGCTCAGATGCCACTCCCAGCGAGGGGACAGCACCAAGATGTAGCACCTGCAAATGGAAACATAAGGGACATTAGGCACACCACAGGTTTCTCACTGGTGCTTTTGTGTTGGCCTGAGATTAGTTCCTTAGAATTTCCTTTTGGTTGCTTACAGTATTGTTTTACAATTGGGATAACTTCTGATTTGAAAATTAAAATTCAGATTTGCGACCATGGCTGAGGGTGGCTCATTTGTTCTGCATGTGTATGTTTAAGAAAACTGTCATGAGTGTTTATTTGGACATTCAAATTTATGTGCAAGGCTCTTAGTTCCTGCTGATGACCTGGCAGATTTTGCACTTAGGTGTCAAATATGGATGCGCCAGGTAAGGCTGGTCCTGCTGATCCATTTATGTTGAGCTAGCTGAATGTTCGTTAGGTTAAAGCCTCCCGGGTTTCCCTGCCTCCTTGGTGTAGTCCTGGGTCAGCGTCTGCCACCTCAGCATTCTCCTGTGCATGCTCATCCTCGGAATCACTGCTTGACTCATCGTGTGCAGACACAGCCACTGCATCGATGTCTTCATCGTCCACTGCATCCCCCCTTTCCAGCTCAAGATTGTGGAGAGTGCAGCATGCTACCACTGTTATGGACACATGGTCTAGGGGGCCCCCAATGCGTATCTTGAGAAGACCAATGGCTCTCTCCACCACAGCCCTTGTGGAAGGGTGACTCCTATTGTACCGCTGCTCAGCTTCTGTTCTTGGATGGCAGAGAGGTGTCAAGATCCACCTTCTGAAGGGATAGCCCTTGTCACCCAGCAGCCATCCATGCAGTCGGGCTGGAGCACTGAAGAACTCCGGCATCTGGGAGTGTCTGATGATATAGGCGTTGTGGGAGCTGCCTGGGTACCTTGCACAGACTTGTAAAATCAGCATCCTGTGGTCACACACTATCTGCACATTCATGGAGTGGGAGCCCTTCTTGTTGTCAAAGGCACCGGGCTCACTTGCTGGTGCCTTGATGGCCACATGTGTACAGTCAATTGCACCCTGGACGCGGGGGAAGCCAGCAATGGCCACGAAGCCTCTGGCTCACTGTGCCTGACTTGCCTGGTCACAGCGGAAGTGGATGAAGGTCAATGCACACCTGAACAGAGCGTCTGTGACCTGCTTGACGTAAGTGTGGATAGCTGATTGGGAAACACCACAAAGATCACCCACCGAGCCCTGGAAGGAGCCAGAGACATAGAAGTTGAGGTTAGCTGTGACCTTCAGAGCCACTGGCATGGGGTGTCCACCCACACAGTTAGCAGAGATCTCAGGCCCAATCATCTGACAGATATCATTCATTGTCTCCTTTGACAGTCGGAGCTTCCTTCGGCACTGCACCTCAGTCATATTGAGGTAGCTGCTTCGCTAACTGTATATCCTGGCAGTAGGATAGTGGCATTTTCTGCGGCCCCTTCCACCTTGGACTACCTCTTGGCCCTGTGCCCCTTGTGCCTGCGCCTATACTCCCAAAGGTGGCTCCACTGGAGGCTGAATGTGCACTCCTGGCCTCCTCCTCCTTCCAGCCCTCCCTTTCTCCTCAGAGCAGCTGCCTCCAGTGGACATGTCAGACCCCATACCCAGGTTAAGAGGAGGCTTCCTGAAAGCTACAGGCCCACAAAAGATTCCTGACTGCAGAGTGCTGACCTGAAGGTTAGAAGTACACAGAATGCTGCTGGGATGTGTTCTGAACTACTGCAGATCACACAGGCAAGTTTAAAATACTTTCTCCAATAAATGCTCCACAAAGCAGATTGATGACCCCACTGGGCCCTCTTATCCCACCCGTGGATGAGGCTCACAGAAAAGTCTCCTACCCGCTTGCCCATTGTGCCCATGCGCCGACCCAAATACCGCACTGGCGCCTATAAATCACCGTCGATTGAAGACTAACAGGCCTTAACTGGCCCGTTAATTAATGGCAGGTGCATGTCGGTCTTCATTGTGCGCTCGCCCAGTGAAATATCGTGATGACGCATGGTGATGTCAGGACGCTCGCCTGACATCACCACATGTCAGTTTACGTGCAGACGTGCGGGGGGCTGAAAATTCTGTCCTTTGAGTTTGGTGCATTGCAGCATTTTGAAATTCATGTTGCAAACAATTCATCAGAAACAATCGTTTATACAGACCATAATCCTTTGAAGTTTTTGGACAAATTTCGAGGCAAAAGTGCAAAGCATTTCAGGTGGAGTCTATTATTACAACCATTTAATCTACGTGTTACCCATACTGCTGGAAGACAAAATCTGTTCGCAGATGCACTATCGAGAATTTGAAGCTTGGTGGAAAATGGGACATTTAAAAAAAACCTGAACACTGAATTGGAGTGATTTCTGTTGATACCAAGGACTTATATATATATATATATATATATATATTAATGCATGCATCTGGTAATGTAATAGGGTAATAAGTATAGGAAATAGTGTGAGATGGGTTACTAAAATGAAGCTGTCTTTTAGAATTATGACGGTTCATTTTTTGATAAGGAGGGGGATGACATGAAGCTATTAAGGTATATAATATTTTAGAAAATATTTTTCTTTTAAAATAAAGGCTTAGTTTGTGAGTATGTCTTAATTGGATTAAAGCCAGCTAGTCTGGGTGCTTTGATATGTACTAGTTTGAGATGTAAACAGAGAGGTAGCGTGCATTTGCATTTTTTGAATAGAGCATTCAAGAACTGGGGTGAAAACTTGACACCTTTCTAGCAGATACCAATCCATATGTTTATATTACTAATAAAATTGGTACTATGAAAGGGGTGTCATTGTTAAAAAGTGAAGTTCAGAGAGGTTGTTGATATAATGAGAATTAACATTCAATGAGGCTGGTAGGTATAACTTCAGTAGCTAAAAACAAAAACATAGAGATAAAAACAAAAAAACTGCGGATGCTGGAAATCCAAAACAAAAACAGAATTACCTGGAAAAACTCAGCAGGTCTGGCAGCATCGGCGGAGAAGAAAAGAGTTGACGTTTCGAGTCCTCATGACCCTTCGACAGAACTTGAGTTCGAGTCCAGGAAAGAGCTGAAATATAAGCTGGTTTAAGGTGTGTGTGTGGGGGGCGGAGAGATAGAGAGACAGAGAGGTGGAGGGGGTTGGTGTGGTTGTAGCGACAAACAAGCAGTGATAGAAGCAGATCATCCAAAGATGTCAACAACAATAGTACAATAGAACACATAGGTGTTAAAGTTAAAGTTGGTGATATTATCTAAACGAATGTGCTAATTAAGAATGGATGGTAGGGCACTCAAGGTATAGCTCTAATGGGTTTTTTTTTATTTTATATAATGGAAATAGGTGGGAAAAGGAAAATCTTTATAATTTATTGGGAAAAAAAAAAGAAGGGGGAAACAGAAAGGGGGTGGGGATGGGGGAGGGGAGGGGGGAGTCCCCTCCCCCATCCCCACCCCCTTTCTGTTTCCCCCTTCTTTTTTTTCCCAATAAATTATAAAGATTTTCCTTTTCCCACCTATTTCCATTATATAAAATAAAAAAAAAACCCATTAGAGCTATACCTTGAGTGCCCTACCATCCATTCTTAATTAGCACATTCGTTTAGATAATATCACCAACTTTAACTTTAACACCTATGTGTTCTATTGTACTATTGTTGTTGACATCTTTTGATGATCTGCTTCTATCACTGCTTGTTTGTCGCTACAACCACACCAACCCCCTCCACCTCTCTGTCTCTCTATCTCTCCGCCCCCCACACACACACCTTAAACCAGCTTATATTTCAGCTCTTTCCTGGACTCGAACTCAAGTTCTGTCGAAGGGTCATGAGGACTCGAAACGTCAACTCTTTTCTTCTCCGCCGATGCTGCCAGACCTGCTGAGTTTTTCCAGGTAATTCTGTTTTAACTTCAGTAGCTTTCAGGTATACAGGCAGAGGCAATGTAAGATCAAAAGGTAGCTGCAAGTCTCCAACTGGCTCCACAGTGAAAAGAGCCTCATTTTCAATTTGTAACGTGAAAATGCTTTGCCTGGAGTTTGGTTAAGTTTATGGGTTGTTGTTGCCTTAATGGAGATTAGTTTAGGAATTTGTTAAAAGTTATGATAATAGTAATTTGTAGCCATGTGTACATATATTTTAACCAGTGTAAATTAATAAAATGTTTCAATTAGTTAATGTAAAGCCTCGAGAACAAATGGTCTGACTCCTGAGTTTAGAGTCGCATCTCAAACATAACTCTGAAAATTATTGGGCATGACAGTTGTTTAAAGTTTCCCTCCGGGATTTTTAAATAACTCCGCTTTACCAACTGCATCGATCATAACAATGGCTGTCCTCTTTTGGAGGGTGTGGGCACTAACCATCGCTGCCACTGCTTCCCATGCTGGATTTGTCAGCTTGGGTGAGGTTCTTTGCCCAGAGCCGGGGTAGAGAACTTTGCGGCAGGTATCCACTGTGTCAAGCAGATGCTTGAGGAAGGCATCACTAAATTTGGGTGCAGCCTTTGGCTGCCATCAATTCCCAGCAGCTTCCTATCTGTTGAACAGTGCCAGCGCTGTGCAGGGGCGACCTTTAAACATGGTGCCTGGATTACTGAAGGCCTGGTGTCATGGCGAGGCGGCGGAATCAGTGGCCACCCCACCAGCAAACCAACGTAAAACATGTACCTCTCAATTTTTTTGAACAAATTGACATACTATATGGCCAGCATTGCTGTCTGCGGGTCACATGCCGATTTTCCTGCCCAATATCAGGCTTTGTCAATTTCTGGGATGATTCTGCAATGAACACAATGAGGCGCAGGCTGATGGGTGAGCAAGACTGGCTTTCCCTCCCAGCCACCAACTGAGGGACTTAAGTGGGCAATTAATCCCGATGCCTCTGGGACAGTTTAAAAATTTCAAAGGGCTGGAAGGGGGAGAGAATAGGAGTGTGCTTGTCAGCAATTAACAACCTCTTCAGATCCCCAAGGAGATGGTTAAGGGGCCTGTTTGTTCCTGAATACCATTTTTGAATATGTTTCCTGGCAAGCCCGACCAGTCTTGTATACTTCAGCTATTGGTTCACCGCGGGGCTCAAATAAATCTCTCTGCGGTTGTCTTAGAAACAAATTTGTGAAGTCAACAATCACTGGTACAAGAACTGGTCCTTACCCTATTGTGGAAAGTAGTTGTTTGCCTCATTCCAACTCCATGGCCTTCCCAGGAGCTGCCTGCTTTAATCAGCAAGGCAGTGGCAGGCCCTAATATGCCTGCCGCTTGTCTGTGTCACTGATGTCAGGCAGGCAGTTCCTGTTGCTCTGAGGTGCTTGGCACCTCTAATTGGCTGCCGAGCTTGCCTTTTAGCCAACAAGGCTACGTATATTTAAAAATCGTGTTGGGAGGAGTCTGATGCAGCTCAGCCATGGGGCTGGGTCCTGGAGCTCATCCAGGTGTTAGGCTCCCTATCCCACATTCAAAATCTGGCCTTTAGCGTAGGATGGAATGTGAGTGGCAGAATTTCAAATGATTATTAGTTTATAGACAGGTGGATGTTAGGAGATCAGCACGGAGGATGGTGGAAAAATCAAGGTGTTGGTTCCCCCCCATGCAGACTTGAGGCACTAAATGGGGAAGAGAGACCTTTGGCCATCTAATTCTCCCAGTGGAAAAGCCTGCTCCATTGGAGAATGATTAGCATGGTGCAGTGGGCTGTGGGTGGAAATCGAGTGCCTCAGAGCAGCTTGCAGGCTCCTAAGGCAGGTTGTGGGTGGCGGAGTGGGGGCTGCATGGTGAGGAGCTGAAATAGCAGCAGTCTAGGTTAGCCTTGTGGAGTCTGAGATATGTCTGCATATCCCGGCCTCATGAATATACAACAAAACCTACCCAAGGGCTCTTAATTGGCTAAATATTCAGGCAATACTGGGTAAGCTGTGCGCAGCGCACACTCCCCTCAGTACTCTCTTACATATGAATATACGAACTGGGAGCAGGAGTAGGCCATTCAGCCCCTCGAGTTTGCTCTGCCATTCAATAAGATCATGGCTGACCATTTTAACATCAACTTCACATTCCTGCCTTCCCTAATAACCTTTCACCCTCTTGCTTATCAAGAATCTATCCAGCCCTGCCTTAAAGATATTTAAATATTCTACTTCAACTAACATTTGAAGAAGAGAATTCCAAAGTCTCACAACCCTCTGAGAGAAAACATCTTTCCTCATCTCTGTCCTAAATGGGTGACCCCTTATTTTCAAACAGTGACCCCTAGTTCTAAATTCTCCCAAAAGAGGAAACATCCACTCCGTATCCACCCAGTCAAGACCCCTCAGGATCTTATATATTTTAATCATTGTCTCTTACTCTTCTAAACTCCAGCAGATACAAGCCTAGCCTGACCAGCCTTTCCTCATTAGACAACCTGCCCATCCCAGTTATTAATCTGGCAACCCTACTTTGAGCTGCTTCTAATGTAATTACATCTTTCCTTAAGTACAGAGACCAATACTGTACACAGTCCTTAAGATGTGGTCTCACCAATGCCCTGTATAACTGAAGCATAACCTCTGTACTCTTGTATTCAAATCCCCTCGCAATAAATTATACTATTCAATTAGCTTTCCTAACTGCTTTCTGCACCAACATATTAACCCTTTGCAATTCAAATACTAGGACAGCCAGGTCCCTCTGCATCTCAGAGCTGTGCAAGTTCTCATAGTTTAGATAATATGCTTCTTTTTTAATTGTCCTGCCAAAATGTACAGCTTCACATTTTCCCACATTACTTGCCATTTGCCAGATTTTTGCCCACTCACCTAACCTATCTATATCCTTTTGTGGACCTTCTTATGTCCTCTTCACAACTCACTTTCCTGCCTATCTTTGTGTCATTAACAAATTTAGCAACCATGCCACTGGTTCCTTCATCCAAATCATTTATATAAATTGTAAAGAGTTTAGGTCCCAGTAGTGATCCCTCTGGCACACCACTCATAACATCCAGAAAATGATCTAATGATGTCTACTCTTTGTTTCCTTTCAGCTAGCCAATCTTCTATCCATGCCAATATGTTACCCCTACACCATGAACTTTTATTTTCCACAATAATCTTTGACGTGGCATCATATCAAATACTTTCTGAAAATCTAAGTACAGTATATCCACCAGTTCCCCTTTATCCACAGCACAGGTTACTTCTTCAAAGAACTCCAATAAATTGGTTAAACCAATAAATTGGCTAAACATAATTTCCCTTTCACAAAATCATGTCGGCTCTGCCTGATTACTTTGAATTTTTCTAAATGCCCTGCCATAACGTCTTTAATAATAGCTCCTAACATTTTCCCAAAGACAGATGTTAAGCTAACTGGCCTGTTGTTCCCTGTTTTCTGCTTCCCACCTTTTTTGAATAAAGGAGTTACATTCACTATTTTCCAATCCAATGGAACCTTCTCCAAATCTAGTCATTTTGGAAAATTAAAATCAATGCATCAACTATCTCAATAGTCACCTCTTTTAAGACCATAGGATGAAATCCATCAGGACTCCAGGATTTGTCAATCTGCAGTTGCAACAACTTACTAAGTACCACTTCCCTGGTGATTCTAATTTTCTTGAGTCCTGTCTCCTCTCCAATTCCTGATTTACAGCTATTTCTGTGAGGTTCCTTGTATCCTCTATAGTGAAGACCAATGCAAAATATTGGTTCAATTCATCTGCCATCTCCTTATTTTCCATTATTAATACACCAGACTCACTTTCTAAAGACCCAATGCTTACAATGTTAAATTTTCTTTTTAAAATATCTATAGAAACTCCTGCTATCTGTCTTAATACTTCTAGCCAGCTTCCTCTCATACTCTAAATTTTGCCTCCTTATTCATTTTTGTGTCATTCTTTGTTGTTTTTTTATACTCTGTCCAATCTTCTGACCTGCCACTCATCTTTGTGCAATTATATGCTTTTTCTTTAAGTTTGATATTACCTTTAACTTTCTTGGTTAACCACAGATGGTGGACCGTCCCCTTGGATTTTTTCTTTCTCATTGGAATGTATCTATTCTTTGCATCCCGAAATATCCCCTTAAATGTCTGCCACTGCACCTTTATTGACCTATCCCTTAATGTAAATTGCCAATTCACTTTTGTTAGCTCTGCTTTCATGCTCTCATGCCTTATTTAATTTTAAAATACAACCCCTATACTCACACTTCTCTCCCTCAAACTGAATGTAAAGTTCAATATATTATGATCACTGCTACCTAGGGATGCCTTCACTATGAGTTCATTAATTAATCTTATCTTATTGCCCAATGCCAGGTCTAGTGTAGCCTGCCCTCTGGTTTCCTCCAGAATGTGCTGTTCTAAGAAACTATCCCAAAAACATTCAATGAATTCATCATCTATGCTTCCTTTGCCCATCAGATTATCCCAGTCTATATTTAAATTAAAATCCCCCATGATAATTGTTGTACCTTTCTGACAAGCTCCCATTATCTCTTCCTTTATACTCTGTCCTACCATGTGATTACTGTTAGGGGGCTGAACATCACTCCCACAAGCGATTTCTTGCCTTTATCATTCTTCATCTCAACCCAAACCATTTCTATATCCTGGATCCCTGAACTTAGCTCATCCCTCTCTATTGTGCTAATGTCGTCTCTAATTGACAGAACTACCCCTCCACCTTTTTCTAGCTTCCTGTCCTTCCTAAATATCTCATTCCCTTCAATATTCAGGTCCCAATCTATGTTACCCTGCACCATGTCTCTGTAATGGCTATCAGATCGTACTTATTTATCTCTAGTTGCACTATCAGCTCATCTGTTTTGATTTGAATGCTATGTGCATTCAGATATATAGCCTTAAATTTTGTCCTTTTATTATTTTTGTAACCTATAGCCTTATCTGTTGATTCAATCTTAGATTTATATTCTCTGTTGCTTCCTGATACGGTCTCTTTATCATTTCCCAGATTAGTATCTTCCTGCCTTACCTTGTCTCTACTCTATAATATACCAATCTGCCCACATTTGATCCTTTGCCTCCACTATTTAGTTTAAAACCCTCCCTACTTCCCTAGTTATGCAGTTCGCAAGAACGTTTGTCCCAGAACAGTTCAGGTGTAGACCATCCCAACAGTACAGACCCCCACTTTCCCCAGTACTCAAACTGGAACCCACTTTTCACACACCAGTCTTTGAGCCACGTATACATCTCTCTAATCTTATTTGTTCTATGCCAATTTACATGCGGCTCAGGTAATAATCCAGAGATTATTACATTTGATTTTTTGCTTCTTAATTTGGTGCCTAGCTCCTCATACTAACGATGCAGAACCTCTTTCCTTGCACTACCTATGTCGCTGGTACCTATGTGGACCATGGCAACTGGATGCTCCACTTTCCACTGTAAGTTCCTCTCCAGCCCGAACCCTGGCACTGGGCAGACAGCCCAGCCATTTGGACTCTCGCTCTTTGCTGCAGTGAACAGTGTCAATCTCCCTCACTATACTGTCTCCTACTGCCACCACATTCCTTTTTGCTCCCCCCAACTTCACTGGCTTTCTGTACCATGGTGCCATGGTCAGCCTGCTGATCCACCCTGCAGACTTTGCTTTTGTCCACACAGGTTGTGAGCACCTCAAAGCTGTTTGACAATTGCAAAGTCTGTGTCTCCTCCACTCCTATCTGCTCAGTCCCATTACCTGCCTCGTTCACAGTCACATCGTCCTGTCCCTCACTGCTGACCAAAACAGACAGCCCTATTCTGAGAAGTGTGCCCATCTCCTGGAACAAAGTGTCTAGGTTTCTTCCCCTCCCTTATATTGCCCAATGTCTGCAGTTCGGCTTCCAGATTAATACTGCTGATCCAGAATGCCTCTGGTCGCTTACACTTTCTGCAGGCATGTTTGTCATTGATCACCTTGGCGTCCAAAAGTACCCACATCCTACAGCTGCAACACAGACCCATCCTGCTGTTATTACTTAAGCTATTTTGTTAATTTAATTACTTTCTTAATTAACTTAGAATAATTCCTATGTATATTACAATATACTGTGCTTATTAAATGCTAGTACCACTCATAACGGTAAACAGGATCTTATGTCTGTTATAGGATCCTAGTTAAAAGGGCCTGGTGCCTGACTCCGGGTGAACCAACCGCAATGTGTCACATATCAAGAGATAAACTCTTGAAAAGGCAGGAGAATGGCACTAAGTCAAATACTCATTCGGACAGCCTGTGCAGACATGATGGGCCGAATGGCCTCCTTCTGCGTTGTAACATTCTGTGATTCTGTGAAAATCAAGCAATTTGGTATAAAAGTCATGAGTTGCTTTCCTTTCAAGCATTAGCCAATAAAGATTAATAGTTGGATTAGAAATTTTATAAGTGACTTATTTAACTTCTAACAGGTCAGACTTCTTTGCAAAAATTATATTATTGCGTCTGAAAATGCTTTACCAAAAACTATTAACGGGGTGCTACAAATGGAACACGAAGATCCCAGTCTCCATTCCTGGCTGATCCTCATCCAAGATCTGCACACAAGCACTTCCTGCAGGAGTGTTGGTTTATAAGCAGGACTAGGAATTACAGTGATTTTTAATGTCTCCAACTCTGCGATTCTGGTACCGATACTGGCATCCCCACCATTACCCTGACCCACTGACCACAGCCACAATTTTGAAAGGTGCACTACCAACCTGTTTCTGCTGAGAGGGAAACCTCAAAATATCTCTTCCCCAAGTCTAAGCGTGACTTAGGTGTAGATAAGAGTACTGTGGTGAAGATGAAAACAAGTGGTCTTAATGGTTGCATTATTTTTAAAGCAGGGACGTAGCAGAGTATGTAAAAAGAAAGGCAGACTCTATATCGGCAGTAATAAAGAGAGAAAATGCTGGAAATACACAGTAGGCCTGGCAGCATCCATGGAGAGAGAAACACTGTTCATATTTCAGGTCAGTGACCTTTCATCAGAATGGGGAAAAGTCAGAGTCTTCCAGTATCTGCAGTATTTTGCTTCTGTCTGTGTTCGCAGTGTTCATTTCTAAGTGTAACCAAATGACCTATAGTAGCTGCAATAGTCTTTTTTGAAGTGATTGAATTAAATGTGCTTTCATGGCTTTCCTGGATCAGTAGCTATATTTGCTAGCTTTGATTTTGAAAAATATAAAACTTTGAATGGTAACATGAAGTTGCCAATAGAACAATTTTCAATACTGACATTTACAATGACCTCATGTCAATGCAGCAGATGATTTATATCTTCAAACAAATGTGATTCATCTATGTAAGCATAGATGGTGCATTTGTTGATTGCTTTTAACAGTACAATTTTTACTCTACATTGCGGCCTCTCATAGTTGCACAAAACACAGAACATAAACTGTAAGAGAATGTTCCTTAATCATATAGTTCTTAATGCTAGGATATTTTAATTGTTAAAAGTTTTAATTGTATTAGCACTAAATTGTAACCTAGTATTTTAAGAACATGCAGGGTAGATTTAAACTCTTGGAAAGGAATGGGCAGACAGGAGGCAGATGATCAAAGCCACTTCAAAGGCAAGGCCTCGTTACCATGTCAACGACAAACTGCATACCCCAAACAGACATCCTGCTGCAGTGCATCGGCTCTGTTTACCCGCTGTCTGCCATGACTCAGGTCATTTGCCTCTGAGTCAGAAGCTGTGTGGGTTTGAGTTCCACTCCAGAGACATAAGCACAAAGATGTAGGCTGACATTTCAGTGCAGTTCCAAGTACCGCACTGTCGGAGGTGACGTATTTTGGATGGGACGTTAAATCGAGGTCTTGTCTGCTCCTTTAGGAGGACATTAAAGATTCTATGACACTATTTCAAAGAAGAGCAGGAAGTTATCCCTGATGTCCTTGCCATTTATCCCTCATTCAGCATCACTAAAAGATTTACCTGGAAAAACTCAGCAGGTCTGGCAGCATCGGCGGAGAAGAAAAGAGTTGACGTTTCGAGTCCTCATGACCCTTCGAAGGGTCATGAGGACTCGAAACGTCAACTCTTTTCTTCTCCGCCGATGCTGTCAGACCTGCTGAGTTTTTCCAGGTAATTCTGTTTTTGTTTTTGTTTTGGATTTCCAGCATCCGCAGTTTTTTTGTTTTTATCACTAAAAGATTATCTGTTCATTATTCCCTTGCTATTTGTGGGAGATTGCTGTGCACAAATTGATTTCCACATTTCCTACATTACAGCAGTGACTATACTTCAAAAGTACATCATTCATTATAAAGTACTTTGGGATGCCATGAGGCCATGAAAGGTTACTATATAAATGCATGCCTTTTTCTTTGTAGGGAGGAATTTTGAGGAGGGTTAGGGAACATGAACTCATGTTGCTACTACAAATAATGGAGGAGAATTCCTGCTCCTCCTAACCCAAAAATACAATTATTTTGTTATTTTTTGGGGGCTTGTTTCTCTTGACTGATTTGACTGGATGGAATGTGCAGTTTGCCCTCTGAATGACATCAGGGCCATATTTAAGTGATACATTAATATTGCAAGTAGCTAACAGTAATTGATATTGCAAGCCTGTCTAGTGGTTGGAATGTAAACATCTAAATTCGCCTGGTCTTTCAAAGAACTCATAATTAGATTTACCTCAGGTATAGCGGCAACTGGGATACAGCCCAAACCTACCGCCTACAGTTGCCAGCACTGATCTCAAGGAACACTGGGATTGCATTTTAACATGTAGAATATTTAAAAATATTTGAAATGAAAACTTAACTTTCTGTTTGGCACAGAATGAAAACCCTGTCTCAACAGAGATCATCATCATCAACTAAATCAAACTCAATTTGTCTGGATTTACTTAAATTATCTTACATTTATCATCAAAGTCAAGCTGAGACTGCTTATGTCACAACAAACTGTACAATTTAACTGGCCGCTTACAATTCATATTTAAATTTTGTTTTACATGGTGGCTGTGATCCAATGGCCATGACAGCACATCTAACTTAACTATGGTGGAATGATTTAGTGCCAATAGAAAAGGCAATTCTTACAATTCAGATAACCTGAACATTAGAAACTCCATAATTAGAGCCTAGTATTCTTGTAGGGCATGTGTGCTTCAGTGAGGATTTCCTAAACAAAGAGCAACAGGCAGATAATCTGTTGCCTGTATTCGGAAATCTTAATAAGGAATTCTGTAGCTGTGTCTTAGCCTTTGTTCACTGAACATATGGAAGCATTATATTTTATTCCTCTCGCTCTTGATCTCAGGCTGCAGTTGTTCT
Organism: Carcharodon carcharias; assembly: GCF_017639515.1. NCBI lineage: Eukaryota > Metazoa > Chordata > Chondrichthyes > Lamniformes > Lamnidae > Carcharodon > Carcharodon carcharias. The sequence continues at coordinate 116,887,444 of NC_054467.1, forward strand.
ATCTCCCCTATAATATGCAATAATTTTTCGTACTATTTTTTGATCATGGCCTCTGGCTTCTTTACTTTGAGCCCCCCCCCACAGTTTGACCAGTTCCCTGATTTGCTTAGAAGTTTATTCCTCTTAATTCAAAATTGCTTAACACAAATGTTTTAACAATTCCATTTTTGTTAGTGCTATATTCCCACTTAGCTACATTATTTACTTTTCTTAACTCAAATTTAAATTTTAAAAATGCAGATGACGACTTTGGGCTAGAAATTGATTAGCCCCTTTTTTTGGACACTTGCAACCTGCCTATGCCTGTTCAGATCGAAGTGGGCAACATGCAAACTTTGTGTACCCATCTCATCTGAATGCAAGTAGCATTAGCCCCGTGACTCTAATGCTGTTTTTCACTCCTGAACACTGTCTGTGGCCACTTCCCACAGCAGATCATGCAGTACAGTCAGCCTGCTCTTCTTATGGAAGCATTTGAAGTATCTTAAAACGAAGCTGCACAAAGATATTTCTGCAATGTAAATTATTGCAAAGTGACCACTAGGGCAGGTAGAAGAATCCACAGTGATAGCTGTGGCACTGGAGGATTTAGTGGTGCAGACAGGCAGGAGGAAAAACACTACGAGTCTGTGGGGGGTCAGGAACACCTTGAGGGCCACCATCAGAAGGGAGTGGGAGCAAGGGCAAGAAAGCCAACTCCCAGAGTCTGCACATGTACTTGCCAGCAGTGCCACAAGAAGTCTAATGACCTCATACAGGTGATCAAGGTCTGCACATGACATCTCCGACCCACCACACCACCAACCTCTCACACTGCTCAATTTACGCACTTCACTGACTCAACCAGCTGCTCACCCTGATAGTGGAGCCACTGGGAAAAATGGGGTGGAAATAGCCAATGGAATTGGTGTCCCCTGCTGACAAATTGTGTTCAACATGGCCTTAATAACAAACACTCTCTTCTGCCAGAAGGACAAGTACAAAAACCACATAGTGGCATCGTGCATTAAAGTACCAGCACCTCCTGGATTACGTTGTTATTCGGGTCAAATATCTAAGTGATATCTGTATCACTCAATCCATTTGGGAGACTGAAGTCTCCTGGACAGATCATCGACTTGTTCAATCAGTGATGAACATCTAACTAGCACCAAGAGAATTCAAGACCCAAAAGTCCAAGACGAAGAAAATTAATGTCTCAGTCCAAAAGCATCTCGACCAATGAGAGGAATCCCAAGTGCAGCTCATGTCCAACCTGGAAATCTTCACCCATCCAACTTAATTTCAGAACAGTTGGATCAAATAAAGTCAGCTGTACTAAATTCCTGTGCCCAGACCACTGGGCTCGAGCATCACTGTCACCAGGACTGGTTTGATGAAAATGACACTGAAATATGTGACCTCCTAGAACAAAAACAAGCAGCATTTATTGCCTGGCAGAACAACACGTGGTCACAAGTCGAGAAGACATCTTCCAACAGCTCAAGGCTGACACTCAAAGACAAATCCCGAAGATAAGGGGTGGGAAGAGAAAGCCCAAGATATCCAACAATTTGCTGCTCATTATAACATGAGAAGCTGTTTGAAGCCACCAGAGCCTTCCAAATTTGGACATGAGGGGTGGGTGGGTGGAAGACATGAGGGGTTGAGTGGAAGGCATGAAGTGGGGGTGAGTGGAAGATACAGTGGGGTGGGTAGAGTGAGGGGCAAGAAAGGCATAAATGGGAAGGTAGGAAGGAAGACATGAAGGGGAAGGGAGGAGTGGGTGGGGAAAAGGGGGGTAGGGTGTTTCAAAAGGAGGGGTCCAGTCAAATCAATGTTGGAATCCTGAGGGGAGAACTGAGGGTACTGATGGTAGGAAGGGACGGTCACTATGTGAGGGGAAAATGGGATGCAGTAGGAAGGGAGGGTCAGGGTTAGAGCTACCTACAGGGGACGTGGCAGATGACACCCGTGCGGGGGCCTCAGACTGCAGCAGAGCGATGGCGTAACGAGGCTCATGCCATGAGCCAGACTTTGTTGGAGCAAATGATATGCATTTTGAAAATGAGGTTCTGGTGCCTCAACATGTCCGGTAGGGCACTATAATACAGTCCACCGAGGGTGTTGTGCATCATCGTAGCTCTGCCATTCCTTGCCTCCAGCAGTCATCTGAGTGTCCCTGCCTCTGTCTGCTGTGGAACATATTGTTTGCTGTGCTCACCAGATTGTGATCATGAGGCTACTGTAAATCCAGGTCCTACTGAGGTGTGTGTCACTGCGGTGGTGGAGGATGTGGGTGGGCTAAAGTGGGGGTAGAGGACATCCCAGTTGGCCTACATAGCATCCAAAAGGCACTTAAGGGACATGTCGCTAACCCGGGGTCTGCAGTCTTTTTGCCTTTCAGGGCCATCCTGTCTTCTGTGCAGCAGTTGTGGGTTGGAAGCACTGAGAGGTGTGTGTGCGGCTGCATTTTAAATGTGGCACCTGGGCTGATGAAGCAGTGAGGTGATGGCATTTCAGGCGAATGAAAGCGCTCCCACCATCAAAATGACATGTTTCCCGGGAATGCATAATTAATGCAGTAGGTTTGGGACAATACGGCGTGAGAAGCTGCCATTGCGGCTGGCAAGTAAAATGCTGCCTTTCCTGCCCTCTACCGCACTTAGTGAAAATCTGGAATGATTCCATCCTAGGCCTTGGGTGTTTGACAACAAAGGCTTCTATAAGTCAACCAAAGTCCTAGTGTACAGAGCGTTTATCTCACCACACTTCTGTACTGCATTGAAACCTGGACTGTGCCTCAGTAACACGTAAGAGTGCTTGAGAAATTCCATTAGCAATACCTCTGCCGCATCCTCCGGATTCCATGGGAAACCATCGAACAAACACTAGTGGCCTTCTTGAAGTCAGCTCCTCAGGTATTCAGGTAAAACTCCTGCAATATCAACTTCGATGGACTTGATACTGTGTCAAGATGACCGAAAACCATCTCCCCACCAGATCCCGTTTTCTCAATTCTCAAAAGGCCAACATTCCAGGGAAGGACAAAGAAGATACTTCAAATGCAATCTCCTTGAAAGGTGGCAGCATTGACATTAATGACTGGGAGCAGATTACTACCAATTATTCAAAATGGCAACAACTTGTTCATCAAACTGCATCATACTCTGAGTCACAACGTCTTAATGATGAAGCAGAGTGGCAGCATCGAAGGAAAGAAAAGGAAGCAAAACCTGCACTCCAGATCCCACTAGCTCATGGGACATCCTGCTCCAAGTGCATGTTGAGAATCAGCCTGTTCAGTCACATGAAGATCCTTTGCAGAAACTTGAGACCCTGAGTATACATCAGCCTTGATTGAGGGATAGCCGGTGATGATTTTCTGGCACTCAGGACTCAGGCCTAACATCCAGATACTCCAGCTCACCATTACATGCCTACCAATGCCACCAGCCTCACACCCACCTTTCACTGTCTCCACATACCTCCAGCTGTTCAGCTGTGGCAGACATATCACCCAAACACAGAGCTACACAATCACTGACATTGTCTTTTGCAGACAAGGTGGCACACAGTAGATGGGAGTTGAGCAGAACAAGGAACAAGGATGCCTGCATCTCCTCAGCTCTACAGAGGTGATGCATCTTCATATCATGGGACCAGTTGCTATGGGACCATTGCATCCAATGTCACTCAGAAGATTGAGAAAGTTGTTCCTGCCTTATGCCCCTTCTAGGCTCCCAGCACATCCTTAAGTGGCATCAAGTGGAAGCTGCTGATAGTGTGACCATAGAACTCCTGCTTTCCTCTCCAAATCCCCAACCCCCCAAACTTTATATTTTGATTTCCTAATTTCAGCCACCCAAGAACCTCCACCTGTCCAGCCATAGGAGCCAGAGGAGGAGGAAAGAGCAACAGCACAGCACTGATGAAAAGGCCCTATCACTTAACCTGAAATTCCCAGCTACTTGCTCTAACACTGGCACTGCAGGTACATTGGAGACTATTATAGAGTCGGAAACAGCATGTGGTGAGCCTTCTCACTACCAGTAAGGTGCAGCCAGGCCAGGGGTGGAAGGTAGTTTGTTTTCTGGTTCACTGGAGGATGAGGTCGCAGAGGGTTCTGCCATAGAGGACTCAGCTGAAGACTTAGATGGGGCAGTGTACAGAAGAACATTGATGGGCATGCACATCGAAATGCTGCGTGCATTGACAGGCCTGTCATAGAGCCTCTTGTCATTGTCAAGGATCATGGAGAGGTCCAGCTTCAATTTAATTGGCAGAATGCATTCTGCAGAGCTTGCCCACTTTCCAGGCACTTCCACTGCTGCCCATATAACTGTCCCAGCCTTTATCACCTACTCATCTTGCAGCCAGTGTGTCTGGCCCTTGAAATAATGCTAGGGCAGGACCCATCTTTCAGCTTCACACTTGTTTTTTTCTTGATCAAATAATACAGACACTGCCTGGACATTCATTTTCCAAATTTGGGATCCTAGAATCATCGGCCAGTTGGGCTATGTGACTTCAAGATAAAGCTGAATCAGATTTGCTTGGCACATGCAGGGGATGCAGCTGTGCATTCCCTTCCTGTTGCATAGGAAGTTGTAGAGGGTCACTGGCCTCTGAAGCTCCATTACAAGTGACGCGACACAAGGCAATATCTTTCTCTTTGATTTGTCAGCCGACTGTATCGCTCACTTTCAAATGATTTTCTTTGTCCCACTGAAAATTTAGAGATAGAAATACCAGAAAATCATCAGAAAGTGAATGAAAAATAAATCTGTTGTTTTGCATGGTGATAACACAAATTCTGACTTATTGTCTAAAAGTACATGGTGACTGAATATTCAAATGTCTGACTGCAATGGGTACAGTAAAGGAGAATGATCCTATTTGATGATAAAATCCATCCTTCAGTAAAATCACAGGGCTAGTTGCCCGTCTGCAGAATACCAATAGAGCTGCAGGAAGTCAAGTGCCTTGTACCTGGCTGCTACTGAGGAAGATGTGTGATGATGTCAGGAGCAAGATGGAAAGAAACGCTTTTGACATATTTGGCAAAAGAACCAGAGGCGACACAAGGAAAATGTTTTTTTACTGGGTGCATTGTGCTCTGGAATGCACTATCTGAAAGGGTGAAGGAAGTAGTAACTTTCAAAATGGAATTGGATAAATACTTGAAGGGAAAGGTTTCCAGGATTATGAGGAAAGAGTAGGGGAGTGGGACTAAGTGGATAGCTCTACCAAAGAGCCAGCACAGGCATGATGGGCCTAATGGCCTACTTCTATGCTGTATAATTCTGTGATTCCATTTCTTCTAGGGCCTGTGAAGCACTGTAGAGATTTATGTTGCAAGCACTAACTACCCTCTGGGAAATATATTTCCAGTATTGAGCAAGAAAGTTGTTCTCTTCCACGTACTCTTCCATTATGCCAAATCTGGAGGACACATAGCAGCTAAATGACTTTTCAAAAAATCCTTTCTCTGGATGTGAGCATTGTGGGCTAGGCCAGGATTTGTTGCCCATCCCTAATTGCCCTTGAGAAGCTCATGGTGAGTTGCCTTTTTGAACTTCTGCAGTCCATTGTGGTGTAAACATGCCCGAAGTGTTGTTAGGAAGGGAATTCCAGGATTTTGACCCAGCAACAGCAAAATGTCATGAAAGTATAATAATTCCCATAATATTATTGTGATTTACTGTAAAAGTAGATTAATAGTGGGGCTGGATAGTTTCTGTGTGTGTGCGATTTAATTGAATTGGAGACAGTTATCTGGAGGCTTTGACTCATCAAAAGAAGCTATCAAAAGAAGCTAGGTTTGAAATGTTAAATATGTAAATATGGCTGAAGTTTTAGAATGTGAGGTGAAGAAAATTTGCATTTTTAGATAAATCAGGGTAGTTTGAATTTCGAAGAGATGGCAGGATGTTACGCCTAGCCAGAGAAGCTAGGCCAAGCAGTGTGTTGATTTTTTTTAAAGATTATTGATAATATTAGCACCATGGGCAGAATTTCACCCATGTCGGGCGGGCTCGGCGAAGATGGGTGGGGCCGGTTGGGAAGCCGACCGCCGCCTGCGATCGGGGCCAGAAGGCGATTTCACGCTAGCAAGCCAATTAAGGCATGTTCAGCGTAAAACACGAGTGGCAGTGCTCAGCGCTGTCTGCGCAAGCGGGGAGAGGAAGGCGAGCGGGGCAAATGCGAACTTTGCACATACGTGCAAGTGCCATTTGCAAATCTCCCTGAGGCACAGAGCTGCCTCGGGGAGATGAACAGATTTCAAAACAAACAATAAAGATTTTATTAATGTGGTAAAATATGTCCCCTCGTGTGACTCTGTCACATGAGCAAGGACATGTTATTAATGAAAAAATAAAATTTTTACTTTATTTTTATTTGCTTTAGGAAACATCATCCCGCCCGTGGATGAGGTTTCGAAAAAAGTGTAAAGGCCACTTGGCCTTTTCGCTTGCCTGCCAACTGTAAGGGAACAATGGAATTTGCATTAAAAGGGAGAAACATGTATAAAGGAGAAGGGGCTATGTGTGAAAAGCCGCCAGCATTAAGCTGTTGTCTACAGAAACCAAAGCTGGGAAAAGCCACTTTGAATTATACTATCCATGGTATTTTGTTGACTTGCCTGGATCTGTTTAAATCTATTTTTTATGGTTGCCTTAATGGGGGTGTAACTGGAAGTCAGATTAATTTGGGGTTTTAGTCTCAGTCATAAATCCAGTCTCTGACGATTTGATGACCGGAGATTTGGACCTGTGCATTTTTCTTGATAGAACATGTTACAGTACATTGTACCTTTTTTTTGAAAATGCCTTGTTTTGAAAGAAATCTTCCTTACCAATACTACTAGTTATTGGTGGGTAACATCCTGCATGTAAAAGTTAGTAGTTATTTAACAGCTGACATGAAATCTTAATTTTGGCATTTATTTTCAAATTGCAAAAGAATCTGCTGTTTTTTCTCCACAAATTGCTGCAGCTATTGTGGTTGGCACATGAATACTAAATTGGCACATTTCTGTGGAGAATTAGTGGTGAATGAGACACATGAATCATAACACTGAACTGGAAGTCTTTGATTACGTCAACACCATGGTTAACAACAATTACTGTGCTTTCATTATATGAAAAAATAAGCACTGAAAGCAACTTGATCTTTTGGTGGCTTCATTTCGCAAAAGTTATAATTGGTGTTTGAAATTAAAATTAGTGCTGACATTTTTTACAATGCATAAATTTTAGTGTTCTATCACTTCTACCAATTAGGAATCTGGCAGTGTAATAAATATTTTAAATGATATTAATCTGCAAAGACAGGTTGTGATGTCTATGCAGATCTGTAAGAAATTCATTATGACTCATTATTATCAATCAACATCTCACAAAGAACTAAAATAGAATATTGAAAAGGATGGATTACCTCAATCATGAATATATATTTTACTTCACCTGTTCTCTGACTTGTAAAAGAGAAACACCTAACAATTATTAAAACAAAATCTGACTTTGGATTCTGGTCTCGAATATTGCCCCAAATTGTTTCTGAAATTCTTTAATGAAAATCAGCTGGTATGTTGCAATATTGATTCCACTGGAATGAATTCCAATGTTGGAGTTGATTGGATGTCTGATTGGTGCAGTAAAGAACTGCTAGAAACACAAAACCCCATTCGTGTTTTACTGGGATCATTTGTCATGGACTTGGGAAGAAGGAAGATATAATAATGTTTCATAATTTAAATAATCATCCTGCACAGATGCAAAATTACTGGGCAGGTGCGAGACAAATTTACTATTTAAATAATCAGTGACTCATAGATAAAAATGGTTAAGAGGCAAGGTCACTGAATTCATTTGGAAAAACCTAGATATGATAATGGAGGATGGTAGGATTAGTAATGTGGACAGATGTGATCAACAGGACTTCACATTCCAGAGCTGTTTTGCGATGTCATTAACAAAGACCACAGCATTAACTTTCAGCTTTACCACTAGGTAGGCCAAGACAGTAGAGTGATGAAAATCGAGGTGCTGCACTTACTGCATTGTTCCTGCTGATGTCTAGGCCTCTGACACTCTGGCGCGTCCTTGTTATGGGTGAGCCGGGTGCCACCAATAAAGGATGGATGCCTCATTAGCACATTGAGGTCACATGATGTCATGAGGCTGCAGATGAGATTTCCAGGTACTAATGGACAGAGTATGTGTCATGCCCTGGTGCTTGCGTTTGGTAGCCCAACTGGTAGTCTTTAAAGAAACTGTTATGGAATGCTCAGAAAAAAGTAAGTGCACTGAGTTCCAGGATCTGGGACTAAAATTAACTGCAATAGGCCTGATCAGACCAAATATATTGAACTTGGACGCAAAGTAAATGGAAGTCTCATAAATTAGAGGTCTCCCCATAAAGAGACTGGAGTGTCCAATGGACAGTGAAGGGGAAGCTCTGTAAAGTAGCATTACCTTGCCAAATCATCCCGTACTTCGCCTTTGCGTTTTGGTCTCGAAGATGGAAGTGAAGATCAAGTCGGGAAAGAAGAGATTAAGAAGGGTGACCAAATGCTTGATCAAAGAGATGGATTTTGAAAATATTTTTCAAATAAGGATGTTGTAGGATGGCCGAGTTACGCTATTAATGATAGAGTTGATCTGCAGACACTTCTTGGATGGAAACATTAAATTTATTTACAATATATTCAGCAGCAACTACACATGTACTTTCAACTCCAACTCTTTCCCTACACTGACTGCTGAGGTAGTCCGTCCTACTCTCCTGTTGCTTACTACAGATCATGTAATCTTGCCTAACAAGCATTATTATTAAAGGTACATTACACACTAAATAAAACCATAATTATTACAGGTAGAGATAGAGTGAGGTTTATGGAAGGTGTTCCTGACAGATGGAGTCAGGTGATTGGAGGCTTGGCTGCAGGTGCTAAGGAAAAGCAAAAAGACAGGTTCAGAAGAAGAGGGAAAGCCAGGAGCACATTGGACTCATTATGTCTGGAAAGGATTTCAGCGTAAAGGCAGATACAAAGGTGAAGTTAATTAGTCTTTGTGGTAATCAGTGCCTGGATTGAACAAACAAACAGAATTGTGAACAATGCATGCTGAATTTTACACCCCCCATCCCCTGTGGGCTGGGGGCAAGTGGGGTTGTGGGGGGCATAAAATTAAATGGCATGCCAGCAGCATTGTGCCAATTGCCTGCTTGCCCCATGGGTATTTTAGCCAGGACAGGAGAGGTGTTGGGCAGCCTGGTCTCCTGTTGGCCAAGTGAGGCACTTTAGTTGCTTCCACCGCCATTGGGATTTTACCTGTGGCAGAGGATGTCACCACCAATTGTCCAAGCTGTCAGGCAGCCTCAGTGCCCATCAGAGGCTCCCCCAAAGTATTCCCCTGCCAACATTTCCCCTTCCACACCTTGCTGATCTCAGCCCCCACCCCTTTGACAGGGCTTGCCAACCTGGCCACAGTGAGACCCCAGACATCATCATCTGGGGTCCGTGGTTCTTTTCTTTAGGGACTGCCTGCACTCCCAGCAGTGACCACTACACCCAGTGGTTCTGAAGGGACAAATGGTCAACAGCTCTTGGAGGATGGAATTCCTCTCTGAAGGGGGCAGAAGGCATGTCTCAGGCCTATTAAAGGCCCAGCAGCCATTAAATGGCTGTGGGGGAGAGCGAGCCAGGGGAACCTGGGCTCCCTGCATGTGAATGCCCCCTGCATAAAGTTCAACATATTAACTCTGAGCAGTGGTGAGGAACGGGAAGGATGCAGTGGTGAGAGAGCACAGGATGTGTTGGGGGCCTAAGAAAGAAATTCAATCTTCCTACTGTTGAGCTGGAAGAAGTCATGAGTCATCCAAGACTGGATATCAGATGAATAGTTTGATGCCTCAGACGCATTTGAAAGGACAAGGGATAGGAGTCCAGTTGGGTGACATTATTGCACATGTGGAGGTGAACCAAATGTCAGGCTGAACAGTGTTAATCTCAAAATTAAATCATAGAATGTTACAGCACAAAGACAGGTCATTCAGCTACACCAGTATCTCTTTTCCACATAAGCCACCTGCTTGAATCCCACGCTCTTCTTCATTCTCCATGCCCTTTGATATTCTTTTTCAAGCAACCATTTCATTCCTTTCTCAAAGAATTCAGAGGTTGTGCTTCAATAATGCAAGGAACTCTATATTACTGTTGTCTGAACTCTATAGTCTGTGTAAAAAATTGTTTCTAACTGCCCTACTAATTCTTTTTGCAATTCTTTCAAATTTCTAGCTGTTCATTCCCAACTCGCCAGTCAGTGCAAAAGACTATCATGACATTGGAAAACTTTTTCAGGTGGTCCCTAAACCTTCCCAGCTCAAATGAATAAAACTTCAAAGCCTCAATTTCTTTTCAAAACAAATTCTTCATCCTGGTTAATATTCTAATGAATCACTGCTACGTGTTTTCTATTTATTTCATATCTTTACTTTAATGGGATGCCCAAAACTGTAAATATCATTCCAGTGATGGATAATTAAGTTGTGTAAAAGTCCTTCCATGAGAATATGCATGGCAACATTCAGTTTGACAGCTCCACCCCTGACAAATTTGAGATTAGGAATGGGGTGAAACTGAGATTAGTCCCGATTCTGTTTTATACCATTTTGTCTGCCCTCCTGACCTATGCTTTCCCTGCCGACTTATAGGGAGTGTATCTCCACACATACTCAGGGAAACTCCTCAACCTATCAAGAACGAAAGCCAAGGCAAAAGTGCAGCATGTCCTGACAGAGAACTTCTACCTGCTATTGATGCCGCGGTAGTTACTCAGAAAGAAGACCAACTCCAAAGGCTCATGGATCATCTGTCCCGCGCCTATGTTGTGTGTTCTCTCACCTTTCACCATCAGTGTCAAGAAACCTGTGGTGGTGGTTATGAAAAGAGTGTTAAGAGTGTTGTTTCTCCCATTGTGATCAGACTCACCAACACACTACTAGAAGGAGTCAGAAAACTCTGCTACCTGGATCTATGTGACAGACAACCTGTCTCTTGACAAAGAGCTCAGCACACTCTTTGGCAAGGCAGCTACCAACTCTGGCCGACTAACATGGAAATGCAATAAGTTTGTCCACAGGACCTAGATGCTTATCTATAAGACCTGTATCCTCAGCACATTGATGTATGGCAGTGAAGCCTGGACAACATACATCCACCAAGAAAAAAGGCTTAATTATTTCCATCTCTAGTGTCTGCAGCACATCCTTGGCATTACATGGAAAGCCAAAGTCACCAAATAAGTAGACCTTTCTAGGACAAACCTGCTTGCACTAATCAAGTCAGGAAGGCTTCACCAGCTTGAGCATGTGTACAGGTTCAAAAATGGCTGCATCCCCAAGGACATGCTATACAGAGAGGTAAGCCATGCCAAGAGTCCAGCAATGTGCCCAGAGCTCCGATTCAAACATGTTGTCAAAGAGACATGAAAGCCCTTATCTTCAATCACAACAAGTAGGAAAATCTAACTGATGATCAATGAAAATGGTGACACCAATTGTGGGCAGGAGTTCATCACCAAGATGACATGTGGTTTCAAAAGCTCCAAAGCACACACAGCCCTTCGAACAAGACATCAGTGGGGATCATCCAGCATCATTGGCAAGGAACAACTTCATGGCTAAATTTTACGTCTCACAGGCAGGCACATGCCCAGCCCAATTGGGCGTAAAATAGTGTGAGAGGGTGTTGGGCGAGCATCCCAATGTCATTGTGCACTCGCGCGATATTTCACTTGGCAGGCATGCGCAAAAGTCGGAAGCGTGCCTGCCAACAATTAAGAGGGCAATTAAACCCATTAATGGCGTATTTGTCTCCGATTTTTTGAGGCCACTCTAACCTTATGGTTGGCGGACAGGTGAATCGGCCAGGTGGCCTTTGCATTTTTCATCAAGCCTCATCTGTTAATAGGCCAGCCAGCGTGAAATCGTTGTCATGGGCTGATCACGGACAGAGGCCCGTTTCCCAACCACTCCAGAGCCCACTGATCACGCATACCCACCAAAGGTAAAATTCAGGCCCACATGTAGCACTTGTGGCAGACTTTGCTTTTCCAGAATCGGCCTGTTCAGCCATCGAAAGAGCAGCAGATGACCTCATCTGACTTCAACCTTCTGAGGCTGCATTCCCATCAGCTCTCACAGATGCAAGGATGTCAATCGATCAAGTTCAGGTTCAGCTTCACCTCCTTGCTTGTTTGTCTGGATACACAAACAAGAATTATGGCCTTCTCTGCTTTTATAGCCTACCTATCTGCACACCAAGTTATCAAAGCTTTTCCATCCTATTTACCCATGCAAACTATATTTCCATCCCCAGTGTGCACCTTTTCATCACAAATGAAATTCCCACACTTCCCCATATTTCTAAAGCTGCTTCCAAAAAATTAGTCTTTCTTTTCCATCCCAAGAACATAAGCCAGCTCAATATTTCCTAGTGATCAACTCCTTTGGCACAAGCATGCTGCAGTGGAGCCCCGTCTCTCCAGCCTGAAGCCGGTGACTGCATTCAAATACCAGGGTTGGGGTCAGTTACACAACAGGGGCTGGTGTATTGTGTCTGTAAGGATACTTCAGAACTGCCCATAGTGATTTGTCAACCAGAAGGTACGGCATCCCTGTCAGGAAGATATAATAATTCTCATAATGTGGATTTATTGTAAAATTTTGGCATCTGTGTGTGTGTGTGTGTGTGTGACTTAATTGGATTAAAGGCAGCTGGTCTGAAGGCTTTGATGTAAACATGGGAGAAGTTTAGAATGTAAGGTGACATTTGCATTTTTATATGAACCAGACTAGATTGTTTTCAAAGGAGGGGTGAAATGTGTCACCTAGCCAGGTGAAGTTCAGAAACAGTGTGTTTATTTTTTCCAAAGATTACTGGTATAACTTAGTGCTATGAGGGATTTTTATTATCAGGAAATGTTTAATTTACTTTTATAAAAACCTGTTAAGACTTGGTGGTCTTATTACTACTCAATTCAAAGCCCGCAGCTCAAAACATACAAATTGAAAATTAGTTGTGACCGTTGTTTCAATTTTCTCCCTGGGATTTGGACAGCTCCACATTTACCACCTGCTGTGTTATAACAATCCCATATCTATACTGCCAAGGTGCTCCCAGGCATCTCTGAGCTGAAGAAAAGATTGGCTTGAAATTTAATCAGCTCCCACGGGGATTGATCACTTTAGTCGCATAAATGTAGGGGCCTTTTCAAAAGTTTCTGAAACTTTGCACCAGCTCCCAGCAAGTACAAAATCCACTGAGGCCTATCAGTATCTCATAATCAAGGGCAGAAGGGGCGGAATTTCAAGGGAAGACTTGGACCTTCCTCAGACTCACCACTTTGATATCTTGGGTTGTGTGGGCAATGGATGCAAAATTTGTCTATGGTTCACACTGAAATTTAAAGGTCCAGGGCAAAGGGGGCAGAATCTGGGCAAAACCAGGTTCAGCTCTGAGCAACTGCCTCCACATTGCGGTGAGAATCAGTCTTTCCAGCTCCAGGAGTTTCAGGAGAATGTTTTCTCCTCAGCTTTCTTCACTGCCCATAAAATTAAGGTTTGTGCTTATTTTGAGGCAGTTCTTTGAATACCAAGCCATCTGATCGACATTCGAGTCTTTCACCTCTAGGTTCCAATTTCTCACTCTCCATCACCATCTTTCTTATTTCTACTTTATCATTAGTACAGGCCAGTGTGCTGTGTTACTCAAACACCCCCCTGCCAAAAGTCTCATTACCTTGTGATTAAAATTAATCACCTCCTCCAGCTCATTGGTTTCAGAACTTCAAGAAGGTGGAATTATTTTCTTAATCTCTCCTTCCTCATGCATTTCTCACTTAAAAACCCAAGTTTAATATTAACTGTTTTCTGATTTACCCTGTGTAATCATGGTGGTGTCCTGTCCAGGACCTTTGTTTTGGTTTCATAATTATGCATGAGCTGACGTTTATGGCTCGACATTCCTGGAACAATATTAGGACCACTTAGAATTTCATTTTCCTCCTTTTCTGTCCTTGGCTCCTGTTTGCCCCTCCCCCACCTTGTTCATCTCTCTTTCCAGAAATAAAATAGATATGCACTGTAAGGTCAATCACATGGTGAAATAGAAGCTCTGCTTAAGGGCAGTTTTCACTTTAGTACAAATAATCCATTCGGAAAGGTGAGCATTAAAGGTTATGCACTATTTATAAATTCTGGTAATTATACTTGTTCATTGTTCATTTTTAAAAAAATGATAGTGCTTTATGGAAGGGAATGTAAAATAGAAGCATTCCTTGTATTTTCATGAAAATAATTATGAACTCCCATTTTTATGGAAGGGATAGATGTAGCAGATACCCACAACAAGAAAATACGAATTATTTACTGCATTTGCTATCAGTCCCAGTTCTCTCAAAGCTCAGCTGCATGTGTAACGTTTTTAAGATGCCTAACCTTTTCAGTGCAGATTCAATCCTTCTCCACCTCCAAACCTTATACAGCAACACCTCAATATGCTATCCCTCATTTATACCTTTGGCCAGTTGGAGCCAAATCTACCATATTTGCCAATTGAAAGAAAGGAAATACTTCTCATTTTAAATGGAGTGGACAATAGATCCAATAGACAATATATCTTAGGATTCTGTTTTTGGCTGTGAACATACTCTAAATTCTGTGTCAATATGAAATGATCTTTTTTTTTTTACGTGCATCAGGAGTATTTCAGGGTTCAGATGCTAATTGCAGAGTGAAACACTTTCCAGGATGGTGCATGATTTGGTGGGTGACTTGTAGGTGGTGGTTTTTCCAGTGCCTGTAGCCGTTGCCCTTCTAGGTGGTAGAAGTCAGGGGTTTGGAATGGCCTGTAAAAAGAGCCTTAGCCAGTTGCTACAGTTCATCTTGTAGATGTACACACCGCAGCCAAGGTGTGACAGTGGTGGATGGAGTGAATATTTAAGATGTTGAATGGGGTGCTGATCAAGTGCATTGCTGTGTCTTGGATAGTTTTGAGCTTTTTGAGTGTTGTTAGGGCTGCATTCTTCCAGGCAAATGGAAAGTATTTCATAGCACTCTTGACTTGTGCCTTGTAGATGGTGGATAGATTTTGGGGAGTTAGTAAGTAAGCTATTCAATGCTGAATACCAGCCTTTGTCCTGTTCTTGTAGATATAGTCTTTACATGGCTGGTCCAGTTAAATTTCTGGTCAATGGTAACTCCAGGGGCTAAATTCTCCCCCCGTCGGGGATGAAGTTGAAGGGTGGGCGCGTACAGGCGTGCTTCCGATTGGCGCCCCTGATTGGGGGTGCAGCGCCATTTTACGTGGGCGGTCCAATTAAGACCCGCCCAGCGTGACATCCACACAGAAGTGCTAAGTGCAGCCTCAGAGAGATCAACTGTAAATGTAAAAAACCTAAAAATAGAAAAATAAAACTTCCCTAACATGTCCCCTCATGTGACAATGTCATGTGAGTTGGGACATGTCCATAATTTTCACAAAAACATTATTAAAATTTTTTACAACCTACATGAAACCTCATCCCGCCCATGGATGAGGTTTCATGCTGTTTCTAATTTGCGCCAGAGCTCCTATCCTGCCCGCTAACCTTAATGTTGATTTCGCTGTGCCCCTGCCTTCCTGAAAATTTAAATGGGGCGCGGTAATGTCAGGAGATCCCCCCGACGTCACTGCACGTCATTTTACATGTCGGCGAGCGGGCCTTGCCCCTGCTCACTGACCCGTAAAATCCTGCCCCAGTTTGTTGATAATGTGGGATTTAACAGTGGTAATGATATTGCATATTAAGAGAAGTTTGTTTTGCTCTCTCTTGTCGCAGATGTTCATTGCCTGCAATTTGTGGCATGAATGTAATTGTATCAGCCCAATTCTGAATTTTGCCATGTCTTGCTGCATGTGGCATGGATTGTCTCATCACCTGAGGAATGGAACCGAACAATGTGCAATCATCAGCAAACATCCCCGCTTCTGACCTTATGTTGTAGGGAAGGTCATTGAGGAAACAACTGAAGATGCCAGGCATTCAAGTGCTATTACACCATTGTCATGAAACAGTTTTCTCATCAGCAAGAGTTTGGCTAAGTAGAGGAATGGTATTTGGCCCCTGTACAATCCATGAATGATCTAATAAATCAGAGAGCTATTCAAAGCTGTATTGCAATGCGAATGCTTTATGTTGTTCCCTATTAGTGAGGGAGTTACAAATTAAATACTTAATATTAGAGGTAATTAAAATATAAAATGATACAGCATGCAAGGACACCACTCAGTCCATCCTGCCCATGGTAGTGGAGGTGTTGAATAAATACTTGACATCTGTCTTTACAAAGGAAGAAGATGCTACCCATGCTGAGATGAGAGAGGAGGTAACTGGTACACTAGAGGAACTTACAATTGAGAGGAAGGGGGTGTTGGAAAGGCTAACTTTAATTAAAATACCAAGACCGGATGAGATAAATCCAAGAGAACTGAGGGAAGTGGGAGTAGAAATTGCAGAGGCACTAGTGGTAATCTTCCAGTCTTCCTTAGACACAGGGAGGTGCCAGATTTGAAAATTAAGAATGTTACACCTTTGTTCAAAAAGGGTTGCAAGGATAAAGCTTGCAACTACAGGCCAGTCAGTTTGACATCAATGGTAGGGAAACTTCTGGAGCCTATAGTACAGGATAAAATCAATAGTCACTTAGACAAGTGCAAGATAATTAAGGAAAGCCAACATGGATTCATTAAGGGAAAATTATGCTTAACTAACTTGCTGGAGTTTTTTGAGGAGGTAACAGGGAAGATCGATAAGGGAGATGCTGTTATGTGGTGTATATGGATTTTCAAAAGGCATTTGCTGCAGTTCCACACAACAGACTTGTGAGCAAAGTTCTAGGTCATAGAATAAAAGGGAAAGTAGGCACTTGGATAAGAAGTTGGCTGAGTGACAGGAAACAGTAGTGATAAATTGTTGTTGTTCAGATTGGAGGGAGGTTTGTGGGGGATTTCCCCACAGGTTAGTGTTGGGACCCTTGCTCTTCTTGATATATATCAATGAACTAGACTGTGGTGTGCAGGGCATGATTTCAAAATTTACAGATGATACAAAGATTGGAAATGTTGTCAACTGTGATGGGATCAGTCTTGAACTTCAAAAGGACAGACATGGTGGATTGGGCAGTCAAGTGGCAGATGAAGTTCAATGCAGAGAAGTGTGAGGTGATTCATTTTGGCAGGAAGGGTATGGAGAGACAATATAAGATAAAGGGAGAGCCTCTAAAGGAGGTGCAGGAACAGAGGGACCTCGGTGTATACATACATAGGTCATTGATGATGTCAGGCCATGTTGAGAGAGCAGTTAATAAAGCATACAGTATCTTAGGCTTTATTAATGGGGCATTGAGTACAAGAGTTTGGAGGTCACATTGAACTTGTATAAGACACTAGTAAGGCCTCATCTGGTGCACAGCATCCACTTCTGGGCGTCATACTTGAGGAAGGATGTGAAGGCATTGGAGAGTGTACAGAGGAGATACACAAGAATGATTCCTGGGATGAAGAACTATAGCTATGAGGATAGGTTGGAGAGGTTGGGACTGTTTTCCTTGGAGAAAAGGTTGAGAGGAAACTTGATAGAGACATTCAAGATCCTGAGGGGTATTTAGTGTAAGGGTAATTAGTGAGAAACTGTTCCCACTCAAGAGAACATCAAGAACCAGAGGGCACAGATTCAAAATAATTGGCAAAAGGACAAAATGTGATGCGAGGAAAAGTTTTTTCACCCAGATAGTGGTTGGAGTCTAGAACAAGCTTCCTGAAAGGGTGGTGGAGGCAGGTTCGATTGAGGTATTCAAAAGGGAATTGGGTTGCTGCCCGAGGAGAGAGAATGTGCAAGGTTATGAGGATAAGGCAGGGGAGGTGGCATGCTCTTTCAGGGAGCCAGTGCAGACTCATCAGCCTCCCTCTGCACTATAAAGATACTATACTGCTGTGATAGCTCTTTGTTGAGTTGTCCATTTAATCCCACTCCCCTTAGCCCCTGCATTTTGATTCCTTTCAAGTATTTATCTGATACTCTTTTAAGTAGTACTGTTGAATTGGAATCCAATTGTGGTGAGCACACAGAAGTCTCCCTGCTATCTGCCAAAGCGAAGATCATTGCAATGAACTTCTCAATTGTCTCTTCCTAGTGGCCAAAGAGCTCCTTCCAGAGTTGCAGTGCAGCTTTTACCCATCAAGAGGCATCACAGACATGATCTTCAACAAATCCAATAAAATGCCAGGAACAGCACCAACTGCTGTGCCTGCCCTTTTCTGACCTTACAGAAGCTTTTGACTATGTCAACCATGAATGTGTGCATGGACTATTTTCCTCAAATTTAGCTGCTGTCAAACCTTTATCCTTATTCTCCGTCTTCTCCACGATGTCATGCAAGCCGTGATCCTCACCAACAGAACCACCACTGTTGCTATCTCAGTAAAGACTGGGGTCAAATAAGGCTATGTGGTCATCGCACTAATCATCTTCTCCACTTTCCTCACTGCAATACTGCATCTCATCTCCAGAAAACTACCCACAGGCATGGGGATAATTGACGGAACAGATTGGAAACTGCCAACATCACCTTCAATATAAAAACAAAATCACTCCAACTTCAGTCATTGAGCTTCAGAATGTAAATGATGCTTGTATGTGCACTCACTTAGAATCTGAGCTCCAGGTCATTTAAGATTCCTTCTCCAAAGTACATAAGGAAATTAGTCTTTCAGTAAACACCCAGAAATTTGTTTTTTTATTCATTCATGGGATGTGGGCATCCCTGGCTAGGCCAGCATTTATTACCCATCCCTAATTGCCCTTGAGAAGGTGGTGGTGAGCTGCCTTCTTGAACAACTGCAATCCATGTGGTGTTGGTACACTCACAGTGCTGTTAGTGTGGTAGTTCCAGGACCCAGTTGACCCAGTGACAGTGAGTGAACAGCGAAATATCTCCAAGTCAGGATGATGAGTGGCTTGGAGGGGAACTTCCAGGTGGTGATGTTCCCATGTGTCTGCTACCCTTGTCCTTCTAGATGGTAGTGGTCATAGGTTTGGAAGGTGCTGTCAAAGGAACTTTGCTCAATTCCTGCCATACATCTTGTAGATGGTACACACTGCTGCTACTGTGTGTCGGTGGTGGAAGGAGTAAATGTTTGTGGATGGGGTGCCACTCAAGTGGGCTGCTTTGTCCTGGATGGTGTCAAGCTTCTAGTGTTGTTGGAGCTGCACTCATCCAAGCAAGTAGAGAGTATTCCATCACACCCCTGATTTGTGCCTTATAGATGGTAAACAGGCTTTGGGTAGTCAGGAGGTGAGTTACTCATCGCAGGATTCCTAGCCGCTGACCTGACCTTGTAGCCACAGTATTTATATGGCTGGTCCAGTTCAGTTTTTGGTCAATAGTAACCCCCAGGATGTTGATAGTGGGATATTCAGCAATGGTAATCCATTGAATGTCAAGGGGCAATGATAAGTTTCTCTTATAGGAGATGGTCAATGCCTGGCACTTGTGTGGTGTGAATGTTACTTTCAACGTGTCAGCCCAAGCCTGGATATTGTCCAGGTCTGGCTGCATTTGGACACACACTGCTTCAGTATCTGAGGAGTCGTGAATGGTGCTGAATGTTGTGCAATCATCAGCAACATTCTCACCTCTGACCTGACCAAGGAAGGTCATTGGTGAAGCAGCTGAAGATGGTTGGGCCCAGGACACTACTCTGAAGAACTCCTGCAGTGTCCTGGTACTGAGACGACTGACCTCCAACAAATATAACCATCTTCCTTTGCGCTAGGTATGACTCCAACCAACGGAGAGTATTCCCCCTGGTTCCCATTGACTCCAGTTTTGCTAGGGCTGTTTGGTGCCACACTCAGTCAAAGGTTGCCTTAATGTCAATTGGCAGCTACTCTCACCTCCCCTCGGGAGTTCAGCTCTTTTGTCCATGTTTGAACCAAGGCTGTAATGAGGTCAGGAGCTAACTGGCTCTGGCTGAACCCAAACTGGGCATCAGTGAGCAGGTTATTGCTAAGGAAGAGCCGCTTGATAGGACTGTTGATGACCCCTTCCATTACTTCACTGATGATCGAAAGTAGACTGATGGGGCGGTAATTGGCCGGGTTGGATTTGTCCTGCTTTTTGTGTACAGGACATACCTGGGCTATTTTCCAGATAGCCAGGTAGAATCCAGTATTGTTGCTGTACTGGAACAGCTTGGCTAGGGCACAGCAATCAGCAGGAGTTTTCCTTGCCCATGTTTGACCTGATGCCATGAGACTTCATGAAGGCTGGACTTGATGCTGAGGAGTCCCAGGGAAACTGCTCCCCAACTGTATGCCACTGAGCCGCCACCTCTGCTTGGTCTGTTCTGGCGGTGGACAGGACATACCCAGGGATCGTGAAGGTAGTATCTGGGACATGATATTTAATGTATGATTCTGTGAGTATGAGTAACCCAGGCCATTGTCTGACTAGTCTGTGGGACAGCACTCCCAATTTTGGCATAAGCCCCCAGATGTTAGTAAGGTGGGCTTTGCCAGGACGACAGGATTGGGCTTGCTGTTGTCATTTCCAGTGCCTAGGTCGATGTCAGGTGGTCCATCTGGTTTAATTTCTTTTAGTCTTTTTAGTGGTATGATACAACTGAGTGGCTTGCTAGGCCATTTCAGAGGGCATTGAAGAGTCAACCACATTGCTGTGGGTCTGGAGCCACATGTAGTCTAGACCACATAATGCTGGCAGATTTCCTTCCCTAAAGAACATTAGTGAATACTAAGTTCCACTTCCAGCCAGCTTTCACAGCCCATCGATTAATATCAACATCAAGCTCCTGGAAAATGTGAACCATTTTCAGTATCTTGGGAGCCTCCATTCAACGGAGGCAGACAAAAACAATGAAATTTATCATCACCTCCAATGTGCCAGCTCAACCTTCGACTGACTGAGGAACAGTGTATTTGAGGACCAGGATCTGAGGCTAAGGTCATGATTTACCAGGCAGCAGTGATCCCTGCACTCCTGTATGCTGCAGTGACTTGTACAACCTACAATAGGCACCTCAATTCACTGCGTAATTACCACCAACAATGCCTTTGTAAGGTCCTCCAAATCTGGTGGCAAGAAATGTGGTCCAGCAGCAGTGTCCTCTCTCAAAACAACATGCCCAGCATCAAGGTGCTAATCACTCAAACCAGCTCGGCTGGGCAGGACATGTCATTTATTTACCTGGCACCATATTCCACTTGGAATTTAATCACGGCAGGATACTCCCAAAGGACAGCGGAAATGATCTAGGGATGTCCCCAAAGCATCCCTGAAGAGGCCAAGCTTCCCTGCTAACTTGTGGGAGACCCTGGCTTGTGACTGGCCAAAATGGAGAAGTCTCATTTGGGAAGACACCAAACACATCGAGAGACTTGACTCCGAACACGCAGAAGTGAAGTCGAGGTGCTGGAGTGCACAAATCTCTGAACAACCCATCTACCTGACCCTTCAAGCACCATCTGCCCTGCATGTGGCAGAGTCTGTAGATTGTACAATGAACTTATTAGCCATAACAGAACTCATCGAACCAGAGTGGAAGCAAGTTGTTATTCTCAATCCCGAGGGACTGCTTAAAAAGACTACTGAATCTGCTTCCACCTCCCTCCCAGTCAGTGCATTGCAGATCACAACAGCTCGCTGTGTGAAAAAACATTTCCTCATTTTGCCTGATTCTTTAGTCAATCATCTTAAATCTGTGACCTATGGTTCCTGACCTTTCTGCTAGTAGACACAGTTCCGTTTTATTAACTCTTTCAATACCATTCATGATTTTGAATGCCTCTATTAAATTTCCTCTTAATCTTCTCTACTCTAAGGAGATTAATTCCACCTCTTCCAATCTCTCAACAAAACCAAAGTCCCTCATACAATTCTTCTTTCATGACATCTTTGCTCAAGAGTGGTGCTCAGAATTGAACACGGTGCTCCAATTGAGACAGAACACTGGCTGAATTTTCAGCTTGTCGGATGGGCATGATCGGCGGGAATGGAAGTGGATGCGACCGGCAACCGAGCTGCAGGGACAGGGTGGGGGTCAGTGTGGTGGTGGTGGTGGCAGGTGGGGGTTGAAGAGGGTGGGTGCCAGAACTGTTCAGCTGCAGGTGAGGGGTTTAAAAACAGATGCGTGAAGGCATGTATCTGAGGAAGAACTGAGGGAGAGAGTGGTGTGAAACTTTAAAGTGACAGATTAACCTGAAGTCTGAAAGTGAGGAGGTAAGTGTGCCCAGATGATGGCAATGCCCTCAGGAGCCATAAATCATGGCAAAAGGCTTAGAAGTGGCTGAAGCCAACTAGCTCCCCACTTCTCTGATGCCTGCCTGTGGGTACGAATAAACGCTGTCAGTGATCAATGGGAGATATTGCTGCCACGAGATGGCAAGACGAGACCTCCACACTTCACAAAGAAGACTTGGTCAGAGTTGGCATCAGGAGTGAGCAGCCTGGATGAAGTACCGGAAGAGCTTCAATGACCTCCCCTGCTCTATGAGGTTGAGTACTAAAGCCCCATTCAAACTTGAATAAATGTGTATGTATGGGCTTTCATTTGCTGGGGCTTTTGGATGTAAGGCCTCGAACTTAAATTGACATATCCTCCTGTGCCCTTAAAGATTGTCTCGGTCTAGACAAGATGGCAGGCATATATAGAAGGGGGAAATCCTGCAATGTGCTGGGCACTTAAACCAGCGACACTGGGGAGGAGGATCTAATGTTCGGGCATATAAAGGAAGGACTCATGAGAGCACTATTGCCCCTACAGGAGTGGAAGAGTCACAATGCTCAGCAGCGGTGGTGGACTGCTGAATCTGGTGTTGCTAACTCCGATGGAGAATTTCTGGATCTGGGGTGGAGTGAGATCCACAGGTCATGGAGAGGCAGGGGTTTTGGAGGAGGTTAAGGGTGAAGTGGACACAGAAGAGATTGGGTGAGGGTATGAGAAATGTAGGGCACCAGGTGTAAGACTGACAGGTGAAATCCACTAATCCTTTATGTTCATCCATTCTGAGGTCTTTGCTTATTAGATTACCAATTTCAGAATCGAGCAGAATGCATCTATTCTGACTCTTAAATACTGATGGATACTCAAGTATTTTTTTCCTCCCTCAGACGGAACATCTTCAAGGCCACCAAATGACCCGAAAGACTCCCCACTGACATTGGAGGATGATGAACAGCCAGATGCACCCACGTCACATCCTCTCTCTGCACCCTGCTCCACCTCAAATATAGGCGCTTTGGTGGGTTTGAGCACTCCGAGACAGATGGTAGAACACACTGGGGAAGGCATGTCACACTCGCTTGAGGATCTGTTGGAGACAGAGTCTCCAGGCCTCTGACAATTGGAGAATTTCTGGAGACCAGGACGATGCTGAGCCTGAGACGCTGAAGTTGTCCATTAGGCAGCAAATGCTGGATATCCAGTTGGATCTACGTGAAGGTCTGGCAGAGATTCTTGAGGGCCTGCGTGCCATGGTTCCTGTAATGGCGGAGCATGAGTACTGTGTTCACCCTCAGCTCTGAGCGTACAGCCTGCTCCATAGAGACAGTGGTGACTCTCATGGAGTGGCAGCTCCAGGAACTCAATCAGGGTTTCTGGGGTTGCGTTCAGATCTGTGAGCCCACACACTGGCATTGACCTCAGCAGGGCACTGCCAGTGTGAGAGATGAATGAGGCATCTAGTGACTCTGCTAGCTGCTCATTTATCCATGGTGACCAAGGAGGTACAAGCAAACCTCAGTTGGTGGATGACCTGCAGCTCCATGCATCTGGGGGCTCCTCTCAGGGCACTCCTGGTGATGACAGCAGCTCCTCTGCCCCTCTGCCAGTGACTGTTGCATCTGAGGAGACTGTGATGACTGAGGGTACCCAGGCATGGTGCAGGACTCTTGGGGCCTGTGGGACCAGAGGACGATCGCCAAAGCCATCAAGGCCAAAGGGACATCCGAGCCAGCAGGCTGCCTCCAGTGCAACTGCCGGTGAGGGAGAAACACCTAGACTTAGCACTCATAAGCAGAAATTTAAATTGCTATATTCATAGAATGGCTTTCATGGGTGAATTCTCTCATTTCCACTTGTATCATGTTGTATATAGCAGTCACATATCACTATTAAAATGTGACATCATGTCAGATGGCCTTATTGTGCTTGATAATATAGTGAGATAAGAGGCCTGCAACTCTGTGCAAGACATCGATTGGTCTGGATAGTATATTTCAGAAGGAGAGATGGGAGAAGATGGTGACAGAAGGGCCTCATGAGCTCCAAGCGGTAAAGTGAGTATTTACTTGCAATGATTTGGAGTCCTGACTTTGGAGGTCTACTCGAAATTGCTTTAAAAACCGGATGACCTATGATCAAGGGTAGGCCACTCGGCCCCTCGAGCCTGCTCTGCCATTCAATAATATCATGGCTGATCCGAATGTAACCTCAACCCCACATTTCTGCCTACCCCCGATTACCATTCAACCCCTTGTTAATCAAGAATCTATCTAGCTCTGCTTTAAAAATATTCAAAGACTCTGCTTCCATTGCTTTTTGAGGAAGAGAATGCCAAAGATTCACAACCCTCAAAAAAAATTTCTCGTCATCTCGGTCTTAATTGAGCAACCCCTTATTTTTAAACAGTGACCTCTAGTTCTAGATTCTTCCACAGGAGGAAACATCCTCTCCACATCCACCCTGTCAAGACCCCTCGGAATCTTAAAGGTTTCAATCAAGTCACCTCTTACTCTTTTAAATTTCAGCAGATACAAACCTAACCTGTCCAACCTTTCCTCATAAGACAACCCCAACCATTCCTAGTATTAGTCTAGTGAACCATCTCTGAACTGCTTCTAATGCATTTACATCTCTTTAAATAAGGAGACCAGTATGTAACAATACTCCAAATGTGGTCTCACCAATTCCCTGTACAGCTGAAGCATAGCTTCCCCACTTTTGTAATCAATTCCCCTCACAATAAATGATAACATTCTATTAGCTTTCCTAATTACCTGCTGTACCTGCAAACTAACCTTTTGTGATTCATGCATTAGGACACCCGAATCCCTCTGAATCTCAGAGCTCTGTGATCTCTCATCCTTTAGATAATAAACTTCTTTTTCATTCTTCCTGCCTTTTTTACTTCATGAATGATTTCACATTTGTCCACATTATAATCCATTTGCCAGATCTTTGCCCACTCATTTAACCAATTTATGTAACTTTGTAGCCTCCTTACATCCTCTTCACAATTTACTTTCCTACCTATCTGTGTTGTCAGACAATGTAACAACCACTTGGTCCCTTCATCCAAGTCATTTATATAAATTGCAAAATGTTGAGGTCCCAGTGCAGATACCTGTAGCACATCACTCATCACACACTACAAACCAGAAAGAGACCCATTTATGCCAACTCTGCTTCCTGTTAGCTAGCCAATCTTCCATCCATGCCAATATGTTATCCCTTACACCATGAGCTTTTATTTTCTGCAATAACCTTTGATGTGGCAATTTATGCCTCTGGAAATTGAAGTACAGTACATCTATTGGATCCCTTTTATCCACAGCACGTGACTCCTTTGAAGAGCTCCAATAAATTGGTCAAACATGATTCCCCTTTTACAAAATCATATTAACTCTCCCTGATTACCTTGAATTTTTCTAACTTCCCTGTTATAAAATCTTTAATATTAGCTTCTAACATTTTTCTGTGACAGATGTTAAGGTAGCTGGCCTATAGTTTCCTGCTTTCTGTCTCCTTCCCGTTTTGAATAAAGGAATTACATTTGCTATTTTCCAATCTGATGGAACCTTCTAGGGAATTTTGGAAAATTAAAATCAATGCATCAAGTATCTCAATAGCCACTTCTTTCAAGACCTTAGGGTGAAGTCCATCCAGACCTGGGGATCTGTCAGCCCGCAGCCCCCAACAATTTACTCAATACCACTTCCCTGGTGACTGTAATTTTCCCGAGTTCCTCCCTCCCTTCTATTTCCTGATTTACAGCTATTTCTGGGATGTTTCGTGTGCTCTCTATAGTGAAGACCGCAGCAAAATACCTGTTTAATTCACCCACCACCTCCCTACTTTCCTTATCAGTTCCCCAGACACACTTTGCATAGGACCAATGTTCACTTTGTTAACTCTTTTCTTATTTAAATATCTATAGAAACTCCTACGATCCATCTTTATATCACTAGCTAGCTTTCTCTCAGACTCTAATATTCCCTCCTTGTTAATCTTCTTGTCATTCTTTGCTGTTATTTATATTCTTTGCAATATTCTGACCAGCCATCTGTCTTTGATAACTATATGCTTTTTCTTTAAGTTTGATACTGTCTTTAACTTTTTAGTTCACCATGGATGGCGGGTCCTCCCCTTGGAATTTTTCTTTCTCATTGCAATTGGAAACTATAGTATAGGATAAAATCCATTATCACTTAGACAAGTGCAGGATAATTAAAGAAAGCCAACATGGATTCATTAACGGAAAATCATGTTTAACTAGCTTGCTGGAGTTTTTTGAGGAGGTAACAGAAAAGTTTGATAAAGGAGATGGTGTTGATGTAGTGTATATGGATTTTTAAAAGGCATTTGATACAATGCCAAACAACAGACTTGTGAGCAAAATTCTAACTTATGGAAAAAAAAAGGGAAAGTAGGCACTTGGGGAAGAAATTGGCTGGGTAACAGGAAACAGAGTGGTGATACATGGTTGTTTTTCAGATTGGGAGAAAGTGGAGTTCCCCAGGAGTCAGTATTGGGACCCTTGCTCTTCCTGATATATATTAATGACACAGACTTTGGTGTGTAGGTCATGGTTTCAAAATTTGCAGATGATAGAAAGATTGGAAATGTTGTCAACTGTGATGGGAATAGTCTTGAACTTCAAAAGGACATAGATATGTTGGTGGATTGGGCAGACAAGTGGCAGATGAAGTTCAATGCAGAGAAGTGTGAGGTTATTTGTTTTGGCAGGAAGGATATGGTGAGACAGTATAATATAAAGGGAGAGCCTCTAAAGGAAGTGCCGGAACAGATGTTCCTCGGTGTTTATGAGGATAGATTGGAGAGAGGTTGGGACTGTTTTCCTTGGAGAAAAGAAGACAGAGAGGAGACTTAGAGGTAATCAAGATCCTGAGGGGCATGGACAGGCTAAATAATGAGAAACTGTCCCCACACAGAACATCAAGAACTAGAGGACACCGATTCACAATAATTGGCAAAAGGAGTAAACTTGATTTGAGGAAAACTTTTTTCACCCAGAGGTGGTTGGAGTCTGGAACAAATTTCCTGAAAGGGTGCTGGAGTCAAGGTCAATCGAGGTATTCAAAAGGGAATTGGATTTGAATTGGAATTGGATTAGAATCTGAGAAGAAGGAATGTGCAAGGTTACAGGGATAAGGCAGGGGAATGGGACTAGGTGGAATGCTCTTTCAGAGAGCCAGTGCAGACTGATGGGCCAAATGGCCTCTTTCTGCACTGTAAAGATACTGTGACATATTTGGTGTATTCTGAAATATCCCTTTAAATATCTGCCACTGAACTTCTTTTGACATATCCTTTAACCTCGTTTACCAGTTCACTTTAGCTAGCTCTGCTTTCATGCCCTCATAATTGCCATTATTAAAGTTAAAAATACTAGCCTTGGACGCAGTCATTTCTCCCTGAAAACAAATGTAAAATTCAGTCATGTTATGATCACTGCCAGCTAGGGGTGCCTTCACTAGCAGGATTAATTGATAACCTATCGTGTTGCTCAATACCAGGTCTAGCATAGCCTGCTGTCTGGTTGCCTCCAGAACATGTTGTTCTAAGAGCCTATTCCGAAAACATCCTATGAACTCTTCATCTATGTTACCTTTGCCCATCTAATCTTTCCATTCTATATGTGGATTAAAATCCCCATGATTATTGCTGCAACTTTCAGGCAAGATCCAATTATCCCTCCTTTTATACTCTGTCCTCCTATGTAGTTACAATTAGGGGGCTTTTACACCACTCACACAAGTGACTCCTTACCCTAATCATTCCTCATCTCAACCCAAACTGCTTCCACATCCTGGTTTCATGAACATGGATCATCCCTCTCTAGTGTGCTAATATCATTATTAATTAACCGAGCCGCCCCTCCACCTTTTCCTTACTTCCTGTCCTTCCTAAACGTCACATACCCCATTAATATTCAGGTTCCAATTTATGTCATCTAGTAGCCACATTTCAATAATGGCTATCAGGTCATACTTACTTATTTCTAATTGCACTATCAGTTCATCTGTTTTGTTTAGATACAGAGCACAGTTCAGGTGTAGACTGTCCCAAAGATACAGATCCCACTTTCCCCAATACTGGTGCCAGTGCCTCACAAACTGGAACCTATTTCTCCCACACCAATCTTTGGGCCACACGTTCATTTCTCTAACCTTATTGTCCTATGCCAATTTGCATGTGGCTCAGGTGACAATCCAGAAATTATTACCTTGAGGTTCTGCTTCTTAATTTGGTGCCTAGCTCATCATACTGACTATGCAGAGCCTCCTTCCTCATCCTGCATTTGCCACTGGTACCTACATGGGCCATGACCACTGGAGCCTCCCCCTCCCACTGTAAGTTCCTCTTTAGCTCTCAGCAGATGTCCCAAATCCTGGCACTGGGCAGGCAACAAAGCCATCTGAACTCTTACTCTTTGCTACAGAGAGAACAGTGTCAATCCCCCTCACTATATTTTCCCCTACTACCATTACATTCCTTTTCGCTACCCCCACTTGAATGACTTCCTGTGCCACGGTGCCATGGTCAGTTTGCTCATCCACTCCGCAGCCCCTGCTCTCATCCAAACAAGCTGAGAGAACCTCAAATCTACTGGACAATTGCAGAAGCTCACACTCCTGCCTTCTGGGCCCCCTTATCTGTCACACCTTCCTGTCCCTGGCCACCGACCAAATCAGAAGAGCCTACCCAAAGTGGTGTGATTGCCTCCTGGTAAAAAGTATCCAGACAACTTTCCCCCTCTCTGGTGTGCCACAGAGTCTGCAACTCAGCCTCCAGCTCAATGACTCAGAGCCAGAGTTCCTCAAGCCGCAATCATTTACTGCAGACATGTTTGCCCTGGATCACAATGATATCCAGCATCACCCACATGATGCAGCCCTGAAACATCACCTGTCCTGCCATTCTTAGTGTGTTTTAAATAATTACCTAATTATATTAAACACTCATTTATGTTGCTTTCTTATATATTTTATTAACTTTACCACCAATTTGTGTACTATTTTAAACCTAAGGGATAGAATAGAACTTATCAACTTACTAGATAGTCACCAAACAACTAGCCCCTTTGCCTGTAATGGAGCAAGAACCAAATACTATAGGGTGAGAAAGATAGAAAAAGGAAATGAACAATTCCTTCTCCCTTTTCACTGAACTCCCCTCCCACAAAATCCAAGTCTTCACTCGGTTAACTCAGCTGCACTCAATTTGCCAAGGCTGCACTAAAGAATCCTGAATTCATAGTAAACTGAACTGGGCCTACAGTAACCAGATTCAACCAGTTAGCTAATTTACTACTCAGCTTCTACAGCTGAGAGTGAGTTTACCCTGTCTAAACAGCAAGAAAGAAATAACTTAGCCTTCTTACACAGTACTTTCCAGTTACTGGTAATGACAGACTAGATTAGATTTTAAGAGCAACATTTAAGAACAAAATTAACACTTAAAACTCCCCTCTCACCAAGCTCCAAGTCTTCACTCAGTTAGTCAGCTGCGCTCCAAATCAAAGCCTCCCTAGTCTCCCTGGCTCCCAAAAGCTGCCTCATTGCTGGATCATCATCATGACCCTATGGCTAAGCAGGGCCTTCCTCAGACTCAGTGCTAGACTCTTCCTCAGTGGCTTTTGGAAGTACATGGCTTCTTCACCCTCCATTGCATCTCCCCTTGAGAGATCCAGATTGTGAAGGGCACAGCACACAACCACAATAAGGGACATATGTTCCAGAGGATATTGCAGAGAACCTACTAAGCAGTCCAGACAGTGAAACTTCATTTTCAGGAGGCCTACTGCCTTCTCAATAATGGCCCTATTGGAGACATGGCTTCAGTTGTACCTCTCCTCTGCAGGCATTCTTGGATGTCTCATTGGTGTCATTTGCCACCTTTTGATGGGATATCCTTTGTCCCCCCACACTTGGTCATCCAAGCGTGCAGGGTCTATGAACAGCCTTGGCACCTGGGGGTGATGTAGAATATATAAACCATGGAAACATGACCTTAATTATGATGAGGCTATCTGCAAAAAGCTTGCAAAGTGATTTAAGCCTTTAATGCACTGACTCACAACTCACTTTACTCCTCACTTCTCTATTCGTTCTGGCACTTAAACCTTGCCCTGGATCCAGAAAGGTGAAAGTATGAGATTCCCACCTGCCTGTTTCACCTGTGCACCAAGCAAAAATGAACAGGACTCTCAAAATTGGAATCAGTTGGCCCTTTAATTGCCTTAAAGGGCTCTTTAATTGACGGTGCGTGCTCTTCCGACATTGCCGCATGCCCACCTAAGCGGAATCTCATGATGCGGCACAATGACGTTGGGAATCCCTAATGTGGCATGGACCACAAAAAATTCTGCCCAGTATTTTATGAAGATCCAGCATAGCCTCCTTGCTTTTCTGTTCTATTCCTCTATTAATAAAGCCAAGGATCCTATAACTTGTTCTGCCTGCTTCAAAGATTTGTGCACACACAGCACTTGGCCGCTATGTTCCTGCAGCCCCTTTAGAGATCCACCATTTAGTTCATATTGCCTCTTCTTTCCAAAATATATTACATCACACTTCCCTGTGTTAACTTTTATCTGCCAGGTGTCTGCCCAATCTGTCTATGTCCTCCTGAACTGTCTGTTACAGCATTCTCTGTCTTCTGATTACATTTCTGAATTTTGTATCATTTACAGAACTTTAAAATTATTGCCCTGTATACCCAAGTCCCAATCAATAATAATTATCAGAAAGTACAGTTATCCTAAAGCTGACCCCTGGGTAATTCCATTGTATACTTCCCTTGAGTCTGAAAAACAACCAGTCACCACTACTCTCTACTTTCTGACCCTCAGCAATTTTTTTTTTATCAATGATGCCATTGTCCCTTGAATCTCATGGACGTTTTGTGAACAAGTTTATTATGTGGTACTTTTATCAAATGCCTTTTGTAAGTCAATTTCTTCATCAAAGAATTGAATCAAGTTAGTCAAACATGATGGGCATGAGTTTACCAATACTGTGGAGGTCACAGCGTCAGAGAAATGCGTTTCACCGGTACATACTGGTGACCGTCAGTGGCCAATTAGGTGGAGGCCCCCATGGCTCCTGTCCTATTAAGGATGGCAGCCTGGCCCCAAGAGCTGCTAGCCCAATCAGAGCTGGTAGCTCAGCAGTGACACCAGAAGCAGTGATCGCTGCTGGAAGCTGAAGGCCTGGGGCCTACAGCAGGTAGGTGAAGAAAGAATTTAAAATTACGAAAGGGCAGAATGCTGGAGGGTAAAGCCCTCCTGGGAAGCCACTGTGGCCACAAGGGCTGCCTTCCCTACCCGATGCTCTCTCTTTGCCTCATAAATCGTTGCTCTCTAGCCTGTCACTGGGAGGTTTCCTCTATTTAGTTAATGGCCTCCTCACGAACCGGGGGGTTGAGTTACCATCGGACAAAATGCCAACAGCACCGTAAAATAGCCCTTAATTGGGCTTTTAATAATGAATAATATCAGCTTCCCTTCTTTTTGGAGTGGGCAACCTCTTAGCTTTTGGTCCCGTCATCAGTAAAATGCCCCGACAATGGGACTGTATCAAGGAGCCGATCCGACACAGATCCCTGTGATTCTACCCCACTTCCCCTTTGCCCACCTTCTAGCCTACTTCCCGGGGACAGGTAGAATTTAGGCTGATTTACCTTTAACATATCCATGCTGTCTTTCATTTAGTAGCCCATATTTTTCTAAGGGCCAATTCATTTTGCCCAGATGATTGCCTGGCATGGACATGATGGGCTGAATGGCCTCCTTCTGCACTGCGAATCTTTCGAAGTTTCTATGTTTTCCTGCCAGAAATATTAGGCTGTCTGGTCTGTAATTGGTGGGTTTATCTCTCTCCCCCTTTCTAAATAAGGTTGTAGGATTTGTAATTTTCCAGTCCTCAATCGTTATATCAGAGAGAGCTGTAGAGGGATTATAAATTCCTCTCTTTTCCATCTTGATTGTTTATATTCACCTCAGATTTGATATGCACTTACATATTGTGTTCAATCAATTTACATTTTGTTCACACAATACTACAGAAACAGCATATGGCTGTGCATCGATAGCACTAATATTATTGTACATATTTGGGTGGGATTGTGCTTCACGGAGCTAAAATGAATGGGGTAGTTTGCTAGCCAGATTGGTGGAAGGAGCAGAGGTGAGCATCTTGAAATAGATTCTGTGCGTCCTCCTTTTTTTCCTACCATCATCTCTGCCACCTGCAACCTCCTTCTCCCCAATCCCCGTCACCCCTCACTTCTACCACTCACTGTGGCAGCGTGCTGTTATGATGATCAGAAGCTTACTGCTTTATTGAAGCTGAGTGGAAAGCTGAAGAAGCTGAGAAAAATCTTGGAATGAGTTCCACACAGTAGAAGACAAGAGTAAGGTAGCAACACCAATGCATCAGGTATAATTTTGACAGGCACCATGAAACTCATATATGCTTTATGTGAATGTATCCATCAACCTTATTCCACATCAAAATAAAAAGCCCATTTCTTAGATTAAAGAGAACCATGTGATTATTTTGATTGCTGAACCAAAGGTAGTTTGTAAATCACAAAAGAAAGAGATGTGAACAACATGCTATTGCATGTCCCAACTGAATGGCATAGCCAAGTTGACAAATCATTAGAATGATCATTTGAATGTGCATTAACACGTTCACTCTGACAGCATGCTCAGTCCTACACTTATATAGTATCTAACCTGTCATTGCTAGAGAATCACATCCACTTGTAACACATGAATAAAATAAAACTAATTTGAACTCAGCAATGTAGGAGAATTAAGTTGCTCATTTGGAGACAGAGAAGGATATAACACCATAGCAACTGTGCTTGTTAGGCAGGATGCGGAATATGGTGATAGCTTTGACGTTAATTTCCATTTCTCCAATCTTTTCATTGAGGGTGAATCTTCATAAAAACTGAGACAGCATCATCAAGATAATTTGGTAAGTCATGATCAAAGGTAGACCATAGTTAGCAAAACGTGGCCCAGAACTTGCAGAGGTTTTTGATGGCAAATTCTCAGTGTTCACCATCATTGCTCCTTTGAAACTGAGTAATTTCAGGAATTAGTGTAGATTAATGATGAAATCCTGAAGTTGTGGTCTGCCACTCACTGCTCCAGGCCCCTCGCACCTCCATGCACCCCAACCTCTTGCATTCCCCAAACTTGCTGCCAGAGCTAGCGATCAGTGAAGTCAGCTACTGTGGTGAGAACTTCCCCTTTTCTACTCTCACATCACTATTAGAAACCCCATAAAAAATTACACCTTTTTCTGTCAGGTGTAATAATAATAGTCTGGGTAATAACTATTGCCAATCAAGGGTTCTGCCACCTGAAAAAATAATTTTATACTTATGGAGTGTTGTTAAATGTTTTCTTTATGTTTACTTACTAGACCTTTAAAATAAATTTTTAAAATGTTGTTAAAAGCTTTTTATATTTCAGCTTCGACCTTCACCAGATGTGTATGTCCCAGTCTTCAATTTTCTAGCTGTAAAATATTTAAGAAGTGATTTGATTTTAGTGTTTTTCAATTCCTGGTTGGCTGTCCGTGCGAATTCTGTAATGTGATTGGCTGCTTGGACAACTTGATGAGATCACTGCAACTCCATTCTGGGAATCTCCAGTAAAGAACACTAGAATCAATTGCACACTGAGGAGATAAAATTCCTGTCTTGCCACAGAGATTGCTAGAACTCTCAGCGAGGCTTTCTTTGACATCAGTGGTGAGCACCCTTTCTTCTCACTGACTGAAAATCCCTGCCTTTATGTCTAACAGTTCATAACTTAATTATTGGTACCTAGATCTTTAATCTAAATGAAGAAATCCTGTAACTTGAAACTTAGTACCCAAAGCTCCTCAGAACACAATCTTAGCAATTATGCTGAGATCTCACACAGATCTGACCAGTACTGACCTCTGCTAGAGTTTGCAGGATCAGTGAGAGGTTAGATGAATGCAAGCAACAAGATGGGCACATCTGCAGCTCTTGCCTGTCACAAAACTCCAGTGCTTACTTTCCACTAGCAGGAAAGTTTCCTTACAATCGCCAGATCCTCTCCTCTCACTATACTTAGCTTGTAGAAGATTCTATCTGTTTTCAGAGCTTTCTGTCAGTCATCCACCAGTTATTGGTGGAAACCTCAAATGATGAAATCTTCTAAATTGCTCATAACTGTAGCTGAGTTTATGTCAGAATGTTAATAAAGGACAGACATTGTACTTATAAAGTTGAATTTTAATCATGTACTGTGTGGCTTCTTATATTTTCACCAGCAATAGCTCCCAATAGGTGCCCATGTTGTATATTATACTGTTTCTATTAATATGTATTTCTAATAGTTGCAAGTTAAAGTGGACAGATGGTCCTGCTTCATCATACCACTAAATAAAACAATGTGCTTTCGTTGTTAATGATTTAATTAGTGAAAATAAATTGCTGTAATTTAGATTTTGTGCAGCTGAATTACCCGAAATAGGTTTTTTGAGACTTTGAGGTAATTAACACCTACAAAGAATTTTATCACCACAGGATGTTCCATTCAAACAGCAGGTTGAGATGGAATTTTCTGAGGCATTCACAAACATAGGCATCTCTGATTAGAATATTATTAAACTCTTTAATATCATAGTACTGCTCAGCAGAAACATTCCTCTCTGCAACTTCTACACCTGGCGAAGACATTTCTGCTTTGTTGACTAAGACTTTGCAATTAAGTCCGATTTGTTCCTGATAAGCAGTGAGCCTAGAATTTCTCCCTGTTCTGCAATCCCTATTCTTAAATAGTTTGAATAAATATTTCTGTTAAAAGATCTGCTCTTCAAGATACCTCAAGGTGGCAGCAGCATCACTGCCCAGATTTTCCGATGGTTGTTGGGATGTTTTGGTGCAGATGGGAGTGGGGATTGTGGTGGGGAGCCAACCCTTACCCTACCTCTCTGCCATCTGTTGCCATTTCTGAGATTTTGTGCTGGAAGTGATAGCATGCGTATGCCATTAAACAGATTAATGATGGGAGGAGATGCCATTTCACATATGTCACATCACTAATACCAGAGCTACTCAGGGTATCGGGAATGCCATTGTGCTCAGCATTGCCGAAGAGGCCAAAGGGGAATGGGAATTCCAAAATAAAAGGTCGGAATGTTTGAAATAAAATTTAAAAAAATATTTTTATTAGCCGGCATTACTAACCACGCTGGACTGTGTTGAGGGGCACAACATTTTTTTCTAAGCCTGTGGTGCATGGCCCCAGAAATATTACTGGGGTCAAAGTGGTGATGGAAGTAACATCAGAAATTGCTGTAAATGCTCAGCAGGCCAGTCAGCATCTGTGGAGAAAGAAACAGAGTTAATGTTTCAGGTCAATAAATAATCTTTCAAAAAAGTGCCCCTCACTGATGAACTTTTGACGGGAACCCCAGCATAGAGAAAAATGTAGGCCCAAATCCCTCTTTGATAATGTGCTTATTTTTCCGTTGTTGGGTAGATTTCAAAGCATGAGCTGTTGAAATTGTCGTGAATTAACAGTGTTACAGAGCCCAAAATAATGTGGGTCTCAGATTGACATCAGATGAAGGCCCTGACTATGGGGCTGAAAGTCCACATTGCTTGGGGGCTAGAAAACCTCCCCATCAATTGAAATTCCTGCCCCTTTAGGGGGCCTTTAACTT
Organism: Carcharodon carcharias; assembly: GCF_017639515.1. NCBI lineage: Eukaryota > Metazoa > Chordata > Chondrichthyes > Lamniformes > Lamnidae > Carcharodon > Carcharodon carcharias. The sequence goes on from NC_054467.1 coordinate 116,923,513, forward strand.
TGGCTGATAGCATGAACCCAGCAAGAGAGAATCGGTATTCTGTTTTACCTCTCCATTTCACCTTTTCAATGATCAACACAATAGGTGGAAAATCTGTTGGAATGGCATTAATGGCCATTTTCTCTGGGGTTTCTGGTGATTTTTGCACCAAAGTTAAGGCGTGATGTTGGGGAGCCTCTGCTGAAATTCTACCCCTTGCCCCCAGCTCTTGCCTTGTAGCCCTGTAGGCAATATTTCAAGTGCATTTCCAAGTGTTTTTTAAATGCATTGGGGCTTTCTGCCTCTACCAGCCTTTCAGCCAGGGAGTTACAGACCCCCACCAGCCTCTGATGAAAAAAAATAACTCAACTCATCCCTTCTAACTCTCTGCCAAGTATTTTAAATCTATACGCATTGGTCATTGACCTCCCTTCTAATGAAAATTCAATGAATATAGATCACATTAAATTAATGCAGTGAAATAAGGAGTTTAAAAGGAGTCTTTATCTTAATAAAAACACAGTCAAACAATAACCTGAAAGAAAGCAAAATCATTCAGTTCAATTTTATTGCTACCTCACAGTAAACAAAGGCTGTGGTTTCCTCATAGTAATGGTAGTCCACATAAACCTATGAATTAAGCAGACTGGTTATGTTGCATATTTTGTTGCAGGTATTACTTGGATTCTATTGTACCAATAGTTATGTGAGGAAGGATTTTCCCTTCTGTTAGTTGTTCTTAACTTGAGACATGTGGTCAAGCTCCTTCTAACTGCCAGATATCAAACTATGATATTGAACTGGCCTTTTATTTTTTTTATTTAACAGTTTGTGAAACTGCAACCTGATATTCGATTAAAACATATTCGTTATGTTCCTTCTATTGGGTTGCTTTGGCCAGAGAACACAGTTGCGCACTGATCTACTGATGAGTGAGTTGGTAATCAAGATGGAGTAGATGAACAGATCATTGTAAAATGAAGCACATGCTGTTTATTCACGAATAATGAAGGACCAATACTTGTGTGCTTCTCAAACCAAAACCCGTTCAAAAACGACTGATTAACAGTGTAGCCTGCGCTACACAGCATGGGTAAGACAATCATGTGGTCAATCTGCTTACTCTTAAAGGTGTATTGCACCTCAGATCACTACAATATTGGAATTGTCAAGGGGCTAGCTGGTCACTAGTTATCCCACCATTAACCTGGCTAAAAATCATATTATGGCTCAAAATTCTGCTCTTACGGCACTGCTGGCACTGATGCTATGGAAGCTCAGAACTGCAAAAATATCAGTCAGACCGCTTCAACCTATTTCCAATGCAGCCAGTGTGGTGTACCATGATTATAAGGGTGTGTCATGCATATGCTGGAAATATGCAGAGTGGGCAGATTGTGACATCAAACAAAGTCTAACGTTGATTTAGCACACAAACTGACAATTTGGACCTCACAGGTCCTGTTAATACCCTATCTCAAACACTACCAGCTGGACATGTGTTCATCTGCAAGAAGAACCTCTTTCTACCCCTTTCTACCAATGCTATTTGCAGGATCACCACAGCACTCCCAGGTGATGTGCTTTTGATTTTCCTTTTCTGCTGCAGAGTGAGTGGAACTACTTCAGTATAATTGGAGAAGTTTGGAAAGGTTTTGAATTCACAAGGCAGTCATGCTGGACATTGACAAGGAAGCGAAAGGAACTGGAGTGCCTTTTAGGGGAAAGCCTGCTTTCACACGGGCTGCAGCGTGATAGGGATATAGAGCAGAGACAGCAAGGTGGGTAAGCTGTGTACAGAGGGATGAGGAGGATGGCTTTAGAAGCCCCTACCCATAAAAAGGTCCTCAGTAGGCACCTGTCCTACCTCCACCTTAGCCAAGAACTATGGGCGGAATTTTATACCCACCCCGCAAGTAGGTTGGCAGTTGGGGGACTGTAAAATTAGTGCCACAGTGGTGTGCCATGCCCATTGCCTACTTACTTTCATTGTAGTCAGTTGAGCTTGGCACGAAAGGGACTGAAGTTAATAAATGTTCCATTTAGGCTGTATTTAATAATGAGGCCAGAGGAAAATTGATCTTTGGTGAGATGAATAGCTACTGTCAGGTAGATTGTAAACAGTATGGGGGTAATCACACAGCCTTGCTCGACCCTGGTCTGAATTTTGATGGTGTCTATTTCGGATCTCCCACACACAGGCCAGGATTTTCCCTTTGGTGATTTGGGGCTGGGCCCGCTCGCCGAGGGGAAAATGACGCAGGATGACATCGGGAGAAATTCCCTGACGTCATCCCGGTCCCTTTAAATTTTCTGGAACAGTGAAATCAGCTGAATGCTTGCCGATCTGTCAATGGCCAATTGAGGTCATTGACAGGTTAATTAAAGTAATTAAAGACCTGCCCGTCCAAGCTTAAGGCTGGCGGCCAGGCCAGGAGCCCCAGAGGGCTCCAGATTATTCATGAAACTTCATCCATTGGCGGGATGAAGTTTCATGTCCATTTTGTAAAAAAGTAATAAAGCTTATGTGTTTTTTATTAACATGTCCCATCTCGTGGGACATGTTAATAATTTTTTAATGTTTCTATTTTTACACTTAACTTACCTGTCATGAATCTCCCTGAGGCAGTGCTTTGCCTCAGGGAGAAGTGTGCACTTTGACAGATGGGGATTCCCTTCCCCCCCTGCACAGGAAGTGCGTAGCGCTTCCTGTCGGGGATGCTGCTGGGCAGGCCTTAAACATCCCACCTACTTAAAATGGCGGCAGGTCCCGTTTCAGTGGCGGAGGTCGGCTGGCCGCCAGCCGCTTGGCCGGTGGGGCCCACCCACCATCCAAGGGCAAAATTCTGCCCACAGTTACAATCATATCATAATGAAGCAATTGCAGGATTGTGATGAAGTTTCTTGAACATCCAAACCTTTGAAGCACAATCCACAGAGCATTGTGATTTACTGAATCAAATGCTTTGGTCAGGTCAATGAATGCAATGAAGAGTTCCTGGTGTTGTTCTTGACATTTTTCTTTGATTTGTCTGACAACTCTGGTTCCTCTGGGGGCTTAGAGCCATACTGTGCGTGGAATAGTCCCAGATTTGCACTAAGTGCAGTAGTGGGCGGGGAAAATGGCATTTTACCCACTGACTACAATGGCAGCTTCTCACGCCATATTGTCCCAATCCCGCCGCATTAATTATGCATTCCCAGGAATATGCTGTTTCCACGGCAGCGGGATCTCATTCGCTTGCCATGCTATGATCATGCCGCTTCATCATGCCAGGCACCACATTTAAAGTGCAGCCACACTCACACCTCTCAGTGCTTCCAGCCCAGGACTGCTGCACAGAAGACAGGTTGGCCCCGAAAGGCAAAAAGGCTGCAGACCGCAGGTTCAATGATGCATCCCAAGAGCACTTTTGGATGCTGAGGAGGCTTGCCATAATGTCCTCTACCAATCCAGCACGGGAGGCAGTGGCTGCTGTGGTCAGTGCCAATGTCCTGCAAAAGAGGACAGCGACCCAGTGCCACAAGGGGATGAATGATCTCCTCCGTTTCACTAGGGTTAGTCACACTTCTCATCACTCTCAACTCACACACTCACAAACCCACCATACATCCACAGTTCACTGCCAGTTCAAGGAACATCACCATTCACTCTCTCACACGAAACTTCATTGCCCTCATCCCATCCATGGGACCACTCACCACCCACACGGGCCAGGTATACTTATCATCTAGTCTGACAGGTGTCCTGCTTACTCTTTCTCCATCTCTTTTCATGCAGGACAAGCTGGCACACAACAAGATGGAGAGGTCACAGACCAGTGGAGGAAAGCCTAACATCAAGATCCTCATGGACTTCAAAAATAGAGCCATTCAGTTGGCCAGCGAGGATCTGGACTGGTCCTGTGCTGACAGAGAGGTCGGCAGTGCTCTGCCAAGTCAGGATCCAGCAGTGCAACATCCATCAGACGGCCATGCCGTGAGTGATATGTCCTCTTTCACAGGCCACTGCCACGTACTAATTACCTCCCCTTGATTTCGCAGGCACTTCTGCCAAACAGCCAAGAAGGTCCATCACCTAGGCCTCCAACTAAGCCCCAAGGGAAGCTCAGAAGAGGAATCCACTAAAACCCTCTTGGAAGACCCGTCACAGCTCTCACTCACATCCCCTACCAGTGCAAAACACACATCTTGGTGGGGCCTAATTTTAGTGTAGCCTCAGGATCACAATCTGGTGAGCACATCACACTGTCTGATCTACAGCAAGTGGCAGCAGGGACTTCTTAGGTATCCAGCACTCGGAGGACTGCTGGAGGCCAGAAATTTGCTCACTTTGACTCAGACAAGAAGTCTCTGGACTCGATCACGTCACAGTTGCTGAAAATGCAAAGGCAAGCTTGGGAACATCAGGAATGGATGTCCGCTGCACCTCTCAGGTTGCAATGCACATTGGAGGAGTCTGTCTGCCTTTAGACTGAGGTGATAGCACCGGCATGCCAATGCACCGAGGTCAACAATGGTAGGTTGGTGGCTGCTATGGAGACATTGGTCCAGGATGTCGCTCCTGCACTGCTGCGCGGGCTGAACTCCATTGCCGACGCCGTAGTTGGCCTCCAACAGTGTGTATGTGAGAGGGGTGTGGAACAGCCCAATCTCACTCCAGTTAGCCCTTCTCCTCAAGGAGTCAGCCAGGGGCCCTCAGTCACCCATAGAGATGCGGATCCATAGGTGTACCCCCTGGGGCCATCCATCCAGGTGACTGCGGGAGTTCTGGCCCATCCGAATCCCCTCTTCCTGTGACCTCAGCAGCTCCAGCTCCACCGGCCCAGGAGGGTGCCACTGCCACACAGCAGGACCCCGAAAGCAGGCCGGTGCAGTTCCAGGTCTCAGCGCTCCAGTGGGCACCCACAAGGTCGTCACAGACTGGGCACCACAGTCAGCAGGCTGCCTCCACCTCTGCTGTGGATGTCCCGGGAGCACTGTTGTAGAGTTGATCTTCAGACAACTTCTCTTAGTGGAAACAATTAACTTTATTTACAAGACAGCAGCAGCAACTACACGTGTGCATCAAACTCCATAACTAAAGGAGAACTCTCCTAAAGAGGTTCCCCACACTGTTAACAGATTGGTTTACACAGATCATGTGATCTTACAGGACAGAATTATTCTTAAAGCTACAGTCTAACATTTCCAAAAACTATAATTACTACATTCTTCCCCCTTTAATTTTTCTGTACATTTTGTATTTACAAGGATACTAACCTCATCACATTATGATGTTTACACAAGTCATGAAATTTCAAGTTCAGTCTTTCAGGTTGTTTCCTGAACCATGTGGAATGTTGCAGCTCCACAATTTTAGATTCTTTTGTAGGAAACACATTCTCTGGAACTGCATTAACACCAGGTACCTCAATAGGCACTTACAGTTCAGTGTCTTTGATTCTGACAAAGACATCGGGCATGTCTGTCCTTGGTTGAGCAACTTCAACAGGAACCACTACTTCAGTAATGGTTACAGGTGGAGCATCATGTTGTTGGGATATCTCCATTCTTCTTAAATGATCCACATGTTTACGGGTCATCCAGCCCTCCACCTCCATGTGGTACGACGATGGTCCAGTCACAGAACTTACTTTACCAGGTAACTACTTCAGTCCTCCACTGAAATTCTTCACATATATTGCTTCTCCAACAGCAAACTGTCACTCACGACTATGCAAGTCATACATAACTTTTTGGTTTCCTTGACTCTTCTCCACCTTCCCCTCCAAATTTGGAAATATTAGGCTTAGTCTTGTCCTAAGACGGCATCTCATCAACAGTTTTGCAGGTGTTGCTCCTGTCTTCATGTGGGGGTTTGTTCTGTAGTGAAAAAGAAAGTGTGCAAGCTTGGCCTCCAATGAATAACCTGTTAACCTCTTCATGCCCAATTTAAACGTTTGAACTGTCCTTTCCACCAGTCCGTTTGATGATGGATGTTACAGTGCAGTCTTCACATGGCTGATACCGTTGAGGCTGATAAATCATTGGAGCTCAGTACTGGTGAATGGAGTGCCGTTATCGGATATGACTACTTCTGGTAGTCTGCGGATGGCGAAGCTCTGGCATAGTTTCTCTATTGTAGTGCTCATAGACATCTAACCACTTGGATTGGGCACCAATAATCAGTAGGAACATGGTTCCAAGGAAGAGTCCAACGTAGTCGATGTGTAACCGCATCCAGATTCTACCAGACCACTCCCAAGGGTGCAACGGAACTGTCACTGGCAACTTTTATAGCTGCTGACATTGCACACGTGCTTTACCATATTTTCAATGTCATCATCCATCCCCATCCACCATAGGTAGCTGCGCGCTATGGTTTTCATTCAGGTGATCCCCGGATGGGCACTGTGTATTTCAACTAGAAGTAGCTCCCTTCCTTTTGGTGGAACTATTACCAGTGCACCCCACAATAAAATGCCACCTTGACTGCTCATCTCTTGCCTTCGGTTGAAGAATGGTTTCATTTCATCGGAGACTGGCTCCTGGGACCACCCATGTAACACTTGGTCTCACACTTGAGATAGGACTGGGTTCCGACTTGTCCAGTCCCAGATCTGTCTGGCACATACTGGCGATGAATCTAGAAAGGTTAACAATAAAATGAGTTCCTGTGTGACTGGGACATATTCATCATTCTCTTGTAAGAGCAGGCAACTTAGGGCATCAGCATTTGCAATGTGAATGCCAGGCCTATATACAAAGGTGTATTCATAAGCTGCCAAAATTAGGGCCCATTGTTGTACTCTTGCTGAGGCTATGGGTGGTATAGCCTTTTCCTCACTAAACAAACCCTATAGTGGTTTGTGGCCTGATAAAATCATGAAATGTCATCAGTGCACGTATTGGTGAAATATTTCTACACCAAAAATAATCGACAGACCTTCCTTTTCAATCTGGGAATATTCTATATCAGCTGTCGTAAGCCTCCTGGATAAATAGCCTATTGACCTCTCTGTGCCATCATTCATTCTATGAGACAGTACTGTTCCCACTCCTTAGGGAGATGCATCGCATGCTAGCACCAAGTCTTTCATCTGTCATAATGCACTAACAGATTGGATGAGTGTAACAGTACCCAAGAACGCCTCTGAACTTAACTCATTTTTCGAAATGATAAATTATTATGAGTGATTTTTCATGAAAGCCTCTTTTTTGGGGTGTCTCCTAAGACCAACATTGGTTCTTTCTTAACAGTGAAAGCAAAGGTAGCCAGAAGTGTAGGTAAATTAGGTAAAAATCACCCATAATAATTTATCATTCCTAAAAAATTATTTAAGTTTAGAGGCATTCTTGGGTACAGGTGCCTCTCTTATTGCTTTAACCTTCTCTTCAGCCAGGTGTAACCCCTGAGAATGTACCCAGTAGCCCAAATAGATTGCTTCCTTTGCATGAAAAGTGCATTTTTCCATTTTCAGTTGCACTCTTGCTTGTAAAAAACGCTGTCGGACTTCCTCTAGGTTAGCCAAGTGTTCCTTTTCAGTGAATCTGGTTATTAGCACATCGTCTAAGTAGACTACAGCCTGGGGTAGTCCCTGCAGTAAGCTTTCTATTGTTCTCTGAAAAATGGCACAGGCTGAGGAAACACCGAAGGGCAGGCGTGTATATTGGTTCAACCCTTTGTGGGTATTAATTGTGGTGAAATCCTGGGAGGCATTTCCCATCTCTAATTGCTGATATGCATGACTCATGTCAAACTTGGAATATGTTGTCCCTCCTGCTAGTTTGGCAAATGGGTCTTTGATTTTTGGAATAGGGTACCTGTCCAGTTTGGCTACTCTGTTGACTGTTAGTTTATAGTCCCCACAGATTCGGATGCTTTCTCACAGAGGGTATGTGCGCTGCCATAAGCCAGACTGGAGTCAAACGTTCCCAGATGCAATGTGAGGATCTCTGGTGTCCCCTCACTGCATGTCATCATCATCCTCCACAAATATAGCAGCTATGAAACATGCCTGCTTCATCTGGGCAGTGTGAAGGCTTCATCGCCATCATCATCACCTTCCAGGATCTCTCCACTCTCATCACTGTTGACTTTCTCATCGGAGGAGACCACCAGCTCCTCCATCTTATCCTCAGCCAGCTCCTCTCCCCATTGCAGTGCCAGGTTGTAAAGGAAGCAGCAGGCGACGATGATGCATGACACCCTGTGCAGGCTATATTTCAGGGCTGCACCAGATCGGTCCAGGCACCGTAATTTAAACTTCAGCATCCCGATGATTTACTCCACCAAGTTGTGAGCTGCAGCATGAGTCTTGTTATACCTTCACTCTGCTGCAGTCTGAGGCCGCCGCATGGGTGTCATCAGCCACATCCGTTGTGGGTAGCCCTTGTCCCCTTGGAGACAGCCCTGTAGGCTCTGTGGACCCTGGAAGATGGCAGGAATCTGTGACTGACTGAGGATGTTGGAGTCATGGACAATCCCTGGAAACCATGCATAGACCTGCAGGATGTGATTGTGGTGGTTGCACGCCAGCTGCACATTCAGCAAACGGAAGCCCTTGCTGTTGATATAGGTGACCCCGTGTTGTGATGGAGATCTGAGTGCACATGCTTGCAGCCGATCATACCCTGCACCTGTGGGAAACCTGAGATCTGGGCAAATCCAATCACTCTTGCATCCCGGCTCTCTATGTCCCAGGCGAAATGCACAAAGTTGAGTGTCCTCACAAAGATGGCATCTGTGACCTCATGGATGCATTTGTGGTTGGCGGCTTGTGAAATCCCACAGAGGTTACCTGTGGAGCCCTGAAAGGAGCCACTGGCATTGAAATTGAGCACCACGGTTGCTTTTACAGCCACTGGCAGTGGATGCCCTCCATGTCCCTGTGGCGCCAAATCCTGCAGTAGCTGGCAGATGTGACCGACCAATTGCCTAGACATGCACAGTCTTCAGCGACACTGGTTCTCGGTCATCTGCAGGAATGACAAACACTGCCTTGAGACCTTGGGTATAGCTAGGTGCCGACCAATGATGGCTCACCGTGGGTCTTCAGGGGTGTGTGTGAAAGCCCCAGTGCCCCTTCTTCCTGAGGTTGCTGTTCCTCCCTCTGTGCAGCCAGATGCCTCCATCACTGTCTTCTCTGTCATCTTCATTCTCTGTAAGCCATGCAGTATACAGTTGGGCCACCAAGCTCCATGATCCTGATGTACTTCTCCCGCAGGATGTAAGAGAGAAACATGTGGGTTAGCTTGGGTGTACTAAGATCCTCTCTTGGTTAATTCTGAAGGCTCCTTAATGCATCCCGGAGAGTGCTGACCATCACTTGGATGGCCAGAGTTTAGTGTGCTGCATGGCTGCCCAAAACCCCACCACCTCCACCTCACTCCACCTGACCGATTGGCAGCAGCTTTGCCCACTGGACTGCATGCTGTGCTTTCAGCTCAGGCACAGGCATTCTCCTAACCCACACTGCAAGGCTGCGCTGTTAGCTTGAACCATAATGGGATACTGGTCTGCACCAGGACGATGACATTGCAAGGGGCTGTGAGTGCCTCCACTAGTGACTGCTCCATGGCCAGCTTTAGCAAGGAGATTGTACAACATGCTCGGTCGTCCAATTATTCTGCAGTCCACTAAAACGCTCAGTAGTTTGCAGTCTGTGCCCGAGGGGTGAAAAGTTTTGGAGCACTTGGTGGCACTTTCATGCCTCTGCATTGCTTAAGTGGGCAGATTAAACTACAGGCCCGACTCCATGCATATCAATGTGGCTGCATCTGAACTGGCTCAGCTGCATGGGAATGGTCACTTTACATAAGGTTTCCCTAATGCGTGGCTGCTTCCCTTCTGTCACCCCACACCCCTTCAACCGGAGTGCAGCCCTTGCCCCCGCCCCCAAGTCGCCTCAACCTCCGCAGGTCAGCCCTTGCCCTCCCCCATTTGAAGTCCAACAGGCGACCCAGGTGAGCGCTGCTCAATTTTACTATGCTCTTATCTCCATGTTCCCCTCAAAGTGCAGCCTGCCAAGTGCACACCTCATATGCTGTTATGAAACACTTTAATGTGGGTGGACGATCCAGCTGGGGTGGGGTTGGGGGTGGATGGTGGGGGGTGGTCCGGGGTGAGGAGGATCGGTGAGGAATGATTCTGGTGGGCTGACATTATAATGATGTGCAGATATAGGAGAATGAAGTTCCCGACGCTCGATGGCAGGAAACACAGCCTGCCATCGAAGGGCTGAGTGGACCATCATGATATCATGAAACCAATTTCTGGCCATCTCGTGATATTGTCCACTCATGCCACCAAGCGTGCATGATGCCAGCGGGCATGGAAAATTCTGCCATGTGTTTCTGGGAGGATTTCCTCAGCCACAGGAAGTCGGTGACTTGGGAGAATGTGTGTCTGTATTTTCCCTGCTACGGACAAGAAGGATATACCTCATAAACGGCCTCTAATGTAAAGCCCTTCTTGAAGGTATTTACGTTTGTAGCAATCCTGAAGTTGGGTGTCGGGTGGGGAGTTCTTTTTCTTCACAAAGTACATGGCATTTGGAGATTTCCAGCAATCGTAAGACTTATTGCTCCATGAACATATTGGTGAACCCTGGTGGAAGCCAGAACGCTTTCATCCTGTGCCAGTCAGCAGTGCCCAATCTCTTTCACTACCATGCACCAGAGTCACTCCCCTCCACCAACTTAACACGTGTGGAAAGCCTACAATTAGATCCATGTGCCATCAGGAGCAGTCATAGGTATTCTGAAACAGTGGTCTTGCTACCTGGAGCATTCAGGGTGGGAGTCTTCCAGTATTTGCTGGAGTGCGTCTCCAAATTCGTAGTTGTCTGCTGCATCCTCCAAACCTCACTCTCATGAGGGCCCACCTGCCACCAGGCCTTCAGAAGGCACCTTGAGGGGAGGAGGAAGGAAGGAGGAATGCAGGGTCCCTTTGCTCCAGGCAGGTTCTCCCTGGCTGGCTACTCAGACTCCAATTCTTCTAAAACCTCAGCCCCACCTCACTGCTGATCCTCACTTCTCCACGATTCTATCTTTCTGCTATGAAGCAACACAGTGTCCTCTTGACCAAATTGCTGAAATAATGCACTGCAACAAAGGATTCGACAACAACTTGATCCAATAACACTTCCAATAATACATACTAAATCAAACTATTCACCCTTGCGCATTCCTATATGCCTCTCTTGTGGCTGCCTTTGCCTGTCCTGGTGCAGTGCTGCCCTGTGTGGCTGCAGCTTGTCTGCTGAATTTCAGTAGGGGTGCTGCAGATGGCCTTGAAGAACCCGCCTGTAGCAGCTGCTCACTGTCATTTTGTGATATGGTCCTTTTGCTTTAGTTGGAAACAGAACCAATAATGCCCAGGCTTCAGCAGGGGCCCAGGAATGCTGTCTTCCTTGACTCTCTCATTAGCCACCATACAGCATGTAAAGGTAAAGTGTTAAAGTATAATCACACAATAAGAATGATTAGAGGCCTATTTGCCCAGTCTAGACAGGGCTGTAACAGCCCAAAAATGCCACTTGACTATGGCCCCAGTTAGACTGTTGCTCCATCCATCACCATCTTGAGTAGGAACATGAGGTGGGCACCAGCAGTAGGTTTGCCAATTCTTGCTGAATGTACTGATGGAGGTTTCATCAGATGACCTCCTACCTCCAACTCTCCCACCCCTTTCCTCCAACCATGAAAGTGTCAGCCATGGCTCAGTTAGCTAGCTCACTTACCTCTGAATCCAAAAGTTCTGGGTTCAAATCACACTCTAGGGCTTGAGCACAAAAATCACAGCAGGTACTCCAGTGCTGTACTCAGGGAGCATTGAACTGTTGGAGTTGCTGTCTTTTGGATGAGATGTTAAACTGAGGCCCCACATCTGCCTGCTTGAGTGAATATAAAAGATCCCATGGCACTATCTCAAAGAAGAGCATGGTTTTCTGAGCATAAATTAGCTGCTGCATTTCCTACATCACAACAGTGGTTGCACTTCAAAAAGTACTTCATTGGCTGTAAAGGGCTTTGAAACGTCTGGTAGTTGAGAAAAGTGCTATATAAATTCGAGTCTTTTTTTCCTTTATTGGTCACCCACCAAATTCATCCTCACATCCCTTCCCACAACAATTGGAAAGTAAATGTCTTTGTTACATAATTGGATGTTTTTGACTGTCAGTCAAACAGCTTTTATCTCCATCTCCAATATATATATAACTAAACAAGACAATTCAAAGAGAATTATCTTTAAAATGCTATGATTTTCTTGCAAAATTCTCACAACATTGTCCTGTGCATTAAACTTTAGTTCCTCGAGACTTCAAGGCGATCCTAAAATCCTAAACCTAGGCGAGCAGCCACCTATTCATTGTAGATTGGAACCCTGTGGTGGGTGGAGTGTGAACTACCTACTGAAAACCACCCACAAACCAACCCAAGCAATCTTTAATTTGTGTTGGTGAAGGTGAGAGGAGTAGGAATGCTCTCCTTCTGTCCACAAACAATCCCCTGGGCCATTGCTGACCCCATTTACTGTCACTTTGATAGCGGGCTGCCTCAGTGTGAAAATTTCCATCAATCTTCTGCTGAAGTTATGATGGGCAATACAGGAATCCATGCGGAAATCACAGGCGAATGTTTGAATCATGTACACTTTCATGTGATGCAGCTTTGCGCATCAAAAAAGATCATAACGGTCACTGATGTGGTGGTGTTGCCTTTATAGAAATACATTTGTATTAAATTAATTCACATTTCCTTCTTGGAAATTTTAGCAGAACAGAAATGACATGTTATATTTACTGCTTCTTGTTTTCAGTTAATTTACTTTCTGGGTTAGAGCGATTTATCTACCACCTCACAAACATAGCAGAAGGTTTTACAGACGTTCTCTCAGATGGATAGCTGACATCAAATCTCACTGGAGTTTGATGTGTCAGAATGGATTAGTCAACTGCAAGGCAAGTGAGTTCCAGGAAGTATCCAGGCTGTGGTTTTATGTATAGACATTTCCTTAGCTAACTACTACAAGGTTTAAAGAAAGAGGCTCCTTCAGGGGATTTTTCTCCCTGAACTGGTGTAGGACATGCTTTTAATCACAACCAGTAATTCACTGAAAGCTTTGTAATAACATTTTTGCTAGTCTTTATTTTGTTTACATCAAGCATTGCAGAGAGGGGAGGGGCGAAATGTGCTTTGCTTTCATTGTTTCATCGTCTAAAAGACTGGACAGTTGGCAAAGACACCTGAGCCTCTTTACACAAGATAAATGTCTAATTTGCTGTTAACATATTCCGCTGTATATTTGCCTCATAAATTAATGAATGGTGGATATAAATAACCGATCATCCTGTTACAGGAATGAGTTTACATCATTCAAAAGGCAGTGATAAGGTTCTATTTTATTCCCTGTGCTCACAATTGCTAATCTGAAAACTAAATTGTGCATATTAGCGAATGGTGCACAGATGGTTCAAATACTGCCTTTTCCCCTGCGATGGTGGCAACCTGCAGCTGCAATAATATTTGAAAGCCGTTCAAAATATAAATTGTGACTTTAATGAGATGCAAGATAGACTATTTATGCAATACAAAGTGCCTTCCACAATGTAGATTGTCCTAAAGAGATTGAATAAATGGGGAAAGGAGGGAAAGATAAAGACAGCTGTGTGCATCATAAAATATTAGCTCTCCCTTATTAGCTGTTCATTAGAGGAAATTTTAGCTTCATGCAACAGCGATTAAGTGACTGTTTTTTAAAGCAATTTGAACCGTAAGTTCCATTTTTTAATTTGCAAATCAGTAAAGAACACAAACGCAGTTCCCCATTCACAATTTCTGCAATCGAGTATCCTGCATTTGGAGACATCGCAGGCCTCAGCACCCCCGGAGTGCAATGGGATAGCCTCACCCAGGGAGCACAACTTCTCCAATGCCATGTCAACCTGATTGAGTGGTTGAGGCATTCACCTGACTCAGTTGGGTGCCTCATTAATATATGCCAATCACTCAGATGGGACCGTGAGGTACGTTTAATGGCCTAGAGTAGGGAACAACCATTGTGGTCGCTCTAACCAGTGAAACCTGCCAGACATGAAGCACAGGCTCAAACAGATGAACAAAAACCATTTCTTTGAGGATAGTATTCCTATGGGCCCCAAAAGGGGAATTGGGGTCTCTGCTATGTCAGGGTCCTCTTTCTCCTTCCCTTGCATTAAACTCTGGCAAACACCCGTCCCACCCACTCCGAATGAAACCTGAATGCCTACAGGTTGGATCCAGGCTTCCTTATCTTCACCTGCTGACAGCTGGGCAGCTGCATCTTTATGCCTGTTTCAGGTGGGCAGTTTGCAAGGGGGGATATTGAAATAGTCATTAAACTCAACTGGGTAGAGATCCCCAGCCAGGAATTTTGCTGCCCTGCCCTGGCTTTTTGCTCAGGGTTAAATTCTCCTGTATTTTGCATTGTCAAACCATTCTTTAGGACAGAATGATGAAGATAAAAACCTTGGAGCTAATTAAGAAACAATCGGGCGCAGTGATATACTGTACTGTCAGATTGCGCTGAATGGAAGATTAAGATAGGCTGAATGGTCTTGCTCATCTGTAAATATCTTGTGACCTAAGCTGTTGCCTGAGGGCCCTGGCCTGACTCCTTGAGAGGAAGGAGCACGTGGCGGGATGTTGAGATGCCCTGTTTCCCCTCTCGCATTGCCACTGCAAGAACTCACCCAGGATTACTGTGATGGAGTGCAGGTCCGTGCACATCTCTGCATTCTGCCCATGGTGACCTCCATTCACACATGTGGGCACCACTTCATCAGAGAGCAGACGGACGCATTCCTCTGACTTGCATGCCACTGTGTTGAGGGCTTCCAGAGCTCTGCATGATGTTCCCCCACCTTCTGTTGACTCTCCAGGATGAGTTGGGAAGCTGAATCCAGAAGCTTGTCATCTGACTCGGACCTCACAGATGCCTCTTCCTCAGCAGCCCTCTGCATGCCGGGGAGCTCGGCTGAACCTGCCTCCTCCTGCTGCGGATATGTGTCCATGCGGCAACCACCAGATTATGACCCAAGCCTGCTCTAGATCTAGGTCCCACCGAGGTGTGTGTCTCTGTGCTGGTGGAGGGTGTGGGTAAGCGCTGTGACTGGTCTTCCAGGCTGCTTATTTCCAGCTCTTCAATGGAGGAGGTGACCTCTTGGTTGGAGCTGAGGACATGGATGGAGTTGAGGGACTGGCTGACTGAGGGTGTCAGTCAGTTGGCAGAGCTCCCTGTGAACCAAAGTAGATATAATTAGTGCTTGTCAGCAGAGTCAAAAGCAGGAGAAAGAGCACTCACATTTGTGTTGAGAGAGGGATGATGTGGTGCAGGGTCCTCATGTCGATGTTCGCTGTTGACATCACTGTCGCCGATGGCGTGGTTCACGTCCTCACCACTCAGCATGGTGGCCTAACGTGGGCCAATCCACTCCTTAACTGGGACCTCTCCCTCTTCTTTGTGAGCCAGCTTCTTTGGCATGAAAACAGATGGAGAGAGTGTGAGCAGGACACATGGCACTGCATGGAATGTTTGTGAGGTGAACGGAGCCATGGACGGGATGAGGACTCGAGCTTGAGAGGATATGAGCCTGATGGAAGTTTGAGGATGTGTCTGAGAGTTAATGGTGTTGTCTCTTGAGATGTGAGATTCCTGTGGATGCGTGATGGGGTTGTGAATGAGACAGTTGAGAGTGATGAGCAGAGTGACTTACCCTGGCGGAACGGATAAGACCATTCATCCTCTTCCTGCGCTGGATGGCTGTTGCCTTTTGCAGGGCATTGGTACTGACCACGACTGCCTCTGCCTCACATGCTGGATTAGTGACCTTGCTTGCTGACTTTGCCCAGAGTGGGGGTAGAGGAATTTGCGGCGGGCCTCCATTGCGTCCAGTAGGCACTCGAGGGAGGTGTCACTAAATTTAGGGGCAGCAAGTTTCCTCCCTTTGGCAGCCATCAGTTCCCAGCCGCTTCCTATCCCTCGAAGAGTGCTAGGTCTTTGCAGGGGCGTCCTTTAAATATGATGCCCAGTTTAGTGAAGGCCTGAGGTGACAGCGGGGATGGGGTGAATCAGAGGCTGCCCCGCCAATGACCCAGCATCGCAGCAATGCATAATTAATGAAGCGGGAATGGGAGGATAAGATGTGAAAAGCTGCCATTGCGGCCAGCAGGTAAAACATCCTTTCTCCCACCCGCTGTTGCACTTGGTGCAAATCTGGGATGGCTGCACCTTTAGTATCTTCAACTTCTGTAGAAGTTTAGAGCTGGAGTGGTGGAGTTAATTGTTCAAGTTGATCACATGCTGTGATCCGTAGACACAACTGAGGATTGATAATTCACAATTCACATCAGCTCAGGACAAGTCTGTGCTTGTCCGCATGAGGAAATATTCTCAGCAGATAAATACCTGTTTAAAAAAATACAAAGGAAGAAATAGCAACTGAGATCATCCCTCTCTTTTTGTTCCTCATTTCACATGCTTATTTAGGCCAATCTTTATCAGAAAATTCTTGAGATAAGTTGATTTTAGTCCCGAGTTGGTTTCAGGCAGTTTGGGAGCAGGGCAATGGAAAAATATAATTGCTGACTTAAGTATCAGGCCCAGGTCAGTCTAAGTCCAGAGCCTCATTTAAATGCCAATGTTCCATTTTCCACCTGGAACAGGTAGGATCCAGTTTCTTTTGGGCTGTTAGGGTTAAAATGGATCGCTCATAGAACAAATCATAAATAATGCAAATAATCGTGTAGCTAAGTTTACAGAGTCATTTACTGCTGTGTTCCTATTCTAGCATTTCTGGCATGTAAACTAGAGTGTCTGTCAGACTCAATTGTCAAATGGCTTGAATTGAACAAACTTTGGTTATTTATGAATAACTGGAAATTACTGAATGGGATAGTTTTAGATTAGGATATTCACTGTAAATAAAGGAAAATAGCCTTCCATAGGGCCTATGAAATTCCTAACATTGGTAGTCACTGCTGACTGGTGACTTGGCCATACAGTTCCTGGCATTATTTCTTATCAGTTTGGATGATGCTCAGATACTTATCAGATTTTAGTCATTGCAGAGTTTGTTTCTACATTAGTTTCAAAAGCGTCCAAACGATTGTTTACATAAAGTCTCCAGGGGCTTGTATATCTCTGCTTCAGATAGCGCAAGGGAGCATGGTGGTAATGTTGTTGGGCTAGTAACTCACGAAACCCAGGCTAATACCCTGGGGATATGTGTTCAAATCCTACTATAGCATTTGAGTTCAGTTATTTAATCTGGAATATAGGAGGTCCATGATCATGGAGGGAGACTTTGGCCTGAGTGAGGTAAAGACTAAGTGAGTCTATTTAGGAATTTGGTTCAAAGTTGAAATTGGGTGCACAGGGAGAAAAAGACCCTTTAGGTAAGGTTTACTGCAAGAAGTAAAGTGTGCTGGGTAGGAAGGAGGTACTTTTTTGCTTCTACTCTTTTTCAGCCTCCAGTATTTGATTTTCACTTTGATGCAGCAGAAGGAGCAGGTAAACCAGTAACTGATATTATTAGATTTATCAGTATTGTAAGTACTGTATGTTTTATCAGTATTGTAATGTTTACTGGCAGTGCCAAAACCTATTGGGAATTTTAATTAATTAGCAATTAAATAATTCACACATATTGGAGATGGCAGGGCAGGTGATGTGCTGTGATTGCAGGATGTGGGAGCTTCTGTCCAGTGTGATCCAGGGCAAACATGTCTGCAGTAAGTGTTTGCGGCTGCAGGAACCTCAGCTCCGAGTTATTGAGCTGGAGGTTGAACTGCAGACACAGCGGCATATCAGGGAGGGGGAAAGTTACCTGGACACTTTATTTCAGGAGGCGGTCACACCCCTTAGGATTGGGTCTTCTGATTTGGCCAGTGGTCAGGGACAGGAGGGTGTGACTGCGAGTGAGGCAGGTAAGGGGACCCAGAGGGCAGGAGTGCAGGAGCCTTGGCCCTTGCAATTGTTTAAGGTCAGCTTGCTTGGATGACAGTGGGGGCTTCAGGGTGGATGAGTTAACTGGCCATGGCATTGTGGTACAGGAAGCCATTCAAGTCAGGGGTAGTTGCAAATAATGTACTGGTAGTAGGGGGACAGTATAGTCAGAAGGATTGACACTGTTCTCTGCAGCAAAGACCATGAGTCCAGAAGGCTATGGTGCCTGCCCAGTGCCAGGGTTTGGGACATCATCTTGGGGCTAGAGAGGAATGTGAAGTGGGAGGGGGAGGACCCAGCCTTCGTGGTTCATGTTGGTACTAACAACATAGGCAGAACAAAGAAGGAGGCTCTGCATAGTCAGTATAAGCAGCTTGTCACCAAGTTAAGAAGCAGAACCTCAAAGGTCATAATGGCTCAATTATTACCTGAGCCATGTGCAAATTGGCATTGGGCAAATCAGATTAGGGAGATGAATGTGTGGCTCAAAGCCTGGTGTGTGAGAAGTGGGTTCCAGCTCTTGGGGCACTGGCACCAATACTGGGGACAATGGGATCTGTACTGTGGGGATGGTCTATACCTGAACCATGCTGGGACCGGTGTTCTTGCGAATCACATAACTAGGGTAGTAGAGAGGGTTTTAAACTAAATAGTGGGGGCAAGGGTACAAATTTGGGAAGATGTGGTAAACCAAAGAGTAGAGACAAGGCAAAAGAGAAAGGTATTATTATGGGAAATGATAAACAGCCCATGACAGGAAGGGATACAGAGTATAAATCTAGCAGTAAATTAACAGATGAAACTAGGGGTTACGAAAAGAATAAAAGAATAAAACTAAAAGCCTTGTACCTAATTGCATGAAGCATTTGAAACAAAATAGATGAACTGAGAGTGCACATAGAAATAAATAAGTACTCTTTAATAGCCATTACAGAGCATGGCTACAGGGGGACATGGATTGCAATCTGAATATTAAATGGGACAGGAAGCAAGGAAAAAGTGGAGGGGTGGCCCTATTAGTTAATGATCATATTAGCACAGTAGAGAGCGATGACCTAAGTTCAGGAAACCAGGATGTGGAAACAATTTGGGTAGAAATGAGAAATGGTAAAGGTAAGAAGTCACTTGTGAGAGTCGTATACAGGTCCCCTTATAGTAACCACATGGTAGAATGGAGCATAAAGGAAGAAATAATGTGAACTTGTCAGGAAGGCACAGCGATAATTATGGGAGATTTTAATCTACATATAGACTGGTAAAGTCAGATGGACAAAGCTAGCCGAGATGAAGAGTTCATAGAATGTTTCCAGGATAGTTTCTTAAAATGGCATGTTCTGGAGCCAACCAGAGAGCAGGCTGTACTAGACCTGATATTGTGCAACAAGATGGGATTAATTAATGACATCATAGTGCAGGTTCTCCTAGGCAGCAGTGACCATAATATACTTAAATTTTATATTCAGTTTGAGGGAGAGAGGACTGGGTCTGATACAATGTTTTTAAACTTATATGAGGGCAATTATGAGGGCATGAAAGTGGAGCTGATAAAGTGAATCTGCAAATTATGTTAAGGGATAGGTCAATAGAGACGCAATGGAAACATTTAAGGGGAATATTTTAGAATATACAGAATATATACATTCCAACAAGTAAGAAAAAAGTCCAAGGAAGGACACACCATCTGTGGTTAACTAAAAAGGTTAAAGATGGTATCAAACTTAAAGAAAAAGTATCTGATTGTGCAGATAGGTGGAGGGCCAGAAGATTGGACAGAATATAAGGAACAGCATAGGATGACTAAAAGATTAAAAGGAGGGAAAAATTGGAGTATGAGAGAAAGCTACACAGAAATATAAAAAGATAGTAAGAGTTTCTATAAATATTTAAGCAAGAAGCAAGTTAATAAAGTGATGGTTGGTCCTATAGAAAGTGTGTCTGGAGAATTGATAATGGAAAACAAGGAAATGGCAGGTGAATTGAATGGTATTTTGCATCAGTCTTTACTATAGAGGATTCAAGTAACATCCCATAAGCAGCTATAAATTAGGAAATGGAAGGGAGGGAGGAACTCAGAAAAATAACAATCACCAGAGAAGTGGTACTGAGTAAACTGTTGGAGCTGCAGGCTGACAAGTGCTTGGGTCCTGATGGACTTCACACTAGGATCTGAAAAGAAGTGGCTTGTGAAATAGTTGGTGCCTTGGTTTTAATTTTCTGAAACTCCCTAGATTCAGGAAAGGTTCCATTAGATTGGAAGATAGAAAATGAACTCCATTATTCAAAAAGGGAGGGAGAAAGAAAGCAAGAAGCTACAGGCCAGTTAGCTTAACATCTGTCATAGGGAAAATGTTAGAAGCTATTATTAAAGAAGCTATAGCATAGCACTTGGATAAGTTCAAGGTAATCAGGCAGAGTTAACATGGTTTTGAGAAAGGGACATTAGATTTGACCAACTTATTGGAGTTCTTTGAAGAAGCAACATGTACTATGGATAAAGGGGAACTGGTGGATGTATTCTACTTCGATATCCAGAAAGCATTCGATAAAGTGCCACATCAAAGGTTATTGCGGAAAATAAAAGTTCATGGTATAGGGGGTAACATATTGGCATAGATAGAAGATTGGCTAGCTAACAGGAAGAAGAGCATAGGCATAAATGGGTCTTTCTCCATTTGGCAAGATGTAACAAGTGGCGTGCCACAGGGATCAATTCTGGGACCTCAATTGTTTGCAATTTATATAAATGACTTGGATGAAGGGATTGAAAGGATGGTTGCCAAATTTGCTGACAACACAAGGATAGGTAGGAAAGTAATTTTTGAAGAGGACACAAGGAGACTAACAAAATATTTAGATAGGTTAAGGTGGCCAATGTGGGCAAAGATCTGGCAAATGGAGTACACTGGGGGAAAGTGTGAAATTGTCCATTTTGGCATGAAGAAGAAAAGAAAGGCATATTATCTAAATGGTGAAAGATTGCAGAGCTCTGAGATGTAGAGGGATCTGGGTGTCTTACCGCAAGAATCACAAAAGGCTAGTATGCACATATAGCAAGTAATTAGGAAAGTTAATTAAATTATCATTTATTGTGAGGGCAATTGAATACAAAAGTAAGAAGATTATGCTTCAGTTATACAGGGCACTAGTGAGACTACACCTGGAGTACTGTGTATAGTATTGGTCACCTTGTTTAAGGAAGGATGTAAATGTGTAGGAAGCAGTTCAGAGAAGGTTTACCAGACTAATACCTGGCCTGGATGGGTTGTCTTATGAGGAAAGGTTGGACAGGCTAGGCTTGTATCCGCTGGAGTTTAGAAGAATAAGGGGTGACTTGATTGAAACATATAAGATCCTGAGGGGACTTGACAGGATGGATGTGGAGTGGATGTTTCTTCTCATGGCAGAAGCTAAAACGAGGGGTCACTATTTAAACATAAGGGGTCGCCCATTTAAAATGGAGATGAGGCGAATATTTTTCTCTCAGAGGGTCACGAGTCTTTGGAACTCTCTTCCTATAAAGGTGGTGGAAGCAGTCTTGGAATATTTTTAAGGCAGAGGTGGATAAATTCTTGGTAATCAAGGGGGTGATAGGTTATAAGGGGTGGGCAGGATGCAGATTTGAGGTTACTATCAGAACAGCCATGATCTTATTAAATGGTGGAGCAGGCCTGGGGGGCAGAATGGCCTATTCCTGCTTGTTGTTGGTATGTTTGTAGTCTACTTAATGGCGACAATGAAACTATCATCGATTATTGTAAAAACTGACGCGGTTCACTAATGTCCTTCAGGGGGAGGTAATGGCATAGTGGTATTGTCGCTGGACTAGTATTCCAAAGACCCAGGGTAATGCTCTGGGGACCCATGATTGAATCCCACCATGGCAGATGGTGGAATTTAGATTCAATAAAAATCTAGCATTGAAATAATGATGACCATGGAGCTATTGTTGATTGTTCTAAAAATCCACCTGATTCACTAATGCCCTTTAGGGGCAGAAATCTGTTGCCCTTACCTGGTTTGGCCTACAGCAGCAATGTGGTTGACTCTTAAATGGCCCAGCAAGCCACTCAGTTGTCACAAAAAGCAATGAAACAGGGTGGGCCACCTGGCATCGACTTAGGCACTGGAAATAATAACAGCAACCTCAGCCCCGTCGACCCTTGCAAAGTCCTCCTTACTAACATCTGGGGGCCTTGTGCCAAAATTGGGAGATCTGTCTTGGAGACTAGTCAAGCAACAGCCTGAGAAAGCCATCCTCATAGAATCCTATCTTACAGATAATGTCTCAGATACCACCATCACCATCCTTGAGTATATCCTGACACACCCAGCAGAGGTGGTGGCATAGTGGTTTACAGTCGGGAGGGAGTTGCCTGGGAGTCCTCAACATTGACTCTGGACCCCATGAAAGTCTGTTAGTATCAGGTTAAACATGGGCAAGGAATCCTCCTGCAGATTACCATGTACCTTGCTCCCCCCTCAGCTGATGAATCAGTGTTCCTCCATGTTGGAGGAAGCATTGAGGGTGGCAAGGGTGCAAGGGCCCTGTACTGTGGGTGGGGGCCTTTAGTGTCCATCACCGAGACTGGCTTGGTAGCAGCACTACTGTCCAAGCTGGCCGAGTTCTAAAGGACATAACTGTTAGGCTGGGTCTGCGGCAGGTGGTGAGGGAACCAACAAGAGGGAAAAACATACTTGACCTCATCCTCACCAACCTACCTGCTGCAGATGCATTTGTCCATGACAATATCGCTAGGAGTGACCACTGCACAGTTGTTGTGGAAACAAAGTCCCGCCTTCACATTGAGGATACCCTCCATCGTGTTGTGTGGCACTACCACCGTGCTAAATGGGATAGATTTTGAACAGATGTACCAACTCAAATCTGGGCATTCAGGAGGTGCTGTGGGCCATCAGCAGCAGCAGAATTGTAGTCGAACACAATCTATAACCTCATGGCCCGGCATATCCCCCACTCTACCATTACCATCAAGCCAGGGGATTAAACCTGGTTCAATGAAGAGTGCAGGAGGGCATGCCAGGAGCAGCACCAGGCATACCTAAAAATGAGGTATCAATCTGGTCAAGCTATAAAACAGAACTACTTGTGTGCCAAACAGCAGAAGCCTCAAATGATAGGGCTAAGCGATTCCACAACCAATGGATCAGACCTAAGCTCTGCAGTCCCTGCCACATCCAGTTATGAATGGCTATGGACAACTAAACAATTCACAGGAGGAGAAGGCTCCACAAATATCACCATCCGCAATGATGGAGGAGCCCAGCACATCAGTGCAAAAGATAAGGCTGAAACATTTGCTACAATCTTCAGCCAGAAGTGCTGAGTGGGTGATCCATCTTGGCCTCCTCCCGATGCCCCCAGCATCACAGATGCCAGTCTTCTGCCACTCCACGTGATATCAAGGAATGGATGAAGACACAGGGTATTGCAAAGGCTATGGGTCCTGATAATATCCTGGCAATAGTATTGAAGGCTGTGCTCCAGCACTTGCTGCGCCCATAAAGCTATTCCAGTACAGTTACAACACTGGCATCTACCTGGCTATGTGCAAAATTGTCCAGGTATGTCCTGTACAAAAAAGGTGGGACAAATCCAACCCAGCCAATTACCGCCCCTTTAAGATCAGTAAAGTAATGGAAGGGGTCATCAACAGTGTAATCAAGCGGCACTTGCCTAGTAATAACCTGCTCACTGGCACCCAATTTGGGTTCCGCCAGGGTCACTCGCTCCTGACCTCATTACAGCCTTGGTTCAAACATGGACAAAAGGACTGAACTCCCAACCTGAGGTGAGAGTGACTGCCCTTGATATCAAGGCATCACTTGACTGAATGTGGCATCAAGGAGCCCTGGCAAAACTGGAATCTATGGGAATCAGAGGGAGAGCTCTGCGCTGGCTGGAGTCATACCTAGCACAAAGGAAGATGGTTGTGGTTGTTGGAGGTCAATCATCTCAGTTCCAGGACATCACTGTAGGAGTTCCTCAGGGTAGCGTCCTCAGCCTAACCATCTTCAGCTGCTTCATCAAAGACCTTCCTTCCATCATAAAGTCACAAATGGGGATGTTCGCTGATGATTGCAAAATGTTCAGCACCATTTACACACATAGAATAGACACATGGAAACTAGAAGCAGGATTAGGCCATTCACCCATTCGAGCCTGCTCTGCCTTTCATGAGCATGGCTGATCCTCTATCTCAGCCCCATATTCCCGCTTTCTCTCCATACCCCTTGATGCCCATTTGTGACTCCTCAGATACTGAAACGGTCCATGTACAAATGCAGTAAGACTTGGACAATATCCAGGCTTGGGCTGACAAGTAGCAAGTAATATTCACGTCACACAAGTGCCAGGCAATGACCATCTCCAACAAAAGAGGATCTAACCATTGCCTCTTGACATCCAATGGCACTACAATTGCCAAATCCCCCATGATCAACATCCTGGGTGTTGCCATTGACCAGAAATTGAACTGGACTAGTCACATAAATACTGTGGCTACAAGAGCAGGTCAGAGGCTAGGAATGCTGCGGTGAGCAACTCACCTCCTGACTCTCCAAAGCCCGTCTATTATCTACAAGGCCCAAGTAAGGAGTGTGAATGAATAGCCTCTACTTGCCTGGATGAATGCAGCTCCCACAACATTCAAGGAACTTGACATACTTGAAGATAAAGCAGCCCACTTGATTGGCACCCCATCCACAAACATTCACTCCCTTCACTACTGATGCACAGTAGCAGCATTGTGTACCATCTACAAGATGCACAGCAGGAATTCACCAAGTTTCCTTCGATAGCACCTTCGAAACCCACAACTACTCCAATGTAGAAGGACTAGGGCAGCAGACACATGGGAACGCCACCATGTGGAATTTCCCCTCCAAGACACTCACCATCCTGACTTGGAAATATATCACTGTTCCTTCATCGTCGCTGGGTCAAAATTCTGGAACTACCTCCCTAACAGCACAGTGGGTGTACCTACAGCACATGGACTGCAGCGGTTCAAGAGGGCAGCTCGCCACCACCTTTTCATGGGCAATTAGGGATGGGCAATAATTGTTGGCCTAGCCAGCGATGCCCACATCCTGTAAGTGAATAATAAAAAAAGACATCTGCTGAGTCCAAGTCAGATGAGGAGCCTCTGGGCTCGGTCATGTCACAGTTGCTGGAGCTGCAAAAGCAAGCTCAGGAACATCAGGAAGGGATTTCAGCTGCACTCCTCAGAGTGTAGGAGGCCATCCGCCTTCAGTCTGAGATGATAGGGTCAGCATGCCAATACTCCGAGGTCAACACTGGCAGGATGGCGGCCGCCATGGAGTCCTTGGTCCAGGATATCGATCCTGCACTGCTGCGTTTATAGAACTCCATTGCTGATACCACAGTTAGCCTCCAATAGTATCAACATGAGAGGGGTGTGGGGTAGCTCGATCTCACTTCAGCTTCCCCTTCTCAAGTAGTCAGTCAAAGGCTCTTGGGCACCCATAGGGAAGAGGATCAGCAGGTGCACAGACCGGGGCCATCCACCAAGATGACTCTGGGAGTTTCCAGTCCAACCGAATCCCCTCTTCCTGTGACCCCAGCACTCTAGTTCCACAGGCCAAGGAGGGTGCCACTGCTGTACAGCAGGACCTTGAATGCAGACCGGGCCCTCTGGTCTCGGCCCTCCATAGGACAACTACCAAGGTCATCACAGACAGGGTGTAGCAGTCAGCAGGCTGCCTCCACCCTTGTGTGGTTGTCAGAGAGCACCAAGACGTAGCAGCAGGGTTAGGGAGATTAAGAAGATGTGGTTTCACATCCTGAGCGTGGATATTAATCATTTGTACTTAATGTTCACTATTGTAAATAAACTCCCAAAAATACCTCCCTGCCTATGGCTCATTGTCATGATTAACAGTGTTTGTGTCACTCAGATATGAGACCTTGGTTCCTGCACATGATGAAGGCAGGTGTCTCAGTCTAGGGCCTCTCCCCTGTGCTTTGCGCAGCCTTCAGACCAAAGTGATGGTCCAGCCTCACACTCCCTGGACAAATTACTGTTGCCTGCACCTCGACGGTGCTGGTCATTACTGTCAGAATGTAGTGGGCAGGCATCATGGAGTTCCATCATTCTCTCTGTGTGCTCTCAGCACCTTTGAGGTGGGGCTGGCCCCATCACGTCAGCATCTGTGAGCAGTGAGGCTGTGCTCCTGAAGGGCTCAGGTGCTGAAGGCTGTCAAAGGATCAAGTGCATTTAAAGTTTTATGGCTGCATCCCCATGACATGACCCTGGTCACAGAGTGCAAGTGAGCTGCCCTCTGCCACACAGGGGTCAGACATTCACAGAGGTTATTTGAAGATCTATGGAATGTCCTCACTACATGTCATCATCATCCTTCTGGAGTATAGCGACCATTAGGGCCTCCGCTGTGTCTCCATGACATGACCCTGAGCACTGAGGTTAAATGCACTGCCATCAGCCTCACAGGAGTCAAACATTTGCAGATGCAAGGTGAGGATGTCAGGACTGTCCTCACTGCATTTCGTCATCATTCCATGAATCTTGTGGCTATGAGGGCCTCCCAAGCACCCCTGCCTCATCTGGCCAGTGCGATGCCCTCATTGCCAGCCTTCCAGGACCTCATCACCACCATCCTTTCATCAACCTCCTCATCGGAGGAGACGTGCGGATTTTCCATCTCCTCCTCAGCCATGTCCTCCTCCATTGCAGCACCAGGTTGTGGAATGCACAGCAAGTGACAATCACGTGTGACACCCTCTGGAGAATTTATTGAAGTGCTCCTCCTGACCTGGCAAGGTACCAGAACCTCATTTTCAAAATACCTATAGTTTGATCCACCAAAGTCCCGATTGTGGCATGAGCCCAGTTGTATCATCGCTCTGCTGCAGTCTGAGGCTGCCGAACGGACATCACCAGCCACGTTCTCTGTGGGTAGCCCTGGTGCCCAAGGAGGCAACCCTGCAGCCTCACTGGACCCTGGAAGATTTCAGGGATATAAGATCTGCTAAGGATGTAGGAGTAATGGATGTTTCCTGGGAATCGTGCTCAGACCTGCAGGATGTCTTCGTGATGGTCACAGACCAGCTGAACATTCAGCAAATGGAAGCCCTTGCAGTTAATGTAGTTGACTGCTTGCTGCCACGGAGATCTAAGCACCATATGAGTGCAGTCGCCGGCACCCTGCACCTATGGAAAACCTGAGATCTGTGCAAATCCCAGCGCTCTGCTTTTTGGCTGTCCTAATCCCATCGGGATTGTGGGGTGGAGGCTCACAAGATCCTGCACAGGTCACATGTGGAGTTCTGGAAGGAGGCACTGGCGTAAAAAGTGAGCGCTGCAGCCACTTTCACGGTCACTGGCAGTGGATGCCCTCCATGTCCCCGTGGTGCCAAATCCTGTAGCAGGTGACAGATGTGTTTGACCAGTTTCGGCAACACTGGTTCTCAGGCATCTGCAGGAATGCCAGGTGCCTTCTATAGACCCTGGGTCTAGCGAGGCACTATAAGTGACAGTTTGCATGTGCAGTAGGCCCTGCTGCACCCTCGCCTTGACAAACATGACCCCCCTTTGCCGAGCCAGATGCCTCTGGTAATCTCTGCTTCTTCTTCTCTGTTCCCTGTAAGCTATGTGGAAGAGAAGCGCAAGAGGAGTCGGGAGTTGAAGAGGAGTGCAAGAGGAGTCGGGAGTTGAAAAAGAGCGTGAGAGGATTCGGGAGTTGAAAAGGAGCGCGAGAGGAGTTGGGAGTTGAAAAGGAGTGCGAGAGGAGCTGGGAGTTGTAGAGAAGTGCGAGAGGAGTCGGGAGTTGAAAAAGATCTTGGAGAGCAGAGGTGACTGAGGGAATTCAGTGAGGAGGAAACGAGGTGATCCTGTGAGTACTGTCGGGCAAGTATTTACTACTTTTATTGCTTATAGTTTTTAAGGTCTTATTTTGTGGTATATCGTTTTTAGGGGCTATATTCCATATATTCCTTAACAACGAGGAGCAGGGAAGAAGGGCCCGAGGCTAATTGATATGATTTGATATTAAGTATCTTCCAAAAGGTTTAATTTATTTAAAGGGGTAAATCATGGCAGGAGAGCTCAAAGCTGTGGTGTGCTCCTCCTGCTCTATGTGGGAAGCCAGGAACATTTCTAATGCCCGGGGCCAGCATGTTTGTGGGAAATGTCTCCTGCTGCAGCTGCTGGAAGTCCGGGTTTTGGAGTTGGAGCGGTGGCTGGGGACATTGTGGAGCATCTGCGAGGTGGAGAGTATCATGGATAGCACTTACAGAGAAGTGGTCACACCGCAGGCTAGGAGTCCACAGGCAGGAAGCGAATATGTGACCACCAGGCAGAGCAAGAGGACTAGGCAGGCAGTGCAGGAATCTCCTTTGGCTATCCGTCTGCAAAACAGATATATCACTTTGGATAATGTTGAGGGAAATGGCCTCTCAGGGGAAAGCAGCAACAGCCAAATTCATTGCACCACGGTTGGCTCTGCTGCACAGGGGAGGAGTAAAAAATGTGGAAATGCAATAGTTATAGGGGATTCAACTGTAAGGGGAACAGATAGGCATTTCTGTGGCCACAAATGAGACTCTAGGATGGTATGTTGCCTCCCTGGTGCTAGGGTCAAGGATGTCCCAGAGCGGCTACAGGACATTCTGAAGGGGGAGGGTGAACAGCCAGTGGTTGTGGTACACATTGGTACAAAGGACATAGGTGAAAAAAGAGATGAGGTCCTAAAAGCAGAATATAAAGAGTTAGGAAGTAAGTTGAAAAGTAGGACCTCAAAGGTGGTGATCTCAGGATTAATACCAGTGCCACGTGCTAGTCAGAGTAGAAATAGTAGGATATATTGGATGAATACTTGGTTGAAGAGATTGTGTGAGGGGGAGGGTTTCTGATTCCTGGGACATTGGGACCAGTTCTGGGGGAGGTGGGACCAGTACAAACTGGACAGGTTACACCTGGGCAGGACCAGGACTGATGTCCTAGGGGAAAACATTTGCTAGTGTAGGTGGGGAGGGTTTAAACAAATATTGTGTGGGGGGGAGTGGGAACCTATGCAAGGAGTCAGAGGAAGGGGAATCAAGGTCAAGAACAAAAGACAGAAAGAGGAATAAGAAAAATGATAGGCAGAGAAGTCAAGGGCAAGAATCAAACAGAGCCTCAGTGAAAAATAGTGGGAATGGGACAAGTAATGTTAAAGAGACAAGCCTTAAGGCTTTGTGCCTTAATGCGAAGAGCATTCATAATAAAGTGGATGAATTAATCGCACAAATAAATGCAAACAAGTATGATATAGTCAGGATTATGGAGACATGGCTGCAGGATGACCAGGGATGAGAACTGAACATCTTGGGGTATTCAGTATTCAGGAAGGACAGACAAAAAGGAAAAGGCAGTGGAGTTGCATTGCTGGTTAAAGAGGAAATTAACGCAATAGTGAGGAAAGATATTAGCTCCAACAATGTGGTATCTGTAAAGATAGAGCTGAGAAACACTAAGGGGCAAAAAACGTTAGTAGGGGTTGTATATAGACATATATACAGGAAATTAGAGACTCATGCAAAAAAGGAACATCTGTAATTATGGTTGACTTTAATATGCATATAGATTGGGCAAATCAAGTTAGTAACAATACCGTTGAGGAGGAATTCCTGGAGTGTATACGGGATGTTTTTCTGGACCAATACAATGTGGAGCCAACTAGAGAACAGGCAATCCTGGACTGGGTATTGTGTAATGAGAAAGGAATAATTGGCAATCTAGTTGTGCCCCTTGGGGATGAGCGACCATAATATGATAGAATTCTTCATCAAGATGGAGAGTGATGTAGTTGATTCCGAGACTAGGGTCCTGAATCTTAATAAAGGAAACTATGAAGGTATGAGGCGCAAGTTGGCTATGATGGATTGGGAAACGTTACTTAAAGGGGTGACAGTGGATAGGCAATGGCAAACATTCAAAGAGCGCATGAGTGAACTGCAACAATTGTTTATTCCTGTCTTCCGCAAAAGTAAAACAGGAAAGGTGGCCAAACCATGCCTTACAAGGGAAATTAGAGATAGTATTAGATGCAAGGATGAGGCATACAAATTGGCCAGAAAAAGCAACAGGCCTGAGGATTGGAAGCAGTTTAAAATTCAGCAAAGGAGGACAAAAGGATTGATTAAGAAGGGGAAAATAGAGTACGAGAGTAAGCTTACGGGGAACATAAAAACTGACTGAAAAAGTTTCTACAGGTATGTGAAGAGAAAAAGATTGGTGAAGAAAAATGTAGGTCCCTTACAGTCAGAAACAGGGGAATTTATAATGGGGAACAAAGAAATGGCTGACCAATTAAATACATACTTTGGTTCTGTCTTCACAAAGGAGGATACTATAAACATACTAGAAATGTTGGGGAACACAGGCTTTAGTGAGAGGGGGAACTGAAAGAAATCAGTATTAGTAGGGAAATGGTGTTGGGGAAATTGATGGGATTGAAGGCCGATAAATCCCCAGGGCCTGATAAGTTACATCCCAGAGTACTTAACGAAGTGGCCCTAAAAATAGTGGATGCATTGGTGGTCATCTTCCAAGATTCTATAGACTCTGGAACAGTTCCTACAGATTGGCGGGTAGTTAATGTAACCCCACTATTTAAAAAGGGAGGTAGAGAGAAAACAGGGAATTATAGACCAGTCAACCTGACATCGGTAGTAAGGAAAGTTCTAGAGTCCATTGTGAAAGATTTAATAGCTGAGCACGTGGAAAACAGTGGTAGAATCGGACAGAGTCAGCATGGATTTATGAAAGGGGAATCATGCTTGACAAATCTACTGGAATTTTTCGAGGATGTCACTAGTAGAGTTCATGAGGGGGAGCCAGTGGATGCGGTTTATTTGGACTTTCAAACAACTTTCAACAAAATCCCACAAAAGAGATTGGTGTGTAAAATTAAAGCGCATGGGATTGGGGGTAGTGTATTGAGAGGGATAGAAAACTGGTTGGCAGACAGGAAACAAAGAGTAGGAATAAATGGCTCTTTTTCTGAATGGCAGGCAGTGACTAGTTGGGTACCGCATGGATCGGTGCTGGGATCTCAGTTATTCACAATATATATTAATGATTTAGATGAGGGAACTAAATGTAATATCTCCAAATTTGCAGATGACACAAAGCTGGGTGGGAGGGCGAGCTGTGAGGAGGATGCAGAGATGCTTCAGTGTGATTTGGACAAGTTGAGTGTGTGAGCAAATGCATGGCAGATGCAGTACAATCTGGATAAATGTGAGGTTATCCACTTTGGTGGCAAAAAACAGGAAGGCAGGTTATTATCTGAATTAAGAGAGGGGATTGTGCAACAAGACCTGGGTGTTCTTGTACACCAGTCGCTGAAGATAAGCATGCAGGTGCAGCAGACGGTAAAGAAGGCAAATGGTATATTAGCCTTGATAGCCAGAGGTTTCGAGTACAGGAGCAAGGGTGTCTTGCTGCAGTTGAACAAGGCCTTGGTGAGACCACACCTGGAATATTGTGTGCAGTTTTGGTCTCCTTATCTGAGGAAGGATGTACTTGCTATAGAGGGAGTGCAGCGAAGGTTTACCCAACTGATTCCTGGTTGGTGGGACTGGCTTATGAGAAATTGAGTCAGTTAGGATTATATTCGCTGGAGTTCAGAAGAATGAGGGGGGATCTCATAGAAATCCATAAAATTCTAACAGGTCTGGACAGGGTAGATGCAGGAAGGCTGTTCCCATTGGTGGGGGAGTGAAGAACCAGGGGTCACAGCCTGAGGATGCAGGGTAGACCATTTAGGACTGAGGTGAGGAGAAATTTCTTCACCCAGAAAGTGGTGAGCCTGTGGAATTCACCACCACAGAAAGTAGTTGAGGCCAAAACATTGTATGTTTTCAAGTAGGAGTTAGATAAAGCTCTTGGAGTGAAAGGGATCAAAGGATATGGGGAGAAAGTGGGAGCAGGCTTTTGAGTTGGATGATCAGCCATGATCGATAATGAATGGTGGAGCAGGCTCGAAGGGCTGATTGGCCTACTCCTGCTCCTAGCTTCTATGTTTCTATGTTTTTATACCACTAAATCACCAGGCTCCATGATCCTGATGTTCTCCCTCTGCAGGGTCAAAGAGAGTGACGTGTGGGTTAGAATAAGTGTCTTAAGAACCTTCCTTTGTCTGAACACCCCTTCACACATGCAGGAAAGCGCTGACCACCACTTGGATGGCCAGTGTATAGTGCGTACGTTGACTGTCCGAAACCCCACCGAGCTCTGCCCCACTCCACCTGACTGGTTGGCAGCAGCTTTGCTCACTGGGCTGCATGCTGTGCTCTCAGCTCAGGTGCAGGCATTCTCCTAACCCACACTGCAAGGCTGCGCTGTTAGCTTGAACCATAATAGATACTGGCACAACCTTGATAATGACATTGCAAGGGGCTGTGAGCACCTCCACCAGTGACTGTGCCATGGCCAGCTTTAGCAAGGGGATTCTACAACTTGCCCAGTCGGCCAACTGCTTTGCTGCCCCCTGAAATGCACATTAATTTGCAGTCTGCACCCAAAAGGTGAAAAGTTCTGGAACATTCGGTGGCACTTTCATGCTTCTGCCTTGCTTGAGTGGGCAGAAAATCTTCAGATGCCCTTCTCCAAGCACGTCAATGGAACTGCAGCTGCAGTAGAATGCTCACTTTTGACAAGTTTTTCCAAGTGCATGGCTGCTCTCCCCATCCCCACCCTCCACCCCTCTGGCATGTGCTCAATTCATTCTTTCAATTTGTACTGCCATGCCCCCCACCACTCCCCTCCCCCACTCCCCAGTCTGACCTGCACTGGAGCCCTTGCCCTGATACCACACTGAAAGCCAGCCCGGACAAAGCAGCTTACGAATGCATGGCGCCTCTTCCTTGATGTCCTATGGGTGATGCTCACGAGCACTGTGCAAGGTTGTGTGCACTCACTTCTGAGTTCCACTCAAGGTTCAGGTTGCCAGGTGCACATCTCTTAAAGGCAGTCGTGAAGAATGCCATTCTGAAGTCACGCCCACATGGGCAGTTAACTTGATGTGGGGGGATGATTCTGGTGATCAAGGCTTATTATTAGATGCAAATGTATTAAAATGATGTTCCCAACATCTGGCAGTGGACAACGCAGCCCGCTGGGTGGAGGGGTCCATCGCAAATTGGTTTACGACAGAGTAACACCGGTTTTTGTCTTTCTTGCCATATTATCTGCCCCACTGCCTGCCATGACACCTGACGTCAACAAGGCCAGAGGCACTGGCTTGAACTAATCAGTAGCTTTATTTAAATAGTCCTTGATATAGAATCATATAAACTTACAACAGGGAATAAGTCCATTCGGCTTATCATGACTGTGCTTGCTTTTTAATAAACCAGCCGTGTTTAGTCCTATATATCTGCTCTTTGTAACCTTGTATGTTCTTCACCCTCATGTTCCTGTCCAACTCTCTTTTAAAATTATTTATGGAATCAGCTTTACCACAGGAGAAGGTGCTCTCAGCCCATTGCAATATCTTTTCAGATAGAGTGGTCTAGATTCTGACAGTTCTCTGAGTGAAAGGAAATTCTTTCCTCTCTCCTCTAAAACCTTTTCCAATAATTTTGAACCCATGATCTTTAGTTATTGAACCATTCGCCAGGAAACCTCTCACGATCCTGAAAACCTTCGTTTGGTCACCTTTTAACCTTCCCAGTGTAATTGAACCCGCTTTGTGGGAGCTGACCAGGGAACCAGTTAGAATAAATGAATAATGCCCCAGCCTCGATCCTGCTGCCTCCCCATTGTGTCCCCTTACAAACCGTTCCTCTAAGTAGTTGAGAAGGAAATCCACAAGAAGGAATTGGTATCCTCCTTTAAATAAGTACATTTCGCTCCCATGAAATATTGAGCTCAAAGTCTCTCCACTTAGCAATCAATTAAAGGGGCCCCTACCCTCTTTATAAGAGATTCAAAAATTGCAGTCAACCAAAATTACTACCCAGATTTGGGGCTTATACTTTGGTGTAAACCAAGGAACTTTTAAAAGTTAGATTGATAACATGCCACATTGTGTAAACTGAACAGAATGGCAGCTAACCAGTAAGATGTAGCGAAGATACTTATGTGGACAATTGCAGACAACAGCACAAGAGACCTGGTAATCTAATGAGTCTAACAACCATTCCTGATCTAGTCCAAACGATTGTTAAATAGAAAGAGCTGTCAAGTTATGCAAAGATTGTAATGGTGGAAACAGTGACAGGCAAGGCTGAAAGGAAGGAAACACCAGAATGGAGGAGGGAAATGAACTTTGTGTAAATGCAATACTGACTCAATGTTGTCTTTGCTATCAGAAAATAATTTTACAGCTGTATTTTTAAAAATCTATAAACTGCTAAAATGGCTCCATTTGTGTTACTGATCATGCAACTGGACTCTTAGGTATCTCCTCAAGAAGGCAGCTCACCATCAACTTCTCAAGGGCAACTGGAGATGGGCAATAAATGCTGGCCCAGCCAGTGAAGCCCACATCCCGTGAATGAATTAAGTAAAAAATAGATTGGCTTTCTACAGGTGTACCTGGTTTCTGTTGAACACCTATCCATCTTTAATTCTTGTTTAATAGGATCTAACATGCAGTTGGCCTCACCATCCATTTCCCTTTTTATCTTGGGTGAATTGTAAAAATTTCTTCTTGAAGTTTTGGTACCTCTGTTGTAGAACTGGATCAGTTTGACATCCTTGATATATACCTTCTCTTTTACATCAGTTACTATATTCAAAATTTAGGAATAAGCGTCTAGGTTTGTCTGCCAATGAGCCTTTGAGCTAGTCGAGTTGTACAGGATCTCATCTGGCATATTGAATTAGTTACAAAGAGTGAGCTAAGGGTCCTGTGCCAAATCATATGCTTTTCTTTCCTGGCAGTTCTTTTACAATTTTAATAAAACATTTCTGTCATTTGACTGTGAACATTTTGATCAGCTGATAACATGCCAGAAGTCATATTGTTATTCAAATTTTTAGAATTTCCTCCAATTAAGTATGGCCTATTGTCTGACATAACCTCTTTTGGAATAGTATAATATTTTACTTCTGGCTTTATTCCTTTTTTATCAGTTTGTTTATTTTAAAGAAACCAGAATGAAAGAGCATATGAGATAATTTCTTCCATTTGTTTCTTCCAGGCCCTTTAATTGATGACTATTATATGATTCCTTTTGTTGTTTGACTTCAAACCACCAGTACATGTCACACCTTGATACATATGTCTCTATGCCATTGCTAATTAGATGCAGGAAATCACTTCTCCAACTCTTCTAAGACAACTTTATAGTGAGTTCATTTGTAATGTTAAAATACAGAGCAATTCAGAATGCAAGACCACCCTTTCATTCTGACAATTCCAGATCTTCATGTACTCCAGTAGCTTGCTTAACTTTGGTGATTACATCTACAGGTGAGAGCAAATACTACAAAATATGAACAGCTTCTATCTCTTTCTCTGCACTTCTATTAACTTATTTCTTGTCACCCTTTCTGGTCATAGGATATTTTAGGGTCATCAAGACGCATCTCAATGCTTTTTGTAGAAAACATTATATGTATACTTTCGAACATACAACATAATTCCCTGAAAACTTCTGGATGTACTAATTGGACGAATCAAGTGCTTTGAGCTAGTGATAGTTTTCATTCTAAAGAAGTGCTGGGTCAACGTATCCAACTACCAAACAATGGTTAAGAATCCTTTTTGTTCCGAACATAGCTAAGCTCTGTTTCAATTACACTTATTGATATATTGGTCATAGTTGGCTTTTTTGTCTGAGACATGATTCAGGCCTTCTTTCAGATTAGTTGCACAGTGGAAGTACATCTTCAGCGATTTCGAAGTTTTTAAAAACTAGTGCTTTAACGGTCATCTTCTTGACCTTATTCAAACACTTTGCATGGTGACAGTTTCATCTAAAGTCAACTTCTACACTTAGCAAGTCACAAAGAGAAGTGGTTATCTCATATGTTTTTGAAGTGAACAGATGAAGATAATTGGTGCCTCCAAGAAATCTCTGGACGCTTTTTAGTTGGTGGAAAAAGGTATTTTAAGCATTATTTCAACTTTTGCCAGCTTAGTCTTTAGTCTTCAGCATGTATCCCAAATATTTAATTTGCACTTCTTGGGGCAGGATTTTCCCGTTGGCGAGCTGAGGGCGGGGCCCACTCGCCGACACGTAAGGTGATGCGTGGTGATGTCGGGCGGAACTCCCGACACCACCCCCGCCTCATTTCAATTTTCAGGTAGGCGGTGGCTCAGCCAACCTGTCAATGGCCAATTGAGGCCATTGATAGTCATTAAACTAGTTAATGGACCTGCCCGTCCAACTTTAAGGTTGGCAGGCAGTACGGGAGCCCTGGCGGGAATTAGCAAAATCATGAAACCTCATCCAAAGGCGGGATGAGGTTTCATGTAGGTTTTAAAAAATTTAATTGAAGGTTTTAAAAAATTATGGATATGTCCCAACTCATGTGACAGTGTCACATTGAGGGGATATGTCAAGGAATTTTTTTTTCCCCATTTTTAATATTTTTTACAGTAGAGCCGATCTCCCTGAGGCAGCACTTAGCGTCAGGGAGATGAGTGCGCTCTTTCATGTGCATGGGCAAAAGAGCGCACTCTCAGGTTTAGGGATTCCCCCTACCGTCAGCACAGGGACCGCACAGCGCTTCCATGCAGATGTCATGCTGGGCGGGCCTTAGTTAGCCCGTCCACATAAAATAGTGGCGCACCCCCGACCTGGGGTGCCGATCGGCAGTGCACCTATGCACGCCCGCACTTCAACTTCATCCCCGATGTGGGGAAAATCCTCCCCTTGAACTTTGTTTTACCTTCATTCAGACTGACACCTTTTTTTGCTAGCCCCACTTCAGGAAACATTTGGCTTTAAATCTTATTCCAGTTCATTTTTACAGTAGACTAAAATGTTATCTGTTATGACCGCAGCTTTTTCTTAGATTTTCAGGTACTTCACAAGGTCTTCTTTGGAATTCTTCAGGGGTTGAAGAAATCCAAAAGGCATTCGCAACTAGCCGTACCTTCCAAACCCCTGGGCCAGATTTACAAAAGCAAGCGGAGTTAGGAACAGGTGTGAGCACATATGAAAATTGTGTTTTTGGAGGGTGTTTCTGGATTATAATACCCCTAAGAGAAGCGCTCCAATTTTTAAAGTGAGGGCCTGGGGAGGGAGTTGGGAACATGTTCGTCTCCAAGTAACAGCCTGTTAAGCTCCTTCAGGAGCTTGTCAATAGGCTGGGGAGGCAGAAAATATAATTTTCAATTTGGAAATTGGTAAACCCGAAGAGTCTGGTGCACACTAGTGCATAGCTTTTGGCCTCATTGCGGGGAGACGTTAGCATTTTTTTATATGGTGAAATATCTTGGCACCTGGAGTATATTGCGTCAGATTGTGTGTATCACCTCTCATTTGGCGTTACTGCTACTTTCTTGCCTGTTAGACTGCTGGCCCTCTAAGGTACCTCCTGCTCTCTTCTGAAAGGCAACAACAGGCCCCATCATGGCTGCATCTACCTTTGTTGCTCATGCTCAGCAGGCAACTCCTGCCTCCTGGTTGTCTCTGGCCCAATTAGGCCAATTACATTTCAAGATAATGTCGCTTGAGTGACACAGATGCAGTACAAGGTTAGGACCCAGAAATTATGTGGGCATCAGGCTCCTGACCCCAAATTGAAAATCATACCTCTATCTAATTCTGTGGACCCAATTCTTTATTCAATGCCACAAGTCAATACTCATATTTGCATCCACAACTACAAATATTTCACTTTTATTAATTAAAGCAGAACATCGCCTGTGATTTAAAGTAGGTAGTGATTACATTTGAGGCTTTGTTGAATGGGCTTGGATTGATAGACTGATGTAATGAAAGCAAATAATACATTACCACCACTATTGAAGAGAGTCAGTTAGTTGGACACTGACCAGTGTAACAACTTTCCTATCAACAACCTCAACAATATGATTTTGACAAGCTTTTTTACAGTGGAAATAATTTTGGTTGGCTGTTGTGAAGGCTAGGTTTGAGGATCAATTTGAAGGCAAAGAGTACCTTGTAACTTTCCTTCTCCTTTGAAGACAAGTAGCTCCAAAGACTATCTGAAATGTTGTATATATGTTGTTTATGAGCATGTTCATATATTGGTTAGAATACTGGTATTCTACAGAGCTGACAGCTTAAGTTGAGAGACTGTGATCTCCACTGGAACCACAGATAACTTTATCTACAGCACATAGCTTGTGCCTACATTTATGATAATTTCTGGATTTTGATCACTTGGCTGAGAAATACCATTCTCTAAATTAATTACTCTTCTGACACGAAGCAGGATATCATTCTCTCTTTCTGACGTGATGCTTCCCATAATAATTGCAGTCTATTGCAGGAATTTTCAAACATTTCCTATAGATTTTGGTAGCCTCTCCAACACACAATAGCTGCATTTTGCTGACAATTTCTATATTAGCCTTATCTTCATTTCCCTCAAACTGAAGACCACAAAGTACTTTCAGTGCTTATCTGCCCCTATAGGTAGCTCGTGTAATAGTTTTGAAGCAACTTTCTCACATTCCTTTAAAGTTCTTCCACTTGCTGGTTAATTTAGCTGCCATCCATTGATGCAATGGTGTCAAAGGGTTGTCTATGCTGTGGTCTATGTTTATCACTCAAATTTAGTATACAGTTAATCATAGAAATATTTCCAGGTCAAAGAGAAACAGAGGACTATGGATTCAAATTTACAGCAATATTGATACTTAAAAAATCTAACAATTAAGACCAATCTAGCAAAACTGTATACCAAGCAAGTAGTTCTAGATTCCATGAAATTATTGCCTTTGAACTTTCAACCCTGTTCCAAATTTAGAGTTCCATGGCTTTATAGCACTACTATTGCATTTCCTACATGTACAACAAGCCATACAATAGGAATATAATTTATAATTTACCATTATTATCCACGCACTCATATCCTATGGATTTCACACTTCAAGGAAGTGCAACACTGTGATGGATGGCCATTGATGGATTCACATATCGGCATGTTGGTTGGTTACTTAACTGTCACATTGCAAGTACTTTGTCAGCTTAAGATCCATTTTAAGATTACTTTTCTGCTTAGACATTAGATAGCCCATTGTTCAAGAAAGCGCATCCAAGCCTTTTGGGGAGGCAATCCGGGACATATTTCCAACAATAGAAAGAGGGAGTAAGAAGAGATGAAGCAATAGCTTTCTTCGCAGCTCAAGTCCACCACCATCCTGATTTTTTGGCTTATCTCTTTTGTCATTCATTTTTGGATAGGCATACACACAACCACAGCATCATTATGTATAGCATCTTGCAATACAAAATCTGAGGGGACTTCAGGGAACTAATCCCTTTTGTGTCATTATAGACTTAGAAACTTAAGTTGCCTGTACTGCCAATGGCTCATGCAAAGGCTGCATTACACAATAACCTGTGTAGTTTTGACTGATTCTTGCAAACACCAACACACCT
This sequence comes from Carcharodon carcharias, assembly GCF_017639515.1. Lineage (NCBI taxonomy): Eukaryota > Metazoa > Chordata > Chondrichthyes > Lamniformes > Lamnidae > Carcharodon > Carcharodon carcharias. Next base: position 116,963,040 of record NC_054467.1, read on the forward strand.
TCATGCATGCAGTTAGTGAACTCAGGGATGTAGTGCTGAATGAGGTAGAAAAGACATGTGCAATTGTCCTTATTACAATTGCCTGTGGCTGTATCCTGATGTTACTCCACAAAATCTTTTTTTTTTCCGTGTTTGGTTTTAATCAAAGATCTTTCTTTAAGCAATATGTTCCAACGTGAGCATCAAGAAATTAGTTGCAGGAGAATCCAATATGCTAAATTCAAGGAAACCAAAAGACTTTTAAACACCAGCCTCATGTGATTCCTGAAGATTCAAAAATACAAGTCCTTCGCCCAGCTCATCTCGAGACTGACGATCTCTCTGACCTTGGAACTTTTGCACTGTTACATCTACCTGTTCTCTCATGCATTATTTCACTAATTTTAAATAACTTATTAAAATATCTGTGCCTCCATGAGATTGCCACATCTTGGAAATCCTTGTCATCATTCAGATCCTCATCCAAAAGCTGCAGTCATTTTGCTCTTAATGCTGCCAACTCCCTCCTCAAGGTCACTGCTGCTGTGATCCCCAATGAGCAGTTACTAGCCTGCTGTGGCATGGAAATAAGCAAAATGGAAATGAAAAAAAATAACTTCTTTATTTACTGATGCCTTTTGTGGCATTACTTCATGTAAGAACTATGATGTGCCAGGAAAATACGAAAGCATGAACTCCTCTACAAATATTTTCATACTAAAAATCTGGCAGGGAAAATGTACTTCTCTAATTAAGCACAAATCTGCTCTCCTTGCTCCTGAGCCAGATGGTACTTGGGGATATATTTGAAGATGATAGATTGCCAAGTCAGAGGTTGCATCTTATATTTGTACCCAAGCTGTTTCACTTTTGATATATTTAAAAAACCTTAACCAGAGATTTTTAAAATAAACAGTCTACCTGCCAAAGATTATTAATTTTCATCAATAATTTGCATCATAAATGCAAAAGATTATGAAGAAACACAAGCCAAAAATGCATTTCTAAATCAAAAACAAACAATGCTGGAAAAACTCAGCAGGTCTGATTGCATCTGTGGAGAGAAAGACAGAGTTAATGTTTCGAGTCCGTAAGGATGCGCAACATTAACCCTGGCCAGGATTCCCCGCTCACCGATGCATAAAATGACTCCCAACATCACCCCGCCCCATTTCAATTTTCAGGTTGGCAGAGGATCAGCTGAATCAGCTGTGTGCCCGCTGACCTGTTGGACGGGCAGGCCGGGAACCCTTGGGTAAAGCATGAAACCTCGTCCAAGGGCAGGATGAGGTTTCATGCATGTTTATACATTTTTAATAAAGGTGAAACTGAAAGTGATGGATATGTCCCAACTCATGTGATAGTGTCATATGAGGGGATATGTCAGGGAAATTTTAATATTATGTTTTTAATATTTTTTAATGTGTAGCCAAACTCCCTGAGGCAGCACTTAGCCTCTGGGAGATGAATGCACTCTTTCGCGCACATGCTCAGGGAATCCCCCCACCCACACAGGCGAATTGGCCTGCCCATGCAAAATGGTGGCGCACCCCAAATCGAGGGCGCCAATCAGAGATGCACCTCCAAGCACCCGCTCTTGAACTTCCCCTCCAACAGGGGGAAAGTTCTGCCCTCTGTCTTTCTCGCCACAGATGCTGTCAGAGCTGCTGAGTTTTTCCAGCATTTTTTGCTTTTGTTTCAGATTTCTGGCATCTGCAGTATTTTGCCTTTATCTCTATGTATTTCTAAATGTTTGAGAGGCAACACAACAACATTTATGTAGCATCTTTATCATGGTAAAATATCCCAAGGTGCTTCAAACTAAATTTTTGAAAATTTGAGATTGACTAACAGGGTAATGTCCTAGGCCCAACCATCTTCAGCTGTTTCATTGTAATGTCAGAAGTGAGGATATTCGTTGATGAATGCACAATGTTCAGCACCATTCATGACTCCTCAGATACTGAAGCAGCCCACGTCCAAATGCAGCAAGACCTGAACAATATCCAGGCTTGGGCTGATAAATGGCAGGTAACATTCATGCCATATAAGTGCCAAACAATGACCATCTCTAACAAGAGAGAATCTAACCATCATCCCTTGACAGTCAATGGCATTAACATCGCTGAATCCCCCACTATCAACTTCCTGGGGGTTACCATTGGCCAGAAACAGGACTAGGCTAGCCATATAAATATTGTGGCTACAAGAGCAGGTCAGAGGCCAGGAATCCTCTGGTGAGTAGCTCACCTCCTGACTCCTTAAAGCCTGTCTACCATCTACAAGGCACAAGGTGTGTGATGGAATTCTCTCCACTTGCCTGGATTATTGAAGCTCTAACAACACTCAAGAAGCTTGACACCACCCAGGACAAAGCAGCCCACTTGATTGGCACCCCATCCACAAACATTTACTCCCTCTACCACCGACAAACTAATTGCAGTGTGTACCATCTACAAAATGCACTGCAGAAACTCTACAATGCTCATTTGGCAGCAGCTTCCAAACCCACAACTGCTACCGTCTAGATGGACAAGGGCAGCAGATACATGGGAACACCACCACCACCTGGAAGTTCCCTTCCAAGCCACTGACCATCCTGACTTGGAAATATATCGCTGTTCCTTCACTGTTGCTGGGTCAAAATTCTGGAACTCCTCCCTAACAGCACTGTGGATGTACCTACACCATGGGGTCTGCAGTGGCTCAAGAAGGCAGCTCACCACCACCTTCTCAAGGGCAATTATGGATGGGCAATAAATGCTGGCCCAGCCAGTGAAGCCCACATCCCATAAATGAATTTTAAAAATGAGATATTAGGGCAGGTAACAAAGAGGTAGGGTTTCAGGAGTGTATTAAAGGAGGAGAGAGAGATGGAAAAGCAGAGGGTTTTAGGGAGGGAATTTTTTGCTGCATTGCAGAGTGATAAAAATCTCAGAGGGGTAAGACGCCAGATTGGAAGAGTGCCGAGATTTCTACTGCATTGCAGTGTTGAGTAAAATTACATATTTCAGAGGTATTTGGGGCACTGTCCTTTCACTTTAGAATTGTGCTTATGGGTAGAATCTTCGGCTCGGCAAGTGGGGGCGGGGCCCACTCGCCGAGGCGTAAAATGATGCGGGGTGACATTGGGTGTGTGTCCTGACATCACCGCGTGTCATTCAGATTTTCAGTTTGGCGGGTGCACAGCTGAGCCGGCTGTGCACCCGCTGAACTGTCAAGGGCCTATTAAGGCCAGTTAACTATCAATTAAATCATTGACCTGAGCTGCCCATTCAACCTTAAGGTTGGCAAGCAGGTGAAGAGCCCAGGCAGCCTTTGCATTTTTCATGGAACCTCATCCACAGGCAGGACGAGGTTTCATGAAGGTTTTTAAAGTGTTGTAAAAATTTTTATTAACATTAATGGACATGTCCCAGCTCATGTGACAGTTTCACATGACGGGACGTGTTCTTAAAATTTTTTTCTCCCTTTATTCAATGTCTTATATGTGAAACTAATCTCCCTAAGGCACCTCCATGAGGCATTTCTGTGCTCTTTTGCACGCGTGCGCGAAAGAACGAACTCCCCAACTCAGCCTACTAACCCCCCCCCCACCCCCCCCACCACAACCCACCACCCGCACAGGGAGCGCTCAGCCCTTCTGGGTGTGCATCATGGTGGATGGGCCTTAATTGGCCTACCCACATAAAATGGCAGAGCCCAGCCAATCGGGGGCACTGATCAGCTGTGCGCCTGCCCCTGCACAACCCCCCTGACGGGAAGAAAATTCTCTCCTATAATTCAGCTGAGAATAGCAGAATGAAAGTCTCCTCTCTGATGGATAAAAGGATCAGATTGAAAAGACTAAATTGAGTTGCCAGCTGTAGTAATTATAGTTTTGGGAAATGTTGGATTGTAGCTTCAAGAATAATCCAGTGTTGTAAGGTCACATGATCTGTGTAAACCAATGGGTAAGCAGCATGCGGAACCTCTACAGAGTAGAGCAATTCTTAGTTATGAAGTTTGATGAACGTGTGTAGTTGCTACTACTGTCTTGTAAGTAAAACTAAATGTTTCCACTAAGAAATGTTGCCTGAAGATCAACTCCATAACAAACTGGCGATGAGGATAAATTAGATTTGGTGCTGTACCTCGCCCAGTGATTATGATTATCTAAGTTCGTTAAAAATAATAGAAGATATACTCATCTGAAATGCCACAGTTTGGTAGATTCGATCCCTTTGAGCCAGCCACAGATGATTGGTCTTAGTACATAGAACATCTTGAATTCTTCTTTTGAGCAAACAAAATCATGGGGGAAGAAAAGAGGAGAGCAATCATCCTGAGTATTTGTGGGAGCAAGACCTAGTTTAATTCAAAGCTTGACAGCCCCCAATGCCCCAGATTCAGACTTTCAGTGAATTACTAGGCCTCGTTAAAGGACATTTTTAACCCAAGCCCTGTTACAATGCAGAGGTTCAGGTTCAATTCATGGAATAGAGCCCCGAGAGAGACACTTGCTACCTAAGTGGCAAAATTAAAACAACTAATGGAATTTTGTGATTTTGGTGAAACTCTGAATGACATGCTCAGAGATCGTTTAGCATGTGACATGCAGGAAGACACTATTCAGTGAAGATTGCTGGCTGAGGTGAATCTTGATTTTAATGAAGCATTAGAAATAATGCTGGTGATGGAAAGCATTGTAAGGGATTCACAAAGAATTCAAGGGGAGCAAAATTGCTCTGTGCTCCAAACTGGGCAGGAACAGTCAGCTGAAAGTGGCACAAAAAGCTGGGACTCTGTCGCAAACCTGGAAAGAGCCCCTGCTAACGAAAAAATGAGAGAAAACAGCTTAGCAACTAAATCCAAACATAACTCTCATTGGCATGGAAACAATCAGCCTTCTAGTGATTGGCCAGGACTAAATTCCAGGGTAAAAAGAAGGGGACACGTAGAAAGAAGATGCAGAATTACTGATGAAGTGTTGTATTTGGACAAGACTGAACCTAATAATTCCCAATTTGGAGGGGAAGGTGGAGAAAAGTCAAGGGTACCACAAAGAGACTCATGATTCGCATAGTTGTGAGTGACAATTTACTGCTGGAAAAACAGTATATGTGAAGAATTTCAGTGGAGGACCGAAGTGGTTACCTGGTAGAGTAAGTTCAGTGACCGGACTATTGTCAAACCACATTGAAGTGGAAGGTCGGATCACCTGTAAGCATGTGGATCATCTGAGGAAAAGGGAGATAATCCATCAAGATATTGTTCCACCTATAATCATTACTGAACCGATGGTTCCTGTTGAAGCTGCTTAACCAAGGACTGACATGCCTGATGTCTCTGTCAGAGTGGAAGACACTGAACTGCATATGCCTAATGAGGTACCTGATGTTAATGCGATTCCAGAGAATGTGGTTCCTTCAAAAGAATCTGAAATTGTGGAGCTGCAACATTTCGCATGGATCAGGAAACCACCTGAAAGACTGAACTTGTAACTTCATGACCTTTGCAAATATTGTAATGTCATGAGATAAATATCCTTGTAAATAGAAAATGTACAGAAAAGCTAAAGGGGAGGAATGTAGTAATTAGAGTTTTTTGAAATGTTAGACTGTAGCTTTAAGAATAATCCTGTGTTGCAAGATCACATGATCTGTGTAAACCAATCTGTTAACAGCACAGGGAACCTCTACAGAGTAGAGTAATTCTTAGTTATGGAGTTTGATGGATATATGTAATTGCTACCATTGTCTTGTAAATAAAGCCAAATGTTTCCACTAAAAGAAGTTGTCTGAAGATCAACTCTGAAACATCAGTGAGCACTAATTAATTGTATAAAATTGCCTATAGTTCAGCACTAGTTGACACAGAATTGGCAACCTCATGTGGGCAGGCCACAAAAGCTACTTCAGTAGACCTGTTATATTAGGTTGGAGTTAAGCCACATTGGGGATCAAACTGAACTTTGACAGAGGCACAGAACATGCAGTAGTTGATTGGCCAACCAGTATACACATTTTGCTATTTATAACAATCTGTGAAGTCACCCCTCAGTTTGGAAAATACAGACTAACTTTCATTCCAGTGTGTCTTTTTAGTTGCTGCTGTGACCCAACAAAATTTATTTTCTTATCTTGTTGGGTCTTCACAAGAGCAAAAGAACACAAGAATTGGGAGCAGGAGTAGGCCATTTGGCCAGTTCTGCCATTCTATAATGGCTGATTTGATTATGGCTTTAACTTCATTTTTCTGTCTGCCCGCATAACCCTTGACTCCCTTGTCAATCAAAAATCTACCTAACTCAAACCTTTCTAACTCAGTATTGAATATATTCACTGACCCTCTCTACTGCTCTCTGGGGAAGAGAATTTCACAGACCAACGATCCTCTGAGAGAAAAAAAATCCCCTGAACTCAGTTTTAAATGGGAAACCCTTAATTTTAAATTTGTGTGCCCTAGTTCTAGACTCCCTCACAAGGCGAAATATCATCTCAGCATTGACCCTGTCAAGTGGCTTCAAGATCTTATATGTTTCCATAAGATCACCTTTCATTCATCTAAATACTGACTATAGGCCCAGCCTGCTCGGCTTTTCCTAAGACAATCCCTTTATCTCAGAAACCAGTTGAGTGAATCTTCTCTGAGTTGCATCGAGATCATGTTACATCCTACTAGGCATTCTGATAAAGTCTTTAGATTATTTCTTTGCACTTTTCTGTGTTTCTAATTTTTTGTTATTTCAGACCAAATATTTTGACATCCCATTATTGTGGGACCCTTATAATGTCTTCCTCTCTTTTCATACTGTGGTATGCTTGCTGAAATGTCACACTCTGACAGTGGGTACCAGGAAGGTTTTCAATCATAGGGGAGGAGACCATCACAGTTGAGCATAATCCTCATCTAACAGGCTGTCACTGTAAAGAACTTGTAATCATGTAGCATTTCTCATGACCTTAGGACATCTCAAAGTAAGTCACAGGCAATGAAGTACTTTGGAAGTGTGCTCACTGTCATAACCTAGTAAAACACAGTAGTCAATATGCACGTAATGAAGCCCCACAAACATCAATGAGACAAATAACCAGATAATTGTCAGTGTTTTAACTGTCAAGGGGTGTGGATTCAGCTGTGGATAGGGGATTAAATTCCCAAAAAAAGCTGACATGTTCTCTCACAAAATTTAAGGAGTATTTGGATGAGCACTTGAAATGCCAGAGCAGCCAGGGCTGTGGGCCAATTGCTGGAAAATGGGATTAGAATAGATAGGTGCTTGATAGCCGAAGGGCCTGTTTCTGTGCTGTGTAACTCTATGACTCTATGACTCTATGCTGGAAGCCCAACATGATCCCACCCACTTCTAGGTCTTACCTGGGTATGTTTGTAGATTTGTGCAAACCCCATCCCGCCCCTTCCCCCCCACCATCCGTATAGCTGTTGGGTCTGTAATTTGAACAAATAGCCAATTAATTCTGCATTTCACCTAGCATTCCGACTTTAACTGTGCTAACACGTGAGAGAAAAGCAGGAAGTCATTGATCAATGAAACTGAAAGGCTGGAGAACCTTTTAAATGTGATATTACATACATTCTGCCCTGCCTATAGGAAAGGTTTGTGCTCACAGGTTTGGTTTGACAGGGTGATTTCACTGCTTTAGAGGGGACGTGCAACTTTTTCAAGATAATTTCTCCTACCTTGGACATGTCCACTTTGATCTGCACTTCCCTGCTGTCAGCCTTCACTGCAGTGTGGGAGCAGCTTATGCAGCTCCACTATGGACCTCTGATGAGGAGCAAGAGATGCAGTAACAGCAACAATAACACCGGCAGCAGCACAAACAACAACGAGATCAACAGCAACAACAACAGATGCTCAGCCACATGGCCCTCCACATGACAGAGGGCTGAACATAGAGATCCAGCTCAGGAGAGGTGATAACCCCAAATCAGAGTCTGCAGGCAGAGGATCAACTTCCTCAACAAAATGGGGCAACACTGCCTTAAGGGACTCAGGCTTTTGCAGCAGGTCGCTGCTGATATCTGCGGCCTCTTGGAAGAAGACCTCCTTCCCAGTGGCCCAGGTGGGCACTGTCATTGCTAGTGGACTTCAAGGTCACCACAGCCCTGAATTGCTTTAGCTCTGGCTCCTTCTAGGGATCTGACGGCGACATCTGCAGATCTCTCAATCTGCTGCGCGCACATGCATCTCCAATGTGACTGATGCCATGTTTGCCAGGGCTACACTTAGAGCCTCTTTGACATGGATGGGGCCAGTCAAGCACAGAGAGGTCTTGATTTAGATGCAATGGTTAGATTCCCACAGGATCAAGGAGGTAATAAACCACATGTGTTACTCAATACATCCTCAGATCATCCAGGAATATTTATCAATGTTCCATGTTCCATTCCAATTTACCAATGAACTCTATCAATGTTCAGCTGGTATGTGACCATCGTAAGGTTTTCATGCATGCCCATGCAAGATACATTGGAAGAAGACATGATGCTGTTCTGCCACCATCACATCTACCATAGGTTTTTGCACCTCCACACAGAGTGAATGGGCAACTCCTTGTAGAGAAGGGTTACCCTCTGAGGCCAGGCTCATGCCACCTGTGAGGAGCCCTAACCAGTGATGCAGAGGAAAGATACAACTGGAACCTGTTGAGCACAAGAGCACTCATAGGGCAAGTCATTGGTTTGCTGAAGATGTGCTTCAGGTGCCTGAACCGATGTGGGGGTGTCCTTCAGTGTGTGCCAGCAATAGTGTCCAGAAAGGTAGTGGTCTTCTGTGCCTTGCACAACATAGGGCAGCAGAGAGGACTGGAGCTGCAAGAGGCGGGAGGGGTGCAGACCATCAGTACCTGAGGAGGTGGAGGAAGAGCCTGATGTGGCCAGCGTGCCTGCAAATGCTTACCTCGCTGCCAGCAAAGTCAGTGACAGATTCACCTAGGCCTGGTTCAGATCATAGAACCATAGAACCATAGAAAAGTTATGATGCAGAAAGAGGCCATTCAGCCCATTGTATTTGCGCTGGCCAAAATGAGAAAAAAGAAACTAGCCAGTCATTTTAATCCCACTTTCCAGCACCTGGTCCGCAGCCTTGCAGATCACAGTGCTTCAGATGCAGATCTGGGTACCTTTTAACTGAGTTGAGCGTTTCAGCCTCAACCACCAACTTAGACAGTGAATTTGAGATGCCCACCACCCTCTGAGTATGTGATGTCTTATACTACAAGAATGCTGAACCTACTGCCCTTCCTCCTAACATAAATCATTTCCAAAAGTCAAAAATTCCTCCATCTCATTCACACCTTTTACTTGTCTTCCACTCTGGCCATACCATTCCCCTCAAGACTAATGTCAATTTGGAAGGTGGAGATGACTGGACAATGACTGCTTGAAGTAAAGTGCATGATTCATTCATTTTTTTGCAATAAGTTAGCACAATTATATTTTATAATCACCTCAATGAATCTCCTTCTGCAACTAACAAAATTTCCTTTTTGTTTTCCTACTACTTCTATGTAGTACTACCTTGTGGTTTCAGCAGAGCTATATGTAGGCTGCTCATTCCCTGTCCTAACAGACGATATGCCTGTGAGGACTGCCTCTGGGTTTTGGGGTCCCCGAGGGCTCTGCCAAAAACTTCTCCATCTGGTCATGTGCAGAGGCAGACTCAGTCTGCAGGAAGCAGCACACGGAGCTCTGACAGAAGAATGATGTTTGGGTGTAAGGGATGAGAAGTTGAGGTTCTTTGAGATAAATTCACACTTCCATGTGCTTTTTCTCCATCATCCCCTCTCATTGTTAACCTGCACTTCCCTGCTAGCCAAGAGCTGGAAAGCATTTTGATTTTCCTATGCCATGGATGTGTTTGAGATGGATTAGGGTTATCTAGTCGTTAATCAATGCATCTTGTTCCTTGGTTGTTTTGCTATGGAAATGAATCAGGTGCTTTGTGATCTGGGAGCTGGGGTGGGGAATAGGTTTATTATTTTCTATTGATTTGATTTGTTAAAATATGTCTAAGCCCCATTTCATTAAGATAGGAAATGCACCCATTTTCTCTTTTGGTCCGATTATGGGTAATCATTGGTATTGTGGCTGTGAGTTGGAAAATATCTGTTTTCCCTAGCTGAGAATCTAGTTGTGGGGAATGGGAAATATTTTAATTTACCCTATAGGCCTGATCCCTTGTAGTCTGGTAGCAGATAGGCAAGGGAAGTAAATTGGAAGGAGGTGTTAACCGTTATAATCAGCCTTTGATGATAAATTGATTTTGTTGTTGATACATTTCTTATGATTGAAGGATTAAACAGATGCCACATTTCTGTTTTGTCTTGGGTTCTGGGTCTAGATGGGGTTTCTTTAGGGTTTGCCTGTTACCCTAAGAATTCTACCGTAGATTGTTATTCATAAAAACCACCCTTGGTTATTTACAGATCTATATACATCTCAGTACTCCACACAAGTTTGTACTTCTGCTTTCCACCAGATCTCAGTCCCTTAGTCATGTTACATTGCATCATAATTACATCAGTAGTTACATCAATATCAGGTGCTCCTGATAACCCTTTACTCTACATCTCCCCCACGTCTTTATCCCAACTATAAACACACTCCTACATCTCTCCCCAAAGTTAGTCTCTGTGGTGCCCTGACCAATCTCCTTAATATGGTCCCAATTTCATTTTGAGGTTGAGGATGAACTGCACTCTCTTGTTCAATAAGAATGTCTTCCACCTGTGTGGTTGTAGAGTTTCTATTTGTTTCTGATTCCTTGTCTCCATCCGGATCTAAATTTAAAAAAAAAAATTTATATTCGCTCATGGGATGTGGGTGTCGCTGACCAGGCCAGCATTTATTGCCCATCCCTAGTTGCCCTCATTCAGAGGGCATTTAAGAGTCAACCACAACCAAATACAATGTCCAAGTTAGGTCCAAAGTTCCAATGGTTTCCTTCCCAATAATATCAATTCTTCGGTTTCTTCTGATATTTCCCTAGTGCACCTCAATTCTATAAGATCTTGGTTATAGAGCTCTTCCTATCATAATGCCTTCTTTCGGTAGATCTCGTATCCATGCTCTCTCCCTGGACTTTAGCACTTTCAAGTCTTGTGCTCTTTGCCTGAAGTTGAGGTTATGAACTTGACTGTCTTTTTGTTGCTCCTCACGCTTCCTAGCTTTTTCACGATCATCTGAGGTAATGTTGGGTTGTAGTGTTTGTTGTAGAGCTGGAAGTTGCATTTGCAGCCGTCTTCCCATCAATGGCTCCAATGATGAGAGCTTGCTTTGTACTGGTGAGGTTTTGTAGTTAAGAAGGGCTAAGTTAATATCTTCATTCTTTTTCCTCAATTCTTTGATTGTTTGAACTCCTCTTTCTGCTTCTCCGTTCAACTGGGGATATCTAGGCGAATGAGTCACATGTATGAAACCATATTTCTGCGCAAAGTTGTGGAACAGCTCATTAACAAATTGAGGTCCGTTGTCTGACACCACAGCGTCTGGGATACCATGTGTCACGAAGATTCTTCTTTGTGATGCAATGACTGCCTCTGCCTTGGGGCTATGCAAACTACTCACTTCAAACCATCTGGAGTAGTAATCAATAATGATGATGAAAACTTTGCCTTTGAACTTGAATAAATCCATTCCCAGGCATTGCCATGATTCCAAAGGAAAAGTGGAGGGTGCCAGTGACTCTCTCTGCTGTTGGATATTCACTGCACAAGTAAGGGAATTCATGATTAACTCTTCAATGGAGTGACTGACTGCTGGGCTCTTGCTCGGCATTTCGCTGTTCCCAAGTGACCTTAATGAGTTTTCTGGAGACTGTCGAGACAAAGTGTTTTAGGGATGACTAGACTGTCATTAAAAACTAAGAAATCATTGATGATTGTGAGATGTTTTGTGTGTTCGAAGTATTGGTGAAGTATTGGGTTGGTAGGAGCGTACTCCAGCCATCCATTCTGGCAATACTCTTTTTTTTAATGCACTTGTCATCCTGCTGTTGTGCTTGCTTAATCTCTAGTAATTTCTCTTCAGTGCCTGGTAAGTGTTTGAAAATAAGCAAACTATATGCTTTCACTTCCTCAATAAAATTTAAATGTTCCAGTTTGACTCATTCCACAGGTATTCTTGATAATGTATCCACTGTCGTCTGATATTTCCCTTGAATGCACTCTAACTGAATCATATCTCATGAGTCTCAGTCTATATTGATCTACATTGTGATCTAGGTGGCATTTTCGCAATTTCCTTTAGGTTAAGAAGAGTAACAAAGGTTTGTGGCCAGTTTCAATTTTAAACCATAATCCCATGACATAATCAAGGAACTTCCCACATGTGGCTACTAAAATTTAAATCTTCCAGTTTAACTCCTTCCCACATGTGGCTACTAATGCTTCTTTCTGAATGGTTGCACATCACTTGAGTGATCCTGAGGCATAATAAGCTGATCTTCTTTGTCTATTTTTTTGAACTTGAAACAGCACCAAGTCAAAGCCTGTAGATGATGCATCCACTGTTACAATTAATAGCAACTTTGGATCCTGATGTGCTAGAGTTTTTAGTGAAATTGGGAGATTTTGATCTTGTTAAAAGCATTTTGCTGGTCTAGATCCCAGCACCTCTGTTGACCTTGATTTCTTCATTGGTAGGATTTGGTAGGAACTTGCCTATTTGGTTGACCATCCCAAGGAATCTTTATGATTCTATGATTTTGTTAGGCTATGGGAACTGTCTGATAACCTTGGTATTCTGCAGCTTGGCTGTAATTCCTGAATCTTACACAATGTGGTTTAAGAATTTTATCATAGGCTTTGCAAATTCACACCTGTCATTTAATATCAAACCTGCTTCTTGTAGGACTTTTGAGGACTGCTGTGACTCAATGGTAATCGTGTATGTGAATGCCATTCATAAAGTATATAACTCTTACTATGCTTTGCAGGATCTGAGATATCATTCTGTGGAGTATCTCAGGTGCTGAAGCAATTCCCAAAGGTAAACTCTTAAAACAATAATAAACAAATGGGGTGATAAAAATTAGTTCGTAACCTGGGATGGAATTGCAGGCCGGCGGAATCTTATGGTCATGCCGAAGTCAGGGGACTTTTGAATGGCTCGTTGCATTTTATAGCCCCATCCCCGCTGCAATGGGGCTGTAAAATCCCGCCCCTGGATTCTTTGTCCAGATGCAACTTCCGAAAGCCGCTGTAAATATCCAATTTTTTGAAGAGTGTGCTTTTTCCTAATTTGGTGAGATTTTCATCCACTGATGCCTTTGGATGGATCTTCCATTCTGTTGACTTGTTTAATTGAGTCAAGTCCACACAGATTCTAATTGAACCATTAGACTTTGGTACTTTGACCATTACCAAACACCACTTGTGTAATATATAAAATAGAAACAGAAAATGCTGGAAAAGCTCAGCAGGTGTGAAGAGAGAAGCAGAGTTAATGTTTCAAGTCCATATGACTTCTTTAGACTTGAAATGTTAATTCTGTTTCTGTCGCCACAGATGCTGTCAGACCTGTTGAGGTTTTTCAGCATTTTCTGTTTATATCTCAAATTTCCATCATCCGCCGTTTTTAGCTTTCATCCAAACACCACTTTGGCAGTATGGTTACAGGATAGATGACCCCTTGTCATAATGCGTTCAGTCTCACTCTTGATTTTCTCTCGAGATGTTCCTCGCTGTGAAGAGACAGGCAGGCTTAGTATCTGCCCTTAGGGTTATGTGATATTCTGTTTTCAGCTTTCCTAAACCTGAAAATAGGGATGGGAGTTCATTCCTGAGTATCTCACTAGACTGCTCATTAGCAATTTCATCAACCTTGTAAATGAGCCTCAACTTCAAACATACTTTCCTTGGTTCTTTGTCACTTATAGGGGTTCCACAATTTCTTTATACTTGTATCTTAACCTTGCTAAGTGTTAGCCTATTATTTTTCATGTTGACCCTCCTGGACCTCTTAACTGGATGGATGATGGCTGTAAAGTGATATTTGTAAGCCATTTCACCTAATCAGATAATACTGAAATACCTGTGCCAGTATCTAGCTTGAATTCTGTGAGGTGACCATTGACTTATAATTTAATGCTTTCCAACAATTGCTCCAACAATTACTTTCATTTCATTAACTTTTCCTAAGAATGTTATTTGTTTTTTTCTGTGGCTCTTCCACTTCTTGGATTTTATTTAGTTTCATTGTTATCTCTTTCTTCCTATGAGCTATAAGAATTTTGGATCTGCAGACTATTTTAAAATGTCTGAACTTCCCACAGTTGTGGCATTCAGCTCCCCCCTGCTGGGCATTCTCCCCAGTTGCGCAAGATTTTTTCACCACACCGAGACCATCTCAAGAAGGCAGTTGTCATGCTTTTTCATGATTTCATGGGCTTTTTCTTCACTACGCTTTCTCCTTTATGCCCAAAATATTGAATGGTTTCACTCATTTTTCTTCCATTTTCCCCATGAACAACTGCTCTGTTTAACTTCTTAAGCTCAGATGTCACACTATTTCTACTGCCTTTGTGAGAGTTAAATCACCCCTCGTTTGCAAAAGGTCTGATAGGGTTTCATCTAAGATCCTAACCACTACATCATCATGTATTAATTCATCTCTGAGAATCCCATAGTTGCAATTCTCTGGGAGACTGTACAGGCTGTTTATAAATGAGTCCACGAATTAACCCAGTTTTTGCCTCTTATTAAATTTTGCTCACTTAGTGATCAAATTTTTTTGAACGCCGAAGTACAAATTGTGTGCCTGGAAGACATCCTCATATAAGCTCAAAGCCTCATCGATGCCCTGTCTAGCAATAATAACATCTGTTATGGCCCCTACAGCATAGAGTAAAGTACTGACCTGATCTTTCTGGTCCTTCTTATGCAAACCTGAAACTATTCTGTATCTTGAGAATCTTTTCTTCTAGTTGTCCGAGTATTGAGCCTATTGCAAGCCTTCAATGCTTTGGAATGGTTCTTGGGGTGACAATATCGGCCCCATGCTTACCCTAAACTCTGGATCTGTTGCTGCTTCAGTAGTTTGGCTTGTAGATGGTGATCTGTACTCACCACTGTCTGGACTCTGGGTCTGTGTGTCTGTTTGCATCTGCAGCATCCATGATGGTCTGTTATCAGGTGAGTCTTTAATCCTTTTCATTTTGTCCTTTTTCCAAGGAATTGTAGGTCATTTAGGTACATAGTCATCTCTTGGAGTTGTTCTGGGTCATTATGCTCTGTCTGCTGCCACCATGTTTCATCTTGGGTCAGGGTGTGGATGGGGTTTCTTTAGGGTTTGCCTGTTACCCTAGGAATGCTTCCACTAAATTTTATTTGCAAAAAAAACATTCTTGCTCATTCACAGATCTGTATACATCTCAGTACTCTACTCAAAGTTGTACTTCTGCATCCCACCAGATCTCAGTCTGTTAATCATGCATCATTTCATCATAGTTACATAATTAGTTACATCAGTATCGACACTCCTGATGTTAACCCTTTACTCCATAGCTTCCTCCTGCAGTGGCATGGCAATAATTTAAAATATCACAGTTTTAATACCATGAAAACAAAAAATGAATTACAACCTGGGAGTCATTGTCAATGAAGAGAATATTTTCAAGGTGGGGGCAGTTTGCATTTGTCATGTTCACTCTAGACCTGAAGCAGACTATTATAGTCTGCACTGTTACCTCGAATTGCTTGCTGCTGGAGTAAAAATGAGTTAAAATTGCGATCTGAAATAAGTCGACATCATTTTGCTCTAACTTTCCTGCTTCTTCTTTTAACCTTCGAAGTACAAAATGGAGTCTGTGGGATCAGTCATAATGAGTTATTATTTACCTCACTGGTAAGCAGTTAAAGGAGCAGTTAATGAAAATGTGCCCTTAAAATTCATTAGTAATGGATAACAAGGGCTAATTCTGCACTCAGTTTCAAAACAAATTATGAGACTACCACAGTCAAAACCAATCATTTCTCAGTAGATGTACAAGATAGATTATGGGAGGCATGAGCTCAGGATAGCCCTGCTGTTTACAATGTGCTTTATATGGTTAGCTCCAAAATTTAACTGAAAAGGTTAATACGGAGAAAAAAAGAATCAATGAAAGGACTTCAGTCCCTGATCCAGCACATGTGAATAAGATTTGGCTTAGTTTTCTTGTAGAGTTAGAAAACACTCAATTTAAAAAGGATGTCCAGGCACTGCATCTACATCACGTGTAAAGGCTTGGCCTAAATAGCCAAGTGGTTATGGTACTGGGCTTATAACCCCAAGATCAAGAGTTCAAATCTCACCATGGGAAACAATGTAACTTCATCTGAATAGGAACAGATGGAAATGTGTTTGTACTCAAACGAGTTACAAAAGCATAGATGATCTTTGGCTTGGCCTGAATAGCCAAGTGGTTATGGTACTGGGCTTGTAACCCCAGGATCAAGAGTTCAAATCTCACAATGGCAAACTATGAAACAACGTAACTTCATCTGAAACAGATGGAAACGGGTTTGTACTCGAAAGAGTTACATCACGTGTAACCTGCATCAATTGAGTGGAGTAGTAACCTTGACTAGAGTGCAGCTGCAAAGGATTTGGAGTGTGTTTACTCTGGGTCTTTCAATGGTATCTCTCTGACAGGAAACTTTGACCTTGGTGATTTTAAATAATTAAAAGAATCAGGCCACTAAATTAATAAATATTGAGCCTGGATCCTTCTCAAAGGATCAGTTCTGTAGATTTTTACAAGGGAAAAAGAGGTTCAAATTAACTGTTTGCACAAAGTATATACGTTGATATTTGAGTGTCAGAAAATATGTATGGATTGGGGTGGTCAGGTAAAATTGCCACAGATGTACCAGGTGACATGTGCCCATTGCCAACATGTGATATTTTGTGAGGCACCTACAGGCTTTTTTGCTCCTGGCACTTGTCTCACAGGTGATAATACCTTTTCCTTTACTAAAACCCCTCTGCCTAGCTATCTGTCCATCATGTACCTCACTCAAATTCTGGGTATGGTGACACTGCCCTTCCCTTTCTGTAACCTCAGCTTGTCTTACAACATTCTCCTAACTCTCCCTTACTCTAAATTTGGCCTTGTATGCATCCGCTTTCTATAGATCACCATTGGTGGCCTTGTCTTCAATAATCTAGGTCCCATTATCTAAAATTCCCCCCCGAATGCTTCCACCTCTCTATCGCACTGTCCTCTTTTAAGACCGTCCTTAAAACCTACCTTTTTGACCAACCTTTTAGTCACCCCTCCTAATCTCTCCTTAGATGCAAAGTGTTGTTGCATTGTGAAGGTTTCCCAAAAATAGGGAGCAAGTCAACTGTAAGTCTAGCTGGTCCTAATCTTCTGCATTTAATCATAAGGCAATGCGAAAACCAAATCTAGATAAAATATTTGGTTGGTTAAGAATTGATGATGATAATAATTGATTTCTCGTTCTTAATGGACTGGGCCCTCCGCCACCTTTGGTGGTGGGAAAGCATTGAGAAACGATAATCAGAGACAACATTAACAGTCTTTTGAACAAATATGAATGATTAAAGAAAGCCAATATGGATTTGTTAAGGGTAAACCATATTTAACTAATTTGATTGAGGTTTTGATGAGGTAACAGAATGGATTGATGAGGATAATGTGGTTGATCTGATGTACGTGGACTTCCAAAAGGCGTTTGATAAAGTGCCACACAACAGGCTTGGCAGTAAAGTTGAAGTTCATGGAATAAAAGGGTCCGTGGGAGTGAGAATTGATTAACTATTTGAAGGCAAAAGATATACAAGGCTATGGGAAAAGGTGCAGGAGTGGGACTAGGTGAGTTGCTCTGGCAGAAAGTCGGCAGAGACACGATAAACTGAATGGCCTCCTTTTGTGCAGTAACCATTCTAGGATTCTATGATAGCCACCAGCTAAAGACCAATTATGTAGAATATTTTCAGGAGTCAGAAATAACGACAGGCAATTGGGGCTCCCTAAAGACATTCCCCCCCAAAATGCATTTCTTTTTAAAACATTTTTTAATTCAATCATGGGATGTGGGGGTTGTTGACTAGACCAGCATTTATTGCCCATCCCCAATTGCCCTTTGGTGAGCTGCTTTCTTGAACCATTGCAATCCCTGTGGTGTAGGTATACCCATAGTGCTGAGGAAAGGAGTTCTAGGAATTTGATCCAGTGACAGTGAAGGAAAGGTGATATATTTCCAAGTCAGAATAGTGTGTGCTTGGAGGGGTGGTATCCCCATGCATCTACTGCCTTTGTCCTTCAAGATGGCAGCGGCCATGGGTTTGGAAGGTGCTGTCTAAGGAGGCTTGGTGAGTTCTTGCAGTGCCTGGTATTGTGGCGCCAATGTTACTTGCCACTTGTCAGCCCAGGCCCGGATATTGTCCATGTCTTGCTGCATTTGGACATGGACTGCTTCAGTATCTGAGGAGTCAAAAATAGATCTGAACATTGTGCAATCATCAGTGAACATCCCCATTTCTGACCTTATGGTGGAAGGAAGGTCATTGATAAAGGAGCTGAAGGTGGTTGGGCCAAGGACACTACCCTGAGGAACTCCTGCAGTGATGTCCTGAAACTGAGATGGTTGACCTCCAACAACCACAACAATCTTTGTGCTAGGTGTGACTCCAACCAGTGGAAAGTTTTCCCCCGATTCCCATTGACTCCAATTTTGCCAGGATTCTTTAATGCCACACTTGGTCAAAAGCTGCCTTGACATCTAGGGTGGTCACTCTCACCTCACCTCTTGAGTTTGACTCTTTTGTCTATGTTTGAACCAAGGAGCTGAGTGACCCTGGCGGAACCTAAACTGAGCGTCAGTGGGCTAGTGCCACTTGATAGCACTGTCGATGACCCTTTCCATCACTTTACTGATGATCAAGAGTAGATTAATAGGGCAGTAATTGGCGGGATTGGTTATACCTCGCTTTTTGTGTACAGGGCATACCTGGGCAATCTTCCATATAGCCGGGTAGATGCCTGTGTTGTAGCTGTACTGGAACAGCTTAGCTAGGGACATGGCAAGTCCTGGAGTACAAGCCTTCAGTACTATTGCCGGAATATTGTCAGGGTCCATAGCCTTTGCAGTATCCAGTGCCATCATCTGTTTCTTGATATCACGTGGAGTGAATCGAATTGGCTGATGACTAACATCTGTGATGCTGGGGACCTCCAGAGCAGGGCAAGATGGATCAGCACTTCTGACTAAAGATTGTTGCAAATGCTTCAGCCTTCTTTTTTGCACAGATGTGCTGGGCTCCCATATCATTAAAAATAGGGATATTTGTGGAACCTTCTCCTCCAGTGAGTTGTTCAATTGTCCATCACCATTCACAACTGGATGTGGCATGACTGCAGAGCTTAGATCTGAATCATTGATTGTGGGATCACTTAGCTCTGTCTATCACTCCTTACACTTTTGGCACACAAGTAGTCCTGATTTGTAGCTTTACCAGGTTGATAGCTTATTTTTAGGTGTGCCTGCTGCTACTCCTGGCATGCCCTCTTGAACTCTTCATTGAACCAGGGTACATCCGCTGGCTTGGTGATAACGGTAGAGTGGAGGATATACCGGGCCATGAGGTTGCAGATTGTAGTTGAGTAGAATTCTACTGCTGATAATGGCCACAGTGCCTCATGGATGCCCAGTCTTGAGTTGCTGGATCTGTTCAAAATCTATTCCACTTGGGAGGGTGGTAGTGCCACAGAACATGGTACAGGGCTTCCTCAATGTGATGATGGGACTTTGTCTCCAGAAGGACTGTGTGGTGTTCACTCCTACCAATGCATCTGCAGCAGGCAGATTGGTGAGGATGAGGTCAAGTATGTTTTTCATCTTGTTAGTTTCCTCACCACCTGTCGCAGACCCAGTCTAGCAGCTATGTCTTTTAGGACTTGGCCAGCTCAGTCAGTAATGGTGCTACCGAGCCACTCTTGCTGATGGACGCCACCCTCAGTGCTTCCTTCAAGTGCTGTTCAAAATGGAGGAGTGCTGATTCATCAGCTGAGGAGGGTGGGGGGTGCAGTACATGATAATCAGCAGGAGGTTTCCTTGCCCATGTTTGACCTGATGCCATGAGACTTCATCGGGTCTGGAGTTGATGTTGAGGACTCCCAGGGAAACTCCCTTCCAACTGTATACCATTGGGCTGCCACCTCTGTGTAACGTCAGTGGTGGGGAAACTATTGGAAGCAATTCTGAAGGACAGAATTCATCTACACTTGGAGAGGCAGGGATTAATCAAGGACAGTCAGCATGGTTTTATTAAGGGGAGGTCATGTTTGACCAATTTGATTGAATTTTGCGAAGAGGTAACCAAGTGTGTAGATGAGAGCAATGCATTTGACGTAGGCTACTTGGACTTCAGCAAGGCTTTTGATAAGGTCCCGCATGGGAGACTGATAATGAAGGTAAGAGCCCATGGGATCCAAGACAATTTGGCAAATTGGATCCAGGATTGGCTGAGTGGCAGGAAGCAGAGGGTGATGGTCGGGGGGTGTTTTTATGACTGGATGCCTGTGTCCAGTGGGGTTCCACAGGGATTGGTGTTGGGTCCCTTGCTGTTTGTGGTATATATAAACGATTTAGACTTGAATGTAGGAGGGTTGATCAGTAAATTTGTGGATGACAGGAAAATTGGTGTGGTGATAAATAGTGAGGAGTATAACCTTAGATTAAAGGAGGATATAGATGGGCTGGTCAGATGGGCTGATCAGTGGGAAATGGAATTTAATCCGGAGAAGTGTGAGGTGATGCACTTGGGCAGGACAAACAAGGCATGGGAATACACGATGAATGGTAGGACCCTGGGAAGTACCGAGGAACAGAGGGACCTTGGTCTGCATGTCCACTGGTCCCTTAAGGTAGCAGGACAGGTAGATAAGGTGGTCAAGAAGGCATTTGGGACACTTGCCTTTATTAGCCGAGGCATAGAATATAAGAGCAGGGAGGTCATGCTGGAACTGTATAAGCCGCTGGTTTGACCGCAGCTAGAGTATTGCATGCAGTTCTGAAATTCACATTATAGGAAGGATGTGATTGCACTAGAGACAGTGCAGAGGAGATTTACCAGGATGTTGCCTGGGCTGGAAAGTTTTAGTTATGAGGAGGGATTGGTTAGACTGGGGTTATTTTCCCTGGAGCAGAGGAGATTGAGGGGGGACATGATTGAGGTGTATAAAGTTATGAGGGGCATAGATAGGGTAGACAGGAAGGAACTTATCCCCTTGGTGGAGGGATCAATAATCAGTGGGCATAGATTTAAGGTAAGGGCAGGAAGTTTAGAGGGGATGTGAGGAAGAATATTTTCACCCAAAGGGTGGTGGGAATCTGGAACTCACTGCCTGAAAGGATGGTAGAGGCAGAAACCCTTATAATATTTAAGAAGTATTTGGATGCCATGGCATACAAGGGCCTAGTGCTGGAAAATGGGATTAGAATAGTTAGGCACTTGTCTGATCAGTGCAGACTCAATGAGTCAAAGGGCCTTTTTTTGCACTGTAGACCTCTGTGACTCTATGACTGCTGAGTCTGGCTTGCCGGTGTGACAGGACATACCCAGGGATGGTGATGGTTGTATCTGAGACATTGTCTGTAATGATTCTGTGAGGATGACTGTCAGGCTGTTGCTTGACTAGTCTGTGAGACAGCTCTCCCAATTTTGGCACAAGCCCCAGATGTCAGTAAGGAGGACTTTGCAGGGTTGACTGAGCTGAATTTGCCATTGTCATTTCCGGAGCCTGAGATGTTGCCAAGTGGTCCATCTGGTTTCATTATAGACTTCATAGCAGTTTGATAAAATTGTAGTGGTTTGCTTGGCCATTTCAGAGGGCAGTTAAGAGTCAACCACGTTGCTGTGTGCCTGGGGTCACAGGTAGGCCAGGCCAGGTAAGGATGGCAGGTTTCTTTCCCTAAAGGGCATTAGTGAACTGGATGGGTTTTTACAGCAATTGACAATGGTTTCATGGTCATCATTAGACTTTTAATTCCAGAATTTTTATTCAATTCAAATTCCAGCATCTGCTGTGGTAGAATTCGAAACTGGGTCCCCAGAGCATTCTCCTTGGTATCTGGATTACTAGTGATAATACCACTACACCACCACCTCCCCCTGTATCACATTCAATTCCCATGTCTTTCTCAACAAGTTTATTCTGTGATTAATTGAGCCTAACAGATATGGAAATATGCATGTTCAAGCTGTGGACTGTTCTAAGTTTGCTTATCTCAGTTAGAGTGGTAGTGGGGATACAATTAGCCTCTGTCCCTTTGGTTTAGGAGGAGATCAATAAGGTTCCCATTCCCGGCAATAAGGTTCCCATTCATGACTGTTCTCTTGCTGGGAATGTTGTGTGTGGACAGAGTCAGCTTTTTATGTTCTGACATGGGCAAGTGGTCAAGGTCGCACATGAATTATGGATTTTCAGCAAGCAGACATTCATGGAACCATACTCATGGTATGGGGATGTGAGAAAGCTGGTGAGCAGATTCAGTGAAAAAGAAACTATCTGGTCCAAATCTTTGAATCTGGATCAGGTATGCGTACTCATCTTTATCACCGTTGAGAACCATAACTTCAGATATGAAATTCATGATGTACTGCTGGCAATACAGTTACATGTTTAAATAAGTTGATCAAACTGCTCATAGAGAAATAAGCCATCCATGAGGTGATATTCCAATTAGCCACATTATAAACTCTCTGTGGTCACTTCCATTTCGAAAGCTGTAGCATTGTTCAGGTCATGCAAACTAGCCAATATTTGCTGAACCATAAAAGACATGCATGTGCTAAGATACTTAGATAAAATTTTAATTTAAATAATCAATATACAATTCAAAACATGGCCCTGGAAACAGGATTCCCCAACTTCTAATTCTTAGTGATGTGACAGTTGACAAAGCGACTTTTATTTCTTTTATTTTTGAAATAGGGGCCTCAAAATGCTATTTTTTCAAAAGAAGCAACTGTCAAATAGCTTCTCAACCTCTAGCAATGAGTTGCTCATTCTTTTCTTGAGAAAATCTTTTACACAGCATGGCAGGTTGGAAGAAAGCACTATTTGGTGAACCAATCAGGTTTAATGCAGATGACATCACATTTCTTCCTGAATAAAGTAGGGTCATGCATGATGTAATGAGTTGTAGAACAATGTGAAATATAGCCAAGGTTACCACTATGTGATGTTTAAAAATGAAGAATTTACTGCTCAGAACGTTAAGTTAATTGAGCTGTAGCAACTTTTTTTGCCACAAAGAATTCAATTCATTAATAACTTATCTAGACAGCAGTTACAATTCACTGAACAGAAAGCTGTATGCCTGTGCATGTTTAGATATTCATTGCAATGCCCACCAACACTTGGCAACAGCATTACCTCAATTCTCACATCATGGCGGGTCAAGCCCACAGTACTTTGGCAGTGCCAACTGATGAAAAGAGCTAAATATGTCTGTAGATACTTTTAATTTGACTGTGAGGCTGTTATTACTCTCTGATACATGTCAAGTAGTGTGTCTGGTTATTATATACTTTTAAAAAACTAAACATTCTTTCTATAAGCTGGAAAACCTAGGGGCTATATCTCTTTTTTGAAGTAACAAGGGTAAATAATAGTGGTAACTCTATTTACTACCTTGTTGTGGCAAATACAATATTCTCATTTCTGTCAGTAGTGACAATCGGAAGCTACCATGAAAGATTATAGAATGAGTTAAGATGGTGCACCCGGGCGGCATGTTACTACTTTTACTGATCAATTGTCTTACTTCCCTCTTGTGCTAGTGCAACTAATAACATTAAAAATTATAATTGGAAATGAAACATTAATCTGGACACTAGCTAACTATTAGCCAGGCCATGAATATCTGTCCTTGAGGACTGGATTTCAGCTATGCTGTTGAATGATGTACACCAGAATCCTGCAACAGCATCACCCTGCCCTCATCCTCAACTCTGCCCCCCACCTGTCCCTCCCAACCAACCATTAACCTAAATTAAACAAAAACACAACAAAACACTATTGATCAACATACTCTTAGGTCCTATCAAGGAAGTTAGCTCTGCACATTATAAAGTTTATTGGGTTATTGTTGCATTTAAATTTGGTCCCCACTGCCTTCAGAGGAATCATAGAAACACAGAATTTTAATGGCACAGAAGGAGGTCATTTGGCCCATCGTGTCTGCACCGGCTCTGCAAATGAACATTATCACCTAGTGACATTGTCCTGCATTTTCCCCGTACCCCTGTAAATTGTTTTAATTCAAATGATCATCTAATTCCCTCTTGAATGTCTCGATTGACCCTGCCTCTACCACACATCCAGGCAGTTCATTCCAGACCCGAACTACTTGTGTGAAAAAGTTTTTTCTCACATCACATTTGCTTCTTTTGCAAATCACTTTAAACCTGTGCCCTCTCGTTCTCTATCCTTTTACGAGTGGGAACAGCTTCTCCCTATCTACTTTGTCCAGCCCCCTCATGATTTTGAACATTTCTGTCAAATCTCCTCATAGTTTTCTTCTCTCCAAGGAGAACAGTCCCAGCCACTCCAATCTATCTTCATAGCTGAAGTTTCTCATCCCTGAAACTATCCTTGTAAACGTCTCCTGCACTCTCTCCAATGTGTTCACATCCTTCCTGTAGTGTCGTGCCCAGAACTGTACACAATACTCCAGCTGAGGTCTAACGAGCATTTTATATAAATTCAGCATAAACTCCTTGCTCTTGTACTCTATTTATAAAGCCAGGATACCATATGCTTTGTTAACTGCTCTCTCCACCTGTCCTTCCACCTTCAATGAAAAAAATAGATTGGGCAATGCTTTTCTGTCAGCGCTAATGCCACAGGTATAAACTCACTACTGCTTGCCAAGATCTCAAATTGCACCCAGGAGTTTTAAGCTGTCGTTGAATCTTAATAAATATGTAAAACCTGTTGC
The DNA here is from genome assembly GCF_017639515.1 of Carcharodon carcharias. Lineage (NCBI taxonomy): Eukaryota > Metazoa > Chordata > Chondrichthyes > Lamniformes > Lamnidae > Carcharodon > Carcharodon carcharias. Next base: position 116,987,981 of record NC_054467.1, read on the forward strand.
CAAAGATGTTATGGCAGGTTTGAATTCATTACAGACTGCAAAAATAAGCTGTTTGTTATATTCATACCTCTACCTGAGTCCCTCACCATTGTATTCATTTGAAATGCAAACACTTCATTCTACAAAATGCAGCCTTCCATAAAAACAAGTGTGGAAGGTGCCCATTATTTTTTATAAGGGACCTTATTGCACTTGGTATTTTTTGGAATGTGGGCAGGATGGGGGTTTTCAACATATCAGGCCATTCTTACAGGTGATCCCATGTTTCCCACACAATCCAGTGAGTACTTTTACCTGCCAATATCTGGTGGTTTGCAATGTGACCAAGCACCACTGCATTTCAGATTGCTGGTTTTATCACACATCCAAATGCATCCATCACTTCTGGAGTGAGTGATGCTTCACTGGGAATTGACTTCGGTTTCTACAGTCAGACAAAACAATAAAAGAACATTGTGAACAGTAGCAATGAAAACACTAGATTTTACAACAATTTTTAAGCTTGATTACCTCCTCGAGCAAATAGAAAATTACAGCTGTAACTGCTTCACTTACTTACTATATACAATAGACTTATGTAGTTATTTTGCTTTGCTCATTGTGCACAGAATCTCTCAGACCTGACACCTCTCTTACTGAAAATTTCAAACACAATGGGAGATGCCTGATAGGATGTGTCCCCAGATACTCCCAGTTGCCCAGGCACATTGCCTGTCATACAGTTGTGATGGTTCTAGTGCATGCCTGTAAAGGAAGATGTCTGATTTTCTGATATTTGCTGAGTTTAGGTAATCCTATGCTGAGGTACAAATCCAGATTAAGCTCCCTTAGATTCCCTAAAGTGTGCAAAGCAAAAAGTGACCAATCAAGCAAATTTTGTTCAACTCAGAAATCTGCTAATTAAACAGATATTGAACAAATCCAAAAAGATGTTCATGTTTGAATTGTGTCCCTTGGACACTTGACACAGCCACAGATAAACTCAATAATTATTATGTCAATAATTTATATTTTTTTGTAATAAGACCACACCTGCAGCTCAAATGTTCCACCTGAAGGCTTTTCCTCTCCACTCTGAAGGACCAATTAGCTTCACTTCTCAGGAACATTTATTTCATTTTACGCCTTTGAGGGTGCCTCCACGTTGCGTCAGTGACAGCCACCTCTCCTAGCGGGGTTGTCAAGACTTTAAAACTGCCAGCTCTCTGCCTGCAGCTTCAAGAGCCCACTTACCATCCTTAACAGGACAGTGGGCATAGAGATGGCCAGTTAGGCGGCTGCTTCCTGTAACATTGCTGAGCTGACCTTGCTGCCGACAATGCAGGCCTGGGACTCCCTTTTGATACCAACTTTGGGGTCCAAAAGCCGGCAGAAAAAGTTAGCCCCATGATCTATCATTGACAGAGAAACTGTTATTTTGCTACAATGACTGATACTTTATTGATCATATCTTCGGCAATTAAACATGAATTGGAAAGGGTTTTATAATTTCAATTTTTTAAGTAATGTATTTAAAAGTTTATTACCTTTGTGAAAATTAATTTATTTTGAAACAGATTTTTACGTTTAGCAAAGTGGGAAAATGTTGATTTCCTATGATAACAATTGGAGCAATGGGATAATGAACATATCAGGCCCCACTATCCATGTCAAGCATCTCCACAGTACAGACTGCCACTGGGCAGGATTTTGAGGTTGTTGAACAGGCGTGGTGGGCGGGCCTAGGAGCAGCTGGTAAATGGCCTACTGCCCACAATTGGGACCCAACTACGATTTCACACTGGCGGGTCAATTAAGGCCTGCCTAGCGTGAAACCTGGCTCCTCACTGGCTGGGAAGGGCTGGGCCGGTGGTGGGGAGTGGTGAGGGGCCCTGCCAGCTGCTGGGTCCAATGACGACCTGGTAGCTGGTTTAAAAATGGCCCAGGCAAGCCCTGGAAGGCTGCCACGGAAGGAGAGAAGGACATGTGTTCAGCGTTCCCAATGGACAAACGAGGAAACTCTGTCACTAGAAGCGTTCAAAATTGATAAGGGGGAGGTGTTGAATAGACTGTCGGTATTCAAAGTTGACATAGCATCCAAGGAAATTGAAGGAAGTGAAAGTAGAAATTGCAGAGGCACTGGCCGTAATCTTTCAGTCTCCTCTAGACTCAGGGGTGGTGCCAGAGGACTGGAGAATTGTAAACATTACGCCCTTGTTCAAAGAATGTAGACCAGTCAGTTCAATTTCAGTGGTGGGCAAGATTCTAGAAACTATTATTCGGGATAGAATTAGTAGTCACATGGAAAAATATGGGTTGATAAGGATGAGCAAGCATGGATTTCTAAAGGGGAAATCATGTTTAACTAACTTGCTGGAGTTTTTTGAAGAGGCAACAGAAAAGGTCGATGAGGGTAATGCTGTTGATATGGTGTACATGGACTTTCAAAAGGCTTTGATACAGTGCCACACAACCAACATGTGAGTAAAATTATTGCTCATGGAATAAACAGGACAGTAGCAACGTGGATACAAAATTGGCTGAAAAATAGGAAGCAGATAGTAATGGTCAATGGATATTTTTTGGGCTGGAAGAAGGTGATTGGTATTGGGGCCCTTGCTTTTCCTGATGTATATTAATGATTTAGATTTGATGTGCAGGGGGTAATTTCAAAGTTTGTGGATGATATGAAGCTTGGGAGAGTTGTGAACTGTGAGGAGGATGGTGTGGAACTTTAAGAGGACATGGACAAGTTGGTGGAGTGGGCAGATAGATGGCAGATGAAGTTCAATATGGAGAAGTGTGAGGTGATGCATTTTGGTAGGAAGAACATGGACAGACAAAATAAAATAAGGGGTGGAGTTTTGAAGGAGGTTTAGGAGCAGAATGACTTGGGTGTATATGTGCATAGGTCATTGAAGGTGGCAGGACAGGTCCTCTCTACCACTGCCCTTGTGGAGGCATGACTCTATTGTAACGCTGCTCTGCCCCTGCTCTTGGGTGGTGGAGAGGCATCATGAGCCAACTTTTCAGCAGATAGCCCTTGTCACCCAGCAGCCACCCATCTAGTCAGGCTGGAGGACTGAAGACCCTCGGCACCTGGATGTGTCTCAGGATGCAAGCATCATAGGAGCTGCCAGGGTACCTTTCACAGACTTACAGAATCTGCATACTGTGGTCAGACACTATCTGCACATTCATGGAGAGGAATCCCTTCCTGTTGACAAAGGCACCCGGCTGATCCGCTGGCGCCTTAATAGCCACATGTGTGCAGTTGATGGCACCCTGGACGCGTGGGAACCCAGCAATCATTGCAAAGCCTCTGGCTCGCTCAGCCTGGCTGGCCTCATACATACAGTAAAGAATAAAGGTCAGTACCCATCTGAAAAGAGCTTCTGTCACCAGCTTGATGCAACCAAGGACAACTGATTGGGAGACTCCACACAGAGACCCCACTGAAGGAGCCAGAGGCATAGATGTTAAGGCCCACCGTGACCTTCAGAGCCACTGGCATGGGGTGTCCACCCACACACTTGGAACTGATCTTGGGCCTAATCATCTGACAAATGGAGATGGCGCTCTCCTTTGAGAGGTGGAGCCTCTTTTTGCATTGCACCTCAGACATATTGAGGTAGCTGCATCATGCCTGTAAACCCTGGCAGCAGGATAGTGGCGTCTTCTGTGGCCCCTTCCACCTTGGACTTCCTGCTGGCCCTGCACCCCTTATGCCTGTGCCACCCCTCCCACAGGCCCCTCCCCGGAAGCTGCATTGGGATACCTGGCCGCCTCTCCTCAGAGGAGCTGCCTCCAGCGGAGACCACAATCCCCATTACCAGGGAAGGGAAGGCTGTCCAATACCTGGAAGGACCTACACTGTCTGAATCTGCTGAGGAGATGAAGCCCCAAACAGAAATAAGGCTGCCAAGTACCAATCAGCAACCAGCAGCAAATTGTCTCCAAAGCTCCTCAGTACTCACACTGGCAATGCTGCTGACCCTTTTTATGCCGCCCTCGGATGAGGTTTGCGAAAATGTTGGCTGCCTGCCTGCCCATTTTGCCCATACGATTTCCAACTCGTTCCATTCAATTGGACACTTAAGGGCCTTAGTGTGCGATGATTTCGGGATGCTCGCCTGAAGTCATCGTGCACTATTTTACTTCCGATTGTTTTGGGCACGTGTCCGTCCGTGGGACCTAAAATTCTGCCCACTGAATAATACTCTCTGTGCCCCATCAATGTCATCCGATCCAAATCTCAAACTAGCACTCTCTAATGTACGAGTTTCTTTCTCACCTCAGTCATTCTTGCATTCTTTCTGAATGAGGTTATCAATTTATTGCCAACTAGTTTTGGGCAGCATTGAACAGTCTGTTTATACTTGGTGGGAAAAAGGACAGAGATGTGGTGACTTCAAGGTGACAGACAATACAATGTACTCTGATTCACATAGCAACAGGACAATGTTCATCAGCACACTGTGATTGAATTAAAAATAGCAGATTGGCAATGGTTCCCTTGAACCTGAACACAATCCAGACATGAAAGCATTTTTAAAACACATCTTTATTCTTTAAGGGTTAGTTGTTAGTTATAGATGAGAAATCTTGTGCCATTGGAAAGTAGCTTGACTTGCTACAGTACCATATTTGGATCAGGGAGCCATAGCCTATCATCAGCATTTGACCTAGGTCAAGCATCCTTAAGTATATTCAATATATTTTCTCCCATAAGATGACACATGAAGTAGACTTTCATGTTTAAATAATCATCTTCATTTGCATTCCATGAAAAATTACCTAATAAAATTCTACCTAATTAAAATAAAATTTTAAGATGCTTCATTAGTAAACTTCTCGAGTGACGTTTTGGATAATTCTCACTGTCTCTCAGGTAATTTCATTATTTATCTCTTCTTAAAGTCTTGTTATCACTAATTTTTCTTTAGGCTGGCACAGTTTGCTTTGGTGCTCTGTGCCCACCTCAGTGACTTGACAAAATGTAAGTTCATGTGATATGATATCAAAGATTAGTTATAATCGACTACATGTTAAGAATTGAAATTAAGCGTTGTAGTATTACACCATTAAGACTTCTCATAGGGATGGGAAGTGCCCTGATAACTTTTTAATGAGCCTCTAACTCAGAAGATGTGTTAAAAAGGCACTCAAAAGAGAAATTATTTTAAAGTCTAGTTCCATTTCTGCATGTGCTGGATCTATCTCATACGAACATACATATGAACATATGAATTAGGAGGAGGAGTAGGCCATTCAGCCCCTCAAGCCTACTCCACTATTTGATAAGATCATGGTTGATCTGATTGTGGCCTCAAATCTGCTTTCCTACCCGCTGTGCCCTTTGACTCCCTTGTTAATCAAGGATCTATATAAGTCAGACGTAAAGGCCTTCAATAACCTTGTCTTCACTGCTCTCGGGGGATAAGAGTTCCACATACTAACAACCCTCTGAGAGAAAAATATTCTCCTCATCTCCATATTAAATGGGAGACCCCTTATTTTTAAACTGTGGCCCCAAGTTCTAGTCTCTCACATAAGAGGAAATAACTGCTTGGCACCCACATTGTCAATTCCCCTCAGGATCTTGCATGTTTCAATAAGATCACCTCTCATTCTTCTGAACTCCAATGGATACAGGCCCAACCTCAACATTTCCTCATAAAATAATCTCTTCATCCCAAGAATAAGTCAAGGGAACCTTCTCTGAGCTGCCTCCAATATGATTATATAAATTCAGGCATCTCAGTGTGACTTAGCACTAGAGTGAACGGGGCTTGCTGAGTTGAGGGAGTTCCGTCAGGAGGGGGAGGAGGTGCCCATTTACTTTCTCCATGTTTTTCACCCTGTGGAATTGGCTCTTTCTCTACTACAGGGGAAAAAGCTAGCTGTTTGGTGAGTATCTGGGAAGTATCTGGTGAGTGGTTAAGTCTGTTCTATTCCCAAAGTTTTAAAGAGTACAGGAATTTGGGTAAGATTAATAAAATACATAAAAGAAAATAAATAATTGAATAAAATATTAAGTACTTAATTATAACACATAAGGATGACAGGAAAAGAAATGTGTCATGGCTGGGCCTTGTGGGAGCTCCTGGATACCAGTGTGATCCAGTGCAAACACATCTGCAGTAAGAGTCTGTGGCTTGAGGAGATTTGGCTCAGAGTCATTGATCTGAAGGCTGAGATGCAGGCCCTGCCACACACCAGGGAGGGGAAAGTTACCTAGACACTTTGTACCAGGAGGCAGTCACAACCCTTAGGCTGGGGTCTTCTGATTTGGTCAGTGATCAGGGACAGGAGGATGTGATTGTGAGTGAGGAAGGTTAAGGTGATCCAGAGGACAGGAGTGCAAGAGTGTGAGCCTCTGCAATTGTCCAATAGGTTTGATGTTTTCTCAGCTTGTTTGGATGAGAGTGGGGTCTACAGAGTGAATGAGCAAACTGACCACGGTGCCATGATACAGGAAGCCATTCAAGTGGGGGAGTTGGGGGGGTGGGGGGTGGTAACTAGAATGTAGTGGTAGTAGGGGTCAGTATAGTAAGGGGGATTGACACTGTTCTGCATCCGGGTGAAGCATACACAAAGAAAAACTCCAGGAGAATCATGGATAAACATAGATTTAGCAGCTTTATTGTATGGGAAAATGTAAAATTGGTGCACAGTGAAGGGTTCTCAAAATTCCCACATTTTTCATATCATCAACAAGGATATGACTTTTGGACTTTTATGGCAGAGGACCCAACTGCTGAGTTAAGTGTAGAACTCTGCAGACAAGAGGCTAGGCCCATGAAGGCCTGGGCCTGGGACTGGACATGCCCGGGCTTGTTGAGTGCAGTGTGGATTGTTGCCTGTAACCAGACAACGAGAGGAGACAGAATACACATTCTTCCCTTTAAAACAAACAACTCAGAGAAAGACTTCATCTTACACGAAACTAAAGCCCATCAAAACCTTGCATAAATAATCGCTACTAACTACTAAGGCTGGAAGGCAGCATCAATGCAATTATGTGACCCATCAATACTCCACACATACAATGGCTTTCAGTTCAAGACTAGTTACGGGGGCAGGAAGACAGCGACAAACATCATGCGAGCCCAGTTAAAAGCAACGAGACAACAATCACCTGAAGAAGCCCAAATCAGACAAAGATCTAACCTTGATTTGGTTTCAGATAAGAAATTTAAAAGAGAACAGTATAACTGGGCCACCAGTTACAAAAGGGAGCAGATCTGAAGGGTGAGCAGTTTTGGAGCGGTTGAAGCAAAGTTTAAACAGGGAGAGGTAGCTGAGCCAAGCAGAGGGAGGAGATCTGGAGGTTTGCAGGCCCGCAGGCAACATCACAGCGAGGGGCACGGGGTGGCAGGTTCAACCGAAGACAACAAGGCCGCAACCACAGCCCTCCACGAAGATTGACCACCCACAACCGCACCTTCCACCCAACTGAAGAACCTTCGCAGATTCCACAGACAAGGACCACGTGGGGACAGCAGGCCCCAGAGGACACAAAAAGCGTATCCCAAAACTGCAAGCGGCTTACCTGGCTGGATTTCGAACTGTCAAAGAACCCTGGTTGGTGAGCATGATCCCTGACATCTCCTAGTTCAATTTAGTTATGTTTTGGGGGTGGGACAAGGGTAAGGGGATTAGTAGCGTGATTTTTCCTCATGTTGCCGTGTGTTCTCCATTCTTAACTAAGTGTAATTTGTAGGTCTGTATAATCTCAGTGTAATCCTAATGTTAAAAGTTCTTTTGTGACTTCAATAAACCCAGTTTTTTTTTCCTTGCACCAAAACCAGTTGTCTGCTGCACTTTGTCAAAACCCCAAAATAAGTCCAAGGTCTAGAACCCAGGGAGTAGGAGCGATTCGGACTGCTCAGGAGTCAGAGGTGAAGCTGACGCACACCACCACCCCCTACAACATCCTATTTTATATTTGGTTGCGCTGAGACAGATTCACATGGAAACAATAATTGTGTGGCCCATACCAGCAACTCCAGTTGCATATGGCTTCTCTCCTCAGGGAGGGGGAAAGTTGCCTAGATGCTTTGTACCAGCAGGCAGTCACACGATTTAGGATAATGCCTTTTGATTTGGTCACTGGTCAGGGACAGGAAGGTGTGACTGCGAGTGAGGCAGGTGAGAGGATCCAGAGGGCAGGAGTGTGAGCCTCTGCACTTGTCCAATAGGTTTGAAGTTCACTCAGCTTGTTTGGAAGAGAATGGGGGCTGCAGGGTGGATGAGCTGACTGAACTTTTGGACACTTGCAAAGGCTGAGGCTCCTGGATTTCTGCTTTCTCGATTCCTTTACCTGCCTCACTCACAATCACACCCTCCTGTACCAAATCAGAAGACCCTAACATAAGGAATGTGACTGCCTTCTGGAACAAAGTGTCCAGGTTACATTCCCCTCTCTGATACATCACAGTGTCTGCAGCTCAGCCTCCAGCTCATTGACTCTGAGACAAACCTCCTCAAGCCACAGACACTTACTGCAGATGTGATTGGAATAGATCACGCTGGTGTCCATGATCATGCTCATTCTGCAACTGCAATAAACCAACTCCTCTACCATCCTTTTCATGTTTCAATTAACTAACTAATTATTTTTAAATTATTTTTTATTTTATTTACCACCTCTTCTCATCATCAGTTGCTGTACAATTAAATTTTAGTAATACATTAAACCTTTACCACTTAAAATAAAATAAAACAGTAGACTCACCAGCTCCTTACTTCCCCACTGGTAATGTCTCTTAATTAATTATAAGGTGGCAACTTAAGGGTAATTAAAAAAATTATGGGCAGAATTTTGCCCTCGGTTAGCGGGCGGGCCCCCGGCGGCAGGCGGGCAGCCGAACTCCGCTGCCAAAATGGGGCACGCCACCATGTTGAGTGGGCAGGCCAATTAAGGCCCACCCAGCAACCTGCCCAACAGGAAGCGATATGTGCTTCCTGTGCTGGGGTGGGGAGGGATTCCCCATCTGTCAAAGTGCACTCTTTTGCACATGCGCACGAAAGAGCGCACTGCTCCCTGAGACTAAGTGCTGTCTCAGAGAGATTAGTGACAGTCCAAAAAACTTTAAAAAATAGTAAAATTAAAAAATTATTAGCATGTCCTCCTCATGTGACAATGTCACACGAGATCGGACATGTTAATAAATATCACATAAAATTTATTAAAATTTTTAAAAACAGACATGAAACCTCATCCCGCCAGTGGATGAGCTTCTTCCTCGAACAGAGGCCCGAACAATCCCCATCCACCACTACTCTCCTCCGTCTGGCTGAACTTGTTCTCACACTGAACAAATTCTCCTTCAACTCCTCTCACTTCCTCCAAATAAAAGGTTTGGCTATGGGTACCCACATGGGCCCCAGCTATGCCTGTCTCTTTATGGGGTATGTGGAACATTCATTGTTCCAGTCCTACTCCGGCCCCCTTCCACAACTCTTTCTCCAGTACATCGATGATTACTTCGGTGCTGCTTCATGTCTCGTTGGGATTTGGAAAAATTTATTAATTTTGCTTCCAATTTCCACCCCTCCATCATTTTCACATGGTCCATCTCTGACACTTCCCTTCCCTTCCTTGACCTCGCTGTCTCAATCTCTGATGATAGACTTTCCACCAATATCCATTACAAACCCACCGACTTCCACAGCTTGACTACAGCTCCTCACACCCCACTTCCTGTACGGACTCCATCCCATTCTCTCAGTTCCTTCGCCTCCGTCGCATCTGTTCCGATGATGCTACCTTCAAAAACAGTTCCTCTGACATGTCCTCCTTCTTCCTTAACCAAGGTTTTCCACCCACGGTCGTTGACAGGGCCCTCAACCGTGTCCGGCCCATCTCCTGTGCATCCGTCCTCACGCCTTCTCCTCCATCCCAGAAACATGATAGGGTCCCCCTTGTCCTCACTTATCACCCCACCAGCCTCCGCATTCAAAGGATCATCCTCCGCCATTTCCGCCAACTCCAGCATGATGCCACTACCAAACACATCTTCCCTTCACCCCCCTTGTTGGCATTCCATAGGGATCATTCCCTCCGGGACACCCTGGTCCACTCCTCCATCACACCCTTCTCCTCAACCCCCACCTATGGCACCACCCCATGCCCACGCAAAAGATGTAACACCTGCCCCTTCACTTCCTCTCTCCTCACTGTCCAAGGGCCCAAACACTCCTTTCAAGTGAAGCAACATTTCACTTGCATTTCCCCCAACTTAGTCTACTGCATTCGTTGCTCCCAATGCGGTCTCCTCTACATTGGAGAGACCAAACATAAACTGGGCCACCGCTTTGCAGAACACCTGCAGTCTGTCCGCAAGAATGACCCAAACCTCCCTGTCGCTTGCCATTTCAACACTCCACCCTGCTCTCTTGCCCACATGTCTGTCCTTGGCTTGCTGCATTGTTCCAGTGAAGCCCAACGCAAACTGGAGGAACAACACCTCATCTTCTGACTAGTCACTTTACAGCCTTCCGGACTGAATATTGAATTCAACAACTTTAGGTCTTGACCTCCCTCCTCCATCCCCACCTCCTTTCTGTTTCTTCCCCCTTCCTTTTGTTTTTTTCCAATAAATTATATAGATTTTTCTTTTTCCCACCTATTTCCATTATTTGTAAATATTTTTATATCTTTTATGCTCCCCCCACCCCCACTAGAGCTATACCTTGAGTGCCCTACCATCTATTATTAATTAGCACATTCGTTTAGATAATATCACCAACTTCAACACCTATGTGTTCTTTTGTTCTGTTGTCTGTGACATCTTTTGATGATCTGCTTCTATCACTGCTTGCTTGTCCCTACAACCACACCACCTCCCTCCACTTCTCTCCCCCCACCCAACCCCCCCCCCCCCCCCCAACCCCCCCCCCCCACACACACACACACCTTAAACCAGCTTATATTTCACCCCTTTCCTATTTTACTTAGTTCTGTCGAAGGGTCATGAGGACTCGAAACGTCAATTCTTTTCTTCTCTGCCGATGCTGCCAGACCTGCTGAGTTTTTCCTGGTAATTCTGTTTTTGTTTCAGACAGCTATCTGCACATATACTTGTGTTTACTTGGGTCCCTTTATTACTCTGACAAACACAAAATGCTTCAGATGCTAGAAATCTGAAATAAAAACAGAAAATATTGGAAATTCTCAGCAGATCAGGTGGCATCTGCGGAGAGAGAGAATCAGAGTTTAGTTCGATGACCTTTCATTGGAGCTCAACTTTTTACTGCATATTTTTTAAAAATGGTGATAAGAAGCAGGGTAAGAAGTGTCCCTCCCCTAACATGATATCATTACTTTTTGCTGTACAGATATTAACTTTTGGAGCCATTACAGAGAGGTTCAGTGAAGTACGTATTTCCTTTGAACATTAGTACTGTGGCTGAAAATGCTCAAAAACACTCAGATATATTCATTAAAAACATAATTGTCTATTTACTTTAAATAGCCACTGAGAGTAGAAGCATTGATGCTCATGCTAATATTCTACATTTATAAATCATAGTACAATATGAATTCTTGAAATACAGGCACTGATTTCAATGTTGTAGTTTAACAGCAGTTCCGTTTCAGAGGAAAATACAGAACTAAACTTCAATTATTGCTAGTACATTGTTCAAGTTTCAGCAGTAACTCCAGGACCAAACAAAAAGTGATATTTAAGATCTAATAGTTCAAATTGTTTAACCTAAAACTATTCAAGATGGGAGCTTAACATTATTGACCAGAAATGAAAGTCACCAGACTTGATAATAGGATATAGTAAAGAATTTCCTTTGCTTTCAGCAGTATGCTATATACTTTAACACAGAGAATGAATAAAAACACTTGGCAGGTATATGTGTCATGCCACTTTTGTTTTGTGCCAAAAGAACATATTAATAACTCCCCCGTGACTTCAACACGTGTGGGATATAATTGGTGCTCTACAGTTTCTCGACCTGTTTCTAATGTTGGAATTTATGTTTGTAAGCTGTCAGTTCTGTTTCAATTTGAAAGGAAAGAGGAGCTAGCACATGGTAGACAGCTCTATATTGTGCGCTGGCTGTATCTCAATTCCTTCCCCTGATGTGTCAGGTTCAGATGACAAGAGGAAAGAAATGATTAAATAGAAAGCTTCTGTGACTGTTCGTCAAAGACAGACAGAGCAAATACTAAAGAGCGTCAGAGAGTTAAAATCAATGTGCCAACTGCAGAATTAAATGAAATGTTAATATTGAAATTAAAGTAATTTTGTAAATGTGACAGTCTAAAATGTTAACAAAATGTAGTAATTTTGTTCGAAAATGTAGTTAACTAGATGTTTCCGAATCATAACGTTCAGTATCCAACAATGTGCCGCAACATAAATATTATAATAATGTTACATTAGGCAAAACTGAGAGATATATTGGGCAGAATCATCCCATAAATCATGAAAGTCCGATATCAGGGGGGAAAGCGGCATTTGACCCACCGACGGCAATGGTGGCTTTTTCCACTGGATTAGGCGGTACTTTGCTTCAAAAATGCAGAGGCACAGGTTTCACGCCGGATCTCTGGGGGGTGGCCTCTGATTCAGCCACCCTGCTGTCATCTCAGGCCTTTGGCTATACTAAGGCTATACTTAAAGGGGGCCCTGCACAGAAATGGCACTCTCTCAGGGATTGGAAACTGCTAGGAACTGATGGCTGCCTAAGGGAGGAAACATGCTGTCCCCAAATTTAGCGACACCTCCCTCAAGTGCTTACTGGATGCAGTGCAGGCCTGCCGCAAATTCCTCTGCCCCCACTTTGGGCAAGCAAGGTCACCAATCCAGCATGGGAGGCAGTGGCAGCTGTGGTCAGCGCCAACCCCCTGCAAAAGAGGATAGCCACCCAGTGCCAAAGGAGGATGCATAATCTCCTCTGTTCCATCAGGGCAAATCACTGTTCTCATCACTCTCAACTCACATACTCACAAACCCATCACACATCCACAGGGATCTCACTCACTGCCAGTTCAAGGGACATCACCATTCACTCTTTCACAAACACCTTCATCTGCCCTGCAGATCGTGTCCTCATCCCGTCCATGGCACCAGTCACCATCCACACATGCCAGTTATCCTTATCATCTGGCCTGGTAGGCATCCTGCTAACACTCTCTCCACCTGTATTCATGCAGTACAAGCTGGCACACACCAAAAAGGTGAGGTTGCAGACTGGTGGAGGAATGCCCAAAGTTGTCACAGACTTTGAAAATAGAGCCATTCAGCTGGCCATCAACAATATGGACCTGTCCTGTTCTGACGCTGAGGTCGGTGGTGCTCAACCAAATGAGGATCCGACAGTGCAATGTCCATTAGACAACCATGCTGTGAGTGAGTTCCCCTCTTCCGCAATCCCTGCCATACACTAATTAACTTTCCTTGCTTCGCAGGTACACCTGGGAAGCAGCCGATGGAGTCCACTCAACTCAAGCCCAGAAGCACCTCGGAAGAGAAATCCAATGACACCCTAATTGAAGACCCATCACAATGCTACCCACACCCTCCACCAGCACAGAGACACACACCTCGGTGGGACCTAGTTCTAGAGTAGCATTGGGGTCACAATCTGGTGAGCACAGCACACTCTCTGATCCACAGCAGGCAGGAACAGGGACTTCCCAGGTTTCCAGTACTCGGAGGAGGCCAGAAATCTGCTGAGTCCAAATCATTTGAGGAGCATCTGGACTCAGTCATACCTCAGTTGCGGGATCTGCAAAGGCAAGCTCTGAAACATCAGGAAGCGATATCAGCTTCACTCCTTCAGTTTGAGGTGATAGCACTGGCATTCCAATGCACTAAGGTCAATATTGGTAGGATGGCGACTGCCATGAAGACCTTGATCCAGAACACTGGTCCTGCACTGATGCAGGAGCTGTACTCCATTGCTGAGGCACTTGCTGGCATCCATCAGTGTCAACATGAGAAGGGGGAGAGGCATCTCGAACACACTCTAGCTACCCCTTCCTCTCAAAGAGTCAGCCAGGGGTCCTCGGGCATCCACAGGGAGGAGGATCAGCAGCTATACACCCCAGGGCCATCCACTCGGATGACTCTGGGAGTGTCTAATCCATCCAAATCTCCTCTTCTTGTGACCCCAGCAGCTCCAGCTCCATAGGCTGAGGAGGGTGTCACTGCCACAGAGCCAGACCCCAAAAGCAGGCCGGGGACCTCCAGATTTCAGCTCTCCAGAGGATGCTTCCCTCAGTCATTTCAGACAGCAGGGCATAACAGTCAGCAGACCACCCCCACCTTCACTGTGGATGTCGAGGGAGCACCAAGATGGAGCAGCAGGGTTAGACAGGTCAAGAAGATTTAATTGCAAGTGGGCATGGGTGTTAATCACTTGTACATAATGTTGACCATTGTGAATACACTCCCAAAAATGTCTCCTTGTCTATGGCTCCTTGTTATAATGAGAAGTGTTTGTGTCAATCAGATGTGAAACTTTGTTTCCTGCACAAAATGAAGACAAGTGTCACAGTCCAGGGCCTCTCCCCTGTGCAGAGTGTAACCTTCTGAGCAGTGATTGTCCAGTTTCAGAGTCATTCTCCAGATCGGCGATGCCTGCACCTCCATGTGACTTGTGTTTTCTGCAAGAATCTCGTACCCAAGCGTCATCGAGTTCATAATGTTCTCTGTGTGCTCTCAGCATCTTTGAGGCGGGCCTGCCCCATCATCTCGTCGCCATTCCTGACAGGTGAAGATGTGGTGCTGAAAAGAACAGGTGATGAAGCCTGTCAAAGTGTCAATGTGTCTTAAAGTCCATGAGATCGCTGTATCTCAGCAGCGTCTCCATGATATATGACCCGAGTATGTGCGTTGCCCTCAGCCAGACAGGTGTCAGACGTTCCCAGATGCAATGTGAAAATCTCAGGAGTGTCCTCACTGCATCTCGTCATCATCCTCCTGGAATCTTGTGGCAATGAGGGCCTCATGAGTACGATTACCTCGTCTGGCCAGTGCAATGGCTTCATCGCCTGCATCCTCCCCTTCCAGGATCTCATCACCTTCATCTCATTCGACTTCTTCCTCACCGGAGACGACATGCAGCTCTTGCATCTCCTCATCATCCAGGTCCTCCCCTCATTGCAGGTTGTGTAGCACACAGCAAGACCCATAATGCATGACACCCTCTGGGAAGTGAACTGCACTGCACCACCAGATCTGTTCAGGCACCGGAACCTCAATTTGAGGGTGCCAAACTCTGGGTTGTGGTATGATCCTTGTTGTACCTTCTCTCACCAGGAGTTTGAGGCTGCCGGACAGGCGTCATCAACCACGTCCTTTCTGGGTAGCCCTTGTCCCAGAGGAACCAACCCTGCAGCCTCTGGAAGATGTCAGGGATCTGAGACCTGCTGAGGATGTACGAGGCGTGGACGCTTCCTGGGCATCTCACACACACCTGCATGATCCATTTGTTATGGTCGCAGACCAGCTGAACATTGAGAGAGTGGAAACCTTTGAGGTTCCCATGCTGGACTGCTTGTTGCCAGGAAGATTTAAGAACCACATGAGTGCAGTCAATGGCACCCTGCACCTCTGGGAATCCGGAAATCTCAGCAAATCCCAGTGCTATTTCTTCCTGACTCACTTGATCTCTGTTGATATCGACAATGTTGTGTGCTTCGGCCAAAAGGGTGTCCGTGACCTCCTGGATACATTTGTGGGTGGAAGCTTGCGAGATCCTGCACAGGTTCCTAGTGGAGCCCTGGAAGGAACCACTGCTGTAAAAATTGAGTGCAGCGGTAACCTTCACTGCCACTAGCAGTGGATGCCCTCCTAGTCTCCGTGGTGCCATATGCCGCAGAAAGTGGTATATGCGTATGACCAGTTCCCTTGACGTGTGCAGGTTTCAGTGACACTGGTTCTCACTCACCTGCAGGTAGCACATGCGTAGTCTGTAGACTCTGGGTGGAATCATCCCAGCTTTGCACTAAGTGCAGTAGTGTGCTGGTTAATGGCGGGTTTTCACACTGTCATCCAAACCCGCCACGTAATTTGTGCATTCCTGGGAAACACGCTGTTTCAAAGGTGGGCAGGCTCTCATTCACCACTGCAGTGGTTCAAGAAGGCAGCTCACCAACACCTTCTCAAGGGCAACTAGGGACAAACAATAAATGCTGGCTTAGTCAGAGAAGCCCACATCCTATGAATGAATAAAAAAACAACTTCATCATGCCGGGCACCATGTTTAAAATCCAGCTGCGGGCACACATCTCAGTGCTTGCATGACTGCTGCATGGAAGATGTCCACAAAAAGCAAAAAGACTGCAGCCCCCAGGTTTAGCGACACGTCACTGGAACGCCTTTCGGAGGCCTGCCTGGGATGTCCTCTAATGCTGCTCTGGCCAGAGGATGGACAGTGGTGTGACCAACAAGGCTTGGGAGGCAGTGGCAGTGGTGGTCAGCACCAATGCCGTTCAAAAGAGGACAGCCACCCAGTGCCACAAGAGGATGAATGATCTCCTCCATTCCACCAGGGTAAGTCACTTTTCTCATCACTCTCAACTCGCACACTCACAAACCCATCACACTTTCACAGGCCCTCACTCACTGCCAGTTCAAGGGACATCAGCATTCACTCTCTCACACTCACCGTCATTGTCCTCATCCCATCCATGAGATCACTCACTGCCCACACAGGCCAGGCATACTTATTATTTGGCCTGGCAGGCGCCCTACTTTAGAAGTCCCACTCCAATCATTTCAATGGCTGCTTACACTTCCTCCATCTCTGTTCATGCAGGACAAGCTGGCACACAACAAGAGGGAGATGTCACAGACTGGTGGAGAAATGCCTGAAATGAAGGTCCTCACGGACTTTGAAAGCAGGCTACCAAGCTGGTCGGTAACAATCTGGACCGGTCCTGTGCTGACGGTGAGGTCGGCAGGGCTCTACCAAGTGAGGATCCAGCAGTGCAACATCCAGTTGACAGCCGTGATATGAGTGATGTAAAACAAAAACAGAATTACCTGGAAAAACTCAGCAGGTCTGGCAGCATCGGCGGAGAAGAAAAGAGTTGACGTTTCGAGTCCTCGCGACCCTTCGACAGAACTTGAGTGAAGTTCTGTCGAAGGGTCATGAGGACTCGAAACGTCAACTCTTTTCTTCTCCGCCGATGCTGCCAGACTTGCTGAGTTTTTCCAGGTAATTCTGTTTTTGTTTTGGATTTCCAGCATCCGCAGTTTTTTTGTTTTTATATATGAGTGATGTGTCCTGTTTCACAGGCCACTGCTATGCACTAATTATTTCTCCTTGCTTCTGCAGCACATCTGGGAAACAGTTGACAGAGTCCATGACCCAGGGCCTCCAATTCTCCTTGAAGACTCGTCAAAGCGCTCACCCACACCCTCCACCAATGCAGAGACACACAACTCGGTGGGACCTAGCTTTATAGTAGCCTCAGGAGCACATTGCACTGCCTGATCCAGAGCAGGCAGGGGCAAAGACTTCCCTGAATAAGGGTTATACAGAGTCGAAACATTAACTCCGTTTCTCTCTCCACAGATGTTGTCAGGCCTGCTGAGTTTTTCCAGCATTTTCTGTTTTTATTCCTTTAATGTGGGTCTGGCCCCCACCTCTTCAGCATCTGTGACCACTAACGCTGTGTTCCTGAAAGGCACAGGTGCTCAAGGCGAAAACAGCATCAGGTACTTCTAACATTTCATGGCTGCATCTCCATGATATGATCCAGATCACAGAGCACAAGCGAGCTGCCCTCAGCCAGACCGGAGTCAGATGCTCACAGAGGCTATGTGAAGATCTATGGAGTGTCCTCACTGCACGTTGTCATCATCCTCCTGCAATTGAGCGGTGATTAGGGCCTCCACTGCATCTCCATGCATTATCACAGAGGGTGTGTGCGCTGCCATAAGCCAGACTGGAGTCAAACATCCAGAGATAAAATGTGAGGATCTATGGTGTCTCCTCACTGCATGTCATCATCATCCACCACAAATCTAGCAGCTATGAGGGCCTCCTGAGCACACCTGCATCATCTGGCCAGCCCAAGGGCCTCATCCCCATCATCTTCACCTTCGAGGACCTCCTCACCCTCATCGCCGTTGGCATCCTCCTCACCGGAGTAGACGTCCAGCTACTCCATCTCAATTTCTCCATTGCAGTGCCAGGTTGTAAAGGGTACAGCCAATGATGACAATGCTTGACACCCTCTGCGGACCATATCGCAGGGCTCCACCAGACTGGTCCAGGCACCGAAACCTCATCTTCAGCATCCTGCTGGTCTGCTCCACCAAGGTGCAGGTTGCAGCATGACCCTTGTTATACCTTCGCTCTGCTGCAGTCTGAGGCTGCAGCATGGGTGTCATCACCCACGGCCTCTGTGGGTAGCCCTTGTCCCTGAGGAGACATCCCTGCAGCTTCTGTGGACCCTGGAAGACAGCAGGGATTAGTGACCAACTGAAGATGCAGGAGTCGAGCACACTCCCTGGAAACCATGCGCACACTCACAGGATGTGTTTCTGGTGGTCGTACACCAGCTGCACATTCAGCTTGCAGCTGATATAGTTCATCATGTGTTGTGACGGAGATCTGAGTGCCACATAAGTGCAGATGATTGTACCCTGCACCTGTGGGAAACCCAAGATCTGGGCGAATCCAATTGGCCTTGCATCCTGGCTGTCCTGGTCCTGAATGAAATGCACAAAGTTGTGTGCCCTCACAAAGATGGCATCCAAAGATGGTGACCTGATGGATGCATTTGTGGGTGGAGGCTTGTGATATCCCACAGAGGTCACCTGTGGAGCCCTGCATGGAGCCACTGGCATAGAAATTGAGTGTAATAGATGTTGTCAATTTCACAGCCACTGGCAGTGGATGCCCTCCATGTCCCTGTGATGCCAAATCCTGCAGTAGCTGGCAGATATGACCGACCAATTCCCTAGACATGCGCTGTCTACGGTGACACTGGTTCTTGGTCATCTGCAGGAATGGCAGGCGGCACCTATAGACCCTGGATGTTGCTAGGCGCCAACCAGTGACGGCTAACTGTGGATCTTCGGCAGCATGTGCAGGAGCCCCAGCTGCCCCTTCTTCCAGAGATTGCTGCTCCTCTGTCATGAAGCTATTAATGTATATTATATTTTGGAAAATATTTTTATTTTAAAATAGAGGTTTAGTCTTAATTGGATTAAAGCCAGCTAGCCTAGCTTTGATTTGTACTAGTTTTGATATGAAAGAGAGATTGCGTGCTTTTGCATTTTTTGAATAGAGCATTCAAGAAGTGGTGTGAAAACTTGACGCCTTTCTAACAGCTGCCAAGTAACATGTTTATATTACTAATAAAATTGGTACAATGAAAGGGGGTTCATTGTTAAAAGGTGAAGTTCAAAGAGGCTGGTGAGACAATGAGAATTTGAATTCAATCAGTGGTGGTAGGTATAACTCCAGTAGTTTTCGGGTGTGCAGAGCAGAGGCAATGTTAGATCAAAAGGCAGCTGCAAATTTCCAACTGGCTCCACAGTGAAAAGAACCTCATTCTGAATGTGTAAGGTGAAAATGCTTTGCCTGGTGTTTGATTAAGTTTATGGGCAGCATTTTCCCCCTGTCAGGCGTGTTGTGCGGGTGTGGGCACAGGCGGGTGGAATCCTGATAGGTGCCCCCCCCATGTTGGGGGTGCGCTGCCATTTTATCTGGGCAGGCCAATTAAGGCCCACCCAGCATGACGTCCCCCTGGAAACACTGGGCACCCACTGTGCGGGTGGGGGGGGAAATCCCTGAGCTGGCACTTTCACATGAGCAGGGGCATGCTAATTACTTTACACAGGTAAAGTACACCATGGATGAGGTTTCATGTTTTTTCTGAAGGCCACCTGGGCTTTTCGCGTGCCCACCAACCTTAAGGTTGGCACGTCCATTAATTGGGTTAATTACTTTTTTAAAGGTCTTAAGTGGCCGTTGACAGTTCGGCGGGTGCACAGCTGACTCCGGTGCACGCCCCGCCGAACTAAAGATTAGATTGATGCACGGTGACATCAGGATGTACACCCGACATTACCCCGCATTATTTTATGCATTGGCGAGTGCACCCTGCCCCTGCTTGCTGACTGGAAAATGCAGCCTTATAGGTTGCAGTGGCCTTAGTGGAGATTAGTTTGGGAATTTGTTAATGGTTATGCTAATAGTAATTTGTAGCCATGTGTATATATTTTAACCAGTGTAAATTAATAAAATGTTTCAATTAGTTTAATGTAAAGCCTTGAGAACTAATGGTCTGATTCCTGAATTTAGAGTCACATCTCAAACATAACACTTAAAATTATAGGTTATGACAGTTGTTTAAAGTTTCTCTCTGGGTGTTTTAAATAGCTCTGCTTTACCAACTGCATTGGTCATAACATCCTCCCTTTGCATAGACAGGAGCTCGGTTGCTCTCACCTCTGTTGTCTTCGCTCTCTGTAGGCCATCAGGCATACAGCTAGTTCACTAGGCTCCATGCTCCTGATGTACACTTCCCACAGGACGAAAGAGAGAGACACGTGGTTAGAATGGGTGTACTAAGAACCTGCCTTGGTTAAGTCTGAAGGCCCCTTAAAGATTCCCAGAGACTACTGGCCACCACTTGGGTGGCCAGACTTTAGTGTGCTCCATAGCTGCCCAAGACCCCACCCACCTCCACCCCACTTCATCCCACCAATTGGCAGCAGCTTTGCCCACTGCACTGCATGCTGTGCTCTCAGCTCAGGCACAGACATTCTCCTAACCCATACTGCAAGGCTGCGCTGTTAGCTTGAACCATGGGGGAGACTGGTCCAAACCGGAATGATGACATTGCAAGGGGCGGGCTGTGAGCACGTCAAGCAGTGACTGCTCCATGGCCAGCTTTAGCAAGGAGATTGTCCAATGTGTGCAGTTCTACAACTGTTCTGCAGTCCACAAAAATGCTCATGACTTTGCAGTCTGTACTAACTGTCTGAAAAGCTCTGGAGCATCTGGTGGCACTTTGATGCCTCTGTGTTGCTTGAGTGGGCAGTTAAGCTAGAAGCCTGACTCCAATCATTTCAATGGCTGTGCTTGAACTGTCTCAGTTGCAGAGGAACGGTCACTTTTTATAGTTTTCCCTAATGGGTGACTGCTTCCCTCGCCCACCCTAGCCCCAACCCAAATGCTGTGCACTGTATTCAACTGCAAGGCAAGTCTTGCCCCCCCCCGTCCAAGTCACCTCAGTGGCGGGGCTGCCCTTGCCCCACCCACCCCCACAAGTTGCCTCAGTCACAAGGCAGCCCTTGCCTCGCATACCCCCTGGCAGGCCTCAAGTTTGAAGTCCAACAAGCGTCACTGGGTGAGCCCTGCACCACATTGCTGATTACAGACCTCCAAGTTCCCCTCAAAGTGCAGGCCGCCAAGTGCACGCTTTTTATATGCTGTTGTGTGCTTTCCCGCCGATGTGGATGGATGATCCAGTGGCGGTGGGGGTAGGGGCGTGGCGGCAAATCCGGCAGGCAGACCTGATCATGAAATGCAGATGTATTACAAGGAGGTTTCCAACGTCCAATGGTGGGACATGTGGCCCGCTGTCGGCAGGCTAAGTGGACGATCGCAAACTGATTTCACGCAGTCATGAAACCAGTCACGCCATATTGTCCGTTCATGTCACCGAACACGCCTGATGCTGGTGGGCACAGAACATCCCTGCCCCTGGGTCTAGTGATGCACCCACAAATGACAATTCTGTTGGATTCATCCTCGAGCACAGAGGAGGCTGTGCCACCCCTTGGTCTTCAGGATTCTGCCCCTCCATTTGGTGAACCAAGTGCCTCCATCGCATCCTTCTCCTCCTTTTCTCCTGTCTTTAAACAATCAGGCAGACAGCGAGGTCACCAGACTCCATGTTCCTAATGGTCTCCTCACAGCAGTATCAAATAATGAGATGCAAGGGTCAGCAATGGTCTCCTAAGGACTGCTCTTAGCCAAGTAATCCACCTGTGGCTGCCTCTCATGGCCCTTTAAAGCATGCTCGAGATTCCAGGCTACCACATGGATGCCCAGTGTTTACTGAGCATGATGGCTTACCATGCCCCCACCCAGCGCAGCCCCACACCACATGGCTGAATGGTGGAAAACTAACCTCTCAACTGCATCTTGAATTCTCATCTCAGCTCCTTCTTGCAAGATTCTCTGATCTTACCGCCAAAAACACCTGCCGCGAATGGGAGTGGAAAGTCCCAGCCATAGAGCATGTAAGCTTCTGGCTGAACTGATTTTGATGGCTTTAATCAATCTTTTTTGTAGAAAATTGGCCATTTTCATTCTAAAATGCTTCTCTATCCTTGGAATAACAATACCAGTCTCCACACTTGTTGATAGGCATTGTAGAAACAAATCAATAATCGTAGGATGATTTTAATTATCCTGAAAAGGTTTGAAAAGGAGGTAAATTTAAAGATTAACTACATGATAATTTAATAAATAAAAGCCAAAATGGATTGAGAATGGGTAGATCCTGGTTAATGAAACCTTGTTTTTGAGGATGTGACCAGCACACAATATGAATTGTGAAAAGCATCATATTACACCTGGACTTCTGAAAAGCATATGATGATATTCCACATAAAAATAAGTATTTGAAGAACAACTCTTCAGTGAGGTTTTTGCATGAGATTGTCTCATGTTAAGATCTCCATAGAGATCAATAATTTTAAAAAGAGGTTCAAACTTCCAGTTACTAGCTGAAAGAATGACACAAGATTTCATGTCTTAAAACTTTTACTGTAACAAATTGTTAAAAAAATACTTTTAACTAAACACTATATTCTTTTTGTGGGCAAATTATACTTTAAACTAGACAGCGACATTCCCCTTGTATACACTCTCCAAGCATAAATACCTTACACTCTCTTCCCAGTAAAACAAACTAAGCCCTCCTTTGATCTCTAACTATCAAAACACCCAAGTTTCGACTGCAGAACCTTTCACTGACTCTAAATTTAAAGGGATAATTCCAAAACATGATAATCCTATAAACCCCACAATTGTAACACTCACTCTTGCTCAACTTGTTTATAAAGTAATGTTTTCAAATATATCTGATTACAAAGAGTCAGCCTTGTCTCAGTGGTAGTATTCTTGCTTAAACTGTACGATAGTCTCTGGTCAGATTAAATCAGGAGTACCCTGTCCATTTCTGGTCACTGAAATGCAAGAGACTCATTGAACCACTGGAAGCAATTCTGAGAAGAGTCAAGAGGCTGATCCCTAGGGTGGTATTTAATGGGGTCTGTAAGAGCAGGAAAGGTGGTGGGTGGGGGAATAATTAGGCTGGAGCTAAAATTTCGATTTCACGATGTGGGTTGATATGTAGAGATTAAGTCACTGATGTTACAGCAGCAAGTTGGGCCTCACGTGACCTGGTGACAGGTTCCTATTTTCAACGCATTTGCATGCATGAAAACTCATTATCTTAAAACTTTTTCAAATTAAACTCTACTTTCAAGATTAAGCCAGTGGCACGCGGGAAACTCATGCCTCCTGTTTCACAACTGGTTAAAGATAGCGTGCACCAGTCAAGTTGGTCCTCACTCTGAAGTGTGTTGAAATTCCATGAGTCTCCTGTCATAATTCCAGCAGGAGATTGGCAGATCTCCTGGAGAAATGCTGGGAATACAGTGGAGAATCACTGGAATCCCCTCTCTGGTTCAGTATAAAAGCAAAATGCTGCGGATTCTGGAAATCTGAAATTAAAGCAGAATTCTGGAAATACTCAGCAAGTCAGGCAGCATCTGTGGAGAGGAACAGTTATATTTCAGGACACTTCTGATGAAGGATCATCTATCTGTAACATTGGGCGGAATTTTCCCAGAATTGCACTGTGTACAGTAGTGGGCGGGTAAAATGGACTTCAACCCGCCAATGAAAATGGCGGCTTTTTACACCGTATTTCCCCAAGCCGGCCTCATTATTTATTCACTCCCATGAAATACACCGTTTCCGTGGCAGGCGGGCTTTCATTCACCCGCCTGCCATCACCCCACTGTTGCATCATGCCGGCCACCATCTTTAAAAAGGCAACCGCCAACAGAGCGCTCATGACCACCAGCTCACCACGGCTGTCTGGGAGACAGAACCAGCAAAGGGAAAAAAGACTTCCACCCTCCGCTTCAACAACGAGTCCCTCGAGCGACTGCTGGATGCCGTGGAGGCCTGCCGGAATGTGCTCTGGCCACAGGATGGGCAGCAAAGTCAACAACCTGGCTTGGGAGGTGGTGGCAGTGGTGGTCAGCGTAAACACCCTGCAGAGAAGGACAGCCACCCAGTGCCACAAAAGGATGAATGATCTTCTCCATTCCGCCAGGGTAAGTCACTCTTTTCATCACTCCCAACTCACACACTCACAAACCCATCACACATCCACAGGGACCTCACTCGCTGCCAGTGCAAAGGTCATCACCATTCATTCTTTCACACACACTGACACTGTCCTCATCCCATCCGTGGAGCCACTCATCACCCACACAGGCCAGGCATACTTATCACCTGGCCCAGGAAGTGTCCTGATACACCCTCCCCATCTCTATCCATGCAGCACAAACTGGTTCACAACAGGAGGGAAAGGTTACAAAGAGGTGGAGGGATGCCGGGAATCAAAGATCTGACAGAATTTGAAAATAGAGCCATCCAGCTGGCCGATGATGACCGGGACCATTCCTGTACTGACGGTGAGGTTGGCGCTGCTCTACCAAGTGAGGACTCAACAGTGCAACATCCATCAGACAATGAGTTCTGATGAAGAGTCATATGGACTCAAAACGTTAACTCTGTCTTCCTCTCCACAGATGCTGTCAGACCTGCTGAGTTTTTCCAGCAATTTTTGTTTTTGATCCATCAGACAACCATGCTGTAAGTGACATGCCTTTTTCACAGGCCAATGCCATGCACTAATTACCTCCCCTTGCTTCCACAGGCACATCTGGGATACAGCCGGCAGAGTCCATGACCCAGGGCCTCCAATCAAAGCTCCAAAGAAACCTCTGAAGAGGTATCTGGAGGCACCCTCCCTAAAGTCTCGTCACAGCGCTCACCCACACCCTCCACCAGTGCAGAGACACACACCTTGGTGGGACCTAACTTTAGAATAGCCTCAGGATCACAATCTAGTGAGCACATCACACCTTCTGATGCACAGCAGTTGGAAGCAGGGACTTCCCAGGTCCCCAACACTCGGAGGGCTGCTGGAGGTCAGAAGGTTGCTGAGTCCAAGTAAGATGATGAGCCTCTGGACTGTCACGTCACAGTTGCTGGGGCTGCAAGGGCAAGCTCAAGAACATCAGGAATGGACGACCGCTGCATTCCTCAGATTGCAAGGCATGATGGAGGAGTCCATCCATCTTCAGGCTGAGGTAATAGTGCCAGCATTGCAACGCACCGAGGCCAACACTGGCAGGATGGCGGCCACCACGGAGACCTTCGTCCAGGACTTTGCTCCTGCACTGCTGTGCGGCCTTAACTCCATCACTGATGCCATAGTTGTCTCCAGCAGTGTATACACGAGAGGGGTGCTGGGCAGCTTGATCTCCATCTAACTATCCCTTCTGCTCGCAGAGTCAGCCAGAGACCCTCAGGCACCCATAGGGAGGAGGATCAGCAGGTGCATGCTTCGGGGCCATCCACCCAGGTGACTCTGGGAGTGACCGGTATACCAGACTCTCCTCTTCCTGTGAACTCCGCAGCTCCAGCTTTACAGGCAGAGTAGGGTGTCACTGCCACACAGCAGGTGCCCGAAAGCAGGCCGGGGCCCACCAAGTCTTGGCCCTCCAAAGGATGTCCGCCACAGTCATCATAAACAGGGTGTCACAATCAGAAGGCTGCCTCCACCTCTGCTGTGGATGTCCAGGGAGCACCAGGGCGAAGCAGCAGGGTTAGGAAAGTTAGGTAGAAGTAATTGCACAGCCTGGGCATGGGTGTTAATCACTTGTACATACTGTTTACTATTTTCAATAAACTCCCAAGAATGTCTCCCTGCCTGTGGCTCCTTGTTCTGATGAGCAGTGTTATTGTCACTCAGATGTGAAACCTTTCTGCACAAGATAAAGGCAGGTGTCTCAGTCCAGGGCCTCTTCCCTGTGCTCTGTGCAGCCTTCAGACCACAGTGATGGTCCAGCTTCACACTCCTTGGAAACATAACTGATGCCTGCACCTTGGCGGTACTGGTCATTGCTGCCAGAATGTATTGGGCAGGCACCACAGAGTTCCATCATTCTCTCTGTGTGCTCTCGACATCTTTAAGGTGGGCCTGGCCCCCATCACACCAGCATCTGCGACCAGTGATGCTGTGCACCAGCTCCTGAAGGGCTGAGGTGCTGAAGGTGGACACAGCATCAGATGTGTCTGAAGTTTCATGGCTGTGTCTCTGAGATGGTTCTGATCATGGAGCACAAGCAAGATGCCTTTGGCCAGACAGGAGTCAGACATTCTCAGAGGCTATGTGAAGATCTATGGAGTGTCTTCACTACATGTTGTGATCATCCTCCTGTGATCGAGTAACTATTAGGACCTCCACTGCATCTCCATGACAGGAACATTCTCACAGAGGGCATTGGTGCTGCCATAAGCCAGACTGGAGTCAAACGTTCACAGCTGGGATGTGAGGATCTACGGGGACACCTCACTGCATGTCATCATCATCCTCCACAAATCTGGCTGGTATGAGGGCCTCCCCCAGTATGTCTGCCTCATCTGGCCAGTGCGGGAGCCTCAACCCCATCATCGTCACCACCGAGGTCCCCCTCACTCTCATCCCCATTGGTGCCCTCCTCATCTGAGGAGACCTCCAGCTCCTCCATCTCCTCCACCTCCTCCTCAGCCAGCTCCTCTCCCTGTTGGAGCACCAGGTTTTAAAGTGTACAGCAGGCAGCGATGATGTGTGACACCCACTGTGGACTGTATAGCAGGGTGGAAAGGCATGGACTAGTCAGGGATGGTCAGCATGGATTTGTTAAAGGAAGGCCTTGCCCCACAAATTTGATTGAATTCTTTGAGGAAGTGACATGAAGGGTTGATGAAGGTAGTGCAGTTGATGTTGTGTACATTGATTTTAGCAAGGCATTTGACAAGATCCCACATGGCAGATTGGTCAGGAAAGTAAAAGCCCATGGGATTCAGGGTAATGTGGCAAACTGGATAAAAGGTTGGCTTTGTAACAGGAAACAAAGGGTAATGGTCAATGGATGCCCTTGTGGGGAAAGTTGTCCCAAGTGGTGTTCCACAGGGCTCGGTGTTGGGACCCTTGCTGTTTGTGTTGTATATTAACGATTTGGACGTGAACATGGGGGCCATGATTGGGAAATTTGCAGATGACACAAAGATTGGCCGAGTAGTGGATAGTGTTGAGGATAGCCATAATCTCCAAAATGATATAGATGGGTTGGCGGAGTGGGTAGTAAAGTGGCAGATGGATTTTAACATAGAGAAGTGTGAGGTCATACATTTAGGGAGGTCAAACAGTTACAGGGATTACACAATAAATCGGAATGTACTAAGAGGGGTAGATGAAGTGAGAGATCTTGGTGTACAAGTACACAGGTTCCTGAAGGCAGCAGTTCAAGTAGACACAGTTGTAAAGAAGGCATGTGGAATGTTTTCCTTCATTGGCAGAGGTATAGAATATAAAAGTAAGGATGTTGGAATTGTATAAAACACTGGTGAGGCCACAACTGGAGTAATGTGTGCAGTTCTGGTCACCACATTACAGGAAGGACGTAATAGTTCTGGAGAGAGTGCAGAGGAGGTTTACAAGAATGTTGCCTGGGTTAGAAAAGTGTAGCTACGAGGAGAGATTGGATAGGTTGGGGTTATTTTCCTTAGACCAAAGGGGGCTGAGAGGTGACTTGATTGAGGTAAACAAAATTATGAAGGGAATAGATAGAGTGGGCAGGATAAAATTGTTTCCCTTGGTGGAGAATTCTAGAACCAGGGGACATAGATTCAAGATAAGTGGCAGAATGTGTAGGGGGGACATGAGGAAGAACTTTTTTATGCAGAGGGTAGTGGGTGTCTGGAATTCGCTGCCCAAGTTGGTGGTAGAGGCAGAAATTCTAAACTCTTTTAAAAAGTACCTGGATCTGCACCTAAAATGCTGTAATCTGCAGGGCCATGGGCCGAGTGCAGGAAGGTGGGATTAGAAAGGGCACCTGGGTATCCTTGAGCTGGCAAGATGGACCAAATGGCCTCCTTCTGTGCTGTAACTTTCCTATGATTCTATGGTTCTATGGCTCCACTAGACCAGGCACTGGAATCTCATCTTCAGCATCCCGATTGTCCGCTCCACGAAGTTGTGAGTTGCAGCATGGGCCTTATTATAGCATCGGTCTGCTGCAGTCTGAGGCTGCCACACGGGTGTCATCAGCCACGGCCTCTGCGGGTAGCCCTTGGCCCAAGGAGCCAACCCTGCAGCCTCTGTGAGCCCTGGAAGGCTGCAGGGATCTGCGAGTGACTCACGATGTAAGCGTCATGCACACTCCCTGGAAACCATGTGAACACCTGTTCAGTTAGTGGAACCCCTTGCAGTTGATGAAGTCCACTGAGCATAGCGATGGGGACCCGAGTGCCACACGAGTGCAGTCAATCACACCCTGAACCTGTGGGAATCCTGAGATCAGGGTGAATCCAATGGCCCTTGTATCCTGGCTGTCCATGTCCTGGGCGAAATGCACAAAGTTGTGTGCCATGAAGAAGATGGAATCCACAACCACATGGATGCATTTTGGGTGGCGGATTGTGAAATCCCACAGAGGTCACTTGTGGAGCCCTGAAAGAAGCCACTGGCACAGAAATTGAGCGCCGTGATCACTTTCACAGCCACTGGCAGTAGATGACTTCCATGGCCCCAGCAGTAAGTGGCAGATGCGAGTCACCAGGTCCCTAGACATGTGCAGTCATTGGTGACACTGGTTCTCAGTCATCTGCAGGGATGGCAGGCAGCATCTATAGACCCTGTGTGTTGCTGGGCGCTGGCCAGCCATGGCTCACTGTTGCTCCTGGGCAGGGTGTGCGGGAGCCACCTGCTGCCCCTTCTTCATGAGGTTGCTGCTCCTGCCTTTGCGCAGTCAAGAGCCTCAGTCATTCTCTCCTCCATCTTCTATGGTCTCTGTAGGCCATCAGGCATACAGCTAGGTCACCAGGATCCATGATCCTGACGTGGTCCTCCTGCAGCATGAAAGAGAGAGAGACGTGGTTATCATGACTGTACTTAGTACCTTTCCTGGCCCTGTGTGACCACCCCTTAATGCTTCCCAGAGAGTGCTGGTCACCCCTCGGATGGCCAGGGATGAGCGAACTGCATGGCTGACCTGTCAACTTGTGGATACTGGTCCAAACCGGGATGCTGAGATTGTAAGGTGCTGTGAGCACCTCCAGCAGTGAATGCTACATGGCCAGCATTGGCGAGGAGATTGTACAATGTGTGCAGCCCAACTGTTCTGTGGTCCAATAAAGTGGTGGCAGAATCGAAGCCTCTGCCGGGGGGGGGTGGGTGGGGGGGCGGTGGCTGATGGTAAGGTATGGAGGGCTTGGTGGCCCTTTAGTGCCTCCGCGTTGCTTGCATGGGTGGCCAGGCTAGGAACCTGACTCCAATCAAATCACTGGCTGCACCTGATCTGTCCCATTCGCAGAGGCATAGTCACTTTATACAGGTGTCCCTAATGCGTGGCCACTTCCTTCACTTACCCTGGCCCTTCTCTCAATTGCCTGTGCGCGGGATGCAGTGCCAGGGCAGCACTTGACCTGACCCCCGACTGACAATGGCAGCCCCTGAGGCTGGCCAGCACTTGCCCCCGGACACCCACCCCCCCTCAGCAATCATCTCCGAGGCTGGCTAGCAATTGACCCCGCTCCCCCTCCCCCCGCCCTACCCACCCCTCCCCAAGCGCCCCTGAGGCCTGTAAGCAACAGTTGAGCTGTGGAGAACGCTGCTGCTCACTCACCTCAGTTCCCCCAAAGTGAAGGCTGCCAAGAGCATGGTGCCTGCGTGCTAATGTGAAACACGTTGCGTGCTTTCCAGCTGACGTGTACGGACTGTACATTGGGGTTCCAAGAGCCTGGTGGGATGGCCTTTTAATTATATGCTGAATTATTACAATTAACTCCCCGCCAACCAATGGCGGGAAACACGGCCCGCTGACAGCGGGGTAAGCAGATGACTGCGATCTGCCTCCATGCCACCGTGAAGCAGGTTGTACCATATTTCCCGCACACGTCACCCATCGCGTTCGCCGCCAGCGGGCTCAGAAAATTCTGCCCATTGACTTTATTTCTGCTTGACCTGCTGAGGATTTCTGTTTTTGTTCCCTACTGGTTGTCTTGAATTAGCTTTTCATCAAAATCTAAGCGCGTGAAAACTTAGGAAGAGGAAATAGATTGATCAGTATAAAATCAATGGCTATTTACAGTCCGTTATTTAATGATAGGTCTTATTTTAGTGCAGCAGGAAGTGAGCATATTGCCATTAATGTGTTAACTGAGATCTCACAATGCCTTTTTTTTATATGGGATTAATAACTGTTCAGTACATAGAAAGATCATGTTAATACAATCACTTAAATGTTAATGTCAATGTATGTATGATATGCACAATCATTGAACAGAAATATAAAAAGCAACTAAGAAATGAGTACTAGGTATCTTAATTAAGCTCAAGGTACACTCAAGGGCTTGTCCAGAGCTGACTGCATTTGCTTCCCTACTCTAACTATGATATTCATTCTCATTCATAGTACAGGACCAAATTATATCAACTCACATAATCACGAAATAGTGAGATCTATAAAATGACAGCTGCAGTCCCCTGACAGCATTCCCTTTTTTTTTAACAAGATGAAATAATCATGTCCTAATATCTCTGTTACATTTATATATAAGAACTGAAACAAAGTTTAACAATGTCATCATTTAAATCTTGGCAGGAATGTACAAATGAAGCTTGTTTCTACCCTTCCCCAATCCATTAGAAAGGAAAAGTTATGGCCACAGCCACAGGCAGTCTTCAAAAGTATTTAGCTTGTTATTTAAATATATGTGTCCTGGTTATGCTCCGAATGCAAGAGCACAAAGTATGAGAAAATTTCTATTCAAAGGTTGCATCTAAACATGCAGGTCTGATATCCGTTTACAGCTATGGAACTGTTACATTTTTTCTTGTGCTCTTCCCGCTGGCGGTTTGGTGGTGAGGGGGTATTTAATCATGCAGGAGGGTGGCTTGCGGGTCTTTTTGAACCTGAAGATGGGTCTAAAAAAAATTAGCTCTTTTTGGCTGCCTTCTCCTGAATGGTGTCTCCTGTTGTCCAAACAGAAGTTAACATTGACTTCAGTAGAACAGGCAACAGCCAAAACTCTGGTGTTAAAAAATGTATGTAACTGCAATCTATAACATTGTTTGTACAGTGGAGATCAATCCATGCTAATAGAGTTCAAAAGTTCACACCTTTCATTACCCTGAGTATTTAACCAGAACAAGCTGGCTGAGTCTACAGAGATTGCCAGATTGCAAGATGTTTTTAAACAAGGGTTCTGTGTAAAAGAAATAAAGAATACATGAAACCATCAACACACATTGGGGTAGATTTTGACTGTAAATTGGGTTATAGGAATCAGAAACCTTTATTGCACAAATCAAGATCTACCTCATAGAGAGATAGACTGCTTGTGTGTATGTTGTTATAATATTTGTGAAGAGTTAGGAACTAATTGTTACCTGAATGTACACCTAGGTGGTTACATTTATTGCTGCACTGCCTTCAGGTGCCGAGCAACAATGGACCAGTCCATCAGCCACACCAACACTTGTAATAAATGCACTTAATTTAACCATCAGTATTTTGTCTCTAAAAGTGCAATTATTTTGAAAGCATGGTAACCAGAAGACATAACATGGTGGCAATAGGCATCTGTGAGTTAGGCTCAAACATTCAGGGTGGGATTTTCTGTGCCCACTAGTGTCGGGCGTCATGGTGGGCATGAGCGGACAATATGGCGGGAAGGCCAAAAATCAGTTTCACATCGTCGTGAAATCGTTTATAACTGCCTGCTCAATGGCGGGCCATGTTTCCCACTGCTGCATGTCAACACATCTGCATATCAATATAAACCCGTCTCACTGGAATCATTCTCCCACATCAAATTTACTGCCCATCAGCGGGCAAACACACCAGTGCAGAATGCTTCTTGACAAGTGTGGCATGAAGAAGTCAGGAGTCACCGCCAGGGCCTTGCTCACATCGGGGACATCTGAGGGGAAGAAGATGCTGGAACCCGATAGCAACAGGAAACTGGAGGAATATCCATTCTCGTGGACATGGCTCCACTGTGAAACAGCTCACGGAAGGTGGAAAATCACCATGCTACGGGACTTCAGTGTCTTGGCCATGGTCTGTTACAGATAAACGTCAAGGGAATGGAGCAGAATGTCCAACTGTGAGTGGGAGAGGAAAGTGTACCGAGGTGTAGGAGAGGAAGGTTTAGGTGTCACTGGGACACAAAGGTGTGTCAGGGTGTTGCGGTGAGGTTGGAAGGGGTGGGGGAATGAAGGAATTGAGGGTTGAGGTTGGGAGTGGGAGAACGAAGATGTCGGCGGGGGGGAGTAAGGTTTGGGGGGACCGAAGGTGATGGGGGGATGAAGTTGGAAGGGGGGTGGGAGTACAGGAGGAGGGGTAATGGGGGAAAATACGGCAACTGGGGAGGTACTTGTGAGGGGGCAGGGAGGTATAAGGGAAGGAGTCTAGAGGGGGGAAGGAGTCTGGATGAGGGAATGTGTGGGAGCGGGAAGCAGGCCAGGGGTGGGGGAGGAGTTCAGGGTGAGTGGGGAGTGCGCAGCAGGAATGAGTCAGGTGGGGGAAAGAGTTCCAAAGGGGGAAGAACTTCCAAGGCAAGGGGGAATGTCCAGGTGAATGTGCAAGGAGGGGTCTGTGGAGTTGATGACTGCCTCTTGGGGAGTGAAATAAGGGTGGGAGTGGTAAGAGGAGATGGTGAGAATGAAAGAGGGCAGAATGAGCTGGTAGGCTGGGAGGGTGAGGGTGCGATGGCAGCAGTAGAAGGGATGGCGAGGGTGGTTGGTGAGGACTTGGAGGCAGACACGGACACTGAAGGTTGGAAGGAGAATGTTGAGGAGATTAATGTGGGTAGGGGTGGGATTCTCAGGAAAGTAGGGAACGTGCACATTCACCTGGACATCCCTGGAAGTGAAGGGTTGTGGCTGGTAGGTGATGGTGGGGAGGTGGAATGTGCTGCCAGGGGGGTCGACAGTGATGGGGGAAAGGACATGGGTGACTGGGAGAGGGGAAAGGATGGGGGATAAGAAGAAAAATGTTTTTATTCATTCACGGGATGTGGGCCTCCCTGGCTGGACCAGCATTTATAGCCCATTCCTAGCTGCCCTTGAGAAGGTGGTGGTGAGCTGCCTTCTTGAACCGCTGCAGTCCATGTGGTGTAGGTACACTCACAGTGCTGTTAGGAAGGGAGTTCCAGCATTTTGACCCAGCGACAGTGAAGGAACAGCAATATATTTCCAAGTCAGGATGGTGAGTGGCTTGGAAGGGAACTTCCAGGCGGTGGTGTCCCCATGTGTCCGCTGCCCTTGTCCTCCTAGATGACAGTGATCATAGGTTTGGAAGGTGCTATCTTAGGAGCCTTGATAAATTCCTGCAGTGCATCTTGTAGATGGCACACACTGCTCCTACTGTGCGTCGGAGTTGGAAGGAGTGGATCTTTGTGGATGTGGTGCCAATTAAATTGGCTGCATTGTCCTGGACAGTGTCAGGCTTTTTGAGTGTTGTGGCAGCTGCACTCATCCAGGCAAGTGGAGAGTATTCCATCATACTCCTGACTTGTGCCTTGTAGATGGTGGACAGGCTTTGGAGGTGAGTTACTTGTCACACTATTCCTAGCCTCTGACCTGCTGTTGTAGCCATAGTATTTATATGGCTAGTTCAGTTCAGGTTTTGGTCAATGGTAACCCTCAGGGTGTTGATAGTAGGGGATTCAGTGATGGTACTGCCATTGAACATCAAGGGATGGTTGGATTCTCTCTTGTTGGAGATGGTTATTGCCTGGCACTTGTGAGGTACAAATGTTACTTTTCTAGATATTTTCCAGGTCTTGCTACAGTTGGACATGGTCTGTTTCAGTATCTGAGGAGTCGCAAATAGTGCTGAACATTGTGCAATCATCAGCGAACATCCCCACTTCTGACTTTATGATGGAAGGAAGGTCATTGATGAAGCAGCTGTAGATGGTTGGGCTGAGGACACTACACTGGGGAACCCCTGCAATGATGTCCTGGAACTGAGATTATTGACCTCTAACAACCACAACCTTTGTGCTAGGTATGACTCCAACCAGTTTTCCTTCTGATTCCATTTAATCCAGTTTTGCTAGGTTTCCTTGATGCCACACTTGGTCAAATGCGGCTTTGATGTCAAGGGCTGTCACTCTCACCTCACCCCAGGAGTTCAGCTCTTTTGTTCATGTATGAGGTCAGGAGCTGAGTGGCCCTAGCAGAACCTAAAGTGGGCGTCAATGAGCAGGCTATTGCGAAGCAAGTGCAGCTTGATTGACTCCTCCCATTACTTCACTGATGATCGAGAGTAGACTGATGGGTCGGTAGTTGGCCAGGCTGGATTTGTCCAGCTTTTTGTGGACAGGACATACCTGGGCAATTTTCCACATAACCGGGTAGCTGCCAGTGTTGTAGCTGCACTGGACCAGTTTGGCTGGGGGGGCGGCAAATCCCTTAGCACAAGTCTTCAGTCCTATTGCCAGAATATTGTCAGGACCAATAACCTTTCCAGTATCCAATGCCTTCAGCTGTTTCTTGGTATCACGTGGAGTGAATCGAATTGGCTGAAGACTGGCATCTGTGATGCTGGGGTCCTCTGGAGGAGGTTGAGATAGATCTTCTGGCTGAAGATTGTAGCAAATACTTTTGCACTGAAGTGCTGGGCTCTTCCATTATTGAGAATGGGGATATTTGTGGAGTCTACTCCTCCTGTGAGTTGTTTAATTGTCCACCACCATTCACGACTGGATGTGGTAGGACTGAAGAGCTTAGATCTGATCCGTTGGTTGTGGGATCACTTATCTCTATCACTTGCTGCTTATGCTGTGTGGTGCACAAGTAGTCCTGTGTTATAGCTTCACCAGGTTGACACATCATTTTTAAATATGCCTGATCCTGCTCCTGACATGCTGTCCTGCACTCTTCATTGAGCCAGGGTTGGTCCCCTGGCTTGGCGGTAATGGTAGAGTGGGGGGTATGCCGGGCCATGAGGTTACAGATTGTGTCCAAGTACAGTTCTGCTACTGCTGATGGCTCACAGTGCCTCCTGGATGCCCAGTCTTGAGTTTTTAGATCTGTTCAAAATCTATCCCATTTAGCCTGTTGGTAGTACCACACAACACGATGGAAAGTATCCTTAATGTGAAGGTGGGATTTTGTCTCCACAAGGACTATGCAGTGGTCACTCCTACCGAAACTGTCATGGACATATGCATCTGCGGC
This sequence comes from Carcharodon carcharias, assembly GCF_017639515.1. Taxonomy (NCBI): domain Eukaryota; kingdom Metazoa; phylum Chordata; class Chondrichthyes; order Lamniformes; family Lamnidae; genus Carcharodon; species Carcharodon carcharias. Next base: position 117,023,508 of record NC_054467.1, read on the forward strand.
AGGCAGGTTGGTGAGGATGAGGTCAAGTATGTTTGTTTCCTCTTGTTGGTTCCTCAACTCTTGCTGCAGACCCAGTCCAGCAGCTATGTCCTTTAGGACTCGGCTGGCTCAGTCGCTAGTGGTGCTACCGAGCCACTCCTGGTGATGAACATTGAAGTTGCTCGCCCAGGATAAATTCTGTGCCCTTGCCATCCTCAGTGCTTCAAGTGATGTTCAACATGTAGGAGCACTGATTCATCAGCTGAGGGAGGGTGGTACATGGTAATCAGCAGGAGTTTTCCTTGCCCATGTTTGGCCTGATGCCATGAGACTTCATGGGGTCCAGAGTCGATGTTGAGGACTTCCAGGGCAACTCCCTCCCGACTGTATACCACTGTGCTGCCACCTCTGCTGGGTCTGTCCTGCCGGTGGGACAGGACATACCCAGGCATGGTATTGGTGGTGCCTGGGACATTGTTTGTAAGATATGATTCCGTGATGACGACTTTGTCAGGCTGTTGCTTGACTAGTCTGTGAGACAGCTCTCCCAATTTTGGCACTAGCCCCCAGATATTAGTAAGGAAGACTTTGCAGGGCCGACAGGGCTGAGATTGCCGTTGTCATTTCCAGTGGCTAGGTCGAAGCCTGTCCAGTTTCATTCCTTTTTTGTGACTTTGTAGTGGTTTGTTACAACTGAGTAGCTTGCTGGGCCATTTTGGAGGGCCTTTAAGAGTCAACCACATTGCTGTGGGCCTGGAGTCATATGTAGGCCAAACTAGGTAAGGATGACAAATTTCCTTCCTTAAAGGACATTAGTGAACTAGATGGGTTTTTACAACAATCAACAATGATTTCATGGTCATCATTCGACTTTTAATTCCAGATTTTTATTGAATTCAATTTCCACTGTCTGCCGTGGCGGGATTCCATCACGGGTCCCCAGAGCATTACCTGGGCCTCTAGATTACTAATTCAGTGATGCCATCACCTCTCCCTAAATGCACTATGTTTATAAATCTGAAAGTGAAAGGTGACTCGTGATGGGCGGGAACAAATGCTGCATGGGAGCGTGATCATTGGCTGGCAGAAATGCAGGTCAGCTCAGATAGACAACTAAAAGTGAACACTAACAGGCAGCATTGAAACTGCTCAGGACAGTGAGATGAGTGCGATGGGGGAAGGATCCACGTGTGCATGCGAGAGTGCTGGCATAAGCTCCGAAATGCACCCCCCCCCCCCAACACACACACACTTCTCCATCCAGAATCACTTGTGGGCTGGCTGCATGAGACTGCACTGCTAGTGGGGGCTGGGATGTAGGGGAGGACTCACAAAGGTTGTCAATGAAGCTGGGAGACACTGTTGCACATTATTCAGTGAAAGTGAATACATTTTCAGATTATAAAGTCACAAAATGTGTTCACCTGTGAAACCAACTGTAACCAGAATTTCTTAACTTTTCTAGGCTTAACACTTCTAGGTGCTGCCCTGACGTCTGCAGCAGGGGTGGAGACAGCCTGTGCAATGGTTGGCCCTGTTAACTCTGATGACTTTGGCATGCATCCTCTGGTGAGCCGAGACCTTGGGGGCCCCGGCTTGCTTTGGCTGTCCTCCTGTGGGCCAACTGCTCCTTCTGCAGTGACAGAGGGCGAGGTTGAGGGCATCACAGGCAAAGGGGTCTCAGAGGGAGAGGGCAGCGTCTGAGATACCTGAGTGGATGACCCAGGGGTGTCCAGCTGCCGTTGCTCCTCCCTTCGGGTAGCCGGGGGCCCCGGCCTGACTACTTGAGAGGAAGGAGCGCTTGAGGGATGTCGAGGTGCCCCGTTTCCCTCCTGCGCTGCCACTGCAGGAAGTCATCCATGGCTACCACGAGGGAGTGCAGGCCTGCATGTGTCTCTGCATTGTTCTGGATCAGGGTCTCCGTGGCTCCTGCCACCCTTCCAATGGAGACCTTGTTATGCACATGAGGGTACCAGTTAATCAGAGAGCATACTGATGCACTCCTCCAACTTGTGTGCCACTCTGTTGAGGCCTTCCAATAGCTCTGTGTGAAATTCCCCTGCCTTCTGCTGACTCTCCACGATGAGTTGGACGGCCGAATCCAGAGGCTCGTCATCTGACTCAGCCTTCACACTGCCTTTTCCCCAGCTATCCTCTGAGTGACGAGGAGCTCAGCTGAACCTGTCTCCTCCTGCTGTGGACATGTGTCCATGCGGTGACCACCAGATTTGAACCTGAGCCTGCTTTAGATCTATGTCCCACCAAGGTGTGTGTCTCAGCGCTGGTGCAGGGTGTGGGTAAGCACTGTGATGGGTCTTTCAGGCTGCTTATTTCCAGCTCATCAATGGATGAGTTGTCCCCTTGGCTGGAGGTGAGAACCAGGATAGAGATGAGGGACTGGCTGGCTGAGCATGTCGGTCACTTGGCAAAGCTTCCAGTGAACCAAAGTCAGCAGAGTCAAAAGCAGGAAAGACAGCACTCACTTTTGCTTTGAGAGAGGGATAATGCAGTGCAGGATCCTCATGTGGGCATTCGGCGCCGACCTCACTGTCGCCGCAGGCACGGCCCACGTGCTCACCAGTCAGCACGATGGCACGCTTCTCAAAGTGAGTGAGGGGCCTAAAGTGGTTCATTCCACCCCCGGTCTGGACCTCTCGCTGCTGCTTTGAGCCAGCTTCTCCTGCATGAAAACAGATGGAGACAGCGTGAGCAGGACGCATGGCACTGCGTGGAAAGTTTGTGTGGTGAGCAGAGTCGTGGGCGCAACGGGGCGCGAGCTCCAGAGGATATGAGTCTAGTGGAGATATCAGGGTGTGTGTGTGTGAGAGTTAGTGGTGTTGTCCCTTGAGGTTTGAAATTCTTGTGGATGTGTGATGGGTTTGTGAGTATGTGAGTTGAGAGTGATGAGAAGAGTGACTTACCATAGTGGAACAGATGAGACCATGCACCCTTTTCCTGTACTGGGTGGCTGTCCTCTTTTACAGGGCATTGGTGCTGACCACCGCTGCCACCATCTCCCATGCTGGATTGGTGACCTTGCTTGCTGGCTTTCGCTCAGAGTGGGGGTAGAGGACATGACTGTGGCCCAAAATGCATCTCAGGGATGCATCACTAAATCGGGGGCTGCAGTCTTCTTTCCTTTCGAGGCCATGTTTTCTGTACAGCAGTCCTGCGCGAGAAGCACTGAGAGGTGTGCACACAGCTGCACTTCAAATATGGCGCTTGGCATGAAGAATCAGTGAGGTGATGGCATGGTGGGTGAATGAGAGCCTGCCTGCCATGGAAATAGCATGTTTCCCGGGAATGCATTATTAATGAGACGGGATTGGGACGATATGACGTGAAAAGCCAACATTGTGTCCGGCTGGTAGAATGCTATTTTTCCCACCTGCTACCACAATTAGTGCAAATCTGAGATAATTCCGCCCTTAATGTTGAATTTGATTGACAAAAATCAGTTGAAAAACAAAGAATTAGTGTCAGAGATAGAAAAACTGAGTGAATCGTACAAAAATGAAGTGGTTGCTATCACAACAGTGAATGCACAGATCCAGCCCATGATGAATTGGGCAGCTGATGATATCATAGAGATACTTGAGAAGTTTAAGGAAAAGGCAGGCTGACATTCAGTAACTTTCTAAAAGACACTTGTGAAGAGGAAGGGGTCAGCTGCATTATTTTGTTGGGCAGCAGAGAAAGGGTTAAATTTGTTTAAAAGCTGGCAGATGAGTGAGGATGACTGGAAAACCAAGAGGTTTTTTTGTTAGAAATTCAGCACACATTTCCAGCCAAAGTCAAAGGATCTGATCCAGGAATGTGAATTTCAAAGCCTGAGGCAGGAACCAGGTGAACCTGTTGACAATTTCTTAATGCAATTGAAAAATGTAGCCAGAAAATGTGAACTCAAAGAAACAGGTGAAAAGCTGATAGATCAGTTTATTTGGGTCTCTTCACATCCTGAAATACAAAAGGATTTAATTGGAAAGGTCAAGCTCACAACATTGCAAGCTCTAGATTCTGCTCGAGCACATTAAGTCATTAGTAGACAGATGAAGATGCGGACTACCCAAACAGCTAGCCTTCAGTTAAGCCCAGAGAAACACAGTAGGGTTGATGCAGTGAAAGACAAACAAAAGAATGCATACCAAACAGAGAGAAAAACATGCTGGACCCATGGACCACACATGAGTTCACAGACACAAGGAAGTGCTCTGCATGTGGATCAAATTGCAGAGCTCATCTAATGCCAAATCATCAGGAAAAGATGTGCAGAACTAAGGAAGAAGGTGATAAATGAGTTATCAGAAACAGAACAACAGGGCAAATAAGAAGGAAAAGAAACTAAAATATCTAAACCCTGAAAGATGACGATGAGTTTGAGAATACAATGGACATAGGAACCAGACAACTGCCTGAAATGGCTGGTGACTGTTCCCAGAGAAAATATATTTACACAACTGTTCAGATCAGGAATAGGTTGAGAAATAAGCCTACAACCAAAAATCTGAAGCTGAAAATTGATTTTGGATCACAGAGTAACATCGTCCCACTCAGACTAGACCAGAAAATCTTTCCTGAAATTTTGAAAAGAAAATGGTTACACAAGGAAAGATGCTCTGAAACTGAGCAATGTCTTGCTAATGGCACACAGGGGAACTGAGATTCAACAGCTAGGAACAACCTAATCACAGGGACATAAAAGAAATGGTGATAACTGTTCTACATCATAGATGTAGGATCAGAATCCCCTCCAACTGGGCTTTATTAAATATAAAAACCCCAAAGACCTCACTTCATGGACAAAAATATTGCAAAATAAAATAGGCCAAACATCAACACAGAGGCAGGCTGTACCGCAAGGGGTTAATATTCAAACATGTCAATACCGAAACCAAATCGATACTGTGTAAAGATACTGGGATGTTATCATCTCAAAGACAAAAAGCAGGTGCCATCAGACTATTCAATTAAAGAAACTGGGAGCCCATCACACCAAGTGGCCCTACACAACAGCCATCACACAAACAAACATTGACAAAAGCTAAGGAGAAATGGATCTTATCACATGTACATTAAATTGAGATCCAGAGACCTCACAGCACTTTTGGTCATGGAAACAACATTGTGATGAATGGCTTGCCTGAACCAGGGCAGGAACCAGACTAAATAGAATAAAGGGGTGCTAAGCAGTGGCCATCCAAACAGAATGTGCTCCAGGAAATGCACTTTGATACTATAAACAATATTTGTAATAAAAAGGCCAAGGCTGTGAGATCTGGCACTGCAGTCACCAAGGAGAATCAAGAACGGTCAACCTGATTCATGGACCTACAGCTCCCACCGGAACAATCAACGTGTGAGGAGTTGTAAGTATCAACCAGATCCACAGATTTTGAGGCTGAGAATTAAGGATAGCTTTAAGGATAGTAACTAAATCCTGAAAGGGGGTTTGAATGGACCGAGTTTGGGGAAGTTTTGGGGCAGAAACGTGGGGTTTTCTAAATGTTTTTGTGGTTTAGTGTTGTGCGGCGTCATTACACTAGTTTAGAGCTCTTGAATTAGTGGCAGTGGAGATGTTCTGTCAATAAACAAGTTTGTGCTTGAGCCTGAACCCCTGTGTCTTTGTGAGTTTGCCCTTTATAAAATCCTAAAGTCAAGGACCAACAGTAAGGGTAAATGAGCTTTGATTGAACGCCTTGCACAGAAACAGATGGTCCTGCTATCCTGGGGTTGAGCAGTTGCAAAGAGCTGCAGCTGGTCTCAGTAAACTATGAAATGAAATAGGCATCACTGAAGCTTGATGGTAGTACAGCTATCACATGTGCTCTGATCAGAAGCAAAGAAAATCTGTTACAAATGTATCCAGGGTGTTTTAATGAGTCGATTGAATGCTTTGAAAATTTGAGTTTCACATCACTATTGAACCAGAAAAGAAACCAATGATCCATCGCTCATGTAAAGTGCCAATAGAACTAAAGCTAAGCTTAAAAGAAAACCCCAAGAGATGGAAGAAGGTAAAGTGATTACAAGAGTGACAGAGCCTACAAATGGGGTAAATTCCATGGTTGTGAGAGAGAAGCTAAACGGACAGCTATGAATTTGCTTGGGTCCCAAAAATCTGACTCAAGAAATAAAGAAAGATCACTGCCTATTCCACACAAGCACTGGCGGGGGCAAAAGTTCTTATTAAACTTGATGCCAGAAATACCTACTGTAACATGAAGTTTGATAGGAATATTTGCTGCTGACAACCTTCAACACACCATTTAGTCACTACAAATTCCTGTATCCTTCTTTTGACCTTAATGTGAGCCAGGTTGTGTTCCAGCAGAAAATAGACACGATTCATGGAGGATGTAAAGAAGCAGTTGGCATAACTGATGATATCCAGACCTATGATGAAAATGATCATGACTACCATCTACATGAAGCCTTGGAGAGAACCAGGAAAGCTGGGATCCAGCTAAACACAGATAAATGCATTGTGGAGGAGAGAGAATGCCAATTCTTCATAATGGTGTCCACACCTGACAGAGTCAAGCTGAGTCTGAAAAAAATCACTTCTATCTCTGAAATGGCAGCTCCAAAAGATAAGAAACAGTTGAGAAGTTTTCTTGGTTTGATTTAGTCCATGAGTTCTTTCATACCTCACATATCAGAACACACAGCAAACCTGTGAGAGTTGATGAGAGAAAATGCTGAGTACTCTGAGTGGTCAGAGACACATGAGGGGAATTTCATGAACTCAAAGAAGTAGCATGGAAGTTTACAACAGAGAAACCTCTCATTCTGCAAGTAGGCACTTCTACAAAAGGACAGGGAACAGCCTGGTACAAGAGAGAAAACTGTTAGCATTTGCAAGCAAGCCTCTAACATCATGTACATTAATTTGCAGTCTGCACCCAAGGAGTGACAAGTTCTGGAGCATTTGGTAGCACATTTATGCTTTTGTATTGCTTGAATGGGCAGAAACGCTTCAGAGGCCTGACTTCAAGCATGTCAATGGAGCTGCTGCTGAATGGTCTCAGCTGTGAATGAATGCTCACTTTTGACAAGCTTGTCCAAGTGCGTGGCCACTTCCCTCACACTCTCCTCCACCCCATCTACTCCAGCATATGCTCGAATATTTCCTTCCTACTGTCAGGTAGGGGGAGAGTGGAGAAGTGGACGGGTACAAAAGTGCTTCTTGCTCTGGTCACTTGGTCCCTCGGAGTTAAGGCTTTCTTCTGCACAATTTTCTAAACTTGCTGCACTCATGAGAAAGATCAACCAGCTGCTGTGCAAACCTCGAACTGGTCAGAGGTGCTGGAAGAGTAGTTTGATTCTCACTGAGGTACGGGTTCCACAGGCTCTGACCCTCACTGGGGGATGGGTCCTACAGACACTGACTCTCACTGGGGTACAGATACCACACGCTGACTTTCACTGGGTCACAGGTGCCACACACACTGACACTCACTGGTGTACAGGTCCCACACACACACTGACAATCACTAGGATATAGGTTCCACATCCCTGACTTTCACAGGAATATGGGCTCAACCGATACTGACTCTCACTGGGGTATAGTTCCGCTGACACTGTCTCTCGCTGGGGTAGGGATTCCACACACACTGGCATGCAGATTCTACAGGCACTGTCGATCACTGGGATGCAGGTTTGACCAATACTGAATCTCAAAGGAGCACGGGTTCCACAGATACTGACTCTTGAAGCGAAATAGGTTTCACAGACATGGACTCTCTGGGCTACAGCTCGAAACATGTCAGATACTGAGGGGACTTGACAGGTCGGATGCTGAAAGGGGTGTTCTCCATTATGGGAGTGACTAGATTTAGGGGATGCCATTTAAAAATAAGGGTTCTCCTAATTAAGACAGAGATGAGGAGAAAGTTTCTCTCCGAGGGTCATTAGTCTGTGAAATTCTCTTCCCCAGAGAGCAGTGGAGGAGGATTGCTGAATATTTTTAAGGTGGAGTTAAATAGGTTCTTGAGTGCAGGGGGGTCAAATGGTGGGGCAGTTAGCAGGAAAGTGGATTGAGGCTACCATCAGATCAGACATGATCTTATCAAGTAGCGGAGTAGGCTCAATGGCCTACTCCTACTCTAAATTTATATGTTCCACAGTCACTGACTCACTGGAATATGGGTTCCACACACACTGACTCTCACTGGAATACGGGTTCCGCACACACTGACTCTCACTGGAATATGGGTTCCACACACACTGACTCTCACTGGAATATGGGTTCCACACACACTGACTCTCACTGGAATATGGGTCCCACACACTGACACTCACTGGAATACGGGTTCCGCACACCCTGACTCTCACTGGAATATGGGTTCCACACACACTGACTCTCACTGGAATATGGGTTCCACACACACTAACTCTCACTGGAATGCAGGTTCTTCACACACTGACTCTCACTGGGATATGGGTTCCACGCACACTAACTCTTACTGGTATGCAAGTTTTGCACACACTGACTCTCACTGGAATATGGGTTTCACACACACTAACTCTCACTGGAATGCAGGTTCTGTACACACTGACTCTCACTGGAGTATGGGGTCTGCACACACTGAAGCCTGAATTTTCAGGAATGTGGGGGATCGACCCACTGTCCTTGCTGCATCCTGAGATCCACCTTCAATGCCAAATAGGCAAACACTTGATGTTTCTCTTCAGGAGCACCAATATTTCTCAAAATGGTCCTGGTCTGTGTTTCATTTCAACATTTCCTTACCTGGTGCTTTAGTAAAATATTTCAAATTTTCCTTTCAAGTATCAGGGATCACAAACTTCAACAATTCCTGGATATAGATGCCCCTCCAGATCCCTCTTCCTCTTCACTTGCCTCTGACCCCATTCATTCTCCCAACCTCACCACTTACTGTGTTTTCACAATCCCCTCTGACCTTCAGCTTCTGACCCTGAAAGGCCAGACCTCTGCAAATACCTCAGCTTCATCCTCTTATGCCCCAGCTTCAATGGCACCTCCACTTGCAAATGCAGGAGATAGAATACCTGCCCTTTTACCCCCAAACTTCTCACTGTTCAAGGCCTTAAACACTCCTTCCAGGTGAAACAGTGATTTACTTGTACTTTTTTCAAGTTAGCACACCGTATTCACTTCACATGATGTGGTCTCCTCTACATTGGGGAGGCCAAACACTGATTTGGTGACCATTTCACAGTACACTTTCATCCAGTCCACATGCTTGACACCAAGCTTCTGGTCATCTGACATTTTAGTTCTCTGCTTAACTCCCACCCTGACCTCTTTGTCCTCGGCCTCCTACATTTCCAATCAAAGTAAGTTCAAGCACCTTATCTTTCGATTAAGCACTTTACAGCCGTCCGGACTCAACATTTTCAGATTGGAACCTCTGTCCCTGTTGTTTTTTTGTTTTTTGGGTGACAACTTTTGATGATGATTCTGGTTTTTTTCCATTTATACCTCCTCTAGACCTATCTCTTGTTTCTTTGCTTGTCCTATGACCAGCTTTTTTTCCTTGGGCTATCACCCCTTAAATAAAAGCAGAAGATGCCAGAAATACTCTGCAGATCTGGCAACAGCTGTGAAGAGAAACAGAAATAAAATCAATGACCTTTTGTCGGAACTTGTTCCTGCATTTTTCCCTTTATCCTGTTTATATTTTCTGGTGGGCAGATTTGTCCCAGATTTGCACTAAGTACGGTAGCATGCGGGAAAAAGAATGTTTTACCTGCCGGCCGCAATGGCGGCTTTTCACGCCGTATCGTCCCGATCCTGCCCCATGAATCATGCATTCCCGGGAAACACGCCATTTCAATGGCGGGCAGCCTCCGATTTGCCCACCTTACTGCCACCTCGCTGCTTCCTCAGGCCGGGCGCCATATTTAAAGTGCATCCACGCGTACACCTCTCAGTGCTTCCAGCCCAGGCCTGCTGCACAGAAGACATGGCCCTGAATGGAAAGAAGACTACACAACTGGAATGCCTTTTGGACACAGTGGAGGCCTGCCGTGATGTTCTCTATACCTGCTCTGGGTGAAGACCAGCAAGCAAGGTCACCATCCAGCACAGAGGCAGTGGCAGTGGTGGTCAGTGCCAAGGCCTTGCAAAAGAGGACAGCCATCAACTGCCACAAGAGGATGAATAGTCTCATCGTTTCAGACAGGGTAAGGCACTCTTCTCACCTCTCTCAACTCACACTCACAAACCCATCACACATCCACAGGGATCTCACACTTCAAGGGACAACACCACTAACTCTCACACACCCTCACATCTCCATCAGGCTCATATCCTCTGGAGCTCACATCCTCATCCTGTCGATTGCTCCACTCACCACACAAACATTCCACGCAGTGCCATGCACCCTGCTCACACCTCTCCATCTGTTTTTATGCAGGAGGAGCTGGCTCAAAGCAGCAGAGAGAGGTCTAGATCATGGATGGAGTGGCCCACATTAGGCCCCGCACTCACTTTGAGGAGTGTGCCATCGTACTGATTGGCGAGGATGTGGACTGTGCCTGCAGTGACAGTGAGGTCACCGGCGAACACCCTTGTGAGGATCCTGTACCACAACATCCCTCTCTCAAAGCAAATGTGAGTGCTCTCTCTCCTGCGTTTGACTCTGCTGCCACACCCTCCACTGGCGCACAGACACATACCTCAGTGGGACCTAGATCTAGAGCAGGCTCAGGTTCACAATCTAGTGGTCACTGCAGAGACACATGTCCACAGTAGAAGGAGGCAGGTTCAGCTGAGTTCCTTGGCAAACAGAGGTCCAAGTCAGATGACAAGCCTCTGGCTCAGCCTTCCAATCCATGGTGGAGAGTCAGCAGAACATCACACAGAGCTGTTGGAAGCCCTCAACAGAGTGGCAGGCAAGTTGGAGGAGTGCGTTCACCTGATTTTTGATGAAGTGATGCCTATATGTATGTGTATGGAGGTCTCCATGGGAAGGATGGTGGATGCCATGAGACCCTGGTCCAGCAGAACCCAGAGATGTGTGCAGACCTGCAGTAGCCATGGATGAGTTTCTGCAGTGACAAGGTGAGAGGGAACCGGGGCACCTCGAAGTCCCTCCAGGTGCTCCTTCCCCTCAAGGAGTCAGGCCGATGCTATTGGGCACCTAAAAAGAGGAGGAGCGGCAGCTGGACAACCCTGGTCGCCCATTCAGGAATCGCAGAGGCTGGTCTCTCCCTTTGAGTACACTTTGGCTGTGACCCCCTCACCTCATCCTCTGTTCCTGCAGAGGGAGCAGCTGGCCCAAGGGAGGACAGCCAAAGGAAAACAGAGCCCCAAGGCCTCAGCTCTACAGAGGACCCATGCCAAAGTCATCAGAGGCAACAGGGCCAATCATTGCACAAGTTGCCTCAAACACTGCTGCGGATGTCAGGGCAGCACCTAGAAGCATTAGGCCTAGAAAAGTTAAGAAGTTCTGATCACAGTTTGTTCCACGGGTGAACACATGTAGTCACTTTATAACTTATAATTGAAAATATATTCACTTTCACTGAATTATGTGTAATGTTATCTTTCAGCATTCCCCCCAACCATTAGCAGTTTAGCTGCATGCAGGCAGCCCATGGGTGATTCTGGAGGGACAGGTGTGTGTGGCAGGGCCTTTTGGAGCCTCATCTAAGCACTCTCGCATGCACACAGAGCCTTCCTCCATAATACTCATTTATGTTTTCATTTACATACTGCCTGCTGGGGTCCACTTGAGCTGACCTGACCTGAGCCGCCCACCCACTGATCACACTCCAATGCAGCAGCTGGACACCCTAGCAGGCATCTCCTTTCACTTTCGGATTTACAAACATGGTGCATTCAACATTCTTCTTTAACTCCCCGTCCTTTCTCCTGCCCCAGTCACCCATGTCCTTTCTCCCATCACTGTTGAACCCCAAGCATCACCTCCCACCTCCTCACCATCACAACCCTTTTCTTTCGGGGGTGTCCAGGTGAATGTGCATGTTCCCGACCTTCTTGAGAAACCCACCCCCATTCACACTGATCTCCCCCTTCCCACCTCAAGGATCCGTGTCAGCCGCTACCCCCTCACCAACCTCTCTCACCATCCCTTCTCCGATTCTGTCGGATCCTCACCCTCCCACCCATACTAGCTCACTCTGCCTTCTCTCTCATTTTCATCATTCCTTCCTACCACGCCCACTTCATTTCGCTCCCCAGGAATCAGTCACTGACCCCACAGGCCCCTCCTTTTCACATTCATCTGGACATCTATCCCTTATATCTCCCCCCTCTTAGAACTCCTTACCCCCAATCCCAGACTCCTTCACCCCCTTACTCCTTCCCCAGCCTTATTCCTTCCTCCACCCTTACTCTTTCCCCATTCCTGACTCCTTCTGACACCCTTACTCCTTCCCCCCTCTAGAATCCTTCCTTCCACTGGACTTCTTCTTCCCCCTGGACTCCTTGCCCCTCTGAGACTCCTCCTCCCCCCTCCGAACTCCTTCCCCCTTCTGAACTTATTGCCTTACACCTTCCACCCCGGTTGCCATATTCTCCCCGTTACCCTGTTCCCCCACACTCCCATTCCCCCTCCCGACTTATGCCCCAATGCCTTCAGTCCCCTTCCCACCCTCACACCCCCAACCCTTTTGTTACCCCCTCCTAACTTCACCCCTTGACACCTTTGTTCCCCCTCAACCTCACCCCCCAACACCTTTGTTCCGCCCCCCCCACAACCTCACCAACACCCCTCAGCACCTTCTCCTCCGAGTCGAACCTAGATCTTTCCCTCCTTCCCCCCTCCCAGTATATCTTCCTCTCCAACACCTCGACGATTATCTATAGCAGACCACGGCCAAGACACTGAAGTCCCAAAGCCAACCTTCAATGATGATTTTCCACCTTCCATGAGCTGCTTCATGGCGGAGCCATGTCCATGAGAATCCACCCAGCATGTGATGGATGTTCCTCCACAGTCTGGTTCCTCCAGGGTCCAGGATCGGCCCCCAACCGCGACTTCATGCTGGTTGGCCAACTAATGGCCAGCCAGGATGAAACGCGTGCTGAGAAGCTCAGCACTGCCGGGATGGGGGAGGGAAGAGGGCGAGCGCTGACATCAGCACGGGGGTGGGAGAGCACGCAATAAACACTCCCTGGAGGCAGAGAGCTGCCTCAAGGAGCTGAAGAATTTTAAATACAAAAATAAAGATTTGGAAATTCTGGAACAAATGTCCCCACATACGACTCACTCATATGAACATATGCATAATAAAAATGATGTCAAAACATTAAAACATTTTAAAAATTAACTCAGAAACCTCATCCCACCCATGGATGAGGTTTCCTTAAAAATCCAAAGGCCACCTGGTCGATTCACCTGCCCGCCAACCCAACAAATGAAAACTCTCTCTTAATTAATGAACTAATGGCCTTAATAGGTCTCATAGTTGCCGGCAGGCACGCTGATGGCTCTCCCGTGCGCCCGCTGACCGAAATATCACGCGAGTGCACGATGATGTTGGGACGCTCGCCTGACATCACCACACGCTATTTTACGCCCATGGGACGTAAAACTCTGCCCCAGATCTCCAATACTTGAGCCCAATATATGCATATCAGAAAGAACAGAGGCCACAACAGAGATCCTTCTTAGGTTTGGTTAGTTCATCTAGTATTTCCTTGCTTTCAACCTTAATTATTGTAAGACCTCTCTTGATTTCTGCTAATGTTGTCATTCTCTCTTTATTAGCCTTTTGAGTGGAATCTCCTGTAAATTATTCCGTATCCTTGTCATATCAAATAAAATCTCCTCGGAATATACTTTGTTCATCCCTTTGTGACACTATTGCTATCTTAACTTTCCTTTGTTATTTATGTGGCGATAAAATAGTTCACTATTTCCTTTTATATTCTTTGAAATGTTGGGCAGAATTTAGCTCTTGGCTGGTGGGCGGGCCCCACCGGCTCGACGGCGGGCGGGCAGCTGACCCCCGCCCCCCGAAACTGGGCCCACCGCCATTTTGAGTGGGTGGGCCAATTAAGGCCCACCCAGCGGCATCCCCGACGGGAAGCTTCCTGTGCGGGGGAGGGATTCCCCAACTGTCAAAGTGCGCTCTTTCGTGCACCCTGTTCCCTGAGGCAAAGTCCTGTCTCAGGGAATTTAGTGAAAGGTAAGTAAAGTCAAAAATAGAGACATTTTAAAATTGTTAACATGTCCCCCTCATGTGACAATGGGACATGTTGATAACAAACTCATAAAATTTATTAAATTTTTACAAAACGGTAATGAAACTTCATCCCACCAGTGGATGAAGTTTCATTAATAATCTACAGGCCGCTGGGGCTCTTGGCCTGCCTGCCGGCCTTAAGGTTGGACAGGCAGGGCATTTAACTATCTTAATGAGCCTGTCAATGGCCTTGGACAGCTGATTTCGCTGTCCGCCCACCTTCCTTAAGATTTAAATGGCCCGGGATGACATCGGGGATTCCTCCTGACATCATCCCGCATCAATTTCCCATCGGCGAGCGGGCCCCGCCCCCAAATTGCCAAGGGGAAAATCCTGGCTGTTATTTCATATTTCCCTTTGCCTTCTTTGTTGTCTTTTAATCTATTTCCCAAAATTTACAACCTAAATTTTCGCTCCCAAGTCGGGAGTGCTGAGTCAGAAAAGCTTCCGACTCCGCAGACCTGATTCAGTAGGAAGGGCCCAGGTAGTCTGATTTTAATTCTGGGTGGTGGGGTGGGGGGTGGGGGCAGATGCTAATGGGAGTCAGGCCCGCTGACCCCGGATGCTGTATGGAGCCAGCCACACAGGCTGCCAGGTGCTGTGGCAGATTGTCTGAAAGGCCAGCCTTGTGCACTGGCACTTTGTCCAGCTGTAAATAAAACAGAAAACAAAAAACATCCCTCTAGCCCTCACCATCCATGCCAACCGATGCCATCCCATGCCACCTCATGCCCATCGCCCACCCCCAAGGCCCTTTTTAGATCCTACATCAACTCATGTCAACCCACATGCTCCCACTGACCACCCTTTGCCCTTGCACTCTCCATTTAAAGTCCCCCAGTATCCAACATGGGCAGACCTCAGGACACAAGCTGAGATGAAACAAAATAAAGTTGTGTCTATTGATGACCTCACTATTGAAAAACACACTCTCATTGGTAAAAAAAAACTACATTTAAATTCCTTTAACTATTTAATCCATTATAAAAGCAAGCATTTGTAATTGTAAAGGGGCTTGACCTCTCAAAAAGGACACTTGATCTCTCCAAAAAGTGTACCTGCACCTTTGTAAAAGGTACCAGAAAGGTACCTTACCTCTCAAAAAGACTCTGGTATCACTTGAAGCTGACATTCAAGCTGTGAACTGACAGACACCCCGTTGTGATAATGATAGGTTGTTGAATCAGTCATGCAACACGCATCTCTATAATGATAGTCCTCAAGCTTATGTCAACAGAAAATGAAATAGCAAGCACTGATTTTTTTTTAAACTGCAGACTTATAAAAAAAAATGTAAAGCTCAGGAAATGTCAATGCCTTAACAGCTTGACATTTCCCAGTGTATTCAAATGCCTTGGCAACTTGACAGTTCCAATGAATTTAGCCACTTTTTAAGAACATTCATGTCTAATCTTAACAACACCAAAGGGCAATTAACCTCTTCTAAAGCACACTTGATTTCTCCCAAAGGTGTCCCTGGACCTATCCAAAGGGGTACCTTACCTCTCCAAAAGGGTACCTTACACCTTCAAAAGACTCCAGTAAGTTTAGACCTTCTCTTGAAAAGTTCAAAATAAACAAGTCCTATTTTGGACATTGTGGTAATGAAAATTGGATCTGTTTGAAGGCACCTGCACTTATACATGTGAACCATGGATTTGCAAACTGCAAATCTCCCCCATTTCCCCCTCCCCGGCAAAATTGATGGATGCTGGATTTGGGGACAGATCCTCCGGACTTGGTTCGCTGGTGTCATTTTGGATAACTTCCCCATCGTTGGGAAAATTCAAGTCTTTATATTCCTTATGTCATTCTCTCTTATTGTTTATGTGTTTTTCATAATAATACTAACATTTCAGCATAGATTATACACTGACTGGGGCTTGAATCAATTATCATCTTGCTGAAAGGCAAAAGTATTATCGCTGAGCCAATGCTGATGCCGGGATTTTCTGTGCCCACTGGCATCAGGCATGTTCATTGGCATGGGTGGGCAATATGGTGAGAAGGCCAAAGATCGGTTTCACATTGATGGCGGGCCGCTTTCCCACCATCAAATGTCGGGAACCTCACTCAGTGTAATACAACATCAGCATATTATTATAAGGCTAGCTCGCTATACTCACCACCCCCCCCCCCCACCCCCCCACCCCCCCAATGTGCCGCTGGATCATCCTCCCACATCAGCGGAAAAATACACCAACGTATTGCGCAACAAGCATATATAAGGCGTGCACTGGGTTGGCTGCACTTCGCTCGAGACTTCAAGGTTTGTTTGCCTACCTTGCTTCAGTCATCAACGTCAGGCTTCAGAGACAGCACCGCATCACTTTTAGGGGGCTTATGGTCAGGTCTCTACCTACCAGATCAGCCATATGTGGGTGGCTTTTCAATGGCTGCAGGGCTAGGGCTTGCTTGGGGAAGGGGGAGAACTGGCCTCAGGCAAGGGAAGAGGCTGCAGGGTGAGGGTTGTACTGGGGAAGGAGGGTAACCCAGGGTGTGTGTGTGGGGGTGAGGGTTGAGGAGGCAGTCTCCAGAGAAGAGGAGGGCAGATGGACATGTGAGGGTATGTGTGTGAGAATGGGTGGTGATATCCCTTGAGCTGGCAGTGAGTGAGATGCCAGTGAATGTGTGATGGGCTTGAGTGGGTAAATTTAGAGTGATGAGATGGTCGCCTTACCTGGGGGCACAGATGAGATCATTTATCCTCTATATGCATTGGATGGCCAACCTCTCCTGTGCAGCATTGGCACTGATCACCACTGCCATCACCTACCAAGCTGGAGTGGTAATGTAGCTGCCCCTCCTATGACCAGGTCAGGGGTAGAGGACATCACAGCGGGCTTTCATGGCATCCAAAAGGTGCTCGAGGGCTGCAGTCTTCTTGCCTTTCAGGGCCATGTTTTCTTTGCTGGAGTCCTGGGCTGGAAGCACTGAGCGTGGCTGTACTTTAAATGTGGTGCCTGGTGTGATGAAGTGGCGAGGTGACCGCATGGCAGGCAAATCGGTGCCTGCTCGCCATCGAAATGGTGTGTATCCTGGGAATGTATAATTATGGGGTGGGTTTGGGATGATACGACATGAAAAGTTTTCCATTGCAGTCATTGGGTAAAACATCATTTTACCTGTCCGCTACTACACTTAGTGCAAATCTGGGACTATTCTGCTCATTGCCTGAATTCAACCCCCTCAATTTGGCTTTTGTAGTTTTGGAACCAAAAACTAGTTTAGTGCACAGGATATAAGTAAAGAATGGTATGGGTGATTATTGGAGAGATTTTAAAACCATCTGGACAGCATGTGGTACTAATAAATTAAGTAAATAAGATCTTGAGAAATAGAACCCAAATCACTGGGTGTGATATTGAGCCTACATGCAATATTAATTCACCCTGTCTATAGGACTGTAAGGAATTCCTAGTGAGCCATTTTACAGGAAGACCATCATGATTCTGCAAAAGGTGCAGAACCCGAGCTATAAGAAGCTGGAAAAGTCGTTATAATTTTGGCTGATAACATAAAAAGGGCAATATTAAATTTGGTGCAGATCACACACCTCTGATTTTTTCTTTCAAAATCATTTGGCAGCTGATTCAACATCACCCCATTTATACCACTGGCTGAAGTTAAAATTATCTCTGCTGAGTTGCTTGGTGATGTATTCAAGGTCCTTAATGGTGCTAACAAATTGAACTCACAGCAGCATTTTCATTAGCCCTCAGGTGGTAATGATGGGTTTAAGTTGGACTTCAGAATCGTGAAGTTAACTGGATAGGCCAGTTAGAATTATTTCACATAGAGAATAATGAATGCTTGGGATGGATGCCCAGGAGACTATTAAAGCCAATCTGCTTCTTGTTGTTGAGTTCTTTGCCTGAAGGCAGGTCTGACTCACAGTGCTGTAATCTCCACCACAGGTAGGGCAAGGAAGCAGGTCTCCACTCCAGCTAGAACAGGGATCAAATCCCATGCTGTTGGCACCAGTCTGATCTACACCAGCCATCCAGCTAACTGATCAAATTGCCCCCCCCCCCCCCCATCCCCCCCACCCCACCCCACCCCAAGGAGTCTGAGTCGCTGTGGCAACAAACACTTTTATATGCATCTTGTAGCCTGGAGCTTTCAATAGTGACGGTAGAGGCTCCAATTTCTACCCATCACATGACAGACCAGGAATCTTTCCTGCTCTTACCGTCTGCCAATGGTGTATGTTAGAAGGATTTGCAATTGATAATCAACCTGTTTGGCCATGTTATGAGCACACTGTCCTTGGCAAGTCCTGGAGTGGAACTTGAACCCATTTCTGGCTCAGAGGCAGGGATGCTACCCACTACATCAAAAGATCATTGAGGCTAATAACTTCAGTAATTTAAGGGGAAGTTGGACAAGCAAAAGATGAAAAAAAAATCAGTTGTAGGACCTGGTGAACTTTATATTCTGTTTCTTAATTCTGTGGCTGTCAGATGTACAAAAATGTTCTTTTCAGATCCCGAACCTTCCTGTGAGGATGATGAGAAATGGAATAAAATACTAAAATAAGATATACAAGTGTGAATTTTCTCTCAGCACTTTTGTACCCTGTTAATATCTCATGGGTATTAACAGACCTTGCACTTTTCAACACTTTATAAAACATCAAAAAAAAATTTATTGATGCAATTTTTTTGCAATTTCAGAGTGTTTCAATAATAGTAACATCTAATATCAAGTAAATGATTGATTTTCACCTGTTCCGTAAATTATTCATTGAGAATGGGCAGTGAAATGTTGCTACATCGATTTTTGTACAACCTTATGAAGCAAAAGTCAGTATGGTTTTCGGAGGATACAGGCAATGATCTAAATATATGATCACTAGTCTTGGGAACCGGATATTAGGAACAACAAGTTCATTGCAGTAAATATATCAAATTTGCTTTTGTCACCAAAGAGAGATTTCATGTCTTCTGAAAATATCCTCTGCTTATATTCTGCCAAGGTTGGTGGATATTTTTTAATTAAAGAATTGTTCTGATCTGTGCAGATTGGACATTATTGACAGCAGTGACACTGTTCCAGTGCACAATTGCAGGTTTTTTTTCACATTGAATTGGCAAAGAATCAAGATTACTTTTTCAAACATGTGACCAAACTGAACAATGACAATACTACACTGAGAACCAGAATGGCCAGAACAATAACTGCTATCCCTTGGGAAAATTATCTTAAGATAAAATTGAAAAAAAAAAGCTGCAGGACTCTGTCTTTCATTACTTAATAGGTTACTCTGCTTAGCCAAAACTCATTAGTTTTTGAATTACAAGTTGAATTATTTCTATTTCTTTTCTATTTTCCCCCTCCTCACTCTGCCCTTCCCACTCCCTGCATTCCCCATTAAAACATTGGCTTTGGAACACAACTGCAGCCATTGCTGCTTTCCAGTGCTGACTCTGCCGAGTTTCAAAAGGGATGTATGAGGGCACCCAATGGGGCATGCAACAGGTCCACGTGCTCTGTGTCTACAAAAGTCTTATAATTTCCCCATGCTGTACTCATTTGGCATGCCACTCTTCACCCAAAAACTGGGATCTTGGTCCAGCCTGAAACGTAGGAAATGTTTTTTTTCAAAGTCTCTTACCCTTCCTCCACCCCTGGTTGTCAGTCACCTTGCAAAGGGTAAACAGAGGTTCTTCTTCTTACAAAGTAACCAGGAGATTCCTGTGGGTTTGGGCATTTTCCATTGGATTAATGACAGGAAACTAGTTGACCCCAAAGATATTTGATGGCATTTCCTCCTTACTAGATAATGTGTCCAAAGTCTTAATCTAAGCGGCCATTATTTAGGTCATATCAATCACTTAAATTATCCTACTAAATTTTTTAACTAGACTTCACAACAGACTAAATTAGCAGCATTTCAAGCATCTAAACCTGTCATATTGATGATTTTTAATTACATCCTCACTAATACATGACCTATGTTATATACCACAGGGACCAGGGGTCAAAATAATTTTCATTTTAAAGGCTCTTTTTGAGATTTTCTCAAGGGCTACTTGTTGATTTTCAGGGTCTGCTTTATGGTTTGTAGGAGCTCCTTTTTCATTCTCACTAACTGGGAACTTAGCATATGAAAGATGTTTGCATACTTGCCTCTAACACATCACTACACCTCAAGTAATTCACAGTGTGTGAATGCAATTACACATAAATGCAAATCTTTCTTATGAAATAAAACTGTTCAGAATTAAAGTATCCAATTAACATAGCATCCATTGCAATAAAGCCACGACTATTTTTCACCATACAGTAGCTCCTGAATTCACACAGCATTAAGCAAGGGACTCCACATTCATTTGCAAGGAATTCATAATCTTAGTGTCTTCATGGGCAGAATTTTACATTCGGTGTGTGGGCGTGCACCTAACACACCAGAACGTAAAACGATGCACGATGATGTTGGGCATGCGTCCTGACATCATCGTGAAGTTACCTGATATTTCATTCAGCAGGCGTGCGCTGGAGTCAGCTGCGAGCCGGCCGATAATTTAAAGGCCTATTAAGGCCATTAGCAGGTATTTAACCCGAATTTTATGCTGCCCATCCAGCCTTTTGGTTGGTGGGCAGGCAAAAAGGCCAAGCAGCCTTTACGTTTTTTAGGAAACCTCATCCACGAGAGGGGTGAGGTTTCCTAAAGGTAAAACTTATTAAATAAAACTGTTATTTTCAAAATAAAAACATGTCCCATCTCATGTGACAGTCACATGAAGGGACATGTTTCACTAAAATTTCATGTCTTTATTTATTTTGTTATAAAGCATTTCAATCTCCCTGAGGTAGCTCCGTGCCTCAGGGATATTGAAGCTCTCTTTTGTATGAACGAGCGCTGGACCCGATTCTCCCTCCTCCCCTCCCTCTGCCTGCACAGGTAGCGCTACCGCTCGCAATCCACACGGGGCGGGACTTAATTGGCCCACCTGTGTGAAATCGTGGTGCGAAGACGATCATGGGCAGCGGCCAGATCCATCCACTCGCGCTGAGCCTGCCCAACGAATGGAAAATCCTGGCCCATGTTTTCCTGGCTCCAAGTTAGCTGAGTATTCCTTTGTTGAAATGTTTAAAAGTGTTCTCTCTTCCTTGCAGCCTCTCTCCCACTTCAGCCTCTCTACCCCAACAACCTCTACCACTCTGCAGCCTCTACCCCTGCAGCCTCTCCCCCTGCAGCCTCCCTCCCACTGCAGTCTTTCTTCCCCACCAACCTCTAGCCCTTTGCTGCCTCTCCCCCTGCAACCTCTCCCCGTGTTGCCTCTCTCTCCACCACAACTTCTCTCCCACTGCAGCCTCTCTCTCCAACAATCTTGCACCCCGTCCACCACAGATTCTCCCCCCCACTGCAGATTTTCCCCCCCTCAACCCCTCACTCACCCTGCAGCGTCTCCCCTCCGCCTTCAGCCTCTCCCTCCCCCGTAGCCCCTGTCTCTCCTGTCTCCAACCCCTCACCTTCCTGCAGCTCTCCACTTCTAATCACTTCTGCCACTTACACTTTTCTCTCATTGGTTTCCCCCATGGTTGAGTTTTCCTGGCATTTTTGGGGGCTTTCGAGGGTAAATTTGCTCACCACCCCTGTCTATTCTGAAACCTGACAGGGACCATTTTCATCTAACCTGCCCCATGCAATGGGGCTTTAAACCCATCCCAGTGTGACAACCCATTGAAAATCAGCAGGCTTCAAAACAATCAGCTAATCTGATTCTGTCAGATCCTGTCAGAACTGTTAGTTTAAATTGCCATCTCATTTCTAATACAGTTTTTATATGGCTTGAAATGCAACATTGTAGATGAAATTTTTCATAAGTTGAAGCCAACAAGCATACTACAAAGTCAATTTCCAACACGCATGTCATGCGGTGTGGTGTCATAAATTTGTGTTGCACATGAGGTTAACAGGCACACACAAACACATGGGGCAGGATCTTCCGGTTGGCGAGTGGGGGGTGGGGCCCACTTGCTGAAGCGTAAAATGACATGGGATGACATTGGGTGGAACTCCCGACATCACCCAGGGTCATTTCCATTTTCAGGTCGGAGGGGGTGCAGCCGGATCAGCTGTGCACCTACTGACCTGTCATCGGCTTATTGCGGTCATTGAAAGGATAATTAAGGTCATTAATGGCCCTGCCCGTCCAATCCTAAGGTTGGCTGGCAGGCTGGGAACACTGGTGGGCTTCAGAAAAAGCATCAACTTCATCCATGGGCGGGATGAGGTTTCATTAGGGTTTTTAAATTTTAACCCCATTTTTCAATAAAAGTGATGGACATGTACCAACTCATGTGACAGTGTCACATGAGGGAACATGGCAGGGAAATTTTTTCAACCTCTTTATTTAAAGTTTTAAATTGGAGCCGATCTCCCTGAGGCAGCACTTAGCCTCAGGAAGATCTGTGCGCTCTTATGCGCACATGTGCAAAAGAGCACACTCCCAGCTGAGGG
The DNA here is from genome assembly GCF_017639515.1 of Carcharodon carcharias. Classification (NCBI taxonomy): domain Eukaryota; kingdom Metazoa; phylum Chordata; class Chondrichthyes; order Lamniformes; family Lamnidae; genus Carcharodon; species Carcharodon carcharias. The sequence goes on from NC_054467.1 coordinate 117,046,159, forward strand.
AATGCCCCCCTGCCCCGCTCACACAGGGAGCGCATAGTGCTTCCGAGCAGATGTCATGCTGGGCGGGCCTTAATTGGCCCGGCCCGTAAAATGGCGGGGTGCCCCCAATTGGGGGCGCTGATCAAAGGCGTGCCTGCCTGCGCCTGCTCCCGCACTCGCACCCCACCCACCCCCTCCCCTGAGGGGGGGAGAATTGCTGGGCTCCTTTTGGGCAATGTTGCCACCCACATAAGAGGGTTGAAAGTCTCCCAGCACCTGGAGTTTCCCACTCACTAGTCTCGCAGTCTTACTCTCATTGATTTGAGGAAATGGGATAAACCTGCTACCCTGCACCCAGAAACTAGTTGCTATGGTTTATGGTCTCCTTTGGAGGGTGGGCATCCCTGATGTGCCCCAATCATATTTATATGAGTGAAATTCCTCCTGACCCTGTTAGGTTTGCTAGGGTAGACCACAGTGGCAGGGTATTGCAAAGGACACATCCTAGCACCCTTCACTGGATATCCCTTCATTTACTCTCAGCTTCTATGGAGTGTTAGTAGGAAAAGATTCTCAAATCATCTCAGACTTGTACAAACTGCTCCTGTTCATCAAAAGATTGTGTTATGGCCTGCAGTATGTGTCTAAAAGTTCAATGTGCACTGACTGTGTTAAGTACTCAATTATCACATGCTAAATTTGCAATAAGTATATCAGAATCATTATTTGATGTGGCTGTTATTAGACATAGGCAAACCACAACACATTTGCCATTGATGTCCACAATTACACCAACTACTGTGGGCCTCAAAAAAATAATTCCACGGTATATATTACAGTAAATAATGCAAAAATTGATTAGCCACCCGATTAAGAACATTCGCCCACCCACAAAAGCCACCAGCCAATTGGAGAGCTGGCAGCTCAGCAGTGTGACCAGGAACAATGGCCATTACTGAGGCTGGAGAAGAGGCCGCAATGGATGTGCACGCTCCCAACTATGTAAGTGGAGTCTGGGGGCCAGTCCAAGGAGGCCCCAGCTAGAGGGCAGGGTTTTGGTGAGGACAGACAGCACTATTGCCATGGGTTTGGCCACTCTTTGGGCTAACAAATCCCAACGACAGTGAAGGAATGGTGGTATACTTCCAAGGTAGTGTGTGACTTGGAGGGGAAATTGCAAGTGTTGGTGTTCGCATGCATGTGCTGCGCTTGTTCTTCTAGGTGGTAGAAGTCGCAGGTTTGGAACATTACTTATTACTTATCTAAGGCTTTCCAGGTTTGTTGAAAAGTTATCAACCTGAAACTTTGGGCAGAATCTTAGCAGCCAGGGAGGCAGGTTCAAGTGTGGGTAGCATGGTAAATCCCCGAAAAATTCCAGCAGGTTGGAAAGTCAACATGATCCCACCCACTTCCAAGTTTCACATGCACGTGTTCCACGGTGAGTGGGAAACCTTCATGGAATTGCTACATCAGACACTGAAATATTTAAATAATCAATTAATTATGTGATTATTAACAGTCTTTAACAACCTGGCTTTAACAGCCGACATATGGGGCAGAATCTGCTTGTCGGCGTGTGGGGGCACAGGTCTCACATGCCGACGCATAAAATGACGTGTGGTGACGTTGAGTCTATGTCCCAACATCACCCTCATCGTTCTGATCTTCCATTTGGCTGGTGCGCACTGGAGTTGGCTGCGCGACTGCTGAACTGTCAAAGGCCTGTTAAGGCCATTAATAAACTAATTAAAGCAATTGTCAGGGCTGCCCGTCCAATCTTAAGGTTGACAGGCAGGCGAAGAGCCCAAGTGACCTTTGCATTTCTCATGAAACCTCATCCACGGGCAGGATGTGGTTTCATGAAAGGTTTATGAATTAAATAAAAAATGTTATTAAAATTCATAAACATGTTTCAGCTCATGTGACACTGTCACATGAGGGACATGTCTGAATAATTTTATTTCTTTATTTTTACTATCTTTTGCACTTAACTTAATCTCCCTGAGGCTAGGAGCTGCCTTCGGGAGATTTCTGTGCTCTTTCGAGTGCATGCGTGGAAGAGCGCAGGCCCCGACCCTCCCCCCTATCCCCGCCTGCATAGGTAGCATTGAGTGCTCCTGGTTGTGCATCACGCTGGGCGAGCCTTAATTAGCCCACCCATGTAAAATGGCGGTGTGTAGCTGATCATGGACGGTGACCGGCTCTGCGCCCTCCTGCACCCACTCTGAACTGGTCTGCCTGATGGAGAGAAAATTGTCCCCATAGGCTTCCCAAGCTTTCTGGGACTATAAAGGGTCAACAAGACAAGAGCACAATGGGGAGAATTGAAAAAGTAACACAAAATTAGTTCAGAGAGGAAGGAATAGTAGAATCCAAGGGAATTAAGATCAGTATAGAGTGTAAGTATTGACAATCTAAGATCTAAGATAAACAATTAGAATAGTTACATTGGCTTTGAAACCATAAGCTTATTTTTAAAGTTTTAAGTTTAATTTGTGATTACTTTAGTTAGTAGTTCAATAAACTGAGGTATGGCAGGGTACCTCAGCCCCTTTAGTTGCTCATCCTGTTTCATGTGGGAACTTCATGACCCTTCTTGTGTCCTGAACAACCACATATGCAGCTGAAGGAGATTGAACTCTGTGTCTCAGAGCTTGATTGGTGGCTAGAATCACTTAGGTGTATCAATGAGACAGAAGGCTTCATGGATAGCACATTTCTTGAGCTGGTCACCTCATAACTTAAGGGTGACCAGGCAAAGGGAATGGATGACCGATAGACATTCGAGAAGGACCAGGCTAGTAGTGCAAGAGTCCCCGAGTGCATATTTTTCTTCAAAGAATATTCAGGTCTGAATACTGGTGAGAATGAAGGTTCAGAGTCAAGAACCAGGGCCAAGCTCATGGCATCACAGGTGTCTCAGCTGTACAGGGCAGCAGAAGAGAGATTGGGAAATCAATAGTGATAGTGGGTTCTATGTTAAAGGAACAAATAGGTAATTCAATAGATATGACTACAGAATATTACGCTGCCGCCCTGGTGCCAGGATCAAGGATATCACTGGGCGGCTACAGATTATTCTGAGAGTGGACAGTGAACAGCCAGAGGTCATGGTCCATATCAGTTGCAATGATGTAGGTAGAAAGAGGAATGATGGCCTGTGATCAATTTTTAGGGAGCTAGAAAAGAGACTAACAAGGCCTCAAGCATAATAATCTCTGGATTATTTCCAGTGGCACATGATAGTAAATATAGGCATTCTTGAGGCATTCAAGAGGGCATTAGATGATTATTTGAATGGAAACAATGTGCAGGAGTACAGGGAAAAGGCAGGGCAATGGCACTAGGCCATAAAGCTCATTTGGAGAGCCAGTGCAGACACGTTGGTCTGAATGGCCTCCTTCTGTGCCGGTAAGATTCTGTGATTCTGTGATATAGAAATAGCAGGATACAGCATGTGAATGAATGACTGTAAAGGTGATGCAGGATGAAGGGCTTTAGAATCCTGGGCCACTGGGAGTAGTTTTTGGCAAGATGGGACTTGTACAGGCTGGGCGAGTTGTACCTGAACAGACCTGGGGCCAATGCTAGTGCTTTTGGGGAAAGTTTAGAACTAACTTGTCAAGGGGATGGGAACTGGGTTCTAAGGAGAAACAAGGGGCAGAATTATCTCAGATTTGCACAAAGTGTGGGAGTGGGTGGGAAAAAGAATGTTTTACCTGCCGGCTGCAATGGTGGCTTTTCACGCTGGATCATCCCATTCCTGCATTAATAATGCATTCACGGGAAACATGCTGGATGGGCTTGCACTTCCTGCAATGTCATGACCTCAGCGCTTCCTCGCTCTAGGTGCCACATTTGAGGCGCAGCAGAGTGCATGCCTACTTCATGACTACACGCCAGGACTGCTCCAGGCAGCAGATGGCCCCGAAAGCAAAGAAGACAGCAACCCCCAAATTTAGTAACATCACTGTGGGGCGCCTGCTGGACACAGCGGAAGGCTGCTACAATGTCCCCTATGCCTGCTCTGGCCACAAGAAGTCCACCAGGGTCACTAATCCGACCTGAGGTGGGGGCAGTGGCATTCAATGCCACCAGAGCACAGAGGAGGTCAGCCATCCAGTGCAGGAAGAGGATGAACAGTCTCATCCATTCTGCCAGCATAAGTCACTCTTCTCATCTCTCTCAACCTACACAATCACAAACCCATCACACATCCACAGGGATCTTGCACCTCAAGGGACAACACCACTAACTCTCACACACACCCTCACACCTCCATCAAGCTCATATGGTCTGGAGCTTATCCCGTCCATGGCTCCACTCACCACACAAACATTCCATGCAGTGCCATGTGTGCTGCTCACACTCTCTCCATCTGTTTTCATGCAGGAGAAGCTGGCTCACAAAAGTAGGGAGAGGTCCAGACAGGGGGTGGAGTGGCCCACATTAGGCCTTTCACTCACTTTGAGGAGTGTGCCAATGTGCTGACTGATGGGGACATGGACTGTGCCAACGACGATGGTGAGGTCGGTGGCGACCACCCACATGATGGTCCTGCACCCCGTCATGCCAAGGTGAGTGCTCTCTCTCCTGCTATTGTCTCTGCTGCCATGCACTAAGGCATTTGTGAGGTCCAAGTCTCTGGAGTCAGCCTTCCAACTCATTATGAAGAGTCAGCAGGAGGCGGGGGAGCATCACACAGAGCTGTTGGAAGCCCTCAACAGAGTGGCACGCATGATGAAGTGATGTCCACATGTGCACATATGGAGGTCTCCACGGGAAAGATGGAGGAATCCATGGAGACACCGGTCCAGCTGAGCATGGAGATCTGTGCAGAATTGCACTCCATTGCGGGAACCATGCGTGGGTTCCTGCAGTGGCAATGCAAGAGGGAAACAGGATACCTCGACGTCCTTCCAGGTGCTCCTTCCCCTCAAGGAGTCAGGCCGGGGCCCTCATGCTCCCAAAGGGAGGAAGAGCGGCAACTGGACACCCCTGGGTCATCCACTCAGGAGTCTGAGGCTGTCCTCTCCCTCCAAGTTCTCTTTACCTCTGACCCCTTCAACCTCGCCCTCTGTCACCGCAGAGGGAGCAGCTGGCCCACAGGAGGACAGACAAAGCAAGCCAGCACCCTTAGGACCTCAGCTCTCCAGAAGAGACATTAGCAGTTCAGCTGCACACAGCCAGACCATGAGTGATTCTGGAGGGAGAAGTGTGTGTGTGGCAGGGCCTTTTGGAGATTTGTGCAAGCATTCTCCCACACAAGCAGATCCTTCCCACACCTCACTCATCTCACTCTCCTGAGCATTTTTAATGCTGCCTGCTTTGTTCCCCCCCCATTCAAGCTCACCACCCCTCCCCCACCCCCCACTACACCCACTCTGCCACTAAGAGCTGGACCTTTCTCTCCCTCCCACCCTCGCCGATCACTGTAGCAGCCCATGGCCAAGACCGTGATATTCCCAAACAGACCTGAGACAACAACAGAGACCTCCCACCTTCTGTGAGCTTCTTCGCGGTGGAGTCATGTTCATGAGAATCTACCCAGCATGTGATACCTGTGTTCCTCCAGGGTCTGGTAGCTGTAGGGCTCCAGCATCTTCTGCTCCTTTGACATCCATGATCTGAGCAAGGCCCTAACAATAAGTCCCGACTTCTGTAGGTCACACTTGTCCAAACATGTTCTAGCCTGAAGTGCTTCCCTGCCAGCGTAATAATAAATCTGGCATGGCGGGGGGGGGGCCTTACTCTGCATCCCATTAGCCAATGCAAAGCAGGTTCATGGCGGCCTCCAGCGGGATTGGCATCCTGCCATGGCGGACACCTTTAGGAGATCCCAACCTGTTTGCAGGCTGGCACGAAACCAAATTTTTGGCCTTTCCGCCATAATGTGTCTCCCCCACCCTGCCCACCATGATGCCTGATGCCAACAGGGCCGGAAAATTCCAGCCAAGGTGTACAATGAGTTGTGAGAGATAATAGCATCAGAGTAAAATAGTAAGGTATTTGATGGGATCAGGCCTAGATGGAATCCAGAATGGTCTAAATTAGGATGACAGTGTATGTATGTAAACACACAAAATGTGGTAAATATGCTGCAGGCACAAATAGTCATTTAGGAACATGAAGCTGTGGTGATGGAGACCTGATTCAAAAAAGAGCAGGATTGGGCACTAACCATTCCTAAATACAAATTGTTCAGGAATGATAGGGAAGGTAAGAAAGGAGGTGAGGTGGCAGTGTTGATTACGGAGAATATTACAGTGCTGATGAGAGGATGTCCTGGAGAGGTCAAGGCTGAACCTCTTTGATACCAATAGAGGTACCATTACACTGCTGTGTGTATTCTATGGGCCACAGGGAGGCGCAAAAAATTACAGAATATTTCAAGGACTTTAATTATCCTGATATAGATTAGGATAGTAATAGTGAAAAGGACAGAGAGGGGCAAAGGTTTCTCAGATGTATGCAGGTTAATTTATATATGTTTCCATTATGGTTCCAGCTCAATAAGGATGGAGTCATTGCTGAATCTGGCTATAAGGAATGAGCTGAGTTAATTTGATCAAGTGCCAGTAAGGGAACAGTTTTGAGAACATTGATCATCGTATTATAAAGTTTAGGTTAGTTATGGAAAAGGATAAGGAGCGATATTAGTAAAAATATTTATTTGGAGGAGGGTAAATTGCATTGGGGTGAGAATGGATCTGCCCCAGATTAATTGGAAACAAAATCTGACAGACAAAACTGTAACAGAACTGCCTTTAAAGAGTTTGTGTATAGTCAAGGTACATTCGCACAAGACAGAAGAGATAGCCAATCAAAGCCAAAGCTCCCTGATTGATGAAGGAGATAGGGAGTAAGATGAAGCAGAAAAAGGGTGCATATGCCAGATGTCAGATTGATGATACAAGTGAGAATTAGGCTGAATACACAATGATCAGAGGGGAAGTGAGAAATGAAATAAGAGAGGTAAAGAGACAGTATGAGATTATATTGGCAGCTAATATAAAAGAGAAGCCAAAAGTCTTATCTAGGCATGTACATAGTAAAAGGAGATTAGTAAGAAGAGTCAGGCCAATTAGGGACCAAAAATGGAATCTATGCATGGAGACAGAGAACATGGATGAGGTACTAAATAAATGCTTTGCAAATGTCTTTGTCAAAGAAACATAGCAACATTGAGCTTAGGAGCAGGAGTAGGCCATTTGGCCCTACGAGCCTGCTCCGCCATTCAATAAGATAATGGCTGATCTGAATGTAACCTCAACCTCAACATTCCTGCCTACCCCTGATAACCTTTCATCCCCTTGTTGAAGAATCTAGCTGGTTCTGCCATAAAAATATTCAAAGACTCTGCTTCCTGTGCCTTTTGAGGAAGAAAGTTCCAAAGACTTGCAACGTTCTGAGAGAAAAAATTCTCCTCATTTCTTATCTTAAATGAGCGACCCATTATTGTTAAACAGTGACCCATTGGCCAGGATTTTATGGCTGGCCCTGCCTGACAGGATATTATGGTCCCACTGAACTAAATGGAGATTTAAATGGCTCGCTGCATCCAACAAGGGGAGACATACCATGGCAGGGCTGTAAAATCCTGGCTCTAGTTCTAGATTGTCCTACAAGAGGAAATATCCTCTCCACACCTACCCTGTCAAGGCCCCTCAAGATCTTAAAGATTTCAATTAAGTTGCCTCTTACTCTTCTAAATTCCAATGGATATAAGCCTAACCTGTCCAACCTTTCCTCAGAAGACAACCTGCCCATTTCTGCTCTGTTCTGATGAAGAGTTATATGGACTCAAAGCGTTAACTGTATTCCTCTCCGCAGATGCTGTCAGACCTGCTGAGTTTTTCCAGCTATTTTTGTTTTTGTGCCCATTTCTGCTATTGGTCTAGTAAACCTTCTCTGAACTGCTTCTGATGCACAAATAAGGAGACCAGTATTGTACACAATACTCCAGCTGTGGTCTCACCAATGCCCTGTGCAACTGAAGCATAACCTCTCTACTTGTAATCAATTATCTTCACAATAAACGATAACATTCTATTAGATTTCCTAATTACTTGCTGTACCTGCATACTAACCCTTTGTGATTCATGCACTAGGACACCCAGATCCCTCTGAATCTCAGAACTCTGTAATCTCTCACCATTTAGATAATGAGTTTCTTATTTATTCTTCCTGCCAAAATGAACGATTTCACATTTGCCCACATGATACTCCATTTGCCAGATCTTTACTCACTCACTTAACATATCTATGTCACTTTGTAGACTCCTTACACCCTCTTCACAATTTATTTTCCTACCTATCTTTGTGAGGTCAGCAAATTTAGCAACCATTCCTTCGGTCCCTTCAACTGAATCATTTTATATAAATTGTAAAAAGTTAAATGGTAAAAAAGGTTGGTTGTCAACTTGCAAGTCCTTCCAACAAGCCTCTGGCAGGCAGTAAGAGTGTCTCCTGGTCAACCATGCTGGATGCAGAATGGTAACCTTCAATCTATAACCTCTGGCTTCAGGCTAGTGACCTGTCCTAGGAAAATCAAGTTACAGGAAACAGATGTAAGCATGTGCTTTGTCTCCCTCGTGCTTGCTAGATGTGGGAAGTCATCTAAGTCTAAGTTAGAAAGTCTGTTATACTTAAAATTGATAAGCCACCAGGACAGGGTGGGCTACATCCAAGGATGCTATGGTGTACTGGCAAAAATCTTCCAATCCTCTTTAGATCCAGGGGTGGTTCCAGAGAACTGGAAAATTGCAAATGTTATACTCTTATTCAAAAAGGGTGCAAGGATAAACCCAGCAACTATAGACCAGACAGTTTAAATTTGGTAAAAACAAATTTGGTTTAAATTTGGTGGTGGGAAATTTTTTAGAAATTATTATCTAGGACAAGATTAACAGTCATTTGGACAAGGGTGGATTAATTAAGGAAAACCAGCACAGCTTTGTTAAAAGCAGATGGGCTTAACTGATTTGATTGAGTTCTTTTTTTGATGAACGAACAGAGAGGGTTGATGGGGGTAATATGTTTGATGTGGTGTATATGGGCTTCCAAAAGGCTTTGAAGAAAGTGCCGCATAACTGACTTGCCAGCAAAGTTGAAGCCCATGGAATTAAAGGACCAGTGGCAGCATAGGTATGAAATAAAAACAGAAAAATACTGTTAAAACTCAGTAGGTCTGGTAGCATCTGTGGAGAGAGAAACAGAATTAATGTTTCAAGCTCTTCTTCAGAGCTGGCTTTTACAAATTCAGATTTCCAGCATCCACAGTATTTTGTTTTTATTTTAGCATGGATATGAAGTTGGCTGAGTGACAAGAAATAGAGTAGTGGTGAACAGTTGTTTTTCATACTGGAGGAAGGTTTACGTCAGGGTTCCCCAGGGGTTGGTGTTAGGACTATTGCTTTTCTTAATGAATACTAATGACCTAGACTTGGGTGTAGAGTGCACAATTTAAGAATTTCCAGCTCTGAGCACCACACTTTAGGAAAACCACCACCGATGCACAGTAGCAACAGTGTGTATCATCTATAAGGTGCACTGCACAAGATCCATGACCACTGCCATCTAGGTGGACAAGGGCAGCAGGTACATGAGAACACCACCACCTGGAAGGTCTCCTCAAAGTCACTCACCATCCTGACTTGGTTGTTCTTTCACTGTCGCTGAATCAAAATCCTGGAACTCCACCCCCAACAGCACTGTGGGTGCACCTCCACCACACTGACTGCAGTGGTTCAAGAAGGCAGCTCACCACCACCTTCTCAAGGGCAACTAGGGATGGATAATAAATGCTGGCCCAGCCAGTGAAGCCCACATCCCGTGAATAAATAAAATTTTTAGAGAGGGTGCAGAAAGGAGTTGTGAGAATGGTTTCGGGGATGAGGAAGTTCAGTCTCATGGATAAATTGGAGAAGCTGGGATGGTTCTTCTCTGAGAAGGGAAGGTTGAGAGGGGGTTTGATAGAAATATTCAAAAGCATGAGGGTCTGGACAGATTGGATAGACCCATTTTTGAAAGCTCTCGAAAGGACAAGCACCTTAAGCGAAAACATTTGGAAGACTACGAGGAAAAAGTGATGTGTGGACTATGTGAATTGCTTTTGCAAAGAGTCAACATGGACACACAGACCAAATGACCTCCTGCTGTGCTGCAACCATTGTACAATTCTATAATTTTAGAAAGAAAGATGGGAAATTTGGAGCTTGTAGGATTAGGAGAAGGTGAATCTTTAATGATGTAAAAAGTGATATATACTGCTGAACAGCTTGGCTGACCCTGAAAGTTTAACATTATAAATGTGGAGTGTCATCCCGCAGAAGAAATTAATATTGCAGATTTTTTTTTTATTATAGCAGCCTAGAGTTGGCAATGTGCATCAAGTCAAGTTGATGCTCATAGCCCATCACAATGCTTATGCTGATAACTTGGATTTTTCTGCATATTCATGCTTTTTAACCATTGTACGAAAACTGGAATCGTATGGAAAAAATCTATGATCACGCCAATGAATTTGGAATGGTGAGATTTATGCAAATACAAGGTAACAGCTGGGAAAAACCTATTGATAATTGAAGCATAAATAGGATTTTTAATTGCGGAAGGGAGTGGGGAAATGTGACAATGTAAATTAATTTGTTCCAAAGGTCATTTTGCAGATAAATGACCTGCATTTATGTGGCACTTCCTGTAATTATTCATTTGAAGATGTTTAACCAAGACTGGATTAATGAAGAATGCACCCTTAAAGGGATGGAGGGATTTGCTTCCAAACTCCCTTTGCTTTGACCTTACTGTGATGCTGATGATTGTGCTGGTCAATACTGAATCATTGGAGACCTTTAAAATCAGTTTTTATTGACTTTTACTGATGAATCTTTTTTTTTATTTTTAGGTCATGTTTCAGTAAAAATGAATTTCCTCTGAAATCTGAGGCACAATAAAATGGTGCCTATGAATTATGTAAATGCTTGTCACTTATCTTAATCGTACTTTGTTAGCTTCTTGCTTCTTTTCTTGAAGTTTTAGCATTATTGAAAATAATAGCATCTTTTTACTGATTTACTTTTTCGAATTTGCCACTAACTTTCGAGGTCCCATTTCCCCCCCTCCCCCGAATTTCCCACTTTTTTTGATGTTAAAAATACAAAACTGCAAAGCACCAAAAAAATGAGGTTTTTGAATGATGAATAAAAACTGACTTTTAAGGGCACTCCCAATTACTAAACTTCATGACCTTCAGCTCTAATCAGGATTGTCTTAATCCACCAGCCCTTGCTGATGAGTAAACTAACCTGTGCCCTCTCTCTTTCTTGATGATAATTCAATGTAACAATGATTGACTTGCCATTTGTTCAGATATCACTTTCAAATTATGAAATTATCATGGTAGTGCTTCTCTTCTTTGCATATCATCTTTAGGTGCTGCATCTCTCCCTGACTGTAGCTTGAAAATTAAACCATTCTGCAAATCTCAAACAAGACTCACATAAGTGGATCTGATTGTACATGCAGGATTTACTGCTTAATCCTCATACTGCTGCAGGCAGGGTATTGGAGCTGATTAATATAAAAATAAAGTATAATTAAAATAATTGTCAGACATTAATTTCTGCTACTGTATGTATTTGGCATACTGTGCTAGTTTTAAAATATCTTAGGCAGGTACTTATGGACCATAATGGTCAGAATTGAAATCATGCATCGCTTGCTCGTAACTACAGTTTATTTAGACAACAGGATCTACGCAAGCAGACTCAAATCACAGTATGAGCTCAGTGAAAATGTAAATGAATACCCAGGAACCAGAAGCTTAGTTCTACGTGCTAATCAAATTATCCATGGTCAGGGCATTAATAGATGATGGATAAATACCTGCTAGTCAAGTGATTGTAAGTATAAAATGCTTCATTGTATCTTCGAAGCCGATTGACTGACAGCTCTATTCAGATGTCTTTGGACTGGAGTATATAGCAATCCGTTCCTAATAAGGGTAATTTGCCAACTCAGCACTCAGTGGTGGGAGCAGTGTTTACAAGCACCATGGATCAGAGAAAAGGGTACAAACTGTAGCTCCAATTCTCCCACCCATGTTCCCTGTGACAGCAGATCCCAGCCGGAAACATGGACTTTTCCCAATATCTTTTGTTCAATTCAGTTTCTAATATTGACACACGGGTACATTTTTAATGAATCCTCACTGCAGACAAAGAGATATTCAGGAAATTGCAGATGTGCTCCTCATGGTTTTCCATCCAGCAAACATTGGTCTTTAGGATTCTCCACCGATACTGGGAATCACAGCACCCAATTGCAGCATCATACTATTAAATGTTAGTGAACTACTGGTCTGAACTTTCGTTCCCGGATCTCAATCCTGCTGATGTCTTGAATTATCAGTCAGAAACCCAGAGGAGGTCGAGGCAGGAGCCTGGAGGAGATTTATGAGGAAACTGTTAACAAAGAGGCTACCTCTGGGTGCTTCATCCAATCAAAGATGGTGGGTGGGTTCCTCGGCTGAGAGGGCCAATGGGAATGCCCGAGACTCCAGAGAATCCAGGCAGGATGTGAAGAATGCACTTTATTTGATCTAATTGGCTACCTGCTACTGGTGGGTGGGTAGCTGTCAATCCCCAGAAACATCTCCCTGAAAATAGGCAGGAGGTGGGAACATGCCGGCAGACTGGCATACCAGCCTGTAATGAGAAACCAGGGGTGGAAACTCTGGTACTGTCATCCCTCTGTCAAAATGCAGTGGGGTGGAACTTCAGACAGTGGCTTTGCCTCTCCCACCTGGTGAAGGTGTTATCTAAACAAATCCTGGTGAAGGTGGTATCTAAGCATTAGGAAACTGCTGTTCATGTCAGCAATACTTGGAACCAGAGTTGGCAACCCAAGATCTCTCTGTGGATTGAAATCTTTCCAGAATGGCTCTTTCATTGTCAATTTGCCAGGGGAATGGACAGATCCAATCTGATTGCTGTTTTATTTTTCCTAGTGGGGCCATGTGTCAATCTGGCTGGCCTTTATTTCTGCTTTCTGTACACATACGTACTTCTGGCTGCATTGCCATTGATCCAACAACTTCCATGAAGAGCCTGGGAACCCCCTTCCACCTCTCTATCACCCCCCGTCCCCCACTTCACCAAAGGACATGTCTCCAAAATGTGCGGCACTACATTGAAAAAGAGCCCTGGACAATATTTATTCCTCAACCACAATCACTAAAATGGATTACATTGTCAATATCTCAATGTTGCTTGCTGCGTACAAATTGGCTGCATTTCTTATGTTGAAGAGTGACTACACTTCAAATAATACTTAATTGCTGCACAGTGCTTAGGGAAGGTGCTGAGGTTATGAAAGGTTCTGGATAAATGCAAGTACTTCTTTGTAGTATGATATGCTGAGGTTAAAGGGTAATTGCTTGTTTGGAAGAATCCTAAAAACAACTGAGAATTACCAAGAAGTTAAACATTAGTGTCAAACAAAATAAAAGTCAAAGTTGTCACTTCAATAGCATGGATTCCCAGTTTTACTCACCACCTGTGTCCATTGTTGCAGCTGGGCAAATGTAGAATTGTAGGATAGTACAACATAAGCGGAAGTCATCTAGCACATTGGGTCTGCACCAGCTCTTTAAAATAACAATCAGTTAGTTCCACTGCCCTGTACTTTTCCCATATCCCTGTATTTTGCTCTCTCCTTTAAGTGTTTACCCAATTCACATTTGAAGACTGCTGTTGAACCTAGAGCCAGGATTTTACATTGGTCGGGCAGGCTCGGTGGCAGCGGGTGTGGGAGGTCGGGAACCTGACCGCCGCACGATTGGCTCCACACCGCCATTTTACGTGGGCAGGCCAATTAAGTCCCACCCAGCGTAATACGTGACTCCGGCATCAGCAAGAAGGGGCGGGCGGGGGTGGGAGCTCAATGTCTGCCGGGTCCAATAGCGACCCAGCGGTTGATTCATAAGCGGCCAAGGCAGCCATGTGAAGGCTGCCAGTGACTCAGAGGGCCACAGTCATGCATAACATCAGTGGTGAACAGAAGGGCAGGTCGGCAGGGCAGTCGGTCCTGCAGTTTTCCGACGAGTGTCTCACTGCCCTCCTGGAGGAGGTGGCAGCACGCCGGGATACACTTGTCCCCAAGGCCGGGAGGAGGAGGCCCCACCACCTCACCAAAAATGTCTGAGAGGAGGTGGTATCCAGGGTGAGCTCCCATGATGTGGTGATGCGCACATGGGTGCAGTGCCGTAAGCAGTTCAATGACCTCCTGCGATCGGGAAGGGTGAGTCCTGTGTTGGCATGAATCACTTGGCACAGCAGTTAGGAGCATCCTCCCCCACCCCAACTCCCATTCCCGGACCTCAGAGGCCTTAGAGTGTAAGTGGCAAATGTCAATGAGGCAGCATCTGGATAAGGGGTTGAACCCTGGCTGCTTGGAATGAGTGTTTTGTGGCTCAAGGGTCTCAAATCAGCTGAGACCTGCAAGGTTTTTCTCAGTTGGGGTTGGCCAGGCTGCAATGGCAGTGCAGGTACAGGGTGGACTAATCAATGCTCCTCTGTCCTTTCAGGAGAAGACAGTCCACAATAATGCTGAGAGGCTGCGGACTGGCGGAGGGCAGACCCACCTTCTCATCATCACCAGATACGAGCAGGAGGCACCTGAGCCGGAGAGGTGCCATGCGCCAAGTCAACCGGCCTTGGTGAGGTTGGGGTGCTACAGGGAGGTCAGAATGTCTGTCATTGCAACCATTCCACTGTTGTCTCTATATTGATGTGAGCCTTGAACATGGAATCCCCATTGATAATGGAAAGACAAGGGCTCCCTGATCTGGGTACCAGGCATGAACAGTAACAGTGTAATGGCTTCAACTAATGACATGTCCTTGTTCTTGCTTTCAGGCTCACCAGAAGCCTGTCAGGGTCAAGAGCCTGAGGACACAGAAGATATAAACGCACCAGCGTCACACCCTCTCAGCCAGGCAGGCACCAGCACCTCGGTGGGAATTAGATCAGCGGAAAGTATCTCAGTGCACAGCGGTGAGGACACTTCACACTTACTTAAGGTGCAGGCTGAGGCAGAGAATGCCCAGGGCGCCGTCAGTCGGAGAACTGCTGGGGACCAGGAACATGCTCAGTTGGGGGCTGATGATGTGCCTCTGGAGTTACCCCTGAGGCAGCAGATGCTGGAAGTCTAGTAGGGTGTGCGGGAGGATCTGGCGGAGATACATGAGGCTATGGGTGCCATGGTCTCTATGTTGGAGGAGACCATGTGGAGCACGAACAATGCAATGACCGTCATGGCCAAGCACACTGCCTCCTCCATGAAGAGAGTGGTGACTCTCATGGAGGCGCTCCTCCAGGAGCTGAATCAGGGGATGCGCTCGGACCTGCAAGCCCTCACACTGGCAATGAGCTCAGCTTATCATTATCAGTGTGGGAGATGGATTGGGGACTCAGTATCCCAGCTAGGTGCCCAGCCATCAACGGTGAGCAGGGAAGTTCAAAGCGACCTCACGTTGGTGCATGAGCTGCTTGTCGTCTCTGCCAGCTCCTCTCAGGGCGCTCCGGATGAGGGCTGCAGCTCCTCCACCCCTCTGCCTCTGTGGCATCCGATGAGACTGCGGTGACAGGGGAGATGCCAGTCGTGCCACTGGCCGCTCCCTCCCAGGTGGGGCCAGCTCAGGCTCCACTGGCCAAGGTTAGCAAGGCCAACAGGACAGCAGAGAATGAACAGGCTGTCTCGGATACCAGTGCCAGCAAGGGGGGAGCACCTAGATGTAGCACCCTCAAATGTAAACATAAAGCACCTTAAGCATAACATAGGCTTATCACTGGTGATACTTTTTCGCCCACTTTTCAGTTAGTTATAAGTAGATGTGATGGAGAACATTTTTCCATTTAATTTGTTTTATGTATGCCAGGCACCACAGCATTAAATGTGTTTGTATTCAGCAAGCCTCCGGGTGCTTCATTAGTTCTGCAGGTGCAGTGTAACCCATGATGTTATGAGTGACTTAGTTGTCATTGAACTTAATTGAAATGGCACATAGTGCATGTTGTTCACCAGGCAAATGTTCCTGTCAGGTATCGAGTCTGCAGCCCTGGCATGTGGTGGTGGTCCTTATTTGGTAGGCCAGCTGAAGGAGCGTTGAATCAAAGCATCCTGGGTGTTGCTGTCTCCCTGGAGGTTGCCCAGGTCAGCGTCTATCCTCTTAGCGTTCTGAATGTGCTCGTCCTCGGACTCACTACTGGACTCAGCGTCTGCAGCTAGAGCAGCTGTGTCAACATCTTCTTCCTCCACTGCATCCCCCCTTTCCAGCACCAGATTGTGGAGAGTGCAACATGCAACCACTATCAGCGACAGACAATCAGGCGGTACTGGAGTGCGCCCCCTGAATGGTCCTGGCATCGGAAGCGTATTTTGAGAAGGTCGATGGTTCTCTCCACCACAGTTCTTGTGGAGGCATGGCTCCTATTGTACCGCTGCTCAGCTTCTGTTCTTGGATGGCGGAGAGGCGTCATGAGCCACCTTCGGAGGGGATAGTCCTTGTCACCCAGCAGCCATCCATCAAGCTGGCTGGAGCACTGAAGAGCCCCAGAACCTGGGAGTCTCTGAGGATGTAGGCATCGTAGGAGCTGCCTGTGTACCTTGCATAGACTTGTAGAATCAGCATCCTGTGATCACACACTATCTGCACGTTCATGGAGTGGAAGCCCTTCCTTTGATGAAGTCACCGGGCTCACCCACTGGCGTCTTGATAGCCACATGTGTGCAGTCTATAGCACCCTGGACATGGGGGAACTCAGCAATCGCCGCCAAGCCTCTGGCTCACTCTGCCAGGCTGGCCTCGTCCATGTGGTGGTGAATGAAGGTCAATGCATGCCTGAGCAGAGCGTCTGTCACCAGCTTGACACAAGTGAGAACAGCTGAATAGGAGACTCCACAAAGATCACCCACCGACCCCTAGAAAGATCCGGCGGCATAGAAGTTGAGGGCCACTGTTACCTTCAGCGCCATTGGCATGGGGTGTCCACCCACACAGTTGGAGCTGATCTCAGGGCCGACCCTCTGACTGATGGAGGTCACGGTCTCCCTTGCCACATTGAGGTAGTTACATCACTGCCTGTAAACACTGCCAGCAGGTTAGTGGCATCTTCTGCGGCCCATTCCGCCTTGGGCTACCTGCTGGCCCTGCACCCCATGTGCCTGCACCTCTTCTCCCACTGGTCACTCCACTGGAGGCTAAAAAGGGACACCTGGCCTCCTCCCCCTTCTGGCCCTCTGTTCCTCCTCAGGGGAGGTGCCTCCATTGGAGAGCACAATCCCCATTCCCAGGCTAAGGGAAGGCTATCTGATACCTGGAAGGCCCCAAGTGTTATGACTTCTCCAGAGTCCTAACTGAAGCCTGTTACTTACTGTGAAAGCAGCTCTGAAGTGTAATGAAGTTGTCCTGTTGACACAAGCAAGCAGCAGTAAGCTATAATCTGAAGTTCTAACAATGCGCATTAGGGAACCCACTCACCCCTCTTATCCTGCCCGTGGATGAGGTCTTTGAAAATGTGGCCTACCCGTCTGTCCTGTTGTCCCTGTGCAACATCCTAAAAATCGCATGGGCTGTGCAAAATGGAAATCAATTTCTGCCTCAAGGGCCTTAACTGGCCCATTAATTATGGCAGGCGTGTCTCCATCGTCATAGCGCCCATCTACCAGAATATCACAGCGGTGTGCGGTGGCATGCCCGACATTAGCACACCTTCCCCACATGCCGAATGTAAAATTCTGCCCTATTTCTATCATCCTATCAATCAGTTCATTTCGGTTGGTCGCAACAAAGAGTTTTAAAAAATTCTTTCCCTTGTTCCAGTTCAAATGTATTTACTTTTTAAGAGAGAATCAATCAAACCAGGTTTTCTTGACAAGCATACACACGCACACACGCACAAACACACACACACACACTCAAACATGCACACACGCACACAGACACACACACACGCGCACACACACATGCACACACACACACTCACACACGCACACATGCACACAGACACACACACACACGCAAACACACACACACGCAAACACACACATACGCACACACGCACACAGACACACACACACACGTGCACACACACACGCAAACACATATGCAAACACACACACACACACACACACGCAAACACACACACACACACACACACACACACACGTACACATACACACATGCACACACACACACATGGATATGCGCACACACACACATACATACACACACACACGCACACACACACGCTAGCACACATGCAAACACGCACACACACACAAACACACACACACGCAAACACTCACACATACACACATGCAAACACACACACGCAATCACACGAAACACATGCACACACACGCAAACACACACACACGCAAACACACACATACGCACACACGCACACAGACACACACACACACACGCACACACACACGCAAACACATATGCAAACACACACACACACACACACACACACGCAAACACACACACACACACACACACGTACACATACACACATGCACACACACACACATGGATACGCGCACACACACACATACATACACACTCACACACGCACACACACACGCTAGCGCACATGCAAACACGCACACACACAAACACACACACACGCAAACACTCACACATACACACATGCAAACACACACACACGCAATCACACGAAACACATGCACACACACGCACATACACACACACACACAAACACGCACACACACACATACACATGCACACACACATGCAAACACACACACTCAAACACACACACACGCAAACACACACATACACACATGCAAACACACACACGCACACACACACGCAAACACACACACACAAACACATGAAACACACGCACACACACTCACACGCAAACACTCACACATGCAAATACACACACACGCCAACACGCGCACACACAAGCAAAAACACACACACATGCACAAACGCTCACACACACATGCAAACACACACACATGCACACACACACATGCACACACACACACACGCACACACGTGCACTCACACACACGCACACACACGCAAACATGCACACACAAATGCAAACATACACTCAAACACACACACACGTGACACAGAGGGTGTCACGCATCGCCATTGTCTGCTGCACCCTTTACAATCTGGCAATGCAACAGGGAGAAGAAGATGGAGGAGCTGGGGCTTGTTTGGAGGTCCTGGATCGTGGACCCCATCAGCTGTTTGGCAGATTAGCCTGCAAAAGCAAGGAGAGATAACTAGTGCATGGCAGTGGCCTGTGAAAGAGGACACATCACTCACAGTATGGTTGTCTGATGGATGTTGCACTGCTGGACCTTCACTTGGTAGAGCAGCATCAATCTCACTGTCAACACAGGACTGGTCCAGATTGCCGCTGGCCAACTGGATGGCTCTGTTTTTAAAGTCCATGAGGGCCTTGATTTTGGGCATTTCGCCACCGGTCAGTGACCTCTCCCTCTTGTTGTGTGCCAGCTTGTCCTGCATGAATAGAGATGGAGAGAGTGGAAGCAGGATGCTTGTCAGACCAGATGATAAGTATGCCTGGCATGTGTGGGTGGTGCCTGGGCCCCTGGATGGGATGAGGACAATGACAGTGAGTGTGAGAGAGTGAATGGTGGTGCCCCTTGAACTGGCAGTGAGTGAGATCCCTGTGGATGTGTGATGGGTTTGTGAGTGTGTGAGTTGAGAGTGATGAGAAGAGTGACTTACCCTGGCGGAAAAGAGATCATTCAACCTCTTGCCACACTGGGTGGCTGTCCTTTTTTGAGGGGCGTTGGCACTGACCGCCGCAGCCACTGTCTCCCAAGCCGGGTTAGTGCTTGCTGCCCATCCTGCAGCCAGAGCAGGGATACATGGCATCCAAAAGGTGCTTGAGGGATGCATCGCTGAACCTGGGGGCTGCTGTCTTCTTCAATTTCAGGGCCACGTCTTCGGTGCAGCAGTTGTGATCTGGAAGAACTAAGATGTGTGCTTGCGGCTGGATTTTAATTATGGTTCCCAGCATGATGCAGCAGCGGGGTGATGGCGGGATGAACGAAAGCCCGCCCACCATGGAAACAGAATGTTTCTTAGGAGTACATAAATCATGTGACAGGTTTGTGAAAACCCGCTAGCACAGCCGATGGGTGAAACATCCTTTGCCTGCCCGCTACTGCATTTAGTGCAAATCTGGGACAATTCCGCCCTATGTCTTTTTAACTTTTTACGTTACCTTCTCTTACTCCCTTTGTTACACTTACAGATTCTACCCAACTCCACTCCTACTCTTCCCCTCCCCAAGTCACAGTCCTGGGGGATTCAATCTCCCCAGTATTTGCAGCCCTTCGGAAAGACCTCTTTGAGACATGAAAGCTTTTTTATGTGTCTGGTACATCATCATCTGCAGAATAGGACAACACTTCATCAGCATTTCTGTGAGCATTACTTTGAAACAGAGTGTAGATTGCTGGATGGCTGAACTGCAAGGACAACATAGACTTTTCAACAAATAAAAAGACCAATCCAAGGGAGAAGACTGAAGAGAATTGAGTTTTGGACCCTCTGGAATTAGAGAGAATAACTCAGGAAACTCTGAGGAACATGTTGCTCCCTTGAAGGACAGTGAGAAGAAACTTCAGGAGGACAATGATCTTCAACTCCAGTTAAAACTGTCACAGTCATATCATCCACTGCTGTGTCAAAGAGTGAGAGGGCAGTGAAGATCTGATATTTCAATTAACTTAGACAACAAAGGAAAAAATGACCAACTTCCTGTAAGACAGTTAGGAAAAGAAGCGATGATTTCCCAAGAGGTCCATTTACTTTCTGTAGGCAATGGTAAGAGAGCCATACTTTTCTCTAATCAAGGTTGCTCCACCATGAGTATTGGAAGGAGTTGCTGAGGATATGGAGACAAGACAGCGTCAACTTCTGTAATAGATGAATTTTCTGTAGACAGTTAACTCAGGGACAAGATTTCCCCGCAGCTTCTGTGCTGACACCCAGCTCTAGAGGGAAGAAGACTTTCAACTGGGATTGAAGTATGGGTGGCATTTGACTTTCACCCTTGGAAGGTACCAGCTCTTTTGTAGAGTGATCCTCCACAGACTATGACACGGACTCAGGCAAAGCGTTCTCTCTGGAAGATTCTGCATGGACAATAGGAAATAAACTGGGCAATCCATTGATAGATTCAGTGTAACTAAAATCTGAATACTACCCGGCCATTAAAAACACAGTTGACTCCTCCAAAAAGATAACAGAGACTTCCCATCCATGAATAGGAAAAGCAAATCTCTCTCTATAACCTCAATCTCAGTACTGCAAGCACTTCTTCCTCATCATTCTCTAGGAAGAATCAATTAGGTCCCCTTCATGGGGGTAGTTAGCCTCTGCTGCAGGATCTTTTGTATCTGCCACCTCTGGCCTTTCTCATGAAGAACTGAGAGATTTGCAACTTCCATATCTGTCCTGGGTCCAGTGAAAAGTGTTCCTGTGAAAGAGAAAAACTTTCTGCTGAGTATATAAGCTTCCTCAGCTGCTAAAGGCTGAATTTCCATTGCTTCTAAATAAAAGGTTGAAGATTGTTGCATGAAAGACAGTGAGTCGTTCAAATGAAGAGCATCAACAGTTTTTTCTAAGATTCCTAGAAGATTGCCATCATCGCCACTCAATAAGGATGTATGTTGATTGTAAAGAACATAAAGAGAATCAATGCTCTATTGCCGCTTGTAGCTAAGAGGAGCAATAATCCTGCCCTTTGATTGGAAGAGATATGCCGCCTGGAACTTGTAACTTGATGTTTGACGAATGAAGGGTCATTGGTTAAAACTCATCAAGTTCATCTGCTTATATGTTAACAGCCACTCCTGTATCCATTTTAAAAGTAGTGTGGAAGCCTTGTACTTGGATTGTAGCTCACCGATAGCCTGGATTAAGATTATCTACTTCCCTTAGAGACCCTGTAATTTCATCTTTTCTTGACTTTCTGTTTCTTGGAAGGAATGTGATTCATGAATATCTTCTGGCCTTTGATTTCGATGAAAATTGTTGGATTGGCAGAAATGCTTGATAGGTCCAGTTTTGCCACACTGGAAGCATTTCATGCCCCCGGCAGTGCAGTTTGGTGTCTACACTGGGTTTTCGCAGCACAATGCAAGCATCTCAAAATGGCCACCAACATGGGCTAGGATTTTCGAGTCGTCAGGCGTGCATGGTGGGTGGGCCCCAACCGTGAGTTCACACTGGCTGGCCAGCATGAAAAGCACGTTGAGAAGCTCAGCGTTGCCGGGGTGGGTGTGGGAGGAGGGCGAGCACTGAAGTCAGCACCGGTGTGGGGGAGTATGCAATGAAAGCGTCCTAAAGACAGAGAGTTGTCTCAGGGAGCTGAAGCATTTTTAAACCAATGAGTCAAGTTTTATAAATTCCGGAAAAAATGTCCACACAGCGGACTCACTCACTTTAACATGTATATTTGAAAACTTCTGCCCAAAGGTTTTTATTTTTTTTAAATTTAATTACGGAAACTTCATCCCAAAAACCCAGAGGCCGCCTGGCTGATACGCCCGCCCGCCAACATTAATTAATTAATGGCCTTAATAGGCATCTTAATTGTCAGTGGGCGCTCTGCCGATCCTCTCCCGTGCCCGACGGCCGAAATATCGTGCAAGTGTGCATTGATGCTGGGACGCTCGCCTGATGTCATTGCGTGCTATTTCATGTTTAGACATATCGGGCGTGTGCTTGCATGCCGAGAGGAAAATCCTGCTCATGGAGTTTCCTGCTGTTTTGCCTGGTATGGTGGCTTTCTTGTGGGTGGGGCCACTGCCTGTGGGTCTACCCAATTGACAGAGTCATGTGATGTCTCGGAGTCACCACAAATTCTCTAAGCTTGGCTTGCCTCGCGCACTGGACTACTTGACCCAAAGTAAAATCATCTTTGATTTGCAGAAAGTTGGAGAGCTTTTCATCCCGGACACCCACAACTATGCGATCACAGGTTAGCTTGCCCTTCAGCGCCCCATATCTACAAGATGTAGCTAAGTGATATAGGTCAGTTAGAAATAATTCAATCGGATCCCTAGATCATTGCGACTGCTGGTTAAAATGGTCTAGTTCAATTAGTAAACCTTGTTTCAGGCTAAAGAAAGTGACAAAGGCTTTAATAATGGAATCAAAGTCTGCAGAGGATTCCTGCACACCCAGCTTAGGAGGAAGTCTTCTGCTACTGGACCCACTGCAGAAAGAAAGGAACTAACTTGAAGCTTTGACTACTTTTCGTGAAGAGCTGATGCTGCTCAGTATTGGAGAAGATCCCTAACTCCCATTACTGGCCTCTCTGCGGGTCCTTGAGTCACTCATATGGACGAGGCAATGGCAGGGACAGGTCACCAGATACGGCCATTGTCACCTTTCTCCAGTGAGCTTTCTTCTTCCACGGAAATATTTCGAGCTGCTTTCAAATATTTCTTCACTCTGTGGTTCCTTTGATAACACAGATGTGTTTTTGTAACATTGATGTCTCTGCGGCTGCCACCATGTTCTTAGATGTGTCCTTCTACCTTGGACTCTAGGCGTGGGACTTTGTTCTTAGACAGACTGTAGACATACTCTGGTATCTGCTTAACACTTATTTATTTGTGCTACATCTAAACAGGTTACAGAGTAGGCACGTTGCTCCTAGGCATGGTCCCAACCTCTCTCTCAGGAGTCTAACATGGTACTGACTGATGTCAGTAATACATTGTTACCTACATCATACATTAGAAGGTGCCATCTGTTAACCCTTTATAATATTTGCTGCTATTTCAAAATAGTTATCTTCATGGCTGACCCTTGTGGCTCAGCATCTGTGTTCAGCTGAGCAAAGCTTGGAGGGTTCTTTTCCCTTCCTCAGGGATTTTTCAATGATGTGCCCATCTCTGACACCTGCTTCTGTTCACTTGTAATATGTGGCTCACCACATGTCAATTTAGCTACCCTCCCTTCCAAGGTGTGCATATTTGAGCTGGTGGGGGCACATATGCATCTTCTGATGGTGGTGCCTCTGAGGAGTCCTCAGCCTGCTCTAGCACCAGCTCCTGCTTAATAATTGATGGACCTGTGAGGGATGTAAAGCATGAATTAGATCTGAGATGGTAAAGAGTTCAAAGTCATCATTGGACAGATGACCATATTTCAGTTAGTGGTGACACCAATTCAACCTGAGTGAATGTTGTATACCATATGACAGTGTGATATTTCAGTTAATCACCAGGTATCTGGGAGTTCTCATATCTCCATCCCAATGACCATGCACTCTGCCACCCTGTCAATCTCCCAAGGCCTCCTTCTCCACAGTGGTCAGAGTGACAAGTGCTGAAGGGCCATCCACTAGTCCTCTATCTGTCCCTGGAGTTCAGTGCTCTTTTCTGCAAGGAGAAAAAGTGGAGAGTTATGAATGTGAGAAGTGGAATGGATTGAGATGAGATTATGACAACATTTGTGAAGGATGACTGTGTAAGATAGGGATGAGGTGGCAATAAGATGAAGCTGAGTGTCAGTGTTGGCTGCTCACTTGGAGATGTGGCAAGATGCCATGAGTGAGAGAGGAATGAATGGAACTGCAAGGTGCTTTGGTCTGAAGAGTGCTGTGCAGGAGAATTCTGAGGAAGTCAGAGTGTGGAGTTGGCACCTTATGTGGGATGCCACCTAGCTTTCCTGCCCTGGTGATTGAATCAGTTAATCTGTTTCCACACTGTATCCATGTGCAAGGTACCACACTCCAGCTGCTGAGTTCCTGAGCCACTTCCAGCCACGCCGCTTTATTTCAGAAGCTGATTTCTTCCTCCCACCTACTGGGATTTACAGCCTGCAGTATGATTGTTGTAAGATGTTTGTCATTTGGTAGATCTCATGAAGACGTTCTGAGTCTACTACTAGTAGCTATATACATATATATGGTAAAAGGTCTAAGCTAGAGTTGTCTCCGTGCTTGCTTCTACACACGTCTCTCTCCAGTACAAGATTGCCCTCTAGCTTTGAGTCATGTGTTCTTTTACATCACAGTGTGGGTGGCACTGTACCCAGTCCCATGTTAACACTATCTGTATTGGCCCCTTATATCACATCTCTGCCAAAGTCTTTATCAAACATATTTACAATACATTCCTGTTTGCCCAGCATATTTACATTACTTCTACTACCCCTTCTTGAGTACCACCATCGCCCACCTCTCAAGTCTCTGTGTTTACAGGTTCAGGAGGTCTGGATTCTTCCAGATCTTGTCTTTACAACAGTTGGAGGAGTAGTAGACTCTGTTCTATTGGGCAAACCTTGATGAATAGGAGGGTGGCTTCACAATGCGGGCATGGTCACCCACCCTCTAGTGGTCAGTTAGGTTATTACTTCCCTTGGCCTGGAATGTCCCTGTTGCTGTGTTGTTTTACTGGATGTGTTCTTGGTTTTTTTTAGAGATCTGCGCTCTCCTCAACTTGGAGTTTATAATATTTGTTAAATGCTTTTAATATCTCATCAAAGCTGGCTGAGGATTGCATTAGGATTACTTCATCTGTAAATACACTGAACAGGTGTAAAAACATATTAACTTCTACTTCTCCTGATTTCTTACTTAATCTTGATGTGCTCTGGTAATCTAAAAATTTTCTTCTCCATAGTCCCCAATTTTGGGTCTGATTAGGCCCTTGCCTTAGCCTAAATTGATTATTGGTCCATTGCCATTTAAAATTAAAGGTGTGTATAGCTTTAAATGCTGTAAAGAAATGCAAGATGGCACTGCCCTACACCTTTTCTCGATAAAGTTTCCAGTGCTTGTTGATTTTGGCGGCCTTCCGGAGTATTGGCACTCATGATTTCTGTTTTAAAATTGTCAGCAGTGACTCCCTGGACTGAACTTTCTGAGTCTTCCCTGCAATATCTGAGTGTTTTCAGATCATGAAATTGTCGATTCCCAGCTTTTGCCAGGTCTTCTAGCTGCCAAATATTTAAAAAATTTTTTCGATTGGAGCAAGATTAGCCCTGCATGTCCAGTTCGGAACTGGAGCTGTTCTCTGTGCTTTTTAAAGCAGCAATTCTCACTGCTGCTGACTTAAAAACTTGTTTAAACTCATTCTGGCCAATAAATTACTTTTTTTTTGGCTTACCCCTACTAGGTTTTCTGACTCTGTACTCTTTGTGTATTGAAGCTTGACTTCCGCGGGATTCAGTGGAGTCTTCTGCTGCAGTGTAGAGTTTTATTTCTGCTGCCTGCTTCCATTCCTGCTTTGGAGTTTTTCTCTGGCAATCTCCTTCTGTACTTTCACTTCTAGTGCGTTTTATCAGGTCAGAATGCTGCTTTTTCAATCTTCCAGGTTTTAATTTTCTTCTCCAACTTCAGTGAGGTTCTGGGTTATTCTGATAGCTGTCATCATGTTGTAAGATGTGTGTAGTTCAGTAGGTCTCATGAAGAGGTTCTGAGTCTTGTATAGTTTAACTGTAAGTGTTTATTAACTACTAGTAACGATATACATATACATATATAAGGTCTAACCTAGAAGCTGTCTCCATGCTTGCCTCTAAACACGTCTCTGTCCAGTACAAGATTGCCCTCTAGACTGGGGTCATATGTTCCTTTACATCACAGTGTGGGGTGTACTGTATTCAGTCCCTCGTTAACCCTTTCTATGCCAGACCCTTATACTACAATGGTGTCCCTGAATGTCTCAGAGAGCCAGGGGTAATTTCCCATGTTGAGCCTCCATCATTGTGCTTGCTCTCTCTTTTCTCACATTTATCTAATGGAGCCATTCTGGTGTCTGCTTAAATAGAAGTCCTTCAAATGTCAGATACCGGTCATCATCACTCCTGCCCACTCAAGTTGGTCAGTCTTGTGTTTTATGCCCAGGGAGTTTATAGATATGACGCACCTATTTCTATGTCTAAGCAGGAACTTCATTTACAGTTCTTCTAAAATATCTCCAGCCTGATGCTTCCAGTTTGTTTTAAATTTCTCTTTCTCAGTAACAATTCCCAGATTTGACTAACATTTCACAGTGAACAGTCAACAAGCACACATAATCAAGCACTGAACAATTATTTTTCTTTATTCTTTCATGGGATGTGGGCATTGCTGGCAAGGTCAGCACTTGTTGCCCATCCCTAATTGCCGCTTGAACTGAGTTGCTTGCAAGGCCAGTTGGCCAAGGTGTCTGTGGGCCTGTAGGAGGCCTGTAGATTGTGGGCCTGGAGCCATAAGCAGGCCAGATGAGGTAAGGATTTCCTTCCCTAAAGGACATTAGGGAAGCAGATGGGTTTTTAGAACAATTGATGATGGCTTCATGGTCATCATTACTGAGACTAACTTTCAGTTCTAGCTTTATTAATTGAATTTAAATTCCACCAGCTGCCATGGGGGATCGCCCCCTGAGCATTAGCCTGAGCCTTTTTATTAATCTAGTGACATTATCATTATGCCAACACCCCGCCCCCCCCCCACCCCTCCCCGCGTATCCCCCCCCCGCCACCCCACAAAGTAGCAACTGAACAATTGAATACTACATTCAGGAAACCTGAAAGTAGGAAGCTAAAGCCCTAGTTCAGTTAAAAAAAAACATGGCAAAGCATGTTCCTGCAACTTTGGGGTTCCCAACTCATTATGACCTCTCCTGCTGTCAGCAAATCTAAATGTTAAAATTCTGGCCCTTATCTCCATATCTGGCCCAGTGTCAAGTTTTGTTTGCTAATTCTCCTGTGAAGCATCTTTGGACACTTAACTAGGTTAAAGGCAATGTATAAATGTAAGTTGTTATTGTTGAAGTTTTTCTACTAGCTATCTATATTTGGAGGTATCCCTTTAGTTCCCAAATATAGTAGAAGAGAATTCATTCAGTTCTTTTTCCCCTCTCTCTTATTGTTAAATATTTTTGTAACAAGGACATCTGTTCCTCTGTTTGTTGGTGGTGTTGAACTGCGTTTCAAAGCCTTGGTGATTTTCCAGTGTTTCACTAGATTAAATTGGCCTGCTTTACTCTCACAACATCAAATTGAAAAACAAAACCTGCCAAAAAATAGTTAAAAATCAGGAAAGCACATGAAAAAATCAACTTTTCCCATCTGGCTTATATTAAAAATAAAGAATTAGGGAACTTGTTCAGAAAATAGGAGTCCTTAAAATTCTGAAATTTTAGCTAGAGCAAGCAGAGTGTTTCTACTTGTCAGGAAGCCAAAACTATAGAAGTCATCAATGTAAGATAGTCACCAAGAAATCAAGTAGGAAATTCAGAAGAAAATGCTTTATCTGGTTAGTGGTGAGAATGCAGAACTCCCTGTCACAGGGAGTGGTTGAAGGAAATGATATTAATAGTTTTAAGGGGAGGCTAGATAAGGACATGAGGGAGAAGGCTTATGCTGATAGTTATGTGATGAAAGATGGGAGGAGGTGAAACTGGAGCCTGAATGCTGGCATGGACTGGTTGAGCCAAATGGCTAGTTACTGTGTTGTATATGCAATAAAAATAGAATGTCCAGCAAAAAGAAACTGAAATGGCAGCCATCTGGTTGATTATCATTCTGCCCAAGCCTATGACCCAAAATTCCTGAGGGTTGCACTCCACTGACTAGACAGCCAGCTGAATGCAGGAGAGGATGCATAGCAAGACCTTGAGGAAGGCCTTTCTCCTCGCTTCCGATGGAGCAAGCAAGCCTCTTTGCGAAGGAAAATTAATCGACTCCCTCCAATTACTTCTGATTAACTTTTCCCCTATAAAGGTTTTGAGCCCTCAGCTCAACTCATGTCAGCTCTCAGTTCTCAGTTAAAGGACTGGATTCCTGGAGTAGTCTGGGAAATCTCCAGACCTGCTGCTTTGGTATAGGGATTAGCAGCCATTTTTCTTTTCACAACCCCCCTCCTCCTCCAACAGATGTAAAGAGCCAGAGCAAATAGAATGGATTTCCATCGGAACTGCACTCTGTCCAACTTCTTGGCTCTGCTGGATGGAAATCGGGATTCTCTAGCCTTAGGATTTTGAGGGCGCTTGATCTTTGTGTGTATACTGCACTGTGCAGTGGCTGGTGATGTGAAGAAAATCATTGCTAAAGAAACTATGGACAAAATTAGCCACTTTCCTGTAGCATACAATTGACATTCCTTAGACATGACATAAGAAAGGCTAGCAAGTATCTTTTATTTGAAGATACTGCTATGCTGGTCCCTAAAGATTTAATATAAGTTTCCTCAAGACAGTTGATATAACAGCAAGTTACCTGCACATTGTTCACATGTACACAGGAAAAGAACAGAAGTATGTGATAACCACAGAGGAATCTTGTTGCTTGTGATAGCTGGTAAGATTTTAGCAAAAATCTGACTCAATAACTGGAAAGCCAGATAGAAGAATGACAGAAAGTCAAAGTGGGGTTCATGAAATTCAGAGGCACTTGTTTTTTTATATATATTCTTTTCACAGAAGCAGGTATTGCTGGATAAGCCAGCATTCATTGCCCATTCCCAATTTCCCTTGAGAAGGTGGTCATGCACCACCTTCTTGAACCTTGCAGTCCATGTTGTGTAGGTACAGCCTCAGCGCTGTTAGGAAGGGAGTTCCAGGATTTTGACCCAGTGACAGTGAAGGAGCAGTGATGTAGTTCCAAGTCAGGATGGTGAGTGGCTTTGAGAGGAACTTGCAGGTGGTGGTGTTCCCATGCATCTGCTGCCCTTGTCCATCTAGGTAGAAGAGGTCACAAGTTTAGAAGGTGCTGTCGAAGGAGCCTTGGTGAGTTACTACAGTGCATCATGAATTATGGCACACACTGCTGCCGCTGTGCTTGAGTGGTGGAGGGAGTGAATGTGAGTGAATGTTTAAGATGGTGGATGGGGTGCCAATCAAATGGGCTGCTCTGTCTTGGATGGTGTCAAGCTTCCTGAGTGTTGTGGGAGCTGCACTCATCCAAGCAAGGTGAGAGTATCCCATCACGTACCTGACTCGTTCCTTGTAGATGGTGGACACGCTTTGGGGAGTCAGGAGGTGAGTTATTTGCCTCAGAATTTCCAGCCTCTGTTCTGCTCTTGCCCTAAAGTATTTATATGGCTGGTTGTTGTAGGGTGGCTGAGTTGTACTTTAATGATAGAGTTTATCTGCAGACACTTCTTGGGTGGAGACATTAAGTTTATTTACAATATACTCAGCAGCAGCTACACATGTGCTTTCAATTCTAACTCTATCCCTACACTGACTACGGAGATAGCCCATGCTATTCTCCTATTGGTTACTGCAGATCATGTGATCTCTCCTAATAAGTTCTTAAAGGTACATTACACACTAAATAAAACTATAATTACTACATTCTTCTCCCTTTAACTCAGTAATACATATTATATTTACAAGTGCATATTTTTCAAGACAACATAATACTTACACTGGGCAAGGAATTTACAAGTTCAGTCTTTCAGGTGGTTTCATGATACGTGTGGAACAGTGCAGCTCCACAACTTCAGATTCTTTGTCAGGAACCTTCTTTGTCAAAGTTGCCTGAACATCATGTTCTTCGGTGGGCACTTGCAGTTCTATATCCTCAACTCTTACAGGAACATCAGTCCTGGGTTGAGTATCCTCAACAGGAAACACAAACCCGGTCATGGTTACTGATGGAACAAAATCTTGGCGATTTGTGTCTCTCTTCCTTAAATGGTCCACGAGTTTATGGATGATCCGGCCTTCAACCTGCACATGGTAAGATAGAGGTCCAGTCACCACACTTATTTCACCTGGTAACCACTTTGGTGCTTCCCTGAAGTTTTTCACGTATACCAGCTCTCCCATGGTAAATTTCATCTTGCGACTATGCCAGTCATGTCTAGTTTTCTGGTTTCCCTGACTCCTTTCCACCTTTGACTCTATATTTGGCATTATTAAGCTCAATCTCATTCTGAGACAGCGTTTCAACAATAACTCCGCAGGTGTGACACCTGTTGTTTTATGAGGGATAGTCCTGTAATGAAAAAGAAAGTGTGCTAGCTTAGTCACCAAGGAATCACCAGTTAGCTTTTTCATCGCTGCCTTGAACGTTTCAACTGCCCTTTCGGCCAGTCCGTTTGAGGAAGGATGGTACAGTGCAGTTTTCACATGAATGATACTGTTGAGGCTGATAAACTGTTGAAACTCAGCACTCATAAATACTGTGCCGTTATGGTAAACAGCTACTTCTGGTATTCCGTGAATGGCAAAACTCTGATGTAGTTTCTCAATTGTAGCACCGGATGTTGGTGATTTCATCTCATATATGTCCAACCATTTTGAATGGGCATCGACAATGTGCAGAAACATTGTTCCCAGGAAAGGTCCAACATAGTCAATGGCCTGGATATTGAGGTCGGCAAGCAGGGGCCAGGGCCAACTCCGACGTCACCGTGTGTCATTTCAATTTTCAGGCTGGCAAGGGCGCAGCCGAATCTGCTGCGTGCCCATCGGCCCTTCAGCGGCCTACTGAGGCCATTTAAAAAGTTATTGGAATAATTAATGGACCTGCTCGTTCAACCTTAAGGTTGGCAGGCATGCTGGAAGCCCTGGTGGGCTACAGAAAAAGCATGAATCCAGATCCACGGATGGATGAAGGAATCCCCCCCGCCCGCACAGGGAGTGCATTGCGCTTCCTGGCAGCTGTCACGCTGGGCGGGCCTTAATTGGCCCTCCCATGTAAAATGGCAGCACAGCCCCAGTTGGGAGCATCAATCGGAGGAGCGCCGACACCCGGCCGCTCCTGCACGTCCCCCCCTGATGGGGGGAAAATTCTTCTCAATGTGTAACAGCACTCAGGGTCTACCTGCCCTCTCCCATGGGTGTAACTGAGCTGTCACTGGTAACTTTTGCAGTTGCTCACATTGCACACAGTGCTTTACTAAATTTTCTATTTCATCATCCATCCGAGGCCACCATAGATAGCTGTGTGCTATGGTCTTCATTCGGGAAATTTCTGGATGGGCACTGTGTAGTTCAATTAAAAGTGGCTCCCTTCCCTTTGCAGGAACTATCACTCGTGCTCCCCACAATAAGATGCCATCCTGGCTGGTTATTTCATGTCGTCTGTTGAAATACAGTTACATTTTGTCAGATACGGGCTCCTGAGACCAACCATGTAGCATTTGCTTTCAAACTTGAGATAGGACTGGGTCTTGACTTGTCCAGTCTCTGATCTGTTGAGCACATACTGGCGAGGAATCTAAGATATTTAACAGTAAAACAAGTTCCTATGGAACTGGGACATGCTCATCATTTTCTTGTGAAGGCAAATGACTAAGGGCATTAGCGTTTGTGATTTGATTGCCAGACCTACGTACGAAAGTGTATTTGTACGCTGCCAGAATTAAAGTGCATCATTGTATTTTTGCTAAGGCTATGGGTGGTATAGCCTTTTCCTCATTAAACAAACCTAACAGTGATTTGTGATCTGAAATGATTGTAAATTGGTGGCCGGATAAGTACTGGTGAAATTTCTTGACACCAAAGATGATGGACAGGCCTTCTTTTTCTATATGTGAGTATCCCTTTTCCACCGTGGTGAGCATTCTTGATACGTAACCTATTGGCCATTCCATGTCATCGTCCATCCAATGAGAGAGCACTGCTCCCATTCCATGGGAAGATGCATCACATATCAGCACCAATTCTTTCATATGTTCATAATGCACTAATAGATTGGATGAGTGCAACAATTGCTTCACCTTCACAAAAGCTTCTTTCTGGGGTGCCTCCCAAGACCAACGTTGGTTCTTTTTGAGTAGAGAATGCAGGGGGCAGCACTGAGGACAAATTGGGTAAGAACTGCCCATAATAGTTGATCATTTCTAGGAATGATTTGAGCTCTGAGGCATTCTTTGGTGCAGGTGCCTCTCCTATGGCTCTCACTTTCTCCTCAACCTGATGGGGGCCCTGTGAATCTACCTGGTGATCCAAATAGATTACCTCCCTTGCATGCAATGTGCACTTTCCTTTTTTTTGGGCACACTCCATCTTGCAAGAAACATTTTAAGATTTCTTCTAAGTTTGTGAAATGCTCTTTTTCAGTGAATCCTGTCACCAATACATTGCCTAAATAAACTAAAACCTGGGGCAGTCCCTGCAGTAAGCTTTCCATTGTTCTCTGAAAGATGGCACAAGCTGAGGAGACACCGAAAGACAATTGTGCATATTGGTACAACCCTTTGTGAGTATTAATTGTGACAAGTTCCCAGGAGCATTATCCAATTCTAATTGTTGATAGGCCTGACTCATGTCAAATTTTGTGTACGTTGGCTCTCCTGTCAGCTTGGCATACAGGTCTTCAATTCTTGGAATGGGGTACACGTCCAGTTTGGCTACTTTGTTAACCAGTTTGTAGTCCTCACAAATTTGGATGCTTTGGTCGGGTTTAAGGACGGGGACTATGGATGCTGCCCACTCTGAAAACTGAACAGCTTATATAACACCCAGTTTCTCTAGCCTTTTCAGCTCAGCATCGACTTTTTCCCTTGGGTGTATGGCACTGATCTCGCCTTCATGAAGCAAGGGGTTGCTTCAGGATCCACATAAAACTTGACCTGTAGACCCTGGATTTTTCCGAGTTTGTCCTGGAAGATGGCAGCTTACTTTCTAATTCATTTTGGTAGCCCACTTGCTCTCAACTGAAAGATTTCGGACCATTCTAACTTAATTTCCTTTTACTAATTTTGCCCCAGGAGGCTTGGCCCTTCGCTTGCTTCCACCATCATAGGTAGTTTTGCTAAATGGCTTCCGCAATGGACAGTTACTCTGCTTATGCCTTTAACTTGAATATCTTCACCAGTGTATGTTTTTAGCTTTGCAGCTGTTTTTATAAATTTAATTAATGTTCACCATTATTCAAATATCTGAAAGTATGTTCCCCAATTACTGTAGTGGAAGCCCTCGTGCCCATTTCCATTTTAATAGGTTTGCCATTTACTTTCACTGTGACAAGTATTGGCTTTGTCTTTCCAACTTTCAAATTAAACAATGAGTAAATGTCTGAGTTTGTTGTTTCGGGCTCTTTTATATTGTAGATTTCATTGGGCTTCTCCTTTTGTTTACAAGCCTGCTTGAATCTTTTCTTGCACTGCCTCATCATATGTCCATTTCTATGACAATAGTAGCATTCGAATTTTTTAAACTGCCAATCACTAAAAGACTGATTGTTTCCATCGCTATTAAAATTATCCTTCGATTTTGATGCTAAGTTATTTTTCTTTATTCTTGGGCTAGTGGGGGCTATTTCCTGCTCCTCGGTAGAGTCTCACTTTTTCATGCCACTTGCAGCTGAGGTTTCCCACTCAATGTGGAGGACGGCATCATTTTGCTCACCCTGTATTGCATGTGAATCTTTTACAGTGCTTTTTATGGCCAGTGCTATCTCTAGCACCTTCTTGAAATCCAGATTCACTTTGGACATTGTGCAATCATCAGCGAACATCGCACCTTATGGTGGAAAGAAGGTCATTGATGAAGCAGCTGAAGATGGTTGGGCCTAGTACACTACCCTGAGGAACTCCTGCAGAGATGTCCTGGAGCTGAGATGACTGACCTCCATCAACCACAGCCATCTTCCTTTGTGCTAGGTATGACTCCGACCAGTGGAGAGGTTTCCCCAGAAGTCCCATTGACTCCTGTTTTGCTAGGATTCCTTGGTGCCACATTTGGTTATATGCAGCCTTGGTGTCAAGAGCAGTCACTCTCACCTCACCTCTGCAGTTCAGTTCTTTTGCCCATATTTGAATCAAGGCTCTAATGAGGTCAGGGGCTGAGTGACCCTGGTGGAACCCAAGCTGGGCGTCAGTGAGCAGGTTATTGCTAATCAAGTACCACTTGTTAGCACTGTTGATGACCCCTTCCATTACTTTACTGATGATTGAGAGTAGACTGATGGGGCAGTAATTGGCTGGGTTGGATTTGTCCTGCTTTTTAT
This sequence comes from Carcharodon carcharias, assembly GCF_017639515.1. Classification (NCBI taxonomy): domain Eukaryota; kingdom Metazoa; phylum Chordata; class Chondrichthyes; order Lamniformes; family Lamnidae; genus Carcharodon; species Carcharodon carcharias. Next base: position 117,081,140 of record NC_054467.1, read on the forward strand.
TTTCCACATAGCAGGAGATTCACATCCTGCTGTTGTACACCCTGATGAAGAGAAAAGATTGAATTAGTACTGAGGAGGCAAGAATGTTGCAACTTAGCCTTATGGGGATGATCAAATTTCCTTCTCTGCTGATATCGAGTCAATAAGACAGAGTGTTATATGACATGTGGGTCCCAATCTTTCCATCTCTGATGGTTGGGGATGCCAAGACACCATTGACCTCCAGCACTTCCTCATCTGAATCTGTCCACTGTACAATCTGTGGTGACCCTGTATCTCTCTCTCCCTCTCTCTCTCTTGTGATCTCTTCTTCAATGGGATAAAGAACAGACCCATGAGCGACTGGCATGTGTTTATTGGATGTATTTAGTGTTTTATGATTTAACATTAATCTAGCATTTTATGAGAGTGACCATCAGGGGGAGACATGAAATTATATTCAGATCAAAGTGAGCAGTAGGGATGGATGGATAGAACCAGTAAGAGGAAGTGCTTAAATAGTAAATGATGGATGCGCTTGCATAATAAGTGGATGTGAGGAGTTATTTGTAAAGTAGTCTTGACAGCAGAGCGAGGTGGAGATGGTGGGGGTGGGTTGGTGATGTACAGAGCAGGATGTTGATGAATGTAGAACTGTACTCACCTTTCCTGACCTAATTTGATCATTAAAACACTTTCTGCACTGAATTCAGGAGCGTAGCGCAAATATTTCTGCTATTGACCACCAGTCATGCCTTCTCTGTTGCAGCTACAGGTTTCTTCCTCCCTTTGCTGGGAAAGAATATCTCTCTCTGACTCCTCACTGCACCCAGTAGTGCATTAAGCCATGGATTATTAAATGAGGCACAGCCCTCGAACGCCCAGAATCCATGGTGAAACTTATCCCTCTCTTTTCTTCAAAGCCCTAACTCCTCCAAATTCCATAATTGGATTGGCCTTTTAAATGCTGGAGTTGAGCTTGCATCATGGGAATCTGCACCAGGCCTGTTGCTGCACATTCGACAGTCCGAAGTAACATTACAATTAGTGGTTCCATTAAAATACCACAGAAACACTATAACTTATTTAGGACTTCACACCCAATATCTCACCTTCCCTGATCCAAATGTGCTTCAGAATTATGATCAGAGCCATAGATTTTCATCTTCACAGCCTTTCTGGCTGTCTAGCAGAGCAGATTGCTCTTTACAGAACCTGTGCTTCATTGAAATCAAAGGAATGAAAATCAGACAGGTTCTATATCAAAATGGGTGATCCATTCCTGCCGATATTGTCTAGGCGGTGAAGTTAGCAATTTACCACACACAAACGCAGATATCTGCTAAATGCGCACAACATTTATGTGCATTGTGAGCCTATTTTCAATATGCAATAACACAACAGAGTAATTTAAGATAAATTAACAGGAAAAGCAATAAAACAAATAAATCTGTTAGATGAGATAGCTTAACCCAAATCTGCACAAAAGTATGGTTGCTCTAAGTGAAAGCAGTTTGCTGGTTGAATTTAGTTCGCTGTCTCATAACCTCACATTTTTTGCCAACTTATGTGCAGACTGATACCAAGAGAATATTTAAAAGGAACCAATTATATCGAAACATTTTTCCACGTCTCCACACCTTTCAGCATGGTCTTAATTCCAATACATATGACTTTTTTAATGGATCGCTGAAGTCTCAAAATCACAATAAAACACAGCCAATAATGTTTTGTTTTAGTTAAATATAATTATGCAAATAAGATGCATTTATTTCAATTGCCCTCTGTTATACAGTAAGCTCAGCTGCTGCAGAGGTACTTGAACTCTGAATTGTTTAATATTGCTTCCTAAAGTATATTTAGATTACAAACACTTTATAAAGCTTGAGTCTAGAATGCACCTTACATACAACAAAATGGAAAAATCCTGCATTAAGTTAAAGTCTTTCATGACCTGAGGACATGCCAAAGCACTTTATAGCTAATAAGGTGCTTTTTGAAATGCAATCACCATTCTAAGACAGCGAGACTTCGGGAGTGAGAAGTTAAAATAGCAAGACTTCAGGAGAAAGAGGTTAAAACATTGAGACTTCAGGAGAAAGAGGTTAAAACAGCCAGACTGCGGGAGAGAGAGGTTACAAAGCGAGACTTCGAGAGAGAGAGGTTAAAACAGCGAGAATTCAGGAGAGAGAGGTTAAAACAGCAAGACTTCAGGAGAGAGAGAGGAGAGAGAGGTTAAAACAGCAAGACTTCAGGAGAGAGAGGTTAAAACAGCAAGACTTCAGGAGAGAGAGGTTAAAACAGTGAGACTTCAGGAGAAAGATGTTAAAACAGTGAGACTTCAGGAGAAAGAGGTTAAAACAACCAGACTGCGGGAGAGAGAGTTTAAAACAGCGAGGTGCTCCTGGCGGTCTGGATGACCAAGTGTGCAGGAGGTGCCTCTAACTGGAACAACTCGAGCTTCAGGTTTTGGAGTTTGAGCAGCATCAGGGGACACTATGGTGCATTCACGTGGTTGAGAGGTTTGTGGATAGCATGTTTCAGGACATGGTCACCCCACAGCTTAAGGAAGCACAAGCAGAGAGAGAATGGGTGACCACCAGCCAGAAGAAGGGGACCAAGCAGGTAGTGAGGGAATCGTCTGGGTGCATCTCACTCGCAAACCATTTTTCAGCCTTGGAATTGGCGAGAGTGATGGTTCCTCTGTGGAGGCCAACCAGAGCCAAGGCCATGGCACTGTGGGTGGTCCAGCTGCTCAGCATGGGAGGAAGAAGTGCAGAAGGGCAATAGCGGCAGGGTATTTGTTAGTGAGGGGAGTAGACAGGTGCTTCTGTGGCCATAGACTTGATTTGAAGATGGTATGTTGCCTCCCGGGTGACAGGGTCAAGGATGTCAAGGAGCGGCTGCAGGACATTCTGAAGGGGAAGGGGGAACAGCCAGAGGTTGTGATCCATGTTGGGACCAATAACATAGGAAGGAAGAGAAATGAGACCCTGCAAACAGACTTTAGGGAGTTAGGTAGGAAATTGAAAAGCAGGACTTCAAAGGTAGTAATCTCTGGATTACTCCCGATGCCATGCAGTAGTGGGTATAGGGACAGAAGGATAGAGCAGATGAATGTGTGGCTGGAGAGATGGTGGAGGAGGGAAGGCTTTAGATTCCTGGGGCATTGGGACCATTTCTGGGGGGAAGGTGGGACCTCTACAAGTTGGACGGGTTACATTTGAACAGAAACAGGACCAACATCCTCCCAGGTAGGTTTGCTAATGCTGTTGGGGTGGATTTAAACTAAATTGGCAGGGGGATGGGATCCTGAAAGGTAGTTCGGAGGGGAGAGAAGCTGAGATGGAATTAGAAGTTGAAACCCTAGTAAGTGAGTCTGGAAAGCAGAGGAAACATAAGCTAGATAAAAAAGGAGTGAGTTTAACAAGGCTATGTGGAATATATTTTAACGCAAGGAGAATTATTCGGGGAATAAGACAGACAAACTGAGGCACATAGGCATGTGGGGATATGGTATCATAGCTATGACCGAGACTTAGCTAAAAGAAGGGCAAGATTGGCAGCTCAACATTTTTGGTTATAGGGTATTCAGAAGAGATAGAGAGAGGGATAGAAGAGGAGGGGCTGTGGTCGCAATTTTGATCAAGGAATCAATTATAGCAGTGAGGAGGGATGATATCTTGGAAGGATCAACAAATGAAGCCACATGGGTAGAAGTGAAAAAGCACAAAAGGGGCAAAAACGCTGTTGAGTGTGTACCATAGGCCCCCAAACGGTCAGGGAGAGACAGAGGATCATGTATGTAATCAACTTTCAGAGAGGCGTAAGATAATAAGGCAGTAATAGCAAAGGATTTTAACTACCCAAATATTAACTGGGATAATTTTAGTGTGCAAGGTAAGGAGGAAGCAAAATCCTTAAGTTGCACCAGAAGAACCTTTTTAGCCAGTACGTAGAAAGCCCAACAAGGGACGGGGCAGTTCTGGACCTGATATTCAGAAATGAGCCTGGGTAACTGGAAGGCGTATCAGTAGGGGAGCATTTTGGGGATAGTGACCATAACTCAGTTAGATTTAGGATAGTTACGGAAAAGGATAAGATTGGGCTGGGAATAAAAGTTCTAAACTGGGAGAAGGCTTATTTTACTAAGATGAGATATGATTTGACCCAAGTAGACTGGGAGCAGCTACTTGCAGATAAAACTGTGTCAGAACAGTGGGAGCCATTCAAGGACGAAATAGTAAGAGTACAGGGCAAATATGTTCTTGTTAAGACAAAGTGGGGGACCAAGTCTGGAGAATCTTGGGTTTCAAGGGACATGAAGGTTAAGATTAAGAAAAAAAGAGAAGCTCATGGCAGATACCAAGGGCTCAAAATGTCAGAGTCAGTAGAAAAGTATAAAAAGTGCAGGGAGGAACTTAAAAAGGAAATTAGGAAAGCTAAGAGAATTCATGAGAAATCATTGGTGCGTAGGATAAAGGAAAACTCAAAGGGGCTTTTTAAATATATAAAGAGCAAGAGAATAACTAGGGAAAGAGTAGGGCCAATTAGGGACCATAGAGGTAATCTTTGTGTGGACCTGAAAGACATGGGTACAGTCCTCAATGAATACTTTGCGTCAGTCTTCACAATGGAAAAGGATACCATCAGGTATAGACATCAAGGTGGAGGAGTGTGAAATATTAGAGAGAATGTACTAGCAGGTTTAGCGGCCTTAAAAGTGGATACATCCGCAGACCTGGATGAGATGTATCCCAGGCTGTTGAGGGAGGCAAGAGAAGAGATATCAGGGGCCCTGGCAGTAATTTTCAAATCCTCTCTGGCCACAGGTGAGGTGCCAGAGGACTGGAGGACTGCTAACATTGTCCCATTATTAAAAAGGGGAGGAAGGGATAGACCAGGAAATTGCAGGCTAGTCAGTCTAACCTCAGTGATGGGGAAGTTACTAGAGAGAATTCTGAGGGACAGAATATATCTGCACTTGGAGGGACATTGATTAATTAGGGATAGTCAGCATGGATTTGTTAAAGGAAGGTCGTGTTTGACAAATTTGAGTGAATTCTTTGAGGAGGTAACCAGGAGTGTTCATGAGAGTAATGCATTTGATGTAGTCCACATGGAAGGCTTTTGATAAGTCCCTCATGGAAGACTGGTCAAGAAAGTAAGAGCCCATGGGATCCAAGGCAAAGTGGCACTTGGATCCAAAATTAACTGAGAGGCATGAAGCACAGGGTGATGGTACAGGGATGTTTCTGTGACTGGAAATCTCTTTCCAGTGGGGTTCTGCAGGGCTTGATGCTGGGGCCCTTGCTGTGTGTGGTGTACATTTGGACTCAAATGTAGGAGCATGATCAAGAAGTTCCCGCATGACGCAAAAATTGATAGGGTGGTAAATAGTGAGGAGGATTGCCGTAAACTGCAGGAAGATATCAATGGACTGGCAGGTGGGCAGAGCAGTGGAAAATGGAATTCAACCAAGAAATGTGTGTGTTAATGCACTTAGGGAGGGCTAACAAGGCAAGGGATTACACTATGAATGGTAGGACCCTGGAAAGTACTGAAGATCGGAGGGACTTTGGTGTGCATATCCACGTATCCCTGAAAGTAGCAGGGCAGGTAGATAAGGTGGTTAAGAAGGCATAAGGGACACTTGCCTTTATTAGCCGGGACATAGAATACAAGTGCAGGGAGGTTATGCTGGAATTGTATAAAACGTTGGTTAGGCCACAACTGGAGCATTGCGTGCAGTTCTGGTCACCACATTATAGGAAGGATGTGATTGCACTGGAGAGGGTGCAAAGGAGATTTACCAGGATGCTGCCTGGGCTGGAGGGTCTGAGCTATGAGGAAAGATTGGATAGGCTGGGGTTGTTTTCCTTGGAGCAGCGAAGGTTGAGAGGGGACCTGATAGGGGTGTATAAGATTATGAGATGCAAAGATAGGATGGAGAGGAAGGCACTTTTTCCATTAGTGGAGAGGGCAATAACCAGGGGGCATAGATTTAAGGTAAGAGGTAGAAGGCTAAGAGGGGAGATGAAGAGAAATGTTTTCACCAGAGGGTGGTGGGAGTCTGGGAGTCTGCCTGAAAGGGTGGTCAAGTCAGAAACTCTTGGAACACTTAAGAAGTATTTAGATATTCACTTGCATTGCCATAGCCTCCAGGGCTACGGGCCAAGTGCTGGAAAATGGGATTAGTATGATCAGATTTTTGTTGACCAGCGTGGACACGATGGGCCGAATGATCTCCTCTGTGCTATAAAGGTCTATGAGTCTATACAATGTTGAAAATTTGGCCATCAATTTATGTACAGTAAGCTTCCACAATACCCAATATAATAATGACCTGATAATCTGTTTTTGTCTTGCTGGTTGAGGGATCAATATTGGCTCGGACACAGGGGAGAACGCCTCTGCTCTTATCTAAGTAATACTGTGAATTTTATGTCCACCTGAGAGGGCAGACAAAGTCTCAGTTTAACATCATATCTGAACTACAGCATCTCTGACAGTGCAGCCCTCCCTCAGTACAGTTTTGGAGAACCAGTCTTACATTTTGTACTCAAGTCTCTGGAACTTGAATCCTAAAAGTACTGACTGTTGGAGGCTGCCATATAAAAATCAACACTCAAGCTTGTTACTCTCTGTATTGTGGAGCCTGGAGCAGCAGTTCACCTCCCATCTTCACAGGAAAACCAATTAGGTTTGCTGACCTCCACCACTTGCCCTCTGCCTCCCTGTTGCCTGCCCATTCATCCTGAAGTCAAATGAAGCTCTCAGTTGGCTAAGTTTGTTCCCCCTCTGCGACCCACTTGCTCTTGGGGCCTCCATTGGTGCCCATAGCTCATTGTCATCATCCTTGTGAGTGTGAAGGACCGATTTGCCATGACCTTGCTGCTGCCCTCATTAGGCAGATGCACTGAAATAGGATTGGGCCCCAAGTCGAGTACAATCTTATTTCTAGGCCCTTTTGCCTTATTTTTAGTACTTGAATGATACACTTACATGCGTTGTGAACAATGCAGCTCTTTTAGGTATAAACAGCATGAATCCCAGCATTGTTGATAGGTGGCCTAGGGGACAGCCCGAGCTTATGTTAGTTTGGTATGAAAACAAAGATAAGACTCAAGTCATTTCCTGCAGGAGAGGAAATCTCAGCCCAGATGTGTTAGCTAAAGGGATGTTCACACCCACTATATTGTCGGAGGGCTTTCAAATTACAGGGTGATCTCACTGATGATGTCAATTACATATTACTATATAATGTCAGATGCTGCAAATTTGACCTTCACTTAAAAAATAATTGAAGATATTTTAACTGGTTTAGCTGCAGCAATGAAGCTGCTTGAAAACCCCTGAACATGATCCTATTTCGCGTTCGAAGGATCATCCTCCGCCATTTCCGCCAACTCCAGCATGATGCCACCACCCAATACATCTTCCCTTCACCCCCCCGGTGGCTTTCCACAGGGATTGTTCCCTCTGGGACACCCTGGTCCACTTCTCCATCACCCCCTACACCTCAACCTCCTCTCACGGCACCTTCCCATGCAACCACAGAAGGTGCAACACCTGTCCCTTTACTTCCCCTCTCCTCACCGTCCAAGGGCCCAAACATTCCTTTCAAGTGAAGCAGCATTTCACTTGCACTTGCCTCAACTTAGTCTACTGCATTCGCTGTTCCCAATGCGGTCTCCCCTACTTGGGAGAGACCAAACGCAGACTGGGTGACCACTTTGCGGAACACCTTTGGTCTGTCTGCAAGCATGACCCAGACGTCCCTGTCGCTTGCCATTTCAACACACCACCCTGGTCTCATGCCCACATGTCCATCCTTGGCCTGCTGCATTGTTCCAGTGAAGTTCAACGCAAACTGGAGGAACAGCACCTCATCTTCTGACTAGGCACGTTACAGCCTTCCGGACTTAACGTTGAGTTCAACAACTTCAGATCATGAACTCTCTCTTCCATCCCCACCCCCTTTCTGATCCCCCTTTTTCCAATAATTTATAATTTTTAAAATATATTTTTCTTTTCCCACCTATTTTTAAATTTATTTCGATCTATCATTTTATCTCCAACTTTTAGCCCATTTCGATCCCTTCACCCCACCCCACCCCCATTAAGGCCATCTGTCACTTGCTCGTCCTGCTTTCTACCCTTAATGTCACCATTAGCACATTCCTTAGATAATATCACCGTCGTCAACACCCCTATGTCCTTTTGTCTATGACATCTTTGGCAATCTCTTCTTTGCCTCCACCTACATTGGCCCTCTATCTATCTCTACCTATCCCATCCCCCTCAACCAGCTTATATTTCACCACTTTTCTATTTTTCCTTAGTTCTGATGAAGAGTCATACAGACACGAAATGTTAACTGTATTCCTCTCTGCAGATGCTGTCAGACCTGCTGAGTTCTTCCAGCTATTTTTGTTTTTGTTTCAGATTTCCAGCATCCAAAATATTCTGCTTTTATCCTATTTATGCTTTTGTAGTACTGATTGGTGTATAAATGATTCAACTAGCTGTAAGAATAAAATGAGAGAGATGGTTCTCAGTTAACATATTTTGATTGGTACAGAAGGCCATCGCCTTCTTACAGACACCTTACTGATGCTCTAATTTAAGGCATGGCAAGGTTTCTCTTTGATGACATGATTTCATAGCATTAGTCTCTTTGGATTAATGGACAATAATGATTGCGATTGACTCTGAATCTAAGAGAAACATTCAGCATCGAAGGTGAACAGTCCCAGTTTGCCAATGAAATCTGGATTGTTAAGCTACTTTTGGTAACATGGCAACTCAATGCACATTTGTTATTTTTACTGTTTCCTTAAATTGTTGATGCTGGCACAGGAAAAGGAAACATCGGACTGGAGAATGAGCAGAGTATTCCTGTGAGGTGGAATTTGCAAAAACTCAACCCTATTAGAAAACACAATCTGTTTTAATAGGTTAGTGAAAATAAATTGCCTTTCAAGTGTTGTGAACTGTATGCTTCTATGATGAGAAAAAAATCTAACATTTAACATGACAGTTTTTCACTACCTGGGTACTGACGGTTTGTCTTGTTTTAGCTTGTGTGCTGACTTTTTTTTTTGGAAAAATACCCTTTATGCATAAAATATCTGAAAGAACATTACAAAACATTTCAAAATGGCCATCACAAGAAGTGCAATTGTATTCAGCTTTTCCACATAGATCATGAGGTGCTTCAATGTGACTTCACTGGTTTCCAGTTAAGATGGCCTTATCTTGGGTACTTAACTGTGGGTATATTTCATAGCTCACCATTCTGAATCATATGTGCCAAGAAGGACAATTTTTGTTGGGAACCTTCCCAATATTAAGTCACAGCCAAGCTAATAGAAGGAAATGTTTTACTATCCATGTGGTAGAGACAAAGATACTTGCTTCCCTGCATTAGTGGGTGTGTCATTTTAGCCAGGCAGTTGGTGCATAGAAAGGGAGAGGATATGATGTGACAAGAGACAATTCCCCAGTTTCATGCAAAGCCAAATGTATTTTATAAGACTGAGTTGTATAAAAGCAAAATACTGTGGATACTGGAAATCAGAATTAAAAATTGAAAATGCTGGAAATATTCTGCAGGTCTGGCAGCATCTGTGGAGAGAGAAAGAGAGTTCACGTTTCAGGTCGATGATTTTTCATCAGAACTGGGGGAGGTTAGAAAGTTTTACATGGGTGTTAAGCAAGGGAAAGCAGGGGGGTGGAAAAAGAACAAAAGGGGAGGCATGGGGTGAAAGGGAGGAGAGATTAAATGGCAAAGAGGTGGTTGTGGTGGGCCAAATGCAGTGGTGCTACCAATAAAGGAAGAAAAACTATGCTTGTTTCTCTGTCCCCGAATGCTGCCTGGCTTTATGAGTATTTCCAATACTTGGTTATCAATGCTGGGGGTCCTGCTTCGTCTCATAAGAACCTCTGCCTGCCTGTTTGAAAGTCAAGGGACAGTGCCTGTGGCAAGGTTCCCCTATGCTGGGAAATTGGGCGATTATGCCAGGGTCACATCCCACAGATATTGGGAGCCAACCAGTCCTTTACATTTTCAGAATATGACGTGGAAAGCATCCTGAGGATTGCTGAAATCTTTTTTTCTCCAGAATAAAGGATGGGTGCAAGGTTGGACCTTATTGCACCCTTTTACCAGGTGAAAAAAAGAGGCGCAAAGGTCCAGTTGTGATGCCCAACCTCCCACATTAGATTGATTTTGGAGGCATATGCACCACCATGTTAGTTTGAACAACACATAAGGCCCTGTGTCAGCCTAAAAAGGTTAGATAAATATGTTGAAAAATGACCAAATGTCTCTTTTACAGCACCTTTCTAAAATTCTGAAAACACTGGGCAGGACTTTTACTCCATGGCCTAATGACATGGAACTCAATCCAAGCACTCTTAATAAACAGAAGATTCTCTTTCATCTACTCTGCACTGTGCTCTGAGGACTGAAAAACAGAAACTTTATATAAAGTAAATGAGCTCCCTTTAATGCGCACCTTCGCTTGGCATTGACTAGAATTCTGAATACATACCCTGTGTCTTGTTTTCCATGAGAAGAATTTTTTGGTCGGCGAATGGGGGCTAACCGACAGGTAAAATGGCATGCAGTGATGTCAGGGAATTCCTCTTGCTCAGCGCTTCCAGGCGCATGTTATGCTGGGTGGGCCTTAATTGGCCCACCCACGTAAAATGGCGGCACGGCCCCGATCGGGGGTGCCGATCAGTTTCACACCCGCCCACACACAATCCCCCCCAATGGGGGCAAATGTCTGCCCCATGCCTTCCTCCCAATCTGCATTCTGCTTGTAACTATTTGCATCCCCTCTGACCTCACCTTTCATAGTTGTCTCATTATCATTTCATTTTGTTTTGCACCATCATCACGTTTTTCATTCTCCTGCCCTCCATCCTATCTCTTGTCTTTCTTCCTTGCCCCTATTCCTTGGTTCTGCACTTGCCTTAGAACCTCCATCTTAAACATCTGCCAGTTCTACGAGAGGTAATTGATCTCATTCATTGGGCTGAATTTTCCTGGGTCAGTCACGATCCCGGCATTGGGAACACAGAAGTGGCTGTGGCCGAACATTGGTTGCGATATTTCCATCGGCGGCCCATTAAAAAGTCTCCAGGTGCACCGTCAAATTTGGGGCAGGGGCTGCGTTCATTGTCAGGAGGTCCACTCTACGTGACCCATGGGGTAGGGCTGCCTTCACAGTGTGGGCACTGCTGAGGGTCAATAGCAGGGCTGGCAGCGGTGCCAAGCAGGTGTCATCAATAGAAATGCATGCTGCCATCACAGCAAGAGCTACATTAGCAGAGACATCAATCTCCAGGAACTGGCTGAAATGACATATCTTTTGCTTGGGAAATCCTCAAATGTGAAGACCTCAGGGAGGTTTGATTGACACAGGATGAAAGCATCATGGCAGCTCCTTGGGAACCTTGCACAAAGATAGATGTTGATATTGATATGTTTGCACGTGAACTGCACATTGATGGAGTGGAAACCCCTACAGTTGATGAAGACCCTGGGTTGATCTAGCCTTCATTACCATATGCGCTGTCAGTGACTCCCTGGATGTGTGGGAAAACAGCCAGGGCAGCAAAGCCAAGCACCTGCATATTCTGGCATCATTGGATGAAAAATAGGTACTCCCTGGACCTGGAAAGCATGGCATTGGTCACTTGTGAGACACATTAGTGGCCAGCAGGTTATGGGACTCTGCAATAAAACTTGCAGATCTCTGGAAGGATTCAGAGGTGAAGAAATTAAGAGCAGCGGTGACTTTGACAGTTATTGATAATGAATAATTATAAGACTTTTTTCTATGTTGTTTTGCTCAGCCAACAGCCCAACAAGACTACCCCCATTCCCATTCCCACTGCTTTCTCGTCTTGCTTTCACGGATGAGTTCCAGGAAGTCTGGCAAATCCATTCACTCTGATTTCAATTCCAAATGCCCAGTTAGCACAGCTGCTAATTGTCTTTTAACAATTAAATTGGCAACCAGCCTCTCTTGAGAGGGTTTCCCACATGTAGGCGAGCACGTTGCAGTTAAATGTGGAAATGGACAGGTTGCAACCAGCTTTTCACTGGGCTGTTAATTCCAGCCATTTTAATCAGCCGCTCACAATCAAAACCACTCACTTTTTTAGGTTAACATGCGAATAGTCACCAGTGTGATTCTTGCATTAGGCTGAGTAACACGTTTTATTCGTTTAATTATTTTATTTGTCAAATCATACAAATCAAACCTTTGAAGCTGACATGGCAAGATGATAAAACATTTAAGAAAGCATTTGGGATACCATGCTTTGTAATAGTGACAGTAAATAAAAAGGTAAGGAAGTCTTTCCCTTCATAAATCACAGGTTAGGCCTCAGCTTTACAATTCTGGGCACTATATTTTAGGAAAACTGCACCTTGGGTAGAGTTTACCAGGATGATAACAGGGATGAGGGACTTCAGTTATGTGGAGAGAATGGTGAAGGTGGGATTGGTCTCCTTAGAGCAAAGCAGTTTAAGGAAAGATTATAATAGGTAATAAGAAATGTGGAGCCGGGGAGGGTGGATATAATACGTACAGCGCAACTGTTTCCTCTGATAAGTAGGTCAGTAACCAAAGATCAGAGATATAATATAAATGACAAAAGAGCTAGAGGGAAAAATTTGAGAAATGTCTTCAGACAGAGGGTGGAATTTTCCATGCTTGTTGGCAGCAGCTGTGTTTGGCAGCACGAGCAGTCAATATGGCGAGAAGGCCAAAAATTGGTTTCACGATGTCGTGAAACCAGTTTGCAATCGTTCACTCTACCCATCATTGGCGGGCTGTGTTTCCTGCCATCAGACATCGGGAACCTCATTGTAATACATCTGCATAAGCCCAGCCCGCCAGAAATAAAGCCTCATACTGGACCATCTGAGCATATCAGCGGGAAAACACGCCAAAGTGTTTCACAGCTGAACATAAGCAACGTGCACTTGGCGAGCTGCACTTCACTCGGGACTTCAAGGTTTGTTTGCCTACCTTGCTTCGGGCAGCACTCATGGTCATCAGCACCTGGCTTTGCTGGCAGCACCACGTCACTTTTAGGGGGGGCTCACTTGTAGGTCCCTATTTACGAGACCAGCTGTGAAGCAGAGGTGGTTTTTTTCAATGGCCACAGGGCTAGAGCTTGCTTGGAGAAGGTGGAAAAGTGTCCTCAGGCAAGGGAAGAGGCTGCAGGTTGAGGGCTGTACTGAGGAAGGGGGTTAAGCCAGAGAGTGTGTGGCGACACATGTTGATCTGTGCAAGTGGCCTCAAGAGGAGGACTGAGGAGGCAGTCTCCAGAGGAGATGAGGCCAGATGGAGATGTGAAGGTGTGTGTGAGAGAATGAGTGGTGATGTCCCTTAAGCTGGCAGTGAGTGAGATGCCAGTGAATGTGTGATGCCTTGTGAGTGTGTAAATTTAGAGTGATGAGATGGTTACCCTACCCTAGTGACAGGGATGAGATCTGGATGTCTAACCACTTCAGTGCAGTATTGGTACTGACCACCATTGCCATCGCCTTCCAAGCCAGAGTTGTAACACTGATGGGCCTCTGCCAGCCAGAGCAGCATTAGAGGAGATCGTGGTGGGCTCCAATGGTGACCATACAACCATACAAAGAAGCAGCAGGAGTAGGCAATTCGGTCCCTTGAGTCTGCTCCACCACTTAGTGAGATCATGGCTGATCTGACAGTAACCTCAAATCTGCATCCAACCTACTCCTGATAACCTATCACCCCCTTGTTTACCAAGAATCAATTCACCTCTGCCTTAAAAATATTCAAAGACTTTGCTTCCACCACCTTTTCAGGAAGAGAGTTCCAAAGACTCACAAACCCTCTGAGTGAAAACAGTTTCGCCTCATCTCTGTTTTAAATGGCGACCCCTTATTTTTAAACAGTGACCCCTTGTTCTGCATTTTTCCACACCAGGGAACATCCTTTCCACATCCACCCTGTTAAGACCCTCAGGATCTTAAATGTTTCAATCAAGTTGCGTCTCACTCTTCTAAACTCCAGCCGAAACAAACCTAGTCTGTCCAACCTTTTCACATAAAACAACCCTCCCATTCCAGGTATTAGTCTGGTAAACTTAATCTGAACTGCTTCCAATGCATTTACATCCTCCCTTAAATAAGGTGACCAATACTGTACACAGTACTCCAAATGTGATCTCTCTAGTGCCCTGTACAACTGAAGCAGAGCCTTCCTACTTAAGTATTCAATTCTCTTCTCAATAAATGATAACATTCTATTAGCTTTCCTAATTATTTGCTGTACTTGCATACTAGCCTTTTGTGATTCATGCACTGAGACACCCAGATCTCTCTGCACCTCAGAGCTCTGCAATCTCTCACCGTTTAGATAATATGCTTCTCTTTCATTCTGCTTGCCAAATTGGACAATTTCACAATTTCCCACATTATACCCCATTTGCCAGATCTTTTCCCACTCACTTAACCAGAAGGCATACCAGGAATGCATCACTGAATTGGGGGTGGGCGGGGGGCCTACAGTCTTCTTGTCTTTTAGGGCCATGTCGTCAGTGCAGCAGTCCTGGGCTGGAAGCGCTGAGAGGTGTGCACAAGGCTGCACTTTAAACATGGCAGCCAGTGTGAGGCGGCAGCAAGGTGGTGGTGTGGCAGGCAAATCGCATGTTTCCTGGGAATGCATGATTAATGCAGTGAGTTTGGGATGATACAGCATGAAAAGCCACCATTGCAGCTGGCAGATAAAACATTCTTTTTGTCCACCTGCTACCGCACTTAGTGCAAGTTTGGGATGGTTCTACCCAAGGAGTTATTAAGATCTGGAATGCACTACATGAATGGATGGTGGAAGATGCCATAGAAATTTTCAAAGGGCAATTGGACTAGTTTTCAAAATTATGGGTCTACACAAATTGGAATGTGGAACTCACTTGAACAGCTGTTTAAAAGAGCTGGCACAGGCAAGACAGGCCAAATGGCCTCCTTATGCGCTGTAGGATTCTATGATTCAACACTATGGGATGTCACATGAAGACATGAATGTAGGAAATGAACAGAAGTGCACTTTCATGGTAGACAAGGAGCTGCACAATAGACAGAATCATATTTGGCCACAAAGGATCAGAGCAGTGAGGAGAAAGAGAGATTGAAATGGGAAATGGTGGGGTACATTCTTAGCTTGCTTCCTTTTTCAGCCCACACAAGCTAGGAAGCTATTGTATAACTCATGGAGAAACTGCCTTATCCAATACAGTTTCAGTACAATACATCAACTCTTCACAATAAGTGTTAGGTACTTTTGGAGCTAGGTATTTGTTGAAGAAAATTGCTATGGGAATATATCTTGAAGGTTAAGTGGACAATAGGGCTTTGTAGCTGACAGTGCTCCACAGTGCAACTTGTGAATGTGATGTATAAACTATGAACGTTTTGCCATTTTGAAGGCTGAAATCTTAGTGAATTTAAGGAAGCCCTGAAAGAGGTAGGGAATTATTTACAGATAGACTGAATTATTTGGGATCAAGACAGGAGGGATATGAGATGGGGCTGATTGGGGTGCCTGTACATCAACCCCAGTGGCACCTAACTATTTGGGCTAAATGGCTTTCTCACATTTCTTTATTTAGGTTTTATTATATGATATGTAAAATAAAAGTGAGGTTTATATATTCTTGCTATCTGATTATTTTTTTCTGCCTGATCCTATTAACTGAGTGTTTTCTTCTATTTCTGCCCTAATTAAAAGGTGCTAATGCAAAGGTATAACACTTAACCTTGCCTTCCTCTCTCCACAGATACCACTCCATCTGCTGAGAGTTTTCACCATTTCCAGTTTTTATTTCAGATTTGCAGCTTCTTCAGTATTTTACTTTTGGTTGTTTTGCCAAAATTATTTGTCTGGGAACAATTTAGAGAGTCCAGTAGTATTTTATCTGCCAATAACTTTCTAATGCAACAATTAAAATAGTGTCAGCATTCCGAAGTGTGTTTGTGGAACATTGTATCACTTGCATGCACAGAGGAGAACAAAATGATGATATTGGGAATATCAGTGCATCACCAATTACATCTCATGCCACAGAGTTATCATTTCTACATGCATAAATATTCATATGATTTCGCAACTTTAAAGCAATAAAACTACACTGAAGATATGGCACCTGCATAGGCGAGAATTTGAAGTTGTCTGTTCCAAGGAGTTGATCATATCCATAACATTCCTTAATAAATGAAACAATACCACATGAAGGTTAATTTAATGAGAGAAAAAAGCCCAGGAGTGGTGGGAGGGAGTCAAGAAATAGGGATAAATAGCACATAGAACATCTAAATCGTGCAGGAAATACAGAACTAACTATGCCCATCATTTTGCTGTACAAATTGCATGCCATCTTTTACATAGCATTTTCTTTCAAGATATTTACAGATGATAGATAAACACGTAACTATTACACTGCAAATGGACAATAATCTGGAAACATCAAATGTGAAATATCCCAGTCATTATGCAATGATGCAGATAAATAGCGTGGTGGTACATTTTTAAATTAATACACTGTAGCATCGGCTGTGGCAGTAACAGATTAACAGGGCAACGAATGCACTTCCATTTCTGTTGGGGAAAACATTTTCCATATTGTTCATGTGTGCCTAATCTTAATAGATTTTATGCAAATAGTTGAAGACCAGTCATATTTTCCCCCCGTTGATATGTGCTGTCAGAAGCCAGAAGTATGTTAATGAACCCTTTAACCTAAACCAGTAATGTATCACATATTGCCAAAACCTCTCAGTGAAAGCTCTCATACGGTAAATCTTGATTGGTTATATGTTCTATCCAATCAATCTCCCCTGCATTAAAAAGCCATTGTGGGTGAGTCATGCAAACAAGAGCATACAATATGCAGGGGAAGAAAGCATAGTTCCATGAGAAGTTAACTGAGATGAACCGAAAAGTAAACAGGTTTTATTGATTAAAAAGGAAGTACCGAGACGGTTTTGGTACACTACATTTCAACTTCAATCCTTTTATAAACTACAATATCTTAAATGTGTTGAAAAATACTCCATGATAGTGTACATTCTCCAGAATCTATTTTTAGCATATTCATCATTTGGCATTTTGGGAATAATTATTTTGGCAGTTTTATAGGATAAAATGTGTATATCTCCGAAAACTAATAATGCAGCCCTTTCACTCTGTCCTTCAGATAATCTGAACGCTATTTTTTTTTTAAATGAAGGTCACAAAAAAATGCAAACAATGGTTTGGAAACTAAACAAACATTAGTTTGAAATTCAACTCTGTATTAAGGAGGAATTATTCCAGATACTTAAGTCACAATTGTCATGACAGCTGTTGTGGGATACAGTGATACCCAGTGGCCGAAGTGGGTCATTGCAATTTAGCACATTTATTTTTAAGATGCATAGAAAACAATAGATAATTGTCAGTAACCTAATCAAGGAGTTAATTGGTTAAAAATGGCCAACCTAATAGAAGATGAACTCGAGGGTCATCAGTCTAGACATTCCTGACTGTTGTGGACAGCAACATTTAACAATTCTGTTCCTGTCCTATAATGGTCTACACCGTGTTCCCCTCAAAGTCTGCTGCTATTAAAATAAAGTGAACTATTTTACTAGGAGCACATAAGTAAAATACTGTAGATGCTGGAAATCTGAAATGTAATAGAAATTGCTGGAAATACCCAGCAGGTCAAGCAACATATGTGGAGGGAGAAACAAGTCAACTGCGGAATTTTCCCTCCGCCATGGTGGTGGACATGGAGGAGGGGTTGGGGGGCGCATTTCTGGGAAAGTATGGAGGATTTGTGTTGGAATGATTCCTTGATGAATTCCTGCCACCAGGGGACTTTCGAGGGACAGACTGGGGATAGTATCAGCTGTCTATTCCACAGAGATGGATAGCCAGTTACGCTGGTTAAGGCCACGTTAAAGGGTGATTTTGTAACCTCTCTGGCATTTTACCACTGCTGGAGTGACCCTCACCACATGAGGTGGCTGCCAACTCAATTTTGGAGGTGGCCCCCCACTACGGTAGGGTGGGGGCCATCAGTGCCAAAAGTTTCATGCCCCAGCGATGGAGTCAATGGTAGGAAAGGCTGTACCTGTGGCTCGAACGATTCTTCCAGAGAGATTTCCCCTCTATCCCGAGCAGTTTAACAGCTTAATCCCTATAACGAACTCCGATACTCATCTTAATTGACAATCGGAGATTGGGAGTTCGGAGGCCAGGAACTGCAGTACCCAGTGGACCTCGTTCGTGTTTCTTTAATGATCTTTGGGCCTTCTTAATGTGTGCCGGCTGGGAAAGGGCCGCACATGCGCATTCAGTTTATTTTACATTCTTTAGGCCGGGAACTAGCCCTGCACACATGCACAGAGAAAAAGAAGGAAAAAAGAGGGGGTTGTACATGGTGCAAATCACTGGGGCCTGGGCTTGGTGTTGTAAATAGACCCGTTGTTGTCCAGACTGAGCAGCCAGAGCTTCAGGACTTGAAAGCTGGGTCAGGGAGAGAAATCATGGACCAGGGAGAGAAATCACAGACCCTGGTGCTTGTCCTATTTTCTGGGCCCCTTAGCCCTACCATCCACCACCCATCCAGCCACCCCACTTTAACACTCTCCCTCAATCATGCACATTATTTTTTCCCCTTTCAAGATTCACCAATCAATTCACCAAACAATCACAGGAATGCTCTAGTAAAATGATAACATTCATTGTTGCCATCTAGTTCCAAATATCATTCAACCTATATGCAGTATACGTCACTGATGTTAAGAACAGCACAGATGTAAAGTAGCGTTAGTTTGTGTGCACCCTATAGGTGATCCTACTGTGACTATTAAACAAACCAGAGATTTTATTTTTGTGAAACAAAAATAAAAATACCTGGAATAACTCAGCAGGTCTGACAGCATCTGTGGAGAGGAACACAGTTAACATTTCGAGTCCGTAATACTCCCTCTACCTGGACCCCTCCCTCTGGATTCTTACCTTTTCTTGATCTTTTCATTGAGAACTGTCGGCGTGACATCAGTCGTCTCAATTTCTCTGCTCCTCTCACCCACGCTAACCTGTCTCTCTCTGAACTTGCTGCACTCTGTTCTCTCAGGTCCAACCCTGACATTGTCATCAAACCCGCTGACAAGGGTGGTGCTGTTGTTGTCTGGCGCACTGACCTCTACCTAGTAAAGGCTGAGCGTCAACTCGCAGACACTTCCTCCTACCTCTCCCTGGACCATGACCCCACCACTGAACATCAAGCCATTATTTCCAGGACTGTTACTGACCTCATCTCCTCTGGAGATCTTCCTTCCACAGCTTCCAACCTCATAGTCTCCCAACCTCGGACGGCCCATAAGACCATAAGACATAGGAGCAGAAATTAGGCCACTCGGCCCAACGAGTCTGCTCTGCCATTCAATCATGGCTGATAAGTTTCTCAACCCCATTCTCCCGCCTTCTCCCTGTAACCTTTGATCCCCTTACCAATCAAGAACCTATCTATCTCGGTTTTAAATACAATCAATGACCTAGCCTCCACAGTCTTCTGTGGCAATGAATTCCATAGATTCACCACTTTCTGGCTAAAGAAGTTTTTCCTCATCTCTGTTCTAAAAGGTCTTCTCTTTACTCTGAGGCTGTACCTTCGGGTCCTAGTCTCTCCTACTAATGGAAACATCTTCCCCACGTCCACTCTATCCAGGCCTTTCAGTATTCTGTAAGTTTCAATCAGATTCCACCTCATCCTTCTAAACTCCATCGAGTATAGACCCAGAGCCTTCAAACGTTCCTCAGATGTTAAGCCTTTCATTTCTGGGATCATTCTTGTGAACCTCCTCTGGACCCTCTCCAGGGCCAGCACATCCTTCCTGAGATACAGGGCCCAAAATTGCTTACAATATTCTAAATGTGGTTTGACCAGAGCCTTATAAAGCCTCAGCGGGACATCCCTGCTTTTATATTCTAGTCCTCTCGAAATAAATGCCATTATTGCATTTGCCTTCCTAACTACTGACTCAACCTGCAAGTTAACCTTAAGAGAGTCCTGGACTAGGACTCCCAAGTCCCTTTGCACTCCAGATTTCTGAATTCTCTCCCCATTTAGAAAATAGTCTATGCCTCTATTCTTCCTACCAAAGTGCATGACCTCACACTTCCCCACCTTGTGTTCAATCTGCCACTTCTTTGCCCATTCTCCTAACCTGTCCAAATCCTTCTGCAGCCTCCCCGCCTCCTCAATACTATCTGTCCCTCCACCTATCTTTGTATCATCTGCAAACTTAGCCAGGATGCCCTCAGTTCCTTCATCTAGGTCACTAATGTATAAAGTGAAAAGTTGTGGTCCCAACTCTGACCCCTGTGGAACTCCACTAGTCACTGACCGTCATCCTGAGAAGGACCCCCTTATCCCCACTCTCTGCCTCCTGCCAGACAGCCAATCTTCTATCCATGCTAGTACCTTGCCTCTAACTCCATGGGCTCTTATCTTACTGAGCAGCCTCCTGTGCGGCACCTTGTCAAAGGCCTTCTGGAAATCCAAGTAGATAACATCCTTTGGCTCTCCTTTGTCTAACCTACTCAAAGAATTCTAACAGATTTGTCAGGCATGACCTACCCTTGATGAAACCATGCTGACTTTGCCCGATTTTACCATGCACTTCCGAGTATTCTGAAATCTCATCCTTCATAATGGACTCTAAAATCTTACCAATGACCGAGGTCTGGCTAATCGGCCTGTAATTTCCCGTCTTTTGCCTCACTCCCTTCTTAAACAGGGGGGTTACATTAGCGATTTTCCAGTCCTCTGGGACCCTCCCTGACTCCAGTGATTCCTGAAAGATCACCACTAACGCCTCCACTATCTCTTCAGCTATCTCCTTCAGAACTCTGGGGTGTAATCCATCTGGTCCAGGTGATTTACCCACCTTCAGACCTTTCAGTTTTCCTAGCACCTTCTCCTTGGTAATGGCCACCATACTCACCTCTGCCCCCCCCCCCCGACTCTCTTGAACTTTGGGGATGCTACTCGTGTCTTCCACTGTGAAGACTGACGCAAAGTACCTGTTCAGTTCCTCCGCCATTTCTTTGTTCCCCACTATTGCTTCTCCAGCGTCATTTTCCAGCGGCCCAATGTCCACTTTTGCCTCTCTCTTACCCTTTATATATCTAAAAAAACTCTTGCAATCTTCTTTTATATTACTGGCTAATTTATATGTTTAATCTTTATTTTTATAAATATGATTAATCATATTTAATCTTCTCCCTCCTTATTTCTTTTTTAGTTGTCCTCTGTTGGTCTTTGTAGACTTCCCAATCCCCTGGTTTCCCACTGCTCTTCGCTGCATTGTATGCTTTCTCTTTAGCTTTTATGCTGTCCCTAACTTCCCTTGTCAGCCATGGTTGCCTCGACCTCCCTTTAGTATGCTTCTTCTTCCTAGGGATAAATTTTTGCTGTGTCTCCCAAATTACTCCCAGAAACTCCTGCCATTGCATTGTAGAAGGCCCGCTTCTACCTCTTACCCAAAATCCACAAACAGGACTGTCCCGGCAGAACGATCGTGTCAGCCTGTTCCTGCCCCACGGAACTAATTTCTTGCTATCTTGACTCCATTCTCTCTCCCTTGTCCAGTCCCTTCCCACCTATACCCATGATTCCTCTGACATCCTACATCATATCAACAATTTCCAGTTCACTGACCCCAACTGCCTCCTCTTCACCATGGACATCCAATCCCTCTACACCTCCATCCCCCACTGGGATGGTCAGATGGCTCTCCACTTCTTCCTTGAACAGAGGCCCAAACAATCCCCATCCACCACTACTCTCCTCCGTCTGGCTGAACTTGTACGCTCACTGAACAAATTCTCCTTAAACTCGTCCCACTTCCACCAAACTAAAGGTGTGGCTATGGGTACCCACATGGGCCCCAGTTATGCCTGTCTCTTTATGGGGTATGTGGAACATTCCTTGTTCCAGTCCTACTCCTGCCCCCTCCCACGGCTTTTTCCCCAATACATCGATGATTGCTTCGATGCTGCTTCATGCTCTCGTCTGGACCTGCAAAAAATTAAATTTGCTTCCAATTTCCACACCTCCATCATTTTCACATGGTCCATCTCTGACACTTCCCTTCCCTTCCTTGACTTCTCTGTTTCAATTTCTGGTGAAAGACAGTCCACCAATATTCATTACAAGCCTACCGACTCCCACAGCTACCTCGACTACAGCTCCTCACACCCTGCTTCCTGTAAGGACTCCATCCCATTCTCTCAGTTCCTTCGCCTCCATCGCATCTGTTCTGATGATGCTATTTTCAAAAACAGTTCCTCTGACATGTCTTCCTTCTTCCTTAACCGAGGTTTTCCACCCACAGTGGTTGACAGGGCCCTCAACCGTATCCAGCCCATCTCCCGCGCATCCGCCCTCACGCCTTCTCCTCCCTCCCAGAAACATGATAGGGTCCCCCTTGTCCTCACATATCACCCCACCAGCCTCCACATTCAAAGGATGATCCTCCTCCATTTCCGCCAACTCCAGCATGATGCCACCACCAAACACATCTTCACTTCACCCCACCCCGGCGGCATTCCGCAGGAATCATTCCCTCCGGGACACCCTGGTCCACTTCTCCATCACCCCCTAGACCTCAACCCCCTCCCACGGCACCTTCCCATGCAGTTTCCTCTACATGGGAGAGACCGAACGCAGACTGGGTGACTGCTTTGCGGAACACCTTCGGTCTGTCTGCAAGCATGACCCAGACCTCCCTGTCGCTTGCCATTTCAACACTCCGCCCTGCTCTCTTGCCCACATGTCCGTCCTTGGCCTGCTGCATTGTTCCAGTGAAGCTCAACGCAGACTAGAGGAACAGCACCTCTTCTTCCGACTAGGCACTTTACAGCCTTCCAGACTGAGTATTAAGTTCAACAATTTTAGATCATGAACTCTCCCCTCCATCCCCACCCCCTTTCCGATCCCCTTTTTTCCAATAATTTATATAGATTTTTTTTTCCTGCCTATTTCCATTATCTTTAAATGTATTTCCATCCATTGTTTTATCTCTTCATTTTGGCCTAATTTGATCCCTTCCCCCCACCCCACCCCCACTAGGGCTATCTGTACCTTGCTCGTCCTGCTTTCTACCCTTGATGTCACCTATTAGCGCATTCCTTAGATAATATCACCACCTTCAACACCTCTTTGTCCTTTTGTCTGTGACATCTTTTGGCTATCTCCACCTATCACTGGCCCTCTATCCTGCTCTACCTGTCCCAGCCCCCCTTAAACCAGCTTATATTTCACCTCTTTTCTATTTTTACTAAGTTCTGTTGAAGAGTCACATGGACTCGAAATGTTAACTGTGTTCCTCTCCGCAGATGCTGCCAGACCTGCTGAGTTTTTCCAGGTATTTTTATTTTTGTTTTGGATTTCCAGCATCCACAGTTTTTTGCTTTTATATTTTTGATTTTATTTTTGTGTATTGCTGTAAAAAGAGACATGTCTAAGTTTTTCGTCTTGCACACCACAGGGCACTTGCAAGTACACCAATATAAGGGGAAAACAACATTTTATACTGTATGTGAATAGAGTGCTGACTGGTTGGCAGGTGGCATTACCATGGAGAATGCACCACTGATGGTGACTGACAGTTAATTGCCAAGCATTGTTTGAAACTTAAAGCAGGCAGCTTGACCCTGACTGGTCAAGTCATTGCGCTGGGTTATGAGTCAGCAAATGTCTGTCACTTATTTTGTTTAGCTGAAACAGTTGCAATTTATGTACATGTTCTTTCTGTCTGCATATAGAAAATGAAGACCAATCACAGACCAATCAGCATGAGGGACAGAGGAATAGACAGCACTGCACAGAGCCACTGGAAAATCAACTTGGCAAGTAAATGACCAGAAATCAAAGAATGAATGGAAGAACTTGTAGATATCCAGCATGGGAGAACGGGTGGAATCTTCCACTCTGAAGGTCTAATTTTGATGGCAGGCAGGAAAATGGGAGTGATTCCAGTTGGGGGGCAAGATGGCTGACTACACATGATCTTGCGCTGTTCAGTTCATTACATATGCATCCGCGTGGGGCACATCAAATTTCATGGAGGGGGCAGGCAGGAAGTCGCCGTCCCCACTGTTCCCTCATGGGGTTGAAGGCCCTGGTGCCATATTTAAATGGCACAAGAAACATAGAAACATAGAAAATAAGAGGAGGAGTAGACATTCTGCCCTTTGAGCCTGCATCTCCATTCATTATGATCATGGCTGATCATCCAACTCAAAAGCCTGCTCCCGCTTTCTCCCCATATCATTTGATCCCTTTCACCCCAAGAGCTATGTCTCGTTCCTCCTGAAAACATACAATGGTTTGGCCTCAGTACTTTTTGTGGTAGCGAATTCCACAGGCTCACCACTTTCTGGGTAAAGAAATTTCTCCTCATCTCAGCCCTAAATAGTCTACCCTGTACCCTTAGGCTGTGACCCCTGGTTCTGGACTCCCCCACCATTGGGAACATCCTGCCTGCATCTACCCTGTCTAGTCCTATTAGAATTTTATAGGTTTCTATGAGATCCCCCCTCATTTTTCTGAGCTCCAATGAATATAATCCTAACCGACTCAGTCTCTCCTCATATGTCAGTCCCGCCATCCCAGGAAACAGTCTGGTATGCCTTCGTTGCACTCCCTCTATAGCAAGAACATCCTTCCTCAGATAAGGGGACCAAAACTGCACACAATATTCCAGGTGTGCTCACTGCATAATTGCAGCAAGACATCCCTGCTCATGTACTCGAATCCTTTCGCTATGAAGGCCAACATACCATTTGCCTTCTTTACCGCCTGCTGCACCTTCAGCGACTTGTGTACGAGGACATCCAGGTCTCATTGCACATTCCCCTCTCTCAATTTATAGCCATTCAGATAATAATCTGCCTTCCTGTTTTTGCCACCAAAGTGGATAACCTCACATTTATCCACATTATACTGCCTCTGCCATGCATTTGCCCACTCACTCATCTTGTCCAAATCACACTGAAGCATCTCTGCATCCTCCTCACAGCTCACCCTCCCACCCAGCTTTGTGTCATCTGCAAAGCTGGAGATATTATATTTAGCTCCCTCACCTAAATCATTAATATATATTGCGAATAGCTGGGGTCCCAGCACCGACCCCTGCGGTACCTCACTAGTCACTGCCTGCCATTTGGAAAAAGACTCGTTTATTCCTACTCTTTATTTCCTTTCTGCCAACCAGTTTTCTATCCACCTCAATACACTACCCTCAATCCCACGCGCTTTAATTTTACACGCTAATCTCTTATGTGGGCCTTTGTCGAAAGCCTTCTGAAAGTCCAAATAAACCACATCCACTGGCTCCCCCTCATCAACTCTACTGGTTACATTCTCAAAAAATTCCAGTAGATTTGTCAAGCATGATTTCCCCTTCATAAATCCATGCTGACTCTGTCTGATTCTGTCACTGCAGACCAGGAGCTTCAGTCTGGCTGTCCTTTATGTCACAGTGAAGAAAACAACATGTGGCCCCCATGGTTCAGTGAAGTCTCCCTGGAGTCTCAATGCCAGGCTGTCCAGGAAGGGGACGAGGTCCTGTTTCCCCAGGGTGCCAGCAGAAGGCCCTTTTGACAGACCATGGCGGCCTGGAGGTCGCAGAGAGGTTAGCGCCTGTGCGGTTCAGCCCAGAAACACCAACAGTGCCGGAAGAGGATGAATGATTTGCTGTGTTCCGCCAGGGTAAGTCCACTGTCTAGTCACTGAAAACTGATACTCTCATAAGGACATCAGGCAGTCTAAGTGTGTGAGTGCTCAAGGATGTCAGACAGGTGTTTGGATTATAGTGCTCACCAGCAGATGGGACAACTGCACTGAATGTGTGTCAGTCACTCCATTCTCTCAATATCATTATCAGTTGCAGAAAACCAGTTTCTTAATCAATTACTGAGGAGAGCTCGGCAGCTGCCACAGACATGCATTCTCCTGAACTGCTCATGCAACCATGGCATGACAGTCAATCTTTCTGCAGGAGAAGAATGCCCACAACAAGCGCAAGTACTCCCAGACTGGAGGTGGAATTCCAGATATCAGACTCCTCACCCCTTTCGAGGAGAAGGCTGCTGAACAAACCTGAAAGGAGTAAGGCCGTGCCTGTGCTGAGGGTGAGATAGGACACCCACAGGAAGGCAGTAATGATGTCTCCTGTCTGCACTTTTCAGCTGTGCCCACTGAATGCAAGATTTAATTCAGGAGCCTGCTTAGTCAATCACTAAATGTTTCTTTTCTCTTTTCCAGGTACCAGCAAGAAATGAGGGGAGGGAGAGCAACCTGGACCAGCCCCAACCCCAGCCCCAAAGCCACCTCAGAATCCGCAGAGGATGCACCATCATAGCATTTACCTGCACCTTCCACCAACACAGATACAGGCACCTCAGTGGGTTCAAGTTCTAGAGTAGGCTCGGGGGTCACAATCTGGTGAACACATCACATCATGGGTCCACAGCTGCAGAGGAAGTGACAGTCAGGGGGCTGATGGAGACTATGTCCCTGCTCAGCCACAAGCAGATAATGAGCCTCTGGACTCAGCTATATGAGATGTTTTGGAGATGCAGAGACAGGCAGGGGAACATCAGGTAGAGGCACCAGAGGCCATGCACAGACTGGATTGATGGCTGGAGGAGTCCACCACGTTCTATCTGCTGTTGTGGCTCCAGAATGTGAGCACTTTGCTGCCTCCATGGAAAGGGCAGTGGCAGCCTTGGAGACCCAGGCCCAGCAGAACACACAGTGGCTGCCGGTTTTGCGCTCAGACCTGCACTCTGTCAGGAACACGATCTTCCCTCACCAAACCACATGGAGGAGCAGTCTCAAGGGGCCAAACAGTGTACAGTGCAGCACTGGCAAGACGACATGGGAATGGGGAAGCTTGGCTGCCCTCCAGGTGCTTCTTCTCCTCAAGGAGTCAGGGAATTGCCATTGGGAACCCACAGGGAGGAGGAGCACCAGCCAGGCATCCCAGGGAACTTCATCCCAGGACACTTCAGGGGTACACTGCCTCTCCACCTCACCTCTACCCACGATCCCATTGCCTTTAGCAGGTCAGGCCATGAAAGGTGCACTTGCGCCTAAGCAGGAGACTTTTAGCAGACCGGGGACCTCTAGGCCTCGAGCTACCAGAGATGCCTGCCAAAGTCCTCAGAATCAACAGGGAATAGCAATCAGCAGACTGCTTCCACTCCAGCTGCTGATGTCAGGGCTGCACCTAGATACAGTAGTGGGAAAAAAAAAATTAAGGAATATTGAAGGCACATAGGTGGCACAAGTATACAATCATTGTATATAGTTTTGGCACTTGTAAATATATGTCCACTTGCACTGTTTGGAAGTCTTATGGATTCCAGCTTGTTGCTAGTTGTTTCAATGATTCTGGGCAGTTAAAGGTCTGGAATGTGGGTCCTCCCATCACAGCCTGATCAGGACCTTCCATAGATTCAGTTTTCCCACATTATCAACAGTGATTATTCAATAATCCCCATGGTGTATGATTAAGCACTGGCCATCACTTGAGTGTGTGCTGCTTGGCCAAGCACCATACAAGCCATCACTTACAGCTCACCATGTTCTGACATCTGATAATATGTTCATTGAGGTCATTGCATCCCCTGCTGCTGTTGCCCTGATGCCAGATGTGGGTGGATGCCATGAGTACCTGAGGAGAGTTAAATCTGCTAGGTGAGTGGCAAAGGCGTTGTAAATGCAATTTCAGGGCTGAATGACTCATGCTCTACCCTGTCTTCTTAACAGTAGAAAACTAGAGGCTTCCCTTCTTCTTTGGAGAACGATGTGGTTGGCACGTCTAATCATTAATGGCCTTTCTTAGTGAATTGTCATTTTGAGTTGACATGCAGGTGAAGGTAGAATGTATGGAGGCAATGGGTACATTAGCCTTTACTGCAAGAGGGATTGAGTGTATGTTTTAAGAGGTGTGTGTGCAGTTGCCTGAAGCCCAATTATCAGGCCTCACATCTCCTTATCAATGGTGGCAGTAGAACTCGCATAAAGGGTTTGCAACCAATGTGCACTGGAGATCATTGAAGGACTGGTGCCTTAGTCCATGAGGAGAGAGAGAATAGAATGGGCCTGTGAGCTCGACCGTGCTGAGGACTGTGAGGCTATCCATGTGAAGCATCAGCAGTTCTAACAGGTCTCTGCAGGGTTCATGCAGAAAAGAAGTTTATATTGGCTGTGGGGTGTCTGCAATGATGGATTACAGTCTCGTACTAAATCTAAGGCCTTCTCAGACTGAAAGTTGTTGGAATCTCTGCAATTGGAGGCTCCAGAGTGGTTGCATCTCAGCAACCCATAATGCAGGTTAGGCATTCTCAATGAGTAGACTACAAAGTTACCTCGAAACTTCTCAATATGAGAAAGATATCAAGAGATATGGGTTTAATTTGGGCGAGTAGTGATCATGGGGGGCGGGGGATGTACGGAGTGGGGCTGAGGGCAGGAACACAAGCTTCCCTCATAACTGCAGGGAGGAGCAGTCTCAAGGGGACAAACAGTGTTGTTATTGCTGCTCCTCCCTGTGGATCCATCCATCTGGTTCTGTCTGAAGGATCCCTCTGCTAGGTCGGCCCCACTTTGGGAGCAGATGTCAGGGTGACATGAGTGCATCCCTGCCAAGTTTAGATTTGATATTGTTTCCAAGTTGCCATGCACACGGACTTTGTGGGGGCATGGATGAAATCACAATTCTATTTACAGGTGCCTGAGGTCGTGGGGAGCAGAGAGCTGTGCACGTTCTAACGTGCACATGTAGCGCCAGGGCTCTGCTTATTAGCATAGTTTGGAGCAAAATACCAGCAGGGCAGATGGTAACTAATGCAATTCAATTCAGCTACCATAAATCAAGGTACATTTAGAAAAATAATGTCTGTAATCAAAAAGGTGCTGGGGCCTCCTAGCCAGCAGAAGATAGAAAACCAAAAAGTTAAAGAAATGTGTCAGCAGCTTAGTTTGTCTGTATTCTGCTGGCTATCAGATTGGCATGGTGTACTGCCTCTATGGCCCCTGCATCATCAGCTCCATTCCTTTCATCGTCACTCCTCCATGTCTCCGTCAGCTCAGACATCCTCAATTTGTAGCGTGAGGTTGTGCAGGGTGCAGCAAACAGAGATGATCCTGGACACTCACTGTGGTGAGTATTGGAGAGCCCCACCTGAGCGGTCCAAACATCTGAACCTCATCTTTAAGAGGCTTGTCATCTGCTCAATCACGGATCTGATGGAGACATGTGCATCATTTCAGCTCTCCTCGTCATCTGCCCGGTCTTCTGGGGTTATTCCTTGTCCCCGAGGAGCCAGCCCTGCAATCATCGAGATCCTTCAAAAACCTGTGGTACTTGTGAGTGGTTCAGAATATAGGCATCGTGAGAGCTCCCTGGGAACCAAGCACAAACATGTAGGATTTGCCCTTCTGTGATCACATACGAGCTGCAGGTTCAAAAAATGGAATTGTTTTCTATTGATAAGTATGATTGGCTGTTGCTAGGGAGCTCTCAAGGCCACATGAATGCAGTCAATAGGTCCTTGCACTTGTAGGAATCCTGAATTTGCTGCAAAGCCCAACACCCAGGCTGCCTGGCACTCGGGATCCAAGCAGAAGTGGACAAAGTGTCCTCCTGAACAGGCACCTGTGGCATCCCTTATGCACTTGTGCGTAACTGACTGGAAGGAGCCACTGGAAAAGAAGTTTAATGTGGCAGTGACCATTAATGCCACCAGCATGCGATTGCCTCCAAGTCCTCGTAGCTGTAGTTCATATTGGAGAAGTTGGCAGATGTGAGCAACCACATTCCTGAACGTTCGAAGATGCTTCCGGCATTGCCTTCCATTCATTTGTAGGTAACTGCACCACCTGCAGTACACCTGTGGTTGGGTTAATGCTTGCTGTTGTAAGCACCCTGTTCACCAGCATTTTAACCTTCTTGAGGCCATACTTCCTCTTGTTGCCCAGGCTGTTGCTCTTCCTGGCCCTGTGCCAATATGCAATGGGCTTTCCTTCTCTACATCTGGATGACAGCCAGGACAAAGGCAGAGTTGCCTGCAGCCTGCATCATCTGTACCTCAGTGGATCTGTGAATGCATTGAAGCAATAACTTTAGTGAGCATATTCTTTATAGGTTTCCCTCTATCTCAAAGCCACCAAACCATTGCTAAGCCCTTTGCCTGGCCTCCGTCTAGACATGGCATCCCCACCCCACCCTTTCCAGGTGAAGGACATCCTGGAGGACCAAGGATGGGTGTTCCTCCCATTCATACATTACTGCGCAAATAGACATTGCTCTTCGTCCAGGGTGATGACAGCCATGTGCAAGAAGCCTCACACTGACACTATTCCACTTACCTCCACTACCCTCAAGACTCTATAGAGAGAGACCATTGCCTTGGCAGCAAAGAAAGACCAACCACATGAGTGTTTAAAACCATAACCATTCACCTGGGAGGATGGAGGTTTGCAGTCGTGAGCTGGCTGCCGTCCACCAGCTGTGCCCCTTGGAGGCATTTCACCTCCCTTCCTACCTTCATCCCTGCCTCTGACCACAGCTGACGGCAAATGGCAGCTCTATCCCTTGCTGGGATCTTGATGTTATGAGACCTGTGAGTTGGGAACAAACCTACTGCTGCATGGTCTTCACCATTGAGAGGAGAACACAACTGGGCATGGACATTCAGTTCCCTCGTGGTTATTAGGGACCTTTTAGTTGGCCATTTATGCTGACTTGAACTCCACCCACCCAAGAAGACCCTCCTCCCACTTTGAGGGATCACACTTACAGACTAACTGCATTTTCCAGGTCAGATTAGAAAACTGGTGCACATCACCTTTCAACACTCGCTCCACCACCTTCTACCCTCCTCCTGTTACCCACCAACTTCCCTCCTTCATCCTTGACCCACCCAATATCACCAGTCCTCTCCCCCTGTCAGCCTTGAACCTCCCCCCGTTACCCTGGACCCTATTACCATCCACCTCCACATGCCTGCCCTTCCCTCAGAGCTGACACCTGTTACCACCGCCATGCCCACACTGACCCTGCCCCCTCCCATTGTCTGAGTCACTTCTGTAGTCCACCTCCATGAAACCCACCTTCCCCAATGAAACCTTCACCTACCAGATTATTACCCTGGACCTGCCACTCTACCGCATCCCACTCCCCCCTCTGACTGTGACTGTTTTCTCCTCTGCCCAGTGCCCTGAGTTCAACACAGGGACCCCACCGCCAACAGCACCGATTCCACCCTCTAGGACATGCTCTCTCTAACCATACTTGCCCATAAAAACCCCTCCCCAGCCAGCCACAGGACCCTCAGGCCCAACAGGAAAGACCCTTCCCTCCATCCAATGTCGCTGCACTTTTGCAATCCCTCGCTGTCTCCCCCTTCCCCAGACGTTCTCTCCCATTTCATCCCTCTCCTGTCTCCACAGCCCAGCCTTCACTCCACCCTACTCCCCCTTCCAACCTTCGCCTGCCTCCCATTTCTCTTTGCTCAGCTTTTGCTACCAGCAGCCGATATGAGTCAAGTTATGCATGATCCCGAAGAAGGAGAAAGCAGCATGTACTGACCTCAAAGCTGTGGAAGAAGTGAAACTCACCAGGTGGACACCCTTATATACAGTCGTAAAAGTGAACATTCTAATTTCTTGCTGGCGGGGAAATTAATTTGGAGGGGGAACTTAATTCTGGTGAGCTGGCCTTTTAATGACCATACATGACATGCAAATACATGAAAAAGGGCTTCCCAACATTGTCCATCCAGAAGCTCGAACCGCCTTTAACCCACCTTTAAAGTCCCGAGAACAGAATCCTGACAGTTCATCTTGACGTCAGGAAGCTGATTTTTTGGCCTCACACCAAATTATGCTCCCCCATCTGCTATGCTTCCCATTGCTGATGGGACCGGAAGATTCCGCCCTGTGATTAGAGGAACAGTTATGTCTTTCCCACGCCTGCTTCTCCTCCAATCACCATGTCATGTCTCTCTCCCTGCTCCTGCTCTGTACACACCCCTTGTTGCACCATTGCTGCTCAGCCCTCTATCTCACCTTCATTCCCTGTCTGAGGCTGTATCCCTCTACTTTACTTGCCATTGTCCTCTCAGTTTTTCCTTCTCATCTTCTTCACCTTCTCACTGTTACCCTCAATGCCATCTTGTCTCCTTTGCTGCCTGTGTCATGCCTGCTCTCCTGATTGATTGGTCAGTATCCTGAAATTCCCTGTCTAACACCATAATGGGAGAGTTCTATTACTGCATGGAGTGGAGTGATTCAGGGAGAAAGCCCAAAAACATCTTCTTAGGGAAATAAGAGTAGGCAGTAAATGCTCACCTTGCCAGCTTTGTTCCTGTCCTGGGAACAAAGGGAAAATGAATAAACTTAAATCTAAATTAGCAGTACCTGGCCAGTAGCTAAGATTGAATTGAAACTTATTTGTGATTTTGAGAAAGGGAGCTGGGAGATGGATCTTGGAAGAGCAGCAGAACCACCTAGTGCTAGGAGGACTGATAATTGAGTAAAATGGTACCTTTACATACCCAGGGAGTAATTTTAAAACAAAAGATCAGGTGAGTTGGAGTCGGCTATGTATTAAAAATAGAAGAAAATTAAGCTCGAGGGGAGCTCGGAGGTGAGTGCACACAACCTTGCACAGCATGCGTGGCCATCTTCTTTCCTCAGGATGTCTATCTTCTTTCTTCATTGATGGGTCAACTGTGTCTGGCCATCTTTTAAAAATGGTGCCCTGGTATGGTGGGGGGGGCACATGTTATCCAGCCTGCCCTGCCCGTGAGAAACATCACAAACCCCACCCAATGCATATTGAATGAGGCTGGGATTACGTGATATGGTGCGAATTCCCAACGGCTGCTGTGGCAGGAAATACTCCCTGTCACCGCCCCCATCACAGAACATCATTCCAGGAAGCAAAATCCTGCCCTACTTGTCTCAGTAAGGATTCTTCAATATGATTGCTTAAAGAGAGACACTGATGCTCGCTCTGTTTATACAACTCCCAGATCCCCCATAGAGGGTGCCGTGCAGTTTTACACTGGGGAGGATTTTTCACTTGTGCGGGCTTGGCAGGGACAGGCAGGGGTGGTTGGGAAGCTGACTGCTACCCGGTGATTGGGACCAGACCACGGTTTCACTCTGGCAGGCCAATTAAGGCCTGCCCACTGTGAAACATGGGCAGCAGCACTGCCTGTGCGTGTGGGGAGGAGGGCGAGCATGAACTTTGCACATGAGCACGGGTGTGCACTGGAAAAGCTCCCTGAGGCGCAGAGGGAGTGCCTCCATGCGACTCTGTCAGTAAGCAGGGGCATGTTATTAATTAACTTTTAGAATTTTTATTTTATTTTTACTTGCTGTGGGAAACCTCATTCCTCACGCCAACCATAAAGTTGGAAGGGCAGTGGAAAATGTATTTTAATTACAGTTTTAATGGCCTTAATAGGCCTTTTACTTATCGGCGGGCAGGCAGCCAGCCCCGGTGCGTGCCAGCCGACTGAAATATCGCGCAAGTGCGCAGTGATGGGAGACAGGGCGTAGTGGTCAGCAGACTGCCTTCACCTTCACTGTGGGTGAGGGAGGAGTACCAAGACAGGGTTAGGAAGGTTAAGAAAATATACTTGCACAGTGTGGGCACGGGCGTTAATCACTTGTACGTAATGTTCGCTATTGTAAATAAACTCCCAAGAATGTCTCCCTGCCTATGGCTTCTTGTTCTAATGAGTAGTGTTCTTGTCATTCAGATGTGAAACCTTGATTCTTGCACAAGATAAAGGCACGTGTCTCAGTCCAGGGCCTCTTCCCTGTGCAGTGTGTAACCTTCAATCCAAAGTGAAGGCCCGGCCTCTCCCTCAATGAACACATTACTGATGCCAGCACCTCGACGGTGCTGGTCATTGCTGTCAGAATGTAGGGGGCAGGCGTCACAGAGTTCCATCATTCTCTCTGTTTGCTCACAGCACCTTCGAGTTGGGGAGGGCCCCACAACTCTTCAGGATCTGTGCCCAGCAATGCTGTGCTCCTGAAGGGGTCAGGTGCTGAAGGCTGATAAAGGATCAGGTGCATTTAAAGTTCCACAGCTGAATCTCCATGATATGACCCTGATCTCAGAGAACAAGTAATCTGCCCTCGGCCAGACAGGAGCCCAACATTCACAGAGGCAATGTGAGGATATCAGGACTGCCCTCACTGCATCTCATCATCATCCTCCATGAGTCTTGCTGCAATGAAGGCCTTCTGAGCATGCCTGTATCGCCTGGCCAGTGCAATGGCCTCATCGCCATCGAGGACTTCATCACCGTCATCCCCTTCGACATCCTCCTCATTGGGGAGTCGTGCAGTGCTTCCATCTCCTCCTTAGCCAGGTCCTTCCTCCGTTGTAGTGCCAGGTTGTGTAGCACATAGCAAGCTATGACGATGCGTGACAGCCTCAGTGGACTGTATTACAGTGCTCCACCACACCTGTCAATGCACTGCAACATCATTATCAAAATGCCTATCGTTCCACCAAAGACCAGGTTATGGCATAAGCCTCGGTATACTGTCGCTCTGCTGCAGTCTGAGGCCGCCGCACAGGCATCATCAGCCACGTCCCCTTGTCCCCGAAGAGCCAACACTGCAGCTTCTCTCGACCCTGGAAGATGAGACCAATAAGGCTGTAGGAGTCGTGGATGCTCCTTGGGAATCATGCGCAGACCTGCAGGATGTGTTTGTGGTGGTCGCAGACCAGCTGAACATTCAGTGAGTGGAAGCCCTTGCATTTGATGTAGTCAACTGCTTGTTGTCATGGAGATCTAAGCGCCATGTGAGTGCAGTCGATGGCACCCTGCACCTGTGGAAAACCTGAGATCTGCATGAATCCCAGCGTTCTTGCTCCCTGGCTTTCCTGATCCCAAGCAAAATGCACAAAGTTCTGTGCGTCTATAACCTCCCGGCTACACTCGTGGGTGGAGGCTTGTGAGGTCCCACATAGGTCACCTGTGGAACCCTGGAAGTAGCCACTGGTGTAAAAATTGAGTGCTGCGGTCACTTTCCTGGCCACTGGCAGTGGATGCCCTCAGTGTCCCTGTGGTGCCAAATCCTGCAGCGGGTAGCATGTGTGACCGACGAGTTCCCTAAACATGCACAGTCATCGGTGACACTGGTTCTCAGTCATCTGCAGGAATGACAAGCACCGACTATAGATCCTGGGTCTTGTGGAGCACCTACTAGTGACGGCTCTCTGTGGATCTTCAGCTGCATGGAATTTTCCAGTTGATGTCAGGGGTCATGGCAGATTGGGGGGCTGGGGGGGTGGGGGCGGGGGGGAGGTGGGTGGTGGGGGGGAGGTGGGGTGTGGGGTACAATATGGTGAGAAGACCAAAAATCAGTTTCACGTCATCGTGAAATCAGCTTCTGATCATCCGCTCCACCCGCCAATGGCGGGCCGTGTTTCCCACTGTGGCACGTCGGGGATCTAATTTCAGTACTTTAGTATCTAATTATCAACCTTGCTCATCGAAATTAGCCCCCCATGTCAAATTTACCGCCCCCGTCGGCATGACTAGAGAACGGCATGCTTCACAACTGCCTTTAAAAGGCTTTCACTTGTCGACCTGAACTTTGGGGGGAGCTCGGAGGTGAGTGCACACAACCTTGTACAGCGCACATGGCCATCGCCAGTAGGACAGCCAGGAAGCAGGACCGTGCATTCGCGGCAGGCACAGGCAAGTTGCTTTTTCCCAGCTGGGGTAGGATAGTACAATAGCAGCAAGTGCAGGCTGACATTTTCCCCTCCACACTGACATCTTCCTTAAGAGACAGGCACAGCAATGCCTAAATTGTTTCAGCTGGTCTAGATTTCAGCATTGGGTTGATTTACTACAACTTGCTCAATTCAGGTCACTTTAGATTCAGAATTTGATACAATTATAGAATCATAGAATAGCACAGCATAGAAGGAGGCCATTTGACCCAGTGAGTCCTTTGAAGAAAATCCAGTTTGTCCCACTATTCTGCTCTTTCCCCACATCCCTGCAATTTTTCCTCTTCACATGTTCCCTTATCAAAGCTATGATCGAATTTGCATGCACCACCCTACCACACAATGCATTCCAATTCATCAGCACTCATTGCAGAAGAAAAACTTTTCTTCATGTCGCCTGTTTTTTTTGCTAATTGTCCTAAACCTGTGTCCTCCAGTTATTGACCCTTCAGCCACCGGAAACAGTTTTTCTGAGTTTACTCTATCTTAATCCCTTTAAGATTTTAAAGACCATTATCAATTCCCCTCCTAGCCTTCTCTGCTCCAAAGAGAACCACCGCGGCTTCTCCAGTCTATCCAGGTAATTATAATCCCTCATCCCAGAAACCATTCTGGTAAATTTCCTTAATGTCCTTCCCAAATCACTAGAATAGGACAGATTTTTCAGGTTTGCTGTGAGACAAGGTATTGAGCTGTCTATTTCTTTGAGTCATACCTAATCGGTTGCAAACAAAAAAAAATTACATTTCTTGGGATAGTTGTTGCTATCTTGATAAACACAAGATTCAGAACAGGGATACAATTATTTTTATTAGGTTACTCAATATATTCAAACAAAGCTACCATTATCTGTAATTACAACACTTATTTGTGGACAAAATTCAAAGCGTGTTGTGCATAAGAATACAATTGATGTTATATACGCCGATTTCCAAATGCATTCGACTGAGTTATATATTGAAGATTTATGGATAAAGTATTGAACCTTGGAATAAAGGGTGCAGTGCTGGTTAGAAACTGTCACAGAAAAAGGTAGCCATAAATGGAAATTAAGCTAGAAAGGGTTACAGGGTGGGATACTCTAGGGGCAGCGTTCTTATTTGTAAATAATTTAGATGACAGTTTCATAAGCAGGGCCTCCAAGTTTGTGGAAGACTCTAGAATTGAGAGTGAGGCAGATTATAATGGATAATTCTTGCGTCTTTCAGAAAACTGGATCAACAGATGGCAAATTATATTCAATAAAGGGAAATATAAAATAATTAGTATAAGAATAAAGGCCAGTCATATAGCTTAATGATGGGAATTTTCTTGTTATTGTGAGAAAATCATTGAATTCTTTACCACAGTGTGGGGCAGCAGTGAAAGAGGCAAAGTATGGGATTACATTACATGAAGGAATGTCAAAAGAGGGTATATCTTTACAGCATAAGGCTCAGAGTGGCCACCATTTTAAATCCTGTGTGCTGAAGCTTGGCCTCAGCCAAGGTGGGGCTCATAGAAAAGAAGAAAATTCAAGATGATCCACGTCACAGTTTTCAAAATTATATGGTAGATGCAGGCAAATTCACAAGAGACTTAGATTATGAAAGGTAAATAGCAAATTCAGATCATTTCACCAATAGGCAATAGGTATAAATAGCTCAATGGTAAGGAAAGTTCAGTTTGGTGACTGGATGTGATCCCATCAGTTTTCTGGCTGGCCAAAGTACATTTTTTCTGGTTTCAATTCAATTTCACTAGTACTCAGGTGACAATATGTGCCTGTTGCTATTATGACACTGTCATTTTAATTATCCTTTTTCATTTGCCATTTCATCTCTATTGGTTGCTGTATAATTGGTAAACTAATCAAAGTTATATTATTTTATACAATGTCTGTTTTCTTCATTGTAAAATCTGAATGTCAGGCAGTAAGTCTAAGGCAGTAATTTTCATCTCCAGTTCTTAGTTATGATAGCATCAACAACAATGACTTGCATTTAAAGTACACTTTTTATGTAATGAAATATCCCAAGATGTCTTAAAGAGCAAAAATAGGGCTAGACTCCATGGGAAGTTATTTTAACCCCCCGAAATCAGAGAGTTGAGGTGGGGGGTGGGGTGTGGTTAGAGTTGGGTGGGAAGTTAAAATATTAAAAATCTGAAACAGGAACCCAACATGTCTATTTCCTGTTTTAATGGTTGCAGGGCAAGAGACAGGCAACCAATCCATTCTCAAGAGGTGGGTCAGCTGTTCAAACCTTTTGTGTGCTTCCATTTTAATAAATTTCCGTTTACAGCCCATGTTAGCCATATCTCTCAGGCTTTGGGAAACCTGAAGGTTAACGGAGGCGAGAAGGGCTGGAAGTGAAGAAGTGACTTTACAACACTGCTTGTAGGCCAGGAGAAGCAGGGGTGTTTCCTCCAGGCTCAATAACCTAGCCTATTAGCTTTCTGCAACTCCACAACGTCTACCTCCAAACCCCCTCATTACCAATAACTCCCCTTTTCACCAACCACTGCCCTCAGAAACACCAACCTCTGTGATCATTGATCCTGTCCCCATTTGATCGCTCTCCCAACCCCCATATCTTCTCACCCCCTGGTACCATTCTGACCCTCCCAACTACTCTGTCCCTAGCCCCACACCCGCGATCTCTACCACCGACAACCACTAAACCTACTGACTCTTGGGTTGTAGCCTTTTCTGGAGCTTTCCCCATCTGATAGACAGCTAAGACTACTAACCAGCCTGTCTCAGTTGGGGAATCTGTTCAAAAAGAAACAGACACCATGGAGATAAAATTGTAGTGCATTCAGGGAGCTGGATCATACTTCCTCTCCTCACTCCAAGCATTCCACACCCCCTCGTAGAGCCCATGGCCCCAGTATTTATGGGGAGGTCGAATGGAATGGGAAAGGAAAGACATCACGAGTGAAGAGATCATGGGCGGAGCGATTGTGGAGATAAAGATAGTGACTGTGAGTGGGGTGAGAGGGGATGAGATAAAACTCTGGGAAGGCAGAGATTGCGAAAGATTGCTCAAAGGGTGTGTGGGGGGAGGCAGCCCTGCTCCTCCTAGCCCACAAGCAGTGGTGGAAAAGCATTTACCTGCTGGGTCCGGCAGCTCTTTCCTCCTTTTGGCTGTCATGTTTCCCGAATCCTAGGAAACCCAGCCCTCCAGCAGTTAAGTTTAAATGGTTGCCAGAACCTGAGGAATGGATATAATATAATCACCTGTCCAATTCTCCAAAGGGGTTACTCAGAGGCCATCTAACACTCCATGATTAAACTGAAATTAGGTGAGTTCATAGCTCATTAAGGTGGGTTTCACAGTCGAATGTGTCAGATGAGATGTTAAACAGAAAGCCCACTTGTGCTCTCAGGTGCACATAGAAGATCCCATGGTACTCTTTCAAAGAACAAGAAGTCCTGACCAATATTTATGCCTTAACCAACATCACAATAAAAAATAAAGATTATCTGATCCTTATCACTTTGCTGTTTGTGGAAATATGCTGCGTGGAAATTTGTTGCCTACATTACAACAGTGACTTCAGTTTTATTCACTCATAGGGTGTGAGCATCGCTGGCTAGGCCAGCATTTATTTCCCATCCCTAACTGGAGAAGATGGCAATGAGCCACCTCCTTGAATACACCTGCATGGCTGGCTTGGCCATTTCAGAGGCCTCAGCCACATTGTTGTGAGTTTGCAGTTACATTTGGCCAGTCTGCAGATTTTCCTCCCTAAAGAATTTTCATGAACCAGATGGATTTTTACAACAATCTGGTTGTTTCACGGTCATCATCACTGATACTAGTTTTTATTCCAGAGCTATTTAATTAATGAGCTGAATTTAAAGTTGCCATGATCGGATTGGAAACTCATTTCTCTGGATCATTAGTTGAATAATCTGTACAGTACCTCCATTTATGACTATACTCCAAAATTAATTCACTGGCTCTAAAGCACATTGGGACATCATGACATTGAGGGGCACTGTATAAGTGCAAGCCTTTACTTTTGGTCAACTCTTTCCCACTTGTCATGCATGGGGATAAAGTGGCTTGGGATGGGTTAGCAGTGTTGAAATTCTCCTTTATGGAAGAACTAAGATGAGGTGACTCTCTTTGTCTCTTGAAATCTTGCTTTGGGAAGGGTATTAAGGTGGGAAGAGAGATGGAGAGGAAACGGTGTTTAGAGAGTGAACTATAGAGAGCAGGGCTCAGGGAGCTGAAGGCTCTGCTACCAATAATGGGGCTGAGGGAGGAGAGACACACAGGAAGCTCGGGGACAAATTCTGAATTCTGAAATCATATACCAATTCATCTTAATGCCACGACTCACTGGGGGCAGCGCGCTGTAATATCAAGCCCCACTGCTCCCCGAGCTGCGACAAATGTGAAAAGTTTGATCAAACCACCAGACTGCCCCAATTCTACCTAATTGTTTAATTTAGGTTAATAGAATACAAGCACCAGGTTTGTAAACTTTATAAGTAAATAACTGTTTATTGAACAAATTATCTTTAACTCATGGCAAAAGAAAGAAATATGAACTGCTAACTTCTGACACTATAACTTAAACTCTATCCCCTTCTTAAAACCCTACACACACACACACACACACACACAGATGCACACACACAATGCATAAGGCACAGAAAACATGGAATTTAAGGGTGGGATAAAACAGTTCAATAGCACCAATCCGGAGTACAGGATTTGATGGGTTAATTTTGATCGATGTCTTCCAAATTCCTTTCAGTTCTTGTTGATGACATGAGGTGGTCTTCCAGCTCTTTCAGTATTTAGTTCACTGGTTGAAAACTTGCTTTTCAATGTCTCTAACAATAGTTTTCCCCTTTTCTTTTTTTAACCGGTGTTTCCTCAGAGTGAGAGCGGGTTATAGAGATATGTTTTCTCCACGTCGGGTGGGTCGGTCGGGAGCAGGCACAGAGTCAATCGCCGCCTGCGATCGGCTGTGTGCTGCCATTTTGTGTGGGCTGGCCAATTAGGCCCGCCCAGCGTGACGTGCACTTGGAAGCGCTCAGTGCTACCTGTGCAGGTGGGGGGAGGAGGGAGAGTTGGGGACCCGCCATCGCATGCTGAACAGAAGATTCTGGCCATGAGGAAAAGAGATTTTACATGTTTTCCCTTTGCAGGTCAGGAGCTTTCTGCTGCATTGCTACCACACAAAACCCTGGTCATCTGGTCAGGAGCCAATTAAAATGCTGTTGTCAGGCAGCTTCTCTTGGTTCAGAATTCCTTTCTGGCACCACCTTGTCTGTAATGGCATACACTGTTCCAGGACTGCAACATTGTATATATCTCTCATCCTGTTCCAGTGGACATGTCATTTAAACTGCAGCCATTGTAATTTTCATCCACAGTCCAGCAGAAATACAAAAAAATGTTCTTTACAACAGTCCAACAGAAATAAAAAAATGTTCCTTGCACTAAAACGGTGATGAATATTGAAACTGACTTATCCATTAATGCTGCAGAAATGTATTTATTTCCATTATTGTCGTTGTGAGCTGAGGGAAGTCTTGTGGTGTAGTGGGTAATGTCCCTACCACTGAGCTGGAAGATCTGGGTTCGAGTTCCAACCTAGGGCTTGATGGCTATGGAGTATGGCCAGACATGTTGATTATCGACCTATAAATCTTTCCAATATGCCTTTGGCAAGCAGCAAAAGCAGGAGAGTTTCCTGGTCAGCCAGGCTTGATGTGGAGTGGCGCCCCTCAAGCTATAGCCTCCAGTGACAGGCTAGTGACCTGTTCCAGGAAAACATATCTATGGAAACAAATATAAGCATGCACTTCATCTACCTCATGTGTTTCTAGATGGAGGAAGAGAATCAAGAAGAAGAAATGTGAGATGAAACAGATAAATATGATCAGGTTTCTCAACATAATTGGCAAAGTAAAATCACAACCTTAAGAAAGTTATAAATGACAATAGTGACTAATTGCTTTATCAGAGTACACATGACAAGATGATTCATTTACAGGTCATATTAGAAACCAACACAAAATTTTTCAACCGTTGAAAAGGTTCTCCCAAAACTTGATTAGTTTGATTTAAATGACTCAGAAACTGAATACAGGTTCTGGCACTTTATGGTAAAAGACTCACAATAAGGCCTTGTTTCATTTTTCACACTTCCCTGAGCTGCCATAAGTATGTCCTATTAGAATTTTCACCAATACTTATAAGAATTTTGAAAGAATGAAATTTTGAAGCTCAACTTTAGCTACTTATTATTTTGGGTCAATTTTTGTCTGATCATCCTCCTCCGAAGCACCTTGGCATGCTTTAGTATTTTAAAGGTGCTCTATAAGTACAAGTTGCTGTTGTTGTTGGTTAGATAGGCTATGATGTGTTACTCAAATAGAACACCTTATTTGATAAATTTTCACATAGTAACTTCATTTGGATTTCTTCGTCGTCTCCCATATGTCTTATTTCCATTAGTACTGGTCTGGGTCTTCTGTGTCCTGTGCTATATTAAGTTAAATGTTTAAACAAATATTTTATTAAAGTAGCACATGTTGTTCATGAGTTTCTGAAGGAAGGATAATGTCACAATTATAAATGTTTGATATTTAATAGGAATAATGTACAGTGGATTAAAGCTGTCAGTCAAAAAATTCTAGTAAACCAAATCTCACTATAACAAAGCAACGTGAGGCCACTTGGAGTCCTGCGCCAGTTGTATGAGAGATTTCCTCAGACAAATGACCATTGAATCTTGGTGGGTTTTTAGCATCTGCCAATGAAACCACCTTTAGTACACTTACTGCTGATGGCCTGAGTTGCCTGATTATCTATTCATGCTGAGCTCTTACACAATGATCTAAACTATCATAATTGAGGCAATGCTCGTCATTCCTGATGTGTCATAAACGTTGATCCTCATCTGAGAACTAAAAATGTGCTTCAGAGCTTTGAATTGAAATAAAATTCCTTTGGGGCCTGCAGTTCTGCTGCTTGCTGTAAAACGTGTAAACTCTACACATTATTAATCTGAATTTCTCACATACCTTGATATATTTTCCAATCCCATTTAATTCAAATGACTAATAGAGCATGATGTTATTTCAGCAACAAGTGTTCCATATTTAAATATTTAAAGTGTCTGGAGGATCTGCTTGATATTTATGAATATCCATGACAACATTATGACACATATTCCTTGATAAGAGTGTGCCTGAATTCTGGATCCTGGTTTTTGTTGGATCCTCGGAGAATATTAGAAACCACAAACTTTCTGCAGCCCAATTTCAGTTTTATTTCCAATTTCTGACTTTACCCTGCAAAACAAACCTGAAAATATTCTTATCTTAAAATTCCAGACACACGCCTGTGTCCAAATCAATCCAAACTTGACAAATTCCGAAATATCATCAGAGTACTTCTTAAATAAGCCATGGTCCTTTTCCTTTCATGTTCTGAGTTTCATTTCAGAGCTCAGCCCTGTGGAGTTACTACATGTGATTAACTTTAAAAGAGGAATGCCAACATAATAGCCCGAAATGCTACAGATTATTCCTGTGACAGTGATACTCTCTGCAACTGCTACAATAGTATTTATGCTCCAAGTTGAGTCATTACTTTGTGAAGTACATTCAATGATCTCACACTCACTGGAACTGCATGTTGGAGATAGGGTTAAAAAATATAGAACTTATTCAATATTCCATTGTCCTTTTGAGCATGAATCATTGCTGTGAAAGTGGGAGCATTGAATTTACCCTTGGTTTTAGCAAACAAACCAAATAACATTTAAGAAGCAATTTAGTCTGACAAAAGTGCCCTTTAATTTCACTGGATCAAATCTCAAATGCAAAAAGAACTGGAGATCAGGATTTCACATTGCAACAGCTTACATTTATATCATACATCGAATGTGTCTCAGAGCTTCAGAGAAGCACAAGGGAAAAAAATGAACAATTTGGCAGCATTTTTTTTTCTAGTTGAATGATTAGAGTTGAAATCTGGTTCATCTAAATTAGAAGGCACCCAGAAAAGTTCTTCATAGGTTTTGGAAATTTAGTAGAGGGAAGATTCTAGAAAGGAATGCCAAGATAAAGAAAGAAGATCGTGAAGCA
This sequence comes from Carcharodon carcharias, assembly GCF_017639515.1. Taxonomy (NCBI): domain Eukaryota; kingdom Metazoa; phylum Chordata; class Chondrichthyes; order Lamniformes; family Lamnidae; genus Carcharodon; species Carcharodon carcharias. Next base: position 117,125,122 of record NC_054467.1, read on the forward strand.
CAACAATAACCAAAGAGAACTTGATGAAACTCAAAATTAGCTGCAGACTTGGAATTAATTGAACTGGTTCAAAACTCCAATCAACCTGCTTTTACATGAAATAAGCTGTTTTTTTGTAAGTGAAAATCAAGGTTAGAGATTTTACCTGAACATGCTGTAGTTTTGAGAATTGTATTTCTTACTTATGTTGGGTTAAAGCCTGCTAATACGCGGAGGTTTATAATATGATATATATTCTGATGATTAGGTTAAAAATCAGTTACCTTGATTACGTAAAAGCATTAATCACTGTGCCATATATGTAAATAAATAATTAGTACTCAGTTGAGTACTGTGTTGAGTCTGTAAGGTGTTCCAGGAAGTAAATCCTAAACTAAATTCTTTTGCCAAAGCATTTTCATGTATCAACTGCCTGTTGTGGTTTCTTTAATTGATTCAGGTTCTGCCAGACTTTTCAGCCAGAAGTCACCAAATATATAACTCAAGACATCGGCCTAAAAAATCAAAAGTGCTATGCCCATTTTTCGGGTACAAAATGGGCGCCTAAGCATTCAGCATGGTGGGATGTTACAACAATGACTTACACTTAAATGGCACCTTTAAAATAGTAAATCGATCCAAGGTACTTCACAGGAGCTTGATCAGCCAAAAACTGACAACCGAACCAAAGATTGTGTCATTAAGAAACGTGACTAAAATTATTTTGAAGAGGCAAATCTTAAGGATTGTCTAAAAGGAAGAAAGGGAGGTAGCAAGGTTTAAGGAAGGAATTCCAAAGTTTAAGGCCTAGAGAACTGAAGGGATGGCTGCTAAGGTGGTGCGAATGCAGTTGGAGATACGCAGGAGACCAGGATTAGAGGAGTGCAGTGTTCTCAGATGATTGTAGGGTTGGAGGGAATTATAGAGATAGGGAGGGATGAGTCCATGAAGGGGTTTCAACACAAGGGATGAAAATTTTAAATGCATCGAGATGGTCAACTGGAAGAAAGAGAGGGTAGGTGATGGGTGATTGGAACGTGGGGCAAGTTAGGATTCAAGCTGTTGGTTCGAGCTGCATTGCTGGCATCAGGGGCACATACCAAATCCATTAAGATCATGAATTAAAATATACCCTTGTTGTAGGATTATGGGCTGCTGACCTAGCACCTGACTCACCATGTTAATAACTCACTCAGCATAATGCTTTCAGCAGCACAATTTAAAGGGAATATCCATCACATTTTTAATATGTTCAGTGGATGTAAGGATTGCTGGCAAGGCCAGCAATTGTTGCCCACCTCTAATTACCCTTGAAAGGTGGTGGTGAGCTGCCTTCTTGAACCACTGCAGCCCATGTTGTTACGAGCGGGATGGGAGGAGTGTGTAAATAATCAAGCATCACCACTCCGCAGGCTGTATCATTAATTTAAATGTATCATTTTCTTGCCAGAAGACAAGAGACTATGACTAGGCTTCTTTCAAAAAACTCAGAATGATTAATTTATGTTAAAACAAAGCTCCTTTTAAATGAGTTTCAAGAACTGGTTGACACACAATTGTATTTCGGAATTAAACTTCCCCAGCATACACATGGACACACATACACCGACAAACAAAAGACACGCAGCTGGTTTCTGCAAAGTGGGGTGGATGGAAAAACAAAACTTCCTTAGAAAGAAATGAAAATTAAAGTTCACGGAGGTTTGAAGCTGTCTGACTGAGCTTCTTGACTGTTGTTGAAGCTGCAATCATCCAGGCAAGTAGACAGTGCTCCATCACATTCCTGACTTGTGCGTTGTAGATAGTGGGCAGTCTTTGGCAAGTTAGGAAGTGAGTTACTTGCCTCAGAGTTCCCAGCCTCTGTCCTGCTCTTGTAGCCAAAGTATTTATATGCTGGTCCAGTTCAGTTTCTGCTCAATGGTGACCGCTAGATTGTTGACCATGGAGGAAGCAATGGTAAAGCCATTGAACTTCAAGGGGACATGGTTAGATTCTATCTAGCTGGAAATGGTTATCACCTGGTCATTGTGTGGTGCAAATGTTACTTGCCACTTAACAGCCCAAGCCTGAACTGCTTTAGTGACTGCACCCACATCCAGGACACTTACAGGCATGCTATCATGAAACTGTCAAACTAACATACTTCAGTATCTGAATAATTATGATTGGCACTGAACCACATGCAGTCATCAGCAGACATCCCAAATTCTGACCTTATGATGGAGGGAAGCTCATTGATGAAGCAGCTGAAGATGGTTGGGCTGAGCACACTACCCTGTGCGATGTCCTGGGACTGAGATGATTGGCATCCAACAACCACAACCATCTTCCTTTGTGTCAGGTATGACTCCAACCAGTGGAGAGTTTTCCCCATTGACTACAAATTTTTTAGAGCATCTTGATGTGCACCTGGTCAAATGCTACCTTAATGTCGAGGGCAGTGACTCTCAGCTCACCTCTTGAATTCAGCAGTTTGTTTGAACTAAGGCTGTAATGAGGTCAGGAGCTGAGTGGTCCTGTCTGAACCCAAACTGAGCTTTGTTGAGCAGGTTATTGCTGGGTATGTGCCGCTTGATAGCACTGTTGACAGCCACTTCCATCAATTTACTGATGATGGAGAGCAGACTGATGGTACAGTAATTGTCTGGGTTGGATTTGTCCTGTTTCTTGTGTACAGGACATACCTGGGCAATTTTTCACATTGCCAGGTAGATGCCAATGTTATAGCTGTACTGGAATAGCTTGGCTAGGGTTGTGGATAGTTCTGGAGCACAAGTCTTCAATGCTACAGATAGGATGTTCTCAGGGCCTATAGCCTTTGCTGTATCCAGTGGAGGGGTTGCGGGCTGGGTGGTGGGGGTGGGAGTGGGGGTGTGGTTGGTGGTGAGTACTGTTAAGTGGGAGGGGGTGAGCAATGTTGGGGTTACTGGAGGGTTGAGCAGTGTCAGAGGTGCAGGAGGAAGTCGACAATGTCGAGGGTTGGTAAGCAGTTTTGGAAGGGGGAGATGAGATGTGTTGGGACTGCTGCTGTGCTTTGTCACTCCTCCTGATTTAAAACACTGCACTCTCAGCAAGCTTTACACCTGTTCAGAGCAGTGCTAATAAATCAGGCTAAAAATCTAGTAAGGACAATGCAAAAAACCTACACTTAAATGCAGACAGGTGCCCCCAGGACCATCAATTGAGAGACTTCCACAAAGCCTTTTCTGGTGAATCGGAAGTTCCAGGTTCACGCATAAGTTAGCTACCTGGAACTTACGATGCCGTTGTGGCCCTCAACAGGAAACTCTGGGCCACCTGAGGCACCTCTGCTCCAGAAAAAAGGCTGTCACCGAGCTATGACACCCACAGCCGCCATAATTCAAGCCCGTGTTAGTGCTGGGTCCCAAGTAGGATGACGAGCCTCTGGGCTTGGCCGTATGAGACAAATTGGAGATGCCAAGACAGGCAGGGCAATATCAGGTAGAGTTGCCAGAGCCATACGCAGATTGGTCTGAAGAAAGAGAAGTCTGACCGTGTTCTTTCTGCTGTCATAGCTCCAGAATGCGAGTGCTTGGCTGCCTCTATGGAAAGGACGGTGGCCACCTTGGAGTCCCAGGCCCAGCAGATCATACAGTGGCTGCCGGATATGCGCTCGGACCTGCACTCCTGGATCCTAATCTTGTTGCTAGTTGCTTCAATGGTTGCAGATATTTAAGGGTATGGAACTTGGTTTCCCGTCCTTGTCCAATAATGTCTCCGTTGGAGTCAATTCTCTCACGTTATCAGCATTGTGATCACTGAATATGCCAACATGAGGATGCTTAAGCACTGGCCATCATTTGTCATTCTACATCTGGGCAAGCATCATGCAATCCATTCCTTGTAGCTCACCAGGTTCTGAGCTCTGAGAATGATGCCCGTGCAGAGTTTTCAGTGAAATCATCGCCTCTCCCTGCTTTTGCCCTAATATCATATGTTAGGTGGATGTAAAGAGTCCTCAAGGGGAGTTAATCAGGTTATGTGAGTGGCAAGGAACACTGTAAATGTAGTGTGAAAGTTAACAGAATGAAACTCTCCACTGTGGTCTGAAGAATAGAAAACCAGAGGCTTCCCTAGATGTTAGGAAAATGTCAAGCTGTGCACATCCAATCATTCCTATCTGTCATTGTTCAATTGTAATATTGAACTAACATGCAGATGAAGGCTGCAAGGAGAGAGGCAAGCTGGCTTTGAATGCAAGAGGGACTGAGTGTAGAATTAAAGAGGTGTGTGTGTGTGCAGCTGACTGCAGCCTTTGTGAGACCTCATATGGAGAACTGTTTTCCTTGCTTGTCTCCTTATTAAGGGTAGGAATAGACTTCGCATAAAGGGTGTGGATCGAATTGCACTGGACTTACTTGAAGGACTGGGATATTATCCAATGAGGTGAGAGAGAATAGAATGGACCTATGTGCTGGACAGTGCAGAGGATTGAGAGGCTATGTGAAGCATCAAGGGCCCTTACAAGGCTCTGCAGGCTCCATGCAGGAAAGATATTTAATTTAGCTGGGGTGTCCAGAATGACGGAATACAGTCCTGCAGTAACATTAAAGCCATCTAGGACTGAGATGTGTAGGCCTCTCTGCAATTTGGTGGTAGTGATTGGTTAGACCTACGTAATGCATAGTCCAGTTAAGGCACTGTTATTGAGTGGACTCCAAAGTTACATCTGTACTTTTTGGGATGATAAAGATGTCAAGGGATATGGGGTTACTGAGGGAGGGTGATGATTGCGGACCAGTTGCAAGAACTTCCCTGATCAAGGTACATGCAGAATCATTGTCGAAGGACCAAATGGTCTACTCATGCTGTTCTTCCCTGTGCACCCATGTTCCTGCTTCCACCTGAAAGAGTTCTCTGTGAGGTTTACTCCCCATTGAGAGCAGGTGTGAGGGTGACATGAGTGCATCCCTGCCCAGGCAAGAAATCATGTTGCTTTCAATGTGTCATGCATACAGACTTTGTAGGAGCATGGGAAAAATCTACTTACAGGTGTCCAAGGTTGCGGGAGAATGGAGTGCTGTGCAGGGTCTGGTGCACACATTGGGCTCAAGAGGTGTGTATATCAGCAGCTTGGTACATGGAAAGGATCAAACCACCAGCAGGGCTGACGTTAAGCTGTGCAAATCAATTCAACTGTCATAAATCAAGGTACATGAACGTAAACTATAATGCGTGTTACAAATAATGAGTTGTGGCCTGCCAACCAACAGAGGATTGAAAACAAACTAGTCCAGGATATCGGCAGTTTACTCAGCCTGGAATCTGGAATCTAGCTATTCAATTGTCACAGGCCTGTCTGCTACATTGTATCCCTGCAATGGCCCCTGCATGTGACTGCAAAATCCTGGTCCTTGGCATTACCATCCCCTTCCCTATCCTCATCAAGGGAGGAGACACCTTGATCCTCCATGTCTCCCCCTGCAAAGACATCCCTTCCTTTTTGGCACGAGGTTGTGCAGGACGCAGCAGACAACGATGATCCGGGATTCCGTCTGTGGGGAATATTGGAATTCTCCGCCTGAACAGTCCAAACATCTAATCCTAGGAACTATGCATGAACATACAGGACTTGTCTGGTGTGATCACATATCAGCTGCATGTTCAAAGAGTGGAAACCTTTCCAGTTGATGAATGTGGCTGATGCCAGGAAGCTCTCAATGCCACATATGTGCAGTCAATAGCCCCTTGCGTTGTCGGAACCTTGCAATTGCTGAAAAACCCAATGCTCGAGCTGCCTGGCTCCTAAGATCCAAGCAGTATTTGACAAATTGGTGCACTGTCTTACACAGGGCATCTGTCACCTCTCAGATGCACTTGTCTGTCACTGACTGGGAAATACTGCATAGGTCCCCGGTGGGGACCTAGAAGGAGCCACTGGCAAAGAAGTTTAGGGTGGAAGTTTAGGGTATTTCACCTCTTCTATTTTTATTTAGTTCTGTTGAAGGGTCATCCGGACTCGATAAGTTAACTGTGTTCCTCTCCGCAGAAGCTGCCAGACCTGCTGAGTTTTTCCAGATATTTTTGTTTTTGTTTTGGATTTCCAGCATCCGCAGTTTTTTGCTTTTATCTTAAGTTTAGGGTGGCAGTGAGCTTGCATGTAACCAACACGAGATTGCCTCCAACTTCTTGTGGATGCAGGTCTTCATGGACAAGTTGGACTATGTGATCAACCACATTCTGGAACATCCTAAGGCACTGCTATAATAGCTTTTCACTCATCTGCAGGTAGCTGCATCGTCAGCAACATACCCTTGGTTGGGCAAATTCTCACCATTGCACTGGCCCCTGGTCTCCAGCGTCTTGACCTCATGAGGTTCCACTGCCACTTGCTGCCCAGACCATTGCTCCCCCGACCTTAGGCTAACCTGAGCTGGTTCCTCCTCACCTGGATCAAAACCAGTAGAAAGGCCGGGTTGCCTGGAGTCTGCATCATCAAGGGCCGAGTGGATCTACAAACAAATTGCAGTGATCCATCTAGTCAGCACATTCTTTGAAAATTTGCCTCCACCTCTGAGCCTTTAAGCCAATGCTAAGCTTTGTGCCTGGCATCCGTATGGACATGCACCCCTCCCCCCCACCCCGCCAGCCCACTGTTCATTGTGAAGGACATCCTAAAGGACCACAGGTGAGTGTTCTTCCTGTTCATACCTAAATGTGCATGGAAATATTGCGCACTGATGGGGGTAAGAACAGCTATTTGTGAAAACCCTCCCTCAGATACTTTTCAGCTTGCCTCCATTACCCTCTTTGGAGAGACCTTCCAACATGCCTTGGACAGTCTAGCTTCCTGTCCCAGACACCCTCCCACCCTACGCTGCTGATTCTACCTTCCTTGTCCAGCCTCAGCGCTACACTTTCCAGCTAATCCTGCCTCCTGTGCTCAGCCTCCTTGCAGCTTTGGCCACTGGCACCCGATCTCAATCAATGGACTGACATTTATGAGTGGTTCCCAAGAAGGGCAAAATAGCGGTTACTCACTCCAAAAGCCAGAAGAAATCTACCTGGCCAGGTGCATGCCACTTAGATGCAGTCATGAATCTAAGCACGAGAACTTCTCGCTTGTGGAGAAATTTTGGAGGGGGTGCTTATTTCTGGGGAACTGGCCTTTTAATGAGCAAGTATGACATGCTAATGCATGCAAATGGGCTTCCTGACATGGTTCATTAGGAAGCTCAAACTGCTTTTGAAGTCCTGAGAACATAATTGCTAAAGTTCATTGTGCCGTCAAGAAACTGATTTTTTGCCTTCTGCTAAATTAAGTTCCGCTTTCCGCCAAGTTATTCTCTCGAGGCAGGCCTGGAAGATTCCGCTCGTAGTTTGTGAAAGTGAGGAGGAGGACCTATTGTGAAATGTAGTGCTAGGATTGTGGAAGAGTGAAAGCAATAGACAAGGGAGGTAGGGGGTGCGGCAGAATATTGTGAGCACTGACATTGTAGGCAGTGAATATGTAAGCACAGACTAGAAAAGCAGTATTTTTACCTTAACAACTTTGATGAGGTCATTGAGCTTTTTCTGACACTGTAGCTATGTCCTGTGGGCTATGCTCCTAGCAAAGATCTTTTTGCGATCTCTTACTACTGGAATTGTTGTATGGAGAATTTTCTTCCCCCCATTGGGCAGGAGTAATCTATCCCTCCTGCTGTCCATCACCTGGACCAGGGCTTTCAAAGATGCTTCAGAGAACCTTGGCCTAAAAAGTCTTGCAGCCAGTTCTGTATTCAGAACTATTTCCCTAGTATATGCAATCAGAGTGCACCTCCCCTTTAGGAGGCATTAGCTGTCTTTAGGTGACATCAAAGGTGCTCTATTTTCACCTTCACCAGCCCCCATAAATAGGCATGCAGCAATAAATAGTGGAATTAGTACTGGCCTGTCCTGGTCACCTGCTCTTCTTATTTTTTCATTATAATGTTTAGCAATAGCACTGCTGCATTTTTTAAGTGGACATTACGTACAAGGTCCCATTGTACAGTGTTATTTTCCCTTTGCTCCCAGAATAATGCTTACATTAAGAGAAATGCATAATTAACAAGCTATACCTCATATGGTCAAGCATATTGACAAATGTAAATCAAATTTGAAGAAGCTTTACCATTTCAGGTCTTGATTTTCTTGTCCTTGGCCTACACGGGCTACATTAGTCATAACATTTAAAATCCCGCAAACAAGGATCATAAAATCATGAACCTCTTCTTTATTAGTTCTGAATGACAGGTCTTTAATGACATCATGTGTGGGAAAATATTCAGTAAGAGACAGCTGAATTAGTCACGGAATATAATAATGTGCAGCCAGTAGAAAACATTCATTTACAATTGTATTAAAGAAATTCTTGACATCTTTAACGTTTTTTCCCTACAGTGAGACTAGCAACATTCTGACATTGACAAATGTATGGAAAATATTTAATTAGTGCAAAGTTAAATTTCTCACAGAGGCTACTTGTCTTATTTAAAGGAGACCGGCTCCCCTTTAATTGTTAATTAATTTAATACAAGTGTTCAAAATAACACATAGTTAAAAATTGCCTCTTCTACTGCACTTGTAAATATTGATAGATTCACCATAAAATTTGATAACTAAAAAGCTATTTATCTGATTTGCAGATCAGTGATTGATAGGTTGTACTATGACAGTATTGACAAAAAACTGCCAGTTTAAAGGGGAGACTGGAGCTAATAACTCTGTGCACGGGGTGCTGGTTACCAGGTCAAGAAGCCTACTCAGTGTTCGTTGTTCACTGTGCTTCATATTACAATCTAGAAGTACATGTGGCTCTGAGGGCTCTGCACCTGCTGTGTGCTGCGATCATTAAGGCCTGGAGAAAAACACTAATGAGGTCAAAGCTCCATAATGTGGTCAAAGTGGCAGAACAGCGCTCCAGGCACTCATTGTTCAAATAACATGGGCACTGCATGGGAGGCACTGTTGCTATGAGGGGTCCTTTCTCTTAATGTGGACTCATCTGGTTTTAAGTTGCTGTGAGCAATCATTCGGTTCATTTTCATTAACTCTGCTGCTTTTCATGTTTTTTGCTGTGTTTTCAAAAATGAAATTATTCCAAACTTCTGGAAGCCAGATTATATCTGCCACCTGTGCCTGTTTCTCCATTCAAGAGGGCGCTGCCTATATAGAGCTATGGGAATCCCTCGGGCCATCATTCTTCCTTGAAAGAGAAGGAGGTTCAGAGGAGCCCAGTGTATCCGCATCTTATGGATTGGATCGGGCCTTATATCATCACTGCTGCTTAGATGCCAGAGCGATCCTAACTGAGCATGTCCATAGAAATCTCCAATTGGGATTATAATTTTCCAAGGAAGTCACAATATTACAGCCCCCAGCCTCAAGTGCACAATTGAATGGTGCAGGTCATGGATGTTTTACTTAACTGGGCTGCTGACTTTGCACCATCACCTGCATCACAAAGCGCCCTTCACTTTTACTATTTTGTGCTGCTGTGTGAGCAACCAGGCCCTGTCACATAGAAACATAGAAAGATTTACGGCACAGAAGGAGCCATTTGGCCTATCACACGCTTGCTGGTCGAGAAAGTTATCCAGTCTAATCCTACATTCTAACGTTTGAAGCGAATCTTGTGGAGGTCGTGGGGGTCTCACCTGCCAGCTGGAGAGTCAGCAGGAACACTGCGTCACTTCTTTTTGGGAAGGGCCACTGCATCTTGTTCCACTTAGGCACTTGACAGGCCAGTAGCAAGCTTTCCCCCTGGGATCAAGGACCCCGGGTGTGGAAGTCCCACCTGCCAAGAGGCCAATCAGAGGCCATCTGTCTATTGAACAACAGTGCCGCAGGGGAGGTGGTGGCTGCTGCCAGTACGGCATCCACTTGAGGCCTAGGGTTGCTGCTGGATCCCAGGCCAGAAGTGAGTGATGGTGGTGGAGTGGGGGGTGTGGGGGGGGGGTCGTGTATTGGGGGTTGCGGGGTTGGTGGGTGAGGGGGAGTGTAGGCAGCAAGGCAGTGGTTTGGCTCTCAGCGGGCCCACCCCTTTCCCAATGCTAGATCGTTCTATCAGGCACTGAATACAATTGAATGAGGGATGCCCCTTTGAAGCCCACAAGCAATCACACACAGGATTGCTTGTCATGTTTCCCACACGTTGAGTCCCCAGCTGCCACTGGGTTAATGCCAGCAGTGGCATGATGAGGCCCTTAAGTGGGTGTTAATTGCCCACTTGAGGGCCTCAATTGGTGGGCAAGAAGGCTGACACGGGCTTTCCCATCATGGGCTTAACTGGTGTGGAGGCGTGAAGGTGGTTGGATCCCCACCTGCCCCCCTCCCACTTGATTAAATGCTCCCCCCACCACCAAACCCGCCATGGGGCAGGACACAGGATTCCGCCCTTGTTCTGTAACCCTGTAGGTCACAATGCCTCAAGTGCACATCCAAGTGTTTTTTTTAAATTTGGTGAAGGTTTCTGCCGCTACCACTTTTTCAGACAGAGAGTTTCAATGCACACCATCCTCTGAGTCAAAAAAATTCCCTTGTTCCCTTTAACCTTTCTTACAATTATTTTAAATCTATGCCCTTTGTTTATGAACCACTCTGTTAATGGAATTAGATCCTTCTTAGCCAGTTTATCTCAGCCCCTCATAATTTTATACATCTCAATTAAATATCCCTTCAGTCTCCTCTGCTCCAAAGAAAACAACCGAGCCTATCCAATTTTTCCTCATAGCTAAATTTCTCTATTCTTACACCATCCACATCCATCTCTTCTGTACCCTCTCTAATATGGTCACCTCTTTCCTGTAATGCGTTGGCTAGTACTGTACAATGCAGGTGCAGGCTAACTAGTATTTTTTTTTACAGCTCCAGCATAACCTTTCTGCTCTTATACTTTAGGCCATGGTTAATATTTTTTATCTACCTTATCTACCTGTCCTGCAAGCTTTCCAATCTGTAATTAGTCGCATTCCGCAGGAGAATAGAGGCATCCATCTATGCTAGAGAGAGAGACAAGTGGTTATAGCCTGAGGGGTGAATATCATCGCAAACTGTCCCAGGATGTGTTTAACTAGACTGCCGGAAACAAGGCCTCTAGCAACTTTCAAACATTCATTAACTATATACAACCATACACAGAAATAGATAAGCACAAAGTTCCTTTGAGCAAGCTTTCTCTGCTCTGTTCACATGTGATCTGACATCACTTATAATGTATATTAGCTATTAACCCTTAACTCTACAAGGGGCACCATTCCACATGAAGAATGGCTGACCAGGAATTTCTCCTGTTCTTACAATATTGTTAGATTAATACAAGATACTGAATGAGTCTGAAGGGGTAAATAAAATGGGAGCTTTATTGGAATACAACTTACTGCCCTGGCTTACACCTTCATTGTGAACCAGATCAGTAAGGGATGCACGAGGAGATAGGCGACGACACGGGAGTGAGACAGAGACTGAGTGAGTAGCAAATTAGGTTCATGTGGTAAATAGTATACATAGGAATTATTCTAAGTTAATTAAGTGAGTAATTAAATTAACTAAATAACACAAATAACAATGGCAAGATAGGTGACATGCTGCAACTGTGGGATGTGGAAGCATTTGGACACCAAGGCAATCCATGACAAACACATCTGCAGAAAGTGCAGCGAGAGGAATCCTGAATCAGGATTGTTGATTTGGAAGCCAAACTGTAGGCACTGCCCAACATATTGGAAGGGGAGAAATACATGGACACTTCATTCCGGAAGTCAGTCATACCTCTTACATTAGGGTCATCTGTTTGGTCAGCAGTGAGGGACAGGAGAATGTGACTCTGAGTGGGGCAGGTAATGGGACTGAGCAGACAGTAGTGGAGGAGCCTCAGACTTTGCAATTGTCAGACTAGATTGAGGTGCTCATGCCCTCATATTTGCCCCTATTTAAGTTTAAAATACTAGTTTTGAACCCACTCTTCTCTCCCTCAAACTGAATGTAAATCCAATCATATTATGATCGCTGTTACCTAGGGGTGCCTTCACTATTAGGTCATTAATTCAAAAGTCAAAAAAGACTTTTTTGTTGAAGTTTTTCACCTTGCACTCATCAGGACAATTCGCAAGAATGCCAAATGTAAAGGGGATAATGATTTATACAGTACAAGATTTATATTTATACTCATACAGTATAAATTGGTTTTCTTGCGAATTGTCCTGATGAGCACAAGATGAAAAGCTTTGACAAAAAACATCTCTTTTTCAGGAATACTCACATTGTGTACTACCAAATAACAAGTCCTATCTGAAGAAGGGTCATACGGACTTGAAACATTAACTCTGTTTCTCTCTCTTCACAGATGCTGCCAGACCTGCTGAGTTTTTCCAGCATTTTCTGTTTTTGTTTCAGATTTCCAGCATCCGCAGTATTTTGCTTTTATATGAAACAAATTCTCTCTTGTTGGACAATACCAGGTCTAGTATGGCCTGCTTTCTAGATGGCTCCAGAACAGGCTGTTCTAAAAAACTATCCAGAAAATATTCTATGAAATCCTCAACTAGACTACGTTTGCATCATTTCTTGTGATGATGTACACAGTATCTGATTTGTACATTAAATGATTAGAATTAACCCATCAACAACCTAATACCCAATATAACACATTATACTACAGCTCTTATTGTCCACCATGGGAACCTTGGAAGGATTTGTAATTTAATTATCAAATTTTAGGCTGTGTCATAAATGTTTCTTTTCATGGCCAACAAGTCCTGATCTTCTGGTTTGGAGGCAGGGGACCACTGAGCCACAAGATCTTCTGTCTTGCTGCCCTTAGAGATCCATATACGTAGACTTCTAGGTACTTCTGTTCCTCTACACTTTTCAGTGTCCTGCCATCAATTGTGTATTCCCTTTCCTTGTTTGCCCTCTTCAAATGCATTACCTGGATTTAATGCAATTTGCCATTTTTCTGCACAGTCCATTGATATCTCCCTGCAGTTCATAGCTTTCTTCCTCTTTATCTACTGTACAATTGTTGTATCATCTGCAAATTTCTTAATCATGCCCCTTACATTTAAGTCTAATAATTGACATATACCGTAAACATCACGCGACCTGAGCCCTGTGGTATCCCACTACTGGAAACAGCCTTCCAGTCACAAAAGCACTTATTCATCATGATGCTTTGCTTCCTGCCACTGAGCCAATTTTGAATCCAACATGTCACTTTCCCTTGGATCCATATGGGCTTATATTTTCTGATCCGTCTACATTGTGGGATCTTGTCAAAAGCGTTTCTAAAATCCATGTAGCCTACATCAAATGTGTTATCCTCATCAACCTTCCTTGTTACCTCCTCAAAACATTCAAGTAACTTAGTCAGACATGACCTTCCCTTAACAAATCCATGCTGACTGTCCTTGATTAATTCAAGCATTTCTAAATGACAATTTATACTGTCTCTCAGAATTTGTTCTACTAACTTGCCCATCACCGAGGTTAGGCTGATTGACCTGTAATTACTTTGGCCATCTCTTTTACTGAACGATGGTACAACGTTTAGCAGTCCTTGAATCCTCCAGTAGCCTGAGAAGATTGGAAAATGAAGGTCAGAGCCTCTGCTATTCTTCCTTTGTTTCTCTCAGCAACCTCAGATTTCAGCTGGGCCTGGTGGTTATCCATTTTTAAGAATGCTAAGCATCTTAATATTTTCTCCTCCACTATGTTTATTCCATCCGGTATCTCACATTCCTCTTCTATAACTACAATATCTGCTTTTTTTGTGAAAACAGGTGCAAAATATTCATTAAGAATCATGCCCATGTTTTCAACCTCCACTTACAAGTTACCTTTTGGTCTCTAATTGTCCCTACCGCTTCTTAGTTATCCTCTTGCTCTTCATGTATTTATAAATGATCTTTGAGTTTTCCTTGGTTTTACTTACCAGTATTTTTTCATGATCTCCTTTTGCTTTTCTAATTTCTTTTTAAATGTCACACTTGCGCTTTTTATACTCCTTCAGGCTTTCTGCAATAATGAGCTCTTGAAATTTGACTTATGCTTCCTCTTTTTGTCTTATCCTACTCTGCATGCACTTTGACATCCAGAGGGGTTGAGATTTGGGAGTCCCACCCCTTTTCCTTGTGGGAACAAATATGTTCTGGACATCTTTAGCTCGTCCTTGAATGTCTTCCACTTCTCTGACACCGATTTACTTTCAGGTGGTGGTTTCCACCCATTTTTGCTAAATTGCATCTGAGATATCTGATGGAGGACACGCATGTGCTGCCATACAGGAAAAGAGAGCAACATCACCCTTGCCTGTTCCTGCTGTGCCAGTAGTGCTGGGTTAACCTCCCAATCACGATTTATTTATGGCAACCTAAAGGATCAAAGTAAAGTCTTGTGAGACATTTGTCTGTAACCAGATTCAATCACTCGGAGATGAAGACAGCACAGTCCACCCCAATCTACAGCACTAAATCACTATGATGACATTTGTGGATGAAGCACAGACTGGGTGGAATCCTCCATATACTCCAGAGTAGTGTCCATTACTGCAAAGTCATCTGTTATGCATATGCAGGTGGTGGAGTCCTCTACCCTACCTGCTAACTGCAGCACAATATCTTGGTCCCCAGTGGTAGCACAATGGTAGACAGTGGTCTGCAAGCTTCTATCTTTAAAAGAAAGACCCAAGAGATCTGGATCCCTATTAGCCAAGAGCTGATCCCCTGATTTCCCAGTCAACAACTTCTTTCTCATCTGCCAAAACCCCCAGATGTTCTTGTTCACTTCTTCCTTGTGTATCACCAAGGACACCGTTCTCCACCTTACTCTCCCATTTTCCTGGGATGACTGTGTTGGACTTTCTATCTTTTATAAAACACTCACTCTATTATCGTTTGTTTTGACCTGCAAATTTCAAGAGAATAAATTGATGACTCACAAAAAAAACTTGTTATGTTTAATGGATTAATTTATTTGTATCCATGATTACAGATTTAAAGCAGGCATTGATTTGAAATGTTGACAGGAAAATTAAAATTGTTACAGAAAATGATTACAGATTCAAAAGGTTGAGGAAATAAGAGGAGAGGAAAGAATAATAATATTAAAAACATAACAGCTGCTTTGTCACTTTACGCCCAGTAAATGAATGTTTCAACAATGTTACTCTACCCCCAGTGAGTAAATGCTTCGACAACATCCAGCATTAGAACACTCAAGTATGTTACCAACTTGGTCGTACAATCACCCAAGGTGGCCATTCCCATTGATCGCAGGCTCTACTTCCGATGCTCGGTCAGATTCCTCCTGCCTATACTTGGTTGGATTTTCTCCTAGTCTCAATTTCAATGCTGATCTCTCACCCTGCAGGAAAGATATCCAATGTGTTCATACTTTTATACCCTTTTTCAGGGGATGGGGTTAGTTGACAATATTGACAGACCACACAATCCTATGAGGATTCTTCTTAAAAGCACAATACTCAATTATATTCTGCAGTCTTTGGTTAAATGATGATTTGAGTCTGCCCAGAAATCTATCCATCTTTCTTTTGCTTTCATTATTTGAAGACCCTTATAGTCAATTTTCCAGAAGATGTTTGAATGTTGCTGGAGCACTGTGCTTCACCTAATCTCAATCCAAGGCTTTGTCTTCATATATTAAAGCACTAGTGTCTCTCACCAGCCTGTATTATCTCTGTTGTTTCTCTCAATAGAATTTATTTGTGTTCCTTGACTTGACATGCTCAGCAAGTTTAATTTTGAAAGACTGACAAACACGCATCAATTCATCAGCACTTTCCTAGTTTCCCAAAGTATGCTGGTTGAACATCAAGCTTAAAAATTATGTCAAAAGACTTTTTGTCCTATAACTGTCTCCAAGATGGAACTTGGAAGAGGAGAGCGAGTGACAATTCTTGCTCTAAATTGTCTGACCGATGGGATAACATGTCACCCAAGAGTATGGGCAGTAATCGAAGTTAGGCATCCTTCTTAACTCACTCAGGGAGACTTGAACCATATTAGATGTTTTAGCCTCACATAAATAATGTTGCAGCTTGTCAGAAGGGGACAGAGGGACTTCCTTCTATGCTGATTCACCTGGTAGATCAGACTTTAGGGAATTAATAATCCAACTTGTCCTGTCCCTGTAAAGATAAAAAAGTCACATGTCTTTGGGCAATTTTGTGCAGGCACCATTAGTCCCTTTAAGGATTTCTGCTTATAGGCCAATCATCGTCTGATACAACTGAGTGGAACATAAATGGGGACTTACAGCTGGTCAGGTTCTGCAAGGCACCAGTTAAATTCAAATCTTTCTTCCTTTTTCTTTTTCTCTTTGGCACAGGATTTTAATTAGCATATTTGAGTTTCTGGGGGGTGGGCTGCTTGGCCATATACAGGTCGGCCTCAAATTATATCAGATTGTCCTTGGGCATCAATGAAGTGGCTGAGACTTTCCCCCAACCCCCACTATTTTTCAGCTGAGAGACTGGGACTGGCACTTGCAAATTGCCCTCATCGGTCCTGAAATATTAAAGAGAGAAACTATTAATTTTCTCATTTCGGCGGTAAGTGGTAAAGCAAATGATTCCTTGGAAAGGTTTTGACAGCATGTGGTGTTCAGATGGTTGGCTGGGGGAGAACACCAGCTGTCCACTTAATAGCTTCAACAGCAAGCCCAGTCCATTTTGAGGAATGAGCCTCATTTATATCGGGTTGGTGGGCTGTGCATTAGCCGAGTGGTATTGGAAGGCTTGGTTGAACTATGGGTCAGGAGATGTTAGGCCAGGGTGATGGAAGGGGCCTATACCTAGGAGTGGGGTTTTTCACCTTTCAAGGGGAAGATGACCATGTTCATCATTCGGCATGTTTGGCAGGGCTCCAGTGGGTATGTAGATAACTGCTAAAGCCAAAGTTGTCCCATGCGTTAGAGAAAGCTCCATGTTACATTGTATGTCCAGCTCTGAACTGGCAGCTAATGCACAGTCATCAGAAAACAGGAAATTGTGAAGGATTTCCTTGGAGATCATGGTCTTTGCCCGGTGGCATCTCAGATTGAGCAGCTTCCCATTCATGTGATATCTGATTTTGATGCCAGGATCGCCATTGGAGACCATTGCAGAGAAAAACATGCTGAAGGGGCTTGGAGCTAATACTCAGCCCTGCTTAACTCCATTAGTCAATGGATCAGAAGACTCAACATCACCCAGAACCCATGCGAGCATGCTGTCATAGGATTGTCAAATCATTGAGTTTAATTTCTCCAGGCAGCCGAATTTTTCTGTTACCTTCCAAAGGCCCTCATGGTTGACTGTGTCAATGGCCTTGGTCAGGTTAACAAATGTAGTGTAGAGGTCCATTTTCTGTTCCTGGCATTTATTCGGAAGCTGTCTAACTGCAAACACCATCACAGTGGTGCCTTGGCCTTCTCTGAAAGCACACTGACTCTCTGACAGCAGATCCTGGTCGAGATGTTGCACTCAGTGGCTCAGAAGGATTCTGACAAAGATTCTGCCAGCAATGGAGAGAAATTAGATTCTTTTGTGACTATCACAAGATTGGAGAGCTCCATTCTGTTTGTACAGCTGGATAATAGAAGCATTGTTGTATTCTTGCAGGGTGGTTCCTTGCTCCTGCATAGACTGAAAGAGTTTAGTGAGCTTCTTAACCAGGCATTGATATCCAGCTTTGTAGGCCTCAGCTGGAGCTTTGCCATTAGATAGGAGTTTCATAGCGGTCATCATTTCTAGCAACGTGGGAGGGTCATCAAGGGAGCAGTTGATGACAACCTGTGGCAGTCTGTTGATTGCTTCTACATTGATGGATGAAGGCCAAAGTGCTCTGCCCATCTCTCTAGGATTTCAGCTTTTTCTGTGAGCTGTGTTGACCCATTGGCACAGAGGATTGGTGATGAACCCGTACACTAGGGCATATGGACAGATTTCAGGGCATCATAGAGTCTCTTCCAGTCTTTGTGGTCTGCATATGGCTGAAGTTTGTCTGCTTTCTGATTCAGCCAAGTGTCTTGCATCTCTGAGCTTGTGTTGGACAGTCCTGCAGATATTTCAGCAGGCATTGTGCTTGAATAGTGATGACTTGTCATTGAGATAAGCCCTCCAGAGGCACTGTTTCTCTTCCAAAAGTTTCTGGATCATTGTTTTTGTCAAACTAATCTTGATGCTTAGAAGTGACAAGAACAAAGGCCTCTAGAGCAGTGGAGTACGCTGTATCCCTGAAGGTCTCCAGTCATCTTCAATGCAGTGCATCCATTTTCACGGTATACAGGTAAATCTCAAATTTTTCTGAGAGAGATTCCTTCATGACTGCCTGTTTGAATCTTGAGACATTGCTGTGAGATCTGAGGATATCTAGAGGGATAGATCTTGTTGTTTAGCTTTGAAATGATAAGATGATGGTCAGTCCAGCAGTCAGCACTGCACATGGCTTTCATTACACACACATCCTGCCTGCCTCTCTGCCTCGTGATGATGTGGTTGCTTAGATGCCAATGCATAGAAAAGGGGTGCAGCCAAATTGACTTAAGGCAATTAGAGAGTTGGAAAATTGTGTTGGTGAATAAGAGCTCATGGTCAGCATGCATCTTGAGCAAATGGGAGACCATTTCTGTTACATTTTTTCCAATGATGCCTGGTGGTCTGCACCAACTCTTGCATTGAGGTTACTAAGAATGATTGCTGCTGTTCGAAAGTTAGATGTGCTAATCAAGGAATGAAGATCAACATCAAATTTATCCTTGTCTTCAACAGTGTGGTATACACACTGATGAGACTTGCTTGCTTGTTGTTGTGCAGGGGGCATTTAAGATGATCATTCACAGTCTTGGGAAGTTAGGTCAACATAGGGACAAGATGGTTCATAGCAGCAAAGCTTACATCATCTTTATGCTGTTCTTCTTTTGCACAACCACTTCATAAGTATGCCTAACTGAGTTCCTTAGTTGACCCTGTTCAGGTAGATGAGTCTCACTGACTGAAGCAATCTGGATGTTGTAGCTAGCCAGCTTTCTACTGACAAGATTAATTCTTCACTTAGGTCTGTCACCCATGAGGGTGCACACATTCCATGCACCAATGGTGACCATTGTTATTTTTACTTGCTTTCTTTAAGTTGACTTATGATCGCATTAATGGGATCTGTGGTAACCTGATGTGTAATATACCTTTAAAAAGAATGTTATAATGGAAGATCACATGATCTTTGTATCCAATAGAAGAGCAGCATAGGCTACCTCAGTAGTCAGTAACCTATAGCTAGAGTCTACAGTGTAGAGACAGAGCTTGAGTTGAAAGCACACAAGTGTAGCTGCTGAACACTTTTGTAAATAAACAGAATATGTTCTACTTAAGAACTGTCTACTGACCTACTCTGTCTATTTTCCAACTTGGCCATCCCCAAAACAAGCGTACAACTTGGATCCATAAGTCTCAACAAACTGGAGACCAGGATCTAACAAACTGGCGACAAGGAAAAATCAAGAAAAAGTGAAAAAACAGTGAAGATACAATAAACTGGTTTCGAGAATAAAACAAGTTAAGGAAAGAAATCAACAGAATTAAAATCGAGCTGTACCTCTCATGGTAATTGTAAGTAGAATTTCCGTCCTAATCGTGAAGCAATCCCCTCACAGAATGTTGCAATTGGGAAGAATTGATCCTTTCAATCCAGCCACGGATGATTGGTCTCATTATATTGAACACCTTGTGTTATTTTTCCAAGTGAAAGACATTGCAGAGGAAGAGAAGAGGAGATCGATCTTCTTATCCACATGTGGGTGTAAAACCTATGGATTTATTCAAAGTCTAATGGCACCCGGTGCCCTGATTTGAGAAGTTTTGAGGAACTGGGGGACCTTGTAAAAGGCTATTACCAGCCAAAGCCCTTGGTAATGATTCAACAGTTCAAATCTAACTCAAGAAAGAGAGCCTCGGGAGAAATAGTTGCTTGTTATGTGGCAAGTTTGAAACAGTTAACAGAACATTGTGAGTTTGGTACATCTTTAACTGACATGCTCAGAGGTTGTTCTGTGTGCAGTGCAAATGAGGACACGATTCAGAAGCGATTACTGTCTGAAATGAATTTGGATTTCAAGAAGGTGCCATGGAAAGCGCAGTAAGGGATTCGAAAGCCATACAGGGAGTGCAAAATGGTGCCTCCTCCATATTGGGCGGGAAGCCTCAGCCAAAAAGGGCAATAAAATACAAGAATCTGCTGAGAAGCGGGAAACAGCAGCGAAACAGCAGCGAAAACATGGAATAATGGCAACAAAGGTGGAAACAGACAACCTTATAATGATTGGCAGTTTAAAAAAATCAAATATTTTTATTGTCATCGAAACGGACACCAAATGAGACAATGCAAAGAAAGAATCAGGCAGGCTTTCAAACAAAATTAAAAAACCCTGTGAGACCTACAGTGTCAATGAACCTGAAGCAACAGATTCAGATATTTATTTGTTGTATAACTTGAAGGTTGGGAGAACAGAACCAATATATGTAACAGTGAAGGTAAACGACAGACCTATTAGGATGGAAGTGGACACAGGAGCTTCCACTGTAGTGATTGGTGAACATACCTTCAAATATCTGAATATGGTGAACATAAATTAAATTTGGAAGAAACAGATGTCAAATTAAAAACTTACATGGGATAAGATATCCAAGTCAAAGGCGTAAGCAGAGGAACGGTCCATTACGGACGCCAATTGGTAAAACTACCAGTGCTGGTATTGAGAGGCAGAGGACCAAGCCTACTCAGACAAAACTGGCTGAGGGAAATCAACCTTGATTTGTCACAGAGATTCCAAAAGGAAGCTGAAAATGTTCTTCTTTTGGAAAAAAGGAGTGTGTAAAGACGCAACAACATAAAAAAATGCAGGATGTTTCAAGCAAAGGCACGGTAGGACAGCAAAAAGAACTAGGAGGGACTATCCTGAGGGACAGAGCCTGGGTTGAGGTGAACAACCTCTGAAAGAAAAGTGAAAACCTGCCGAAAGACCTTCACACAGGAATTTCCCTCCTGTCTAAGTCTGTACCTCTGGAAAATGACGAGAAGAAACAGAAAGAGTTCTGCACTTCTCTGAGTAAAATGAAGGATGAGTTGGCAGAGAAGACATGCCAATGCTTAATTTTCCAGGAGGCAGTACACCAATACAAAAAAGATATGGAAGAGTTGAAGAAGCAGCTGCATGAAGCTAAACAGGCTTTGAAAACAAAAGTTGCAAAATTTTTCAAGAAGCAGACAAATGATGAATTTCTGGGAAATTCAACCACTGAGTTCACTCAAGACGGACTTGCATCTGAGAATAGTCTGACCAATATGGAAGCTGAAAAGAAGGCCAAGAATAAAGTCAGTGTCAGAAAGAAGAAAGCCTGTCGAAAGAAAACACAGAAACAAATAATACCATTGATCCTGGCAGCATATGAGTATACTTTCATCCACAGGCCTGGAAGTCAAATTGCAAACGCTGATGCACTTAGTTGTTTGCCCTTACATGAAAAAGATGAGGATATCCAAGCCCCTCAAGAGTTAGTTTTACTGTTGAACTTCTTAGATTCATCTAAGTATGTGCTAGCCAGATCAGAAAATGGATAAGTTGAGACCCAGCTTTATCCAAAGTATGAGAACAAGTTCTTCATGGTTGGTTACAAGAGCAGGTATCTGACAAAATGAAACTGTATTTTAACAGAAGACATGAAATAACTAGCCAGGATGGTATCTTATTGTGGGGAGTATGAGTGATTGTTCCTCCAAAAGGAAAAAAGCCATTGTTAATTGAATTACGTAGTGCACATCCAGGAATTTCTCGAATGAAGACCATAGCATGCAGCTATCTACGGTGGCCTGGGATGGATGGAGAAATGGAAACCTTAGTGGAGAATTGTGTGCAGTGTCAGCAAGTGCAAAGGTTACCTTCAACAGCTGTGTTACACCCTTGGGACTGGTCAGGAAGGCCATGGGCACAATTACACAGTGACAATATGGGACCTTTCGTGAGAACGATGTTTCTGCTCATTGTTGATGCCCACTCAAAATGGATGGACATACATGAGGTGAAATCACTGATGTCTTCTGCTGCAATTGAGAAGCTATATCAAAGTTTTGCCATTAATGGACTACCAGAAGTAGTCCTTTCTGATAACGGCTCAGCATTTACGAGCACTGAGTTTCAATGGTTTATCAGCTTCAACAGTATCTCTCATGTAAAATCTTCACCATAACACCCTCCCTTAATTGGTCTGGTCAAAAGGATGGTTCAAACATTCAAGGCTGGCATGAAGAAATTAACTGGAGATTCCATAGCAACCAAGCTAGCACACTTTCTTTTCTATTATAGGATCACTCCTCATCCAATAACAGGTGTCACACCTGTGGAGTTATTGATGAAACGCCACCTCAGAACAAGATTGAGCTTATCAATGTCAAATTTAGAGGGGAAGGTGGAAAGGAGTCATGGAGGTCAGTAAACTGAACATAAAAACAAAAAAACTGCGGATGCTGGAAATCCAACACAAAACAGAATTACCTGGAAAAACGCAGCAAGTCTGGCAGCATCGGCGGAGAAGAAAAGAGTTGACGTTTCGAGTCCTCATGACCCTTCGACAGAACTTGAGTTCGAGTCCAAGAAAGAGTTGAAATATAAGCTGGTTTAAGGTGTGTGTGTGGGGGGCGGAGAGAGAGAGAGAGAGAGAGAGAGAGAGGTGGAGTGGGGGTGTGGTTGTAGGGACAAACAAGCAGTGATAGAAGCAGATCATCAAAAGATGTCAACAACAATAATACAAAAGAACACATAGCTGTTAAAGTTAAAGTTGGTGATATTATCTAAACAAATGTGCTAATTAAGAATGGATGGTAGGGCACTCAAGGTATAGCTCTAGTGGGGGTGGGGAGAGCATAAAAGATGTTAAAAAATAAATAAATAAATAAATAAATAAAATAAATAAATAAATAATTTTTTTTTTCCTTTTTCTCTTTTTATAATGGAAATAGGTGGGAAAAGGAAAATCTATATAATTTATTGGAAAAAAAAGGAGAAAAGGAAGGGGGAAACAGAAAGGGGGTGGGGATGGGGGAGGGAGCTCATGACCTAAAGTTGTTGAATTCAATATTCAGTCCAGATGGCTGTAAAGTGACTAGTCGGAAGATGAGGTGTTGTTCCTCCAGTTTGCGTTGGGCTTCACTGGAACAATGCAGCTGGCCAAGGACAGACATGTGGGCAAGAGAGCAGGGTGGAGTGTTAAAATGGCAAGCGACAGGGAGGTTTGGGTCATTCTTGCGGACAGACCGCAGGTGTTCTGCAAAGCGGTCGCCCAGTTTACCTTTGGTCTCTCCAGTGTAGAGGAGACCACATTGGGAGCAACGAATGCAGTAGACTAAGTTGGGGGAAATGCAAGTGAAATGCTGCTTCAGTTGAAAGGAGTGTTTGGGTCCTTGGACGGTGAGGAGAGAGGAAGTGAAGGGGCAGGTATTGCATCTTTTGCGTGGGCATGGGGTGGTGCCATGGAGGGGGTTGAGGAGTAGGGGGTGATGGAGGAGTGGACCAGGGTGTCCCGGAGGGAGCGATCCCTACGGAATGCCGATGGGGGGGGGGTGAAGGGAAGATGTGTTTGGTGGTGGCATCATGCTGGAGTTGGCGGAAATGGCGGAGGATGATCCTTTGAATGCGGAGCTGGTGGGGTGATAAGTGAGGACAAGGGGGACCCTATCATGTTTCTGGGAGGGAGGAGAAGGCGTGAGGGCGGATGCGCGGGAGATGGGCCGGACACGGTTGAGGGCCCTGTCAACGACCGTGGGTGGAAAACCTCGGTTAAGGAAGAAGGAGGACATGTCAGAGGAACTGTTTTTGAAGGTAGCATCATCGGAACAGATGCGACGGAGGCGAAGGAACTGAGAGAATGGGATGGAGTCCTTACAGGAAGCGGGGTGTGAGGAGCTGTAGTCGAGATAGCTGTGGGAGTCGGTGCGTTTGTAATGGATATTGGTGGACAGTCTATCACCAGAGATTGAGACAGAGAGGTCAAGGAAGGGAAGGGAAGTGTCAGAGATGGACCACGTGAAAATGATGGAGGGGTGGAGATTGGAAGCAAAATTAATAAATTTTTCCAAGTCCCGACGAGAGCATGAAGCGGCACCGAAGTAATCATCGATGTACCGGAGAAAGAGTTGTGGAAGGGGGCCGGAGTAGGACTGGAACAAAGAATGTTCCACATACCCCATAAAGAGACAGGCATAGCTGGGACCCATGTGGGTACCCATAGCCACACCTTTTATTTGGAGGAAGTGAGAGGAGTTGAAGGAGAAATTGTTCAGCGTGAGAACAAGTTCAGCCAGACGGAGGAGAGTAGTGGTGGATGGGGATTGTTCAGGCCTGTGTTCGAGGAAGAAGCTAAGGGCCCTCAGACCATCCTGGTGGGGGATGGAGGTGTAGAGGGATTGGACATCCATGACTGGCATGACTGTAAGAGAGACAGTTTTTGTGAAGAATTTTGGAGAAGGACCAAAGTGGGTATCAGGTGAAATAAGTGCTGTGACTGGACCTCTTTCTTACCACATGAAGGTCGAAGACCAAATCATACAGAGACATATGGATCATATAAGGAGGAGAGAGACCATTCACCAAGAAATGATTCCACCAGTGTTCCCAACTGAGTCAACGTTTCCTGTTGAAAGAACTCAGCTGAGTACAGATGTGTCTGAAGGATCGGCTGTACCTGCGAGAATTGAGGAAACAGATTTGCAGGTGCCCACCAAAGAACCACAACACCAGAAAAGGAGGTTCCTGACAAAGCATTTGAAGCTGTACAGCTGAGACGTTCTACATGCATAAGGAAACCCCCAGAAGGACTGAATTTGTAAATTACTTATCTGTGTAAGTAATTTGATATTTTGAGAAAATTGTAACTGTAAGATATATTTCTGAGTAAAGAGGGAGGGATGTGGTAATCTGATGTGTAATACACCTTTAAGAAAAATGTTATAATAGAAGATCACATGATCTTAGCAGTGTAGCGCAGGCTACCTCAGTAGTCAGTAATCTATAGTTAGAGTCTGTAGTGTAGAGACAGGGTTTGAGTTGAAAGCACAAAGCGTAGGAGTTGAATACCTTTGTAAATAAATAGAAAGTGTTCCACCTAAGAACTGTCTACTGACCTACTCTGTCTATTGCACCAACTCAGCCATCTCCAAAACAAGCATGCAACCCAGATCCATTAGTCTGTACAAACTAGTGACCAGAATATAACAGGATCCCTGCCAGCTGCAGCCTGTTGGCTGGGGAGGTAAAACAGGCAATACTTAGGGACCTGTTTTAGCCCCTTCCTCATATTAGGGAGGTGAGCAGTTTGTTCCTGAAAAAAGGCTGCTCAGTCACTCAGGGAGGTTGCCAAGTTTGACTTCTGCTTCCTTCCAGTAGAAAAACAACCCAGTGGCTTGAACTGCCTGTGTGCAGGTTTATAGCTCCCATTGAATCCACACCTACTGCTACATCACTTGCCCATCACCACAGGATGGATAGATGATAAATCACAGATGATGGAAAGGTGATGAACATGACTTGTGCATTAATTGGATTATATTGAGGGAGAATTGCTTATCATCAGCCTCACTCTCTTGTCCTGATCTATCTTGGCCCCGTGCTAAGACGAGTGTAGACAGCTATTGATAGACCCAGATGCAGTGCATGTCCTCTGTGTTTTGTTGAGTTCTTCACATTCCATAACACAGGACTGACCAATCTTCAAGACCGTTGGATCTTAGATTGGTCTCATCTGTTCGGTCCAGTGGAATCAGTCTTCACATGCCAGGGTAAACAAATCAAAAACAATTTGCTAAGGGTAGGAGACGCAATGGCTAGCCTCACCTAGTTTGGCCCACCAACTGAGGTCATTTACTGGGGTATGGCCACTTTTGCATGCTAGAACTACTTGGAGCCAGAGGTGAGAGCTGGGTGAAGCTGTCACTAAAGTATGATAATTCTCAATTATTGTGATTTATTATAAAAGTTGGTTAATAGTGGGGTTTGGATAACTTCTGTGTGTGTGTGTGTGTGTGTGTGTGTGTGTGTGTGGGGAAGGGGGGGGGGGGAGGTTGGTGGGGGGTGGGGGGAGATTTAACTGAATTGGAGACAGCCGGTCTGGGGGCTTTGACTCATCAAAAGAATCTAAGTTTGAAATGCTAAATACATAAACATGGCTGAAATATTAGAATGTGAGGTGAGGAGAATCTGCATTTTTAGATAAATCAGGGTAGTTTGCATTTCAAAGAGATGGTAGGATGTTACACTTAGCCAGAGAAGCTAGGCTAAGCAGTGGGTTTATTTGTCCCAATGGTTAATGATAGTATCAGCACCATGAAAAGATTTATATTATGAGAAAGGTAAGGTTCCAAAGACATATGGGAACAATGGAATTTACATTAAAAGGGAGAAGCATGTATAAAGGATTGAGGCTATATGTCAGAGAAGGCATCGTAAGATCTATCAGAAGTGTGAAAAACCTCCAGTGTTTGTATACTAAGCTGCTGTCTACAGAAACCAAAGTTGGGAAAGCCACTTTGAATTGTACTGTCCAGGGCAATATGGTAACTTGCTGGCATCTGTTTAATTTTTTTTATGTTGCCTTAACGGGGGGTGTAATTAGAAGCCAGATTAATTAGGGGTTTTAGGATTTATTATAGTAGTAATTTGTAGACCTATGTAGGTGCTTGAAATCTTTTCTTTTGTTAATAAATGTTCAATTTAGTTTTCTAGAAATCTGTAAAGTCTTGGTGGGCTTATTACTACTGAATTCAGGGCACGCATCTCAAAATAAATACAAATTGCAAAACCGTTGTGATAGCAGGATCAAGTTTCCCTCATGGATCTGCTATGTCATAACAAAGTGAGGAGAAATACAGGGTAAACCATTCCAAAGAGCTGTGCGAGCCCACCTGTGAGAGCTGCTATACCCCTCCCTTACACCTCTTATAACTCAGCAGCAGGATGAATCAGGTACAGCAGCATTCCAGGATGTTTTTGCAGAGTTTGAAGAAGTTCTCCTCCTCTCCTGGCACAAGGAAATAAATGTAAAAAAACATGACTGCTGTGTTCCTCTGTGGCTGGGCCACCAGGTGACACTGGATGGATTGTATATAGCACATGCTGCACCAAATACTGGCAAAAAATGACAGTCAGCATTCTATGAACATCATAGAACATTAATTTGCACATTGAAATAGTTCACAGGCAGGTACTCAGGTCACCCAATGGTTAGCTCTGCAGAGTGTAGGCTTAGTCATGTCACAGGCTCAAAATCTACTCCATTATTTTCCAAATGACAACTTACGCTTTATGTTTCCAGAGTGTACCTACATCACGACTTCTGCACTCCTGTACTGTTTATGCCTTCACTCATGGTCATAAAGCAGAAAAAGCCCAGGCCAAAATCTGTTGCTTGCTGCTATCGCTTAAATATCCAAATTTGTACATAAGAGCCATCAGGTGATGCTTTACAAAAGCTGTAAAAATAAATTCTGGAATTTCTGTTTTCATTTTAAGAATAAGGAACACAGTTTAAAGTAGTTAACGTTTTAAAATCTCATTAACCTTGGACCAATTTCAAGGTATATTTTGTTATCATAGGATGAAAAATTCCTCCTCTGTTTCCATTTCTGACTGTTTGTGGCTACCACATTTTTTTTCGGGTGCTCTCTGCTCTTAGTCAAAACAGAATAATTAACAAGCTAGTTTAAAAAAATGATAAACTGACCATAACAATTGCCAATTACTGCAAATTAGTTTGCTTACAAGCTGGTGGTGTAATTAAATGTGATGGGAACAGATGTTGTACACATGGCAATAAACAGAGATCTTTGTTGAGCAGATGTTGAAAAAGGCATTTGTGCATATATTTCAGCTAACTAGATGGTGTTGTTTCGATGGTCTTTACAGGCTCTGCGTCAAAACCAGTAAAACAAATCAAATATTTCCACATTCTTTGTAATACATAGAGGTGGGAAGAGCTTTATGATTTTCACCATAATTTAGAAAAAACACATAAGATGATACTAAAAATGCCGCAGTGACTAGATGCCATGCATATTCAGAGATGCAATAAAAATTCTATGGAGTAGTCTTTAGAGAATTTTTATGAAGGTCACGGAGGAATATTGTAGCTGGCTAGAATATGCTAATTAAGCTGTGCTTATTGCCACTTGTGTAGTTAACAGAACCATTGATCAATAAGACACCAGGGAAATGCTATTGTGTGACTCCTGAGTTGAACTAACTTTCTGCAGAAACATGCCTGATGGTGCAGGACATCAGAAACCTTATAACTATAAATTATAAAAGAGACAATATACAACAGGTGTGTAATCAAATAATTTTAAAGAATGGGCTAAACGTGAAGGCTAAATGCAAGGAAGGAAATAATGAAAATAAATAGCCTTCTCCTAACAGTCAAGCTGTTTTTGCCATAAAAAATATACAATAACTTGAATTAAACAACTTAAACAATACGGTGAGGTGGGAATTTATTGGTAAAGAAAATTGAATTCCCAAATAACTTGAATTAAGCTATTTTAGTAGATTGTAAAACAAAACTGATAAATTAAAATGGATATAGATGCATGCAGTATGTGACCACATACATAACCATACAGTGCATCAACTGACCCAATGCATGAACTTCATCTCCAAAAAGTGTACTGAATGATGACAAATGGCTGTATTATTTTATTTTTATTTTTCTCTCCAGACTCTGAATTTTATTGATCTCATTGCCCAATCCTTCAGCAGCTCACATAAACACCTCTCCGATTTCCTAAATTCACCCAGCCAGCCAATAGTGGAGAGCTCCCTCCCACCTTAGAACTTGTTTCAGAAGCAGTAACAAATTAAAGAGAGGGGGTGAGTTTCTTCAGATGTTCTCATACTTGTCACACTGTAACATCTTCAGAAAAGCTGCTGTAAGCATGTGGAAAATGGTATAAATGCAGCATGTTCTATTTTCTCAG
This sequence comes from Carcharodon carcharias, assembly GCF_017639515.1. Taxonomy (NCBI): domain Eukaryota; kingdom Metazoa; phylum Chordata; class Chondrichthyes; order Lamniformes; family Lamnidae; genus Carcharodon; species Carcharodon carcharias. The sequence goes on from NC_054467.1 coordinate 117,154,095, forward strand.
ATGTTGAAGCTCTTCTGACAAATTAACACCTGCACCGCGCCCGCACCCCAACCCCCACTTCCCGAATTCAATAACCTCGCTCTGCTGGGGCACTGAGTGGATGTTGCTGGTCCATGGATTTTATTTGCACCAGTGAGGTTTATTATGAGCAAGTTATAACATTCACAAGCCAAAATGAAACTGTAAAACTGTAAAACTGTCTTGTTACATTGTTCATTAAAATAACAATGATATTAGGATAATTTTTCAGCTCCAATTTTATACTGGGCAGAACTTTCTGCCTGTCGGGCGAGTGGGCCCAACCCAATCTCCGGCAGATGGGGAGCCGATCCCCGCCGGAGAAGCGAGCCCTGCCGCCATTTTACGTGGGTGGGCCAGTTAAGGCCCGCCCAACGTGAGGTCCAGCGGGAAGCGCTATGAACTTCCTGTTTGGGTGGGGGGGATTCCCCAAAAGCGAGAGTGCGCTCTTTCACGCATGCGCACGAAAGAGCGCACATCTTCCTGAGGCTAAGGGCTGCCTCAGGGAAATCACTGACACTTTTAAAAACATTAAATATAGAGAAAAAACATCCTTAACATGTACCCCTCATGTGACAATGTCACATGAGATGGGACATGTTCATAAATTACACTAAAACTTTATTAAACTTTTTAAATCCCTACATGAAACCTCATCCCGCCGCTGGATGAGGTTTCATGTTTTTTCTATTCCCCACCAGGGCTCCTGGCCTCTCGCAAACCTTAAGGTTGGACAGGCAGGTCCTTTAATTGTTTTGATGATCCTGTCAATGGCCTCAATTGGCCATTGACAGGTCGGTGAGCCCGCAGCTGATTTTGCTGTGCCCCCGCCTTCCTGAAAATTTAAATGGGGCGCGGTGACGTTGGCCTGATGTCGTCCCGCATCATTTTATGCGTCGGTGAGTGGGGCCCACCCCTTGCTCGCTGACAGCAAAATTCAGCCCACTGATTCTACTGGAATTGACATTGATTTGCCCTTTAATTGCCACAGTTCTAAGGCCATTGGAATTTCAAATGAATTAAATGCTAATATCCCAGTATAACTTCAGGACCAAGCGATGAATTTCTGTGGGGGTTCTGCTTTCCTAGGGTTTCTGCTGCACTTCCATCAAAGTTATGGTGGCTGATCTGGAAAGCCACTGAGGAAATATATTCCTTATGAGATTTAATTTAAACAGGTTATGCTATGTTTGGAAGAACCTGATGGTGTACTTGCACATTCAGAATTGAAACATATCATTATACAGGCGCTCCTTTCTTGGTCTACTGGTTACTCAGCACAGAGTCCAGTGATAAGGAGTGCCTGTTCATTCAGACTTCCTTTAGGATTACGTCAAGACTTTTGAGATGGTGCATAGGAGATGTATTAGAATTGTTCAAGGGATGAGAGCCCTCAAGGAATCAGGTTACCAGAGGATGGCTGCCAAGGCCAAGCAATCTCAACAACCCGTATTCATCCAGGAGTATCTATCCTTTAAGTCTAGGGAGGGGTGTGAAAAATGCTGGAACCTGGGAGCGCCTGAGGATTTAGACAATGTGGCTACTCCCGGGAATGCAAGCACATACTTGCAGAATCGACTGGCAGTGGTCTCAGACCAGTTGAACATTGAAGAAGTCAAATCCATTGCAGTTAATGAGTGCCCCCAGATGGCCTTTGGGAGCCCTGATGCCTACTTGAGTGCAGTCAATCACTGCTTGGACTTGGGGGAATCCATCATGGCTTTGGCACTCTCGACCTCTATGTCCACATCTGCTGTAAGTTTGATGTGATTGTTGACTCTCCAGGATAGGACATCAGTTACAACCCTGACACAGTGTGTGCAGCTGCCTGGGAGATGCCGCACAGGACTCCAGTTGCTCCCTGAAATGAGTGCAAGGCATAGAAGTTTAGGGCCACCATGATCTTCAGAGCCACGGGCATTGGGTGCCCACCCACACAATTAGAACTGACTTCTGTTGCCATCATCCTGCAGAGATGTGGCATGGTTTCTCAGGAAGACACAGCTGCCATAGACACTAATGCTCTGACATCTGAGGTAGTTTCTCAGCTGCTGATAGACCCTTCCTCCTGGGTCGCCTCATCTCCTGGCATGCCCTTGTGTTCAGGGGACTCTGTGGCCACCTGACCCTTCACCAGCACCTGCCTTCCTCACTTTCCTTGTCCTGTTCTCCTCCTCGCTGGAGGAGACTCCACCTAAGTGTATAATGTCCATGAAATCAAGGAATTTAGAAGGGCTAAGTGAACGTGCAGGAACATGGCAGGTGAAATAGAATATGGAAAAATGTGAAGTTATCTACTTTGGTGGGCAAAACAGAAATACAGAGTATTTCTTAAAAGGTGAGAGATTGGGAAGTGTTGATGTCCAAAGTGACCTGGATGTCCTTGTTCATAAGCCACTGAAGGCTAACAGACAGGTACAGCAAGCTAATTAGGAAGGCAAATAGTATGTTGGCCTTTATTGCAAGGGGATTTGAGTACAGGCGTAAAGAATTCTTGCTCCAATTGTATAGAGCCTTGGTGACTCCACACATGGAGTATTATATACAGTTCTTGTCTCCTTACCTTAGGAAGGATATAGTTGCCAAAGAGGGAGTGCAACAAAGGTTCACCAGACTGATCCCTGGGATGGCAGGATTGTCCTATGAGGAGCGATTGAGGATAATGGGCTGTTATTTACTAGAGTTTAGAAGAATGAGAAGTGATCTCATTGAAGCATAGAGCGTTCTCACAGGGCTCAACAAGGTAGATGTAGGAAAGATGATTCCCCTGGCTGGGGTGTCTAGAACCAGGGACACAGGATGGAATTTTCCGTGTCTGTTGGCGACGGGTGTGCTTGGCAGCATGAGCAGACAATACGGCGAGAAGGCCAAAAATCGGTTTCACGACGTTGTGAAACCAGTTTGTAATCATCAGCTCAGCCCATCAATGGCGGTCCACGTTTTCCACTGTTGGACATTGGGAACTTCATTGTAATACATCTGCATATCATTATAAGCCCATCCTACCGGAAACATCCCCCGATGCTGGATCATCCAAGCATTTTGGCATGAATGCATGCCGACATGTTTCACAACTGAATGTAAGTGACGTGCACCAGATGAGCTGCACTTTGCTTCATACTTCAAGGTTTGTTTGCCTACCTTGCTTCAGGCAATACTCATGATCAAAGGCACCAGGCTTTGCAGACAGCACCACATCACATTTAGGGGTGCTCATGGGCAGGTCTCTACCTACCAGACCTGCCAGAATGCAGGGGTGGCTTTTCAATAGCTGCAGAGTTTGGGCTTGCTTGGGGAAGAGGGAGAAGGGGCCACAGGCAAGGGAAGAGGCTGCAAGGTGAGGGCTGTACTGGGGAAAGGGTTATCCGAGGGTGTGTGTGGGGGCACATGTTGATTTGTGCAAGTGACCTCAAGATGGTGAAGGTTAAGGAGGCAGTCTCCAGAGGAGACCAGGCCAGATGGAGATGTGAGAGTGTGTGGGAGAGTGAGTGGTGATGTCCCTTGATCTGGCAGTGAGTGAGATACCAGTGAATGTGTGATGGGCTTGAGCGTGTGAGTTTAGAGTGATGAGATGGTTGCAATACCCTGGCTGCATGGATGAGATCATTCATCCTCTTTCTGCACTGAATGGCCAACCTCTTCTATGGAGCATTGGCACTAATCACCACTGCCAGCACCTACCAAGCTGGAACGGTAATGTTGCTGCCCCTCCTGCAGCCTGAGTTGGGGTAGAAGGCATCACAACAGGTCTCCACAGCATCCAAAAGGCATTCCAGGGACTTGTCACTGAATCAGAGGGCTGCAGCCTTCTTGCCTTCCAGGGCCATGTCTTCTGTGCAGAAATCGTGGGCTGAAAGCACTGAGAGGAATGCATGCAGCTGCACTTTAAATATGGCACCTGGCATGAGGAAGCAGCGAAATGAAGGCATGGTGGGGCAATTGAGAGCCTGCTTGCCATTGAAATAGCCTGTTTCCTGGGAATACATGATTAATGAGGCAGGATTGGGATGATACAGCGTGAAAAGCCACCATTGCGGCCAATGGGTAAAACATTCTTTTCCTGTCCGCTACTGCACTTCGTGCAAATCTGGGGTGATTCCGCCTACAGTCTCAGAATAAGGGGTAGGCCACTTAGGACTGAGAAGAAGAGAAATTTCTTCATTCAAAGGGTGGTGAATCTTTGAAATTCTTTATCCCAGAGGGCTGTGGAGGTTCAGTCCTTGAGTATGTTTAAGGCAGAGATCGATAGATTTCTAGATATTAACAGTATCAAGGGATATGGGAATAATGCGGAAAAATGGCATTGAGGTAGATGATCAGCCATAATCTAGTTGAATGGCGGAGCAGGTTCCATTAGCTTTTGGCTAAGCAATCTATCAATTTTCTTTAAAGATCGCATGACTAATCAGCTCCTTGTCCTGGCTTTGGATATGCATAGACTGTACTTTTCCAGTCTGACCCCACAGCTTCTGAACAGCTTTTTCCTAGCTAACTTTTCGAGCTGACTGTTTTCTGCCACATGGCTCTGTGGGAATCACTGTAGATTTTTTCTAGCTGGCAACTAGTGGAACATACATGCGAACAGATGAACATACGAAAGAGGAGCAGAAGTAGGCCTCTCGGCCCCTCGAGCCTGCTTCACCATTCAATAAGATCATGGCTGATCCATTTGTGTTTCGAGTTCTACATTCCCATTTACCCCCGATAACCTTTTATTCCCTTGCCTAACAAGAATCTATCTACCTCTGCCTTAAAAATATTTAGTGGTCCTGTCTCTACCGCCTTCAAAAGCAAAGAGTTCCAAAGTCACACAACCCTCTGAGGGAAAACATTTCTCCTCATCTCTACCCTATAAGGGTGACCCCTAATTTTAAAGCACTGCCCCCTAGTTCTGGACTCACTCACAAGGGGAAACATCCTTCACATCCACCTTGTCAAGACCATTCAGGATCTTATATACTTCAATCAAGTCACCCTTTACTCTTCTAAACTCCAGTGGAAACAAGCCCAGCCTGTCCAACCTATCCTCATAAGACAACCCACTCATTCTGGTATCAATCTAGTAATCCTCCTCTGAACCATCTCCAATGCATTTAGATCCTTCCTTAAATAAGAAGACCAAAACTGCACACAGTATTTGAGATGCATTCTCAACAATGTCTTGTATAACTGAAGCATAACATCCTGACTTTTATGTTCAATCCCTCTCGTAATAAAGGCTAGCATTCCATTACCCTTCTTGATTACATGCTGTATCTACATACAAACTCCTTGTGACTCATGCATGAGAACACCTAGATCCCTTTGCACCTCAGAATTCTGAAGTTGTTCTCCATTTAAGTAATACTCTGCTTTTTTATTCTTCCTACCAAAGTGAACAACTTCACATGTTCCCACATTATACTCCATCTGCCAAATTTTTGCCCTTTCACTCAACCTATCTACATCTATCTGCAAACTCCCTACGTCTTCTTCACAACATACTTTCCTACCTAACTTTGTGTTGTCTGCAAATTTAGCTACCACACTTTCCCTCCCCTGATCTAAGTCATTGATGTAAGTTGTAAAACGTTCAAGGCCCCAGCACAGACCCCTGCAGGACTCCACTCGTCACATCCTGCACACTCTCTGCTTTCTGCCAGCCAGCCAATCTTCCATCCATGCTTTTATTTTCCAGAATAACCTTTGTTGTGGCGCCTTATCAAATGCCTTCTGGAAATCCAAGTACAGTATGTCTACAGGCTTCCCTTTATCCACAGCGCATGCTCCTCCTTCAAAGAGCTCCAATAAATTGGTTAAACATGATTTCTCTTTCACAAAACCATGCTGACTTTTCTGATTACTTTGGGCAGAATTTTATGGACTCACTGCCAGTGGGATTTTCCAGTTCCGCCGAAGTCAATGGACTTTTGAATGGCTCACTGTATTTTACGGCACCACCACTGGTGCAACAGGGCTATAAAATACCGCTCCTTGAGCTTTTCTAAGTGCCCAGCTATCATCTCTAATCTCTTTGATGATCAACTCTAACACCTTCCTAACTTCTTTAGTTAACCACGGATGGTGGTTCCTCCCCTTAAATTTTTTCTTTATAGTAGGAATATACTTATGAGTATTCTGACATATCTCCTTATTGTCTGCAGCAGCTTCTCTATTGATCCGTTCACTAGCCTAGTATCCCAGTTCACTTCAGGTAGCTTAGCTTTCCTGCCCACATAACTGTTCTTATTTAAGTTTAAAATAATAGTCTTAGACCCACTCTTCTCCCTTTCATACTAGATGGAAAATTCAATTAGGTTGTGGTCACTGTGACTGAGGGGTGCCTTTACCCTGAGGTCATTAACTAATCCTGTCACATTACACTATTTTAACCTGCTCCCTGGTTGGTTCCAGAATGTGGTGCTCTAAGAAACTATCTCAAAAACATTCTATGAATTCCTCCATCCAAGCTACTACTGCATATCTGATTTTTCCAATTTATATGTAGGTTATAGTCACCCATGATTATTGTCGTCTCTTTATCACAAGCACCCAATATTTTTTCTTGTATGCTTTGTCCTACATTGTGGTTACTGTTGGGGAGCCTATAGACCACTCCCACTAGTGACTTCTTTCCCCTACTATTCCTCATCTCCACCCAAACTGATTCTACATCCTGACTCCTGAATCAAGGTCATCTCTAACTATTGCAGAAATGCCATCCTTGATTAACAATGCTCCCTCTCCACCTTTATCTAGCTTACTATTCTTCATGAATGTCATATACCCCTTAATATTCAGGACCCAATCCTCGTCATCCTATAGTCACATCACTCAAGGCTATCAGATCATACTTCAATGTGCACTATTAATTCATTAACTTTGTTATGAATGCTGTGCACATTCAGATACAGAACGTTTAGTTTTGTCTTTTTGTTATCTTTGTGACATCTAGTCTTGATTCTTAATGCATTCTTACGTTTTTTTTCTCTGTCCCTTCCTGCTATTTCTAACCCTTATTTCCCATATTACTATTCTCCTCTTTTACCTTGTCTCTACTCTTTGATATACCACATCTTTCCACATTTGATCCCTTGCCCCCACTATTTACTTCCCTAGTTATGCGGCTCACAAGAACACTGGCCCTAGCATGCTTCTGGCGTAGACCGTCCCAACGGTACAACCCCAATTTCCCCAGTACTGGTGCCAGTGCCCCACAAACCAGAACCCACTTCCCCCACACCAGTCTTTGAGCCACATGTTCACCTCTCTAATTTTTGTTCCCTATGCCAATTTACACATGGCTCAGGTAATAATCCAGAGATTGTAATCTTTGAGGTCCTGCTTTTCAATTTAGTACCTAGCTCCTCATACTGTCAATGCACAACCTCTTTCCTAGTTCTATCTATGTCCTTGGTACCTACATGGACCAGGATGAGCGGATCCTCCCCCTCCCACTGCAAGTTCCTCTCCAATCCTGAGCAGATGTCCTGAACCCTGGCACTGGGGCAGACAACACAACCATCTGGAATCTCACTTTTTACTACAGAGAACAGTGTCAATTCCCCTCACTATATTGTCCCTTACTACCACTATGTTCTATTTCGCTCCCCCAGCTGCACCATGGTGCCACGGTCAGTTTGCCCATCCACCCTGCAGCCCCCATTCTCATCCAAACAAGCTGAGAGAACCTCAAACCTATTGGACAATTGCAGAGGCTGACACTCCTGCACTCCTGCCCTCTAGGTCCCCTTACCTGCCTCACTTGCTGTCACACCGTCCTGTCCCTGACCACTGACCAAATCAGAAGGCCTTATCCTAAGTGGTGTGACTGGATTTTGGTACAAAGCATCCAGGTAACTTTCCCCCTCCCTGATGCGTTGCAGATTCTGCAGTTCAGGCTCCAGCTCAATGATTCTGAGCTGAAGTTCCTCAAGCCACAAACACTTACTGCAGACGTGATTGCTCTGGATTACAATGTTACCCAGGAAATCCCAAATGCTGCAGCCTTGATATATTACCTGTCCTGCTATCCTTAATGAATTTTAAATAATTACTTAATTATTTTATTCACTTATTTATGTTGAGTTTTAAAATATATTTTATTAACTTGACCACCAATTTGTGTCCTATTTTAAACCTGAGGAATAGAAAAGAACTACCCACTTACCAAATACTCAAACAGTTTGCTGCTTTCCTTGTAGAATAATCTCCTATGGGAATCTTCCAGGTGCTTTTCCCGCATGAAACCCAAACAGAACTGCCCCTGTCTATTCCCAAATTGAACTCCTTGCTTCTGTCCGCAAACACACATGGATAAATTAACAAAAGAATTTTATAACAAAGGCTTCAACCTGAACCACTATCTCAATGGAAATGTGGCATGCTTTGGAATGATTCGAACAGAAATGCAAACAAATTATTTTACATTCATCACAAATCTTCAATTCTGTAACCCATATGTATAACTTCTATATCTAGTGGAGATTTATGGTCCTCATTCCCATAATTGCAAACATTTAGCTTCTTTTATGGAGATAATGATAGACATCCTGTTGTACCGAGAGGTCCAAAAAGGGTCACCGATTGTTTAAGTTTCCTTTCACTATCCACTCCGACCTTGTGAGATAAACACAGACTTACTTTAAACTGTAATTAACTCAGCGTCAGGCATTTACTTCAGAATTGCCTATCAGTTCCTCAATCAGGTACCCCCATTTATCTACAGGTAAAGCTTTAATTCCTAAAATTAAATTTATATTCTGAAACATATGAATTATGAACTAGGTATTTCGAACACTGCATTTGCTGATTATTGGAACTGCCATGCCTTGGACTCTTTGTGTGGTCCTTGTGTGAGCTGAAAAATTGCAGCGATTGCCTCATTAACTATCACAATTAGCCTTTAATTGATCTTAATCAGACGGCGAGCGGGGATCCGAATTTGCACTCCACTCACCATCCATATTATCACTTTCTGGCATCATGGTGTTGGTGGCTCGGTTCAACATTATGATGCCCCATTTTATGGGCCACCTGCCTTGGAGGCTGCACATTTTGGCAATGCAAAATCTCTGTACAGGAGTGAGAACCATGACTGATTCTTTCTTGCCTGAGGCCAATTGCCATAATGGCCTTGCTGCCACTTTAGTTCAGATCAGCAAAAATTACGGATTGAGTTTTGGACATTCCCAGTCCTCAAGACTCAAACTATCTGGGGTAGAAATTTTCATCCGATGAGATTCAGATATGAACTTTTTAAGAGTGGATTTATACCATTATAAAAATATTGCACCAACAGTTTATGTGAATTTGACTGTTTGAATTAGGTTCTGGAAGAGTTAAAAATGTTCTTTGTTGGAAATGTTAAACCATAATACATTTGCTCTGAAACATCATCATTAAACAATCTTAATTAAAGGCAAGCTTTATTTCATTTTTCTTTGAAATGAAGACACATCGTATTTTGTAATTTATATTAGATTTGCTCCAGTTCACCTCTAATCCTTATGATTTGTCTCCATCCAATCAGCTAGTGACAGATGTGTTAATGTGTCTATCAAGTCTGTCACTGTGTCATGTGTTGCCTAAAAGAGGCTTCAATGGGCAGGAATGTGAAAACTGCTCATCCCCCTCATCATTTTATTTTAACTATCAATTAATTCAAGAAAAATAGACAACTGGGAGTAATTGCAAGTTAATAATTCATTAAGGGAATCAGAAAACATTAAAAACATTATATGAGAGAGGAATGTTTGGACAGGTTCTAGTGGTGATCAGGACCTTAAGAAATCCTTCAGCCTTTCAAATCACTCATATGTATTCATGACGTTTACAATGATCTTCCAGTTTATGGGAGCAATTTTGTTTTCTTTTTAGTCTGTTACTTTTTTGTAAAGACGTTTTTGCCTACCTTTCCTTTGGCATCCTGCAGTGGTCTATTTAGGTCAGTGGTGGACAGCCTAGACTAGTGTGTGGCTGCATGAGTGGCCCTGCATCATCTCAGTGGGCTGCAAGATTGGAATCAGACATGTGCACTAACCATGGCCCCATGAGTAAGATTAAATACATCTCCACATGCTGAATATTTCATAAGAAGTTATAGGAAATGTTCAATCATTCGTATGTCAATAGAACTGCCATCAACTCCAAATGGTAAAAACAAAAGAAATATTTATGCTTGCCCCGACATTATGCTCAGCACGACCTCTCGTTGGATCTGTCCTTTACAAGCTTTCTTACATTAGGTCTCGGGGATGGGCAGACGTTTCGCCATTCAGCACTGAGGTTTCCATCCATTGGTCTGTTGCGCTTCTTGCATCTGATGTGTCCCATAGCAGAAAAAGTCTGCTCCTTTGTGCATATTGATCCAATGACTGACATCAGATTTGCATTGCAGTACTGGAGATGTGGACCGGAGATATTCAACCAAAGTTCTTGTATACCTTTCCTCTTTAGCTGGTTAATTTCATCTTCATCCAGGGCAAGAACATGAATTAATTCCTCCTCAAACTTCCTTTTATCAGCCCCAAGCCTTTGATACTATATGTCATATTTACTCAGATCAAATTCAAATGAATTTGAAAACAATAGGAGGTAGGGCTTCTGTTGTGACTAGTGAGTAACACTTGCACTCTGGTTGTGGGGTGACCGAGTTGGCACTTTAGATAGAAGTGCAGACACTTCGGGCAGAATTTTACGGCCCTGTTTCGGCGGGGATGGGGCTATAAAATGCAGCGAGCCGTTATCAATGCCCTTCGTAGGTGGAACACATTCTGTTTATTTACAAGGTACTCAGCACATGTGTATTTCTACAACAAACTCTATCTACATACTTCTGCTGCTCACTTGCAATTACTGACTTCCAACTAACTACTAATTAACTACAGTTATTCCACTTTCGTCCACCATTGGTTACACAAGATCATGTAATCTTCCTTTACAACATTCTTCTTAAAGGTATTCTACACATCAGATAAAACCAAAGTTACCGCATCCCTCCCCTTCTACCCAGAAACATATTTTTACATTTATAGTTACAATCTTTTCAAAATAGCAAATTATTTACACAGATAAGTAATTTACAAATTCAGTCTTTCTGGGGGTTTCCTTAGGCGTGTAGAAATTCTCAGCTCTCCAGTTACGGATGCTTTGTTAGGAACTTCATTTTCAGGAGTTGGTTGAACATCAGGCTTTTCAGTGGATATCTGCAAATCTGTTTCCTCAACTCTTGCAGGTACAGCCGACCCTTCAGGCACATCTGTACTCAGTTGAGTTCTCTTAACAGGAAGCATCAACTCGGTCGTGAACACTGGTGGAATCATTTTTTGATGATTTGTTTCTCTCTTCCTCAAATGATCCACATGTCCCTGTATGACTTGGCCTTCCACCTTCACATGGTAAGATAGAGGTCCAGTCACTGCACTTATTTCATCCGGTAACCACATTGGTCCTTCTCCAAAGTTCTTCACGTATACTGTCTCTCCCACAGTAAATTTCCTCTCACGACTATACCAGTTGTGTCCAGTATTCTGACTTCCCTGACTCTTGTCCACCATCCCCCCTAAGTTCAGTATTATTAAACTCAATCTCCTGAGGCGGCATTTCATTAATAATTCCACAGGTGCGACACCTATTGTTGTGTGAGAGGTGGCCGTATAATGAAAAAGAAAGCATAAGAACACAAGAACATAAGAAATAGGAACAGGAATATACCATTCAGCCCCTCAAGCCTGCTCCACCATTCAATAAGATCATGGCTGATCTTCTTGTGTTTTGATTTCCACATTCCCGTCCACCCCCGATAACCTTTGATTCCCTTGCCTAACAAGAATTGATCCACCTCTGCCTTAAAAATATTCAGTGGCCCCGTCTCCCTTACCTTCTGAGGCAGAGAGCTCCAAAGTTGCACAACCCTCTGAGAGAAAAAAATTCTCCTCGTCTCTGTGCTAAAAGGGTGACCCCTAATTTTAAAACAGTGCCCCCTAGTTCTGGACTCACCTGTAAAGGAAACATCCTTTCGATGTCTACCTTGTCAAGGCCATTCAGGATTTTGTGTACTTCAATCAAATCGCCCCTCACCTTTCTAAACTCCAGTGGAAACAAGCCAAGTCTGCCCAACCTTTCCACATAGGACATCCCACCCATTCCAGGTAACAATCTAGTAAGCCTCCTTTGAACCGCCTTCAAAGTGTGCTAGCTTGGTTGCTAGGAAACCTCCAATTAACTGTTTCATGTCAGATTTGAATGTTTGAACTGCTCTTTCAGCCAGTCCATTTGAAGAAGGGCAGGCACTATGGTGAAGTTTTCACATGAATGATACCATTGAAGCTGATAAACCGTTGAAACTCAGCACTCATAAATGCTGTGTTGTTATCAGATACGACCACTTCTGGTTGTCCGTTGATGGCAAATCTTGACGTAGCTTCTCAATTGTACCAGAAGACATCAGTGACTTCACCTCATATATCTCCATCCATTTTGAATGGGCATCTACAATGAGCAGAAATATTGTTCCCATGAAAGGTCTGACATAGTCAATGTGTAACTGCACCCATGGCCTTCCCGGCCACTCCCAAGGGTGTAATGGAACTGATGAGGTAACTTTTGCAATTGCTGACACAGCACACAATTCTTCACTAAGCTCTCTAATTCTCCATCCATCCCAGGCCACCATAAATAGTTGGGTGTTATGGTCTTCATTCGGGATATTCCTGGATGTGCACTATGTAGTTTAATTAACAATGGCTTTCTTCCCTTTGGAGGAACTATTATTTGTGCTCCCCACAATAAGATACCATCCTGGCTGGTTATTTCATATCTTCTGTTGAAGTACAATTCCATTTCGTCAGATACAGGCTGTTGTGATCAACCATGAAGCACTTGTTCTCGTACTTGAGATAGGACTGGGTCCCGACCTGTCTAGTCTCTGATCTATGTAGCACATACCAGTGATGAATCTAAGAAATTTAACGATAGCACAAGCTCTTGTGGAATAGGGACATCTTCATCATTTTCTTGTAAAGGCAAATGACTCAGTGGATCGGCGTTTGCATTTTGATTTTCAGGCCTATGTACAAAAGTATACCATATGCTGTCAGGATCAGGGCCCATCATTGTAATCTTGCTGAGGCTATGGATGGTTTATCCTTGTCCTTGCTGAACAATCTGAGCAAAAACTTGTGGTCAGTAATGATAGTAAAATGACGACTGTGTAGGTACTGGTGACATTTCTTGACAACAAAGATGATTGACAGGCCTTTTTCTATCTGTGAGTATTCCTTTTCTGCTGTGGTGAGTGTTCTTGACACATAGCCAATGGGAGAGCACTGCTCCCATTCCATAGGGGGATGAGTCATGTGTCAACACCAATTCTTTCCTCTGGTCAAAATGTACTAATCGGTTGGATGTGTGCAACAATTGTTTCACGTTAGTGAAAGCTTCTTTCTGGGGTGTCTCCCAAGACCAACATTGGTTCTTCTTGAGTAGAGAATGTAGAGAGGCCAGTTCTGTAGACAAATTAGATCAAAAACTCCAATAATAATTGATCATTCCCAAGAATGATTTGAGCTCAGAGGCGTTCTTTGGTGCAGGTGCCTCTCTTATGGCTCTCACTTTTTCCTCAACCAGGGCCGGGTGCAGGAAGGTCAGATTAGAATGGTATGGACAAGATGGGCCAAATGGCCTCCTTCTGTGCTGTAAATTTTCTATGGTTCTATGGAAAGCACAGTAAGGGATTCAAAAGCCATACAGGGAGTGCAAAATGGTGCCTCCTCCATATTGGGTTGGAAGCCCCAGCCAAAAAGGGCGTGAAAATACAAGACTCGGGAAACAGCCCCCGCTAGCAGAAAAATAAAAAGAGCTGACTCAGCAGCGAAAATAAGGAATAATGGCAACAGAGGTGGAAACTGGCAGGCTAGCAATGATTGGCAGTTTAAAAAAATCGAGAAGGACCAACCATCGTAGCTCACTAAAGCTTTTAACACCGTCAATTATGAGGGTTCATGAAGATTCCTCCTCAAACTTGACTGCACTCAGAAATTTGTAACCATCCTTCACCTATTAGCTGATGATATGGAAGCTGTGATCCTTACTAATGGATCAGCACAGACCCTATCTCAGTGAAGACTGGGGCTAAACAATGTGTCATCGCAAAAAGCCACATCTCCATCTTTCTTACCATAATTCTGTAGATCACCTCCCAACAGGAATGGAAATCATTTATAGGATGGGCAAGAATTTATTGAACCTTCATCACCTCCACTCCAGCCAGCAGGAGCCCGTTGCCACCTCCTTGAATTAAGTGCTAAGTGACCAGCTTCAGGCCTTGCCTGGGATTAAGGACCCTGGGGGCAGAAATCTTACCCCACCACCCCACCTCAAGTGCTGCTGTCCAGTTAGAGGCTGGCAGCCACCATGAGCAGTGGCAGCTATGCATTATTTACCTCTGTAATGTATTAATAACTTTTAATCATGTAAATGCGTTTGTTTCTTTGTTATTCATTCATGGGATGTGGGCATCACTGGCTAGGCCAGCATTTATTGCCCATCTAATTTTTAAGAGTCAAGAGTCACACGTAGGCCAGACCAGGTAAGGACAGCAGATTTTCTTCCCTAAAGGACATTAGTGAACCAGATGGGTTTTTACAACAATTGGCAATGGTTTCATGGTCATCATTAATTCCAGATATTTATTGAATTCAAATTCTACCATCTGCCGCGGCAGGATTCAAACCTGGGTCCCCAGAGAATTACCCTGGGTCTCTGGATTATTAGTCCAGCAACAATACCAACATGCCATCGCCTCCCCGGGCAATAATAATATATTTCATATTAATATTTCAAATTAATGTATGTCAGCTGGTGGCGGTGGAGTCCTATGGGCAGAGTTTGTTGGATGGTGGTAAAATAATGGAGTTATGAAGGGAGAATTCTGACTGAAGACATTATTGCTGGGACAGTTTTAACTAAAACAGACACACACACACACACACACACACAGACACACACACGCACACACACACACACACAGGTCAGGGCATGTCGCTGAGGTGGTGGTTTGCCATAGACATTTGGTCCACAGAAACTGAATTAGACAATGACCACAGGAATGTGTGAATGTGTCCCAAGATACAGTAATCACACCCATTATTGGCGTGCACCTGGAGACAATCCCCCTGCGGAGGGCAGGGCAGGGTATCACCACGTGGAGGGCAGGACAGGGTATCACCATGTGGAGGTGGTCCTGGGTGACCAGGGTGGGATTTATTTTTTAATTGGAAAAAATACTTTATTAATAAAACATCTGAAAGAACATTACAAAACATCTCTAAATGGCCATCACAAAAAGTGCAATCAGATTCAACTTTTACACATGGATCACGAGGTGCTTCAATACAATTGAATATTACAGTCATTTCAATATAGTCATTACAGACAGTCAGACAGTGCAATAGTATTGGATTATCGACATACATCATGTTGCACTCCGAGATACTTCAATACAATTTAATACATTTAATGTTCAGTACGTACATTCATTGTGAGTTATACAGCCCGAGGGTTCTATGCAATTCCCAGCCCCTCGGTGCACAATGGCAGAAAGGTCTTAGGCAGCCACCTGTCCCCATTGTACCTTTGCGGCGGCTGCCCCAAGCTTTAGTCCGTCCCTCAGCACGTAGTCCTGGACCTTGGAATGTGCCAGTCTGCAACACTTGGTCGGGGACAACTCTTCGCGCTGGAAGACCAACAAGTTTCGGGCAGACCAAAGAGTGTCTTTCACTGAGTTGATGATCCTCCAACTGCAGTTGATGTTTGTCTTGGTGTATGTCCCTGGGAACAGCCCATAGAGCACAGAGTCCTGTGTCACAGCACTACTCGGGATGAACTTTGACAAAAACCACTGCATCTCTTTCCAGACCTTCTTTGCAAAGGCACATTCCACAAGGAGGTGAACAATGGTCTCGTCCTCACCATAGCCACCTCGAGGGCAACGTGCAGAGGGGTTGAGACTCCTGGCGTGTAGGAAGGATCTGTCACAGAGGGCCTTTCTCACCACTAGCCAAGCAACATCTTGATGTTTGTAAGAAAGTTCTGGCAATGAGGCATTCTGCCAAATGACTTTGACAGTCTGTTCGGGGTGCCATCCAACAGGATCCACCATCTCCTTTTCCCTCAGGGCCTCTAGGACATTATGTGCTGACCATTGCCTGATGGACTTGTGGTCAAAGGTGTTTCGCTACATAAATTTTTCCATGAGGGACAGGTGGTACAACTACTTGGAGCATTCCGCGGCAGCGTGACCAGACCCATCCTTCACAACACTGGGGACAGGTAGAACCTCAGCATTTGGTGACACTTTGTGTTTGCGTACCGAGGGTCTATGCACAGCTTGATGCAGCCGCTCACAAAGGTGGCCATCAGGATGAGGGCAATGTTGGGCCCATTTTTTCCCTCTTTATCTAGGGGCTTGTACATAGCGAACACAATCCATTTTCGACCTCCAGATAAAGCGGAAGATGGCTCGGGTGATCGTCATCGCGCAGGAATGAGGAATGGGGCAGACCTGCGCCACATACAGTAACACCGAAAGTACCTCACACCTGATGACCAGGTTCTTACCCACAATGGAGAGGCAGCATTGCTCCCACATGCCCAGTTTTCTTTCCATCACAGGCACTTGCTCCTTCCAGTTTCTAATGCATTTCCTGGTCCCTCCGAACCATATCCCCAGCACGCTTGGATGTTCCAATTTAAGGTATTGCCTTATATGCCAAGGTCCAGGGTCAGGAAAGTATATAAAGACACAGCCCTCAAGGACATTTGTTACTGCAGTCGATAGATTGGCCTGGTCAGACATTCTGAAGATGCACCTTGAGGTCTGTCAAAGGACTGACCGCATGAGACGGACCATAGCTTGTGCGATTCCTAAGCAATCCATGTCATTGTGAACGTGTACTATTGCTTAGAGATTTAATAAAGGGCTTGCTGGTCCGAGCGCATCCCCAGGAAGCCCTGATTGGCCTCCTGGAGGAGCCTCTCCATGAGAGTTGCTGCCCTCTCCATGGAAAGCGCAAGGTGCTCGGACATGTGGCTCATTGCTTCGCCGAGCGTCCACATAGACTCCTCCACCATGGACACCAAGCCAAGCATAGCCTCATGTATCTCTTCAGATGCTCCTGCACACCCGGCTGCATTTCCTGCGCTTGCTGTGTTGCAGACAACTCCAGAGGCACATCATCCCTGCATGTGCCTGGTCCCCTGCAGTCCCCTGATTGCTGGCGCCATGGGCTCTGTCTCTGTCTCTGCCAGCTCCTCCAGCGACTGTGAAGTGCCCTCAAAGCTGTGCCCTGGGACACTAGCCGATGTTCTAATTCCCACCATGGTGATTGTATCTGCACTGATGCCTGCCTGGCGAAGATGGTGTGACGCTGGTGAGACTTTAGGGCCCTCATTTGCGAGAGGGGGCCCCTTCTGCTCCTCCTCCCAGCCCTGCTCTGCTGATGCTGAAAGGAAGAACAAGGACAGTTGATTAGTTAACGTGGAGACAATATCAACGTACATCCCTGTCCCCCGGATCATTATGTGCTCCTCCTTCCTTAAGCAATGGTCAAGCCATGTGGCAAACTTTAATCACTGAACATTCAGCACTGCCATGGTTGTTGGGAGAACAATAGTGACCTCACTGCTGGACAAACATACCTGCCTGTGGCACCCCGACACTGGTGGACTTGGGTGCATGGCGTCATTCAAAATCTAGGGCCTCCTGCTTGAAGCATCTGAGAATCGCCGACCGTGCCAGGCCGTCGCCAGTCCTCATCCGCTCGGTGGCACTATGAAAATTCTTCTCCTGAAAAGGAGAGAAGAGCATTGATTAGTGCAACTTGTACCTGGTCTCTCCTCATGGCCGGCCCACCCCACCCAGAGTGGGACATTGCAGGGCCCAGTACCTCCTCACCCCACAGCTGCCGGTCACTCACACAAAGATGCTAGGCCTGTCCCCACCTCCCCACCCCTTGGCCAAATGCTGCCTACATCACATTAGGCACCACATGGTCTAAACTTCCATAGCAAGGAGGCCCAAGCACGTAGAGTGCAGAGGGCAGCAGATCGATCAGTGCCATGCCAGTTGGAAGCTCCCCTCCCAGCATGTCATCACCCTGACTTTGACATGTCCTGGAGTTCCAGCACTGCGCCTAGGTGCAGCTCCTCCAGGTTGCCGCCAAAACAGTCATGTGGGTCTCAGTGTACCACATGCTGCGGGTGCAGAACCCATCTCTTCACCACCCTCTCAGGGTGACCTTGGCATGGGCAATATCTGCTGGCCCTCTCAGTGAAGGACTGATGCCTTCAATGATTCAATGCAGTCACTACACTCAGACTTGAGGGGGTGGGGGTGCATCAGGGGGAAAGCCTACCTGCTGGGTTAAGTGACCAATGCCAACATGGTACTCACCCTTCTTGAGCACAACAGGTCGTTGAAGCACTTGCGACACTGGATCCAGGTGCACCGCACCACGTCGCGGGAGCTCACCACCTCCAATACCTCCTCCCAGGCACGTTTGGTCATGTGGGGGGGCCTCCTCCTCCTGTCCTGGGAAACCAGAACCTCGTGCCATGCTGCCACCTCCTCGAGGAGGGCAGCAAGGCAATCATCAGAAAAAAGAGGGGCACAGTGCCCCCCTGCCCTGCCCTTGTGCCTGGCCTGCTCACCTGCAGCGCTCTGGGGATCCCATCCACTGGCCGTGATTCACAGCCTTTGAAAGGCTGCACCAGCTTTTTTAAACAGGCCGCCAGGTCACCATTGGACCCAGTGGTCATTGCAGTCCCACCGCCTCCTGCTCACCCACTCCCGCTGTCCTCGGGAGCCGCGATTCACGCTGGGAGGGCCTTAATTGGCCCGCCCAAGTAAAATGGCGGCACGGAACCGATTGCGGGCGGCTCCCACTCTGCCCCCCCAGACAGGCAGAAAATTCTGCCCTAAGAGTAAATCAACGGATAAAGTTACAAAAATAATAAAAAGACAAAATTAAAATCTGTATCTGAATGCACATAATATTCAAAACAAAGCAGATGAACTGATAGCACAAATAAAAATAAATAAGTATAATCTGATAGCCATTACAGAGACATGGCTGCAAGATGACATAATTGGGACCTGAATATTGAAGGGTACATGACATTTAGGAAACACAGGGCTTAGGGAAAGGTGGTGGCGTGATTCTGTTAATCAATGATGGAAACCAGGATGTGGAAGCGGATTGAGTAGAGATGAGAAATGATGAAGGCAAGAAATCACTTGTGGGAGTGATGTAAGCTGGGCTCACAGTGTGGTGCATTTGAACATAAAAACATAAGAAATAGGAGCAGGAGTAGGCCATTCGGCCGCTCAAGCCTGTCCCGCCATTCAATAAGATCATGGCTCATCTTACTCAGGCCTCAACTCTTCTTTTGTGCCAGCTCCTTATAGCCCTCAACTCCCCAACATTTCAAAAATCTATCTACCTCCTCTTTAGATACTTTCAGTGATTTAGCCTCCACAACTGTCTGAGGTAGAGAATTCCAGACATTCACTACCCTCTGAGAAAATAAATTCCTTCACACCTCTGTTTTAAATGAGTGCCCCCTTATTGTGTAACTAAATCCCCTAGTTCCAGGAACCCCCACTAGTGGAAACATCTTCTCAAAATCTACCTCCAACACTCCCGGCCAGTCTTCGAGTCCGCTACCACTTTATTGGACCATGGAGAAGTTGGACTTCACATATTGTACAATCTCCTCGCCAATGCTGGCCACGTAGCAGTCATTGCTGGAGGTGATCACAGCCCCTTGCAATCTCAGCATCCCGGTTTGGACCAGTGTCCCCATGTCGCAGGTTGCCGGGCGGCCATGCAGCGCACTCATCTCTGGCCATCTGAGGGGTGACCAACACTCTCCGGGAAACATTAAGGGGAGGTCACACAGGGTCAGGGAAGGTGCTAAGTGCAGCCACGATAACCACACCTCCCTGTCCTTCATGCTGCAGGAGGACCACGTCAGGACCATGGATCCTGGTGACCTAGCTGTATGCCTGATGGCCTACACAAATCATAAAAGACGGAGGAGAGTGTGACTGAGGCATCTGGCCGCGCAAAGGCAGGAGCAGCAACCTCATGAAGAAGGGGCAACAGAGGCTCCCGCACACCCTGCCCAGGAGCAACAGCGAGTCGTAGCTGGTCGGCACCTAGCGACACCCAGGGTCTATAGATGCCGCCTGCCATTCCTGCAGATGACTGAGAATCAGTGTCACTGACACTGCACATGTCTCGGGACCTGGTGACTCACATCTGCCACTTACTGCAGGACTTGGTGCCAAGGGGACATGGAGGGCATCCACTGCCAGTGGCTGTGAAAGTGACTGTGATGCTCAATTTCTATGCCAGTGGCTCCTTTCAGGGCTCCACAGGTGACCCCTGCGGGATTTCACAATCCTCCACACCCACAAATACATCCATGAGGTCACAGATTCCATCTTCTCCATGACGCACAACTTTGTGCATTTTGCCTGGGACGGGGACAGCCAGGATGCGAGGGTCATTGGATTCACCCTGATCTCAGGATTCCCACAGGTGCAGGGTGCGATTCACTGTACTCATGTGGCGCTCAGGTCTCTGTTGCTATGTTCAGTGGACTTCATCAACCACAAGGGCTTCCACTCACTGAATATGCAGCTGGTATGTGACCACTAGAAACACATCCTGCAGGTATGTGCACGGTTTCCAGGGAGTGTGTACGACACCTACACCCTGAATCACTCACAGATCCCTGCAGTCTTCCAGGGTCCATAGAGGCTGCAGGGTTGGCTCCTTGGGGGCAAGGGCTACCCGCAGAGGCCGTGGCTGATGACATCTGTGTGGTGGCTCAGATTGCAGCAGAGCGATGCTATAACGAGGCTCATGCAGCAGCTCGCAACTTGGTGGAGCAAACCATCGGGATGCTGAAGATACGGTTCCAGTGCCTGGACCGGTCTGGTGGAGCCCTGCAATACAGTCCGCAGAGCGTGTCACGCATCATCATTGTCTGCTACGCCCTTTATAAACAGGCGCTGCAAAGGGGAGAAGAGCTGGCCGAGGAGGAGATGGAGGAGCTGCATGAGGAGGATGCTGATGGGAATGAAGGTGAGGGGGTCCTCCATGGTGCCGATGGTGGGGTTGAGGTTTTCACACTGGCTAATGAGGAAGGCAAAAGCGGGAGGCCCTCATAGGTTCCAGATTTTTGGAGGATGATGACAACATGCAGTGAGGTGTCCCCATGGATCCCTATATCGTAGTTCTGAACATTTGACTCTAGTCTGGCTTATGGCACCGCCAATATCCTCTGTGAGAATGCTTCTATCATGGAGATACAGTGGAGGCCCTAATAGTCGCTGGAGGATGATGACAACATTCAGTGAGGACACCCCATTGATCTTCACACAGCCTCTGAGAATATCTGACTCCTGTCTGGCCGAGGGCAGCTTGCTTGCGCTCTGTGATCAGGGCCACTTCAGAGATGCAGCCATGAAACTTTAGGCATATCTGATACTGTGTCCAACTTCAGCACTTCATCCCTTCAGGAGCTGGTGCACAGCATCATTGGTCGCAGAAGCTAGTGTGATGGAGGCCAGCCCCATCTTAAAGGTGTTGAGAGCACAGATAGAGAATGAGAGAACTCTGTGGCGCTGCCATTCTGGCAGCAATGACCAGCACCGCCGAGGTGCAGGCATCAGTAATGTTTCCAGGGAATGTGAGGCTGGACCACCACTTTGGTGTGAAGGCTGCACAAATCACAGGGAAGAGGCCCTGGACTGAGACACATGCCTTTTATTTTGTGCAGAAAGGTTTCACATCTGAGTGACAAGAACACTGCTCATTGGAACAAGGACCCACAGGCAGGGAGACATTCTTAAGAGTTTGTTGACAATAGTGAACAGTATGTACAAGTGATTAACACCCATGCCCAGGCTGTGCAACTTCTTTCACCTAACTTTCCTAACCCTGCCACTATGTGTTGGTGCTCCCCAGAGATCCACAGTGGAGGTGGAGGCAGCCTGCCGACTGTGACGCCCTGTCTGTGATGACCTTGGTGGGCATCCTCTGGAGGGCCGAGAGTTGGTGGGTCCCAGCCTGCTTTTGGGATCCTGCTTTGTGGCAGTGGCACCCTCCTCGGCCTGTGAAGCTGCTGAGGTCACAGGAAGAGGGTATTCGGATGGACTGGTCACTCCCAGAGTCACCTGAGTGGATGTTACTGGAGTGTGCACCTGCTGATCCTCCTTCCTATAGGTACCCGAGGGCCCCTGACTGACTGTGTGAGCGGAAGGGGTAGCTGGAATGATCGAGCTGCAAGGTAACCCTCTCACATATGGGGCTAACTACGGTATCAGTGATGGAGTTAAGCCCATGCAGCAGTGCAGGAGTGATGTCCTGGACCAAGGTTTCCATGGCAGCCACCATCCTGCCAGTGTTAACCTCAGTGCGTTGCAATGCCGGCGCTATCACAGCCAAAAGACAGGTGGACTTCTCCATTGTGCTTTGCAATCTGAGGAGTGTAGTGGACATCCCTTCCTGATGTACCCGAGCTTGCCTTTGCAGTTCCAGCAACTGAAACATGGCCAAATCCAGAGTCTCGTCATCTGACTCGGACTCAGCAACATTCTGGCCTCTAGTTGTCCTCCAAGTGCCTCTGTATGCTGTGGATCAGGAAGTGTGATGTGCTCACTAGATTGTGATCCCGAGGCTAGTCTAAAGCTCCCACCAAGGTGTGTGTCTCTGTGCTGGTGGAGGGTGTGGGTGAGCGCTTGACGGGACTTCAGAGAGGGTGCCTTCAGATTCCTCTTCAGAGGTTTCCTCAAGGTTTGATTGTAGGCCCTGGGTCATGGACTCTGTCAGCTGTTTGGCAGATGTGCCTGCGAAAGCAAGGGGAGATAATTAGTGCATGGCAGTGGCCTGTGAAAGAGGACACATCACTCATGGCATTGTTGTCTGATGGAAGTTGCACTGCTGGATGCTATGTTGGTAGAGCACTGCTGACCTCACCATCAGCACAGACCCCGTCCAGATAATGGCTGGCCAGCTGGATGGCACTGTTTTCAAAGTCTGTGAGGAACTTCATTTCAGGCATTCCTCCACAGGTCTGTGACCTTTCCCTGATATTGTGTGCCAGCTTGTCCTGCATCAGTAGAGGTGGATAGGGTGTAAGCAGGATGCCTACCAAGACAAATGATAAATATGGCTGGCATGTGTGGGTTGTGAGTGGTCCCATGGATGGGATGAGGACAATGACGGTGAGTGTGAGACAATGAATGGTGCTGTCCCTTGAACCAGCAGTGAGTGATGGCCCTGTGGGTGTTTGATGGGTTTGTGAGTGTGTGAGTTGATAGTGATGAGAAGAGTGACTTATCCTGGCAGAAAAGACCAGGTAATTCATCCTCTTGTGGCACTGGTTTTTATCTCCCGCCACCACTTTCCTTCTTGCTCAGGTCCATTCTCCGTGTGATTCCAGCTCTCCTCTCACTGCTTTAAACTGTAAAAATCCTGGCTCTCCTCTCATTGTTTTCAGGTTCTCCTCTCGCTGTTTTGTGTTTATTGGAAGCTACATATTTTAATATACAGGGCCCTGTTGTTTGAAGACAAAAAGAACATGTACAGACATTGCACCTGTTTCAGTTAAACAATATAAGTGATGGCTATTCGCTGGTTCTTTCCTCAGGGCAATGCCTTGACCAATCAGTCAAACTGCCTGGTTTAAATTTTAAACAATCCTTGGCAGTTAACTGTCAACCACCATTAACCAGAGTCCATTTGCAAATCAATTAGTAGTCTCTTCTCATACAGCATAAAGCTGTTGCTTCCCCTGACATTAGTATGCTTGCAACTGTCATGATGAGTGCAAGATGAAAAGCTTCAACAAAATGTCTTTTTTGAGCAATACTCAAGCAATCAATTCTCAATACTGAACAAATTGTTGGAGCTGCGGGCTGACAAGACCCTGGGTCCTGATGGACTTCATCCTAATGTCTTAAAAGAAGTGGCTAGTGAGATAGTTGTTGCGTTGGTTTTAACTTACCAAAATTCCTTAGATTCAGGGAAGGTTCCATTAGATTGGAAACTAGCAAATATAATTCCTTTATTCAGAAAGGGAGAGAAACTGAAAGCAGAAAACTACAGACCATTTAGCGGAACATCTGTCTTAGGGAAAATGTTAGAAGTTATTATTAAGGATGTTATAGCGGGGCATTTAGATACATTCAAGGTAATCAGGCAGAGTCTATATAGTTTTGTAAAAGGAAAATCATGTTTAACCAACTTTTTGGAGTTCTTTGAAGAAGTAACATGTGTTGTGGAGAAAGGGGAGCTGGTGGTACTTAGATTTCCAGGACCATTTGATAAGATGGTTATTGGGGAAAATATAAGCTCATGATGTAGGGGATCACATATTGGCATGGATAGAAGATTGCCTAGCTAACAGGAAACAAAGAGTAGACATAAATGGGTATTTTCTGGTTGGCAAGATATAGCAAGCGGCATGCCACAGGGATCAGTGCTGGGGCCTCAGCTGTTTACATTTTATATAAATAACTTGGATGAAGAGACCAAAGGTATTGTTGCTAATTTGCTGATGACACAACGATATATAGGAAATTAAGTTGTAAAGAGGACATAAGGAGGCTACAAACAGATATAGATAGGTTAGTGAGTGGGCAAAGATCTGGCAAATGGAGTTTAATGTGGGAAAATGTGAAATTGTCCATTTTGGCAGGAAGAATAAAAGAGAAGCATATTATCTAAATATAAAAACAAAAAAACTGCGGATGCTGGAAATCCAAAACAAAAACAAAAACAGAATTACCTGGAAAAACTCAGCAGGTCTGGCAGCATCGGCGGAGAAGAAAAGAGTTGATGTTTCGAGTCCTCATGACCCTTCGACAGAACTTGAGTTCGAGTCCAAGAAAGAGTTGAAATATAAGCTGGTTTAAGGTGTGTGTGTGGGGGGCGGAGAGAGAGAGAGAGAGAGAGAGGTGGAGTGGGGGGGGTGTGGTTGTAGGGACAAACAAGCAGTGATAGACAGTCACTGAGAAAGGAGATATGGCTGTGAAAGCGGGTTTTAGTAAACACCTTGTCAAACACCAGGAGGGAAATGGAAAGCAAGGAAGGTGAGCAGGGCAAAAGAGAGGAACGGAAATCTTGTCGCAGAAAAGAACAGAACTTCTTCAAGGAGGTAGGCATTTCTTGAAGAGCAGTGGCAGTCAATTAAACACAGAGATAAAAACAAAAAAACTGCAGATGCTGGAAATCCAAAACAAAAACAAAAACAGAATTACCTGGAAAAACTCAGCAGGTCTGGCAGCATCGGCGGAGAAGAAAAGAGTTGACGTTTCGAGTCCTCATGACCCTTCGAGCATCCGCAGTTTTTTTGTTTTTATCTCTGTGTTTAATTGACTGCCACTGCTCTTCAAGAAATGCCTACCTCCTTGAAGAAGTTCTGTTCTTTTCTGCGACAAGATTTCCGTTCCTCTCTTTTGCCCTGCTCACCTTCCTTGCTTTCCATTTCCCTCCTGGTGTTTGACAAGGTGTTTACTAAAACCTGCTTTCACAGCCATATCTCCTTTCTCAGTGACTGTCTATCACTGCTTGTTTGTCCCTACAACCACACCCCCCCCACTCCACCTCTCTCTCTCTCACTCTCTCTCCGCCCCCCACACACACACCTTAAACCAGCTTATATTTCAACTCTTTCTTGGACTCGAACTCAAGTTCTGTCGAAGGGTCATGAGGACTCGAAACGTCAACTCTAGCATATTATCTAAATGGTGAGAGATTGCAGAGCTCTGAGTGTTGTCATATGAGGAAAGATTGGACAGACTAAGCTTGTATCCATTGGAGTTTAGAAGGGTAAGAGGCGATTTGATTCAAACATATAAGATCTTGTGGGGTCTTGACAGGAGGAATGTGGAGAGGATGTTTCCCCTTGTGGGAGAATCTAAAACTAGAGGTCACTATTTAAAAGGGGTCACCCATTTAAGACAGAGGTGAGAATTGTTTTCTCTCAGAGAGTTGTAAGACTTTGGAATACTCTTCCTCAAAAGTTGGTGGAAGCAGAGTCTTTGAATATTTTTAAGGCAAGCTAGATAGATGCTTGATAAGCAAGGGGATGATAGGAATGTGGAGTTGAGGTTTCAGTCAGATCAGCCATGATCTTATTGAATGATGGAGCAGGCTTGAGGGGCCAAGTAACTTACACCTGCTCGTAGTTCATATGTTTCCCCTAAACTCACAATAATCAGACTTTCTCTTATGCTCACTATAATCAGCCCCTCACCCCTACACTCATTGTAATCAGCCCCCCCCGATACACTCACTGTAATCAGCCCATCTCACCCACATACACATTGTAATCAGCCTCACTTCCCTCTCCACATGCTGACTGTAATCAGCCCCTCTGCGCTCTCTCTACACACACACACACACACACACAAGCACAAACACACACACACCCACACATGTGCGCACACATACCCACACACACTCTCACTGTAATCAGCCCCTCCCTGCTCTCCACACACAGACACATACACACATACAAACATAAACACACACACACGTACACACACACACTCACTGTAATCAGCCCCTCTCCACTATCCACACACACACACACACAGACATATACACACACACACACACACACACACACTCACTGTAATCAGCCCCTCTCCACTATCCACACACACACACACACACAGACATATACACACACACACACACACACACACACACACTCACACACACTCACTGTAATCAGCCCCTCTCTGCTCTCCACACACAGACACACACACACATACAAACATAAACACACACACACGTACACACACACACTCACTGTAATCAGCCCCTCTCCACTATCCACACACACACACACACACACAGACATATACACACACACACACACACACACACTCACTGTAATCAGCCCCTCCCTGCTCTCCACACATACACACACACACAAACACACACTCACACACACTCACTGTAATCAGCCCCTCTCTGCTCTCCACACACAGACACACACACACATACAAACATAAACACACACACACGTACACACACACACTCACTGTAATCAGCCCCTCTCCACTATCCACACACACACACACACACACACAGACATATACACACACACACACACACACACACTCACTGTAATCAGCCCCTCTCTGCTCTCCACACACACATAAACACAAACACACACACACACACACACACACACACACACACAGTAATCAGCTCCTCTCCCCAGCCACACACTCACACTCACTATAATCAGCCCCTCTCCCTACCACCCACCCACATGCACTGTTATGTTATCAGATCGTCTCCACCCTTCCCCCCAACACAAACACCCACAAGCACTGTCAAATGCCCAACTCCCCCCATGCGCACAAAGGTCAGCTAGCATGGTGGCAACCAGTGGGGTGGTGGCAGCTCTGACAGTGCCCAAGCCAGTGTGCGGCTGCTGGTCTGTAGGCATCAATTTTAAATGGTTTTGAGATGAGCAGTGCATGGGCAGGGCTGGATGCTGCCTAGGCCTCGGTGGGAGCCGCAGCCTCGGAGGAGAGGGAGCTTACGACTCCAATCACTGTTTCTGTAACCCCAACTGATTTCGCAACCCACCGTTTGGGGACCTCTGGCCTAAAAAGAAGATTGATGTAGCTGACAACTAGTGCTTCTTTTCACTTTGTTTACGTCAATTAATGTGATTCTTCTGGGAACGGCATGGAAACGTGACCTTGTTTTGCTTACTTTTGTGTGTAGAATGACGGCTGGAAGAATGCATGTCAGGTTGTGATCTCTGGCACCCTACCTCTGGGAAATGAGCCAGCTGCCAAGTTGAAAGCTAACAAGTTCCAAGTGTGCAAGATACCAGCTTCAAACAGATGTTAGAATCTCATCATCTCATAAATCAAGATACAAGCTCTTAAAAATAAAGACAATTGGTGTAAAAATCATGAATTGTTCTGTTTTTTTTACAAACATAAACCAACATAGATTTTTTTTGTATATCTTCACACATACTTTTCCCTTTGGGAGATAGTGGAAGGATTTCTGGACTGATTATCATCCAGCTGAACCACATCGTAAATCCTCCTTCCATGGCCGACAAGTCCCAGTGTGGGGCTTGAATCGGGAGCTTCTGTCCCAGAGGTACAGGAATGCTGCTACTACACCACACAACCTCCTACTAACAGATTGACTATTGGTTTATAAACCTCAGCCCTGGTTTACTGAATCTCTGACAGGTCAGAGCTTTTTACAAAAACTGTATTTCTGCCTCTCAAAATGCTTTACAAAATTGTTTTTAAAAATCCAACCTATTATCAGTTTCACATTTGTCTGAACAGACAGAGGATCATGCTTACCAGCCCAATATCTCTGGATTATGGAGCTGGTGAATGAGGTAGATTTCTGGGGGTATTCTACTTCAATTGACAGTTCTGTGGCCAAAAGCTTCCAAAATTTGGGTATAACTAATTCCAATAAGTTTATACAAGGCAGATCTGTCCTTGTCTCTCCTTTTTTCCTTCTGGTGTTCTTGTCTTTCACCTACTAGATAGATTATCTCATGGACCCCCTGGGAAGTCGCGAAGAACCCCAGGGGTTCATTGACCCCATTGCAAACCATTGCTCAAACACATACATTGTCAAACCTTTTTGGTTGAAAGGCCCCTTTTCAAATAGATTAGTAGGTACTGATAGCCCCATCTAAATTATAATACTAATTATGAATTTAAATCCACTGATACATGAATGAAGAATATCTAAAACCTTTCATGGTCATTTTAAACAGACAATGCAATACCGAGACTGACACATTAACAAGGCGGACTGCGATATTAAAGTAATGCTGAAATTAGTTGAGATGAACAAATCCAGCACTGTCTAAACAGTAGTACGGGTTTGAAAAGAGAATCTAAGGGGTGTTGAGGGGAAACCCATTCTTGTGGACAGCATTTGAAAACAGACTGGGGTATCAGCTCCCACAACTTGTTCACCTGCCCCAGAGAGAAATGGCAGTGATAGTGGAAGCTGCAGTGAAGCAACAGCTTGTCCTTATGAGTGCGTCCAGGAAAATATGTTGGCTTCTAGGAGGGAGGGAGAGATTGTTGCTGAATTTTTGTAATTCTAATACAAACTAAACCTGCAAAAATCAGTGCCAGAGCTTTTCAGCTGAATAATTCAGCCGCTGTTAACAGCAACTACCGGCTGCAATCATTGGCTGCTCCTCCTCCTCGTAGCGTGATGCTCACCCAATCTGAGGCTGCCGCCTGCGCTCTGATCTGTCTCCCAGGATTTTCACAGGACCCAGCTCCAGCTGCTGCTCATTACTCTGGTCACACCTTCTGGCTCCACTTACCAAAAAAAAACTCAAGATTTGAAAGTTTTTATTCATTCACGGGGAGCTGGCTAGACCAGTATTTATTGATCATCCCTAGCTGCCCTTGAGAAGGTGGTGGTGAGCTGCCTTCTTGAATTGCTGCAGTGCATGTGGTGTAGGTACACCCACAGTGCTGTTAGGGAGGGAGTTCCAGGATTTTGACCCAGCGACAGTGAAAGAACAGCGATATATTTCCAGTCAGCATGGTGAGTGACTTGGAGGGGAACTTCCATGTGGTGATGTTCCCATGTGTCTGCTGCTCTTGTCCTTCTAGATGGTAGTGGGTCGTGGGTTTGGAAGGTGCTGTCTAAGGAGCCTTGATGAGCTTCTGCAGCACATCTTTAGATGGTACACACTGCTGCTACTGTGTGTTGGTGGTAGAGGGAGTGAATGTTTGTGGATTGGGTGGCAATCAAGTGGGCTACTCCTCAAACTCCTGCGAGACAAACTGAGGTCAATTGTTGGTTAGAAGTTGTTCTGGTAACCCGTAAGGACTGAACATTTCTCTTAGCCTATGAATTGTACCGTCAGTTCCTTCAAATAACCCAGCAAAATTGATGTGGATGCACTGCCATGGGGTTTACAGCCAATCCCATGGATGGAGGGGTGCCAATTGAAGCATGTTTCTCACACTCTGACATGAAGGACAAGGTCTTGCCTTGGCTTCAATGTCTTGGTCCAGGCCAGGCCACCAAAAGTAGCTTCTTGAAATCTCTTTCATGTGAACTATTCACAGTGTCCAGAATGCAATTAGTCCAACACTGGTTTCCTCAATGTTGGTGGAATAATAACTTTCATTCCCCAAAGCAAACACTGATACATCCATCCTCCTGGAAATGTAAGGATGAAGGCCAGGTGAGACTCGAAAGTTCAGGGAAGAGTTGCCCTGCATCACAAGGTCCATGACTTTGGACAATGTTGGGTTCACTCGGGTGGCCTTCTTGATTTGGACTGAAGTGATGGGTAAAAACTAGAAAATGCCTTTCTGAGCAGTGTCCACATGGCTGACTGGTAGGGGCAGCCTTGAAAGACCAGCCGCATTGCCATGCAAGGTAGATTTTCGATATTTGATGTTTTTTGCATAAGAGCACAACATCAATGCCCGACGCTGCATCCTGTTTGCAGCTAAAGAAGGAATGCCTCTGTGTGGACCGAATATTGAGATGAGTAGCTGGCAGCATGAATTTCCGTTCAAATAGGCACTGGTGAAATTGTTGCTTAAATTCCATGAAGAGAATGCTATTGGCCTCTCCACACCTGAGGGTATTATGCATGAAACAATGGTTCCAACTCGATAAGGCAATGCATCACATGCAAGTTGTAGAGATAAGGAGGGTTCAAGTGCATCAGTACTTTGGAATCAGTCAGTGCTGCTTTAGCCTTCTTGAATGCAGCATCACAGGCTTCTGTCCATTTCCAGGCTTTGCTCTGATACAGGAGCTCATGCAAGGGCTTCAGCAGGGCTGTTGGTTGTGGAATAAATCTCCTGTAATAATTCATCTTCCCTAAGAATGAGCAAGCTGGCTGATATTCTGAGAAGCTGAAGCATCCACAATAGCCTTGACCTTGGGTACTTCGTGAAGCCCAGCAGCATCAATGACGCCCCTCAAATATTCCACAGAGGGTTGAAAACTCGCATTTGTCTTTGTGAACCCATAGGCCACACCCCTCTAGCCTTTGTAGGGTGGCATCCAAGTTCTGGAGGTGATTCTTGTTAGTCCTGCCTGTTACCAAGATGTTGTCAAGGTAGCACTGAACTCCAGGCAAGTCACTCAGGGTCTGGTCCATGGCCGTCTGAAAGAAGACTGGAGCTGATGTTATTCCAAAAGGCAAATGGCAATATCTGTACAATCCCTTGTACGCTGTGATGGTAAGAGATTCTTGCTACTTTTCATCAAGGTGTGTTTGTCCACCAGCCAGGCTAGCAAAAAGGTCCTAAATATGGGCAAGTGAATATTGTTCAGCACACAACACAGTGTAATCAGTAACGTTGAAATCTCCACAGAAGCATACAGAGCCATCTTTCCTGCGCACTGGAATGATGGGAGTTGCCTATTCGCTATGGGAGACAGGTACCAAGACTCCTATCCTGACCAGACGCTCCAGGTCAGCTTCGACTTTTGGTCGTATGGCATAAGGCATGGTTCTGGCCTTCAAAAAGTTTGGTTGACAATCAGCTTTGATGTTCAATTTTATGGTGATTCCCTTCATGGTTCCCAAATCTCCTTTGAAAATAACAGCATGATTTTTTTAAGTAACAGCTGTCAGAGCAGTTTCTTCTTTTACAATGCTGTGTGCTTCTGCCCAGTTTAACCAGATGTTCACAAGCCATGACTGTCCAACTAAAGCTGGGTAGCTGCCTTTCACCACAAGTAGTGGTAGCTTAGCAGTCTGTCCATTTAATTCCACTTTAACTTCCGTTCTGCCCATCATAGGTACAGATTCCACCGTATATATTTTCAGTACGATTTTTGCAGGCATCAAGGGAAGATATTTAAGTTTCTCCTTATTCACAGCTTCTGGGACCAGAGAAACTGCTGCCCCTGTATCTAGTTCCATACGTATTGGTTGACCCTGCAGCAGCGGTGTTACCCAGTAGCCCTGTGAACCACCTGCCACTGACAAGATGTGGAGGGGCCCTTCTTCTCCCGACTCAGTGTCACTCTGGTCCTCTTGCTCCTGCTGTATGACATGCAGATTTTTCTTCTTGTTATGCTAGATAGCAGATTCCTTTTATATGGTTTGCATTTCTGACTGTAAGGAACATATCTTTTTATTTTCTGTTGGACTGTAGATTAGAATTGCAATGGCTGCAGGTTGAAAGTCATGTCCACTGGAACAGGATGAGAGATATATACAATGTTGCAGTCCTGGAACAGAGTGTGCCATGAAAGAAAGGATGGTGCCAGAAAGGAGTCTTGGACCAAGGGAGCTGTCTGACAACAGCGTTTTAATTGGCTCCTGATCAAGTGACCAGCCTTAAAGGAACAAGACCTAAAACCTATTTTTCCTGTATGCGAAAGATAACCCTGCAGAAAGCTCCTGGCCTGCAAAGAGAAAACATCAAAAATCTCTCCTCCTCATTTTTCTATAACCTGCCCCGCTTGTGAGGAGATCCCTGTAAAAAGGAAAAGGGGAAAACAACTGTTAGAGACATTTAAAAGCACGTTCTCAACCAGCGAACTAAATAAAGTGAGTGCTGGAAGACCACCTTGTGTCATCAACAAGAACTAAAAGGAATTTGGAAGACATCAATCAAAATCAACCCATCAAATCCTGTACTCCAGGTTGGTGCTATTGAACTGCTTTATCCCACCCTTAAAATACATGTTTTGTGTGTCTTATGTGTCTTGTGTATGTGTGTATAGGTCTGAACTGGAGTGCTGTTTTTGGCTACAGTTGAGAGCTTCAGTTGGAGTTTGGTGACTGGTTTGATGGTTGAGGGAGTTTAAGGGTTAAATTAAGGGTTAAATTCTATCTAAAGTCTAGTCTTTCTTTAATTTAACAATTAACTAAAAGTTGCAGTTAGGGTTGGAAGAAGGTGAGCTCTAGTCCAGCCTTAAAACTGGGTTCATACAGGCTCTGCTTAAACCTTCAACTAGTTAATTAGATAACTGGCTTAATCAGATTTTCAGAAGTTAGGTTCAGAGAGTATAAAAGTAGGCTATCTTATAGTGCTGGCTTTGTCTGCACTGGAATGCTGTTTTTGACTGGAGTAGAGAGCTTAAATTGGAGTTTGGTGCCTGAAGGAGTTCAGTGAGAAAGGAAGAGGTGCTACTTTCTTTTTCTACCTTTGCACAAAGAAGAGCGGCGGCCTTGGTAAGTAGGAACTGGTGAGTAAATTAGAAAAGTGTAATATTTTTAAAGTTCCTATACTTGGATTTAGCTGTGAAGCACCAGGAATAAGGAAAATTTGGGGCCAATGTAATAAAGTAATATAAATAATCTGAAGTAGAATAAAGTTAACATAAAGGGAATAGAATTAAGACATGGCAGGGCGGCTCAGTCAAGTGGAATGCATGTCCTCTAATATGTGCAAAGTCATGGATGCTGCCGGTGCCGTAGATGACCACATGTGCAGGAAGTGCTGTCAGCTGCAGAAACTTGACCCCGGGTTTAAGAACTCAAATGGTGCATGGAGTCATGGTGGCGCATTCACGAGGCCAAGAGCTACATGGATAGCACGTTCAGAGAGGAGGTCACAACGCAGCTTAAGGGCTTGAAGACAGGGAGGGAATGGGTGACCACCAGGCAATCCAAGAGAAGTAGGCAGCTAGTGCAAGACTCCCCTGGGGTCCTGCTCACAAATTGGTTTTCCGTTTTGGAAGCTGGTGAGGGCACTGGTTCCTCAGAGGAGTGCAGTCAGAGACACGTTTGCAGCATCATCAGTGGACGGCTCAGCTGTACAGGAGGGGATTAAGAAGAAAGGAAGAGCTATAATGATAGGGGACTCATTGGTTAGGGGAACAGACAGGCGTTTCTGTGGCCATAAATATGGCTGCAGGATGGTATGTTGCCTTCCTGATGCCAGGGTCAAGGATGTCACAGAGCAGCTGCAGGACATTCTTATCGGGGCGGGTGATCAGCCAGAGGTCGTGGTCCACGTTGGTACTAAGGAAGGGGGATGTGGTCCTGCAATCAGAATTTAGGCAGCTAGGTAGAAAATTAGCAAGCTGGACCGCTAATGTGGTAATCTCCAGATTGCTCCCAGTGCCACATGCTAGTGAGTACAGAAATAGGAGGATAAGGCAGATGAATGTGTGGCTGGAAAGATGGTGCAGGAGGGAAAGCTTTAGGTTTCTGGGACACTGGGACTGGCTCTGGGGGACATGGCCCTGTACAAGCCAGATGGGTTGCACCTGAACAGAGCTGGGACTGAGTTCCTTGCGGGGTGTTTTGCTACTGCTGTTGGGAGGGCTTTAAACTAACTCGGGAGGGTTATGGGAACCAAGAGAAAATATTAGATAGGAATACCAGGGTGCACAAAATACAAGGGACTGATAGCACTAGTATAGAGTAAGCTAACGGGTAAAGTCAGGGTAAGGGAGAAAGTAACAAAATCTAAATCAGGGTTAATACGCATTTATGCAAATGCATGGAGTATAGTAAATAAGATTTAGGGACTTACAGATGCAGATTTCCATGTGGCGATAGCAGAGACCTGGCTCATGGAAGGGCAGGACTGGGTGTTAAACATCCCTGGGTACAAGCTGTCCAAAAGAGATGAGAAAGGAAGGAAAGGAGAAGGGGTGGCAATATTGGTTAAGGAGTGCTGGAGAAAGAAGATGTCCCAGAGGGTTCAAGGACAGAATCAATTTGGCTAAGTACAAAAAGGGTGCAATTACATTGCTCGGTCTAGTGTAATAGTGAGAAGGATGTAGAAGAACAAATCTGCAGGGAAATTACAGAGAGATGCAAGCATTATAGAGTAGTTACAATGGGTGACTTTAATTACCCGAATGTAGACTAGGACAGTGGTAGTGTAAAGGGTGGAGAGGGACAAAAGTTCCAGATTATCTTCAGAGGAATTTTCTACAGCAACATGTGTCCAATCCAACAGGAAAAGACACACTGTTGGACCTGGTTCTTGGAAATGTGGCGGGCCAAGTAGATCAAATGTAAATGGAGAAACATTTAGAAGACAACGATCATTGTATTGTGTGTATTAGGATGATGCTAGAAAAGGATGACAGGCAATCCAGAGTAAAAATAATTAGCTGAACAAGAGTCAGCTTCGATGGGGCAAGAGCAGAGCTGGGCCAGATAGACTGGAACGCAAGATTGGCGGGAAAACTGTAACTGAACAATGGGTTACCTTCAAAAAAGAATTGGTTTCGGGCACAGTCAAGGTATATTCCATCGAAAGGGAAAAGTAGGACAAACAAACTCAGAGTTCCCTGAATGAAAAAGGAGATTGAAATTAAGATAAAGAAGAAAAAGCGCATTTATGACAGGTGTCAGGTAGAAAATATAACTGAGAACCAAGAGGAATACAGAAGGTTCAGAGGGGAGATAAAAAAGCATATCAGAGAAGGGAAGAGGAATTATGAGAAAAGACTGGCAGCCAACATAAAGTCTTTTATATAAATAGTAAAAAGGGTGGTAAAAGGAGGAGTAGGGCCAATTCAGGACCTAAAAGGGAATTTACACGTGTACGAAGGGGCCATGGCTGAGGTATTAAATAAATAATTTGCATCTGCCTTTACCAAGGAGGTAGATGCTACCCAGGCCATGGTGACAGATGAAAAAAGTCTGTCACTAGAGGGGTTCAAAATTGATAAGGAGGAAGTGTTAAATAGACTGCTGGTATTTAAAGTTGACAAGACACCGGGACCGGATGAGTTGCATCCAAGGATATTGAAGGAAGTGAGAGTAGAAATTGCAGGGGCACTGGCCGTAATCTTTCAGTCTTCCCTAGACTCGGGGGAGGTGCCAGAGGACTGGAGAATTTCAAACATTACCCCCTTGTTCAAAGAATGTTGTAAGGATAAATCCAGCAATTACAGACCAGTCAGTTTAACTTCAGTGGTGGGCAAGATTCTAGAAACAATCATTCGGGATAGTATTAGTTGTCGCATGGAAAATTATGGGTTGATAAGAAAAATCCAGCATGGATTTCTAAAGGTGAAATCATGTTTAACTAACTTACTAAAGTTTTTTGAAGAGGTAACAGAAAAGATCGATGAGGGTAATGCTGTTGATGTGGTGTACAGGGACATTTGACACAGTGCCACACAACCGACTTGTGAAAAAAGCTATTGCTCATGGAATAAAAGGGACAGTAGCAACATGGATACAAAATTGGCTGAAAAATGGGAAGCAGAAAGTAACAGTCAATGGATATTTTTCGGGCTGGAGGAAGGTTTGTAGTTGAGTTCCCCAGGGATCGGTATTGGGACCTTACTTTTCCTGATATATATTAATGATCCAGATCTTGGTATGGAGGGGACAATTTCAAAGTTTATGGATGATATGAAACTTGGGAACGTTGTGAACTGCAAGGAGGACAGTGTAGAACTTCAAGAGGACATAGACAAATTGGTGGAATGGGAAGATAGGTGGCAGATGAAATTCAATCTAGAGAAGTGTAAGGTGATGCATTTTGATCAGGAAGAACATGGAGAGACAATATAAGGGGTGAAATTTTGAAGGGAGTGCAGGAGCAGAAAGACCAAAACAAAAACAGAATTACCTGGAAAAACCCAGCAGGTCTGGCAGCATCGGTGGAGAAGAAAAGAGTTGACGTTTCGAGTCCTCATGACCCTTCGACAGAACTTGAGTTCGAGTCCAGGAAAGAGCTGAAATATAAGCTGGTTTAAGGTGTGTGTGTGGGGGGCGGAGAGATAGAGAGACAGAGAGGTGGAGGGGGTTGGTGTGGTTGTAGCGACAAACAAGCAGTGATAGAAGCAGATCATCAAAAGATGTCAACAACAATAGTACAATAGAACACATAGGTGTTAAAGTTAAAGTTGGTGATATTATCTAAACGAATGTGCTAATTAAGAATGGATGGTAGGGCACTCAAGGTATAGCTCTAGTGGGTTTTTTTTTAATTTTATATAATGGAAATAGGTGGGAAAAGGAAAATCTTTATAATTTATTGGGAAAAAAAAGAAGGGGGAAACAGAAAGGGGGTGGGGATGGGGGAGGGGACTCACGACCTAAAGTTGTTGAATTCAATATTCAGTCCGGAAGGCTGTAAAGTCCCTAGTCGGAAGATGAGGTGTTGTTCCTCCAGTTTGCGTTGGGCTTCACTGGAACAATGCAGCAAGCCAAGGACAGACATGTGGGCAAGAGAGCAGGGTGGAGTGTTAAAATGGCAAGCGACAGGGAGGTTTGGGTCATTCTTGCGGACAGACCGCAGGTGTTCTGCAAAGCGGTCGCCCAGTTTACGTTTGGTCTCTCCAATGTAGAGGAGACCACATTGGGAGCAACGAATGCAGTAGTCTTAGTCTGTCCGCAAGAATGACCCAAACCTCCCTGTCGCTTGCCATTTTAACACTCCACCCTGCTCTCTTGCCCACATGTCTGTCCTTGGCTTGCTGCATTGTTCCAGTGAAGCCCAACGCACACTGGAGGAACAACACCTCATCTTCCGACTAGGGACTTTACAGCCTTCCGGACTGAATATTGAATTCAACAACTTTAGGTCGTGAGTCCCCTCCCCCATCCCCACCCCCTTTCTGTTTCCCCCTTCTTTTTTTTCCCAATAAATTATAAAGATTTTCCTTTTCCCACCTATTTCCATTATATAAAATTAAAAAAAAACCCACTAGAGCTATACCTTGAGTGCCCTACCATCCATTCTTAATTAGCACATTCGTTTAGATAATATCACCAACTTTAACTTTAACACCTATGTGTTCTATTGTACTATTGTTGTTGACATCTTTTGATGATCTGCTTCTATCACTGCTTGTTTGTCGCTACAACCACACCAACCCCCTCCACCTCTCTGTCTCTCTATCTCTCCACCCCCCACACACACACCTTAAACCAGCTTATATTTCAGCTCTTTCCTGGACTCGAACTCAAGTTCTGTCGAAGGGTCATGAGGACTCGAAACGTCAACTCTTTTCTTCTCCGCCGATGCTGCCAGACCTGCTGAGTTTTTCCAGGTAATTCTGTTTTTGTTTTGGATTTCCAGCATCCGCAGTTTTTTTGTTTTTATCTCTGCAGAAAGACCTGGGTGCATATATGTATAGGTCATTGAAGGTAGCAGGACGGTTGGGGAAAGCAGTTAATAAAGCTCATAGTATCCTGGGCTTTATTAATAGGGACATAGAGTACAAGAGCAGGGAAGTTATGCTGAATTTATACAGGCCACTCGTCAGACCTCAGCTGAAATATTGTGTACAGTTCTCGGCATCATTTCATAGGAAGGATGGTGAACATGTTGGAGAGAGTGCAGAAGAGGTTTACAAGAATGGTTCCAGGGATGAGAAACTTAAGCTATGAGGAAAGATTGTAGAGGTTGAACTGTTCTCCTTGGAGAGAAGAAGGCTGAGAAGTGATTTGATCGAGGTGTTCAAAATCATGAGGGTGCAGGAAAGAGTAGATAGGGAGAAGCTGTTCCTACTCATAAAAATATCAAGAATGAGAGGGTACAGATTTAAAGTGATTTGCAAAAGAAGCAAATGTGACGTGAGAAAAAACATTTTCACCCAATGAGTTGTTCGGGTCTGGAATGCACTGCCTGGAAGTGTGGTGGAGGCGGGTTCAATTGAGGCATTTAAGAGGGCATTAGATGATTATGTGAATAGGAACAATGTGCAAATGTACAGGGGAAAGGTAGGGCAATGGCACGAGGTCATAATGCTCATTTGGAGAGCTGGTGCAGACATGATGGGCTGAATGGACTCCTTCTGTGCCATTAAGATTCTGTGATTTAAGAAAGGGGTAGAGTTTAGGTTGTAGAGTTAGAAATTAGCAGTTGATATTTCTTTCTTTTGCCACTCGTTGAAGACAATTTGTCCAATAAACAGTTATTTACAAATTAAGTTTACAAGCCTGGTGCCTGTACTCTGTTAACCTAAATTAAACAGTTGGGTAGAATTGGGGCAATCTACCCAATCAAACTTGATCAAGCTTTTTCACATTTGTCATGGCCTGAGGAACAATGGGGCTTGATATTGCAGCTCACTATCCCCAGTGAGCCCTGACATGATTTACTGCTACTTTTTTATTTTTACAGGCACACTCAATGTGCCCATTCTTGCCACACTGTCTGCATTCAAGGTCTCTTTACCAACATTCAGATGGCTGGTGACCAGGCTTTCCACAACAGTAACATTCTCGGCTGCTTGCTATCTTGTGCACACACTTAGCTGTCACGTTATACACTCGAGTTGATGCACTCAGCTGTTGTGTGTCTTTTGCAGCCAGCAATCTCTATGGGTTTCTACAAAGTGAGGTTGGCCTCTGTCAGGAAGTGTTTCTGGATTGCTTCAGTACGAAGGCCACAGATCAACCTGTCACATAAGGTATCATTCAGTACTTCATTGATTTCACAATGTTCAATGAGCTTTTTAAGTTCTGTATCATACTGCACAATTGTTTCCATGTCTTCTTCATTTCCCTTATGAGACCTAAATCTTTCTTCTATGACAAGTGGCTTGGGGGAAAAATGCGTCTCCGGGACTTTTACAATGTCTTCATACAATTTTGTGTCAGGTTTGTCAGGCTGCACCAAGCTTCTTAATAAGCCAAAGGTTTTAGCTTCCATCACACTTAAGAAAGCTGCCACCTTTCTATCATTTTCAAATTCATTTGCAAGGACAAAAAAACTCAAAGTGTTCAGTGTAGGAGCTCCACTGTTCAGTAGTCTCATTGAAATGCCTCAAAGGTCCGGTAAGTGCGGTCATTTTCCACCTTTTTATTTTCTCTTCTTCATCAGTTACTTTTTGTTTACTGTCATTCCCATTTTCTTAAACTAGTAATTTCCTCCTACTAGCTCTTTCACTTTAGTTTCGCTTTACGAGTGACATTATCACAAAGGCCTGTCATCCTCAGAACCAATTTGTTATATTTTAATTCTGGTACTGCCAATAACTTTTCAAAGCTTAATCAATACACATGTTGGTACAGAGGTGATTGAACATTGCAGCTTCCATTTCATTTTACTTCAGCATCTGAAATAACAAACGAAATGGATATGCAATCCCATAATGCACTAGCTTGTAAAGTATGGCAAGCTAAACAAGACATACAGAAGCATAACAAGGAAGACTTTGCAAGTCAACAGGGCTGAGTTTGCCCTTGCATTTCTGGTGCCTTGGGCAATGCCGGGTGGTCCATCCAATTCCGTTCAAATTAGACTTTATAGTGGATTGATACAACTGAGTGGCTTGCTAAGCCATTTCAGAGGGCAGTTAGGATTCAAACACATTGCTGTAGGTCTGGAGTCACATATAGGCCAGGCCAGGTAAGGACTGCGGATTTCCTTCCCCAAAGGAAGTTAGTGGACTAGATAGGTTTTTATGACAATCGTTTCATGCTCATCATTAGACTTAATCCGTATTGAATTCAAAGTTTACCAGCTACTACATTGGAATTTGAACCCAGGTCCCCAGAGCATTACCCTAGGTCTCTGGATTACTAGTCCAGAAACAATACCACTATGCTGCCACCTGCCAATGTGAGGTCATGAGTGAGGCTCAAAAATCATATCTCTTGTAACAAATTAACTAGAATTGGAATGTCTACATGAGGCACCTAGAATTTGCGTAACTAGGGGCCTAAAGTTCAAATCTTCAGTGGCTTATGCAGTCATTAAAAGTGTGTACAAAGAGACAAGATATTTTTTACAGTTTCTCTGTTGGTTTTGGAGGAACGGGAGTAGTTCAAAAATTCTGCTAGACGCTGTGGCATGAGTTGAATTTCAGCCTCACAGTCTTTAGGTTGAGATATATGGCCCATTGGAGTGTTATCAGGCACTGAAATCAAGAAAGTATGATTAAATCCTATTCTAAGGTACAAAGGTTAGTGGCAGAAATAAATCATTGTTTGCCCTGGGGCCTACCAACCCAATTTGCTTGTTGCATAAAGTTAGATTTCAATTTATAGGCAGCTATAGAGATTGCCTGTGTAAAAGGACTTCTGTACTGAGCGTGAGAAAATATATCTGAACAAGCGCAGATCAAAACAATATATTCATGTCAAATGTCATTCTCTTCTAGGTTGTTGGAGGTGCTAATTCATTCAAAATAAAGAGGCTAACATTTCCGTTAAAATAGTGCAGAAAAGAATTTGATATGAATGTCTTATGTGGTCATGTGATGATATTGCCAACAGCAGTTTCTTCATATTAGTAAATCTGGAGTAATAGAGAGCGCAGGGCAGTATATCTTATGATGTCCATGAGATGGTTGTATATAATTTCTGTTTCTTTTGCTACAATAGGCTGCATGCTTGGACAGTGTACTCACTGTTTCTTACATGTGAGAATGTTTACATCGAAACAACTGCAAGATTATTAAAGTGAAAATCAATAGTTTGTTACAGGAAAATAATAATGGGAATATGGTACTTTATCCCAAATAGCATATTTGTTAACTCTAAAAAATTCTAATACTTAGGGCAGAATTTAATGTTTGAGCCGGGGTTCCTGTCCATCAACTGAAAAGCTGGTTAGAACTCCATATCCTTTTTGGGAGGCCCGATGGAATTTTATAACCATCAGGCACTTACCTGAACAGTGTTGTGCCTCCTATTGAATTAAACCTGGTGCAGGGTACAAATCCGCCCCTGAGATCTGCCAGCCAATCAGAGACCGGCAGTTCTCCAATACTGGCAACACCACTGGGAGCATGGCCAATGTGGCTAGCACCAGGGTATGGCAATGGAATCCTGGAGGGAGGTAAGTGTGGGCACAAAAACAAAAAATGCTGGAAAAGCTCAGCAGGTCTAACAGCATCTGTGGAGAGAAAGACAGAGTTAACATTTGGAGTCCGTATGACCCTTCTTCAGAGCTAAAAGGCTGGATTTTCCCGCTGTTGGGGACAAAGTTGAAAGGTGGGTGCGCACAGGCACGCCTCCGGTGCCATTTTACGTGGGTGGACCAATTAAGGCCCACCCAGCACGACATCCGCACGGAAGCGCTATGCGCTCCCTGTGCAGGTGGGGGGGGGGGTGGGGGGATCTCAAAATCGAGAGTGTGTTCTTCCGCGCATGCGCACAGAAGAGCATACTCATCTCCCTGAGGTTAACTGCTGCCTCAGGGAGGTCGGCTGTTCTGTGACAGACATTAAAAATAAAAATAAAATAAAAAATTTCTTGATTTGTCCCCTCATGTGTCATTGTCACATGAGTTGGGACATGTCCATCATTTTTACAAAAACTTTAATAAAATTTTTAAAAACCTACATGAAACCCCATCCCGCCCATGGATGAGGTTTCATGCTTTTTCTAATTCCCGCCTGGGCTCCTGACCTGCCCGCCAACCTATTAGCTAAATGACTCTGTCAATGGCCTCAGTTGGCCATTGACAGGTCGGTGGGTGCACAGCTGATTTTGCTGCTCCCCCGCCTACCTGAAGATTTAAGTGGGACAGGGTGACATTGGGGGGTTCCATCCGACGTCACCGCACATTATTTTACGTATCAGCGAGCGGGCCCTGCCCCCCCCCGCTCACCAACGAGAAAATTCTGCCCAAAGAGAAGTAAAAATGCGATGACATTTATACTGTTTAAGGGGGGTAGAGCAGGTGAAGCTGGATAGAAGGCCAACGATAGGTGGAGGCAAAGGAGAGATTGCCAAAGATGTAATGAACAAAAGGACAAAGGGTGTTAATGGTAGTGTTATTGGCTAAAGGAGGTGCTAAAGGTGGCATTAAGGTCAGAAAGCAGAATATGGTAATAGCAGAGCAAGTGTAAGCACTCTGGAAAGAACAACATGAACAAGTGACAGATGGCCCTTGTGGGGGTGGGGTGGGGGGAAGGGACAGTGGTGGGAGAGTGGGCACGTTGGGGCTAACAGGGGCGGGGTGCTGTTCAGAGTGGGTAGGATCAATAGA
This sequence comes from Carcharodon carcharias, assembly GCF_017639515.1. Classification (NCBI taxonomy): domain Eukaryota; kingdom Metazoa; phylum Chordata; class Chondrichthyes; order Lamniformes; family Lamnidae; genus Carcharodon; species Carcharodon carcharias. Next base: position 117,197,053 of record NC_054467.1, read on the forward strand.
AAGGGAAGGGGTGTGGCTTCCTGTGAGCCCCATCCCCGCCTTCCCCCTTCCCCCACTTCCTGATGCTATGTCCCTCGATTGGGAGCAGAATGCTTAAGTACAAGGGACCTCCCCATTAGGTCACAGGCAAACCCAGCAGGTTTTGTTGGACTGTTGTCCCGCAGGATGAGCTCCTCACCAACCGCTAGTAGAATTCGAGTGGCGGCGGAATGAGGCCCTTCAGTGGCCACTTAAAGGCCTCACTTGGCCTCTGGGCAGGAAGGCCACCCTCCATCCTTCTCTCCCGGAGCTTGACTGGGCAATCAGAGAAAAGGTGGTGTATCCATCCCATACTCTCCTGACCAATCAAATGGCCCCCTCCTCCCCCTCCACCTCTGAACATTTTTCAGGAGGGACAAAAAATTCTGTCTCAGAATGAAAAAATGCACAGACCTGCAGAAAAATTCATCCTCTACAGTAAGTTCAAATTGTATCCACTAAAATACAGCATTTACAGAGTTGATTTATTCAGACATTATCCTCTCATATATCAGGCGGAATTGTCCCAAGTTTGCATGGTGTGGTAGCTGGTGTGAAAAACGATGTTTTACCGTCAGCCACAATGGCTGATCTTCATGCTGTATCTTCCCCTTTCCAGCCCATCCCGCCTCATTAATAACGTATTCAAGAGAAAAACACTGGATCGCTAGCGAGCAGCCTCCAAATTGCTCGCATGCTGTTTTCTCGCTGCTTCCTCACTCCAGGTGCCATATTTAAACTGTAGTCACGCGCACAGTTCTCAATGCTTACAGCCCCGGACTGCTTCAGTGAAGAGATGGCTCCAAAACCCAAAAAGGGTGCAGACCCTGATTCAGTAACGCATCCCTAGGATGCCTATTGGGTGCCGTGGAGGCTCACAGCAATGCCCTCTACCCCAGCTTGGCTGCAGGAGGCCCATCAGTCTCACCACAGTAGCTTGGGAGTTGGCTGTGGTGATTGGTGCCAATGTTCCACAGAGGAGGTCGGCCATCCAGTGCAGAAAAATGATGAATGATCTCATCCGTGCTGCCCGGGTATGTCAACCATCTCATCATTCTAAACTCACATACTCACAAGCCCATCACACATTTACTGTCATCTCACTCACTGCCAGCTCAAGGGACATCACCACTTGCTCTCTCACACATACCCTCACATCCCCATCTAGCCTCATCTCCTCTGGAGATCACCTCCTCATCCCATCCATGACTCCACAGCACACATGCACACCTGGCATCCTTCTCATTTGACCTGGCATGGGCCTTGCTCACACTCTCTCCATCTGTCTTTACACAGGACAAGATCCCACACAATCAATAGGAGATGTCTCAAAATGGGGTGGAGTGCTGGACATCAAGGCCCTCATTTCATTTGAGAGTCATGCATTGGAGTTGGCTAAAGAGGACATGAATGTGCCTACAGTGGCAGTGAGGTCGGCAGCAAGAATCCATGTGAAGATCCTGCACCACTTCATCCCTCTGTAAACACTACCGTGAGCCCATTGTTCTGTGTGTATCGCAGCTACCAAGACCTAATAATCACTCTCTCTCTCAGGCATATCTGCCATGTCGCCCTCAAGCATCCTTGACCCCAACCCCAGTGTTAAGAGCACCTCAGATGAGGACACTGAGACCCATCATGGCGCTCACCCACGCCCTCCAGCAGCATAGTGACACACATCTCAGTGGGACCTAGATGTACAGCCATCTCGGGATCACAATCTGGTGAGCATAGCACACAAACTGTTCCACAACAGGCAGATACAGGGACATCCGAAGTTGCTGGCACTTGGAGGACTGCAGAAAGCAAGGAATCTGCTGAGTCTGAGTCAGATGATGAGCCTCTGGATTCAGTTCTTAGTTAGTTGTTGGAACTGCAAAGACAATCACGGGAATATCAGGAAGGGATATCTGGCTAAAATTGACGATGGAGGAGCCCATTCACCTTCACTTTGAGGTAATAGTGCCGGCATGCTGACGCACTGAGGTCAACACTGGCAGGATAACAGGTGCCATAGAGACACTGGACCAGGACTTCGATACTGCACTGCTGCACAGGCTGAACTCTAGCGCTGATGCCATGGTTGGCCTCCAACAGTCTCAACGTGAGAGGGATGCGGGGCAGTTTGCGCTTACACCGGTTTCTCATTCTTCGTAAGGAGTCAGCCAGATGCCATCAGGCACCCACGGTGAGGAGGGCCAGTAGCTCGACATCCCGGGGCCATCCACCCAGATGACTCCAGGTGTCCGGCTGATGCAAATGCCCTCTTCCTGTGACCCCATCATAAGATCATAAGATGTAGAAGCAGCAGTAGGCCATTCAGCCCATCAAGTCTGCTCCACCATTCAATGAGATCAAGGCTGATCTGATAACCCTTAACTCCACTTTCCTGCCTTTTCCTCATAATTCTTTATTCCTTAACTGATTAAAAATTGGTCTATCTCAGCCTTGAATATACTTACAGACCCAATCTCTACAGCCCTCTGCGCTAAAGAATTCCACAAATTCACTACCCTCTGAGAGAACAAATTCCTCCTCATCTCTGTCCCAAATGGGTGACCCCTTACTCTGAGATTATGCTCTCTGGCCCTAGACCCTCCCTCAAGGGGCATCAACCTCTCAGCATCTACCCTGTCAAGCCCCATTAGGAATCTTATAAGTTTCAAGAAGGTCGTCTCTCATTCTTCTAAACTCCAATGAGTACAGGCCCAACCTACTCAACTTTCCTCTTAAGAAAATCCCTCCATACCCAGGATCAACCAACCTTCTCTGGCCTGCCTCCAATGCCAGGATATCTTTCCTTAGATAATGGGACCAAAACTGTTCATAGTATTATAGTGTGATTTAACTAGTGCCTTGTATAGTTTTAGTAAGACTTGCTTAGTTTTATACTCCATTCCTTTGAAATAAAGGCCAACATTCCATTGCCTTCCTTATTACCTGCTGAACTTGTATGCTAGCTTTTTGTGATTCATGTGCAAGGACCCCCAAATCCCTCTGTTCTATAGCTTTCTGCAGTCTTTCTTCATTTAAACAATATTGAGCTCCTCTATTCTTCCTGCCAGTGCATAACCTCATATTTTCCCACATAATATTCCAACTGCCAAGTTTTTCCCCACTCACTTAACCTGTTTATATCCTTCTGTAGACTCTTTGTGTCACCCTCACCACTTGCCTTCCCACCTATTTTTGTGTCCCTGTGGTACTCCACAGGTTGCCATCCTGAAACGTTATCCCAATTCTCTGTATCCTATCAGTTAGACAATTCTCTATCCTTGCTAATATACTACCACCAACACCATAGGGTCTTATCTTATTAAGTAATCTTACGTGCGGTACCTTATCAAATGCCTTTTGGAAATCTAAATATATTACATCTACTGGTTCCCCTTTACCTATTCTGCTTGTTACTTCCTCAAGTAATTTTAATAAATACTAGGCATGATTTCCTCTTCATGATGCCATGCTGACTCTGCTTGATTATATTATGCATTTCTAAATCTTTTATACTGGACTCTAACATTTTCCCAATGATGGATGTTAAGCTAACTGGCCTATTGTTACCTGCTTTTGTCTCCTTCCCTTTTTAAAGAAGGGTGTTATACTGGCACTTTTCCAATCCTCTGGAACTTTTTCAGAGTCTAAGGATTCTTGGAAGATTACTGCATCCACTATCTCTGTAGCTACTTCCTTTTGTATCCTAGGGTGCAACCCATCAGGGCCTTATTGGCCTTTAGTCCCATTAGTTTCCCTAGTACTTTTTCTCTAGTGATAGTTAACACATTTATTTCCTCCTCCTTTTTTGTCCCTTGATTATTTAATATTTATCGAATGCCATTAGTGTCATCTACTGTGAAGACCAAAGCAAAGTATTTATTCAGCTCCTCTGCTATTTCCTGGTTCCTTATTATCATTTCCCCAGCCTCATTCTCTAAGGGGCCTATGCTCATTTTGGCCTCTCTCTTCCTTTTTGTATACTTAAAGAAGCTATTACTGTCCATTTTTATATTACTTGTTAGTTTACCCTCAAAGTTTATTTTCTCCCTCTTTATTATTTTTTTGTTGGTTGTTAAAACTTTCCCAATCCTCTGGGTTCTCACAAATTTTTGCCACATTGTATGTTTTTTCTTTCAATTTGATGCTATCTTTAACTTCCTTGGTTAACCATGGTTCGTTTATCCCATTCCTAGAATCCTTCTTCCTCACTGGGATATACCTTTGTTGTGAGTCCTGAACTATTTTCTTAAATATCTGCCATTGTTCATCAACTGTCTTTTCTGTTAATATCCTATCCCAGTCCATTCCAGTCAACTCTGCCCTCATTCCTTTGTAATTACCCTAATTTAAGTTCAACACAGTTGTTTCCAACCCAAGTTTCTCACTCTCAAACTGAATGCTAAGTTCTACCATGTTACGTCACTGTTTCCAATGGCATCTTTCACTCTGAGATCATTTATTAAAGCTGCCTCATTACACATTGCCAGATCCATAATAGATTTATCCCTGGTTGGATGCACAACATATTGTTCTAGGAAACTGTCCCAAATACATTCTATGAATTCTTGCTTGTGGCTACCTCTGCCAATTTGATTATTCCCAATCTACATAAAAATTAAAGTCAACCATGATTAATGTACTGCCTTTTTTACATGCCCTCATTATCTCCTGTTTTATTTTGTGTCCTACAGTATAGCTACTCTTCGGGGGCCTATAGACTACTCCCACCAATGCCTTCTTCCCCTTGTTATTTCTTACCTGCGCCCATATGGATTCTGCATCTTCTGATCCAAGATCATTTTTTTGCTATCATACTTATTCCATCTTGTACTAACAAAGTTACCCCATCAACCTTTCCTTCCTGCCTGTCCTTTCAAAAAGTCACATACCCCTGAATATTTAGTTCTCAGCTTTGATCTTCTTGGAACCATGTCTCTGTAATGGCTATAACATCATACCCATTAATCTCTATTTGTGCCATTAGTTAGTTAATTTTGTTCTGAATGCTTTGTGCATTTAAGTAAACAGCCGTTAATTTGGCCTTTTTACCATTTTTTCCCCTTTTGACTCTATTTGCTGCTTTTTTTTAACGTTTGTACACTTTGTCCCTTCCTGTCCCACTCTGGGTAACATTACCTAAATAGCTGCCCTGCAATGCTGCCATATCCTTTTGCTTTGTAAACCTATGTATCCCCGCTCCAGAACCCTCCTCCCCTCCAGTTCCATAGGCCAGGGAGGGTGCATCTGGCCAACAGCAGGGTATCCAAAGCAGGCCATGGCCCCCCAGGTTTCAGCACTCCAAAGGATGACTGCCAAAATCATCATGGATGGGGTGCAGCAGTCAGCAGGCTGCCTCCAACTCCAATGTGGATGTCAGGGGAGTACCAAGACACAGCAGCAGGTTTAGGAAGGTTAAGAAGATCTACTAGCACCACACGGGCACAAATGTTAATCGCTGCACATAATGTTCATTATTGTCAATAAACTCCCAAGAATGTCTCCCTGCCTATGGCTCCTTGTTCTGATGAGCAGTGTTCGCATCATCCAGAAGTGAAAACTTGGTTCCTACACAAGATAAAGACAAGTGTCTCAGTCCAAGGCCTCTTCCCTGAGTAACCTTCAAACCAAAGTGATGGTCTGGCTTCACACTCCCTGGACACATCAGTGATGCCTGCACCTCAATGGTGCTTGTCACTGTTGCCAGAATGTCGTGTGCAGATGTCACAGAGTTCCGTCATTCTCTCTGTGTGCTCTCAGCACCTTTGAGGTGGGGCTGGCCTGATGTCTTCAGTATCTGTGTCTGGTGATGCTGTGCTCCTGAAGGGCACAGATGCTGAAGGCGGACAAAGGAACAGGTGCATTTAAAGTTTCATGGCAGTGTCTCCATGAAATGACCCTGATCACAGAGCGCAAGTGAGCTGCCCTCAATCAGACAGGTGCCAGACATTTACAGAAGCAACATGAAGATCTATGGAGTGTCCTCACTGCATGTCGTAATCATTCTCCTCAATCTAGCAACTGTATGGGCCTCCGTTGCGTCTCCATGAATGAGCCTGAGCACTGAGGTTAAGTGCGCTGCCATCAGCCACAGAGGATTTAAACATTCACAGATGCAAGGTGAGGATGTCAACACTGTCCTCACTGCATCTCATCATCATCCTCCACAAATCTTGCAGCTATTACAACCAAGTGAGCATGCCTGCCTCGTCTGGCCAGTGATGGCCTCATTGCCGGCATACTCCTCTTCGAGGACCTCATCACCCTCAACCCCTTTGATGTCCTCTTCATTGGAGATGTGCATCTCTTCCATCTCCTCTTCAGCCAGGTCATCCCCATGTTGCAGCACCAGGCTGTGTAGCGTGCAGCAAGTTATGATAACACTCATAGGGAGAGTTTATGAATGTCAGTTTTTGTAAATGGTTCTAGTTTAAGCTGTTCATTTAATTTCAAGGTAAGTTGGATTAGGGGTTTTAAAGGATAAACTAATTAACATTTCTACCTGGATACAAGGCCCATATGATTCATATTGCCAGAAAGATTGACTTTAAGAAGAAAAGAGTACCTCGCAAGCTATTGTTGTATTGGGTTACAGAGTTTTCCTTAAGATATCCCTCAACCTCACAGGTCAGTCTGGAAGAAGCTAAGAAAAAGAGAGCAGAGAAATAGAAGCAATTAGTCTCTAGTGTTCACCACCTAGTAGGTGGGTGGGAAATTTCATGCAGATTGAAGAGATCCAGTTCATGAGGATTTAAACAAGGCTGAAAGATTCACCTAGTTTTGGCTGGAGGGAGAAATCTTCAGGGTAAACCTCATCATAAAAATGAGTTCAGGAGTTAGAAGTTATCCGGTTGGAAAAGAAAAAAGGAAGCTAGCCATCAGGAACTGAGAATATCTTTGGACTATTGGAATGAAGTGCGCACTTAAGGGAAAGAGTAAAGTATAACAGTGGAAGGATATTTTGTGGTGTTTTAAAATAAAATGGGGAACTATTCTATAGTTTACAGTGTAAGTTGCCTGCAAATATAATGCTTAGTCAAGGTTGTTTTGAATTTGTTTTGTTATAGTAAAAGTCTTAAAACTTGAAACTTGTGTGACTGTTCCAGTCAGTTCCTGGAATTCAATTTTTTTAAGTTATTAGTCTCTGCAGGGATCATAACAGACTCCAATATCTCCTCCAAAGTTAAAGCTGCCAAATATTTCTCTTTCGCCTCAGCAATACTTAACTTACTAGAAAGATCAAATCCCTGCAAGACTTGAATACAGATTCCATGGGCTGAATCTTCCGGTTAGTGTGTGGGGACGGGTCCAACACGCCGACGCATAAAACAACATGCAATGATGGCCGGTGTGCATCCCGATGTCATCGTGCATCATCTTGATATTTTGTTCGGTGGTGTGTGCCAGTGGCGGCTGCGTGCCTGCCGAAATATCAGCAGCCTATTAAGGCCTTTAAGGAAGTAATTGAAGTAGTTCAGAATGCTGCCTGTCCAACCTTAAGGTTGGCGGGATGAGGTTTCCTGAAGCTCTTATAAAATAAATACATAAATTTTCCAATCTTTACAAACATGTCCCAACTCATGTGACACAGTCACATGAGGGGACATGTTTGAATAAATTTTAAAATTTATTCTTTATTAATTTTCGTAACCATTCAATCTCCCTGAGGCAGCTCCGTGCCTCAGGGAGATTGCTGCACTCTTTCGCATGCATGCATGCGAAAGAGTGCAGGCCCTGACTCTCCCACCTCCCTCCACCTGCACAGGTAGTGCTGAGCGCTACTGGCCATGTGTTATGCTGGGCAGGCCTTAATTGGCCCACCCATGTAAAATGTTGGTGTGCAGCCGATCACGGCTCTATGCCCACCCCTGACTGTTCCCGCCCAGCCCACCCATCATAGGAAAACTCCAGGCCAGTATGTAGGGATGGTCTCTAGCACCTCTCTTCCAAGTCAATAAGTGATCCATTTCTCAGCTCTATCCTCCAACCCCATCCCCTCTTTCTCCAATTGATCTTTCTTTTTTTCTCTAATTTTGATTAAACCATGGCTGATCTTCCTCTGATCTTTCATCTGTTCCTAGCATTGCCCCTGTGTTGCAATCAAAGGGCTAAATCCTCAATGAGGCTCTCTTGATCATGGAATCAGTTACCAAAACTCACTCTATATTCCCCTAAACCAAGACTCCATGAGTTAGATATTAGACTTTGTTAAACCTGATTTACAGCAAAACAGATTCAACAAGGCCCAATGCCTTCAACCCAAGAATGCCTGTAAAATATCTTACCAAAAATTGAACCATTATTTGGGTACTCCTGTAAAATGAAAGGTCTAACACCTATTTACACCCCTTTGTTGTAATTGGTTAATGGTAAGTGGGACAGGGGCTAGGATTCAGGATTCCTTAGTGGCCCCAGCTGCCTAGGCAATAGCTAATATCTAGAGGGAGCTATTATTTAAAATATAGTTTTAAACAATGTTCTTATGGAGCCAAAGAAAACAAAAATGCTCTTCTCAACTCCACAGCCCTCCTAGGAGCTGCTGCTGGCCCTTGATTGGCCCTTCTTCTGTTCTCCTACCCCCTCATGACGCATAACTAAGGGTATAGCTGGAGAGAGGGATGAGTTGCCTGTATGGGTGCAACTAGTGATGGTAGCTCGCCCACAATATTTACGTTAGGCCCTAGGCCCAAATTCCGGCCAGAACAGAGCCTTATGATTGTCTTTGTGCCCGATTCCCGGCGCAGATGAATTTTCACCCCCATAACTATGAAACTCTTTAGCATGGCCCCAACTCTTTCAGAACAGGCCTAGGGTTACTACTTGCTTGGGGGGGCAACACCAAAATGAGTTTGTTGGGTTGTTTTTCCTGTGTTGATATATAAATATATGTCTTTCCTTCCTTGCGTGATCCCCATGCTTTTAAAATCCAAACTTGGCATCAGCTGATGAGTGCTTTTGGATTTTCTGTTTGACTCTCTTTAACCTCGGAGCTATCTATGGAGCTTGGCCCTTCACTTTGTTTTCTGAAATAAAATCAATCCACACAGTGAGGGGCAAGGTCTCAAGTTTACTTCCATTACTTCCAGAAGCTTTCATTGATTTTTAAATACATTTTGTTCATGGAGCCTTTAAAACCACCAGTTACAATTTCTAAGCATTCATGGGCTATGACTCAGTCAATATCTTGTAAGCCAGCTTAAAACACATCAGCGAGGCAAGAGGCTTTGAAATTTTAGGGATGTAATTATTAAAATTTTATGATCTGTATCTCTATTGAGCATAAAATTCACAGTGTCTTCAGCAATAGGGATTGTTTCTGTCTGGGAAGAAATGTAAGTAACCAATGATAACTAGGCTGGAACTTTTTGCTTGTACGTTCATTAATCAGAAATTGTCCCTGTGCCACCAACTTAATGTTGCAGATTTGCAGGCATACATTGCCCATATAAATTAAACAAATGTCCACACAGCCACCCTGACCAGGTCAACACAACTTTGAGGTGCATTGGTGGCGACATTTGTCAGTTTGATTTTCTTTTTTCAGCTTTACAGATGATCATGATTGTAGCATCACTGAGAAGCAGCACTGACACCAATCTGTTGTTAGGGCTAGTTCTGCACCAATCCCCTGCCAGTGGGCAATTGGAAAATAACTACTGCAGTTTCAGTCCTGGCTTATAGACTGTGGAGTGAAGTTGCTACAAGGTTACACCACAGTCTATTACAGTCAGAGGGTTGTGCCCATTGGCTAAATGCCTACGGGAAAATTGCAGCAACCGAATAATCAGAACATCAAGGGCAGTTCTGTAATCTGCTGAATTGTGCAGTCATCCATTAAGGCTCAACTTTTATTGATATAGGTAAAACCAATCATTATAACTTTAGCATCAGTACAACAGTTAGCCTGTTTCTTACTAATGGTATTGCTGTAAAATATTTGCAGCCTAAAATGTTAATCAGGTTAACCTTTCAGAGATTTTAGCACCATTTTTAACTGCCAGGCAGACATTAGTTAAATTGGAATAAAGTGAAGTGAGCTATGGTGAAATAGGAAAAGCACTTGATCCTTAATGAGTCCAGGACATCTCAGTTAATTCCCAGTGAAGACAAAACCATCGAACTAAACTGCCTGATATTCCACACTAATTGGCACTAATTAGAGTAATTTCACTTAAGATCGCCACATGGATGCAAATTATAGGAAGTGAAAATGTCATATTGGTGCAGCAGAGGCTTATTATTAAGGAATGAATAGTAAACTGATAGTGGCCTCATCTGATGGCATTTAATGTTGTAATGCATTGAAATGGATTAATTTTTAAGCATTCATTTTCCTAATTGCAGTCATGAACATTATTTAAATATGTGTTTTAATGCTAAGTATTATTCCGCTTGAGGCACGAAAATATGCTTCTTATAATAACAAATGAATGTGGGGACCAGAAAAGGTGAATTTAAAGGTGCAATTTTAACTCACCGCCTGGCAGGAAGGAACTTAGTGGAATTAAAATCTTATGCCCCCCCCCCGCCCCCACCCCCCCCCCCCCCCCCCCCCCCCCCCCCCCCCACCCCGCCTGCCCATTGGGAGTGTTTTTGGCAGGGGTAGATGTAAAATATGACAGATGTGTAGCCCACCGCCCTCCCGCTTACTCCCGACCTGATCCTTATAATACAGGGGGAGGTTGGGTAAGGCACCCACTAGGCCACCTTCCCTTGTGCCTATTGAGGTCCTTAACTGCCCAACTGAGGGGCAATTAAGTACCTGAATCCACTTCCACTGTCATAATATGCTGGGCAGCAGAAAGCAGGTGAAAGTGGGAAAGCTGTTTCTTCCCACCAAGTTTGATGGAAAGATGGGGAGGAAGGGGAGATACCCTTGTCTTGTGTACATTGGGGGCACCTCCCCAAGGTTATAGCCCCTTTTGTACCTTCTCACCTAACGTCCAATACCTTCCTCCCCACCCCCCTAGGGTGCCTGATCCCTTCCCTCCCAAAAAGCTCAGGAGGTCACCATCAATCTCCTTTATGGGCTTCCTTCAGTCCCAGCAGCACCCAATACTGAGTTCTGGTACTGCTTGGACTGCAAGAACTGCTGGCTAACCATATTGTCCAGCAACTCTTGAGAGCAGGACTTTCTGTCCCTGAGGAACAGAAGTCTCAGTCACTACTTGTTAAGGCCGCCTACAATGTGATATCACTCTTGTGCAGCCTTTGTTAAAGTCTACCCACTTTGTCAATGTGATATCACTCTTGTGCAACCTTTGTTAAAGTCTACCCACTTTGTAAAATTCAGCCCCATTTCCATGATTACAACATTCCTCCCTTCTTTGTGGTGGCCAGGGCAACCTACTATTGTCTGGTCTTAATCCAATCATCTGTACTGGATCCCATTTGGCACCTGGTGACTCACCGGCCTAATGGAAATAATGCCAGAGGACTCAAAATCTGGCCCTCCTCTTTGCTGTAGCTACAGGTGACCGGCTTTTTCAGTCAATCACCCAAAATACAAAGTTGATCCCATTGAACCAACTACCCTATATATGACATCTTGACAATGCAGACTAATTACCTGCTATAAGCCCCTTAGTAGAATTAAAGTCTGAAAAAATAATGGGCTGGACATCATTTCTCACCCAAGTACCAATCCACAGTCATTTTATTCAATGTTTTTTATTAACTAACCCTACTTCTCCTACAAGGTTCTCCCCCAGTGTAGCTGGTAGAAAGCTGTTCAAGTTAGGACCTTTCAGATGCTGATATTTGATGAAGTCTTGGTGCTCTGCTTGGAAAGGGCCTGGTTGTAGACCCTAGTTTCTGGGCTGCTGTCAAGGCACCCTGTCCCCCCTAGCTTTCTTGCACCGTGTCAGGTATTGATTGAGAGGGTGGCAAAGGAGAAGTTGGGCTGGCATTCTGGAAGAAAGCAACACGTGCCACTCCAAATGAGTCCCAAGCCATGAGACTGCAGCTCAGCACCCCCACTGACCTGCCTTTATATCTGTTTTCCCTAAGGTCCACCCATCTCGTCAAGGCACAGCAAATATCAGAGCCCAGAGAATGCATGACTGCAGCTTGAGCTTCCATCAAAATTGGAAAATTGGACACAGACTCTTGCTTTGAGGGCCTAGGTGCAGTACCCATGGAGGCGACCACATGCTGTATGGTACATGGCACTGTCAAATAAGGTGGAGTCCCTGAAGTCAGTAGTTGTGCCCCCCCCCCCAGCAGAGCCTGGAGCTAAGCTTGCCCTCCAAGTAGTTGTCTCTTGGTTTGTCCTTTCCACCATTCCCTGATATGGCTCTCTAGTGCTGGCTGCTTCACCTCTCCAACCCAATCTCTAACCAACCCAGCATGTTGGTCTCACTGCTGGTGCTTGGGATGAGATGTAGCATGACAGTGCTTTGTTCAAAGGATTGTCCTTCTCTGAATCCTCTTCCACAGGAACCAATTAAAAGGGCTGAGAGGAAAGGGAAAAGGATATGGGTTGGCATGAAACTGACAGGCTACACAGGAACAGAATGACAGGCTTCACTTTGCAGCATGAAGTTGTCAAGCTGGATAAATATGTGATTGCTTGAAGTTAGTAAAAAGGGCACAAGTCATAGGCAGATACACAGCTTACTATACATCCCCAGCCTCGAAATCAGGCTCAGGGACATGCTTGTAGTCTGCAAACTGGCCACCCAATCAATGTTTGGGCCCCTTCCTTTCTTGTAGAGGACATCACATCGTGAGCAGTGAATATGCTAAACTGAAAAAAAGTACCAGTAAACCTCAGTTTCAGAAGGAGTGTTGGGGCCTTAGACTGTGAGAAGGGAGGATGTAAAAAGACAAAGTCCCATCTTCACACTGAGCATACCCTCAAATTGCGTTGTGTGACATTACCACTGTGCTAAATGGGATAGATTCAGAACAGATCTAGTAGCTAAAAGCTGAGCATCCATGAGGTGCTGTAGGTCATCAGCAACAGCAGAATTGTACTCAACCACAAACTGTAACCTCACAGCCCGGCATATCCCCCACTCTACCATTATCATTTAGCCAGGGCATCACCCTAGTTAAATGAAGAGTGCAGAAGGGCACGCCAGGAGCAGCATCAAAAAATGAGGTGTCAACTTGACGAAGCTACAACACAGGACTACTTGCATGGCAAACAGCAGAAGCAGCATTCAATAGACAGATCTAAGTGATTCTGCAAACAACAGATCAGATCGAAGTTCTGCAGTCCTGCCTCATTCAGTCATGAATGATGGTGCACAGTTAAATAATTAACCAGAGGAGGAGGGTCCACAAACATCCCGTTCCTCAATGATGGGGGAGCCCAACACACCGGTACAAATGAGAAGGCTGAAGCATTTGTGACCACCTTCGGCCAGAAGTTCCAAGTGGACAATCCATCTCAGTCTCCTCCTTAGGTGCTGAACATTACAGGTGCCAGTCTTCAGCCAATTCGATTCACTCCATGTGATATCAAGAAATGGCTGAAGACACTGGACATTACAATGGCGATGGACCCTGACAACATTCTGGCAACAATACTGAAGACTTGTGCTCCAGAACTAGCTGCACTCCTAGCTAAACTGTTCAGCTACAACACTTGCATCTACCCAGAAATGTAAAAGATTGCCCAAGTGGTCCTGTCCACAAAAAAAGCAGGAGAAATCTAAAACTACCAATTATTGCACCATTTGCCTCCTCTCAATCAACAGCAAAGTGATAGAAGGTATCGTTGACAGTGCTATCAGGTGACATTTACTCAGCAATAACCTGCTCACTGGCGGTCAGTTTGGGTTCCACCAGGTCCACTCAGTTCCTCACTTCCTTATAGCCTCAGTCCAAACATGGACACAAAAGCTGAACTCGAGAGATGAGTCACTCTGACTGACCATGACATCAAGGCAGCATTTGACCGAGTGTGGCATCAAGGAGCCCAAGCAAAACTGGAGTCATTAGGAATTGGGGTGAAAAATCTCACTGGTTGCAGTCACACCTAGCACAAAGGAAGATGGTTGTGGTTGTTGGAGTTCAATCATCTCAGCTCCAGGTCATCACTGCAGGAGTTCTTCTGGGTAGCGTCCTTGGCCCTACCATCTTCAGCTGCTTCATCAATCACCTTCGTTCCATCATAGGGTCAGAGTGGGGATGTTTGCTAATGATTGCACAATGTTCAGCACCATTTGCAGCTCCTCAGATACTGAATTAGTCCATGTCCAAATGCAGCAGGACCTGGGCAACATTTAGACTTGGGCTGATAAGTAGCAAGTAACATTTGTGCCACACAAGTGCCAGGCAATGACCATCTTCAACAAAAGAGGATCTAACCATCGCCCCTTGACATTCAATATTACTACCATCACTGAATACCCCACGATCAACACCACTGACCAGAAACTGACCTGGATTAGCCATATAAAAACTGTGGCTACAAGAGCAGGTCAGAGGCTAGGAATCTTGTGGTGAGTAATTCACCTCCTGACTTCCCAAGCCTGTCCACCATCTACAAGGCATGAGTCAGAAGTGTGATGGAATACAACCTATGTGCCTGGATGAGTGCAGCTCCAACAACAGTCAAGGAGCTCAACACCATTCAGGACAAACAGTCTGCTTGATCGGCACCCCATTCAACAACTTAAGCATTCCCTCCCCCAACACCGACGCACAGTGGCAGCAGAGTATACCATATACAAGGTGCACTGCAGCATCTCAGCAAGGCTTCTTCGACAGCACCTTCCAAACCCACAACCTCCACCACTTAGAAGGACAAGGGCAGCAGGTGCATGGGGACGGACACCATCACCTGTAATTTCCCTTCCAAGCCACACACCATCCTGACTTGGAACTATATTCTTCCTTCACTGTTACTGTAGCAAAAACCTGCAATTCCCTTCCCAGCAGCACTGTCAGTGTATCTGTACCAGATGGACTACAGAATTTCAAGATACATGCTCACCACCACCTTTTCAAGGGTAATTAGGAATGGGCAACAAATGCTGGCCTAGCCAGCAACACCTACATCCTATGAAAGAATAAAAACAAAAGATATTGTATTTCCTAGAAGGCTAATGAGGTTATGGGGGTGATTGAGGAGTGCACCAGGAAGGACCAGTCCCTGAGCTTCAGTGCATCTATCATTTTAATTCCCCATTTGCTCCCACTTTGACCTCTCTGTCCTAGAACTCCTGCAGTTTTCCAATGAAGGTCAACCTAAACTCAAGGAAAAGTACCTCATCTTTCGATTAGGCACTTTATAGCCTTCCATACTTTACACTGAGTTCAACAATTTCAGATTTAAAGTTCTGCCTCCATTTTGTTTTATTTTTTCTTTACTGGTTTTAGCTTTTGACTCTTCTTTTCCTCCTTTATTTTGCTTTTGGACACCGGCCATTCATCATTCTGCATTTATATCTCCTCTGGACATACTTTTTGTTTCTTTACTTGTCTCATTTCTCACTACGTCTTGCAACATCAGCCCTTTGTTATTTAACATATCCTTCCACCCCATCACAGACCTTCCCAGCCTGCCCCCTCCCCTTGCTTAAAACCTATTACATCTCTAACTTTGTCCAGTTCTGGTGCAGGGTCATTGGTGTGAAGCATTGATTCCATTTCTCTCCACGCATATTCACATTAACTGCTGAGTATTTTCAGCATTCTCTTGGGATAGAATATTAAGCTCGGCAGGCTAGTGCATGCCCGACCTGTCTGAGCCTAACTGATGCACGATGATGTCGGGCGAGTGTCCCAATGTCATCAAGCAATCCCGTGATATTTTGTTAGTTGGGCACGCCCGGAGTTGGCTGCGTGTCCACCGACAATTAAAAGGCCCATTAAGGCCATTAAAAAGGTTATTAAATTCAAATTTATGCTGCCCATCCAACCTATCGGTTGGTGGGCAGGCGAAAAAGCCAAGCGGTCTTTACACTTTTTAGGAAGCCTCATCCATGAGCGGGTGAGATTTTCTAAAGCAAATAAAAATCAAATAAAAATTTTACAATAGAATTAAAAACATGTCCCTGCTCTTGTTATAGATTCACATGAGGGGACATGTTTTATGACATTTTTATTGTCTTTATTTTTTTTACAAACATTGATTCATTTCCCTGAGGCAGCTATGTGCCCCAGGGAGATTATGAAGCTCTCACGCAGGCTAATGCGTGAAGTTCACACTCGGCCTACTCGCCCTGCCTGCGCAGGTAGCGCACAGCGCTGCCACTCACATTCCATGATGGGCAGGCCTCAATTGGCCTGCCAGTGTGAAATCGTGGTGTGGTGCCGATCGGGGGCAATGGTTGGCTTCCTGACTGCCCCGGCCCACTCCCGCCAAGCCCACCCATCAAGGTCAAAATTCTGCCCTTGTTTTATTTTTCATTTCAAGCAGTTGTAGTATTTTGCTTTTGTGTCAGCAAATTGTGAGCAAATGAGGAGTTGATTGATGGAAAGAAAGTGGATAGTCTGTAAGGTTAGAAAGAAGCCAATGCATTCCTAAAATACATATTTGGCTCTCTTACAGCTGGGTGGCATCAGCGTGCATGTGAAAGCTGGACACATGTCTGCAGGTGATACCACCAAATGATACATGTAAACGCAGAAGAGGAGGGGCCAAGGATAGGGTCCTGGACAAACTCCAAAGATAAATTATAAAAACAAAAGAGAAGCCATTGCAAGAATTGTCTATCTATCTATCTATCTATCTATCTATCTATCTATCAAACAAAAGTGGATCCATGCATGCAGGGCTGCTCTATTTCAGCTGGATAATAGAAGAGATGGGTTGGAGGAGGATGGTGGAGGATGAGAAGGGATAGTGCATCACAATCAGATTCACAGAAGATTTCATTTGTGATCTTGGTTCATGGAATCATAGAACAGAATAGTTACAGCAAATAAGGGGGCCATTAGGCCATCTTGTCTATTTCAGCTCTTGGCAAGAAAAACTTCGTATTCCCATTCCGTTATCAAGCCCTGCAAATGTTGTCCCTTCGGATATTTATCCAACATCCTTTTGAAAGTCAAGATTGAAGCTGCCTCTACCATACTCTCAGGCAGTGCAGTCCAGATCCTAACCACACGCTGCATATAAAAGTTGCCATTGGTACTTGTGCCAATCAACTTATATCATTGTTCTTTGGTTCTCAACCCTTCCGTCAATAAGAAAAGTTTCTCTCCAACTTCTCTATCTAGTCCCCTCATTATTTTGAACACTTCTATCAAGATTTCTTGCAACCTTCTTTTATCTTAAGGCATCAACACCAGCTTCTCCAATGTATCCATGGCAGAATTTTCCCGTTGGCCTGCGGGGGCGAGCCCTGCATGTCCACACATAAAATGTCGCGCGGTGACATTGGGTGAACGCCACGACGTCACCGCATGCCATCGTGATATTTCACTGGGCGGGTGCGTGATGATCTCCATGCACGCCCACCATTAATTAACCAGCCACTTACAGCCCTTGAGGCACCAGTTGACGGCGATTTTCTGGTGCCTGTGTGATCTTCGGGTCAGTGCACGAGCGCAATGGGCAGGCGGGTAGGACACATTTGTATTAACCTCATCCACGGACGGGATAAGAGGGCTCAGTGGGGTCATGAGTCAAGTACTTATTTTTGAAAATTTTTGAAACTTGCCTATGTGATCTGCAGTACTTCAAAACGCATCCCAGCTGCTTTTTCTGGACTCTTAACCTTCAGGTCAGCACTCTGTAATCTTTTCTGGGCCTGCAGGTTTCTGGAATCTTCCCCTTAGCCTGGGAATGGGAGCTGAACTGTCCACTGGAGGCACCTCCTCTGAGGAGGAAGGGAGGGCTAGAAGGGGGAGGAGGCCACATTCAGTCTCCAGTGGAGCCACCTTTGGGAGGACAGGCGCAGGCACAAGGGGCGTAGCGCCAAGAGGTAGTCCAAGGTGGAAGGGGCCACAGATGATGCCACTATCCTGCTGCCAGGGTATACAGGAGGCAAAGCAGCTACCTCAATATGCTTGAGGTGCAGTGCCGAAGGAGGCTCCATCTCTCAAAAGAGACAGTCAACTATATCTGTCAGATGATTGGGCCTGAGATCTCCGCTAACTGTATGGGTGAACACCCCATGCCAGTGGCTCTGAAGGTCACAACTGCCCTCAACGTCTATGCCTCTGGCTCGTTCCAGGGCTCGGTGGGCGATCTCTGCGGTGTCTCCCAAACAGCTGTCCACACTCGTGTCAAGCAGGTTACAGACACTCTATTCAGGCATGCATTGACCTTCGTTCACTACCGTTGAGACTAGGCAAGCCAGACACAGTGAGCCAGAGGCTTCGCGGCGATTGCTGGCTTTCCCCATGCCCAGGGTGCTATAGACTGTACACATGTGGCCATCAAGACGCCAGCAGGTGAACCCGGTGCCTTCATCAACAGGAAGGGCTTCCACTCCATGAATGTGCAGATAGTGTGTGATCACAGGATGCTGATTCTACAAGTCTGTGCAAGGTACTCAGGCAGCTCCCACGATGCCTACATCCTCATACACTCCCAGGTGCCGAAGCTCTTCAGTGCTCCAGCCCAGCTGGATGGATGGCTGCTGGGTGACAAGGGCTATCCCCTCAGAAGGTGGATCATGCTGCCTCTCCGCCATCCAAGAACAGAAGATGAGCGACGGTACAATAAGAGCCATGTCTCCACAAGGGCTGTGTTGGAGAGAACCATCGGTCTTCTTAAGATGCGCTTTCGATGCCTGGACTGCTCAGGGGGCGCATTCCAGTATCCCCCAGATTGTGTCTCAGTGATAGTGGTTGCATGCTACGCTCTCCACAATCTTGCGCCGGAAAGGGGGGACACAGTAGACAATGAAGACATAGACGCAGTGTCTACGGCTGCACATGATGAGTCCAGCAGTGAATCCGAGGATAAGCACGCACAGGGACATGCTGACCCGGGCATACACCAGGGAGGCAGGGACACCCAGGAGGCTTTAATCCAATGAACTTTCAGCTAGCGCACCACAGATGGATCTCCAGGACAAGCCTGGGCTGTCGGCTCCATATTCGAGATGTAGGTGCAAAATCTGCCAGGTTAGGAACAGTCACTAAGGGCCTTGTTAATAAAGCTGAATGTCTAATAAAGCATTACAGTTTTGGAAACCATACACATGCAGAAGTAAAGAGGCACCATCAGCCATGGTGACATATTTGAATTTAATATGTCAAGCAAATCAACTTATTCCAAAAAAAAGACATTAGTGTTCCAAATCGAAACAAATAATAAGGACCTCATCTCGGGCCAACACAAAAGCACCAGTGAAAAACCTGTGGTGTGCCTAAGCTGCCTTATGTTTTTGTTTCCAGATGCTAAGCCTTGATGCTGCCCCATCGCTTGGACTGGCATCTGAGACAGTCTGCTGACTCTGCTGTCCTGTTGGCCTCGATGGTCTTAGCGGTCACCCTCTGGCCTGTGGAGCCAGCAGAGATGACAGGCAGCAGCTGTGACGACGTGAGGTCGCTTCAGGCCTCCCTGCTTACCGTGGATGGATGGGCACTGAGCTGTGAAAGCTGATGCCCAAACCATCTCCCACACTGGCACTGACCAGCTGAGGTCAATGCCGATGTGAGGGCTTGCTGGTCAAAGTGCATCCCAAGAAGCCCTGACGGGTCACCTGAAGGAGCCTCTCCACGAGAGTCGCCACTCTCTCCATGGAGGACGCATGGCGTTCGGACATGTGTGGCTCATTGTTTCGGCAATAGTCCGCATAGAGTCCTCCACCACGAAGACCAAGCGGGGACAAAACACATCTCTTCATCACCTTCTCAGCCTGACCTCAGCAGGGGCAGTATCTGCTTGTGCACAATCAGATCTGTGCCCGCCTGCTTCTGCTCTGGCTCCGCCCTCCCACCGCCCACCAAAAAATTCAGCCCTGTGTAATTAAAGTCACTCATCTCCGGAACCATTCTTGCAAATCTTTCTGTTCTGTACCCTCCCTAAAGCCTTTACATCCTGCCTAATATGCAGTTCCCAGAATTGGACGCAACACTCCAGTTGAGGTCAAGTCAATGTTTTATAAAGGCTCTTGATAATTTCCTTCTTTCTATACCCTACACCTATACTTAAAAAGATCAGGACCCTTTTTCGTTTTTTAACAACTTTCTTAACTTGCCCTGCCACATTCAATTTGTGCACATACACCCCACAGATCTCTCTGTTCCTGCACTCTTTAGAAAAATGGGCAAAGATCTGGCAAATGGATTTTAATGTGGGAAAATGTGAAGTAGTTCATTCTGGCAGGAAGAACACAAAAGCAGGGTATTACTTGAATGGAAAACGGCTGCATAATTCTGAGGTGCAGAAGGATCTAGGTGGTCTCATACATGAGTCACAAAAAGTTAGTATGCAGGTACAGTAAGTAATTAAGAAGGCTAATGGAATGCTATCATTTATTAAGAGAGGGATTGAACATAAAAGTAAGGATGTTATGCTTCAGTTACACAGGGCATTGGTAAGACCACACCTCGAACACTGTGTGCAGTTTTGGTCTCCTTATTTAAGGAAGGATGTAAATGCATTGGAAATGGTTCAAAGGAGGTTTACTAGATTGATATCTGGAATGAGTGGATTGTTTTAAGAGGAAAGGTTGGACACACTGGGCTTGTTTCCACTGGAGTTTAGAAGAGCAGGGGGTGATTTGATTGAAATATACAAGATCCTGAATGGTCTCGAAAAGATGTTTCCTCTTGTGGGTGAGTCCAGAACTAAGGGGCACTGTTTTAAAATTAGGGATCACTCTTTTAGGACAGAGGTGAGGAGAATTTTTTTCTCTGAGGGTTGTGCGACTTTGGAATACTTGCCTCAGAAGGTGGTGGAGGTGGGGCCATTGAATATTTTTAAGGCGGAGGTAGATAGATTCTTGTTAGGCAAAGGAATCAAAGGTTATCGGGGTGTGGAAATCGAAACATAAGATCAGCCGATCTTATTGAATGGCGGAGCAGGCTCAGGGGGCCGAATAGTCTACTCCTGCTCTTATTTCTTACGTTCTTATGTTCTTAATTGTACCCTTTGTTTTATATTGCCTCGTTCTTCAAAATGCATGAATTCGCACTACTCTGCGTTAAATTTCACCTGCCATGTGTCTGCCCATTCCACCGGCCTGTCTATATCCTCTCAAAGTCTCTCATTATCCTCCTCATATTTTTGTCTTCAAATCCTGGAGTAGCACTTTGACTCTTGTGACTCAGGGGCAAGAGTGCTACCAACTGAGCCATGGTTGATGAGGTAAAGGGACTACTGTGATCAGGCTATATGAATGCAATTCTTTGCTTTCTTTCTACATTTCACATCCATAGGCAGGAGTGGAAATTTAAACAAGTCAGTGAAGAGGATCTTTAACCTTTAGCCTGAAATAGGCATAAAACTAGTAGAGCTGTCACCCTGCTTGCCCAAAGCCCATTTGGGCATCGTGAATATAACCAGTGAACTGTGATTGCCAAATAAGTGCTTTGCTACAACCCACCAATGATGAGAGGACTGGAAGCATCCAGCTCCTATACTGACTTTGCCAGCAGGTCAGGCCTGGGATATTGTCAGTGGATTGGAGACAAGCCCAGCAGGTAGGACAAGCACAAACTGATAATGGACTGCACTACTTCTGTGGGGCCAGGGTGAATAGTCCTACTCCTCACAATACAAATTTTTAAAAAATTATATTTGGCACCCTTTTGTGAGGCAGTCAGCAGTGGCCCCTTTAAAGATCCCTGACTACACCACAAACTGCCTGATACAAATGGAGTCACATTCTCTATTCATTTGGACTTGAAAATTTCAACTGGGACCCTGTAACAGTTTAGGAGCTTGATTTGCATATTTGTACAGTCTCTGGCTCTAAACAGTCAGGGACTGTTTGTTAATTTAAAAGTCTGCCTGGAATTACATTCAGTAGGCAGCTGATGTACTCCCACACCAATATTGAATTGCCAACTGCCTATTTTTAAGGTGAAAATTGAGCAGCTGGCAGGTGAAAATTGAGCAGCTGTCAGTTGAAAATTGCCTCTGTTATGGACAGGAGGGCAATTGAGTTAAACAGCACTAATTTCTCCTTTCACCATCATCTGTAAACAGAAAGATGCAGAGATGAATCAGTCTTATTGATGATGGTACAGAACTTCCAGCAGAAGCAGTGTAGTTGGTCCCAAGTATTCTACCTGGGCCAAGATCTTTGACTGTGAGGCTGTTAGTTAGATGGTAAACAACAGACTGAGCTTTTCAGTTAAGTAAGGCTATATTACTTGTTCCACAAGCCAGAGTTCCATGCCTTATGACTCCCACCTCTCCACCATCTTTGAAAAGGGATGCATCTATCAAAGTATCTATTGTCTGGATTCCTAAGACTGTTAAATGTCTCAGCCATTAGGAATTGAAAGGAAGGTTGTGGGGTCTTTGTCTTAGCAGGTGATACATCTCCTCTGGCCAGCCTGGGTTATTAAATTTTTATAGCTTTTGTATAGCTTCTCTTTGAGTTTGGGCTGTATAGCCCACCAGGGGTCATTAATGGCTCGTCAGGGATAATATAATGAGGTGCAAATTTTCCTGAAACTGCCAAGTAGCTTCTTTTGTTTGGGGGGGTCATAGACAGACATAGGTTTAGTCATTTTAAAGGTCTTTGTTCAGTTTTGAAATTTTAGAAATAGCAATACGCATATCTATATATTTTATAAAAGCATACAGAATGAGGTCTTAATCCCTCACACTTCCAATATCCTTTAAGTAATCCTACTGCACATCCATTAGCATGCTGGAATATGTAAAAGAAAAATTTCTGCAACTCTAATGTTTTTCATTAGATATAGTGTGTATGTGCCAAAAGACTTCTCAAAATTTCAATCAGATTTCTGAGTCAAGATCTCAAAATCAAAACCAATTTGCCATGTTTCAAAACAAAATCCTTTCTGGGAAAATGAAATTCTTTTGATGCTGCAGCCAGGTTTTCCCCGACCATTTCGTATTCCCAGGGATGGTTGGCATTTTCAGCACATACATATTCATTTTGAAATCTTTGGAAAATATGAGTGTGCTCTGTTTATGAAATAGTGAAGATGGCGACAGAGAAACATTTGCTTCCACTAGATGGCAGGGATTTCACACAGGAGAAGAATTCACAAATCCAATGAACCATGATTTTTGCCCCACGTGAATAGACGAAAAGGGAAAAATGAACCCAAGCATTGTGTTTATTTATCTATCTATCTCGGTCTTAGCAGTGGTGTTGATTTTGATTTTATCTGATGCTTTATCTTTGGTAATTGTTTTAGAATTTGAAAGGAAAGGGCGTCGGTAAAATAATTTTATAGGTTCCTCCTTGGCCATTTGAGCATTGTTTATTATTTCACGTGAATTATCCAAATAAATCCCCAGTGCTCAAAACGTGCCGTCCATAGTCAACAGGGAAAACAGGAGGGGAAAAAAACTATGCTGAAACGTATCACTGGAATGGATTTTGGCATACAGTGCAGCAGGAAGTTGAAAGGCAGACCATGTTGTTTTTTGTGTTGTAAGAGGTGATTAAAACATTACAAACAATTAAAATAAAAAAAATTCAGACAACGTAAGATTATCAAAATGCTTCAGCCACAACTCTTTCTTTCAGAATATAGATTTATGTGGATAGCAGTATTTGATTTATATACAAATAATTAACAGCTGTCAAATTAATGCAAAGTTACTCTGAATCAGAGAAATTTAAGTTTAACCAAGTTTGCAAAAGTCAGCCAAATTCAAATTGATCACAGTTTTGTGTACGTGGCACACCCCCATTCATGCTAGTTTAATCCTCTGTGGACTTCATTTTGCAGTGTTTTGAACCTATAATAAACAACTCTAACTGTAATATTATTGTTTTCTAGGCATTGCCACCTACTCAATTTAATAGGAAGGCCTTGCTTAAATTTTCCTTCAAACTGCTAAACTCTTACAATGTGATTACTCTGAGGTGGTTACCTGTGTTATTGTTATTAAAAAGCTAAATATTGTACATACTGCACTAATACTTTGCATAAGGTAAGTGTGTAAATAACCCTCTTCATCCATCCTGGAAATGTTTGTAAAAAGCTATTAATCCTTTACATTTTGAGCCCTGCTATTTTGAGCTTCGCTATTAAATGATTCTAAGGCCTTTTTGTCAGCACTGCCACCTCAGAAGTGCTCATGTTAACTTACTTTACATTTGCCCTTGAAATGCATGAAGGAAATGTTTGCACTGAATCTCCCTGTCTAGTAGTCAACAAAGCAAGTGACAGCACAAAGCTCTTAACAAGACATGGCAATTCTACTGATGAGCACCAATACAAAGTGTCCCTCCACATCAGCTGTTTTTTAAAAAGCTAAAGCTTAGTTTTGGAGAAACCATCTTCATGAGTTTCTTCCACAGCTTCAAGACAGATTTACTTGGCTATGCAAAGCTGCGCACCCCATCAGCTTGTTTAGTCTACAGAACAGCAAGGTAGAAATTTACCTTGGCCAGTGGCACAAAACAGGAGGTAGTGAATCTGCCATCCATTGTACATTGTAGTTAATTCATTGAGTGTAACGCATTAGCAGGTTGTAATTAGTAGGGTACTAAAAGGATCAGTGCTTGGGCCTCAGCTATTTACAATCTATATTAATGACTTAGATGAGGTGCGTGGAATATAATATGGGAAGGACAAAGTTGTTCATTTTGGCTGGGGAAATTAGAAAAACAAAATATTTTTTAAATGGTGTGAGAGTGGGAAATGTTGGTATTCAGAAGGACCTGGGTGTTATTCCTTAGAATTTAGAAGAATGAGAGGCAGTATGATTGGAACATCTAAAATGCTTAAGAGACTTGACAGAGTAAATGCTAGAAGGATGTTGTCCCTGGCTGGGGAGTCTAGAACAGGGGCCCCAGGATTAAGGACTGTGATGAGAAGAAATTTCTTCACTCAAAGGGTGTTTATCTTTGGGATTCTCTACCCCAGAGAATATTGGATGCTCAGTCATATATTCAAGATGGAGAGGGATAGATTTTTAAATACTAAGTGAATCAAGGAATATGGAGATTGTAAAGGAAGATATACGAGGTAGAAGATCGGCCATAGTCTTATTGAATGGTTGAGCAGGCACGAATGGCCTCCTCCAGCCCCTACTTCTCATGTTCTTAATATCAGACACTGCATATAATGGATGGCCAATCTGATGCTGTCAGTTCAGCACCAAATGTTGGAATTTGGAATTTTTTTGTGATATTATTCTCAGTAAAGGCATGTCACATTAATAGCTATAAATATGGTCTCTGTGTATAGAAGTTTTTGGAACTGTCTTTTGTTTAAAATAGACACTGATGAACTGTTAAGATGGCCACCAAGAGTCAACTTCAACAGACTATCTCAAGTTTCCGGAAAGTTCCTAATTAAATCACCCTGGGTGGAGGCCTCCCTTCTTTACTCGACATGCCCAGACAGCACATCTCTGTGGAAATCATACTATCTCAGCAAAACTATGGGATCCATTTCAAACTAAGAAGTGTCAACACCCATTTCCTGAAACCACCCAGAAACTGCATTCCTGGCTTTGCATGGGTCCTTTCAGAGCAAAGAGAGTCACGACCTCAGGCCCTGGGGGGGTGGTTAGAAACAATAGCCCAGAATGTGGCTAATCAAAGGAAGATCAACACCATTTTTGGAAGGGAGCTGTAAGCAGCCACATGGTGAGGCAGCCATGTTTTGGGGCTGCCCCTTTTCTTTCAAATAGGCAGTCTGCAAGAAACACAGCAGCTGCAGAAAAGGGAATTGTCATTTTTGCCTTTAAGGACAGGAGACTGTAAAATCTTAAAAGTCTCCCAGCCTGATCCCTTTCCCTCAAAAGTCTACGAGTACAGAACTTGACATTCTGGTAAGGCAGCCATAAAGAACCAGCTTCATAATTTGCTGAAAAGCCATCTCTTTGAGGGAATCCAGCAATAATTCTGATATCTGACTCCAGCTACTTGAACTCAGCTAAACTAGAACTCAACAGTGGAAAAGATTCATTTCTTTACCGGGTCTGCAACAACAGTTCTCCTACATCAAGCCAGACACATGAACTATGAACCAATTTTTTCTTTACCATTTGTAAAAGTGCGCTATTTTCTTTAACAGCATCTTTCTTGAGTGTGAGTGTGTGTGAGTGAGGTAGCATTTGACTTTTGTGGTGAATGCATGAATAAATAATCTTCTTTGTTTAATCTATGCAAGCTACCCGTTCTTTAAATTGATCACATCCCAAAGAGGGCTTAGAAGCACACACCTCTACCTTTCCAAAAAAAACACACATTGCGGACAGGAAAGGAAGGAAATTGGAGGTTTCAGATTACCTCTCCTCCCCTGTCCTTGACAGCAGGCTGATATAGATGGTGAAAATGTTCCAACTTTAAAAAAGTACCTATCATACACTAACTATTTGATACAGACTTTAATCTCTCCTTGGAACCAACTTCTGAAACTTACCCTGTCCCCCGCACCTTGATTTCTTATGTGTGGGATCCAATGCCAGGGCAGCAGTTGCCACCCACCGACAACATTTGCTGCCGCAGCTGGGCAGCAATTACCCCGGACACCTCCCCCGAGCAAGCCACTCAGTTGTAATAAACCGCTACAAAGTCACAAAAAAGGAATGAAACTGGATGGACAACCTAGCATCGGCCATGGCACCATAAAAGATAACAGCAATCGCAGCCCTGTCGAACCTGCAAAGTCCTCCTTACTAACACCTGGGGGCTTGTGCCAAAATTGGGAGAGCTGTCTCACAGACTAGTCAAGCAGCAGCCTGACATAGTCATCCTCATGGAATCATACCTTACAGATAGTAGGTGGAACCTTTTGTGCCCTCAAGCAGCGGGCATGATAGGTGGCGTGCGCGGACAATATGGCACGATCGGCTTCACGACAGTGGGAAGGAAGGTTGCAATCCTCCGCTCAGCCCGCGTTTCCAGCCAATGGTCTTCAGTGAGTTCTTTGCAAAACATCAGCATATCATTACCGTCCCCCCAGATTCTTGGACCCCCGCCAGATCATCCATCCATGTCGCTGGGAAAGCATGTCAACGTGTTTCAGGATGGCACACGGGCGACGTGTACTTGGCGGTCTTTACTTCGGGGGAACTGGAGGTGGGTGAACAGCATCGCCCTGCAGTGCTCACTAGGGTTGCCTGTTGCTTTGCAAGCTCCAAGGTGCTGGGAGGTCGGGGCGAAGTGCCGTCCTGTCATGGAGGCAACTGTTGTCGGGGGAGGTGTCCAGGGGCAACTGCTGCCCAGCCGCTTCAGCAACTGTTGTTGGGGGTGGGGGAGGTAGGGCAACTGCTGCCCTGGCTTTGGATCCCACACACAAGAAATTGAGGTGCAGGGGGTAGGGTAGGCAAGGGAAGTGGCCTCGCCTTAGGGACACCTGTATAAACTGACCAGGCCTCTGCAAATGAGACAGTTCAGGCACAGCCACATTGATATGATTTGGGTTGGGCTTCTACACCGCCCGCCCACACAAGCAACACAGAGGCACCAAAGTGCCACCAAGCATTCCAGAACTTACCCCCTTCCACCCCCCCGCCCCCTCCTCCACTCTCGGCACAGACTGCGAGTTCATGACCACTTTATTGGACAGCAGAGCAGTTGGACTGCACACGTTGTACAATCTCCTCGCCAACACTGGCCACGTAGCAGTCACTGCTGGAGGTGCTCACAGCCCCCTGCAATCTCAGCATCCAGGTTTGGACCAGTGTCCCCATGTCACAGGCTGACAGGGCAGGCATGCAGCGCACTCATCTCTGGCCATCCAAGGGTGACTAGCACTCTCCCAGAAGCATTAAGGGGCAGTCACACAGGGTCAGGAAAGGTGCTAAGTACAGCCATGATAATCACGTCTCTCTCCCTCTTTCATGCTGCAGGAGGACCACATCAGGACCATGGATCCTGGTGACCAAGCTGTATGCCTGATGGCCTACAGAGAATGGAGAAGACGGAGGAGAGGGCACTTGAGGCACCTGGCTGTGCAAAGTCAGGAGCAGCAACCTCATGAAGAAGGGGCAGCAGGGGCTCCCGCACATGCTGACCAGGAGCAACAGCAAACTGTGGCTGGTCAGTGCCTAGTGACACCCAGGGTCTATAGACACCGCCTGCCATTCCTGCAGATAACTGAGAAACATTGTCACCAACACTGTACATGTCTAACAACCTGGCCGCTCACATCTTTCAGCTGCTGCAGGACTTGGTGCCAAGGGCACATGGAGGGCATCCATTGCCAGTGGCTGTGAAAGTGCCCATGGTGTTCAATTTCTATGCCAGTGGCTCCTTTCAGGGTTCCACAGGTGACCTCTGTGGGTCTCACAATCCGCCACCCACAAATGCATCCATGAGGTCACAGTAAATGGCACTCAACTTTGTGCATTTCGCCCGGGACCGGGAAGCCACGATGCGAGGGCCATTGGATTCACCCTAATCTCAGGTGCAGGGTGCGCTTGGCTGCACTCATGTGCTGATCAGGTCTCTGTTGCTACACATGATGGACTTCATCAGCCACAAGGGATTCCACACACTGGATGTGCAGCTGGTATGCAACAACCAGAAATGCATCCTGCAGGTGTGCTCAGTTTCCAGGGATTGTGTACGATGTCTACATCCTCAGTTGGCCACAGATCCCTGGAGTCTTCCAAGGTTCACAGAAGCTGCAGGAATGGCTCGTCAGGTGTCAGACATCGTCATCATCTGCTGCGCCCTTTACAACCTGGCGCTCCAACAGGGTGACAAACTGGCTGAGGAGGAGATGGAGGAGCTGCATGCCTCCTCCGATGAGGAGGACGCCGATGGGGGTGAGGGTGAGGAAGTCCTCGGAGGCGACAGTGATAGGGATGAGGCCCTGGCACTGGCTAGACGAGGCAGGTGCGTTCGGGAGACCCTCATAGCTGCTTGATTTGTGGAGGATGATGACAACATGCAGTGAGGTGACCCCATAGATTTGTAAATTTGTGAACATTTGACTCCAGTTTGACTTATGGCAGCGCACATACCCTCTGTGAGAATGCTCCTGTCATGGAGACACAGTGGAGGCCCTAATAGTTGCTCGATTGCAGGAGGATGATAATGACATGCAGTGAGGACACACCATAGATCTTCACATAGCCTCTGAGAATGTCTGACTCCTGTCTGGCTGAGGACAGATCACTTGCGGTCCGTGGTCAGGATCATATTATAGAGATGCAGCCATGAAACTTTAGAAGCATCTGATGCTTTGTCCGCCTTCAGTACCTGAGCCTTTCAGGAGCTCAGGGTCACTGATCACAGATGCTGAAGGGATAGGGGTGCCAGCCCTCCTTAAAGGTGCTGAGAGTACATAGGATGAGCGAGAGAACTCTGTAGCACCTGCCCGCTACATTCTGGTAGCAATGACAAGAACCACTGAGGTGCAGGGATCAGTAATGTTTCAAGACAGTGTAAGGCTGGACCATCATTTTGGTCTGAAGGCTGCATAGAATATGGGGAAGAGGCTCTGGACTGAGACACCTGCCTTTATCTTGTGTAGAAAAGTTTCACATCTGAGCGACGAGAACTCTGCTCATCAGAACAAGGAGTCATTGGACGGGAGACATTCTTGGAGGTTTATTGACTATAGTGAACATTATGTACAAGTAATTAAAACCCGTGCCCAGGCTATGCTGATTCTCCTTAACTTTCCTAACTCTGCCGTTACATCTTGTTGCTCCCCGGACATCCATAGAGGAGGTAGAGGCAGCCTCCTGACTGCGACACACTGTCTGTGATGACCTTGGCGGGCATCCTCTGGAGGACTGAGACTTAAAGGGTCCTGGCCTGCTTTTGGGGTCCTGCTGTGGGGCAGTGGCACCTCCTCAGCCTGTGGAGATGGAGCTGCTGAGGCCACAGAAAGAGGGGAGTCAGATTGGTTGGGGACTCTCAGACTCACAACGATGGATGGACCCAGGGTGTGCACCTGCTGATCGTCCTCCCTATGGGTGCCTGAGGGCCCCAGGCTGCCTCCTTGAGGAGCAGAGGTAGCTGAAGTGAGATTGAGTTCCCCGGCACCCCTTTTGTGTACGCGCTGTTGGAGGCCAACTTTGGCATCAGTGATGGAGTTGAGCCCGCACAGCAATGCAGGAGCGAAGTCCTGGACCAAGATCTCCATGGCGGCTGCCATCCTATCAGTGTTGACCTTGGTGCATTGGCATACCGGCACTATCGCCTCAGCCTGAAGGCGGACGGACTCTTCCATTGTGCCCTGCAATCTGAGGAGTGCAGCGGCCATCCCTTTCTGATGTTCCTGAGCTTGCCTTTACAGCTTCAGCAATTATGACATGACCGAGTCCAGCGGCTCATCATCTGACTTGGACTCAGCAATGTTCAGGCCTCCAACAGTTTTCCAAGTGGCGGGCACCTAGGAAGTCCCTGCCTCCACCTGCTGTGGATCAGACAGTGCA
This sequence comes from Carcharodon carcharias, assembly GCF_017639515.1. Classification (NCBI taxonomy): domain Eukaryota; kingdom Metazoa; phylum Chordata; class Chondrichthyes; order Lamniformes; family Lamnidae; genus Carcharodon; species Carcharodon carcharias. The sequence goes on from NC_054467.1 coordinate 117,227,486, forward strand.
AAGTGCTCACAAGATTGTGATCCCGAGGCTGTTCTAAAGCTAGATCCCACCCAGATATGCCTGCAAAACGAAGGAGAGATAATTAGTGCATGGCAGTGGCCTGTGAAAGAGGACACATCATCCATGGCATCGTTGTCTGATGGATGTTGCACTGTTGGATCCTCAGTTGGTAGATCAGCATCGATCTCACTGTGAACGCAGGACCGGTCCAGATCATTGCCGCCCAGCTGGATGGCTCTGTCTTCAAAGTCCATGACGGTGTGTGTGAGAGAGTGAATGGTGATGTCCCTTGAATTGGCAGTGATTGAGGGCCCTGTGCATGTGTGATGGGTTTAAGAGTGTGTAAGTTGGGAGTGATGAGAAGAGTGACTTATCCTGGTGTAACAGAGGAGATCATTCATCCCCACATGGCACTGGGTGGCTGTCCTCTTCTGAAGGGCATTGGTACTGACCACTGCTGCCACCACCTCCCAAGCTGGATTGGTCGCGTTGCTGCCCATCCTGCGGCCAGAGCGGGGGTACAGGGCATCCTGGTGGGCCTCCACGGCATCCAGCAAATGCTTGAGGGACCCATCATTGAAGATGGGGGCTGTGGTCTTTTTCCCTTTGCTGGCCATGTCTCCTGGGCAGCGGTGGTGAGCGGTGAGGAGGTGATGGCAGGTGGGCAAATGAGAGGCCGCCCACTATGGAAACGGAGTGTTTCCTGGGAGTGCATAAATAATGAAGCGTGTTTGGGATGATACAGCATGAAAACCCACCATCGCGACCAACGGATAAAATGTTTTACCCGCCCGCTAACGCACTTAGTGCAAATCTTAGAAAAAAGTTCATCCAGCCCCAGACACCACCATCACCATCCCTGGGTATGTCCTGTCCCACCGTTTATTTTGCTTTCAGATTTCCAGAATTTATAGTTTAACAGACCCAGCAGAGGTGGCAGCACAGTGATATAGAGTCAGGTGGAAGTTGCCCCTGGAGTCCACAACATCAACTCCGGAAGTCTCATGGCATCAGGTCAAACATGGGCAAGGAAACCTCCTGCTGATTACCACGTACCATCCTCCCTCAGATGATGAATCAGTGCTCCTACATGTTGAACATCACTTGGAGGAAGCACTGAAGGTGCCAAGGGCGTAGAATGTACTCTGGGTGGGGGACATCAATGTTTATCACCAAGAGTAGCTCGGTAGCACCACTACTGACCGAGCTGGCCGAGTCCTAAATGACACAGCTGCTAGATTGGGTCTTCGGCAGATGGTGAGGGAATCAACAAAAGGGAAGAACATACTCGACCTCATCCTCACCAACCTGCCTGCCACAGATGCATCTGCCTTTGACAGTATTGGTAGGAATGACTACTGCACAGTTATTGTTCCGCCTTCACATTAAGGATACTCTCCATCGTGTTGTGTGGCACTACCACCGTGCTAAATGGAATAGATTTCAAACACATCTAGTAACTCAAGACTGGGCAACCATGAGGTGCTGTGGGCCATCAGCAGCAGCAGAATTGTACTCAAACACAATCTATAACCTCATAGCCTAGCATATCTGCCACTCTGCCATTACCATCAAGCCAGGGCATCAACCCTGGTTCAATGAAGAGTTCAGGTGAGCATGCCCGGAGCAGCATCAGGCACACCTAAAATGAAGTGTCAACCTGGTGAAGCTATAACAGAGGAGTACTTGTGTGCCAAACAGCATAAGCAGCAAGTGATAGACAGCTATGTGATCCACAACTAACAGATCAGATCTAAGCCCTGCAGTCCTGCCACATTGATTCGTGAATGGTGGTGGACGATTAAACAACTCACTGGAGGAGGCGGCTCCACAAATATCCCCATCCTCAATGATGGGGGAGGCCGGCACATCAGTGCAAAAGAGAAGGCTGAAGCATTTGCATTTACTAATCTTCAGTCAGAAGTGCCGAGTGGATGATCCATGTTGGCCTCCTCCAGAAGTCCCCAGCATCACAGATGCCAGTCTTCAGAAAATCGATTCACTCCATGTGATATCAAGAAATGGTTGAAGGCACTTCAACCATAGCAAAGGCTATGGACCCTCACAATATTCCAGCAATAGTACTGAAGATTTGTGCTCCAGAACTTGCCACACCCCTAGACAAGCTGTTGCAGCACAGCCACAATACTGGCATCTACCCGGCTTTGTGGAAAATTGCCCAGGTATGTCCTGTACACAAAAAGCAGGACAAATCCAACCTGGCCAATTACTGTCCCATCAGTCTATTCTCGATTATCAGTAAATTAATGGAAGGGGTCATCAACATTGCAATCAAGCAGCACTTGCTTAGCAATAATCTGCTCACTGACGCCCAGTTTGGGTTCCTCCAGGCCTACTCAGCTCCTAACCACATTACTTCTTTGGTTCAAACATGGACAAAAGAGCTGAACTCCTGAGGTGTGGTGAGAGTGACTGCCCTTGACATCAAGGCCGCATTTGATGGAGTGTGGCATCAAGGAGCCCTAGCAAAACTGAAGTCAATGGGAATCGGGGGGAAAGCTCTCCACTGGTTGGAGTCAAACCTAGCACAAAGGAAGATGGCTGTGGTTGTTGGAGGTAAGTCATCTCAGCTCCAGAATATCACTGCAGGAATTCCTCAGGATAGTATCCTCAGCCCAGCCATCTTCAACTGCTTCACCAATGACCTTCCTTCCATCATCAGAAGTAGGGATGTTCGCTGATGATTGTACAATGTTCAGCACTGTTCATGACTCCTAAGATACTGAAGCAGTCCATGTCCAAATGCAGCAAGACCTGGACAATATCCAGGCTTGGGCTGACAAGTGACAAGTAACATTCCTGTGACACAAGTGCCCGGCAATGACCATCTCCAACAAGGGAGAATCTAACCATTGCCCCTTGATGTTCAATGGCATTACCATCACTGAACCCCCACTTTCAACATCCTGGGGATTGCCATTTACCAGAAACTGAACTGGACTAGCCATATAAATACTATGGCTACAAGAGCAGGTCAGAGACTAGGAATCCTATGGTGTATAACTCACCACCTGACTTCCCAAAGCCTGTCGACCATTCCCAAGCAAAAATCAGGAGTGTGATGGAATACTCCCCACTTGCCTGAATGAGTGCAGCTTCCACAACACTCAAAAAGCTTGAAACCATCCAGGACAAAGCTGCCCACTTGATTGGCTCCCCATCCACAAACATTCACTCCCTTCACTGCCAACGCACAGTAGCAGCAGTGTGTACCATCTACCAGATGCACTGCAGGAATTCACCAAGGCTCCTTAGACAGCACCCTCCAAACCCACAACCTCTACCACCTAGAAGAAGATGGGCAGCAGGTAGATGGGAACACCACCACCTGTAAGCTCCCCTCCAAGCCCCTCACCATCCTGACTTGGAAATATATTGCCGTTCCTTCACTGTCCCTGGGTCAGAATCCTGGAATCCTCTCCCTAACAGCACTGTGGATGTACCTACACCACATGGACTGCAGTGGTTCAAGAAGGCAGTTCACCACCACCTTGTCAAGGGCAACTGGAGATGGGCAATAAATGCTGGCCCAGCCAGCGACACTCACATTCCATAATTGAATTTTAAAAAATTCAAATTCTCGAGTGGAGATATCTGTCTTTGACGGTGCAGTAAAATGGGTGAAAGCAAGTTGTCAGTCTGCTTTATACCCCACCTGATCTCCTTTTCCAATTAAGTCAGTTCCCCTGTTTTACATTGCCATTAAAGACCAATTTCACCACCCCTATTTTGTGGAGTTCCAAATGGTGCAGCAGCTCATGCCACAGGGAGGACTTTAATAGAGTCACTGGCCTCATTTTTCTGCTGATAATAAGGTTTGTGCCTATGAGAAAAGGGAAATGCAAGAAATAGGCAGCCTTGCATCCAGTGCTGCCCAACTCAGCGGATCTGTTTGGAGCTTGGGTGTCATCAGGAGATAAGTGGTTTCCTTCTACAGTTCCAGTAGAATGCAACTGGAAGCTGGATGTCTTTAGCTGCTCTGTTTTGGCCATTGGCCAAAAGCCCAGCAGCCTGTAACCATTACTGATCCTATGGGCCCATCAGAGGTCTATGTACATCTGGGGAATGTTGGGCTAATGCTAATGGCCTGAAGTAGGCCATTTCGAGTCATGTCAGATGGAGCATAGTTTGGATAAGGGAGGTGAAGAAAAATGCTCGTGTGTTTAAAGATATTGTTGTAGGCTGATGGGATTAGGCTATTTATTCACTTGACCAATCTTAGTTATGTTCCACAAGAAGATGCTCAGCTGAGGTTAGCAGTATCTCTGTGGATAGGCAGAGTCTCTAATGCATCATGGGGATGTATTGCTGGAGATTACAGCTGCCCCACCCCACATTCCCATAGGTCAGTAGAACTGCCAAAATATGTGACACACTGTCTTCCCTCACCAAATGGAAAGCAAACTGACTTTAGTTACCCATAAGAGCTCATTCTTGCTTGTCAGTAATAAACATTTTTCCTATTGCCAATATTTTTTATAACTAATAAACTAAGTGTGCAAATGAAATTAGAAAGAAACAGATTTCTCTCCTACAATTCTTCTCCTGGTTTGCTTGTAACAGAGATGAATTTTCAATTCTTGAAAATTCCAGGCAAAGCAGGATTTGCAGTGGCACAAAGGAGATTAAATCAGCAAAGGGAAAAAAAAATGAAAGCTTGGGAACTTCAAAAATCTTTTGGGGTATAATTTGCCATAACTCAAAAAGTGCAGAGGTATACATATACAGGCAGTTATGTTGTGATGGATTGCACTTACGTTGTTTGCTAAACTGTTAAGCTTGAAGAACTGCGGACTCAGCCTTTATGGCCATTGTTTTTCACTTTGTCACTGGGATCAGCCTTCATGATGACATACCTGTTCTTTGGCCATTTATAAATAGTGGTTGTAAAACAAATCTGGCATTAGAGACACCATTAACAATATATAAAATAAAAAAAAGTTCAGAAGAGTCATATTGGACTCAAAATTTTAACTCTGTTTCTCTTGCTACAGATGAAGCCAGACCTGCTGGGTTTTACCAGCACTTGCTGTTTTTATTACTAACAATATATACATATAACTTTAAAGCATAGGATTATTTGGTAAATGGATATGCTTATCATTTAATTACATGGCAAAATTATTTAAAACATCCCTCATTCACGCCTCCATTAATAACACCTTCTGACTGCTCCAAATCAGTGATGGCAGAAAAAATTATGAATAGCCCTTTCATCCATATTTCACTGTTTACATTGATGGCTTCTTGGCATCTCTCAGAAGGTGGACAAAACTCGGAGACATGCAGGCTGCACACGTCACCAACTATTACTGAACGCAATCACCCGCAGCCTCCGGCAGCTCCGGACCACGAGCCATAGCCCTTTCATAATGAACAGAGATCTTGTTAAATCCAATCAATGAACTTCAGAAAAAAAATCTAAAGGAATCAACAAGATCAGAGAGTATGGTAGGATAGCAGTTATGTTGGTTTCTTTTCAAAGAACTTAGCATCGCTGGCTAGGTCAACATTTTTATTGCCCATCCCTAATTCTCCTTGAGAAGGTGGTTGTGAGCTGCCTTCTTGCATCGCTGCAGTCTATGTGGTGTAAGAACACTGATCGTGCTGTTAGGGAGGGAGTTCTAGGATTTTGACTGGTGACAGTGAAGGAACAGTGACATAGTTCCAAGTCAGGAAAGTGTGTGGCTTGCAGGTGAACTTGCAGGTGGTAGTGTTCCTGTGCATTTGCTGCCCTTGTTCTTCCAGGTGGCGGAGGCTGTGGGTTTGGAAGGTGATGTTGAAGGATCCTTGGTGGGTTGCTGCAGTGCATCTTGTAGATGGCAAATGTTGCAATCACTGTACATTAGTAGTGGAGGGAGTGGATGTTGAAGGTGGTGGATGTGGTGCCAAACAAGCGAGCTGCTTTGTCCTGGATGGTGTCAAGCTTCTTGAGTGTTGTTTGGAGCTGCACTGATCCAGGCAAGTGGAGAGTATTCCATCACACTCCTGACTTGTGCTTTGTAGATGGTGGACAGGCTTTAGGGAGTCAGGAGGTGAGCTACGTGGCTCAGAATTCCCAGCCTCTGACCTCCTGTTGTAGCCACAGTACTATATGGCTGGTATCCAGTTCAGTTCCTGGTCAATGGTAACCCCCAGGATGTTGATAGTGGAAGATTCAGCGATGGCAACGCCATTAAATGTCAAGGGAAGATTGTTGGATTCTCTCTTGTTGGAGATGGTCATACCTGGCACTTGTGTGGCTCAAATGTTACTTGTCACTTGTCAGCCATAGCCTGAGTGTTGTGAAAGGCTTCCTGCATATGGACATAGGCTGCTTCAATATCTGAAGAGTCGCGAATGGTGCTGAACATTGTCCAATCATCCGCGAACATCCCCACCTTTGATCTTATGTTGAGGGGAAGGTCATTGCTGAAGCAGTTGAAGATGATCAGGCCTAGGACACTACTCTGAGGAACTCCTACAGTGATGCCCTGGGACTGAGATGATTGACCTTCAACAATCACAATTGTTTTCTTTTGTGTCAGGTTTGACTACGATCAGCGGAGAGTTTTCCCCCTGATTCCCATTGACTCCATTAGATGCAATCACTTTGGACAATCACTTTGGCCGAGAAGGGAACTTTTCCAGCCATAATCTTATCATGTCTAAACCATTGATCTGGATTCAACACACTATGACCATATTTGGGTAACTGGTCAATTGGTGATGGGGATCATGTGATAAGCCAAATAACCATCTTTTGTGTTTTAAGGAACTACCTTTCTCCAGGCCTGATAACAGAAGAGGAACAGAACAGAAGTGAGACTGAAGGAGAAGACCCCTGAATGAGCACACTCTCTCTCTCTCCATTCATTCTGAAAGCTCAAGCCCTGCCTGTTGCTTGACCAGCTGTTTGACCAGCGGGTAGCATCTAAAAACCAACCTAACATTTACTGACTGGAGGAAAGCAAATCAAAGTCATCCATCAACATCTTTACATCGTCCCTTTGCAGAATTCAGCAAGACCCTTGAGCCCAGTCTGAAACCATCCAAGGCATCACTGTACGGAATCCATATATAGCTAATTGTTTGGGCTTTTACACTACTTAACCTATCCTCCCCTTTGTAACATACTTGTCAGAGTTCTTGAATGCACGTGTGCGAGTCGGAGCATTTTATTATTTTTGTTTAGATCAGGTGTTCTTTTCTTTTGAAATCTTACAGTGCACCTGCCCGTGTGTGTCTTTTACATTTACAGCACTTAAACAGTTACACTCACTGATTTGGCAAGCGTACTGATTCTAAAAACCTGTTGTGGTCAAATGAGCAGTAGGAAAAGAGGGGAGCTATTCTACCTCTTCTCACCTGGCCATAACAAGATTGACTTCTGGTCTCCTTCTTCACCAACTGCTTTTAAGAAGTTTAACAGAAGCAACAGCCTGACATAATTACATTCACAGAATAATACCTTTCAGCTAATGCCTCAGTCGCCTCCAATACCATCCTGGGCAGGTTCTGTCTCAGTAGAGCTATTGGCACGGTATTATGCAGTTGGGAGGAAGTGATATTGATGCTATGTTCCAGAAAGACAGTTGGTGAAGGATAGAATTGGAGCTAATCTTTATACTTTTGTTATAAACATTTCTCTACCGAGTTCCAGTTTACAAGCATACACATCCGAACCCAGCAATCACATTGTCAGTCTGTGTCAATTTGTAGGGGCACAAGTGAATACCCAGTTAAAGCCCACCATCAGGGGCAGTGGCAACTGTCCCTCAATTCAAGGGTAATGCCTACTCAGGGACTTGCGTTTCTGCCATGAGTCTTCATGTGACCAAGTAGGACAATTCTCAACCCACAGATCTTTGGGCACATTGGGAAGGACGCCCCATGAGATAGTGGAATCCGGAGTGCAAGATTTCTTCCTTTTCTTTCCTCCTCTGCTGCTACTCTGCCTCATCATCAAGATGCTAGGACTCAAAAAGTGTGATGCAGCTTGCTGGACAAGTTGTTACCATTATGAATGATTGATAGCAAGCTCCTCCTAGTCATTAAAGTCAATGCCATCCAGCTTCAAAGGTAGCGTCAGATTGTCTTTGATGTGTTTTCTTTGTCCTCCATGGAACTTTGGTCATTTGAGAATTAAGAAAACAAAACTTGGCGGAGGAAACGATTTTCAACTGCGTGGACACAGTGTCCAGTACATTGAAGTTGATTTTTCAGGAGTTTTGCTTGAATGCTTGTAGAACTGGCTTCAAGAAGGGCACTAGCATTTGTTCAACGGCCCTCCCATTGAATCTGGAGGATGCGGTAGAGGCACTGTTAATGGAATTTCTCTAGCGCTGTGAATGCCCATCACCTATATAAAATTCAACACAATGAATATACAATTAACACTTGGGAGTACTTAACATTGATTCTGCACTAATAAAGCCTCAGGGCATCAGGCCAAACTGCTGCTTACCATCTAGCACCACCTCCCCCCTCAGCTGGTGAATCAGTACTCCTCCATATTGAAGACCAATTAGATGACGCACTGATGGAAGAAGGGCACACAATGAGCTCTGGTTAGGGGATTTCAATGTCCATCAGTAAGAGTGGCTCAGTGGCAGCACTACTAACTGAGCTGCCTGAGTCCTGAAGGACATAACTGCCAGATAGGGCTTTCAGCATGTGATGAGAGAACCAGAGCAAGGGGAAAAACTACTTTATCTCATCATCACCAATCCACCAGTCACAGATGCATCTGCCCATGACAGCATCAGTAGGAGTGGCCACAGAACAGTCCTTGTGGAGATGAATTCCTGTCCTCACATTATATTGTGTGGCATTATCACATTGCTAAATGGAATAGAATCAGCACCAACCTGGAAACTCAAAACTGGGCATCGATGAGGTGCTGTGGGCCATCAGCAGCAGAAGAATTGTATTTCATCACAATCTGTAACCTCATCACTCCACCATGACCATCAATCCAGGGGACCAACCCTGCTTCAATGAGAAGTGAAGGAGAGGGCCAGAAGCAGCATCATGTGTTTCTAAAAATGAGGTGACAACCTGGGGAAGCTAAGAGCATCATAAGAAATAGGAGCAAGAGTCAATAGATAGGAGCAAGAGTACATCATAAGGCTCCTTGAGCCTGCTCTGCCATTCTGTACGACCATGGCTGATCTTTTGTCTCAACTCCACTTTTGCAATGGATCCTAATATCCCTTGATTCCCTTAGAGATCAAAAGTCTGTTGATCTCAGCCTTGAATATGTTCAATGAAAGAGCATCCACAATCCTCTGGAGTAGAGAATTCCAAAGATGCACAACCTGCTGAGTTAAGTTTCCCCTCATCTTAGCCCTAAATATTTGCCCCCTTGTCTTGAGGCTGCACCCCCATCTTCCAGATTCCCTAGCCAGGGGAAGCAATCTTTGTGCCTACCCAATCAAGCCCCTTCAGAATCTTATGAGTTTCAATGAGTTCACCTCTCATTCTTCTAAACTCCAGAGATTATAGGCCCAATTTACTCAGCCTTTCTCATCATAGAACAACCCTTTCATCCCAAGGTCCAATCTGATGAACCTTTGTCATACCACCTCCAAGGCAAGTGTATCCTTCCTTAGATATGGGGTAGGATTTCACAGCTGGCAGAGATTATCACCCCACTGCGGGAAAATTGCCATGAAACCTGCCCCTACTCTGATGGGATGTCCTCCTCAGAGGAGCATTAGGTGCCTTGAGGGAGACCTCCACCTCCATCTGAGGAGGAACTCCCGTCCCCAGAAGCTGACAGCCAATCTGATTGGCCAGTAGCTCTCTGGTACCAGCAGCATCACTGGGAGTGGGGCCACATTCTGTCTCAGTGAGGAAAAGCCAGGAGCTGGATGACAGGTAAGTTGGGGTGTTTTTGGTGGCATCAGACGAGGTTGCCCCAGGGGCAAGGGAATGGGGGCTGTGGTGCACAGGCTGGAGGGGTGGTGTGGGGAGGGTGGGGTACCTGGGGAGGGGGAAGGCCTCCAAGGGAGATCTCTAATCAAAAGATCTGCAAAGGAGGCACACGTCCCCTTTCTTGCCCAAAGTTCAAGCAGGCTTCCTAGCCATCGCTGACCTCCTCTCACTGCTGACCTTCTCTCACTGGCTGACAATTTGTGACCAGGTGGGAAGTGGCCATTAATTGACCACTTAAGGGCCTCAATTGGCATGAATGTGGGACACCCAAAGGCTTTTCCTGCTGCCTATTAAATCACAGTTGAGTGCGGGTACCTACAGAGTTTTATGGTTCCCCCACTTGCAAACCCACCTGCAAGTGATTGTAAAATCCTGTCTATGGAGACCAAAACAACGTACAGTATCCTATGTGTGGTCTCACCAAAGCCCATTGCAATTGTGGTAAGACTTCTTTATTCTTGTATTCTAATTCCCTTACAATAAAGGCCAACATTCCATTTACCTTCTTAATTATTTGCTGTATCTGCATGCTAACTTTTCTGGGTTTCATATACAAGTGTACCCAAGTCTCTCTGTACATCAGCATTTAAAAGTTGCATGCCTTTTAAAAAATATTCTGTATAAACACGGAACTACATGCATACGAAACAGCTGAAGCAGCATTTATAGATAGGGCTAAGTGATCCCTCAACAAACAGATTAGATCAGAGCTCTACTGTCCTGCCACATACAGTCTTGAATGGTGGTGGATAATTAAAGAACTAATGTGAGGAGGAGGCTCCATGAAAATCCCCATTCTCAATGGTGGTGGAGCATCAGCATGTCAGCCAGAAGTGTCTAGTGGCTGATGGACCTCAACCTCATCTTGTGGTCCTCAGCATCAAGATGCCAAATTAATTCACTCAATGAGAATTCAAGAAACAGCTGTGGGCATTGAATACTGCAAAGGTTATGATCCCTGACAAAATCCTAGCTGTAGTGCTGAATACTTGAGTTGTAGAACTAAGGTGTGCCTTTAGATAAGTTGTTGCAATAAATCCACAATACCGGTATGACCAGACAATGCGGGAAATTGCCCGTGTATGTCCTGTCCACAAAAAGCAGGACAAATCAAATCCAGCCAATTATTACCCCATCAGTCGACTCTCGATCATCAGCAAAGTGATGGAAGGGGTCAATGAACTGCTATCAAGCAGCACTTACTCAGCAATAACCTGCTCACTGATGCACAGTTTGTGTTCCACCACAGCCACTCAGCTCCTGACCTCATTACAATTGTGATCCAAAGTTGGCAAAAGAGATGAATTCAGGAGGTAAGGTGAGAGTGACTGCCCTTGACATCGAAGCAGCTTTTGACTGACTGAGTATGGTGTCAAGAACCCCATTAAAATTGAAGTCAATGGCAATCAGGGGGGAAAACTCTCCAGAGCCATACCAAGAACAACAGAAGTTCTTTGTGGTTGTTGGCCGTCAATCATCTCAGCTTTAGGACATCACTGCAGGAGTTCCTGAAGGGAGAGTCCTCGACACAATCAATTTCAGCTGCTTCATCAATGACCTTCCTTCCATCAGAAAATCAGAAGTGGGGATGTGATCCCTGATGATTGCACAGTGATTAGTTCCATTCCTAACTCCTCATGTAAGGAAGCAGTTCGTGTCTGCATGCAACGAGATCTAGTTAACCTGCAGGCTTGGGCTGATAAGTGCCAAGAAACATTCTTGCTGCATAAGTGCCGGGCAATGACCATCTCCAATGAGGGAGAGAACCGAACCACCGGTCCTTGACATTCAATGGCATCGCCGTCACTGAATCTCTCGCTATCACCTCTGATTTCCCTAAAGTCTGGCTATTATCTACAAGGCACAAGTCAGGAGCTGATGAAATACTCTCAGCTGGATTGGATGAGTGCAGCTCTAACACTCATGAAGCTTCATACCACCACCCAGCTCCAACACTCACCAAACTTGACACTATCCAAAATAGAGCAAATCACTTAATTAGCATCCCGTCCACTACCTTAAGCATTCAGTCCCTCCACCATCAGCACAGAATAGTAACAATGTGTGCTATCTACAAGATTCCCTACAGCAACTCACAAAGCATCCTTTGACAGCAGCTTTCAAATCCACAGCCTCTATCACCTAGAAGAACTAGGGCAGCATAAGCATGAGAACACCACCTCCTGCAAGTTCCCCTCCAAGTTACATACATACTGTTCTGACTTGGAACTATATTGCCATTCCTTCACTGTCGCTTGATTGCAATCCTGGAACTCCCTCCTTGACAGCACGGTGGCTGTACCTGCACTACATGGACTGAAGCTGTTTGAGAAGGAAGTTCACCATCATTTTCCAAGGGCAGTTAAAGATGGGCCATAAATGATCACATTTATCATCACTACCCACATCCTATGAATAAATTCAAAACAACATTGTCCTGGCCAGAAGACAGGAATGAAAATATCTATATTTATCTACATCAACCTGGCTACTTGATAAAATTTTATTTTTAAAATGGACAAGACTTTACCCTGACTAGCCTTGACTCATTCCAAAGTAATTTCTAACCTTCAGACAAACAGCAGAGACGCCTTATCTCTAAAAAAGTGCTAATGCAACCCCCCACCCCCAGAACTCCACAAAGCCTCTTTACAGTTCTAAAGAAGAATTCTAGCACCAGAGACAATGGCCTGAATTTTCCCCTCGTTGGGTGGGTTCGGTGGGAGTGGGAGGGGGCAGTTGGGGAGCCAACCGCTGTCTGCAGTCGACATTGTACCATTATTTCACGTGTTGGCCTGCCCTGTGTGGATCGCGAGCAACCTGTGCGGGCGGGGGGTAGGAGGGAGAGCGTGCCTGGCATGCAGTTTGCGCATGCGCTCGAAAGAGCGCTTCGATGTCCCTGAAGCATGGAGCTGCCTCAGGGAGATGAAAACGCTGTTTAAAAAGATAAAGACATAAAAAATTTAATGAAACATGTCCCCTCATGTGATTGTGTCACATGAGATGGGACATGATTCTTATTTACAAAATAAAGTTTTATTTCATTTGTATTAACTTTAGGAAACCTCATCCCGCTGATGGATGTGGTTTCCCAAAAAATGTAAAGGCCACTTGGCCTTTTTGCCTGCCCACCAATTGTTAGATTGGATGGGCAGTGTAAATTTCAAGCTAATTAGCTCATTAATGGCTTTAATAGGCCTTTCAATTATCGGCAGGCACGCAGCCAACTCCAGTGCGCACCCACCAAATGAAATGTCGCGAGATTGCACGATGATGCCAGGATGCACATCCGCACACCGAAGGTAATATCCTGGCCAGTATGCCTGCAAAGGGCAAAAGGGACCCTGGTTTCTCTATTAAACACTTCAAGATTCCAGACCTGGGAAAATGCATCCTTTGACCAAGACCCAGGAGAAGAAGGGGAAGGTATGTCACATGACCTCCCCCAAGCTGCTAGAACCTGTAATATTGCCGTGTGGAATTGAACCCAGGCAGTCTGCCATTTTACCTTCCAACAGGTAGCAGCAGAAAGAACTCTGTCCAGGTCAATGGCCAGGTCCTCATTTACACTGTGAACTACTGGCACCTTGGACCATCTGTATCTGTGCCTTCAAGACTAATTCATCTCTATGTGCTGTTTTCCATCATGGAAGTCCTCGCTTTTGGAAAGTTGGAACACCTTACAACAGTTTCAGCCTGCTAACCTCTGAAGGAATGCTCCACTGGACTTTTGATTTTGGACTCTGAAGTGAGTGAAACCACTTTTTAGTTTTATCATTGGCTCTGCCCTGAACTCCTTTCTTTCCTTTTCCCCTCTTTTATTGTATGAATGCAAAATGGGACAGATGCTATGAAACTCCTTCCCATGTTTGGAGTGTGTGTGTAAAATAAACCAATCTTCTTATCTTACCTTATTTTGAGTTTGCTCTGGGGCTATGAATAGAGGATTGGATAGCTCCAAACTGAAAAGTTGGGGAAAACATGCCACCACTTATGAAGGGGGAAATCAGAAATCAAAAACACTTTTCTGTTTGCGGACGATTAGTGAGAGGAGAAATCAAGGCTGTTTAAATTAATCCCCCCTCCGGTTCATAGCAACATGAACAGAAATCTATTTGTCTTTTCATTTTGCACCTTTTTTTTAGAAATAATTATGAAGAATTGAACACTCAATAATTAGGTGCAACTAATTTTCTGTAATGAGGACCTTCCTGACATATGGGGCCTGATTTTAGTTCTGTGCAGGTGGATGTGTTTCAAATGAGTTAAAATCTTGTCCTTCTATCTGTGATGTTAGTGTACAGCGTTATAATCCCCAGCTGAAGTTAACACTGGACAAGCCTGATCGCAGAGTGGAGCCCAGCTTGGTAGACCCTAACATTTATTGTTTGTTTAGATACATGGAGAGGGGCTACAGAGTCACCGGAGTCAGCTAATGAATGTTTAACAAAAGCACAAAGCATTTATTAAACAAGAAAAGATAAATTATATTACAATACTCCTTCACCCACACCTATACCTTTACAGATGTATACAGATTTGTAAGGATAACACAAGTTACAGAAGCTATCTTATACTCTAAAGTTCACAATAAGTACAGTCCATGTACCAATGGACACCCTGTGGTCATACACACCACACTCTGAAACCAAGTGACGGATGCCACCTCAAACTCCCCCCCAAACGCTTGTCCCACCATAAGCCAACTGGTCTCAATGCACTCTGTCTTCCACACAAGAGTTTCCAATCTCTACTCTCCAAGGCATTGACTTGGAACCTTCTCCCAAACCGATGCTTTCACTCAGACTCCTTCCGCAAGGGTTCAGCTCCGGGATTTTGAGCTTTCCTTCGGATGTTCCTCTTCCCTGGGTCACCACCTGCATTCAAGCTGTCTTCCAGACAGTCTCTCTCACTGACTCAGCCGTCAACAGTACCATTGCTTCACATGCCCATAGCAAAGAGTTATAGACCTTCAGTTGTTTCTTTGGGCCTTCTTGCCTCTTGCAAACTGTTCTCATTTTAAATCTGCTTTCTGCAGCTTTTGTCTCTTTAAATCTGAAGCTTGGAGCCTTTCTCCCTGCCCCTCACTCTTAACTTCACTTAACAGGGCCTTTTCCAGGTTTCTGTTCTTCCTTTGACTACAAGATCTGCTTGGGACTTTCAGCTGTTCCACTCCCCTCGATTCTTGGGGTTTTTCTTTAGCTTGGGATTTGCTATCTGTCACCTTTGCTTCGGTCTCTCTGGTACCTACTTTCAAAACCAACTGAACTCAAGCAGATTCCAAAATCAAACTGTCGTTTTTCTTCTGTGTGTGTCTTTGGGAGGGACCTGCCTTTCTGGACCTCTGTTGCTAGGCAACAGCACTGTTTTCTTTTCTACTCCTGTTTGCTTAACTTGGCTTACAGTTGTAAAACTCTCATTAGAAATGCAAGCACTTTTTAAAGTGAAACTGAAACCTAATTTGACATTTCATAGCACACAGATATAGAAATACAAATCAAACTTAAACATTAAAGCTAAAACTCATTCCTAACCCCCACAGCTGCAAATATGATTTACTTAAACTGTCTCTATTTCCTAACAACAGAGAACAGGATAGAATGAATAGATAGAAACAAGTCGTTCAGCCCAACTGATCCAGGTTGGTGTTTAGCTTCCACACCATTCTTCATTCAAGCTTATTAGCGTGTTCTTCTATTCATTTCTTCGCAAGTACTAGCTAGCTTCCCTTTAATATATTGATGCCACCTCAACTAACCACTCTGGGTAAAAATAGTTTTTTGAATTGCAATCTTATTGGATTTATTAGTGACTAACTAACATTTGTTTACGCTAGTTCTGTATTCCCCAGAAGTGAAAACATCTTCTTTAAAGCTACCATATGAAACTCTTTCATAATGTTAAGAACGTCTATCAGCCACTCCTCAGTCTTCTCTTTTCTAGAGAAAGGGCCCCAGCCTGTTCAGTCTGTCCTGATAATAAGAACTATTCAGTCCTGGTACAGTATCATCCTTGTAAATGTACTTTTTTTCCCAGGTAGTGACAGATTGATTACATATTTCTGGATCTTTTTGCTTTTACTTCTTGTGTAGATGATGTTTTATTGAAAGCTGTTTGAAAGTTGTCAGTCTTGTTTTCTTAAATTAACGCCAGACACACTCAAAACAATTTGCTAGTCTTCATGCATCATTACTATGACTATATAACAAAAATCACAGGGCAATCCCTCATCACTCCATCTTTAACTGGCCTTCTGCATCTGACATTTTGATGACTGAAAGACCTTAGCTGAAAGAAAATCCACTGAAGTTTTTTTTTGTAAGATAATACTGTGTAAAAATATTGGGCAGAATTTTTACCTCGGTGGGTGGGTGCGTGCCCAAGTCGATTGACCGTAAAATGACATGTGTTGTTGTTGGGTGGGCGTCCTGACATCAATGCGCAGTCGTGAGATATTTCGGACAGTTTGCCGCGCAAGCATTGGCAGCGCACCTGCCAACAATTAAAAGGCCTGTTGCGGCCATTAACAAGGTAACCGTACAGTTGGCGGGCAGGTGAAAAGGCTAAGCAACCTTTGCACTTTTTTGGAAACCTCATCCGCAGGGGTGGATAAGGTTTCCAACATCAAATAAAAATGAAATTAAATTTTTAATATTTAATTTATAACATGTCCCTACTTATGTGACAGATGTGTTATAACATTTTAAAAATCTTTATTATTATTTTTGAAAACTCTTCATCTGCCTGAGGCAGCTCTGTTCCTCAGGGAGATTTTCAAGCGCGCACTCATGCACATGTGCAAAGTTTGTGCTCGTCCCAGTTGCCCTCCTCCCCCCGCTTGCAGAGGCAGCGCTGCCACTCAGGTTTCACGCTGGGTGGGCCTTAATTGGCCCGCCAGCAGGAAGTCGCAGTCCAGTCCTGATCGTGGGCAGCAGTCAGCTTCCTGACCGGCCCCGCCCACCCCCATTGTGCCCACCTACCAAGGGCAAAATTCTGCCGATGAATTACAGGGTTTTAGCAGAGAGGATTTCTTTCAGGAAAATGAACTGAGTTTAGGATTACCCTGGAGCGCCCAGGAATTGAAGATTGATTTCCTGCTGTGAACAAACTTGGAGAAAAACTATACAGCCATTAAAAAAAACTTTTTTCCTCATTTTTTTGAACAGTTTTCTTTATTAGTTCTAAAAGTACTGAAGATGGGAGAAAAGGTTTTTTGACTGAGAGCCAGGAATCATCCAATTAGGTAACAAAAACCCTGTCCATTTTCAACCGGCATGGGAAGGTGATGTCTGTGAGGATTGGCATGTTGGGCAGCCAATATGGGGAATGATAGAGAGGGCCAATTGGACTCAGGAGCATATGGGATGAAATTTCCAGGAATACATTCAACTGGAGTTGGTAACCCTAACTGAACTCTGAAACTGACCGATGATCTTTCCCAGATAGATTGCCCTCTCTCTGCTCAGTCCAATTAATGCTCAGATGATAACACCAAAACCTACCCTAACTATCTCTCAACTGGCCATTTATAACCAATGCCATGTCAGTTACAGAAACTATGGGCAGAGATTTGCCCTGGCTGGGCGGGCTCGGTGGGGGCAGGTGGGAGTGGTCAGAAAGCTGACCGCCACCCGCGATCAGGGCCAGACCGCGATTTCATGCTGGCAGGTCAACTGAGGCCCGCCCAGCGTGAAATGCGAGCGGCAGCACTCAGCGTTGCCTGTATGGACGGGGGAGAAGGGTGAGTGGGGCGAGTGGGGAACTTCACGCATGCGCACAAGTGAGTGCTTGAAAATCTCCCTGAGGTACAGAGCTGCCTCAGAGAGATGAAGATAAAAATTAGAGGTAAAGAATTTTAAAATGTTATAAAACATGTCCCCTCATGTGACTCTCATGAGTAGGGACATGATATAAATGAAATTTTTAAAAAATTAATTTATTTTTATTTGACCTTGGAAACCTTATCCCACCCGTGGATGAGGTTTCCAAAAAATACAAAGGCCGCTTGGACTTTTCATGTGCCGCCTTCTGTAAGGTTGAACGACAGTGAACAATTTCTGTTAATTAATACTTTAATGACATTAATGGGCCTTCCAATTGTCGGCGGGCATGCTGCTGATTCCCATGCATGCCCGCCGACCGAACTATGACACGATCGCGTGTTGACGTTGGGACACTTGCCTGAAATCATCGCACACCATTTCAGGCTTGAAGGGGAGGTCATGAAATTTTGTTTGACCTGGAAGTGGAGGTAATAGGAAAACATGAAAGATTTTTATATTTTGTAAAAATTAAGTTCAAAAAGGTGCTTGGAAAAATGGAGTCTAAGATCAGAGGGATAAAGGATATTTAAGGAAAGATGTTTAGTTGAGTTGTGTTGGCTGTGGTGGGGAGAAGTCCTGAGATGAGCTCTGTGCTGAGAAAAGTTGTGAATTTGGAAGCAGCCAACCAGTTTCAAAGCAAAAAAGCCTTTGTTTTCTGAAAATAGTCTGTTTCTGAACTTCTACAGTAGATTGGAAGAGTGTGAGAAGATGTATGGTTTATTTTATTAAAGTAGCAGCATTTTTTGCCTTGGGTAATATTACTGGATTTTTATGGTTAAATATCTATAAGGGAGCTGTTACCAAATAATTTTGACAAAGTAAGTTTTTTGGGGGAATGTTTTGTAAAACTATTTAACTGAGTAATTTTAATCTTGTGTGCACAAGTTTTTTTTTCCTTATTGCTTAAAAAATAGACATGTCTAAGCTTTTCATCTAGCACTCATCAGGACCTTGCAAGAATACCAAAAGGTGAAAACAACCATTTGTACTCTATGTGAAGAGAATGCTGATTGGTTGGCAAGTGGCACAGCCATGGAGAAAGCACCAGTGGTGGTGACTAACAGTTAACTGCCAAACAAAGTTTAAAATTTAAACCTGGCAGCTCTGAGGGGAGAGTCAGCGAATATCTGTCACTTATTTTGTTCAGCTGAAACAGGTGCAATGTGTGTACATGTTCTTTCTGTCTGCAAAGAACAGGGCCCTGTGTATTAATACATGTAGCTCCCAGTACATGCAAATGTGCCACACTGTGAGCCCAACTGACAATCTTAAATTGGTTGTCAGTGTAATTCTTAGCACACTGAGGATTATTTAGCAAATGTTGTCCAGTTGCGAAATCAAATTTAATGTTGGGCACTGTGTTTTGAGTTTTGCAAGTATGGGCTGGTTGGATACGGTCTATACCCTGCCCATTGTGTACAGTGGCTGAGATAGGCTGTTTAATACGCTCCACCAGTCTTTGGGACATGCAGCTTGCATAACTAGCATCACACTGGCCTTAAGACTAATCCGGACCTACACATCAATAAACCTGACAAGAGGGCGCGAATATTCATCCTTAACAAGCGTGATTATATCAACAAAATCTACACCATTCTTTATGACAGGTGCACATTCATATTCATTGGACCTGCTGTTCAACAGGACTGGACAACATTTGCAAATGACCATTTTTTTTCATCTTGTTAATAAATCTTAATAAATCTTCTAATGTTAAAACCCAGAAGTATCACTGGGATTCTATGCTTCTTGGATTAAGAGTCTTCCCCTCATTTTCAAAATGCAAAAAAAAAAGTTATGATCCGTAAGGCAAATTTCCCTCTGGGATTTGGCTCGCACAGCGATTAACATCGCCTGAGGTTGTAACAAATTTGGGGGTCTTTGTGGGATTTAAAATTTCTTGATTGGTTTGGAATTTGTGAATCCAAAGGATACGAGTACGAGGGGAGTACTGAATTCAGGAGTTTTGTGTTGAGGGATTTTAAAGTGGTTGGACTGCAACATGGCTTTGGCAGTTGCTAAGACTTTTCTAGGAGTGTGAGATGTGACTGTGGAGTATTTAAAATGTCTGCCCAAAACTCAATTGAGGGAGTTATCATGTAAAGTGCAGATGGAAACTAAAACAGAATTCTGTAAGGCTGGTATGGTTAAAGTACTTGTCCAGCATTTAAAGTTGAAGGAGACACCTGAATCTAGTGTGTCCCCGCTGGAGGTTGTGAGACTTCTTTTGTAAGTGAAGCATCTTGATAAAGAAAGAGATAGGGAAAGGCAAATACTTGAACAGGAGGAGAGAAAGAAAGAAAGAAGGATGAAAAGAATTAAAATGGAAGAAAAAGAAAAAGAAAGATAAATGAAAAAAAACTTGAGTCGGAAAGAGAGGAGAAAGAAAATTAAAGGGTTAGTTTGAAAGAAAGAGAAATGAAAAATCTTTAATGAGAAAAAGAATAGCGTTATAAAGAAAAACAAAGAGTGCAAGAAATGGAAATGCAAAAGCTTGGGTTTGAGAATCAGAGAGAGAAGGAGCTCAGACAGTGTTCCCTGGTCAGGGAAACACTTAGAATAAAGGAGAGATAGCAGGTGGAACTTTCTGTGCCTTCTGCCGTCGGGCCTGATCGGTGGCATTAGTGGACAACATGATGAGATCAGTTTTACGTCATCCCGCTGACGGTAGGCTGCGTTTCCCGCCATCAGACGTTGGAGCCATATCATTATCTGGACAGCCCGCCAGAATCGTTCCCCCCACCCCCAATCCCCCACCCCCCCGCGCTGGCTGAATTTCTTGTCCACGTCGACGGGAAAGCACGCTGATGTGTTTCACAACAGCACATAAAATACATGCACTTGGAGGGGAACTCGGAGGTGAGTACAGTAACGTTGTGCAGCGCTCACCAGGGCTGCCTGTTGGACTTCAAGCTTCAGGGATGTCATGGAGTTGGGGTTTAGGGTAGCCCTGCTGTTGAATATAATACACAAGCATTCGGGCTGGGGGCTAGGGTGGGAGAGGCATGCGGCCAAGCATTAGGGAAACCCTATATAAAGTGACCATTCCTCTGCAGCTGACACAGTTCAGGCGCAGCCACATTGATATGAGTGGGGTCAGGCTTCGAGCTTATCTGCCCTCTCAAGCAATGTAGACGCAGCAAAGAGTCACCAAGTACTCCAGAGCCCCCCCCTTAGCCGCCACCCCCGCCCCCCAACCACCACCCCCCCCCACCCCCCCCACCCCCAGCCCCCCCAACCTCCCCATCCAGGTACAGACTGCAAATTCATCAGCATTTTAGTGGACTGCAGAACAGTTGCGCACATTGTACAATCTCCTCTCTAAAGTTGTCTATGGAGTAGTCACTGCTGGAGGGGCTCACAGCCCCTTGCAATGTCAGTATCCCGGTTTGAACCAATGTCCCCCATGGTTCAAATTAACAGGGCAGCCTTGCAGCGCACTGATCTCTGGCCATCCATGTGGTGGGCAGCACTCTCCAGGAAGTGTTAAGGGGCCTTCACACTTAGCCAGGACAGGTTCTTAGTACACCCATGCTAACCACATGCCACTCTCTTTCACCCTGCAGGAGGAGCACATCAGGATCATGGAGCCTGGTGAACTAGCTGTATGCCTGATGGTCTACAGAGTGCGAAGACGATGAAGGAGAGAGCAACTGAGGTGCTGGCTGTGCAATCTCAGGAAGAAGGGGCAGCTGGGGCTCCCACACATGCCACCCAAAAGTCACAGCGAGCCACCGCAGGCCGACGCCTAACAGCACCGAGGGTCTATAGGTGCCGCCTTTAATTCCTGCAGATGACCGAGAACCAGTGTTGCTGATGATTGCAAACGTCTAGAGAACTGGTCAGTCACATCTGCCAGCTGCTGCAGGATTTGGCACCATAGGGACATGGAGGGCATCCACTGCCAGTAGATGTGAAAGTGACCGCGGCGCTCAATTTCTATGCCAGTGGCTCCTTTCAGGACTCCACAGGTGACCTCTGAGGGATCTCACAAGTCTCCACACACAAATGCATCTATGAGGTCATGGATGTCAACATTGCGAGGGCATGCAACTTTGTGCGTTTCACACGAATCAGGACAGCCAGGATGCAAGTGTGATTGGATTCACCCAGATCTCCCAGAGGTGCAGGGTGCCATCGACTGCACTCATGTGGTGCTCAGATCTCTGTCTCAACACATGGTGAACAACATCAACCGCAAGGGGTTCCATTCATTGAAAGTGCAGCTGGAGTACAACCACCAGAAATGCATCCTGCAGGTATGCATACAATTTCCAGGGAGTGTGCATGACACCTACATCCTCAGTCAGTCACAGATCCCTGCAGTCTTCCAGGGTCCACAGAAGCTGTTGGGATTGTTCCTTGGGGACAAGGGCTACCCACAGAGGATGTGGCTGATGACACCTGTGTGGTGGCCTCAGACTGCAGCAGAGTGAATGTTTAATGAGGCTCATGCAGCAGCATGCATCTTGGTGGGGCAGACCATCGAGATGCTGAAGATGAGGTTCCAGTGCCTGGACTGGTATGGCGGAGCCCTGCAATACAGTCCGTGTCATGCATCATTATCGTTTGCTGTGCCCTTTACAAACTGGTGCTGCACCGAGGTGAGGAGCTGGCTGAGGAGGAGATGGAGGGGATGCACGTCTCCTCCGATGAGGAGGACACTGACAGGGGTGAGGGTGAGGAGGCCCTCGGAGGTGACAATGTCGAAAATGAGGCCCTCGGACTGGCTAGACAAGGCAGGCACACTTGGGAGGCCCCCCATAGCTGCTAGATTTGTGGAGGATGATGACGACATGTGGTGAGGTGACCCCATATGTCCTCACATTGCATCAGTGAACGTTTGACTTCAGCCTGGGTTATGGCAGCACAAACGCCCTCTTTTGAGGGTGCTATTGTCATGGAAACACAGTGGAGGGCCTAATAGTTGCTAGATTGCAGGAGGATGTTGACGACATGCAGTGAGGACATTCCATAGATCTTCACATAGCCTCTGAGAATGTCTGGCTCCTGTCTGGCTGAGGACAGCTCACTTGCGCTCTGTGATCAGGGTCATATCATAGAGACACAGCCATGAAACATTAGAAGCATCTGATCCTTTGTCCACCTTCAGTACCTGAGCCCTTCAGGAGCTGGAGCACAGCATCACTGGTCACAGATGCTGAAGAGAAGAGGGCCAGCCCCACCTTAAAGGTGCTGAGAGCACACAGAGAATACGAGAGAACTCTGTGACACCTGCCCTCTACATTCTGGCAGCAATGACAACCATCATTGAGGTGCAGGCATCGGTAATGTTTCCAGGGAGCGTGAGGCTGGGCCATCACTTTGATCTGAATGCTGCACAAAGCACAGGGAAGAGGCCCTGGACTGAGACAACTACCTTTATCTTGTGCAGAAAGGTTTCACATCTGAGTGACAAGAACACTGCTCATCAGACCAAGGAGCCACAGGCAGGGAGATATTATTAGGAGTTTATTGACAACAGTGAACAGTATGTAGAAGTGATTAACATCTGTGTCCAGGTAGTGCAAATAATTCTCTTTAACTTTACTAAGCCTGCTGCTATGTCTTGGTGCTCCCCGGACATCTACAGTGGAGGTGGAGGCAGCCTGCTGACTGCGATGCCCTGTCTGTGATGACTTTGGTGGGCATCCTCTGCAGGGCTGAGAGTTGGAGGGCCCTGGCCCGCTTTCGGGATCCTAACGTGCGGCTGTGGCACCCTCATTGGCCTGTGAAGCTGGAGCTGCTGAGGTCACAGGAACAGTGGAGTCGGATTGGCTGGACACACTCTTGGAGCCACCTGGATGGATGAGCCGTGAGTGTGCAACTGCTGATCCTCCTCTCTATCGGTGTCCCGGGGGCCCCAGGCTGACTCCTTGAGGAGCAGGTATAGCTGGAGTGAGATTGCGCTGCCTGGCACCCCTCTCACATAGACATAGTTGGAGGCCAACAATGGCATCAGCGATGGAGTTGACCCCGCGCAGCAGTGCCGGAGCGACATCCTGAACAAAGGTTTCCGTGGCGGCCGCCACCCTACCGATGTTGACCTCAATGCGTTGGCAAGCTGGCACTACCACTTCAGCCTGAAGGCGGACGGACCCCTCCATCATACCTTGCAATCTGAGGAGTGTAGCAGATATCTCTTCCTGATGTTCCTGATCTTGCCTCTGCAGCTCCAGGTACTGTGACATGACCAAGTCCAGAGGCTCATCATCTGATTTGGACTCAGCAAATTTCTGGCCTCCAGCAGCCCTCTGAGTGCCAGAAGCCTGGGAGGTCCCGGCCTCCATCTGCTATGGATCAGACAGTGCTATGTACTCACCAGATTGTGATCTCGAGGCTAATCTAAAGCTAGGTCCCACCGAGATGTGTGTTTCTGTGCTGGTGGAGGGTGTGGGTGAGCACTGTGATGGGACTTCAGGGAGAGTGTCTCCAGATTCCTCTTTGGAGGTTTCCTTGGGGCTTGATTGGAGGCCCTAGGTCATGGACTCCGTCGGCTGTTTGGCAGATGCGCCTGCAAAAGTAAGGGGAGATAATTAGTGCATGCAGCTGTTATGATCCCAGCTGAGGTTACCCCTGGACAAGCCTGATCCCAGGGTGGAACCCAGCTTGATAAATCCTAACTTTCATTTGTTTGTGTAGATACATACAGAGTAGCTACTGAACAAAGTCACAGGAGTCAGTTGATGAACTTTTTAATAACATAATAAAACATTTATTTAGCGAGAAACGATGAATTATATTGCAATATCCCATCATCTACATTAAACCTTTACAGATATATACTGGTTTGTAAGGATAACACAAGTCACAAAAACTATCTTATACTCTCATGTCCCCAGTAGGCACAGAGTGCATGTAAACCTATGACATCCTGTGGTCAGATGCACCACACTCTGAAACCAAATGACAGATGTCACCTCAACCAGATGCTATGCATCTCTCCTCAGATCCCCCCAGATGCTTGTCATGCCATGAGCTAACCAGCCTCACTGAATTCTGTCCTTCACATGTGGGTTTCCAATCTCCACTCTCCGGGACCTCGCCTTGGCAGCTTCTCCCAAACTGAGGTTATCTCCCCGACACCTTCCACAAGGGTTCACCTCCAGAGTTTCAAACTCTCTTTCTGATGTTCCTCATCCCTGGATCACCTGGATGGTTCGTGCTCTGTATACCCTGGCAGCAGGGTAGTGGTGTCTTCCGCGGCCCATTCCACCTTTGACTACCGCTTGGCCCTGCACCCCTTGTGCCTGCGCCTGTCCTCCCAAAGGTGGCTCCCCTGGAGGCTGAATGCACACTCCTGGCCTCCTCCCCCTTCTAGCCCTCCCTTCCTCCTCAGATGAGGTGCCTCCATTACCTCCCATTCCCAAGCTCAGGGAGACTTGTTGAAAGCTACAGACCCCAAAACAAATCCTCACTGAAAAGTGCTGACCTGAAGGTAATGAGTGCAGTCCAAGCAGCTGCCATGCGTTTGAGACATCTCCACCTCACACACGCAACTTTCAATAACTTCTAAGCACTAACTGTTAAATGTCTGGATTCGCAAAAACAATGATCCCTCTTTCCCACCCGTGGATGAGGATTATTAAAGTTTCGGATAGCCGCAAGCCCGTTGCACCCGTGCGATGAGCCAAATATTACATGGGCACCTTAAAATCCAGGACACTTGGAGCCTCAGCTACCTTAATTGGCCCGGCAACAAGAAGCGGCCGTGCAACAGATGTCGTCACGCGCCCACCCAGCGAAATATCACGATGGCGCGCGGTGACATTGGATTGCGCTCCCGACGTCACCACGTGCCATTTTACGCATTGGCATGCGGGTTCTGTCCCCTGTAAGCCAACGGAAAAATTCTGCCCTAGGAAAATGCAAGCTAAGATACAAAAACAATTCTATTGGCCTGGATTACATACAGATGTGGTTGAATTCTGTCAAACATGCCACACATGTCAGGTGATAGGAAAACCTCAACAAGTAATTAAATCTGAACCTCAAGAAGTAATTAAACCTGAACATTTAATTCCATTTCTGGCATTTGAGGAATCTCTTAGCAGGATCCTGATTGATTGTGTAGGACCCCTCCCTAAGACTAAAAATGTAAATCAGTATTTACTGACAATCATGGATGTGTCCACGAGATTTCCAGAAGCAATATTTTTAGCGAAAATTGCAGAAAACGTGATTGTAGAAAAGTTGACCAAATCCTTTACAAAATATGGGTTACCAAAAGAAATAAAGTCAGATCAGGGTTCGAATTTCATTTCACAGCTGTTTAAAGAAGTAATGAACAGCTTAGGAATAAAGCAATTTAGGCCATCAGCCTGTCACCCTGAATCACAAGGTGCTTAGAAAAGTGGCATCAAACTTTAAAGACTATGCTTAGAGAATATAGCCAAGACTACCCACATGAGTGGGATGAAGGAATTCCTTCCTTGTTTGCTATTAGGGATACCCCAAATGAGTCAACTAGGTTAACTCCTTTCGAGTTAATTTTTGGTCAAACTGATTCAGGAGAAATTAGTGAGTCACAGTTCTGAAACTAGTCCCCTGGATTATGTGATAAAATTCAGAGAAAAATTGAATAGGGCTTGTGAGCCAGCTAGGCAACATTTAAAGATATCGCAGTAAGTGATGAAGACAAAAGGGCGAAAGCTTGTAGTTTTGTGGCTGGGGAAAAAGTCTTAGGGCAGAATTTTCTGCCTATTGGGCAGGCAGGCCCGACCCAATCTCCAGTGGGCAGGGAGCCAATCCCCGCTGGAGAAGTGGGCCCCGCTGCCATTTTACGTGGGCGGGCCAATTAAGGCCCACCCAGCATGACATCCGTCGGGAAGCGGGGGGGAATTCCCCAAGTGCACAAAAGAGCGCACATCTCCCTGAGGCTAAGTGCTGCCTCAGGGAGATCGCTGACAGTTGTAAAAACATTAAAAATAGAAAAATAATCCCTGAACATGTCCCCCTCATGTGACAATGTCACGTGAGATGGGACATGTTCATAGATTTCATGAAAGCTTTATTAAACTTTTTAAATCCTTACATGAAACCTCATCCCACTGGTGGATGAGGTTTCATGTTTTTTTCGAAGCCCACCAGGGGTCCTGGCCTGTCCACCAACCTTAAAGTTGGACGGGCAGGTCCTTTAATTGTTTTAATGATCCTGTCAATGGCCTCAATTGGCCATTGACAGGTCAGCGGGCCCACAGCTGATTTTGCTGTGCCCCCGCCTTCCTGAAAATTTAAATGGGGCGGGGTGATATTGGGGGTTCCCCTCGACATCATCCCGCATCAGCGAGCGGGCCCTGCCCCCTGCTCGCCGACGGCAAAATTCAGCCCTTAGTATTGTTGCCAGTGTCAAGTGAGCCATTAAAGTCAAGGCTTAGTGAACTTTACCAGATCAAAAAGAGACTGATTGAGGTAAACTATGTGGTGAATACCCCAGAGAGATGAAAGAGTCAGTGAGTGTGTCATGTAAACATGCTAAAAACATGCTGCTCCCAATGCGGTATCCTCTACATTGGAGACACCAAACGCAGGCTTTGCGGAACATGACCCAGACCTTCCTGTCACTTGCCATTTCACTTTACAACCTTCCAGACTTAAAATTAAGTTCAACAACTTCAGACCATGAAGTCTTTCCTCCATGCTCACCCCTTTTTGATCCCCTTTTATTAAGATTCATTTTTAATTTTTATTTTTTTTTCACTTATTATTATTTTTAAATTTATTTTCATTTTTATTTATTCTTTTATCCCCAACGTTTAGCCTATTTTCGATGTTTATTCCCCCCACCGTCCCTCCCCCCACCCCATCCCCACTCAGGCCATCTGTCACTGGCTCAAGTTGTTGCTGTAAATCTGAAACAAAAACAAAAAATGCTGGAAAACTCAACAGGTCTGACAAGAGAAAGACAGCGTTAACATTTCAAATCCGTATGACTCTTCACGTTGTTCTTTCCAGAGTGCTTACCCTGGTCCAGCTATTATCATATCTACTCTTAATGTCACCATTAGCACCTTCTTTAGCCAGGACCACCACTATTAACAACCCTTTGACCTTTAGGTTATGACACCTTTTGCAACCTCTCTGTTGTCTCCACCTATCGCTAGCCTTCTATCCAGCTTTAGCTGTTCTACCCCCTTTAAACAGTATATATTTCACCATATTTCTGCTTTTATTTAGCTCTGAAGAAGAGCCATACAGATTCAAAATATTAACTCTGTCTTTCTCTCCACAGATGCTGTCAGACCTGCTGAGTTTTTTCAGCATTTTTTGGTTTTGTTTCAGATTTCCAGCATCCACAATATTTTGCCTTTATCGTAATGCTAAAAGGCTACTTTGACAGAGAGGATAAACAGAAGGCGATAGTGGTAGGTTAGGAGGGGGAAACAGAAATTAAAGATCCTGAAATTGGCCTTTCTCTGATTAAATTGGACAATGAGGAAGTACTTAATAATCTAAATGTGATATTAAGTTACCTTCCCGAAAACTGTCCAAGTGATTTACAAGGGCTGTTGCAGTCACACAAAGCAATTTGTGGAAATAGACCAGGGAAAACAAATTTGGCTTTAAATGATGTTAATGTAGAGGAATCAGTTTCAATAAGGCAGCACCCATATAGATGAAATGCAGTAAAATTGGTTCAAGTGCGGAAAGAAATTGACTTGAAAATGACATCATAGAACTCATTCACAGTAATTGGAGTACACCCATTGTAATTGTGCCAAAACCGGATACATCATAAAAACTATGAATTGATCACCACAAAGTAAACACAGTAACAAAGGTAGATTTATATCCTATTCCACATTTGGTGGATTGTAGTGAAAGAGTGGGACAGTCAGCGTTTATCACAAATATTGAATTGCTGCGAGGATGCTGGCAAGTACCTTTATTGGAAAGGGCAAAAGACTTATCAGCTTTTGTGACACCAGATGTTTTATATCAATGCAAGCTAATGACGTTTGGTATGAAATATGTGCTAGCAACATTTCGGAGACTAACAAACAAAGCAATTGAAGGACTGAGCAATTGTGCTGTCTATATTGCTGACTTAATAGTATTTAGCCAAACCTGGGAGGAACATCTATGACATTTAAAGGAACTGTTTGACTGACTACAGGAAGCCAATATGTCGTGAATTTAGTTAAAAGTGAATTTGCAGAGGCTCACACTGTTGAAAATGGTCAAGTAGCCCCATGAGATCTGAAAGTAAAAGCTATTGTAGATTTCCCAGTGCCCACAACAAAACAGCAAGTTTTGACATTTCTGGGCATGAGTGGATTTTATCAGAAATTTATGCCAAATTTCAGTAGTGCAGTTGCCCCGCTGACTGGATTATTGAAGAAGAACAGGAGAATCCAATGGACACAGGAGTGTTAGACTACATTTGACAGCTTGAAAGCTGTACTAACCACCACACCTGTTCTAGTGGCACCTGAGTACACAAAGCAGTTTAAATTGGCTTTTGATGCCAATGATTTGGGTGTTGGTGCTGTGTTGCTACAGGAAGATGAACTGAGATTTGAGGAACCAATAGGATATTTCTCACAGAAGTTGAAGATGCATCAGAAGAAATATTCAACTATAGAAAAAGAGGCTAAGTTTGATTTAAGTATTGCAGTATTTTGAAGTATATATTGCAAACAATTCTTCAGTTATATATACGGACCACAATCCTTTAGACCTGAATATTTTACCCTTGGCAAGTGCACATGATTGGTGGGCCCAGGACCAGTCAGAAACAGGCTCCTGAAGCGATTTCACACTGAATGGCCAATTAAGGCCTGCCTAGTGTGAAACGCGACTTCCCAATGGTCGGGAAGGGCGGTGCGGGAGCTGGGGCCTGTTGGGTGCTTGGTCCAATGGCAACCTGGCAGGCAGTTTAAAAGTGGCAGAGGCAGCCCCTTGAGGGCTGCCAGGGAAGAATCATATATTCTGCATTCTGGAGACTGAAGCTATGGCCTCAACAGTGGCTGATGATGCCAGGTGGGAGGGCAGGTCAGGTGGGCACTCCGCTCCCTGTTTCTCAGATGATTGCCTTGCAGTGTTCTTGGAGAGGTGGCTGCCAGGAGGGACACTCATGTTCCCAGGGATGGAAGGAGGACGCCACCGCACATGACAAAAAGAGCTTGGGAGGAGGTGGCAGCCGAGGTCAGCAGAAAGGAAGTTGTGTGGCGCACATGAGTGCAGTGTCATAAAAGGTTCAATGACCTGCTGCGCTCAGGAATGATGAGTACCATGTTGTCATGGCAGCGTGGAGAAGTGTTAAGGGTTGGCCACTACCCCACCCCATCCCGTGGAGCTCAGTGGTGTTAGAGTCTGAATGCCAATTGTCAATGACACCAGAGCTGGCCAAGGGGGTGAGCTCTGGCTGCTTGGACTGACTGCCCTGCAGCTCGAGGGCCGCAACTCGGATGTGCCCTGCGAGCTGTTCCTCAGGTGTTGGCCAGGCTGCAATGGTGCTGCAGGTAGAGAGTGGACTAATCAATGCTCCTCTGCCTTTCTGGAGAAGATGAGCCATAATCGCATAGAGAGCTCACAGACAGGCAGAGGCCCCCCCAAACCTACTAATATTGACCAGATTTGAGCAAGACGCCTTGG